>NW_026947488.1:62477500-64877500 GCF_034190915.1 Cavia porcellus | reverse complement strand
AGAAACTGGTGCAGCCACTGCAGAAATCAATGTGGAAGTTCCTCACAAGCAGAGAAAAGAGGAAAGGGAAAAGAAAAAAGATACAAATTTGTGTTTATGCACTTAAGATAGCTAAAATGATTGCACCACTAATTCTATTAGTTCTTAGAACAATACAGTTAACATTCATAGGATTAGATCCATTTTGCACTGTTCCTGGGAGTGTAGACTGGTGCAACCACTGTGGAAATCAATGTGGAAGTTCCTCACAAGCAGAGACTGGAGGTCCTATTTGACCCAGCTATCCTACTTCTGGGCATATTCCCAGAAGAACTGAAAATATCATATCACAGTGATATATGTGCACCTACATTTATAGCAGCACAATTTGTAATAGCCAAATCTTGGAAACAACCTAAATGCCCACCAACTGAGGAATGAATAGAAAAGATGTGGTACTTTTATACAATGGAGTACTACTCTGCTATAAAGAAGGATCACACTGAGGCTTTTATAGGTAAATGGATGCGACTTGAGACCATGCATATAAGTGAAATAAATCAAACTCACGTATTTAAATACCACATTGTCTTCCTGATGTAAAAAAAAAACAGAGAGAGTAAATAAGATCCAAAATCGTTAATAAACATGAAAGTGTAAGAAACTGCTCAAAGAGGAAAAATAACTCAGATATGGATAAGAAGAAAAGAAAAAAGAAAAGAGGAGAGGAGAGGGGGGGAGGGGAGGGGAGGGGAAGGGAAGGGAAGGGAAGGGAAGGGAAGGGAAGGGAAGGGAAGGGAAGGGAAGGGAAGGGAAGGGAAGGGAAGGGAAGAGAAGAGAAGAGAAGAGAAGAGAAGAGAAGAGAAGAGAAGAGAAGAGAAGAGAAGAGAAGAGAAGAGAAGAGAAGAGAAGAGAAGAGGTTTTGTTTTGGCACACAGCATCAGGGGCTGCAATCCATGATTGATTGGGCCCATTATTTTAGCCCAGTGGTAGCTCATCATGGCAGGAGCATGTGTTTAAGCAAAATTACTTATCTCATGGTAAGGACATACACCAAAAAAAAAAAAAAAGAGGGAAAAAGGAAGAGAGCAGAATCTCAAAACCACTTTAAAATTTGCCTTCTCAGTGACCTAAATACTTCCCACTAAGCCCCACCTGTTAAACTTTTCCACACCTCTCACTATTGCCATGCTGGGGACCTAGCATTTACCATATGGACCTTTGAGGGGCATTTGTCTGAACCATAGTGTAAGATATGTGTTGTCAAGCAATGTGCAGTCTCCTTGGTAGGGTAGGGTATTTCAGGGTTGTGTATAGTATCCAGGAGGTAAGATCCACGCCTCAAAGACCAGCACTACTGCACTACATGTTACTACAAGCAGTGTTCTTTTTCTTTCCAGCACATATCCTTATGAACAGAAGCCCCTGAAGTTGTGGAGGCTAAAGGGTAGTCATGGATAGCCGGGGCAGTTAGCAGAGCTGTTGGAAACCTCAGAACGATCACTCCATGCAAGGAAGGGATAAAAGCAAGGTGCCCTGTAGATAACTCAAGTCAGGAAAGAGGGCAGGGAAGCATTCCCGAGGAAGAGGGCTCAGCTGGCCTTGAAACATGTAGGAAGAGCCCTGCAGGACGTCAAGTCAAGGCTTACCAATTTTTTGTTTTGTGTATCTGGAATCGAACTCACAACCTCGAGCTTGCCAGGCAGGTCTTGTTCTACTGAGCTAAATCCCCAGCAGAGGCTTACTAATATATTATACTCTGGCTCTCACCCAGTGGTGTCTGAGACTTGTCCACAATTTTTAAATACTAAAATGCCTATCACTGCTCACCCAGGAAATGGCATGTGAAGTTGCCTGTGTGAGACATAACTTAATTAGGAATCAATCTGCGTACCTGCAAGAATCTGCACTTGGAATCTTTGATTCAGGGGCATACGGAAAGCTCTTGCTTGGATCTGTGATATGTTAATATGAATGATGTGTCCTCTGGCTGGAAGTTGCCCGGCCTCTCCTTGTACCTCATTTCGACTCCTGTTTAGAGGTCTGCTTTCTGCTTTGAGGTGCTCCCCGGGACTCCCAAGGATTTCAGAGGCCACATGGCCTGTGCTTTAAGACTGTTCATCCCACACAGACTCTGTAAGCTTTGTGAAAGCCAAGCCAACTGCTTTTATGTTTTGCAATAAGAGATAAGCACAGGAAAGCTTGGTTTCATTTATATAAATTCTTGTTCAATTTCTGTCTGAACAACAAAGGCCCCTATGAAATAGGGGAACTTCCACCTTCAAGAGAAGCATTTATCCAAGGCCACCAAAGACAGGGGGATCAACTTGGAGAACTACATCTGTCCTGCAGAGTCAGGGAAGGGAAAGATGGAAAGGGAGAGTGAATCACCAGCTCATTGCCAGGGCCATGAGGAGGCAGAGAACAGTAGATATGAGAAATGGGTCAGGACAAACTGTCCAGAACTCTATCTGCAAACCCTGGGGCCCTCTCTAAAGATGTCAGATGATTCCATGAAAATACCTGAAATCATGGCTAAGAAAACTATGTGTGAGCTTCAAAATATATGTGTGACTGATTTAGAGAATTTATTGACAGTTGTATTTTCCTGTTTGACTTTCTGTTGCACTGGATGACATTTTTACTCTTTTTTCTCCCGGTATTTTTTTTTAGAAAATGCTAATTCTGAGAAGACGTCATGGCAGGCTGGAATCAGGACTCACGCGTCAGTTGAAAGGTACTCAACAAGATCTATGGATACTTGGGAGCTGGGAACAAACAGCAACAACAGCAACAATGGCAGTTTGAAGGAGAAACACACTAGGTAGATTACGGTATTTTGCCAAAAGAGTAAAATCATAATATGACAATGCTACATGCATATTCATGTTTATTGCAGTACAATTTATAATCGCTAAATCTTAGAAATAGCCTATTTGCTCATCAACAGATAAAGAAAATGTGGTGTATGTACACAATAGAGAACTACTCAGCCTTGAGGAAGGATAAATTTGAGTCATTTGTAGTGAAGTAGATAAATCGTGAGACCATGGTGCTGAGTGAAATGAGCCAGGCACAAAGGTTAAAAATCACATGGTCCCCTTACATAAGAAATGAGAAACCAAAACAAAATTTAAAAAACTTTTAATAGCACATGTTTAGAATAAATAATAATTACATTCAGCATGGGGAGTTGGTACATGTACAAAATCCATCAGAGCACAGTAAAAGAGAAATGGTAGGAAGCAGAGGGTGGACTCTGAAAATGACAGGAGATCAGGGAGGAGGAAAGGAAAGCACAAGGGCAAGGGGAGGTGAAAATGGCCAAGACCCCATATGTGCAGATCCTAATCCCCAAGGTTAATATGATGATACAATGAAAGATATACCAAGAATAAAAAATTTAAAAATATATTTTTTTCAAAAAACAGAATGTTAATCCTAGAGAAATTAAAACAAATGTTAGAAAATTACATATATAGTTTTACCACTTAATCTCTCTCTCTGTGTGTCTCTGTCTGTCTCTCTGTCTCTGTGTCTTTCTGTCTGTCTCTGTCTGTCTGTATCTCTCTCTCTACCTCTCTCAAATGATTTTGTTTAAACTATCTTAAAATCGTTGCCAACGCAAAGGCATTTCACTAGGAAAAAACATACGTGTTGTTTTAAGTCCTTGGAAACTTCATTTTGTTAGCAAAAGCATATATTCAACAAGACCACACTCACTTTTAAAGATTCCACATCCAGTGTGTTGTGTTGGCCCATGGAGTACTGACTGAGAAATTTTAAACAGTATAATTTGAAACAGCATCACATCATTTTAGTGAGTCTTCAGGGATGCAGTGGATGTGAGCAAAAACAATGTCCTTCTTTCTAAGGGGTTCAGGAGCCTAGGGTGTCCTGATACAGTCAAAATGGGGACCAGGATTTGTCTTTTCTGTGTGATGCCATGGCAAGACAGTGGAAAACATGGACTCCAGGAGAATAGGTGGAAGACCAGAGATGGGACAGCTGACAGAGAGAGGGGCTGGGCCTAAAAGTGACTCAGTGGCTGCAGCAATGTTATTGGTTCTTGCAACAGGCCTCACAGCTAGAGCACTTAGCTACATCAGGGCCTGACTGCAGACTGTCTATGTGCCAGCTTCCTTAATCCTGATATCACCTGGGAATGGATTGGAAGTTGTTTGCATTACCTTCATTTTAAGATTAAGAAAATACACAAATTCAGAATACTTGTCAGATTATTGACAGAAATTACTCTGAAGCTGATTTGATCAAAACAGAAAAATGCAGTGGCTCTCATAACACGAACAACTAGTGACTGGTACCACACTGTGTCACTGGACGAGGCCAGGGTATCATCTCGTGTAGTGAAGGGGCCCTACCATAGATGGAAGCAGAGGTGAGGCGATCCTCAGGGAGGCCTAATAAAGCTGAGGGTCAAGAAGAGAGGAACAGAGAACCTGGGAATATTTAGGAGTCCAAATCAGACCCTCTGGCAAAAAATAGTCTACTGTCAGAGACAGGTCACCTGAAGAACCTTCCACTGAGGGATACAGGCTAAGTTCCTTGGTTGACCATGCTTCAGCCATGGGATAATTACTACTGTTCAACACATCTCTTGAAAGCCTAAGGAAGTATTTTAACTCCAGACTTCTAAGTCTATTTCAGTAATACAAAGAGGTAGGCATGCCTAGGACTCTGTATGATTTTGTTTTCCATTTCCATCTTAAATATCTGAGGTTGGACCACTTAAAAAGAAATGAAATTAGTTTGGCTCACAATTTTGGTCCAAGGTAGAAGGCCACATCCAGTGGTAGGTGAAGGTCCCTCTGCCCAGCTTCCTCAGGAGCCCATGGAAGATGTGGGCCACTGGAGGGGGACAAAGGTTAAGTCTGCTGTGGTTAAGTCTGCTGTGGTTTGGTCATGATTTGAACAAAAGTATTCATGGGATGAACTTTAATCCCCATTGTAAGTACTAAAAGTACAATTAAGGTGTCTAGAAGCGAGGCCTTTGGGAATTGATTATAGTTACAAGGAAGACCTCTCAGGATTAAAAATAAGCAAAGGGAAAGAGATCAGCAGACCCAAACATGAGCTCTCCTTGTCTCCATGTGCTTCCCTGTACCTCCTTGGGATGGTACTCTAATGGATGTGTAATGTGTCAGTACTGTACCAATTTTATACAAGTATATAAGAGTCTTGAGCATCCACAGACTTTGGTAAAAATGGAGCAACCTGGGGCCAATCCCATTCAGACACCAGTGGTCGAGGACACTGCAGACTTGGGTGGCTTAAACAGCAGAAATTCATTTCTCATTTCTGGAGACTAGAAGTCCAAGATCAGGGTGTCTGCAGGGTTGGTTTCTCCTGAGGCCTCTCTCTTTGTCTTGCAGACGGTCACCTTTCCATGGTGGCCTCATAAGGTCTTTTCTCTATGCACACACATCTCTGTTGTCTCACCTTCTGCATATAAGGGCATCACACAGAGGGGAAAAGGGATGCCCCCTTCTGGCTTCATTTAACCTTGATTACCTATCTAATGACCTCATAATTCCTCCTCTTTTTTTTTTCCAATACAGCTACTTTAAACATTGGGGCTTCAACATGGGGATTTGAGCACAACATGAGGTCATAATTCACTTTATACCAGTTACTTCTTTATACCACTTTATACCAGTTACTTCCTGCCTGCATCATCCCACCTTGTCCCTGCCTGTTGATCTGGCCAGCAGACAGTGCTGGAGTCAGCCTTTAGAATATGCATGTCCCCCAAGTGGCACCCAGCCACGCATGTAATAGAAACTGCAGCCAGACCTGACAGCCACATGAGTCTGCCCCCCACCCCCCACCGTGCATTCCTATCAGAGCCTGGAGCGCCACAAAGCCAGATTTTTGTTTCTATCTTCCATTTAATTAAGGAGTGAGGGATATGAGTGCTTTCTCAAGTTTGATGATTATTCTTAGCACCATCCTGCAAATTACTTCTTAAATTGAAGACCAGAAAGCACTCAATTTTTTGGATATTTACTGTCACATCTACAGCAACACAGCTGCCACTGCCGAGTGTGTTTCCCAAGGCTCATGCTGAGATGGGAGGCAAGATTGGTCTCATAGCAGCCCTGAGACCCCTAAATGAATATAACAACTGCCTGTGGCTCTCTGGACTGGCAAGTCTGTGGCCATAGCCCCAAAGCCTCCTGCTTCTATTCCAGGCCAGGCTGAGCTGGCAGATAATGTGAGGCACATCCACTGCCAAGGAAGACAGGAAAAAGACATCTGACCCCGGAGCAGAGAGAATACCTCCTTCTAGGGAAAAACTCATCAGGAAACAGTTCCTGGCTCTGTTCCTGTTCTGAGAAAAGGTAAAATATTTCCTTGCTGAAAAAATCAGAAGGCAGGACTTCAAAACGTGAAGTGAGTGCTTCTTCGCAGCAGGAGGATTTGGGTAGAGAAGAAAAGCTGCACTGAGAAGTTAGAGAAGTTAGGCCTTGTGTTGACGCAGGAAACCCATGCCTCACTCCTGGATTCGCTTTTGCTGACTGGAGAAACAAGATTCATAGTTGAATACCAGCTAGTGTTGCTGCTGGTGGAGAGATGCCTGGGGCCAGCTCCTCCAGGAGGATTCTTGGAACTGTTCTCTTTTTTCCCTCTGTGGTATGGAGTATCGTCTCCTGCAGTTGCAAGTGATCAGAAACTCCAAAATTCTGGGGTACAGGCATACGTCTGATAAACAGTAACATCCACAAGGTGGTCTAAGGACTCCAATAATTATCAATAAGCAACAAGCTGACAAAGTCACCTTCTAGCTAAAGGACGCCAGGTTACAGCCAAGATGACAGCTCACATCCCAGTAAAGTATATCAGAGCTCTCTGCTAGGTGAACACCAACAGCAAAGACCACCATCACTGCCCAAAACTTGTTCCCTGCAGTTATCCCTCAGTCAAATTCTGTAGCTTCTCTTGTGTAGTTTTCATGACCCTAAATGACAAAGGCCCATGGACACTGACTCCTGATACCATGCTTTTCTCCATTGAAGATCTCACCAACCAAGGTGCTCCGGACCTTTCAAGCTTGTCATTCTTAATTTTTTTTTTTTTTTTTGTCTTTTTCTTTTTTATCGGTACCGGGGATCGAACTCACGACCACACACTTGCAAGGCAGGTGCTTATGCCGCTAAGCTAAATCAGCCCCCAAGCTTGTCATTCTTGCCACATGCTGTTCCCTCTTCCAAAAAGTCCCTTCTCCCCTCCCCACCTCACTATTGACAGCCAGACTCCTGCTTTGAGAACACACTGTTTCAGGAACCCAGTGGAATCTCTCAAAGATTCCATATCTCTTCCATATTGTTACCATATCTCTCCTAAACAGTGCTGACCACTGTGCCAGTGATGCTCACCTAATGATCATTTGTTAAATGAATAGTAATCTACTAGTTTTCTATTACTGCTTTAAACAAATTACTACAAGGTGAGCAATTACCATAACTTGAGTAGTTTAAGACAACTCATATTTGTTATCTTGGTTTCTGTGGGTCGAGAATCTGAACACAGCCCAACTTGATTACCCAGGCTCCACTGAGATCAGAAATTATCAGCCAGACTGTGTTCCTTTCTGGAGCTGTGGTCCCATGTGTAGCTGATATGGTTGTGTGGGATTCAGTTCCTGCAGCTGTGGGACTGAGGGCTTCTGTTCATACAGCCTACTTGCATTTTCCTATCCTTTTAGGGAGTCACTACCTTGTACCTTACCAAGCTACCAGAGTGTCTTCCTGTCTCTCCTCTGCCAAGAACAGCCTTAAGGGCCAGGGATGTAGCTCAGTGGTACAAGCACCTGCCTGGCAAGTGCAAGGTTCTGAGTTCAATTCTCAGTACCCTCCTCCCCCCACAAAAAATGCCTTAAATGATATCATCATGTGCCCGGTGGGGGTCACCACTGCTATGGGAAGGACATCCCATTTTAGTCTTCTGTAGGTTAGAAGCAAGACACAAACTGCACCTACAGTCAAGGGGAAAGAATTATTGAAGGACAGGACTCATTAAGTCACCATAGGGTGTTCTGCCTTGGTACACAGCTCAAAATGATAAAGTGTGTTTTTAAAAACCTCACATTTATTTAGCTCTTCTACTGTACATCAGGCTCTACTCTGCACTCTGTTCAAGTTTTAGATAATGAATTAATTAAGCAGAGAAGAAGCCTGGATAATCTGTCCAGATACCATAATGTAGGAGGAAATGACAATGATAGAAGTGACAAGAAAGCCACTCTATCCTCCTACTGAATATATAGTGATACAACTCTAAATCACCTACCGCCTACCTTTGCACATAGTCTAGAAACCAGCTCCTGTCCTGTGATCAAACCCTCTCTCCAAAAATGAATCTTCGAACTCCAAAGTGCATCCTGGCTACCCTGCTGCCTTATGCTGCCCACCCCAGGCCCTGCAACACTTCTTTGTAGCTGTGGGCACTGCAGACCACTTGCTCCTTAGTTCTTTCTTTATCTCTCTGATCATTTTTCGTCAAAGATCTGGGTCCAGTCCTGTGACCTTTTCATTTACCCACCATCCACCTGCTCTAGTGCACTCCTGTGTACACAGCCGATGCCTCACTTTGACCTTCGTGGCCTCCCACTGTGTCAGATGACCGTCCTCCACCCCAAACTCCCACTGGGCTGCAAGCCCACAGATCCTATGGGCCATCCCACAGTCTCTCAGTTCAGCATGATAAAATTACATGCATCGGTTTCCCCCCAAATCTGCTCCTTCTACCTCTCCTTTCTTACTACCCAATGGAGCTCTCTGGCTCATCTCTCATTTGGAAATGCCTGCCTCTCTCTACAGCCAAGTCTAACTCACCTGGTTCTTCTGATTCTACCTGTGTGATATTCTCAACCTTCCCCATCTCTGCTCCCACACTGCCCTTCAGTGTCTGCCCCAATCTACCTCCTGTGTGGTACCTCACACCCATTCATCTCCCTTCCAGAACCTCACTGTCTGCACTGAGAAATTTTCAGTTCCCTGTGGGGAACATTTTTTCTCTCCTTCTAGAACTTTCTCTACTATGTCAATTTCCCTCTGTCCACTTCTCATAGACTAGATCACTACTGTTTGTCTGCTTAGGGTCTGTTAGATGCCACCTGACCAAGGAGGCCATCCTGGCCTCTCTTGACAAACCTATTTGCCTTCTTTAGGGCTCCCACATCCTTGCACTATTTCTCCAGAATCACTGTCACACTATTTCTGGCATTGTCTGTTTATTCATTTGATCTGTGAATTCCTCAAAGGCAAGATCTCTATATCCCTAAGGCCAGGCTCATAGTGAACAGTGACAAATGTGGGCTGGCAGGGGTAACATGTAAGTCATCTGCCACAAACCTGCAACTTCAGCTGTGTCTTGTCCATTTGCCTGAAAGCTACCCCCATCAGATTTTTCTGAAGATTTTGCCCTTCTATTCCTGGACCAGGGCCTGAGACTGTGACCTTTGCTTGCCTATGTCCATTTCAAAGATATTGATTTCATTTGGCTCTGAGGATATTGAACATGGAGAGTTTTCTGGAAGAAGCTGAATAGACACAGATCTTCTATTTGGCCCTTACAGAACTCACACCCATGGCTGCCTGTGTCTACAACACTCATTCTAAGAAAGCTACTGCTAACAAGAATTTACCTGCTCTGTTCTTTGGCTCAATCTGAACATGCAAACTTTTAAGGCTTCCTCTACCCCAGCTGAGTGTAGCAGATTGCCCAGCCTCGTGCTGTGTACCATAGGAAATAAGACATGAAGAGTTTAATAAGATTAAAGCCAAAAGACAAAGTGTAACCTGTTAGAAATATTTGCAATTTATGTCACAGACAAGAAACTAATTTCCTAGTATACAATGAGCCCTTAGAAATCCATAAGAAAAAAAGATAAAAACAAACTCCCCAAAAGATGGAGGGAAAATAAACTCTGGAAATAGTTTGAATAAAAATGGCTCTTCAATATTTAAAGCACTGCTTGGCCTCAATTTATTTTTTGAATGCAAAATGAAAATTAAAATACCATTTCACCTATTGGATTGGCAAAGATCAAAAAGTTTGTTCACACATTTTGCTGATGAAGGTGTGAACACAGACATGCTGGCACTACAGGTAGGAGTAGAAATTGGCAGGCCTATCATGGAAAGCAGATCAACCATATGTATCAAAACTGGAAAGCCCAACAGCAATTCCTCTTCTAGGAATCTATTCTAAATGTACACATGCACACAAATAAAATAATGCATGCCAAAATTATTTGTGGTAGCATTGTTTTTAGTAGCAGAAAATTTAAGTGCCTATCAAAAGTAGATTAGGCACCATAAATTATGACATATGCATACAAGGGAAGATACGCACCTTCAAAACAATGACACTGAAAAATTTCCCCAGGATGTATATTGTGTGCATGTACATGTATAAATATGTATATGTTTGCATATGTAGATACACATGTATACACACTCACATATTTACTTATTCATACATAACATATCTCCAGGAGATGGAGGATTTTTTTTTCTTTCTATTTAGTGTCCAACTTCCAGATTTGACCCAGCCTGATCACCCCACATTGCTGGCTGAGGCTTTCTCCTAAGGGAGGAGACTTTGCCATTCACCATCCACAGAGATGTTTGGTCAGAAAGGCAGGTATACAGGATCAAGGTGGGCTGCCTGGGTAAAGATGACCAGCCTGGCTGTCAAGGCTGCTCTTACCATATGCTGGTGTTTTACCCACTGCTTCTGCTTTTCTCATTCTGTGCAAACACTTCAGAGGCTCCCTGAATGGGTCCAGCTGTCCACTATAACTGCATCCAACACTCCACCTCCAGCCTGGCCTTTTCTCCTAAGCAGATTCATCCTCAGTACACACTCGTGTACTCACATCTGCAGGATACAGATCAGATCCAAGATCAAAAACCTGAGCACTGTCATCACCCCATCCTTCAGCTCATCCCCATTTCCCAGCCAGCACCGACTTGCAGCGTCTACTTCATTCCCATTCTCAGATGTGTCCTTTCCACTCTACCCCGTGACACCATCCAGAATCCCGCCTCCTGCCTTCCGCCTGGACCACTCTATCAGTCTATTAGTTCTTCCTGTCTCCAAGTCCCTCCTTTCCAAACCACCCTCCACACTGCCACCAGAGAGATATTTCTAAGGTTCAAAGTAAGTGACAATATTAAAGCCATAAGACAAAGTGTCACCTGTTAGAAATATTTGAAATTCATGTCACAGACAAGAGATTAATTTCCTAGTATATAGTGAGAAATCCATAAGAAATCCATAAGAAAAAAAAGACCAAAACAAACTCCCCAAAAGGACGAAGGACATGCATACATTCTTTTCATGATTCTCCACATCCTCTAACTACAGGGAACTCACCCATATGTCTTTCAAGGTGACCTGTGATGTAGCTTCCCTCTGTCTCTGCAGCTCACACGCATGCGCACACGCGCACACATGCACACATACACACACACACTGAGGTACACACCCATTTCATCCATGAAACAGTGTTTACTGTGTCCCTGCATTATGCCAGGCAACATTATCAGCAAGGACCACAATGAACAAGACAGTTCAGAAAACACACTGTTTTCTCTGAAGCACAAGAGGCGCAATTCAAAACAAACTATTCATAAGACAAAAGAGACATTTTTAGATTTAAAATGCTAAAAGGAAATCACAGGCTGACATGATAGCATACGAGTGCATGGGGGCTAGCAGGAGACACTCTTTACATAAGCAATCAAGGAAGCCTCTCTGAGGAGGTGATCTTTGAGTTGACCACACAGGGAGTACCAACCAAGTCACGTGTCTCAAAGGGCTAGTGTCACTAGTTCCTCACACTTCTTTCTGCTTGCCTATCATGTAATTTGCCTGGGGAAGCCCTTCTTCTTCACTGATTACCTAGTCCTTATTCATCCTCAAGAGCCAAGTAAGATGTCAGCTCTGCCAGGAGGTGTTTTGTGATCCTCAACAGGACTGGGAATGTCTTTGCTGTGTTTACACAGCTACCCTGCCTTCCTGTATCACTCATGTGGCCCCTACAGTCCACTTTCTTATGCACCTGGCAATCTCCACTGGCGGCTGCTTCAGGATCAGGTGAGATTATGCAAAGCCCAGAGCACTGACCAGAAGACTTTGGCCTTGCCAAGGAAAGGTCCCGATGTAAGAGCTGGACTTATAGGGTAGCAAAATGAAAGAGAAATGGATTTTCATTTTGGCCGCTTTCAGCAGCTCACTTTAATGGCTAAAAGGAAAATTCATTTGATGAACTCTGGGCCTGAAGATGCTTAAAAGATAAATATTTTTGAAACAGAGATGCTACCCTTTCTACCCTGGATTTGGAAAATCAAAGCTTTTCTTTCATGTCAGTTTAAAAGATTTATGAGGCCGGCTCCTTGCTGTGGCTGTGGGTAGACATTCCCTACAAATGCATAAATGAGTGAAAAAGAAACTTCACAGGAGCACAGTATGCATTGCCACTAAAAACCCGAGCACTATTTCATCATGACCCTTGCTAGGGGCAAAGGTTGATTCCTGGGGCCACCAAGCACAAAGACACCATGTGGAATCTCTTGTACATGTTTTACAAGCAGCACTGTGATGTTTGAAAAAAGAAAAAAAAAAGCTATGGGAGCTTCGAGCTTCAGGTTGGGGAGATTCGGACACCAGGCACTAGAAATTCCAGATGTGTCACAAGTACCTGGCTGATACAAAAAGGACTATATGGGTTCACAAATCTGCTAAGTTTAGCAGTATATCTCCTGTAGGCTTGACCAGATTTGAGTTCAGCCAAGCCTTCAAAACCTCTGTGCTCCAGCTCTCAGCCCTACTGCCCCTGCATTCTTCCCACAGGAGCCAAGTCCTATGGTTCCATGCTTCTATCAACCAGCACAGCAACTGAAGAGGAGAAGGGCTCCATTCCCAATAATCCCGATACTAAGTCTGATTGATCAGTTTAAAACCATGTCACAATCCCCAAGACAGGAAATTTGATCAACTCAAGCCTCCTTCTTGGCTTGAAAATTTGGAGTGATTCCAAAGAATGTCACATCAATGTTACCTTATTCTAGGGAACTAAGAAATCAGCCAACAAAGGTAAGAGATGACCACTGTGCTGGACAAATTACTGCATCTCCTTGAGACTCAATGTCTTTCTCTGTAATGTGGGAAACTCATCACACCTGGACAATCTCTAAATTCTCTGAAATATTCCAACAATGGTATAAGAAGAAAGCTAAGACATTCAAAAAATTTAGTGAATCATGACTGCTTTACTGGTGGTGTTGAGGGGTACAGTGATGTCAGTAAGGACAGCTGGTCCCTCTATAGCCCCCATAGAACCAAAGTAGGTTTAGGTTTGACTGCAAGGGCCAGGTAGTGTGCTACTACTCCTCATCTGCTCCCCATGCATCTAACAGATTCCTCCCATGCCCAGGGTCTCTTGGCCCAGGCGAGTGGTTTGACCTGCGGACAATTTTGCTCCCTGAAGACATTTGGCAATAGCTGTAGATATTTTTGCTTACCATGTACAGAAGGATGACGGGCAGAGGCTGCAACTGGCATCTAACTGGGAGATGCCAGAGATGGTTTCAAATATCCTAACATATTCCATTCCAGCCCCACAACAAATAATGATCTGATTCAAAATATTAATTGCACTGAGGCCAAGAACCCCAGGTCTAGAAGGAACCTACCTTGGAGCACCTGCCTTGTTCATCTAGGCCTCCTTTCTGCAGATATGGAAATCAGAGCAGTGATTTACACAGAGCTACAATGGGGGAAGGCCATCGGACTTAATATTTACTTAACCAGATGTCTCTTATTTTAACTCTGCCCTGGAATCTGCAAACTAAGTGGCTGTCCCTGAATGTGAGTTAATAAAGGCCTGGTTCAGGTTGGTAGCAATGAGAACAGAGGGTCCATGCTCTCATTAGAAAAGCACCATCCACTTTTCCAGCACCCTAGAATCATGGGCATTAGCCAGTTCTAGGAACAGGGGATGGAGGTGCAGAAATTTGATTACTGAAGGTCTAGTGCAATCCTAAAACAATCCAGTAGGTCTATTCCAATCTTGTTAGACTGTGTGACGAGGACTAGAGGCCAGGGAAATACATGGCTTTCCTATAGCCAGCCTGAATGATGCTTTCAACTAAGGTGTGGCTCTTGCTTGCCTGGCATATTTGGGAAGGGGACAGAAGGAACCTGCATAACACCTATAAACAATGGGAAGGCAATAAAAAGAACTAACACATTTCTTCCAAGAGCCATAGCCCAGTGCTGCGTGGCAGCACAGAAAACAGGCTGGAAGCCAGAACTTGGGTAGATCAATAATGTCTGGTCTTCCACGGAAGCATATTGGGTAGCCACTGTGAATGTATATTCCACAACTAAGGGCACCAAAGTGCCCATTCACTGTATCACTGTTAGCTCTGTGATTCTGAGTATTTTACCTAATCTCTCCAAGTTCATTTTTATCGAATAGAAAACCAATAGCACCATTCACATTGATGAGCTGAGTGAAGCGAATGATTTCACTTGATGAATACTTAGCAGGACACCTGTCCTAGAGCAAGTTCCTTAACCTTCTAAAGCCTTAGGCTCACCCATGACTTAGAGATACAATTGAGCTACTATGCTGTGGTGCGTCTGGGATGATTAGGTAGATGATTCACCGAATATGTGTCTGGTGTCTTGTTTTTGCCATTGCCTGGGCTCCCCAATTCAGAGCCATTTTTCCTGAGGCTGCTCTTCATGAAGGAGCTGCTCCCACAGGGAAGGTATTAGAGAAGATCCCACCTCTGTCCTAGAGCCCTGAAGGAATCTGTGTGTCTCCATCTGTCCTCCATAGCAGGATGGATATGATTTCATCAATCTTTTCTTCAGTAACACCCAAAGGGACTCTCAGACTCTATTCAGAACTCTCTTCTCTTTATATCGCAATCCACACTCTTCTCAACTGGAATGTTTGGGAGTGTGAATATCCATGTGTGCCTCTATGAACTTGTACTTGTGTTAAGAGAAACTTATTTGACCCAAGCTGAATCACAGATTCCCTGGCAGCTTCTTTGCCCAGCAGAAGAGCACTGAAGAATCATGAGCTCTGGTCCTCCCTTCCTACCCTGGAAGCTCAGGATTCCTGAACATTCCATTTCTTTTGGACATGGCTCATCTTGAATGTATGCATCAAACTTTGAACTAGACTGTGAAATAAAAAAACTGTTCTGTAGCAGCTACAGAGATTCTTAAACAGAGGAGGCAGTTTCCAGTATTCCCACTGAGGAAATGGCAAAAAAATCTGAATCATTCACAAGAAGACAACCTGCCTCAAAGGTAGAAGAGCTGCCTCAAAGAGTTCCTTCATAGTTCAAGAGGTATCCATGCCCTGCCACCAGAAGACTGCTTGGAAAATTAGCTGGCGATATCATGTGGATGATAATTTCAATAACAGCCAGCATTTTGAACACCTACTATTTGCTGGAATCCAAGCCATATCAAAAGTGGCCTGGTTAATTGTGATCCTTATAAAATTCCCACAGTGGAGTGAAGTCGCCACCTATTCTTCTTCTGTGGGCTGTTTTATGACACAATTTGCTTTCTGGCAACAAGTCTGGATGCTTTTTCCTTCCAGAACATTTGCAAAAAACCTTAAATGTGCATCTGGTCAAGCACTGCTCCAACAAAGGGCTGTTTCTGAAAGGCCCCTGAGGCGTCCAGCACCACCACCAGGATGAGGCATTGCCTAGCGGAGTAGATGACACCTGTATGCATGCTCACTAGATTCGTCACCAGGAAAGTTCTGATGAACTGGGAGCAGCAGTCTCCTCAAGGCTGCCAGTTCCAAGCAGCTACCTCAGTGCTCTGCAGCAATGGCTGCTGAGACATAGGTGGAGACACAAGTTTGTCAGCTCAGCCAGGGGCAGGCATGCCAGACTTGGTTCTGCAGTCACTCCAGATAAGCAATCAGAGGACAAGAGCTGAGAGATAATAAGCAGATGCTCACAGGCTCCTCAGGTCACCGGGCAGCTGGGCCTAATGCAAAACCCACGTGCCCAGAATAGAGAGATGGTTTCTCCTCCTGACTACTAATGTGGGCTACATAACCATGAACAAGGCATTGGCCCACAGTCTCAGGCTCCCCAGCTGCCCGCGGGAATAGTTAAGACCCAGAGTCCACCTCATGCAGCTACACTGGTCATGTTCAATAGGGCCTTTCTGCTCTTCCAGGAAGCATCTTCTGAAGTTCTAAAAATTTAATCAAATATTTTGATTATTAACATAATATATGATTATTTTTAAAACTCTGGAAAAAAGGAAGGAACAAAACCATAATCCTGCTATTTGGAAATGTCTTTTAAATTTTATTTTATCATGTTTTGCATAAGTAAATGAATAGAATAGCCTCACATTTTTCATTTAATACTACATGAAGACAATTTCATGACATTAAAACATCATTGTATGCATGATTTTATGGTCTATAAAATATTCCTGCATATGCAGGCATCCATCTATGTAATTCTTCCTTCATCATTGGATATTTAGAAGGCTTCTGTTATTTTGTATTAAAAGTTGTGGCTCATGAACATATTTGTTCATAAAGCTTTTTCTTCCCCACCTCTGATCATTGCCTTAGGTTTTTAGAAACAAAACCATCTGGTCAAAGGGCAGCAGCATGTTTCAAGCTCCTGTGGCATACAGAAACATGGCAGCCATCAGCAGCGTGGAGCAAGCCAACCTCTCGTAGCTGGGTTGTTCATCCATTGCCTTCAATTTTAGAAGCCTAGCTATTCCAGTTCGGATAAACAGTCTCACTGCTGCTTCATTCAGATTTTTAAAATTACTTGTTAAATATCCCACTCATTCTCACAGTGGGTTTAATTTTGCTTCACAGAACTGTTTATTTTTCAACACATAAACCTGCATCGTCTATTTAATCTCCTCTGAGACAAGGTCTGAACTGACAGGGCTGGGATGCACCAGATTCCTTCCCTTGGCTGGGCTTTAATGTTCCCATATATTCGCATTATTCTTCCACTTTTGCCCACCTATCTTGCTTTTCCTCTGAGGGCTCAGAATCATAAAAGGCTGCCAGGTTGACTTCACATTGCAGAATCTGGCAACAAGGACAAGTGTATTGTGGTGGCTTATTGGTCTTTCTCCATCTCTTCCTCCATCACTTCCTCCATCACAAGCTCCTTGAGGAGTTCTCTGAAACTCCTGCCATAGGGGACTTAGCCCCTACTTTTCCCTGTGCTAACAAGCATTGGCCCATTACAGGAATGTCCAACCCCAAACTCCTCCCGAAGAATCAGTTAGAAATGTTTCTACTTTCCCTCAGTGCCTAGTCATTCAGGACAATAAATGAGATAGGAGAGACCAACAAAAGGGTACTGTTCATGTGCACAGTCCGAGCCAGGTTCCGAGGCTTTCCCAGTGGGGCTCCCTGATCATAAGATGCCATCCTTCTCCATGCTGGACTAGAGTCCTCCATTGTGTGGTGTCTCTGCAATAGCTGACACCAACCTCAGCACAGTTCAGGTGAGATGAAGAGAAGGAAGCCTCAAGTGACCTCAGGCAGAGGTTTCTCTGCCATTCACCCTCGCCATATATAATACATAATGTTTGGGTTCCTACCTGTCTACTGGCTAGGAGTCATAAAGAGAAAAGAAAGACATTTGGTCTGTAAGACCCAAGCCACAAAGTTGGCTCTGTGAAAGAAAAGGCTGCACCATTGGCCATGCCACCCTTCTTAAGGAAAAAGTGCCCTGGTTAACAATTAAAACATTTTAAATGCCATGAAGTTAACTTTTTCTCTTTGACTATTGTTTTCAAAGTTTATTTCTGGATTTTGTAGACTACCACTGGGAGTGCATATGTAAAAATAATTCTGTGAGCAATCGTCATAAGAAAAACTTTGCTAAAAAATATCAAATTGGTTCATCAATTTTCATAAGAAAAACTGCTTAAAACATATTGAATTGGTTCCCACAAGACTTCCTACAGACTTTAACACACTCATAAATCTTGTAAGTCTTCAAAAAGAAGTTATTCTCAAACATCTATGACTTCCAAACACTTTAATGGGGGCATCTTTCAGAAGAACAAAGGATCAGCAGATCATGTCTAGAAAGAGCTGCACTCTGCGGCCTCAGATTCCCCCTGCCTGTGTGTATACAGTATCTCCCAGCAGACAGAGCTCATGGTAAGAGAAGATCTGGCCATTCTCTCCCTGAAGCAATACTTTCTCTATGCTAGTGCCAGCATGGGATCTAGTGTGAAGTCTGCTAGATGGTATAGGGCAGGGTTGGCTAACTACTATTTGTAAAGAACCAGATGGTAGATATTTTTAGGCTTTTAAGCCAGACAGTACGCTGCAACTACACAGCTCTGATTGTTGTAGGTAGCTACAGACAATATGTATGCAGACATGGCTGTGTTCTTATAAAACCTTTGTACAAAACCACCTCCTGGTCCATATTTGGCTTATGATGGGCCATAGCTTGGTGACCCTAGTTACAAGGCATCTTGGACGTGGGAGGAAAGGCCTCTGGATCTTGAATGTTAAGAACTAAGTCGAGAGGACCAAGTCACGACAGCCCTCCAAGAGTGACTCACTCTCACAGTTACCATGTTTCACCCGATGGGGAAATATCATATATATTCTCAGCCCTGCAGATCAGAGGGCCTGGTCATCTCACAGCTCAGTGATGCCAGGGTGTGATCATAGAAATCCTGTAAAACTCAAAACCGCCCGAGGGAAGCCACATGAGGCTTATGTGAAATCCCCAGCATTCCTGAAGAAGTAGATTTATTTAGGTGAACTAAGGGTCAGTAGCCTCGTCTGAACCAGGATGCTTAATTGGAGAGCAGCTGCTGCAGCCTTGGGCTGGAGAGTGGGCTGAGTGTCTGCTAGCATTCCATGTGGCGTTCTTCTCTCCTAGGCCAACTGCAGGAGAATGCATGGGGAATGCCAGGACTGTTAGCAATGCAAACCCCAGAGTGCCTGGCCACATGGACTGAACAAGCTTCCAAGTTTGCAAAACAAACAGCTATTCTCTGTAAGCCTGGGCCTCATCTTCCAAACTGTGATTGAGGAAATCATACAATTCCATTACTTAGGACCAAGATCAGATTTTTGTCAGCAGTGTGAGGGGTAAGTGAGCAGGGGGTGGAGATGCAGACAAAATCAGCTAAGACAGTTCCTTGAAGATCACAGCGATCTACTTCCCCAGAAATCAACAAGCCCCGAAGTTAGATACCATTATTTCCCTAGGGGATACCCAACAGAATCTACCTCATCATGGCCTTAACTACAGCCTATGGCAGACTTAGTGATGACTATGCACCCCATATGTCCCTGAATTAAAATCCTATGTAATTTCCTCATGTATATTATGAGTTCTAATTCACAATTTGAAAAATGCACAACAGTGGCCATATTTGGGGAAATAACTATGATGACCTAATTCTGGAGAAAAAAAAATTGGGAGCTACTTTTGTACAGAGGAGGCTACTTAATAGGTACACGTTGGCAAATGTAGAAATTCAGAACTTCTTGAGTTGTCTCTGGAATCAAGAGAGATTGCTGAGAACTCCCTCTGTGGATACAGAGGGTGATGCTGGAGGAAGATCAACAGCATCTGTGACAATTTATAAGTCAGCTTCATGGGCCAGAACCAATTGAAAGCTAAGAACTTCAAAATGAGCCACAATCAAATAAAACCAAATCATCAAAGAGATCTTTCCATTCCTGCTTCAACAAGCTTGTACTAGTAATCATGTGTGCAGAGAAATCCTTTAGGTGAGGTAGGTAACTGAGAACTTACCCTGGAGGAATTTGTGATCTGCTTGAGAAATCAAGTGCTCAAGTAAGGAAATTACCTAATAATGTAAAAGTCCATTGATATAACAAAATTAAAAAAGGACTACCATTAGGATGAATTCAGGTCAATGGACCTGAATAGAGATTTTCTTTTTTAAAACAGTCATGGAAAGAAGGAGAAGGAGAACTTTTTAGTGAAGTCAGGGAAAGTTTTGTATAGAGTTTTCTTATGCTTCATCTTGAAAGAGACCTTCAGGATTATCCATCCAAGGAAGCAATCATTAGAGATGAGCCTTCTCCCCCAGCTGTGGTAGGCACCACTAATTGACCATTAAATTCTTTTTGGCCTGGCCCCGAAATGCACTGGTCGAAAAAGGCACAGCTAATTGGCCAAAAACTGCCACACAAAATGAAATCTGATGTCCTTGGTCTTATAGTGATAGAGGAGACAGAGTAAGTATATCAAGGAACCAGAGTCTCATCCAGGAAGACAAAAACAGCCAATACTAGAGCCAAGGATGTGGTTCCCAATCTGGCTCTGTCCTTGACATTACACAAAGGATCTCAGTTTCCCAATGTGTAGCATGTTTGGAAACCCCAGAAGAATCCTCATTCTCCTGGCCATCAAAGCTCTTCCTCAGATTCTAAGAAGTCCTGGGGCAGATCTCAAGATCAAAGAAGGACAACACCCCTTCAAGGATGACAACTTCTTCCCTAGCACCACCTTGAGTGAGAAGTGTAGGGCCAAAGAGAAAGGGGCCCTCCTTTCTGGGGAGACAGAGATACACACCAAGTGCAGAGGCACAGCAGGGCCATGGCCCTAACTAATCTTAACTTGGGCTGGAATTTGCTGTGAGAGGTGGGAGGATGCACTTGTCCCAGCTGCTGTTGACTGCTCATGCTCATACTGCCCTTTCTTCCAGAGAATCACCTTCATTGCTGTTCAAACATTATGCCCCCCACTTACTCATCACAAGATGAGTGTCCAGCCTTCTTTCAGCAGTCCCATAAAGGTGTTAACTAGGTCCAAGTATGTTGCTATTCTAGTTTCACATCTATTAAGTTAGTGGTTGAAAAACCTGACAGAGCATGAAAATCAGGTTAGAGGAAAGGCGCCTTCTCACAAATAGACTCTCCAGCCTCCTGCAGTAGGAGATTGAAGGCAGTGGTGGAGTAAAAATGCAGCCTCCAGGAGAATCTTCTCAGGTCAAGGGCTGGCTGCCTGAGGCTCCCTCTATAAAGGTTAAACACCCAACCTTCAGCCTCATCTCACCCTTTTTTCTCCTCTACCCCAAACACAAGAAACCTACAGGAGCTATACTTCTTTCTGCCTTGGGATGCTCCCAGAGACTGCTCACTTTGCAAGGAAAACTGAAACCCTCCTCTCAACCCAGGTAACCCCACTTCATATCTCACCATAGAGTGTCCCCCCAAATTCCCTCCCCATATCAGCCCAGACTCCACCCCGAAAAGGTGCCTATGCAATCCCCTATGTGATGATTTGCTTCCTGTTGGCTTCCCCCTTGGCTGTAAGTGTCTAGAGAGGATGAACTCCATCTGGTTTTGTGCTCCATCATTAGCCCATTGCACTGGTGAGGTAAGCAGTCACAATTTTTTGGCCAAGTTGCCTTGCATTGTGTCTCTGTCCTTGCAGTCTGGAGCAGCCTGTATTGTTCCTCCACATGTTCACTGTATATCTGCCATATGCCAGGCCCAGATAGGTACTGGCTATAATGGTGTAACTCATCTGTGTACATCTTCTCAGGACTGCTGCAGGATTGTGGACGTTTGACATGAGGACACCAAGGACTTTCATGATGTCCTCTTTGGACTTCCAGAGGCGGACACATGCCAATGACTGAGTATGACATAGGGATGAGAGGAATTTGCATTCTGAAGTAAGGTAATGAATGTATCCATCCTCCAGGACAAACCTCCTCCAAACTTCTTCTCCCTGTCACAAATGTAAATGCAATCAGTACATGTCTGCGATTGTGCTGGGAAGCTGGGAAGGAACCATGACTTGGTTAAATCTTCTTGCCTTTATGTCAGGCTCAGACTAGGTTTTGCTTGAACACTTATGGAATGTCCAAAGCCAAGTGCCAGAAACTGTCCATGATTCTTCCTTCTTGACAAAAGCTTGTTTTAATTTTTAAGTTTTTTTTTAAAACTATGTCCCCTGAGATATTAGTAGAGTAAATACACAGCACCGGTCTTATCCAAGTCATTTTAGCAATGGAAAATGCCCGTGTCACTCTTATTTCTCATATCACTTTATGGCTTTTGATCACTTGGTCAAAATTAGGTCAGTCTTTTCCAAACAGAAAGGAAGCATCGTGGCTAAGTCTGATGGAAAGAAACAAAGGCTGCAGGACCCCTCTTCGAAGGACAGGCTGAGGCTGGGTCACTGAGAAGAGGAGGCTTCACGAGGACGTAGGATTTTTGTGGGCCCAAATGTGTGAGTACCTCCACCTACAAAAGAACCAAGAATGGCACCCCATGAAAAGCTGGCCGTTAGTGCTGCCAGGAAAGCAAAGCCATGGCAGCTGAGGAACGAGAGTGAGAGCAGGGAGCTGAGTATCAGACCAGCTCAGATGGCCCAGCCAACACTGGCTTACTGAGAAGGCAGAGGAGGCAATGCCTTTAGATTGGAGGTGGCAATGCAAAGGGAAAAACTTCTCTTAGCAAGTACCTATCTTGCTGTCCTGTGTCCGAGCCCAGAACTTCTTATATGTACCTTCCTAAGCTAAAGCTCCCAGAGACCTTGTGCAGACATTAAAATGTAACACTCCAGGAGAAGCCATTGCATTCTGGTGAATCAATGATGCATTAAAGGACTGCACGGCAAAGTCACCTAGAGAGATTTTTAAAAGCTAAGACCCAGGCCATGCCAGACCAATTATCTAATAATCTCTAGGGCAAGGACTCAAGCATGAATAATTTTGTAACTCCTCAAGTGCTTCCCATATGCTAAGGAGACGATCCCTACATGCACACCTTGGTAAGGATTAACTTCTCAAGTAAGCAAAGAGAAAACACACAGATGGTTCCATATGCCCAGAAGACATAGTTGAACCTCACCATCCTGGCAGGCACAGGGGGGGTGCTTTATTATTCTCATGTCTCACATCTTCAGGAATAGGTCTGGAGCTCAGAAGAGAAACAACACAATGGAACCATTATCAGGAGGACTGTAGGATCCTCCTCTGTCACTGGGGGTGTCTAACAAGAACAATAAGACCTGTAGCTGGGGATGTCTGAGTGTTAACTGGATCTTTCTGAACACAAGTGTACCGTGCCCCCTGGGTGCTAGTTTCTCTCCAGAACGTTGTTTAACCTGTATTTTGATATTTTTCAGCTGCTTTTTATTGATTTTTAACTGAATTCCCTTGTGGCCTGAGAGCGGACATTGTAGGATTCCTATTCTTTTAAAATATAACATCTTTTTTTTTTTTTACCCAGAGTGTAGTCCATCTTGATAAATGTTCCATGTGAGCTTGAGAAGAATGTATTTTTTTGTTGAATGAATTAGCCTATGGATATCCATTATATCTGGCTGACTGATGGTGCTGTTGAGTTTACTCTGTTCCTATCTGATAGAAGGGTATTGAAGTGTCCCACTTTAAGAGCAAGTTCATCTATGCCTTCCTATCAGTTCACCCTGATGTATTATGGCCCTATTGTTAAGTGTGCACATGTCAAGGATTGTTATGTGTCCTTGCAAAACTGACCTCTTAGTCATTATGCAATGTTTTTTTATCCCTGATAATCATCCTTGCTGGGAAACCCTATCTGAAATTAATACACTTACACCTGCTTTCTTTCTGTTGTTATGATATGGTATATATTTTTATATCTGTTTGCTTTTAATCTATATGTGTCTTTTATACTTCAAATGGATTTCTTATAGACAAAGTATGACTGGATGGTCTCACTCATCACTTTTAATTGATGCATTTAGACTATTGACATTCAAAGTGATTACTGGTAGAGCTGGAGTGATATTTATCATATGTTCATTTTCTATTTGTTGATCTTTTTGGTCATGCTTTTTTTGCCTTTAAAATTAAAGACATTTTAATTTTATATGACTCCATTTTTCTCCTGTGTTAGCATATCAATTGTACTTCATTTTTAAAACAAATTATTTAGTGGTTCACATGAACTTTACAGTATACTTTATAACTAATCGAAGGCCACTTTCAAATAACAGTAAGCTGCTTTAATCAGTTAAGAGTAGTGAAAAGCTTTTATTTCATGTATTTTTTCACTGTTTTTCCTTTATGTAGATACAACTTTCTCACCAAAACAGTTTTCTTTCTAAGTAATTTCTTTTAACATTTTTCTTGCAAGACAACTCTCCTGGCAAAAAACTTCCTCAATCTGGTTTGTTTTTTTGTGTTTTATTTTTATCAAACAGTATGTTTTGAATTTTTTCTAATAAAAAAGTTGTACATGTTTACTATGTATAAATTTCTGACTTTGAACAAATGCATAGCCTCATGAAACCATCACCACATTCAAAGTAATCTCACCTCCAAAAGTTTTCTTTTGTCACTTTGTGTGTATATGCAACTGTGCATGAGTGTCTCATTCTATAGTAAAAACACTCAAGATCTGCTCTGTTAAATTTTCAAGCAAATAATTCAGTATTGTAAGCTATTGGCACTATGTCATACAGTAGATTTCTAGAATGTATGCATCTTAAGTAATTGAAATTTTGCACTAATTGAACAATTCATAATCTCCCCATTTTCTCAGCCCCTGAAAATTACCATTCTACTCTCTGCTTCTCTGCTTATTTGATTATTGATATTCTTATTATTTTGATTATTTTAAATTCTTCATACATGTGTGACCATGCAGTATGTGTCCTTTAGTGAGCAGGGTTGTTTCAGTTAGCACAATGTTATCCGTGGTGCTCCACGTCGCATGTGACAGGATTTCTTTTACTAAGGCTAAACAATATTCTATTTCGCATCTATAAGCACATTTTCCTTATCTATTGGTAACAGATTTTTTACTTGTTTTCCGATTGTGGTTATTGAAAATAATGTTGAAATGAATGGAAATGCAGATACCTTTAAGACTCTGATTTCCATTCCTTAGGGTGTGTATCAAGAAATGAGATTGCTGAGTTGTTTGATAGGTCATTATAGTTTTAGATTTCTGAGGAAACTCTGCTCTGTTTTCCACAGTGGCTCCACCACATTGCATTTCTACCTGCTACACCACAATTTTTCCACATCCTCCCCCAACACTTGTGACCCTTATGCTAGTAATAGTCCCTCCTAACAAGTGTGTGAGGTGACTGATAGTGTCTAATAGTGGTTTTCATTTACATTTCCCTGGTGACTTGAAATCTAAAGAACTTTTCATTTACAAGTCCATCAGTCATCTTTCCTTTGGGGAAATTGCTACTCCACTTGCTTTTCCAGTTTTCAGCTAAGTTTTTTTTTTTTTTTTTTTTTTTGAGTTGCAGAAGTTCCTTACATTTTGAATTTTACTCCTTTATTGAATATACTGCTTGCAAATATTTTCTGTCATTATATAGATAACATTTTTATTCTGTTGTTTGTTTTGTGCAGAATATTTTAACTTAATGTAGTCTTATTTGTTTATTTTTTGCTAACTGTGCTTTTGGTGGCATATCCAAGAACTCATTGCCACAGTTAAAGTCAAAGAACTTTTTCCAGGATGCCAGGTGTAGTTCAGTGATACTGTGACTGCCTAACAGGTAAGGAGCCCTGGGTTCACTCCCTAGTAAAAAGGAGGAGGAGGCTACAGTTTTCGATCATATTTTTCTCTAGGAATTTTATACTCTAAAGCTTACATTTAAATCTTCGGAATCTATTTCAAGTTGATTTTATGCAGAGTAAGACAAGAATCCACTTTTATTCTCATGCATGTAGCTATCCAATTTTCCCAGCCACTGTTTCTCAAGGAATTATCCTGGCATTGTACAGACTTGGGACAGTGGTAGATCATCTGATCATGTAGGAATAGGTCACTATTGGCTGTCTGTACTGTTCCATTTGTCTATACCTCTTCATGCCAGTACTACAGCGCTTTACTTACTATGATTTTGTGATATATTTGAAATTAGAAAGTATGAGGCCTATAGTTTTTTGTTCCTTTCTCAAAATTGCTTTGGCAGTTTGGGGGTCTTTTGTAGTTCTATATTAATTATTGTATTGTTTTTATATCTTCATTGGTATTTTGATGAGCGAGCTGTTGAATTTGTAGATTACTTTGGTTAGTATAACCACTTTAAATATTAGGTCTTTTAATCCTTGGGCATGGAGTGATATTTATCTTTCTACTTATTTGCGTCTTCTTCAGTTTCTTTTGTTAATATTTTAGAGGTTTCGGGGCGTAAATTTTTTACTTTCCTGATTAAATTTATCCTTAACCAGTTTATTCTTTGTGCTTTGCTATTGTAAAGGGAATTATATTGTTAATTTCCTTTTTATTGTTAGTACATAGAAATGTAATTGATTTCTGGATGTTTAATCTGTATTCTGCAATGGAGTTGGATTTGTTTATTAGTCCATTCAGGATATATTTCAGTTGAGTCCATTAGGACTCCATATAAGAATATATGTATATACATTACTTTATATATATTTTTTCATTAATGCATATTTGTCATACATAATAGTTACACTTGTTTGGGGGAATTAGAATATATACATGTTACCTCAATCAGTTTGGATCAACTTTCCCTCTCTACTCTTCACTTTCTTCCATTCCCCAGACCACCTTCCCCATCTCCAATAGGTCTACCTTCCTATACACTATCATGTCACCCTTATTTTGCTTTTAATTTATATTTTTTGTTTTACTATATAAGAGAAACCATGTGATATTGAAACTTCTCTGTCAGATTTATTTAACATTATAGCCTCAAGATCCATCCATTTTCCTACACGTGACTCAAGTTTTTCCTTTTTGTGGCTATGTAGACAGATCACATTTTCTGTATTCATTCATCATTTGATGGGTATCTAGTCTCTTTCCATAATTTAGCTATTGCAAATTGTGCTGCCAAATTGGGTCTGTGTCTGGGTGCCCCGCCAAGCCTCATGCAGTCATAGAGGTGGCTGAGTCTAGCATTTGTGATTGGTTCATTGTCTAGCGCTGGGATTGGTGGTGTGAGTGCTGCCCTCACCCAGGGGCAGGAGCCGGCATACAATTTAAGAGAGAGAAGTAGGCGCACCTTTCCCTTTGGCCTTTTCTTTCTTGTCACTTGCTGCTGCCATGAATGGCTGCCCCTCAGCTACACCACATTGCCTTGGAACCAGTTGAGTAAGGACTGAAACCTCCAAAAACCATAAGCTAAATCAACCTTTCTTCCCTAATTTGGGGTGTCAGATGTTTTTCTCAACAAGAAAAAAGTAACCAAGACCATGAATATGCATTTATTATTATTATATGATAATTTTAAATCTTTCAGGAAAGTATCCAGAAGTATCACTAGGTAAATGAATTTCTAGTTGTTTTTTTAATCTCCATACTGGTTTCTGTGGTGGTTGTATTAGTCACCCCAACAGAGTGGCTGCTTTTTGTCCACATCCTTGACAGCAATTGTTGTTTTTTGAGTCTTTGGTGACAGCCATTCTTCCTGGAATAAGATACCTCAGCGTTGTTTTAATTTGAATTTCCTGAATAACCAAAGATGGCAAATATTTTATTATGTACTTACTGGCTATGAGTTCTTCTGCTGAAAAGTGTCTATTCATTTCAATTGCCCATTTTTCATTGGGTCTTTTGTTTTGAGATGTCTAAAACTTTTAGTTTTTTATATTTTACATATTTGTCCTCTATGTATTACTCCTTTGAATAGCAAACACAAATTTTCCTATTCTGTGAGCTTCATTTGCTATACAGAAGCTTTTCAGCTTGACATAATCCCATTTGTTGATTCTTGAATTATTTTTTTTAATTTAAAGAAAGACAAAACAAAATAGAAAACGAGCAGAAATGGTACATACTTTCAAAGAAAAGAAATAGTAATAAATCACTAGCTGATGTATACATATTGTCCCCCTATAAATCGTTGTTCAAGGTACACAAGTGGAACATATAAGCGGGATTTCAACCAGGGAGATTGCAAACAGTTATATCTTCAACTGTTTAACATCTTTTATCTTCCAGCAGATTCAGTTGGTGTTTCTGTTTTATAACTTCATTTTAAATTTAATTTGATTTGCACCTCATAGAGATTGAGAGACACTGGTCGACATTCATTCTTTTGTGTGTCAATAACCAGGTTGCCCAGGATCATTTGTTAAAGAGGTTATCTTGTTGCCAGCATTTGTTTTTTTCTCCTTTGTCAAAGATCAGATAGCAAATGTTCAAAGGGATGTTTCAGTATCTTCTATTTGATGTCATTAGTCTACACGTCTATTTTTGTGCCAGCACCATGCTGTTTTATTTCTACAGGTTTATAATATAAATTCAAAATTGTAATGGCTCCTTCTTGTCCCATTTTTGGTAGGATATTCTTGACTATTCTGTGTCTCTTCTGGTTCCATGTAACTTCTAGGGTTGTTTTTCTAGTAAAAGTGGTATTGACATTAGATTGGAATTGCATTAAATTTATGTATCATTTTTGGTAATATGACCATTTTCACTATATTGATTCTGCCTATCCAAGAACAGAACATGTACTTCCATTTTCTAAAATTCTTTTCAACCTCTTTTTTTTCACATCACTACAGTTCTTGGTAAGAGGTCTTTAATCTCTTTGGTTAGGTTGATTATTAGATATTCAATTTTATTTTGGAGTTGCCATGAATGGAACTGTTTTTCTGATTTCTTTCTCTGTATGTTTTCTATTTGTATATAGGAATCTTTTTGACTTTTGAGTATTGATTCTGTATCCTGGTACTTAGGTAAATTTGCTTATTACCTCTAAGAATCTTCTTGTGGAAGCTTTTGGGTCTTCTATGCAAATAATCATGTCATCTGCAAATAAAGATGGTTCATTATTTCCTACTCATATGTCATTTATTTTTTTCTCTTGCCTCTTTGATTTTGCTACACTGAACAGTAGTGGAGAGTGCATACCCTTGTCTTCTTGATTTTAATTTTCTTTTTTTATTTAAAGAAAAATAACAAAACAGGAAAGTGTAGAAATAATACATAATTTCAAAAAATTATAGTAAGAAATCACTAGTTGATAATTACATATTGTCTTCTTAAAAGTAGTTTTCAAGTTACAAAAGTGAAGCATACAAAGTGGACATTCAAACAGCGAGACTGCAAACAGTTCTGTTCAACTATCCAACAAAAACGTAGTAATATGGTTATCAATTCTATACACTCAAACATACCTGCAGTCATATCCTTTAGAGTACTTTCTTTTCCTCTCTTTTTTACAATAGCAATTACACATTTTGGGTTTTATTACTCCTACATTTCTTATTACTTTTTACACTAGAGACACAATGTGACATTTATAAATATGATTCTTGTTTATTTCACTACTGAGAATAGTCTCAAGTTGTCTTCATTTGCCTATGAATGCCTCAAGATCATCCTTTTTATAGCTGAGTAATACTCCATTGTATAAAAATACCACATCTTTTTCATCCACTCTGTGGTTGATGGGTATCTTGGTTGTTTCCAAGATTTAGCTATAACAAATTGTGCTACTATAAACATGGGCACACATATATCACTATGATACGACCTTTTCAGTTTTTTTCTGGGAAAATACCCAGGAGGGGAATAGCTGGGTTGAATGGAACTTCCAATCCTAGTCTTCTGAGAATTTTTCATACTGATTTCCACAGTAGTTGTACCAGTCTATACTCCCACCAACAGTGGAGCAGTGTTCCTTTTTCCCTGTAACCTCACCAACATTTGTTATCAGTTAATTTCTTGATAGCAGCCATTCTTTCGAGGGTGAGATGAAATCTCAATGCTGGTTTAATTTGCATTTCTCGAATGACCAGTGATGCTGAACATTTCTTCATGTATTTATTTGCCATTTGTATATCTTCATGTGAGAACTGTGTGTTCATCTCAGATGCCCATTTTTGGAGAGAATCTTTGAATTTGGGGAGCTTGATGTTTCTCAGTTCTTTGTATGTTCTGGATATAAGTCTTTTGCCTGAAAGGTTGCTGACTATAATTCTTTCCCATTCTGTGGGTTTTCTTTTCATTCTGTTGGTGATTTCTTTTGAAGTGCAGAAACTTTTCAATAATATGAGATCCCAGTTGTTGATTCTTTGAAGTGTTTTGCATGCAATTTGCGTTTTGTTCATGAATTCTCTGCCGACTTCTATGTTTCTAAGACTTCTACCTACCTTGTCTTCCAGTAGATTTAATGTTTCTGTTTAATATTTAGGTCTTTGATCCATTTTGACTTTAGTTTTGTGTATGGTGATAGGCATGGATCTAGTTTCAGTCTTCAGCATTTGGAGAGCCAATTTTTCCAACACCATTTATTAAAGAGGCTATCCTTCTTCTGTTGAACATGTTTAGCCCTTTTGTCAAAAATCAGGTGGCTGAGTATCTTTGTAGTTGTGCTTGCATCTTCTAATCTGTTCCATTGATTCTCAGGTCTCTTTCTTTGCCAATACCATGCTGATTTTATCACTGTGGTTTTGTAGTATAGTTTCAAGTCAGGAATTGAGATGCCTCCTGCTTTTCCTTTGTTGCCCAGAATTGCCTTTGCTGTTCAAGGTTTCTTCTGTTTCCAACTGAATTTTAGGAGTGTTTCCTATAGATCTGTAAGGTATGTTAATGGTATTTTGATTGGGATTGCATTAAATCTGTGTAACAGTTTTTTGGGAGTATGGCCATTTGCACAATGTTGTTTTTTCCTGGCCAAGAGCAAGGGATATCCTTCCATTTTCTAACATAATTTTCAGTATATAGGTCTTTTACATTCTTAGTTAGATTGATTCTTAAGTATTTCATTTTTTTAGATGTTATTGTGAAGGGCTATATTTCCATAATTTCTCTCTCAGTAAGTTTTTTGTTTGTGTACAGGATGCTATTGATTTTTGAGCACTGACTTTGTATCCAGCTACACTGCTGAATTTGTTTATTACTTCTAGTAATCTTTTAATGGAGCTTTTTGGATCTTCTATATAAAGTATCATGTCATATGCAAATAGTGATAATTTAACTTCTTCCTTTCCTGTCTTTATTCTTTTTAGTTCTCTCTCCTGTCTGATTGCTCTGGCTAGTGTTTCCAGAGCTATATTGAATAGAAGTGGTAATAGTGGACATACTTGTCTGTTCCTGATTTTAAAATGAAAGCATTCAGTTTTTGATCATTTAGTATAATGTTGGCTGTTGGTTTGTCATAAATGGCCTTTATAAGATTGAGGTAGACACTGTGTATTCCGAGTTTCTGAAGGGTTTTTATCTTGAACTTTGGACTTTATCAAAAGCTTTTTCTGCATCTATTGAGATGACCATGTGGTTTTTGCTTTTGGCTCTGTTGATGTGGTGTATTACATTTATTGATTTGCATATATTAAACCATCTCTGCATTCCTGGGATGAATCCCACTTGGTCATGATGTATAATCTTCTTGATGACTTGCTGCATTCTACTTGCCAGTATTTTATTGAGAATCTTTGCATCAATGCTCATTAGTGAGACTGGCCCATAGTTCTCCTTTTTGGTTGGGTCTTTCTCTGGTTTTGTATCAGAATAATACTTGCCTCCAGGAACGATTTAGGGAGGATTGCTTCCTTTTCATTTTCACTTAAGTGTTTAAGGAATATTGGCATCAAATCTTCTCTAAATTTCTTGTAGAATTTAGCCATGAATCCATTAGGACCTGGGCATTTCCTTGTTGATAAGTTTTTAATTACATTTTCAACTTCAATAGCTGATATTGGGTTATTCAAAATTGCTGTATCTTCTTGGTTGAGCTTTGGTAGTACATATGTTTCTAGAAATCTGTCCATTTCCTCTGTGTTTTCCACTCTATGTGAGTAGAGATTTTTCAAAGTCGGTATTTATGATCTTTTGAATTTCTATGGTATCTATCATAATTTCCCTCTTTTCAGTCCTTATTGTGTGAATTTGGGTTTTTTCTTTCTTTTTCTTTATAAGGTTAGCTAGAGATCTGTCAATTTTATTTATTCTCTCAAAAAACCCATTTTTTGATTCATTAATTCTTTGGGTTTTTATTTTGGTTTCAATTGCATTTGTTTTTGCTTAATCTTTACAATTTCCTCTCTTCTCTGAGCTTTGGGTTTAACTTGATCTTCTTTTTCTGGAAGCTTGAGATGAAGCATTACGTTGTTTATTTGTGTTCTTTCTGTTTTCTTGATATGACAATTTATTGCTATATAGTTCCCTCTTGAGACTGCTTTCATTGCATCCCACAGATTGCAATATGTTGATTCTGAATTTTCATTGTATTGTTAGTATTGCTTTATTTCTTCTTTAATTTCATCTGTAGCCCACTGGTTGTTCAAAAGGTTGTTATTTAATTTCCATGTATTTATGCAGGTTTTGCAATTTCTTTTGCCATTAATTTCCAATTTCAATGTGCTATGGTCAGATATTACACATGGGATAATTTCAATACCTTTGCAGTTACTTAAGAATGTTTTATGGGATAATATATGGTCTATTTTGGAGAATGTTCCAAGCACAGCTGAGAAAAATGGGTATTCTAATGTGGTTGGGTGGAACACTCTGTAAACATCTACTAAGTCCAACTGCTCATAGTTGTATTGTTCGATTCAGTTCTATTATTTCTTTGCTGACTTTTTGTCTAGTTAATCTATCTCTTTGTGATGATGGGCTGTTAAGGTCCCCTGTTATAATTGTGTTCTTGTTTATTTGGTTTTTCATGTCCATTAGTATCTGTCTTACATAGTTGGGTGCTCCTATATTTGGTGCATATATATTTATAATTGTTAGGTCTTCCTCTTTAATTTTTCTACTAATGAGTATGTAGTGACCTTCTTTATCTCTTTTAATAATTTTCAGTTTTAAGTTCACATTGTCTGAAAATAGAATAGTTACCCTTGCTTTTTTCTGGGTTCCTGTTGCATGAAATACTGTTTTCCATCCTTTGAGTTTTAATCTATGAGTTTCCTTTTGGTTCAAATGTGTTTCTTGTATATAGCACATTGTGGGATCATGCTTCTTGATCCATTTTGTCAACCTATGTCTTTTGGTAGGTGAACTGAGGCCATTTTATATTTATGGATGTCACTGACATGTACTGGCTAAACTTTGCCATGTTATGTTCCAGTTGTTTGCTTTCTGCATTCCCCCCTTGTTTAATTGCTTGTCCTACCTGGTGGTTTTTTTCTGTTGCTGTTCTGGGGATTGTGATCATTTTTATCTCTATCTAGTATGTCTTTCAATACTCTTTCTAGGGTTGTTTAGTGGACGTGAATTTTTTCAGTTATTCTTTGTCATGGAAGTATCTTGTTTCTCTATTAAATTTGAATGAAAGTTTCCTGGGTACATCAGTCTGGGTGAAATTTGTTTTCTTTCAGGGCTTTAAATATCTTACTCCAAGCTCATCTTGACTTGAGGGTTTGTGCTGCAAAGTCTTCTTTGCTTGATAGATGAGTTGTGTCTTTTCTGTAACATCTTTTCATATTCTTTTTTTATGCTGTATGTCTGAGATCTTAATTATGATGTGTCTAGGTGTAGATTTATGTTGGTTGTGACTGTTTGGCATTCCATATGCCTCACTTATGTGCATATCATATTTTTCCCCATGTTTGGGAAATTTTCTGCTATTACTTCTGTGAATATTTTAGTTATGTCATTTTCACTGACTCTGCATCTTCAATGATGCCTAATAATCTTACATTGTTGCTCTTGGCATCATCTTGAAGCTGCTGAATTGTCACTTCATGTTGCTTTGTTATTTTTAAAAGTTCTATCCTTTCATGATTGCTAATTGCAATCCTGTGCTAAAGGTCCCCAAATCCTATCCTCAGGTCCATTTAAATGGTTCTGCCAACTCTGAATAGAATTTTTTGTCTCTCGGATGTCTCTTTGAGTTTCATAAATTCTGCTTGTTTTCTATATTGTTCATTCAAGATTTCAATCAGTTTCCTTTGCTCCTGTACTTTTTTCTCTATTTCTTCTTTAGCTATACTCAACAACAACTTTACTAAGGTTGTTATTTCTATCTTTACATGAGAGAGTACATCTAATTTGATTTCCTCTATAGCCTCATGGAGTTGTTTTTTTTTTCTTTCATTTCACTTGCTATTTTTTCAGAGATTTCAGGTCTGTTACTTTCGAAGGCCTCTATTTCAATGTCTCCTGTACTTGTTTCTGGTGGACTAGGTGTTTGAGAGTGCATTATGCTTTTTCATTTTGCCATTTTCCCCTTTTGAGTTAATATTTGGTCCTTCAATCTCAACAGTGCCAATTTGTAATAGCCAGGTCTTAGAAACAACCCAAGTGTCCATCAACTGATGAATGGATAAAAACGTTGTGGTATTTCTATACAATGGAATATTATTCAACTATAAAGAAGGATCACATTGAGATATTTATCAATAAATGGGCACAGCTTGAGACCATACTCATAAGTGAAATAAACCAATCTCGCATGTGTGAATACTGAATAGTTTCCCTAATGTAAGTAATGATTCAAATATATAAAAATATGTCATAATCATGATTCCCCATTATGTGGCCTTGAAGCCTTATAAAGTTTTCATTTATTAATTGGAAAGGCTTTATTCTGGGCTTCTTGATTTGGAAATATTTGAAGCTACAGTATATGAAGTTTTATTCAAATATTTCAAGGAAAAAGACAGACACTATGGTAACTACTATTAAATTGGGTTATTTGGTGGTGAAGCACTAGGTTGCTGAAACAGTCATGCTTTGACCAGTATTGTTATATTGTTATGTCCTGTTTTATCTCAATCTCTCCCTTATTCTTTAAAAAAATATTTAGTTATTTCTTATGTTTGTTTTAATTAAGGGGAAATTTTTTAAAAAATTAGCAGGATATATAATAGTAACTTTTTGTGATTTCCTATTAACTTGTTTTGAAGTCATATAATACTCCCACGATCTTGTTTTGACTGATTAGACTCTGTTCCATTCTGTATGATAGTATCAAGTTTGAGGGTATAGGCAACTACTTTGAAGGCAATAAGATTCACTAAGATGCCCATTCTGGTTTGACTATTGTCTCCTTTGGAAGTCCTGTAATGTTTACAATGCTTAAGTTTTATTGGTCTTGTTCTCTACTGTTTTGTTCAACTTTATAATATCAAATGAGATAGACAATTCTTTTTAAGGAAACAAGAGACATTGTTGATAACCATTGTTGATAACCTTGCACTCTGTTTTACATCATGTGCTATGTCTATCCTTGGTTTTGACTGACAGCTTTGTTTTGCCATATTTGACTTTATTCTCTCCCCCTCAAAAAAGTAATAAGAACTAAGGAGTAATAAAATCCAAAATGTGTAAATTTTGTTGTAAAAAAGAGAGGGAAAAAAGAGCTCTAAAGTATACAACAGCAAGTGTGTTTAGGGGTGTTAAATAGCTGACCATATTAAGGTTTTTGGTTGGATCATTAAACACAACTGTTTGCAGTCTCACTGTTTGAATGTCCACTTTGTATGCTTTGATACTGTGATTTGAGCAACTATCTCTAACATGATAATATGTAATCTATTAACTGGTGATTTCTTACTGTTTTTTTTTTTTTAGTTCTGTATTACTTGTACCCTTACACCGCTTTGTATTGTTTTGTGTTTTTCTCTTTTTCCTTTTAAATAAAATTAAAAAAAAATCTCAACAGTGCCAACTGTTGGTAGTGTGTATCTTGGGGGTCTTCTTAATTTTAGAGGAAATGCCTTCAGTTTTTCTCCATTTAGTATGATTCTGGCACTCAGTTTGCCATGACTGGTTTATATCAGGTTGAGGCAGAAGGTTCTTCTATATCTATTTTTATTCCAGGCTTTATTATGAATGGGTGTTGAGTTTTGTCAGAGAATTTTTATGCATCTATTAAGATTATTATACGATTTTATACTTGCTTACATGCATTGATTTATATATGTTGTACTGCCTTCCTGTCCCTGGGATAAGGCTGACTTAGTTATGATGTATGATCTTTTTCATGATTTTTTTCATTTTGGTTTTAAATATCATGTTGAAAATTTTTACAGTTCTAATTATTAATAATATTGGCCAGCAGTTCCCTTTTTTGTTGGATCTTTGTCCAGTTTGGGTATTATTTTTGGTTTTGGTGTTAGTTCTCTGAAATTCTGGTAAAATTCAGTAGCAAATTAATCAGGTCATAGACTTTTCTAGTTGGTAGGATTTTCATTAGTGCTTCAATTCAATGCCACTTACTGGTATATTCAAAGTTTGTAAATATTCTTGGTTCAATTTTGGTAAGTCAAATGTGGCTGTGTATTTATCCACTTCTAGATTCTCCAATTTATTAGAATATATATAAGTTTTCAAAATAATTTCTTAGAATTCTCTGGGTTTCAGTGGTATCTGTTGTAATTTTAGCTTGTTCATTTCAGATTGCACTGGTATGGGTCTTTTCTTTCCTTCTTTTGGTATGTTTGGCTAAGGGTTCATCAACCATATTTATCCTTTCAAAGAAGTAACTCTGATTCATTGATCTTTTATAATTTTTTAGTCTCAATTTCATTGATTTCTGCTTTGCTCTAATTCACATTCTTCTACAGGTTTGGGATTTGGACTGTGCTTTTTTGTCGCAGGACCTTAAGACCCATTATTAGGTTATTTGGTGATGCTCTATTTCTTTAATATGGGCACTAAGAACTACCAAGTTCCCATTTAGAACTTCTTGCATTGTGTCCCACAGATTTCAGCATGTGTACTGCCAACATTGCTTGATTCTAAAAATTTTAAAATTTCTTTCCTAAGTTCTTCTGTAACCCATTGATTCGAGAATGCATTATTTAATCTCCACATACTTGCATAATTTCTGTGGTTTCTCTGGCTATTTATTTCTAATTTTATTCCATTGTGATCTGATAAGATGCATGAGATTATTTCATTTCTTTCTTATTTATTTAAACATCCTTTATGGCTTAAAATATGTTTTATTTTGAAAAGAGTTCCATGGGCTACTAAGAACAATATATATTCTGTTTTTGTTGGATGAAATACTGCAGATATTTGTTAGAACCATTTGGTTAGGTATGGTTCAACTCTGATATCTCTTTGTTGAGTTTTTGCTTGTTTGACCTGTCTTTTTGTGAGAGTAGGATGTTGAAGTACCCTTACTATTATTGTATTGATGTCTGTCCTTTTTTGCCAAGAAGTTTTTGTTTTATGAAATTGAGTGTGCCAATACTCAATTATAATTGTAGAATTGTCCCCTTGTCCAATAATTGCGACTGTATCTGTCTCCTATGTTCATTTTTTATCTTAAGTCCACTTTGGATGAAATTAGTGTAACTGTTCCGGCTTGTTTTGGGCCTCTGGACTATGTTGTATCATTTTCCATCCTTTCATTTCCAATCTATGTGTTTCATTTTCTCTGTACAGAGATAATTTTGCTTTTTCCTTTCCAATATGGGAGGTTTTTTTTTTTTCTTGCCAAATACTGTAGTTAGTACTCTAGTATTATGTTGAATAAAAATGGTGAAAGTAACCTCCTTGATTGTTTCTGATATTGGTGAAAAACTACTGAGCATGATATGAACTGTGGCTTGATGTAAATGGCCTTTGTTATGTTGAAGTAAATTATGTGTGTGTATATATATATATATATATATATATATATTCCAAATTTTTAGCATAAAAGAATGTTCCATTTTTCCAGTGGTTTTTCACCATCTTCTGAGAGGCTCATGCAAATTTTATGCTTCATTCTGTTCATGTAATGCATCCTGTTAATTGACTTGCATGTCTTAAAGCATCCTGACATCATAGGGAAAATTCATTTGATTATGATGTAAAACATTTTACGTGCTATTGAATTTGGTTCCTAGTATGTGTTGAAGATTTTTGCATCAATATTCATCAAGGATATTGGTGCATGGTTTTCTTTTCTTATGGTGTCTTTAGCTTTAGTATAAGTATAATGTTGGCCTGTTAAAATGAGTTTGGAAATATTCCCTAAATATCAATTTTTTGAGCTAGTTTGAGAACGATTGGTATCAACTCTTTAAATGTCTGGCAGAATTGTCAAAGATAGATAAGCACCAAGAGAAAAGCAATTCATCATGTGCGAAGGAGCCCTCTCACTGATACAAGATTATCAGTGTTTTTCTGAAGAAACTTATAGGTCAGAAAGAAGTAGGATGATACTTTCAAAGTCCCTAAAGAAAAACCTTGTAGTTAAGAATACCTTTCCAGAAACACTGTCCTTCAAAATGAAGAAGATTTTCCCAGATGAACAAAAGCTGAGGATATTCATTGGCACCATATCTGCCTGACAAGAGATGCCAAAGGAATTCTTAGTTGAGTGAAACTAAGTAAGGCACCTGCACATATGAAAGTATAAGACGTAATTGATAAATTCACAGACAAATATAGAATATTGTGATGATGGCCCATATATCACTTTCAATTTTAATATAAAAGCAAAGTTATTAATAATAAAATTTGTAAAAATTTGTTAATTAAAGCACAATATAAAAATATGTAAGTTTGAGGGCCGGGGATTTAGCTCAGCAACATAAGTGCCTGTCTGGCAAGTGCAAGGTCATGAATTCAATCCCCGGTGCCCCCTCCCAAAAAGTAAATTCTGACATTAATAACTTTAAGTGTAAGAGAAAGTAGAAGTGTAGCACTTTGTATATAATTGGAGTTACTGGTTTAAAATACACTAGAAGTGGTTTCTTATAAGCCTCCTGGTAATCACAAAGAAAATACCTACACAGAAAAGCAAAAGGGAAGGAATCAAAGCATACCAATACAAAAAAAATCAATAAAACACAAAGGAAGACAGTGGAAAAGAAGTCAAAAAATAACTACAAAAAATGTAACAAAATGACAATAGTTCTTCCCTATAAATAATTACTTGAAGTAAATAAATTGTGCTCCTCAATCAAAAGACATAGTGATGGAAAAAAATAAGGCAGCTCACCAAATGCTGCCTACAGGAAACTAGCACCTTATGTAGACTAAAAGTAAAATGATTGGGAAAAAGTTTCATGCAAATGGTAAACAAAAGAGAGCAGAAATGATTCTACTTATGTTAGACAGTATACACCTTAAGTCATAAGCTGGCACCAGGACAAGGAGGGAAATTATAAAATGATAAAATTATCAATTTATCAGGAAGATATAACAACTGTAAGGGTGTGTATACTCAATATAAAACACTTAGCATATGAAACAAATATTATATATCCACAGAACTAAATATAATATGTATAAAGCAATACAATAATAGAAAGAGACTTCAGTACCCCAATTTCAGGAATTGACAGAGAACCTACTCAGAAATTCAACTAGGAACAACAGTCTGGAGCAACACTATAGACAAAATGGACCTAACAGATATATACAGAACATTCCACCCAAAGGAATGGAATATACATTCTTCTCAAATGCACATGATACATTTTCCAGGATAGATCCCATTTTAGGTGACAAAATAAGCCTTAATTAATTTAAGAAGATTAGAAATATGAGATAAAACTAGAAATCAATAATAAGGAAATCAGAAAAATCGCAAATATATGGACATCAACAAGATATTAAGTAAGCAATGGGTGAAAGAACTGAAAAAGAGAAATTATGAATTCTATGGAGACAAAAACTTCAAACACAAATACCAAAACATAAGGGATTTTAAAAAAAACAGCCTGATGCCAAGAAGGAAGTTTATGATAGTAAATACATTTAAAAAGATGAAAGAATCAAACAACCCAACTCTGAAACTTAAGAAACTACAGAAAGAATAAAACTAAAAAGCTAACCTTAAAATCATCAGGAAAAAGAGACAACAAATATCATAATAGAAATAAATGAAATAAGGAAGAGAAAAACAAAAAAATCAAAAAGCTAAAAATGTTGGGGGATCAGCAAAAGTATACATAATGACAACTTTTAACTACAGTCAGCTGTGAAATAACGAAGAGGAATATCTTAAATAAACAAAATCATAACAAAAGAAGAGACGACATAACTGGTACCGCAGATAGAATCAAGGTCATAAATACTACTATGAACAATTATATACAAACAAATCGGGTAACATAAAGAAATGGAAAAATGCCCAGAGGGACAAACTACCACCACTAAATCATATAGAAATAGAAAATTTGAACATAACCATGCTGTGAAATTCCCTCATTTTTGTTTGTCTATTTCTCCTTCACTTTTGAATGAGGATAATTTCACAGGATAGAGGACACTATGTTGATAGAATATTTTCCCCTCAAAACTAAATACTTCATTCTTCTCTCTCTCTCTCTCTCTCTCTCTCTCTCTCTCTCTCTCTCTCTCTCATATACATATATATTTAAACTACACAATGTGATTTTTATAAACAGTGAAATAGTTACTATAATCAATCAAATTAACAAAGTCAACAGATCTCAAGCACCAAGAATACTCAAAATACAATCTTTTTTAAAATATTCAGTATACAATAAAGTATTTTCATGCCATGCTCACATTGTGGAGCAGAGTTCTAGCTTTAATCATCAGCTACAACTTTGTCCTCTTTAATTGTATCTCCAACCATTTTATTGTGTTATGCAACTCACTTGGCTTCTGAGGATAAGTTGGAATGAAATGTAATTCTTACTTTTGCTCACCTAAGGGTAAAGTTCTTTCTTAGGAATCTTGCTTTATCTTTGATTTTTCTGTAGTTTGCCTACATACAGTTTTTCTAGATTTATCTGACTTAGTGCTCTCCGAGCTTCCCAGATCTGTAATTTGGAGTGTGACATTATCTTGGGGCAAATTTCAGTGATTATTTCATCAGTGTTTTCTGTTCCTGTCTAGTATTCTCATTACACATATGGTACACTTTATAATTGCCCCACAGTTCTTGAATATTGTATCCCCTCAATCTTTCTAGTCTTTTACTTTTGGGGATTTCTGATAATGTGTTCTCAAGCTCAGAGGTTCTTTCAGTCATGATCCATGTTCATCAAAAGATTCATTGATTCTGTTATGGTGTATTTTCTTTTAAATCTCTAGCATGATTTTTTGGTTCTTTCATAGAATTTCCATCTCTTTGCTTACATTGCTCTTCTGTTGCATGCTGCCGAGTTTATACTTTAAAGCCCTTAGCATGTTAATGACAATTGTTTCAAATTTCTGTCTAATACTTTAAGCATTCCTATTATGCGTGCTTCTGGTTTTAATGCTTGCCCTCTCTTAAGTTTTTTTTTTTTTTCTTTTAGTATATCTTCCAATTTTTTTCTCCATAGCTATACCTGGCCTACTTAATAAAATAGCTCTTCAGCAATGTGGGGATGAGTTGTTGGGGAAGAAGTGGATTGAACTATTATGATTAGGTCTCACTCATTAGTGAACTTTGCTTCTGGACTGAAAGCCTGAGATACGTTTCACAGCTTTCTCTCCCTCTGTGGGCAGGACAGCTAGAGGAGTCTGGAGTTGAGTAAGGCCACACAGAAGGACACAGGAAGCTAGAGTTCTCCATGTCAGCTTGGCTCTGCTAAAATCCTAGCAGTTTTGACTTTGATGAAAGTTTTTCCTGAAAATTTTTCTTTAGGAAAAATAGACTCTGACTGTATTCTAAATGATTCCTTTGCTGTCCTTCTATCAGAAGCAATATCCAACATCCAATCTGAGAACATGGTAGAGCTCCAGGGTATGGAACTCACAAAGTAGAAGAGCCTTCAATTCTCAGAGGGCCCTTGGAGATTTTATTCTCTCATATTTGACCATGTTGAGTCCCCAGCAACCCATCAATTATGCTGTCATTAGATCCCACAGAGACTTCTACTAATGAATAAATTGTGATTTCATATTCACTCGAGTGTTGGTCTTTATGGTTTTGTGGTCAGCAGCTTATCCCATAACATTGCTTCTCCACATATCAAAGAATTGCTGATACTTCAGTTCATTCAGCTTTTCACTTGTTAGTGCAGGGTGGTGCCTTCCAACTTCTTGAGTGCTGCGCTGAAAGCCAGAAGTCACAAAATAATTCTGGATAAGAAGCTTCATGTCTCCAGCTCCTTCAAAGCTCCTAAGGTGATACTGAAAAGAAAGGCTCTTTGTGAGTAGTTTTCAGGGATGTGTGAAGGTTTGATAGGACCAGCGCTCATGGCTCTGTGTGATGTGGACTTGCAAGAGCTTACCATGCTGTGATGACCTAAAAAAGTCAGGTTCCTATTGTCCAAAGAGAAACCTCAATGTAAATCTTGCAATGAAAGGACCTGCATTAGGCAAGAACTTCTTTAATTTCCTCTCTGAAGACAGTCTCACTGTACAATCAGCTTCACTTCCTGTCACTCAGATAACAGCAATGGAATAGTGCTCAGAAAAATTATATTCCAGGCAATTTCAAAGTGTGCTTAGCTCATGAAGCATGCACACAATTGCTACTTCATAAAAGTTTGATAAGTGAGAGGCAATATAGGCAACTACTTACCCTGAACAATGTGAGGAGTTTTCTTTCAGAGGTCATTTTGGATAAGGAAAAACATGATTAATTAGTTTGATTAGGGGACTCATTAATGGCAGGGAATGTTTAGAAACTGAGAACAAGCATCTCTCCCTGGCAGGGTCAAGAAAGTCACCTCAGCTGAATGTCTAGGGGTCTGTAGCTTCAGAGTCTGGCTGCTTGGCTATGCTCAGCAGCTTCCTGTGACCTCTTGGAAGTCCTTGGGCAAGCTCTAGCCCTTCTTTCTGCTTTACTTTCCCCAAAAGGGGAAAAGAGGTCATAAAACTTGCCTCTTTAATTCTTAGATATTGATTCTGGGGCTAAAACTTATTGCAAAAACCAGTCCTGTGGGTTTGAACCACACATAGCTTACTGCTTGGTAGGATACCCAGGACAAAATTAATTATGGTTGATGAATTTCCATCCATGTCTTGTTTCCGAATACTATAAAAAGGAGCACATTAGGCAAACAGAACAGCTTCCATCTTAAATGGTCATTTCAAAGTTCCATGACAAAGAAAGTCACAAGTGTATGGATTGATTTGAATCTGTGTGCAAGTGCATACATGCATGCATGAGCATGTATTTTATAAGTGTTTATGCATAAGTGTGAATGTAAATGGATATGTATGTGATAGTTGTTTGTGTACACATGTAGGTATGTGAGCATTTTGTGATCATGTAACTGTACATGTATCAGTTTGCATGAATGTGCATGCATATATGTATACTCATGCATGTGCACTTATTAAGTACCCAAATGGGTGCCCTTGAGAGTCTGTGTGCATTTGTGGATGTGCTTGTGCTCAGAGTGTGTGCAGGGATGTGCACATGTGCACCAGTTTCAAGGTGTCCTGCCCTTAACCTCCTTAGAAGTGTGCTTTGCCCTCTGCTGGTGTACTTTGTCAGAGGCTCTCTCTTTACATGATCACTTTTGTATACAGTTAACAACAAAAAGTGGATTAATAATTCAGCCTAAAGGTGTATTTGTAAAAGCTTTTAAAACAAGTTGTTTTAAGCAGAATACTATAGCATTATACAGCAGTATTATACCTAACCTATTTGCATGCAGTTAACAGAAGAGTAGATTCTGCAGAGGAGAAGGCATACTGTACCCCAGAACTGAAGAGCCTGTGAGCTGTTTGAAAATAGCAGAGTTTATATTTAGAGAAGGGACAAATTATTTCCATTGTACAAACAACTACATTATTAACCCACAAAAGCATTCATTCCTAAAGATGCCAAAGTATTTTATGAAGACCTAGATATTTTTGATCTGAGTCCATTCCAGTTTTAAGTACCGAAAATAAATACATTCAGCGGGATGAAGTAAGGTCACATAATTGGAAGCATCCTCTGTTTTCTTTGCATTTGAACAAGTGTGTGAAAACATTGGCCCAGTCCTCACCACCTGCCTGCGTTTATAAATGCTTCTATTGAAAGAGAATTTGGCACTCTGGGCCTGAAAAGGGTCAGGTCAGATAAGGTTGTTTCAAGAATATGAGAAAAGTGGACTCAAAGAAGGAAGGAAAATTCCTCTAGTTCCAATTTCCAGTGTGACTGCTGGACATAGTAGATGCTCAAAATTCAATTTTATAAGTAAAACCAACACATCAATGAATCAATCAACTGATAAAATTATGCTATGGAAGAAAAATAGGATAATCCTTCTTGATTTCCAGAACAGTTTTCATTAATATGTATATAATATGAATACTGGCAAATGATGCTTTTAGAAATTACAGATTTCCCAAAAGAAACTGCAATTGCAAAATTATGACTTTCAAACTCTATGATCTTCGTACTTCAAAAGACCCAGTGCTATGGATATGTCTTGTGTGAGTATTGTGATTCCTGTTGCTGTAGGAACTTTCAGATCATTTTGATGGTACCTGCAATATCTTAAGTCATGTTGACTCAACTAATTTTTACTGAATACAAAGATCAGCAGTCAGGATATTTGTCAGGAAGACCAGACCTGCTCCTTACTGTAGCATCCCTTGAGTTCTTACTCAGAATCTGTTAACTCTTGGTTAACACAAAATTCTTTATAATAGAGAGAGACGTTCTCCAAGGTCCCAGTGCTCAACATTTCAAGCTAGAAAGTTGATTTCTAGAGACAGACATACTAATATTGACAAGAAATGATATTATCTATTGAAAAGGAGAAGGGACAAATCTGTGAACTATTAAGTATAAAAGATGAGGACAAAAATGTATTATTTGCTACCAACTATCTTTGACAGGAGGATTTATAAGTATATAAAACATATTTGCTTATATAAACAGTAGATCAGTGCTGGATTTATTTAAGCATACCTTGCTTTATAGATTTCACTTTTAAGCTCTGTAAATATTTTACATAAGTATAAGATGAAATTAAATTTTAGAGATGTAATCCCTAAAAATGAAAACCAAAATGAAATAAGTGAAACTAACTCCATATTCAGTAAGCAGAGTAATCACCAGTGCAGAATTATTCCACAGAATTTTAAAATACCATAATGTGACTTTACATCTATTCCTAGTGGAATATACCCTAGGGACAAAAAACTGCAAAATGTTCTTAAATTCATGTTTAATGTTTAAATTAGAGTGTTCATAATGGTGTTTATAGTGTTATTCTTAGACTGTTACATGTGTGTTTTACAATAAGGCATGTGAGTAAGTATGTGGTGACAGTGAAAAATTATACTTTCAGTAATGAAGAAAAGTCATATAGACATAAAATCAATGAGGTTAAGTAAAATTCCATAACTCTAAATCTGAATTGGCAGCAGCAGTATTAATTTACCATATATTTCATCTTAAATATGTGCGGTGAAAAATGACCTAAAACAAGGGCTAAATTAGTGACAGGGAGCATATTTCCGCTAATGAAACCAACAATCCTTAGAGAAATGTTTGATGGCAAGTCTGAGGCAAGAATTGTACGGAATTATTTTGGGACATCTTGTCATAGTTAAAAAGCAAAGAAACTACCAAAGATCTTGAGAGATATATCAAAAGGTCTCAGGAGCAAACTTGAAGATGTTCTCGCTGTGATAGTTAACTGATTGTATCAACTTGAGTAGAAATGCCCAACTAAATTGGATCAGCATAGTTCTGGGATTTATTAAAAACAGAAGACCCACCCTGGGTATGAGCGGCACCAACTAACAGGCTTGTCACGCAAATAGAATAAAAAGGAAGAATCAAATAAACAAAGAAGGAAAGCTTGCTTCTGTTTCTTCTGAGAAGTTCTAGTCTTCACTTTGACCTTGGACATCGACTCCTGCCTTCCAGTGCAGATGCTTCAGCCTTTCAGTGCAGAATCTTCTGCCTCCTGACACAGACTTGCACAGGGCTCTACAGTAAGCTCCAGGCCTTTGACTTTCTATTGGATTCTTCATAACTTCAGAGTGTGGATAGCCCCTCTGCACTCTTTCACAGCTGACTCTGTGGGCTGCCATTATAACCCTATCTAATAAATATTTGTATTTATGTAACTTTCATTAAATCTGTTTCTCTAGTGATCAGTGACTGATACACTAACCAAGAGGAAGGAATTTGAATTTCTATAATAATAGTAGATTATTATAGATTAGAGGCATTTAATCTAATAGATTAAAAGGCATCAGATTTTGTTTAAAACTGTGAGTTTATAAAAATTAAAGAAGAAACTGGTCATCATTGGAAGGCACAAACTAACCAACAAGTTATCTTAAAAATTGATATAAAGAGGGGAAATAATTAAGCATTTATTTTCCTTTTTCTAAATGAACTATTCCTTAGGGTAACTTCAGTTGACAAAAGGAATTATTTATTTATTTATATTATTTATTTCTAGCTAATAAACGCAGCACAATACAATTAGTGTATCAACATCATGCCAATCCTAATAAATTAATGGATGTAAACAATCATCATCTGTGTCTGTCAGAATCACAGAGACAACCAAACACCCTATGCTTCCTAATGCAAGCACACAGCACCGCTTATGAAGCAGCCTTACCAAAAACACAACAGCAGCAACAACAACCACCCCAGCTTGAACATAACCATCCCTTTAAAGCTAACTGCCAACTTTCCACAAGTACAGGCAATAGAAGTACTTATTAAACAACACCACATGAATTCAATTGGCGTGTTAAACTCCCCAGCAACAAGGACCCAGAGAGACTCTCCAACAAAGGAACTGCAAAGTGAAAAAGAAACATGGTGTAGGAGTCTATAGGGTACGGTGACTTAAGAATAATTCAATTCACCTCAACATATGAACCTTACTTATATCCTAATTCAAAAAAGCTGCTAAAAATGTGCAAAGCTTTTAGAGAAATTTCAGTGAAGACTGATTATTTGATAAACTTAAGGATGCTATTGCTAATATTTGTTATGATAACGGTATTATGGCTGTGATTACTTTAAAAAGTCCTTTACTTATAGTGGTATAACCTGAAATCATATGCAATTGGAAATGATATACTCTGGAATACACTCTAAAATAACTTGGAGTGGGGTGGGAAGGAGGTTTGTCAAAAGGATAGGAGAAAAATGACTAGCTGTGAACTGATGAGTATTGAAGCTGGATTATGAATAACTGGAAGTTTATTATACTATATACTCTCTTTTGGAATGTTTGACATTTCCCATAATGAAAAAGGAAAGAAATATGAGCTGATGGCTCTATAGAGATTGGGAGAGAGACAGGGAGAGGGAGAGAGAGAGAGAGAGAGAGAGAGAGAGAGAGAGAGAGAGAGAGAGATGTTTGATAAAAAGATGAACCACAAAGCCCACAAAAATTCCATATACCTGAAAATGTTCACCTGTAAAAGACTTTAGTCCCTAAAATCCCTATAAATGACACTACAGAATTTTTTGTTTATTATAAAAATGTCACTTTCATAGCAGTCCCTAGCTCTTATCCAACTTCATTATATGGTAGTGAGGGCATCAAGGAATTGGGACTGGTCACACCTGTCATTGGCCTGTGGGCCAGATTAACGAAGGAACCCCTTCTGAGGGAGGTGATTCTTAGCTAGCATTCAAAAAGAGCCTCTTTAGACAGAGAAGAAATGAGGAACAAGGGAGTATTAGGCTTGAGAATTGAGACAAGAGATGAGCACCTCCTTCAGTGCATCTGGGGTGATACAGCCAGAGCGTGAGGAAGTCCTTCACACCTTCACCTGCAGCGCCCAGCCCCGTCACCACCAGTCAATAGCTGCCAATGGTAATTACTGTCAAGACACAGAAATGCAGACTGGGCAGAAAGATAGTGAGTGGTACACGCAGCAAGGAGCCAGAGGTGGTGGGGAGGTGAGGCCTAGAGCTAAGGGGCAGGCACCCCATTGACGATCCTTCTCCTGGAGTCATCCTACACATCCTCTGCTCCTGCTAGAATGTTCGACCTGTACTCCAGGGCAACATGATCCTGAATATGACACAGAAAGATCCGTGCACCTTAAGGCAGGTCCATGGAAGGCTGCTACACAGCAAAGGACAGACTCAGGGCTAGGGCTGGCACAAAACATGCCCCATGGAACTTGCTGGTCCTGAGGCTACTTTTCCTTGGTCAGTTATTTCTCATGCCCTGCTCAATTCTGTGGGCCACAGGGGTTACATCTCATGCTGCATTTCTCAGGCCCCTACATCAGAGAGTTTTAGGCTCAGCCACCAAGAGGGCAAGAGGAAGTAAAGCCAAGTTACTGACTTGGCTTGGCTGACTGTCCACTGGCCTCTCCAGCCATTACTGACCATCTTTTAGGTTATCCCGCCCATTGAAGTTTCTGGAAAATTTCTTTTTTTTTTTTCTCCTTTCCCCATACCTGGCCATACTTGGGGGTGCCTCCTGTCATATGAAATTTTCTCTACTTAACTTTTTCCCTCCTGGCCCCTGTCTGACCAATGTCTACCTGCCCTGACCACTTCCTCTATCTTCCCTCAGCACCTTGTACATTCAGAGCTCTCTGAGGCCCTCACTTCTCACCCTATATCTGGAATCCTCCCAGCTTCATTTCAATCTTTTATCTGCCTATGGGGAAATCCTCTCTAGGTCAGTGCCAAACCTATGCTTCTGGCCTTGCCCGACCATGTGCCTTCTTGTCTACTTCAGCTTGCTGTGTGTCATAGCAAAGCACTCCTCATTTGCTGTTTGGAATATCCCTGGGCCCCCTCTGATGTATCCTGGTCCTTCCCCCCACCCATCCTCTCTGATGCTTCACATTTTCTGAAACCCTGTCTATCTCACAGATGGCAGAAGAATATCTACTAAGGATTTGCACAGGTCTGATTCCCAGTCTTGTCGGAGTAGGACAGACATTCCAGGACTGTTTTCCCTGCAGCATCTACCACAGGTCCTTCCAGAGAATAGCTACCAGTGATACATCCTAGGTGATGCTTCAGCCTCCGACATTGCCAGCTCTCTCTCTACACTGCAGTCTAGTGGCCCCATAAAATTGTCATAGGAACTACCTTCCCTCTCTACTCCCTTTGACTTTCCTACTGCCTCAGGACAGACATTATGCTCCTCTGCATTGCCTATGACCTTCCTTGACATAGCTAGGTCTGCAGTATGTAGCCCAGATTGGTCAATAAATTGAACCAGGGAAGGGAGAGGTGAGACTATCTTCCTCTCCTTCTGACTGGGTCCCTGACCCACATTTATCACATTCATTCTCAGCACTGAACACATAATAATAAGAATCTTATTTGATGAATTTTTTAAAGAATGTGGTACGGACTTGAGGCAGACCTATCCTGGAACCAAATTTTATCACTTCGCAGTCTCCTCGTTTCTCCAAGTTTGACCTCCTCTCCTATAACATGGGTACCCCCCACAAAGGTGATCAAGGTAATTGATAAAGGACTTCCTGGCACATTGCCAGTGCCAGGCAAGCAAGGGCTGTTGCAGTGTTACTGAGTAAGATTCTCTCCCATCTGAACGCTTTGCCCTTGAGGAATTGGTGTATGTCCCTCTCCTAAGCAGGCAGGCCTCTATGTGAGTCTCTTGGTTACTCATTATCATTTTAAGCTTTGCAGTTTTCAATTCTTCCCTGAATAGCATGAAAACATTTAGTTCCCTGCTTGGAACCTCACCTCAACAATGGCCTCAGATCTTGCTAATGAGAAGAAGTTAGCCTTCTTTGATTAGAAATGAAAATGCCCTAGTGGAGACAACACCATAGAAGAAGCACCTTTACTTTGGGACAACATGCAGCTCGATCCTCTGAGTTTCTGGTGTCCTAGTTCGATATCCCTGTGACTTGCTCAACCCTGAGGACAAAAGATGCTGCAGCATGAAGAACAATCTCCCTGGCTTCTGAGAACTGAGTGTGAGTTGAAATGAAGAAGTCTAAGGATTCATCTTTGGAGAGTCAGAAGTTTCCCTTCATAAGAAACCTAAGATGGATAGGCATTCAGGAAGTGACCAGGAATTTAGGCCATAGGCTTTTAGAACAGTATTTTTTCAACACTGTGTTGTCGGGGTCTTGTGCAGGGTCTGTGCTCAGCAGAGTTTAGGGATACAAAAGGAAATGAAACGAAAAGAGCTCTAAAGGATACAACAGCAAGTGTGTTTAGGGGTGTTAAATAGCTGACCATATTAATGTTTTTGGTTGGATCATTGAACACATCTGTTTGCAGTCTCACTGTTTGAAAGTCCACTTTGTATGCTTTGATACTGTGATTTGAGCAACTATCTCTAAGATGTAATATGTAATCTATTAACTGGTGATTTCTTACCGTTTTTTGTTTTTTTTTTTTAGTTCTGTATTACTTGTACCCTCACACCGCTTTGTTTTGTTTCGTGTTTTTCTCTTTTTCCTTTTAAATAAAATTTTTTTTAAAAAGGAAATGAAGGGAAAGGAGAGAGGAGGAAGCAGAGTTTCTACTGTGAGCAGGACCTGGGATCCACTGAAGAACCAGAAGTGGTCCTTAGGGCTGCTTGACCCTGGATAGGAGGGAAGGTACTGAACTAGCAAGTACCCCAGACTGTGACATCCTGAGGGTTTCCGGAAAAGTCAACCTTGAGGGAAGTCTGGAGGATTGGGTGGGCTTAGATGAGTGGAAAAAGAGAACCAGAGCGTGTGAGCTACCGAGGAGCTGGTAGTAGACACGACTATGTCAGAAGACACAAAGAGGACAACTACTCTAGCCAACAAGTATGCTAGGAGTTGTTAAAAACATTAGTAAGCATATAGAACTAGCAATAGTCAGTAACAATACAATTTGGCAGACTGACAACATGACTGCCCTTTGCTGTTGTGTCACTTGCTTTTCTACCCAGAGCCTTGTTTCATTGTCATAATGATCCTCTTAGCCACCATTTGGCAATTCCTGATTGGTTGCTTCTCATATTCTCCTTGGCAACCGTTTCACACATGCCCCTTGCTCTCAGCCTTGTCCCCTACTTGATGCAGACATGAAGACTCCAACAAGCTTTGCTCTCCAGCTGGGTTAGCTGCCCCCTGCTGGCTGCCAAGATTCCCTAAACATGAGACCTATTTACATGACTTCCCTTTGTATTCTGGAGCATCCTTGTAAGCCTTTTCCATCCCAGTCTCCTTGGGCCCATCACATAGACCAGACCACAGTAAATGCTTTTAGAAATAGTTGCTGATAGAATGAATGGCTCATATTTTTTTTGTAGAGTAGCTTTTATGGCTTCTGTTTTAGTCAAAGCAATTGCTTAACCTGCCCAAGGTTACCTAGCAAGCAAAAGGCAGAATTAACACTAAACTCAGCACTGTGATCCAGAGTGGCAGTCTCAAAACTCTATGTATCTACCAAAATGAGTCCAGAGATGCCCCTACCATGGGTCAGGCACCATATAACCAAGACAATCCCATGTGTTCTGTCTTTCAAGGCATCACACACAGCAAAGAAGGAGGTCTCCAGACAGTCATTTCTGATCTATATGTCCACCCATCTGTTGGTCAGTCTCAGGTGGCACAGAGGAAAGGACATGTCTGGAGAAGCTTCTTAGGGGCCAGTGGCCAGTGTGGCTCTGTCTTCCTGTTTGTACATGTTGCTGCCTCCTCACACCACGTGCTAAGCTTGTGTCCTTTGTATGTCCTGAAGGTACTGTAATTAGTGGCCTGGACCTGGCTTCACTTTTTTGCCAGCTCACAGCTCATATCTAACAAAATGGCTGCATTCTGGGATTCTCTGCTCTGTGCTGTACAGCCATTCACTCTGTAAGGATATACTGAAGAGCTGTAAAATGGGGCACAAAACGTCAACTGCTCTGTGCTGTACAGCCATTCACTCTGTAAGGATATACTGAAGAGCTGTAAAATGGGGCACAAAACGTCAACAGCAGCACAGAAAAGGACGCAATATTTCCCTCACTTCAACCTCTCTCTACAGCTATGGTTCTCAGGACACAGGGATCCCAAAAAGTATGAGTTTTCAGCACACATGGGCATCAGTGCTTACAACCCGTGAAGACCTCCTTTTCCTTCTGCACCCACCCACGCCTCCCCTCCAGCATTCTCGCTTTCCAGACCTGCCCCACTGCTTATCTCTGCTCTGGACTTTCCAGCCAGCTCCGCATGTCTCAGCTACTTGGCTACTCAGTACCTGTGTGTTGGTCACTACCCTACACCTGAAATACCTCTCCTCCCTGACCTGCTCTGCCCTGTGTGTAAGAATCATCATATCTGGTACCATGTATTGTGAACAGGTATTATATTGCCAGAAAGCCTGCTTTACTGTACCTATTCTACAGATAAAAAGACTGAGCTTTAGAAAAGTATGTAATGTGTCCATGTCACACAGCTAACAAGTGGCAGAGCTAGGATTTTGATCTAACAGTTCTGCATATTTAATGTTCTTAGAAATTTGACAGTTTCATGCCAGAACTTCATCTGAATTCAGTTTGTTCTTCCCCTCCTCTTGGACATCACTTCTGACCTCTGTAGAGCCTTCAAAGTCCCATGCACACTTCCTCCTCCAGCTAGACCCCTAGCAGAGCATCTGAATGCTGCATCACACCTTATTTCCCCCAGGCGAAGAGCTCCACAAGACAGTGAAGGACTCAGAACCCCAGCCCTCATGAAGCATCCTGACATGTTTGTGGGTCTAGTAACTTGTTTTTAAATGAGCCAATTCATGGGTGACAAAGACATCCCAAACCTTAGTAAATGGCTGAAACTGAAACATGTTCTTCCCAATGACACATACTTCTCTCATCCTTTCCAAGCCTGACACACTTTTTGAGTTTCCAAGATTTATATTCAAAAGGCTACCAATCTCTTGGACAGTGCCACTGCACTACAGCGGCACCAACCTCATATGGCATATCGTGCTTGTGCTGGAGATGGGCTGATAGTGACTTCCAGGGACACAGCTAGACAGCATATCCAAGCTTCTTGCAGACAGAGGTGGCTGAGACTGAGAAACATATGGCTGGCTATGCACCATCCCAGGCCAAGCACAACTGAACCACAGTAAAAGAAAAAAGTATTTAAGTATTAGCTCTCCTGGGGTTAATTTTGTGGTGGTCCAGGCCTATTTCCTGACCCAAAGGAAGCTTTGCCTTCACACAAAGATGAGGTCTGTTTTCATCACTGCTGGGCCTTCACACAGCTCTTTTCCTTGGAAGCAAATCTCCCTGGATTCCCTTCAATTAGTGTCACCACTTTTAACCAAGAGTGAAGGGCATGTTTCTGGTTGTTACTGTATCATAGGAAAACATGTTTCAGTCATGAACTTTTTTGTTCTTCATTTGCTCTGTTCATGGAGAAAGACAGAGAACCTCTGGGGAAATCTCAGCCAAGGACAGGGCCACAGAGGCCAGGAAATCCCCGCTGCCTGAGTGGGTTTGGTCCTGTAAAATGTCCCATCCTCACTTAAAATAAACTGCACACAGTAACTCTCATGATACAGTCTGTCCTGTACAGAGGGAAGGGTGGATGGCAGACATGGGGCTGAGCAGATTGCTTCTGCTCTTCCAGTTCTCACACATTCCTCCTTAGAGCAGTTTCCAGACTACATTCTAGCTGTCTCTGTTCTTATCCCCCGCCTCATGATAGGGTGAGCTTCTGAAAGGGGGTTTTGTCTTATCATTTCCATGTTGCCTGTTCTTAAATCTCATCATTTTTTCAGTAAAAATGTGCTGAGTGAATGAGAAAATAAACCAAGTTGAGCATCCCTCATTCTACCCTATTCCAGGAGGTCCCTAGCTGGGGACTCCCACATGTCCCTTAAACAAACTCTGGTCACTGAGGAAAGAATTACAGAGTCCATATGAGTCAGCTCCCACCTTCGTGGTGCATTTCAAGAATCTAAGATTAAGCAGATATAACTGCACCAACAGAACATCCGCTCTGTCTAGTACCAAGTTGAGAATAGAAGAAGACCCTCACCCAGCAAAGAACAAGTACAGAGGAACAAAGCAGAGCAGCCCAATTGAAGGCTGTGTTAGGGCAGCTACAGAATCAGCAGACTCTAGAGCAAAATGCAAAGAAGGACCTTGACCGAGAGCAAGAAACACAGACATGCTGAGGGAAGGAATGCACACTTTCATGTTCTTCTGAATTAGGACCTTCAGAGTGGGGCAGGCTATCTGTTCTAACACCCTCCAGGTGACGCTCACCCATGATGTCCCTTGGGCTAGGCCCAGCAGTGTTAGTAAGCCTTTAACACAGTGGTACCAGAGATCTCCCAGGTCACAGTGATCTCAGACCTCCCTCAACAATAGAAGCTTGTTCAGAGATGAGACTGTGGGGCCAGACTGCTTGGATTTGAGCCCCATTTCTGCTGTAGCTTAGCTGTGTGTCCTCAGGTGACTTACCAAACCTCGCTATACCTCCTGTTCCCCACGTGTCTGATACCTCCCAGGGTGGTTGTAGTAATCAAGTGAGTTGGGGCTCAAAGTGCTTGGAAGAGTGCCTAGAGCATAATAAGTGCTCTGTAAGGTTTTGTTAGCCAAAATTAATAGAATAATGGTGGATGTAGATGTTGATCAAACACTATAGACCTGGCAGCAGGTGACGCTTATGGTGGTGATCTCATGTGACCGTCAAACAGGTGTTGCTTCTTTTCTCATTCTTTTCTGCATTAAAAAAGCTTGAGGAGTGAATCCAAAAGCTGAACCGGAAATGAAATCCTGGGTCTGCCACACACGAGCCCTTTGTGTTTGAGTATGTCACCTGACTCATAGAACCTCACTTCTGCCAGCTCTGCAGTGGTGACTACGATTTCCATCTAACTTGTTTTCAGTGAGGATAAAAACAATCACACACAGTAGGCCCTCAGTTGATAGTGGGCCTTATGTTGTCAATGTGCCCTATTACACAGTTCGTGAGGTGGCCTGCTCACTCACCACTGTTATGAAATTTTCAGGATGAGATTAGTCTACCACAATCTCAGCACCCAGCTCCCCATCACTCTCCTGGACTTTTAATAGAGGAAAAGTCCTGATTCCCAGCCTTTTCCAGTTGAAGCAGCTGGAAACCATAGCCTTGGATTTCCCCATTTCTGTGCCGTTTCTGCTGTTTTTCTCTTTGAGGAAAGCATAGATATATTCAAAGAACACTGGCATTTAGTTGCCCCACAATTTAAAGACCTATTTAAAATTAAGCATGGTGAATAAAAGGCCTTTATGAGGTGTTCTAAACCTCTATAAAACACCATCACCGACACCTCAGTGAGTGGGTTATTTGTGGCTTCATAAACAGAGCTTTGTGGTGGATGTCTTGGGTACACTTGGCTCTGTTCCCATTCCTTCTCATAAATTTGGATAAGATCCTCAGAACACAGTGTTTATGAGCTTAGCAACAAGCCCACTCTTGGACTAGGGATCTGCTACAGAATTATGTCCCAGGGTGCAGGTAATCCCTGGGTAAGGAAAGCAAACCAACTGGGCACTAGGAAATCCCACAAATACATTTGCAAAGTCCTATTTCTGTCATGCCTGAATCTGCACTGATCTGGTAACCATCCAGATGACATGCAAATTCCTTTGTACGTCTCCCATAGGGGCCTCTTGTGGATGTGAAGGGCTCAGAAGCCTGCACTTCAGTGGCTGTTGGGTCAATACCTGCCCAGGGTGATCTTGTTACCATCTGTACTTGGAGCCTGTTCATTGCTTTCCCATAGAGACACAAGATTAAACACATAGGGAAAACTGTATACATGCCCTGCACTGGCATCAATTTCTTGATTTTTATATGGTATCACCGTAACAGTAAAAGGCAACCATTGAGGGGCATTAGGAAAAGGAGACAGTGCTGCCTTGGCAATTTCCTACATGTCTATAGTTGTTTTTAAATAAAACATTAAGATACATTCCGAAGGTAATCCGGTCTGCTGAATGAAAGGCACACCATGTGCTAAGCTATCTCTATGTGCCCTGCGGAGCCAATTCCTAAAAGAGTTTGGGTGATTTAGTTTTTTGTAACCTGATCCTTATAGTTTTGACTCAGGAGGAAAATTTCATTCACCAGACATTTGTTAAAGTGTACTAAGTATGCTGCTTTTTGTTAGATTGCTAAATTTGGCAGTTAAACTAATTTAGCAATCATAGTAACCACCAGTATTATGTTACAAAGAATACTAAGGCCTATAAATATTCACATTGGTCAGCACTTAACAAAATATCCATTGTCTGATTGACTTATTCAGTAATGTTTTTCTTACATGTCTTGATTCATTTTAATTCAACGAACAACTCAATAAACAAATGACTATTGAGCATCTCTTGTGCAACCTTTGAATCTCAATAAATATATACTAAAACTGATTATATGCTCAGCGCACTGGGATTCAAGTAATTCTAATCACAGCCAAGCTGTGCTGACCATAACAGCAGGGATCCCAGAACGTTCACTGTATGCTGTCCAGTACAGCAATTCTGTGCGTAGGTGCTATCTACATTCCCACACATTCAATAAGGAAGTTGGAAGTAAAATAAACTCACCCAATGTTATAGAGCAATAGGGTCAGGACTAAAATCCTACAGCACAGTCTCAGGGTCCAGATATTAGAGCTATACTACACTGCCTCTTTCTAAGAGACATAACCAAAAACCATACAAAGTGTTGTATAACTCCCTAGAAATTAACAATTCACCCTGAGTTGAAGGATGAGAGATTTTCCAAAGAAAGTGACATCTGAGCTATGTTCAGAAGGCGAAGGAGAGAGTCAGGAAGCAGAGTTGGAACGAAAGCTTGCCAGGTGGAGTGAGCCACCTATGTGTGATGGCCATTTGTTTTGGTTTCTCACTGGCCACGTTCAGCACTGAGTCTCCTACACTGGGTGATAACACGTGTATTCCAAAGTCTTAGGGATCAGGTCTCAAGTGAACAGAAGTCCACAGTCAGTGTGTCCTGGCGTTTATTTTGTAAGCTCTCCAGTGAAAGCAGTTTTATCATAGAAATGTGCAGAGTTGTCTTTTACAAACAGAACAGTTACCTGTCCTACTCTTCTGGGCTGTAATGGTCTTTTGGTTCTGAAACTCAGCAAGAATACCTTTAAGAATACAGAAGGGAAAAGGTCAGGCCTAGGAGCTGGGTGCTAGAGATGATGAATTCCATTTGGAGGCCCCAGTGTTTAGGTAAGTGTTCAGACTTCAAAAATTTTATAATCATAGTGTTCAGATTAGATTTTTTAAATGCTAGGGGTAAAAAGTCATGAAATTTATCCTCAGCTAAGAATTTGAAGACAGAAACTTGTCTCAAGCCACGGTAGTGGGTGGTGGTACTGTCCAAGGTGCTAAAATATAGATACCTAGAGCAGCAGTTTCTCTAGGTAGTCATCAGAGCATTCTAGAACAAAAGAGATTCTTAGCTACTATTGTATGCAATTATTGTACTAGTATTAAAAGTAATTAAAGGGATAAAAACATAAGGGAAGATATTTTCTTTAAACAAAGTAAACCAGTAAAAAAGACATAAGGCCATTTTAGAAACTATAGTGTTTAAAAAAAGGATTGTTTTCCACTCCCTAATGTGCATGGGGTTAGGAGTCCACCGAACTCTAGCACAAATCTCAGTTCTGCTTCTCACAGAATAATACCTGCCATTTCAACTTCACAAAGGTTAAAAATAAAAATGAGACACTGTATGAGAAAGCACTATTGTGTCATGAAGGCATTAATGCATAAGATATTGTTATTGAAAGTAAAGTAATAAATAGTGCCTCAAGCATTGCTGAGTTATACAGATTTATTCTTACCAAATAAAAATCTCTTAGGGTTATGACTCCTCACAAATACTATAAAGCAAAGCACTAAGTCCCCTACTTATGAAATCAGTGGTGCCCATTAATAAAAAGAAGGCCAAGTCCCTTTTGCAGCACACTAATCCCTGATGCATCTTGAGTCATAAGGAAAAACACCACATGCATCTTCAACACCAGCTCAATGCCTGATTCACAGTGAATTTCTACTAATCCCTTGCTGACCCATCTGATCATCTGTCCAAAACATTACTTCTGTTCTGATAATTTCCCAAGTGATCACTCAAAACTAACACACAAATGTCTTAGCTATCCTTTATCAGAATTCAAACCCCATTTCTAACTTTGTTTTCCATTACTTTCTTTAAAGCTGGGCTACCATGTTTATTATCTACAAGACACATCTTGTCTATTCTTGCCTCTGCACATTTGCCTTAGTATCCCTTATGCTTTACCCCTGCTCTTTAAATGATCAAATATCCCACTTGTTTTTCAAGCCCAAATTCACCTCCTCCAAAAAATGTTTCCCGGTGACTCCATCCATCAGTCTCCATCTCCTTTTACCCTTCCCAATTTGACTTCTTCTGCATCTGGTCACAGTGGCATTTTGTTTATCTTTCTGAGATTCATTTTCCTCATCTGTGATCCAACTGTTGATGGAGACTTATATGGCACTCAGTACTCATAATTCTTCCTAGAAAAAGTATCAAACCATCAAAAAATGAGCCAAAATTAAAGAAAAATTTCAATGAGGCAAATTTGTACCTTTGAAGCCTATGTCTATAGGCAATATTATCATTTGAGTATAGCCCCTAGGTTTTCCCTGACTTTGTTTTAAATTTAAACTATCCAAACTTCCCTCATAAAGTAAGAAGAGAGTTCTTTTATTTAATTATTTGGAGTGGACAGGAGACAGGAAATCCAAATGCTTATTAAAACCCTAGCCTCCTCTTGCCCTGTGTTCCGCAGCCCCAGGCTTTCAGAGGTAAAAGGCTGACCATATGTTCCAATAAGCTTCACCCTCAGAAGCTTTTAGTTTCCATTAATAAATGTAATTGAGAAAAATGCAACATTTGGGTCTCACTTTAATAAGTCAATGAAATGCAAATGAAGAATGCTGCTGTTGGCAGGTGCCTTTGTCCTGGCAAGGGAGGTGCCTCTCCCACCTGCTGCCTTCTCAATTTAGGGGCATAAGACAGAGGAGGAGATGGAGCCCTGTACAAAGAAAGCAGCTGTAGTGAAGTATGAAACCACTGAGAAGCCCCACAGCCCTGTATCTCTGATCTAAATCTACTTATTTATTTTTTATGATGCTGATGATTGAACACAAGGCATTCACATTGAACTATATCACCAGCCTATTTTCTAAAATTTTATTTTGAGACAGAGCCTCACTATTTTGTTAAGTTTCCCAGGCTGAGCTCAAACTTGTGATTCTCCTGTGTCAGCCTCCTACTACTCATTCTTAGCTACTATTGGTGGCTCTCTAGGAGTTCACTCCTAATGTTGTCATATGAGACTAATCCTTTTCTTAGTTTGGGAGTATTTAAATTTGAGAGGTGAGTAGCAAAGACATGAGGAGCTTTTGCACTCATCTGGGAGCCTGATAAAATTGTCTGAATTCTACATAGTAATAGTTAAATAACCATCACACGCTTACTCAGAGACCTCAACCTCAAACCGTTACAGCTGAAATGTAATGGTTTAAGGTAGAAAAGAAAGTCCTGCTCTCAAATCTTCTTGCCTAGCCTAGGAGTCAACCCCACAGTGCAAAAGTATCAGAGAGAAGTCAAGGAGCGGTCATAGAGCCTACGAACATGCAGGGGCCTGGAAACCACAGGGCCACATACAATGCTTGATAGGAAGGAGGGTTCTTTCATTCGCAAGCTGCAAACTTAGTGTACAATGCCTGCCAATCGGGAGTTCTTAACTCCTTTGAGAGCCAATGTGTCCTGGATTCTCAGAAGTTAATCCACTTGGAAATTTGTGGTTTCCAGGTGCACTAGACCAGCGTGGTCCTGAATGGGCCTCCAACGGCCTCCCCACCTCTGGCACTGCTTGGTGTACTCTGGAGTTCTAAGCAAGAAAGCCAGTGCCATAGGTTCCAGAGGCTGGTATTCAGCCGGCCTGCCCCACCCTCAGTGACCCTCTCCCCATCTGGGGAACTGGGTGGCCAGAATCCCAGGAGCTGCAGGCATAGAAGAGGATTTCCAACAGACCCTGGGGAAGCCTTGGAATAACACTTCAAACACTTGAAATGGAGACATGTAGGAAAATGACAAAATGAAAGACCAAATTACAATCTCAAACCTCCAGCCCATCCCAAGAAACATTAGGAGCTATGTACATAGAAGAAAATATATGCCATACACCTGAAATATCAGACATAATAGCAACTGAAATAAAGAAACAATTCCGGGAAGCTTTAAAGGAATTCTAACTAGAAATAATCTCCCAGGTAAAAGAAGAAATGATAAACGAAATGAAGAAGAAGCTGAACATATCTAAAGAAGATACAGTTTAAAAATTGGAGGAACTAAACAAAAAGATAGAATCCCTGGATGAGCAATATATCAAATGAACAGAATACATAAAGCAGATGCAAAGAAATACACAGGAAATCAAAAATTCCATTGAAAGCTGTAAAAACCGCCTCAATGAAAGTAAAGATAGAATTTCAGACCTCAAAGACAAGACTGCAGCTAGTGAACAGGAAAGGAAAGATCTTTTAAAAATAACAAGGAATCAGGAAACAACAATTCAACAGCTGCAACATGATGCAAAGAAAAACAACATAAGATTCTTAGGGATTAATCAAAAAGAAGGGGACAACATAAAGGATGGCAAGAAGATATTTAGACAATCAATACCTGAAAATTTCCCAAACATGAGATTAGAAACTGACATTAGGATCAGTGAAGCATATAGAACTCCAAATAGTCATAACCAAAATGAAACTACACCCAGACATATAATAATCACCATCCCATAAATTCAACATAAGAATAGAATATTAAAAGCTCTCAGAGAGAAAAGAGAAATCACTTATAAAGGAAAACCTCAGAATCACAGCAGACTTTTCAGCACAAACAATAAAGTCAAGAAGAGCATGGAGTAAAGTTACCAGATCCTAAAGGAAAATGATTTCCAACCTAGACTGATGTGCTCTGAAAAACTGTCCTTCAAAATCGATGGAGAAATAAGATACTTCTATGACAAAGAACAGCTGAAGAACTTCATTATCACCAAGCCAACCCTGCTAAGAATATTGAAAGACAGTTTAGATACACTTAGGGAAAAAACCACTAAGCAAAGCAGACAATTAAACAGAACAGACACAGGAGAAAGATAACATGTCAACAATAAACCAACATATAACAGTTATAACTATTAATATAAATGGTCTCAATGCATCAAGAAACAGACTGGCAGAATGGATCAAGAAACAAAATCCAACCATATACTGTCTACAAGAAACCCATCTAATCCAAAAGGATACTCACAGTCTGAAAGTCAAAGGATAGAAAACAATAATTCATGCAACAAGAACCCCCAAAACAGTGGAGCAGCCATTCTGTTTGCAGACAATGTGAACATTAAACCAATAATGATCAGAAGAGATAAAGAAGGTCATTACATACTGGATAAGGGAAAACTTCAAGAGGAAGAGATAACCATCTTAAATATATATGCACCAAATTCCAGAGCACCAAGTTACATAAAATAAGTATTAACAGAAATGAAAAACCAAATTAGCAGTAACAAATTATAATAGGAGACCTTAATACACAATTGACACCAAGGGACAGATCAGCTCGACAGAAAATCAGCAAAGAAATAACAGAACTGAATCACACCTGTGAACAAATGGACTTGATAGACATATACAGAGTGTTCCATCCAACATCAGAATATACATCCTTCTCAGTAGTACATGGGTGATTCTCTAAAATAGACCATATATTAGCTCACAGAACATATTTAAATAAATGCAAAAGAGTTGAAATCATACCTTGCATGGTGTTATGAAATTAGAAATTAATGATAAGAGATATTACAAAAATCCCACAAACACATGGAAACTGAATAGCACATTCCTGAGTAATCAGTGGGTCAAAGGGGAAATTAAAGAAGAAATTAAACAATACCTGCAACAAACAAAAATACAAAGACAATTTACTGGAATCTGTGGGATGCAATGAAAGCCATCCTCAGAGGAAAATTTATTTCACTAAGTACCCACATCTGGCAAACAGAATGAATACAAATAAATAACCTGATGTTACACCTCAAACAGCTAGAAAAAGAAGAGCAGGTCAAGCCCAAAGCCAAAAGAAGAGAGAAAATTATAAAAATCAGAGCATAAATCAATGCAATAGAGACTAAGAAAACAATCCAAACAAGCAATGAATCAAAGAGTTGGTTCTTTGAAAGAATAAATAAAATTGATAAACCCCCAACCAACCTTATTTTAAAAAGGGAAGAAAAAGATCAAATTCATGCAATAAGAAATGAAAAAGGCAAAATCACTACAGTCTCTATTAAAAAGCAGAAGATCAACACCTATTTTGAAAACCTCTACTCTCAAAGATTTGATAACACAGAACAAATAGACAGATTCCTAGAAACATATGAATTACCAAAGCTAGGTCAAGAAGATGTAAAACTGCTGAATAACCCAATTTCTATTAATGAAATTGAAAATGTAATTAAGTCCTTACCTACAAAGAAGAGCCCAGGCCCAGACTGATTCACTGCGGAATTATACAAGCAGTACAAAGAAGACTTAATGCCGACACTCCTCAAACTCTTCAATGAAATTGAAAGGGAAGCAATCCTTCCTAAGTCATTCCTGGAAGCAAATATTAACTCTAGTACCAAAACCTGAGAAAGACCCAACTGAAAAAGAGAACTATAGACCAATCTCCCTAATGAACACAGATGCAAAAATCCTCAATAAAATATTGGCAAATAGGATGCAGCAAATCATCAAGAAGATTATACACCATGACCAAGTGGAATTCATCCTAGGCATGCAGGGATGGTTCAAAATATGTAAATCAATAAATGTAATCCACCGTATCAGTAAAGTCAAAAGTAAAAATCACATGATCATTTCTGTAGATGCAGAAAAAGCTTTTGATAAGGTCCAACATTCATTTATGATAAGAACTTTACAGAAAATTGGAATAGATGGTCTTTACCTCTTATTATAAAGGCCATCTATGACAAACCAACAGCCAGTATCATCATAAATGGCCAAAAGTTGAAGACCTTTACTTTAAAATCAGGCACAAGACAAGGATGTCTTTTATCACCACTCCTATTTAATATAGTACTGGAATTACTAGCCAGAGCAATTAGACAAGAGAGAAATAAAAGGGGTAAAGATAGGAAAAGAAGAAGTTAAACTATCATTGTTTGCAGATCACATGATACTCTACATAGAAGACCCCCAAAACTCCCATGAAAGACTCTTAGATACAATAAATAAATTCAGTAATGTAGCTGGATACAAAATCAATATTCAGAAATCAATAGCATTCCTATACACTAACAACAAAATCACTGACAGAGAAATAAGAGAAGCCACACCCTTCACACTAGCAACCAAAAAAATGAAATATTTAGGAATTACTCTCACAAAAGAAGTGAAAGACCTATACAGGGAAAATTATTATACACTGAAAAAAGAAATTGAGGAGGATCTCAGAAAATGGAAAGACATCCCTTGCTCATAGATAGGAAGAATAAATATTGTGAAAATGGCCATTCTCCCAAAACTCTTATACAGATTCAATGCAATCCCAATAAAAATACCATCAAAATATCTCATAGATATCGAGAAATCACTCCTGAAATTCATCTGGAGCAAGAAGAGACCTAGAACAGCAAAGAAAGTTCTAAGCAGCAAAGGCAAGGCAGGAGGCACCACAATCCCTGACTTGAAGTTATACTACAAAGCAACCATAGTTAAATCAACATGGTACTAGAATCAAAACAGAGCTGAAGATCAATGGAATAGATTAGGAGATACCAGCACAACTACAAACACACTCAACCACCTTATCTTTGATAAAGGGGAAATAGAGGTTCACTGGAAGAACAACAGTCTCTTTAATAAATGGTGTTGGGAAAACTGGCTCTCCATAAACTGAAAACTAAAACTAGACCCATGCCTATCCCCATGAACTAAATTAAAATCTAAATGGGTCAAAGATCTGAATATTAAAACAGAAACAATAAATCTATTGGAAGACAAATTGGGTAAAAACTTCGAAGACATAGAGGTAGGTAGAGAATTCATGTACAGGACTCAAACTGCATGGTAAATACTTCCCAGAATCAATAACTGGGATTACTTCTTATTAAAAAGTTTCTGCATGTCAAAAGAAATCTCCAGCATAGTGAAAAGAAAACCCACAAACTGGGAAAAAACCTTAGTGAACTCTCCCTCAGACAAAGGACTTCTGTCTAAAACATATGAAGAATTTTAAAAAATGATACCCCTAAAATTCAAAGATCCAGTCTAAAAATGGGCATCTGACATGAATACATACTTCTCAGATGAAGAAATACGAACGGCAAATAAATATATGAAAAAATGTTCATCATCATTACTCATTAGAGAAATGCAAATTAAAACCACCCTGAGATTCCATCTCACTCCTGAAAGAATGGCCAGGATCAAGAAAACCACCACCAACAAAAGTTGGAGAGGCTGTGGGGACTCTCCTGTACTGTTGATGGGAGTGTAGACTGGTGCAACTATTGTGGAGGTCAGTCTGGAGGTTTCTTAAAAAGCTGGGATTGGAAGTCCCATTTGTTCCAGCTATTCCACTTCTAGGCATATTCCCAGAAGAACTGAAAACAACATACCACAGTGATATATGTGCACCCTTGTTTATAGCAGCACAATTTGTAATAGCCAGATCTTGGAAACAACCTAAGTGTCCACCAACTGAGAAATAGATAAAAACGTTGTGTTATTTTTAAGCAATGCAGTAGTATTCAGCTATAAAGAAGGATCATATTGAGCTATTTATAAATAAATGGGCACAGCTTGAGACCATACTCATAAGCGAAATAAATCAAACTCACATGTATAAATGCCAAATAGTTTCCCTAGTGTAAGAAATGATAAGAATACATAAAAGTATGTGGTAATCATGATTCCCCATTAAACGCTTTGAATCCTTATAAAGTTTTCACTCATTAATTGGAGTGGTTTTATTCTGGGATGTTTGATATTATTGTCTGTGATGATATGAACATCTATTTTGAAGAAAACAAGACATCATAATAGCTAGTGCTGATTTAGTATCATCTTGTTTTGAAGTCCCATCAAACTGTTGTTCTTCTGTCTCCATTGGTTTTATCACATTGTATCTTATTGGATTTTATTGTATGCGATAGTATAAACAAAATTTTTATAGGCAAATAATAATATAAAAACCATTGTTTGTTTTCTGTTAGCTAGTTCTAAATATCCTGTAATACTTTCATCCTCGAATTGTTTCAGATATGTTTGATGCTATAGTATACCAAGTTATACTCAAATATTTCAAGGAAAGGGACACTATGGTAACTACTATTAAGTCGGGTTTTCTTGTGGTGAAACACTATGTTACTTAAATTATTCTGTTCTGTCCTGTATTGTTATGTTGTTGTGTTCTCTTTTATCTCAATCTCCTCCTTTTTAAAATGTATTTATTTTTTATTATTTTTTTAATTAAGGGAAAAAAATTTTTAAATTAGCAGGATTTATTATAGTAACTTTTTTGATTTCCTATTAACTTATTTGAAGCCTGTATTGCTCTCACCATCTTGTTTTGACTGATTTTACTCTGTTCTGTGCTGTTTGATAGTATCAAGTTTGAGGATAGAGGCAACTACCTTGAAGGCAGTAAGATTCACTATGATGCCCATTCTGGTTTGGCTATTATCTTCTTTTGAAGTCCTGTAATGTCTCCAATGTTTAGGTTTTATTGGTTTCGTTCTGTACTGTTATGTTCAATTTTATTATACCTGATGATATAGGCAATTCTTTTTAAGGTAGCAAGAGGCATTATGGTAACCATTGTTGATTACCTTGTATTCTGTTTTTACATCATGTACTATGTCCATCCTTTGTTTTGACTGACTGCTTTATTTTGTCACATTTCGTTTTATTCTCTTCCAAAAAAACTAATAAGAACTGTGGGAGTAATAAAACCCAAAATGTGTAAATTTTGTTGTAAAAAAGAGAGGAAAAAAAGTGCTCTAAAGGATACAACTGCAAGTGTGTTTAGGTGTGTAAGATAGATGACCATATTACTAAGTTTTTGTTGGATCACTGAACGGAACTGTTAGCAGTCTCACTTTTTGAATGTCCACTTTGTATGCTTTAATTTTGTAACTTGAACAACTATTTCTAAGATGACAATATGTAACCTATTAACTAGTGATTTCTTACTTTTTTTTTGAAATTCTGTATTACTGGTACTGTTTTGTGGTTTTTTTCTTTAAATAAAATTTTTTTAAAAAGAAGTTAATCCACTGGTTTTGCTATGTATAGGGTAGATTGACAATATTTATGGAACTTAATATGCACACTAAGTAACCCCAGTGTAGATACTTACCTTATAAGCATATTGACATGGAGAAAATAGTATATGTACAGACATTTGTGGAAGCATTGCTTATTGTAACAAATGACTGGATACACTCTAAAAGTCCACCAAAGAAGGATGGTTAAACGACTTAGTACAGCTGTGAAAAAGAGGTCAGTGAGTATACAAAATGAGGAAGTTATCTGACATGTTTTGTCAAATAGAGAAAGCAAGCTGCATTGTATGGGGAAAACACTGCTCTGAATACCTCTGTCCATTTGTAAATGCAGACATCCTCTTGAATCACACACAAGAAGCCGATAATCATGTTGGCTTGGGAGAGAAGAAATAGGTGGAGCACAGATTGGAAGGATGGCTTGGTCTTCTTTGTGTTTCTTATCTGTATCTGTTCCAAATATGTATCTTCAAAGAATAACATAATGAAAAAGAAAAAAGCAAGGTTTTTTGTTTTTTTAAGACAAAGACATAGATCCCAGTCCTTCCACCTACCTGAATAGGCTAGGCTGTCAAACCTCACAGGAATTTCTTTCCCTGATTTCCACATTAAAAGGATAAATGTATCTTCCATGTCAGAACATTTTGAGTTATGAATGATATGATATCCTAAGCTGAAAACTCAGTAAGTTGTATCTTCTGTCACCATCATAATCACTAACATCACAGCTAGTGAAGAGCTCTTTCCTCAGCCACAGACTGACCCCTAGCACTGGCCAACAACTGACCCCCACCTTGAACTTAGACTGTATCCCAACTCCTGCCTGTTCATGAATCCAGTTATTGCCAAAGTGGGTGGGACCCAGGTATAACCCACAGGATAACCAGCAGAACAGTGTGGTGTTGGGTTTGAGACACAGCCTGGATGATTCCAATTCCAAGGATCTCCAGTGTGATCCCACTTACTGCTGACAGGAGTGTAAATTGCTATTCACAAAACTCTTAGGCATTATTGACTAAGCCAAACAGAAACCTGCCCTCTAACCAGCTATTTCATTTCTCAAAAGCTACTCAACAAAAATGAACACATATGTCCTCAAAAAACTTGTACAAGAATGTATGCTGATAAAGTAGCTTCATTTGCATTAAGCACAAACTGATAAAAATAAAGAGAGCTATCATTACAGGAATGAACAAGAAATTATAGTATATTCATGCAGTGGGACACTCCAGTATTAAGGAAGAATACCAGCCAGGTGCAGTGACACAAACCTGTAAGCCCAGAACTCTGGGAGGTTGGGGCAGAAAGATATCAAGTATGAGGCCATCCTGGACACTTTAGTGACCTATGGAAACCCTGTCTAAAATCACAAGGCAAAAAAGCTTTGGGTTTAATCCCCAGTACTGCAAAAGAAAGAGGAAGAGAGGGAAGGAAGAGGGGAAGGAGTACACACTACAACATAGACAAATCACATGGACTTGGCAAGAAGCCAGACATGAAGGTAAACATATCATCTGAGTGTAGCAACTAGAAGAACTTACCAATGTTACAGAATTCAGAGTAGTGATCATCTTGGGAGAGCAGGTACTTATGGGAAGTTCCACAAAAGAAATCTCTGGATGTTAGAAATGCCCAGTATTCTGACTGGGTGCATCACACAGGTACATCTACCTACTCAGTAACCATCAATCTGTGTACATAAAATGTGTGCATTCTGTATATCAAATGGTATGGGCTGCACTTCAAATATAAAGGAAATGACTGATGATAAAACAAACTCTCACATCAACGTTTTCCCATTGTTTCCCCCATGCTAAATCATCCTGCCTGGCCAGAAAATCCGTCTTGTTACCTAAACTGCCTCTGGCCCCTGGTCTTACTACATTTCCTATTAAGGAAAAATACTCCTACTTGAAAGCATGCCGTACTCTCCAAGTGTCACAGGTGACAGTATCCTGGGTGTCTCCACAATGAGGCAGATCCTTCCACTTCCACAAGGCTTTCTGTGCATGAAACTGGGGCACCCTGTGTCCTCTGGCAGCAAAAACACAGGACTGCATGTTGCTCGTTATCAAGACTAGGTTTTCTGTGGAAGTCTACTGTCTTAAATGGGTACTGGGTGCCTTCAATCAGCTCAGGAACATAAATTCACCTGCGACTTCAAGGAGGGACTCTTCATTATTTATTTGCTGTCATAAACAGAGAGAAACAGATGGAAATCAGAATTGCTAATGTTCCCATCTGAAGCTCTTGAAAGCTCTCAGCTTCTACTCCAAGCTCCCTCTGCTGGTTCTCAGGGAAATGCAAATACTTGCTTATGTCTGCCTCAAACAGAACTGGCTTGGAGAAGGTTTTAAAGACTGGAAAGCCAGGCTTCCCAAAGTCTTCCTTCTCTGCCATCTTTTCCCTGGAGTCCAGGGAGACGAGATTAACTGGTCAGCCCTAAAGCAAGATAGCCAAGGGACAGTGGGAAGAAAGAAGTGGTTTTGAGCTTAACTATCACCTCTCCCACCATCACCACACATACAGTGTTTCTGAGGACACCAATTCCTCCAGTAGAAACTGGGAAAGTTTACTCATAGAGAAATATAGGAAGTCACCCAAAATGTTGTCATCAATGCCCTGGTTTATACAGAGTTGAAGGATGGAGAAGAGTGGTCTTTAAGACTAGGGTTATAAGCTGCTTAAAATAAATGCATCTATTTCCATCTTTAAACTCCCTCCAGGGAATCATTGCCTCTTAGGAATTCTCAGAACTTTTTTTATCCAGAGAAAGCTAGGAGATTTGTGAACTATGTCTGACTGAAGATAGGCGCCTGCTTTTGTTCCAACCTAAGGCTTCCGAATTCCCTCCTGTGTCATTAAAACCACTTGAGGTGTAATTATAGCTTCTTTGCCCACTGACCCCTGGGAGTGGGGGCACAGGAGGCAAGAAACGGAATGTACTCTTTTTAGACTCCTCGGCCTTTTTCCAATAACAGCTATTTAAAGCCCTGCCAAGCTAACGTAAGGCAGCAATTTTGTCAGAAATATGTCTTTTTATTTTTATTTTTCAAATGCCAACACTTGCTTGGATTTAGGTAAAACTTGGCTTTAAAGTCCTCAGTTATACAGAAAATATAACTGAGGAGCATCAATACACAGAGCAAAGCTCAACTCTGCTCTGGTTTCTGTCTGGGCTGACAGCCAGGATTTCTGGCATCTCCAGTATTTGCTCAAATACATCTCCAGAATGTATTTGTTCAGATCCACAGGACCTGGTGCAAACATCACAATAGTAACCTGGCCCCTGAAACAGTAGATTTCAAAATATCCAACTGATTGTCTAAAATGTTATTCAAATAGTATTGCCTGTCATTTGTCTAAAACAACCAGACTTCATCCTGGATGCATTTTGGACCTGAATGACAGTTGAAAGATGTGTGTGCTTCATGCCCATGGACCTTCCCTGGGCAACTATCATGCAACACAGGACGACAAGAAAGCTGCCCTAGTTTGTTCAAAAGGTGAATCTGTTATCCAAATAACAATTTAGAGGAAGAGACTTCACTGAAAAGCAAGCAACCAGGAACCCAATTAAGAGACCTCCCACCCCTCCCCAAGCTGCTTCACACATACTATCATGCCTGATCTGCCACCAGCTCTGAGCTTACTCTCAGTCTTAATACCGTTCAGCAAGCTAGAGGTCCTTAGGAGGAGAACCTGGCAGACTCAATACTCAGAGTTAGTACTGTGCAATGTCAGCAGCAGGACAAGAGCTCACAAGGAGAAGCAGAAGGACACTCTTGGGCAGAAGAGTCCTCTAAAGGAGAAACTGCTGTCTGGAAGGTGGGGCATGGTCAGGAAGGGGGCTGAACAGGACATTAAATACTTGCTTGACAATTGACAGGGCTACTACCAGGCAGCAGTTTCTAGCCTTCATTCTGAAGCTCACAGTTAATATTGCTATGCTCAAAAGAAAGAAGATTAAGTGGCCACTGACATTTGGGAGATGCTTAATTGAAGTTAAATATGTTTCTTTTCAGCAGGATTTCTATGATGCTTTAATGTGGAAATGGAGAAGACTGTAGTTTTTAGTACTTATGCAACCTGTTGTATTTTAGATTCCCCCTTTCAAAAGGTTTATGAGCCACACCATTCCATTATCAGCTGGGTCAAGTTGGAAGTTTTGTTTCCCAGAATCCCCTCTCTGCATGATTTCAAGCTCAAATTGGCTGAAAGAATTTGCATGGTATTTGTGAGGTGGATGTAAAACAATAATCATTTCTCTCTGAAAGTGTCTCAAGTTAAAGATGATTGAGAAGTGACACAGAGTTGTCTGATAGGTTCCAGTACCTTCTCCATAACTGCACACTTAGTGCTTCTCTCCTATTTCAATCCCTAACCAGCAACAGCAGCTCAAACTTACCAATAGATGCTTCTATGTCACAGAGGTGGAAGCTGTAGTGATGCCACCACCTCCTGCATGCCTTCCCATTAATCCTACTTTCACAGTTCTACAGCTGGACCTTCCTGACTTCTCATATTTTCCTTGCAAGGTCCAATTTACCCATCCATGTCAGGATTAGGATGGGTAGTGACTCTATGTTCACAGCTACCACCACCACCCTTTCCAGCCTGCATTAACCTGCTAATACCATAAATTGGATGGTTTAAAAAGAGATTTATTTCCTCATAATCTGGACCTGGAAGTCCATGGTCAAGGAGTCAGCAGTATTGGTCCCTTTTCAGGTCTCTCACTTCGGCTTCTAGATAACTGTATTTTCTCTTCTCCTCTTCGTCTATGCATGCTCATTCCTTTATATGTGTCCATGTGCTAATATATCCTTTTCAAGAAGAGACCAGTCATAATGGTTTAGGGCCCAGCCTAGTAACTTCATTCAAACTTAATTGCCCCTTTACATAACCTGCAAAGAGTTAGCAGAGGATTCTGGCAAGCAGTGGGCTGGAGGGCCTCAGGGTCAGGGATTCAATAGCCTCCTAGCACCTTCTGGAACCTCCTACCAGGCCTGCTGGCTACTCCCAGAATCTGAAGGTGCAAGCCTTCTCAAAGCTATCCAGCCTGGTCTAGCCAGCAAGCAGAACATCTGAGAGGGCTCCCAAAACTGAAGGAAGAGCTATGTACTCAGACAACCAGAAACACAAATGAAACAATTAAACACCTAAGACTATATATAATTGTCTATGTGAACTCCCTTGACAATGTGTGCCTTCCCTCCTCAACATTACCCTGCAGTCAGACCAAACCACTTAAAGTTTCCTGAAAATGTCAGGTTATTTCATGCCTCAAGGCCTTTTATTCAACTGCTTCTTCCCTGCCAGCAGCCCCACCAGCATAATTGCCTAGCAAATGTCTATGCTTTGAAGTTACCTGTTGTTTATTATTTTCCATTTGCCAGAAAACAAAGGACTTCATTCTATTGTCTTGACAGCTCAGTGACATAGGTACATGTAGAAGTAAAACCTAAATCTCAAAGAAATTAAGTGACTTGCCCAACTACCCAGTTTGTGTGTGGTACAACTGGGTTTCAGACTCAGATAATTGTGATCAAGACGCCATACCACACATACTCCCATACACAATATAGACTGACCTACACTGAGCTGGACACTGAGGTCACCACATGGTCCTTACCAGCATACTCCTGAGATTTATAGCAATCAGAAGGTCAGAAACTCAATGTAAGAGCAATTTTCTAACCATGGCACTCTTCACTGTCTGCATTGTTCTGGAACTTCCTGGGCCAGACACAGAAATGCCAGTCTGCATCCAGAGAAGCATTTTCTGCCAAGAGACAGGTCCAGCCTATCTCATATCCACCCCCTTCTACCTTTCAGTGACTCCTGACTCCTCCAAGAGGCAGCCATTTGTCCTGCAGTGGGAGACATAGGAGTAAGACCCAGGTTCAGATCCCCGCAACTTACTACCTACTCTTAGATCTTTACCCTGAAGATTAGAGGCTAGCATCTATGCAGTCCATTCTATGTAGTGGCTAGGGACACGTTTCCCTGACTTTGCTTTCCAAAACTCAATTGGGACCTTTGCCAAGCTGTGCCCTGCTCCATCTTCTTGTCATTTGTTCACAAGACTAGCTGCTGAGCTGCCCGCACACATAATATGTGTATGTGCAGGTGACATGTGTGCACCAGAGTGTGCTGGGGGGGGAGGCAACGTACATACATTACCTCCAAACCTCACTAGAAATCCTGATGGTCACTGTTATTTACCCTACTTTATAGAAAGCAATCCAGCAAGACTAAAGAGCTTGCCCAGCAATACACAGTGTATGAATTTAAACAAGGAGTTGATTGTGTCAGACTTAGGACCCTGAACCCTCTATGAAATCTAATAACTCTGTGTACACAACACTCTCTTACTCACTTTCAAGGTCAAACTTGATTCCTTGCTTCACAAGACCATCCCCAACCCACATCAGGCAGAGCCAAGCAGCATTGCACTATGTGGCCACTGTACCTCGCTCATTCTTCTACCTGAGTATCAGCCACACTGTGTTGTAGCTGCCTTTTATACAGCTCCCTACCTCTAGCTAGAATTGTACAGAACGGGGGCAAAAGTGGTAAAAGGCTTTCGGCACTGTCCTCAAAATACTCAGATGTTAAATTTTAGGTCCCCAGCTTCGTACAGAATCAGAGTCCCTGAAAGGAGGGCCTGACCGGGCAATGCATGGAACTGTAAAAGTGAAGTCAAAGCTGTAGTGGAGACACAGTGTAAAGCAGAAGCGATAAATCACACCCGCGGAGGGAAGGTGAAGGCAGAGTCTGCAGGAAAAATAATCACGTGAGCTGAGCCAGCAAAGCAGTTAGGGAAGGGGGGCTGTTCAAGCAACACAGGGTGCCCCCGATGCCAGATGTGGATCTGAGCCATTAAATGCTTGTCCTGCTAGGTTTCAGTCTGCTTTGGTTCAATCCATCATTATTTTCCTTTCCTCCCTCTTGGAATAGGCATGCTTTCTCTATGCCTTCCACCATCATGCCTTGGAAGAATACAAGGATTTTGTTGTATAAGAATACAAGGATTTTTGGATTTTGTTACTTGAGAGGGTTCGTAATTAAGAGGTTGCCTTGAATTTCTGAAGAGACTTTGGATTTTGGCTTTTAAATGGTGCTACAACAGTTGGACTGCATGCACATGAACTGAGAGGTAGACTTGCACCTTGGGGGCCAACGCTAGAATGCTTTTGTGTGGATCTGGAATGTCCCCCAAAGGCCTATATGCTGAAGGTTCAACTCCAACCTTGGCACTAATGGAAGGTGGTGGTGGGCATTCGGGAAGGTCTTCCGGTCATTATGGGCCAGCCTGCTCTCAGAGATGCTTGTGGATATAATGTGAGCAATTTTGCTCTGCAGCCTGCTCCCCAACATTATGTATTTCCAAATGCTTAGAGTAATAATCAAGCTAACTAATCATGGGCTGAGACTTCCAAAGCTTAAATCAAAATAAACCTTTTCTCTTTTTAGGTTGATTGTCTAAGATATTTGTTATAGAATCATCTCTACCCAATATCAGATCTGTCTCTCTCTCCCTTACTCCCTTTATCTCTATATCGGTCCCTCAAAGAAGATTGAATCCAGGACCTTTGTGCTGAGTTACATCCTCAACTCTTTTATATTTTATATTTTGAGATTTTAAAGCAAGGTCTCACTAAGTTACTAAGTTGCCCAGACTTGGGTCAGACTTATGATCCTTCTGCCTCAGTCTCCCAGAGTGCTGAAATTAACCAGTGTATCCCACCAGAATACTGTCACTGGCTTGCATTTGCTTATGCTCTATCTTCTTTGCATATAAATTCCTCTACTTCCCTTGGCTCACTTCTACAAAGCCATACTTGCCTCACTTACACTTTCAAAGGTGCAAGCGTGCATTTATTATGAGCACAAGTGACACCAGTGGAAACATCTTAAATTAGATTCAGTGCCTAGCACCATAACAGCCACTTGGATAATCAATATAAAAATTCTGAACAAATGAATGATGTTTGATCAAAATACACTCAAAGGTATTTATAGTCCCAGAATTGTACTTTACCCTAAGAAAATAAGCAGAGTTGCAGTTTACAGTTAAACAAGGATTGACATATGACCCTCTAGATGCAAAAAAAAAAAAAATTTGTCTTTTTCTCTTCCTTTTAACTTCTTTATCTTCTCTGTTTGGCCTGTGCTTCAGAGTGATTTCAAAGTTACCCAGAGCTATATAGCAAGTCCCTGTCTCAAAGTAAAAAAAATTGTAGACCCATGAATAATCTAGTAGATTCTTCTAGTAGAAAAACATGCTTCAGATCTGTAAGAATAACAGCCACATGATACTGGCATGGGACAACATAGACATGGTATGATATAGTATCATGCGTTTTTAAGAACTAACAGGCAGTCAAGGTAGTGATAATGAGACATGAGAAAAGAGAATTGTTTAGTCAATGGTACTGGGAAACGAACTTGCTAATAAGTGAGAGAAACCTGGAAGATCATTTTATGTCCAAAGATTCCAAACAAAATAACTACTTAGGTACAGAAAGTAAAATTATCAACCTCATAAATGTACTTGAATGGCAAAAATCAAATAAACATATGGTAAAAAAACTCAAAACTGGTTGAACATCACAACTGGATAGTCATGGATTTAACAAGCAAGCATCACACAGCAAAGTTAGTAGATCAATGACAGAGTGGAAGGAAATACTGCCATATCTAATGTCAATAATAGTTTAATGACTCTGCCAGAAACTCCAGATCATGAAGAAAAAGGTGAGAAATTTGATGCCTTTTAAAAAAAAAGCAACCAGGTTATGGATAGGCAATTTAGATACTAGCAAGCCAAATGATAATAAATGTGTGTTCTTACTACCTAGTAATCAATGTATGCAAATTAAATCATGAATAAGACAATGCCTTTCACTCATCAGAGAAGCGGAAATTAGAAGAGTGAGTGATTCATAATGAAGGTGAGCACATGAAGAGGTGGGAAACTGTATGCACTGCTTTCTGGGAACTTTAAACCGATACAGCTCTCCCTGAAAATAATTTAGCAGGGTTTAGTAAAATTATGGCTATTTTGTCTATGTGCAATAAGATTCCACCTTCTTTTGCACATCCCAGAAATTGTGCACAGATCTAGTAAGAGAGTCAGAAAGAGGATGTTTATCAATAATATTATTAGTTTTAATAACAGGAAGCTAAGCTGTGGATCCGTCGTTGGAAGGATAATTAAGTGAAACGTGCTGGAGAATAAAATGCCAGGCAACCATGCAACAGCCTAGACTAGAAACACATAAATCAACACGGACAGATTGAAAAGCATGGGTCTGAATTGAAAAAGTGAGACTCAGAAAAGAAAGTAGAACTCAAGATTGCACAAAAACGTCCAGAGTTTTTAAGGAGATATGGCTATTATCAACCTAACTAACATAGAGACAGAGAAATAGAGATTCTCCAAAGACAATGAATTTAATCAGGATTGAACACTGCCATGGGAGGAGGCGTGCCACAGTAAATTATGGGCATATGGAGGGAGGCAACGGAAGACAAGGGTTTTAAAAGGTAAAATAAGGAGGATTGCATTAGAGGTTTTGAAACAATTATTCTTGCCCATGAGGATCAATAATAATAGCGGCATCAGTCCAAGGATGGACAGGAAGTTTCTGGGTAGATATCCTTGCCTAAGTGCTTTCTGTTTAAGGTTGTAGTGGCTTTGTGCAAGGTGGTGATTCTGAGAGTCTCTTACAGTAGTTTATTTTTTATGATCAATCATACCTACCTGAGACCTTCTTCTCTGAACCACATTTTTATTTCTTTTTTGTTGAAGTTTGACACATGAAACCCTTTTTAATTCTGACAACCTTCACTCTTTTTAAACTTTTATGTAAATCATGTCAACATAGGAATCTATGAAGAATGGGGAATGAGCATGAAGATCACAGATAGGACAGAGAATACACAGCAAGGACCTTGAGCCAGTGATGATGCTGGAACAATCTGCCTATCTGCTATCCCTGATCTATTACTTAATAGACTTAACCTTAGTGAACTACTTCACTGACCTCTACCTCAGTTTCTTCAGCTATAAAACAGAAGAACAATGTTACATCAAAGGTTAGATGGTATCTATGCAAAGCACCTGAGGAATAGCAGGGACTCAATAAACATTAGCCAACATCGTTTCTACACCAGTCCTGTTTTCAGTAGAGAGGCTATGTACTTTGAGAGACCTACAATGACAATGCAAAGAATACATGCATTGGCTCTTTTAACTACCCACCTTCCATATCACTGTATCCCACCAAGAGATCCAAATAACATCCCTGCAAAGTTGCTGTAAGGGTTAGTACATAGCAAGGATCTGTAAGTATTAGTTACTAGTATTATTTCCAGGAATCATTTATACAGCTCCAAAGAGAAGATTCCATATAGAACATCCTTTTCCAAACACTGTTGGGTAACAGTTAATTCTACTGAACCATGATCTTGTGGGTGAATCCACCACCAAATCTGTGGTATCACCTCCCTGGATGTCAGTAGTGACATTTCCAATCTCTGATGTCTGTGCACCAGGGAAGGGACTTAGGGAACTGATCAATGCTTGCATTCTAGCAGAGACTCCAGGTGTTAGGCTGCCTCTCAGAGACTGAAGGCAGCCTTTGCCAAAGGCTCTGGAGAATTTTTGCTCTGGCTTTTGTATAGCAATTCACTCTTAGCAAAGGAAATGATGCTTTAAATTTCCAAAACTGTTTATATCCAAAGTCTGTTTGTCAAATGATGACTCCTTACTTCTGCTGAATTTTATTCATCCATATCCCTAATGTTTACATTTCTGGAGTATGCAAAAGTATAAGAAACTTTCAGTCAGATGACATTCCTTGGATTGCCAGCGAAGACTGGAGGTCGTCTCTGACTCTGAAGAGTAGCATGCATTTTCTATGCTCCAGCTGGATGCCCAGCCCTGCATTAGGTCCTAAGGCTCTAGCAAATTCTTATTCTGGAAGTACCATTGTCCTGGAGATGGACCAAAGTTTAAGATGCTCCTAAGATGGGATTCTTACAATTCCTATTGAAATAGATTCTTATAATTTTCATGGGCCAGCCCCAGGTACTTTTACCATTTTGGAACACTTTTCACATTAAAATTTAAAAATTATACCTTATGATTGCATTGGTCGAAAGATCAGTATAATCCAGGCAAGATCCACTTTTATATACCTAAAGGAAATTAAAATTATTTTCATGGGGCCTTAGCTTAATTATGGGCCTTAGCTTCTGTGCCTGTTGGGCCTAAGTGGATGGATTAATCCCATATTGGGCATTTAACATATGCTGCAGACCATTAATTGCTTTGAGTATTATAGGGAATTATGATAGTAAGGAGGAAGAAAAGGAGTAAGGTAATGATAGTAGATGTCATTAATGAAGAGCTTTCTTGCATGACAGGCACTATAACAAGGGCTTTATGCTTTTTTTCTTAACCTAACAATGTATGATGTTGTCATGGAATTCCACTTTATACACATAGAAACTGAGGCAAAGAGAGATGAGAAACTTCTATAAGGCAATAAATGGTAGAGCTGAGTCTAGTTAGCTACAGCCCCCACTGAATAGCCTCCTATTTCCATAGCCTGAGTAAGACAGAACCATGTGTATCAGAATCCAAGGACTAGTGGGGAGTCTTTCAGATGGCTCATATTACACTCCAATAGGTCTTCAATAGATAAGGAGAAATCTAGAACCACCCTTATCAAATACATGACACTTACTCAAGGCCTGTGGGTTAGTCAAGGTTCTCCAGAGAAATAAGAGCAATAGCAGGTGGAAGGTTTGAACTCTATGATGGGAATTAGCTCACATCTTTATGGAAACCAAGCACAAAGAGTCCTGGAGTCTGCTTTCTGTAAAAGAGAACCAGAAAGTTAGTGGTGTAATTCAACCCACATCTAGAGGATGGGGGTTGATGTAAGTCTCAGAACCCAAAAGCCTAAGAATCCAGAGCACTAATGCCCAAGGGCAGGAGAAGATGAATGTTCCAGCTCAAGAAGAATTTTTCTTCCCTCTGCATTTTTGTTCTGATCCAGTCCTCAATGATTTAAGTCATGCCCACACACACTGGTGAAGAAGTACCTTCCTTGTTCGGTCAACAAAATCAAATGCAAATCTCTTGTGGAAAGAAATCACAAATATATCCAGAAGATATGTTTTACCAGCAATTGAACTTCTCTTATTCCAAGCAGCTGATGCAAAATTAACCAGAATGTAGAAGTGAATGTGATGGAGACAAAGAGGCATTCAGGATAGGTAAGAGCACCTGAGCAAAAATGATAGACTCATGTGTGAAGTCAACAAGGAGATCTAATTTCTGTCTAGCCTCACTTCTACCTCTAAGCTACTAAGTAAAGATGCTCTGTCGGCTTTTAGTGCTAAATGAGCCTGGAAGTTTTTCTGTGTTAAAAGGGAGGATGTTTGTTAGCAAATCAGAGACACAAGCATCAGCACCTGCTCTGCAGCTAGCTATGTGAGAAAACAGGTGCTGTCAAACCGAGAAAATGATTTTATTATTCTTATAAATGATTATTCTACTTCTCCTGGGAACTCAAGAAGAGCTTATGAGAGAGAAACTCGGCCTCCCAATGACAGGGCTGTTTCCAAATTAGAGCTGGCATTTGCATCAATTTTGCTGAAAGTGAGAAATTCTTTTTTTCCCCACTCCTGCATCATGAGGTAACAATAAAAGTTTTGGTTCCCTGTATGATAGAAAAATAATATTTGAAACTGCAGCTTTGGGGAAAAGATGAAGGCTTTTGGGCAGCTCAGCTCTTGTGATGGAAAAGGTAACTGTGACGAGAAACACTGTGCGAACTGATGGTGTCGAATAAAGTACAGTCAACTAGTAAGATAGAACAAAGGCCCTGCCATCTCTCCACACCAGGGAAAGGAGGAAGGGTGAAGGGAGAAAAGTTTCCAGCCCCCACCTATTTTACCGTATGGAAAGTTTCCATCTGATGATTGTCTGCTCCCTCCTCTGAGCCACCTGTCTGTCCTTTCTCTAAGCTTCCCTCTTACAGCAATAAGAAATCTTCCCAAGGCTCTGGCCTGCATTTGTTGGTCAGTGACTCCTCCAGGGTTGCTCAAGCTATCAAGGTCCACTGACACTTCCAAAACTGTTCACCCTATCCACCAGATGGTGACTTTTCTGGGTTTGTGTCCCTCCCTTGCATTCAAGGCTCATACAGTCTTGTCTGGCTTTCACATGGGCCCCAGACCCTCTGCAGATCCCCACTGTTATACTTCTGTTCAAATGGCCACTCAAACCCAAACTACATGTCCTTCATGTCCTTTATATGTCATATCCACAATACCATTCAGTCTAGGCTTATTGAACTCCAGTTCTGAACCAACATACGGCTTATGGTCAGGGACACAGATGCAACAAAGGCAGAGTATCAATTTCATGGAGCTAGAGAGAGGGGAGAGAAGAACGCTTAGCCTTTTCTATTGCTATAACAGAATATCTGAGTCTGCATAAAATAAGTACTAGTTTATATGGTTCATGAGTCAGAAGGTTGCAAAGTCTGAGCTAGCAAGTGACCTTCTTGCAAACCATTCCATGGCAGAGGCTGTGGGAGCAAGAGGGAACCAAAGCCACTCACTTCATGACATTCATCCACTCATGAAAGCAGCACCCTCATGAACCAATCAATTAAAGTTGTAAAGTACTGACTTTGGTAGATGCATTCAAACAATGGTAAAAAGAAAATATCACTGGAAACACAGTGTGTTTAGCATGATAGTAAGAGATAAAGCATATGGCACCCAGCAGCACGTGTAGGGGAGGAAGTGCAGGAGTCTCCTTCTAGGTGCCCAACCTGAATCTTTCCCTAACACCATCAAACACCATTTAGACCATGCATTTGAGAGGCAGTCTGTGTAGCGCTTAAGAGCTCATATACTTTGGAGCCAAATGCCTGAGTTTTAAATTCCTGTACTACTACATACTAGTTGCACATCCTTAAACAATTATTTATCCTCCCTCAGCCTTAGTTTCCTCATTTTAAAGTGGAAATATAATGATGTTGACCTACTACAGTGTTTATGTGAATCAAATGATATAAATATATAAAATACTGCTTAAAATATGATCTGATGTAGTGTTAGTTCTACAAGAATGTTTACTATTATAATAATAAAGCTCAAAGGGACCTTTATAGTTGACTTCCTGTGGGTAGCAAAACATAAATACTCATGGATAATGGTGCTTGGAAAGATACCAACTGCTTCTATTTAGATACATTTGTCCATGCTCTCCCTTCATCTCCATAATGATGATTCTTCCATTAGCAATGTTCATTGGCTCACACATTATACATACACTCCCAGAGAATGTTGACAGCACTGCATTTTGATTGACACTTCAAAAATAATAATAATTAAAGGAACTTCTGTCTTGAATGCCCAAGAATAGTCTGCAGTAAGTCTTCCAGCTTCAGGCCTCGGACAGAATTGGAAGAGGAAGTGATCATTTTTCATCTTTCTTTATAGGCTGCATTTCTGGAATCACTTCGATGCTAAATAGAACTTTTTAAAAATAGTCTTAACAAGCGTTTTGACAGCGACTCCACTATGGATACCAGAGGGATAAAGCTATAGAAAATCAGCACGCATGAAATTTGACCTGGCCTGCCAAATGGTCAGTGACTATTGCCTTCTTCCAAAGGGTATGTCCAGTGGCAACAGAGTCCATGGCTCATGCATACCTTTTAGAAATAAAGTGTTAGGTTGATTCTAAATGCCTCACATGCAGGAGTGCAATGTGGAAATAATCAAATGAGAGGTTGTTCATACAATGTTCAATTCTCTGCTGGGAGTGAGACCTTTGGGGATATTCTGCAAGATAATTCTTTTTTTGGAGTCTTTTATCTGCAGGATCAAGTCCATATCTAACCTCAAATGTCAACACATATTGGCTTGGTGGCCTCATCCGTAAGCAGTGGGCTTGGCTGGGACAAGGATGTAGTTCAGACAGAGAGAAAAAAAAGCCTAGATACTGTCATTGAGAAATAGCATCGTGGAGCAGAAGGATCTGGGCTCCATAGGTAAATACAACTAGACTCCATGAAGCTTTAAGAATTTTCTTCATCTCTGTAAACTCTGTGTTCCCATCCATAAAGGGGAGGAAGTTAATGCCACAAGGCAATATGGGAACAAATTGCCTTGCTTACATATACAAATATGAACGTGGTCCTTCTTATGTTGCTATCATTGGAGATAAAATCCTGTGGTGGCAGAGATTCATGAAGGCAGGAAACTGATGCTTCATTCAGGAACCTGCTGCCTGCCAGGATCTTGAAATATCTGCTATTATGGCACCTACCCAAATTGGCTCCAAGGCCAACTAACTGGTGCTCTCAACTCTATGTCTGTTACTGCTTCTGTCTCCACTCACATCCCTCCACCCCTCTACATATGTTGCAACCAATTCCAGAACCACTGTCCTATCCTGCGATAGACCTTTTCACAGATTTCTCCCTCTCCTCTTTCTCTGTATTTTTCTCCTCTTTCTTATCTTCATCGCCTCCTTTTCCTCTTCTGTCTACTTTAATCATACTCGTCTGTCTTTTGTTCTTTTGGCCAAAAAAAAGTGAAAAGTTAAGCTAGAATCAGAAAGTAGATGGGAAAGCAACCACTCTTGACCATCCATAACTCTAGCAAAGGTAGCCACCAGTTCAGATAGGGTCAAGGCCCTACAGTGATGTGCTTCCACCTGAAAAAGCAGTGCTGGAAGGAGACAAGTAGACCTCAGCCAACCCATTCTACTGCACAGAAAAATATCAGTCCAGGGATAGACAGAGATATAAACCATTGCAAGTTTGTGCTAGAGTTAGAATTCCAGATCCCAATTAGAAGCTTCCCCTTTTTTCTCAAAGGCAATAAGGTATCTTTAAGACTGGAACTCCCATCCCTTCTTTCACAAGGTGACAATTGAGTTACAGAACCCAAATTCCAAAGTAGGCACCAGTTAAACTGAAATTAAAATGCAAGTCTCCCTATTCCCTCAACTCTGCTGCTGCCTCATCACCTATCTGTTGGCATTAGGACTGAAGAAATATGGACATTCTCTGTCTCTTTGTCTCTCTCTGTCTCTCTGTCTCTCTCTGTGTCTCTGTCTCTGTCTCTGTCTCTGTCTCTCTCTCTCTCTCCCCTTCTGTCTCCTTCTTTCCTCCCTCCCTCCATTTCCTCTTTCCATTTTAAGGAATATTCATTAATTATCCAAGAATGAATAAGCAAATTTCCTAGCACTTAGCATTGCCCTTACTTCCATGGGAGACCCAAAGAGGCAAAAATTGCCAAATCTGCCCTGAAATAATTCTAGGTGAGAGAGACTAACAGATTTCTGACTCATATTTTTATGATGGCTGAGATATAATGCAAATATTATACAATTCACCCATTTATAAAATTCAGTGGGTTTTGGTATATTAACAGAGTTATACAACCAAAACCAGGATCAATTTACTAACATTTGTATTTCCCTGGAAAGAAATTCTGTACCCATTAGTACTTTATTCCCCACGTCTCTTCCCGCAGTCAACCACTAATCTACATTCTATCTCTCTAAATTCGTCTATTGAACATTTTATGTAGAGACGTATATGAGGTATGGTATTTTGTGGCTAGCTTTCTTGACATAGCAGAAAGTTTCAAAGTACATCCATGTCTTATCATTATTAGACACTCATCCCTTTTGTGGTGAGATAGTAGTCTGTCTCATAGATATACCACATTTAGTTTGCCCCTTCATCAAATGATGAACACTTGGGTTGTTTTCATTTTTTATCTATCATGAATAACACTGCTATAAACATTCAAATACAAGTTCTTGGATGAACATGTGTCTTCAATTTTCTCCGGTATATACTTAGAGGTGGAATTTCTGGGCCCACTATGGTCCTGTGTTTAACATTTTTGAGTAAGTGTTAGACTATTCTCCAGGGAAGTTGTACTATTTTACATCTCCATCAGCAAGGTATGAAGATTCTCATTTCCCCATACCTTTGCCAGTACTTATTATCTGTTTTATTTATAATTATAGCCAACCTAATGGACGTGAGGGTGAGTTGACTCTTCTTATCCTTGGCTAATTTTGTTAATATCTTGTCACATGTCTATTTGGCTACTCATATATTCCTTGAAAAATAACTATTCAAATTCTTTGCGCATTTTTAAAATGTATTATATGCCTGCTTCGATTTTAACTGTTTCCGTATGAAATAGATTCACTTTTACTTATGCTAGGATTTCTAAATATTTCAATCCCATCAAACCTAGCAATGCTTATTTTAAAATGTTTATTGGTTCCAGAACCCATCTGCTATCATATTTTTCACATTACTCCAAATTTAAGATGGGAAAAAATTATCAAATGGCCAGGACAGACACAAACTTCTGAGAAGACAAGTTTAAGCATGTCATACTTCAAACCAGAGTTTCTAAACACTCATTTCTTTCCAACAGGCCCTCCTGGTTATATGAGGGCAATCACTGCTTCTGTTTCTTATTACTATGCAAACAGGGAGGGAACTTGTCTGGGAACAATGAACAATGACATCTGCCTGTCATTATGTCAAGGTTCATCTACCCCAGAGACAATGAATTTGGAGATGATTCACATTTGGGGGAGTTTCTGTGTCTTGCTTCCCTACTCATCACCTATTTCCTCACCCATACCCTAACACAGCCAGTCCGAAGGGGGCCAACTCTGCAAGAAAAAACAGATGCATCCTCTGAGCATCTACCACATGCCAGATTCAAGAGCCAGCACTGTGGTATTCAGCACACCATTCCCTGACCTCAGCTAGCTGTGGCCTTCTGGGGAAACAGGTAATTTCTTTCCAGTGCGATCCATGTTTCAACAGGGTGATCTACAAAAAAGTCTGAGACACGAAGGAAAGACCTAGCTTAGACTAGATATCCTCGAGGTCCTCCTAGAAGGGCCTCAGACTGACTCTTACCGGTTTAAAGTTTTGGGGCATCCCTGGCTCAGTATCCAGTACATGTACAAACCTCAGGAAGAGGGAAAACTGTGGTGAGTGAAAGTTCAGATTTCTTTAATCAGTAGTGTTTGTAATAGCAAAAACATCTGTAGTCTTGATTATTTTTGTTTGTTTATAAATATATTAAGTCGCAGGCAAAATAAAAGGAAAAATTCTAATCTACAAGAATTGCACCAATTACCACCACTTGCTCCACCTGTCCTGAAGTCACCTAGCTCCAGATTCAAGCAGGTTTGTTTGGTGTTCACAGAGGGATTGGAGCTTTCACAAAAACAAGGACAAGGGACCCCACTGTGTCCCATGTGTCCCAGAAAAACAGTGACTTCCCAGAAAGGGCTACTGTTTCAGCTCTGTGCCAGTGTTCCCAACTCTGTCTCACATACAGAGGGTCCAGTTAGCACTGGACTGTAAGGGAAGCTCCAGGGTTAGCTGAACTGGGCAAGCCCAAGCCCTGCCCATGGAGTCTTTAAGAGAAGGTGTCACTCACTTGAGGGTCCCTCCAGTAGTCACTCTGTGGCCCTCCCATCTCAGATTCTTGAATGCACTGAACTATATTGAATGGTAAAATACAACTGAACTGTTCTGACAGAATGATAGCCTTCTTTAAGAGTCCAAGGAGGAGGCAATCTGTAGCCTTCTAGGGCAGGCTCTTCTCCACCAACATTTGTAGCAATCTCCTGTCTTTGCCTGCCCCACACCTGGATTCTGGTCTGAGCTCTGCCACCTGAAATAGAACATGTAAAATACCCACTGAGCATCCTCCTGCAACTAATGTTGTCACCTCTCAGGGGCACTGAGATGACCATGAGCTCCAATGGGAGTTGTCTCTATGTCAGGGAACCTCGAGTGGATGAACCTTGGAGACAGAGACAAGGTGAGAAAAGGAACACGGGCTTTTTAACTTATAGATGTTAAGACTCCTGTCTAAGCAAGAAAAAGCATTATTGGACCTTTTTTTCAAATGGGAGAGAAAGGAATCTAAGGATTGAGCAAGGTAAAGAGGTGAGCAAGCAACCGTACCACAAAATGTTTTCTATCTTGGTTAGAAATCGCTAAGAAACAGAATAAATAGGAAAATAATTTCAATCTACAAGAATTTCACCAGTTACAATCACTACAGAATGAGAAAAGATGCTATCCGTACACAATGCTATCCGTACATTATAGAACCCAAGGGCTCAGTAGCTGCTCTGTCCAAGAAGCTGGAAACTCCAGGACAAGAGGGACCAAGGACACAGCAGTGCCAGTCTGGAAGGTCCGGAAGCTCCTTAGAGTGTCACCAGTGTGAGTCTGTGTTGAGAGAGTGAAGAAGCTGGAGTCTGATATCAAGAAACAGCAGTCACAAAAGACACAATGTGCCTGCTCAAACAGAATGGAACTTTTCAAAACACAGATCAACTTCTTCCTTTTTCTCTTTCCAATCTATCTGGGAAGAAGCCTACTGAACGGTGCCACCCACAATCAAAGTAAGATTTTCTCACATTTTACCAACCTATATGATAACCATCTCTGCACATTCCTAAGGCACATTTAGAAGTGTGATTTATTAGTAAGTTAAGCATCTGTTAATCTAACCAAATTGATGATCAGTATTAACTGTTTCACTCCCAACAGCTCTCCACAGAACTAAGTAGAAATGGTTTAGTGGAAATGGTGTTGTCAGTTGAGTTTTAGCAACGTGCTCAGTTTTAACAAACATACATGAAGTAACACCCATGGAGTATTAGTACAGGGAATTAAGCAATAAATGATATAAGATATGTAGTGACATACAGTGTCACTTGACCTCAGTCCTGGCTGCATCAAGAAACAATTGGTGTAAAGCTTCCAAGTCCTTCATTTGAACATTATTTCCAATAATGTGTTTCTAACTTTGTATTTGTAGCTCTTAGAGGGCCCCAAATGAAATAAGCCTTTGACACCAAAATCTCTAACTCTACCTGTTTGACTTTCCTACACTGGCCTACAATCTCCTTCTCACCATCAGGGGAAAAAATTACAACTCTTGTACATGTTTCCCTGGTTTATATGTCCACCTAAGATGCCTAAAAGTCCAGTCTTTGGATCTTTTTCAAGCAATATTCATCAACATTAACTTTTCTGTGAAAAGTAGTAAAAATCCCCATCCTGACCCCCAATACACAAACATTCACACATATACACGTGTACACACATAAGTATGGCCAACATTTCTTTTCCGTCCTCCCAAGAGAACCACATCACAGATTTTAGATGAATCATACTGTTTACACTTTTAGGACCATGTAAATATTACTCACAGCTGAGACAAATAGCATATTGTAACGATACTAATTTACTCATACGTGCTTCTCAATTTTTCCTGAAGTTAAAATTGCCGTGCATTTTCACTTGCTTGTTTTCCTGGATATCAATCACTAACTCACACTAAATATGGATCTAGCTCTCATCAGGATCCAACACATGACTAAGATCTCTAAGTTTCACTTTTTTAAAATAAATCTCCCCTAGTTCCCTCCTGCTGCATTTGACTATGAGAAATTGTTTTCTAGCACTACTGCAGAACTCTCATCCCAGGACATCCTTTATCTCCAGCTTGCAAATTTCCTTCCCCTTTCTCTAGCTGCTCTGGCTCCTAGATCCTATGTCCTTTTAAAGTGTCTCATTTTTGACACCCTCCTGTATAAGAGGCAGTGCCTGAGGAGTAAGCGTTTTATTTTTAACAATTTGGTCATGCAAAAAAGCTAGACTGGAAACAACTTCCTTTAAAGATTTTGAAGAATTTTGCTCCTTAACATGCTGGGTTGCTGTTAAGAAGTTTGGTGTTTCTTTGACTGCCACCGACTTTTACATGGTTTGTTCTCCTGTGCTCTCCTGTCCTGCCCTCTTTTCTCTTCCCTTCATCTTTATCTGTCTGACCCTTTCCTCCCAGCTCTAAGTAGGAGCAGTCCACCTTCACTGTTCTTCTGCTGGAGACACACCCTTCTGTCTTCACCGCTCAGGCCCCTCCCCATCTTGCTGCTCTCTCTTGCCTGCTGTCAGCTTTGCTCCTCCTCTCTTGGTCTCTGCAGATTTACAGTTTTATTTCTTTGTTCTGACGTTTTATTGGTATCTAAGGAGAAAGCAGGGGAAATGCCTGTGTGCAAATCACCCTGTTTAACTCAGAGTCTCTATTTTTATTTCTTCTTTTGTTTAAAAAATTGTGATTTTATGTTGTTTCACTCCAAACAGAGGTATGGTTTGTCTTTAACAATTCAAAATGCCAAGTCTCTTACTTTTGACAGCTTTAACACATTTTCAAGAGCCTTAAAAAATTCTTTTTTGGGAATTTAAAGAGCAGATACATTCAGCTTCTCCTCCCTGCCTCGAATGGAATGCCATGAGCTCCATCTAATCCTCAAATGTTCCATAGTCATTTGGATTGCTTCCACATCATAGAACTGGACTCCCCATTTCTGAAGGATGTAAGGTGATGGCAGTGAGCATATGTATTACTCGTTTTCTTGTCTCTGGAGCCAAACACTCAACAGGAAAATTAGAGGAGAAGAAGTTTATTTGGGTTCACAGTTTCAGTGAGTTCAGTCAAGAATTGGCTGACTCCAAGGCACAAACCACACAGAAGCATGTCAAGACAGAAGAAATTTGTTCACATCATGGCAGCCTGGGCACAGACAGAGAAAAAATGTGCCAAGAACAAATACACAATTTTCCAAATCAAGCTCCAGGAAGCCACCTTTAATCCAGCCCCACCTCTAACAACAAGTCAGCTATGACTTCACACACTGATGAGTGTGGTGCCCCATGATCCAGTCACCTTCCAAACACATGAGACTTTCAAGGGCATTTCAGAGACAAACAATAACAACATGAAAAAATAAGTTCTAGGTCGGAAGGTGACTCCCTAGGGCAGCCTGGGATGAAAGAGAAGGAGAGGGAAAATTCAGCAAGTGCACAGAGTTCTATCTGCTTGCTGTAACCCTCATTTCAACATGCTATTGAATGGGCCAGTCACACCTATTATGGCAGAGGTGAGGCACTGAGCCCCATTTGGCCAGGTTCTCCATATGGATGCTACAGGGAAGAAGTGGTGTCTAGGCTTTAGAAAGATGTTGGAAGAGTGAAATAAGATGATAAATCTGAAAGTATTGGAAATTAAGAGGTTTGTATATATGCACGATGTCATTACTAGACCTAGTGTAGCTCTGACAAGTCTGGTTCTAACTTACTGTAACTTTATTGAGCAAGTACACTGCAATAATATATTGCAGAGATAGAAAATCCCTTGAACATGACAAACAGCTTGAAGTGTCTGTAAAGAAATGTTACATTCATTAATGCAGTTAAAATCCTTGGCATTCAAAGTTAGCTCAGGAACAGACCTGTTCCACCCTCTTCTGCCTGCCGTGATCTCTTAGACCATGTGTGAAGAAGATGTTGGCACCCTAAAATGGAGGGAGTCTCTGTCTTAGAGTCACTGAGAAACAAACTTAATATTCTATGCTACTGGGGTGGGAAGTTTTTTATGAGCACAATACAGCCTACCATTCCCTAACTAAGGAGCCTAGGTTGGGAAGATCTCCTGGCCCCCACTCGTACCTGAGGAGATATATGGTAGTGAGAAAAGAGTGCAAAACTCAGGTGCAAGGTTCTTTCTCTCATGTCCAGGGATGCAGAGATAGAGTTGAGATTTGATAGGACCCCAGGACTAGGCTTCATCAAACATCCCAAGGTAAATAAACAGAAGCAACAGGATTGGAGACAAGTCACCTCAGGGTCACTGTAGAAGATCTTCAGGTTCCTTGTCTAGGCTGCCACAGGATGGTTTTCTGTCCTCCTGGTCTTCCCCAGGCAGAAGATCCCGCAGTGCCACCTCTCAAGCTCACTCTGAAAGCCACCTGTATGGAGACTCTTTCTTGCCTAGCCTGTTTATTGTGACAGTAGTTATCACTAGCCATGACCTCCCTGACTAAAAAGAACTTTCCTACCCAGAGATGCCAGGTCTCCTTTCACATATACTCTCTCTGTGAGCTTCCTGGAGAACTTCAGGCTCCAGCTTTCAGCCTCTGTCACTGGAACAAGGGCTAAAAATTTAGCCAAATTTTACCAACTTTCCCAATTAGCTTGAGGTCTAAATGTATGTTCAAGGTACATTCAGTGTAAGGAAAAGAAGTCTCTGAGACATCATACATTTTAATAGCTGTTCTTTTTTTCTATCATGCGACCTGTGCAAATCCAATGAAAGCAGAAAAACACTAGCATACACACTAGTAGTTGATTAGGTTTTCTCCAGTGGTTCCTGGATTTTCAGCTATGTCCAACACTGGGAAAATGGAGTCACCATATATTCTGTTTTGCAAAGTGAGCCCAAAGCAATGAGAACAAGACACCTGATCCTATTCTAGGGCTTGGGAGGAAATGACAGAACCAGATCTGCTGCCCCAGTGACAGGCCACTCTCTCCCTCCTGATGTGGGGAAGGAGAATGTTCTAAGAAGAAAAACTCAGTGGAGAAAAGCATCATACTCCCTGTCAAAGATAAGCATATGAGGCTCCAAAAGATGAACTCAGGAGACTGGAGGAGAATGAAGCAAAGGAGGGCTGGCCTCATATGCCAATTTGTGGCTTAGCAAACAGCATTAATTGGTGCTTCTATTGTTTATACTGATTGGAATAATGACCAGTGACAATTCTTTTGAAGCTTGATATGAGTTCCATGAAGCTTGGAGCATATGTCTAGGAGAGCCTAGGGCCTTCTACCTAAAAATTTTTAAACATTGGAGGCCAGTATAGCAGTTTCCTCCTTTCTCTGTTTATTGAGCTCAGAAATTACACTGTCTCAATATGAATATGAACAGTTAACATTTACCAACATTTACCTGCCTACTTTCTCTTGTTTAAAAAAAATGTCTTAAAAATCTTTTTTAAATGCGATACAGAAGGTCAGCAAAGGGTGGGTTTGAGATGTTGGGTAAGCTAAGTGGGAATTGGACAATATGGCTTCTCTTTTGGCATGCTTAATTGTGATGTTAACAGACATCCTTGAAGTTTAAAATGGAACTTTTAAAATAAAATTACCTCCTAATGAAGACTTGAGCCATGCCACAGAATGGGAGAATCAGAACCTGTACTGTCTTATTTGGAACAGACATTCTCTATTATTTTTAAATTCTTGCTTTTTTTCCCTGGAAAGGAGAAGGTGATGTACGGTTTTAAATGTTCAAAGTGTACAAGTTGCTTTGTTACAATAAAACTGCACGTGTAACTACACACACAAAAATGTAAGGCTGATGGCATAAGAGCCTATCACCACTGACATCACTAGAACCATCTCAAGTGACCCATGACTAGAACCAGAAAGGACTTCCCTCTTCCCCACAGCACCCAGAAAGGAAGTTGAGAATGTGCTATATGGCATAGAGTGATAGAACTCTTGGTACTGATTCTTATTCTTTATGCATAAGTCCTCAGCGAGGGGAAATCTGAACAATGACCCCTAACAGTACAAACACCACTAATGTGGAACCACTGTATTGGCCACTAGCTGTAGGTGCAAGGGGGCACTTTGAATCCAAACTTCCAGTAATTTCTTCCATCCTGGAACAGTCTGAAGCTTTGTGTATATAACCTTAGATTGAAGAGAACAACTTGTAAGTGGTATTTTGCATCTATTTGAGACTTTGAGAACACATATATTAGTCAGCTTTCCCGTTGCTGGAACAAAACACTTAACACCCACAACTTAAAGAAGTTCAATTTGGCTCACAGTCTCAGAGGATTCAGTCCCTGCTTAGCTGGCTCCAAACAAAAAACATCATGGTGAAAGAGCATGCTAGATCAAAGCTGCTCACTTCATGGCAGCCAGGGAGCACAGATAATTAGAGATAATTCCTTCTGAAGGCATATCTCCAGTAACCAACTCTCCAACCCTCCCTGTCTCCTAACAACATATTCAGCTATGAACATCCATTGATGAATACAGCACTTCCATGATCCAGTTGCCTTTGTAGTACTGTCATACTCAGGCAAGCTGACAATTCAGCTTAACTATCACACTAAATATGCATGGCAGAAATGCAGATTGTACGATATACTGTTTTGAATGGAGCCATATGAATTTCAGAACAGTTGCACCCATATTCATACATAAGTTGAATAAATGCCAAACAAACCAAAAGTGTGGAGACTGTTGGCTGCTTTACCACTTTGGACAATGCATTTCTTTACCTTTTCTCTAGAATTACTGACTATTGAGTTTCAACAGAAAACTTCCCTAAGGTCTAATGAAAGGGAATCATGGAGTAAGTGTGAATAATGAACCAAAATTTCACACTTACATCTAAGGAAAGGTATGTGTTTCCATGTTTAACTTAAATGCCACTGATTATTTCATTTGTAAAAAATTATAAGCCAGGTTTCCCTTCCTGTTAGAAATTGTGTAAACATGGCACATCTTCAGCTTGTCTTGCTAAGAATCCCATTATGTGTTTAATAATTGACTATTCAATAGAGCATTGATGCATTTTTGTCTGGAACTAATTCACCTTTGTCTGTGCTTCAGCACGAATGTTTAGTGAATCACAGATGGGATCATGAAAGTGTTCGTGTACTGGCTGCCTGACACAGATCCACATCCTCAGGATTATTCAAGTCAGGCTCTATGCTCAGAAATGTTCGAGCATGCTAAAACCACCTGAAAATGTGATTTATGAAAGCCACAGCGTGTGGGACTACACCTTTTCCCTTCTAATGAGAACTAACAAATCATAGTCTGCAGGCCACTTAAACCAGCGAGAAATCGTCAATTACAAAATTAACAAAATGAATGCCTTTCTAGTCATTAAGGCTGTGAAGCTGCCCAGTTGGAAACTGGATTGAGATGTGTTGACTGTGGGAAGGAGTATTAGAAAATACATATGTCTTGACTTCTTCGTAGTGAAAGGAAAATCCATGCACCCATCTGAAGAGTTTCCCCACTGCATTTCTTGGTTTGGGTTCATGGTTCTGAGGAGCACATGACAAAGAGCACAAATGGCGCATAATTTTGTGATAGAATGAGCCCTACATCCTGCAGGATGCTATCCTAGGAGGGGCCAGCTTTGGGCCTGGGCATAGAAGCTGATCAGAGTTGGTTTAGCATAAACATCACAGACAGTTAAAGGAGAAAGTGAGTATTTATACTGAAACTGTTCTTAGTCACTGTGAGTACCTTGATTATTTTTGTATCAGAAACAAAGCACTTGGTATGAGTCTTGGTTGAGAAATCCAGGGACTTCTCAAGGCAGATGAAAGGGTAGACTAGCAAGCAAAGGCTAGTTGTATGGGCCTCTGCCCAGCTGTGAAATAGTATTCTAGAATCAGGTAAAAGGAGAAATGACAATACAAGAGAAAGAGTTCATATAATCCTTTGTTTGATAGCTAGTCTATTGTTTCATAAGTTATCCATTCATTTCAAAATTCCAAACTTCCAATACAGGGTTCCATGCCCAGGCTTCTCTCTTGCTGTAGGCTGAGTTTATCAATAGAATTTCCATTGTTTAAGGATGTAGAATCTTTTCTGTTTGTTTGTTTTAGTGCATGTTCACAAGTAATGAGTGGCTGGATTCATTTATTCCATTAAAATATTTTACTCCTCTATTAAATGCAGAAAAAGAAAAACTAAATCTTTATTGGCCATCATCATTGCTTGGAATAAGTCTATTTTGTTGACCTGAGTACAGGAACACGAATTATCATGTACTGAAGGCTAGGGACTCAAGATGTTCTGTGTTTCCTAGGGCAGCCAGAGCTGGTGATTTACGCCTTTGTAATAGAATCTGCACTTAGGCCAAGATTGAAAAGGTTTGGCCTGAAGGTCAATTTTTTTTCATTAATCAGCAAAGTTGTAAAGTACCTCAAAACCATTGCCCAGGCCTCAAAGCTTCTTGAATGAACAGGATTCAGGTGTTTTTTTTTTTTTTTTTTTTTTTTTTTTTTTTGCTTTATTAGCCTTCATCAGAATAGTTAAGCTGGAGAAACAACACCCAATATTTCTAACTATATCCATAACTCAAACTTACATAGCATTTATCAAAATGCAGGTTTTGTTTTTTAGTCCCATTCAGTGCACATATTACTTAATCATAGCAACTATATAAAATGATTACCTCAAAATTACTGATATGAAAACTGGGATACAGCGAGGCTAAGAAAGTCACTCAATCACACAGCCAGTTACAGAGCTAGAATTAGTATACATGGGCTATCTAGTACTATATTTATGTAGTAAATCACCATGCTACTAGGTTGCATGGAATAGGAATACAATGCACTGCTATATTATTAATGATCTAAAGGTTTTAATCTTTTTCCACGATTTCCTTTATTCGGTCTCAAGTAAATGCATAACACTGTGACAAATCTTACAGGTTTGAATCTTGAGCACAGTCTCCCTCCACAATCCAATCCAAAAGGCCAGGAGCTGGAAACCCATGCTGCAGAAAGGAAGGAGGATATCAAGAAAGTTCACGGCAAGCTTCCTGCAGAAAAGGGGATGGATTGGCAGAGTAAACATGACATTCAGAATAGCAACAGTCATTACTAAGCTGAGTGTGACCTCTGAGGACCCTGTCTGCCAATCTCAGGCCTCCATGGTGTGCCAAGGTGGCACCACCATGATCCTCCTGTGAAGCTGGAGCTGGCCTGGCACACCTGTCTCTGCCTACTAAACACTTTCAGTGGGGACAGACAAAAAGTAGGACACTTGGGGGGTAAAAGGCACATCTATTTCTAGGATAACCCCATTATTCGAGGCTTCCTACAGCATGGAGAAAGACAGACCTTACTGGAGAGAAACAGGAAAGGAGAAGAATCAAATGGCTCATGCGTTTGTTCAACCAACACCTGCTGAGCTCTGTGCCATGCCCTGTTAGATGTTGTGGTGTACCTTATTTCCCTTTTTGAAGTGCTTTTGTTCTAATAAGAATATATAAATAAAACCCAGAATTCGTAAGTATTAACAGTCATCCTGTGAATTTCCCCATTCTCCTACAGTGAGGGCCTCAACCCCATGGCACACACATCAGGTTGTGACTGCCTCTACAATAACAAACACAGAGGGCTGCCCTTTGACCTCACATACTAGTAGGGAGGCTAGAGCTTGGAGACTTCTGGGGTACTGTAGCTTTCTAGTTCCAGTGATAGCATGAATTTCAAAGAGTTTGACAATAGATCTAGGAGAGGAAAGGCACACTGGTCAGATACTAGGCTGTCTGGTTTCCTACCCCATGTCTCTCGAATCACACCTCTGAAGACAAGGATGAGGAACTGTTTGCTGAGTCCCCCCAAGGAGCCAGACACTGGCTTTAGGAGTAACTCTGAGAGGTAGGTGTTAGAACTGGCATTTACATAGGTCAAGAAACTGAGGTTCTCTGCTTGAGGAACTAGACCATAATCACCCAGTTGCTTTGAGGCCATCGGACACATGATGGACCTGGCTTCTGCTACAGGTTGGCTACTAGGATGCTGCCTGTCTGGATTCACCTCTTTAATGCTGTCACTCTATCCTCCACTCATACCAAATGACTTAGATCTCTAAAGTGTCACCAGACCATGTTTTGAGGCTCTTCTGAGTCCCATTCCTAACTGGCCAAAATTGTTAAAAGCTCTATTTAGGAGTCTTTTTTTCAGGAATACACCCTTACCCCAACTTGCCACATCAATCCTGACCTCCCAAGGCTACTCTGCTTCCCTCTTTCATGGCTGAACCATGACTGGTCTTTTGATTCTCTGTCCTTTACCCCCTGATCCAGTCAGGTTGGATTAATGGTAATTGAGAACAAAAACTGTACCTGGTTCTACTGGGACTCAATAACTGTTAGAAGGAAAGAAGAGCAGTAGAGAGGGAGAGAAGGAGGAGAGGAAAGGAGAACCTGGCCTCCAAGAGCCCACCCAATCCTAGCTGATCTGACTTTCCACCACCACTATCTGGCCCTCAGATTCAACAAACACAGTGACTTCTTCATCTCAAGATGAGGGGCAGAGATTTGGGCAGCAAATTGGCACTGCAGTCAATTTTTAGTCTTCCCAAAGGGCACTACTTGTCAGCTGGTGATCTGCAGTGAATTTTTAATCACAGATCAGTTGCTTCCCTTCATGCTCCCCTGACAGATCATAGTGCTGCTGTGTGCTGAGGGAACAGGGACTCTGCTTTCTGAGATCTACAGAAAGATTCATCAGGAGAGGACATTGCTACTTGAGCCTCTGTCTGACTCTGAAGACTGCTGCAAACATTTTCACCTGTTTTCTCTGTCCTGGGACAATGCAGAGTGGAAAGCATTTGGGAGTATAAGAATAGTTGCTTCACACTGGGCCACAAGGGCCCATGACCATAGGAGGAGCATGGAGATTGGTGATATAACTACCCATCTTGATATAGTGCTTTCCAAGTTATAGAGCCTTTCATGTCTGTGATCTTAGTGCATACTCACAACAGCAGCACAGAGCATGAACTCATAGAAGCTATTATTTGAGAGGGCACATACAAGATACTACACATATTTGTTTTATAAATGCTTTATCTTTTATACTCATAGCATTTAGGAGAGAGGTGGCTTTTATTGTACATATGGTAGTGTTAGGGATGTTAAATTCCTTGCCTAAATTCACACAACTAAGGGAATTGAGATCTGGAGCCCAATTCAGGTCTGTCTGATAACAAAGGCCATATGTATGACCACTTTGCCACTTGAAATGCCCTTTTCATAGATGAAAACTTAGTACATGGTAGAGTCAGAATGTACTTCAGTGAAAGAGATGAAAAACCAGCATAGGTGCTGGAATCAAACAAAATGGAATATAAACTTGGCTCAGCCTCTGAGAGGACATACAGCCATGAACAAGTTGCTCAGTCTCTGTTTCCCCAAGAATAAAACAGGGACAATAGCATCTGTCTTGCAAGACTGTTCACCGCAAAACCCCTCAAAGTGCTGCGTGGAGAAAATCAAGAGATACTCACTTTGTTCATCTTCTAGACTTCCGGAGCCAGAATTCCTTTGAAGCTGATGACTCCAATTCAGGCTCTCTCTTTTTAAAAAATTCATTCATTCAGTGGTTATAGGGTAGAAGAAATAACTGGTACTACTGGCCATTGCTTCAAGTGCTGTGTTGAGCCCTTTCACGTGCTCAAGACCAGCTATAACGTGGGGATTTTTATGTGCTTTATAGGTGAGGAAACTGAAGCACAAAGAGCAAAGATCACCTGGTCTAGAGCAGAGCCCACGTTTTCTGAACCCACCCCTTGCTGCCCCATCCTCCCCGTGATTTGGCAAAGCATGTGTCAATCACCTCCCAGAAAATACCTGTCTTTTTTTCAAGTACTTACCTTTTGATCAAGAAAAAGGCCAACTCTTGCCTGTACACATTTGCATGAATTTTAAACATCACAGATATAATGCCTTAAGAACTTAATTATTTGAACGTTTGTTTTTCAAAACAAAATGTGTGCACTGTGTGTGAAAGAGCTTTCCCCTCTGTTTGCAAACAATATTACTTTGCCTTCTTTTACTGAAGAAATTTTACCTTGGAGTAAAAAGAAAGGAAGAAGGAAGGAAAAGAAAGAAAGGAGAGAGAGAAAAAGAAAAGAAAAAATTACACTGAATAAAAGACCTAGGGGAAATAATTACAGAAATACTGCAAGTTCTGCATTAGCTAGAAAATTGCAGCCATTTCATTGTGGGAGTAAAGCTATTTTATTTTAAAGTGGATCCTTCACCTTCCAAAGGGCTAATTATGGTCCTGCCTACATGTTGTGCTCATAGGCTCCAATTTCATCTTTTCATTAACCACACTGGAAATAACATAATTGTGCCTGCACTCTGGAAGCATCTTCGCAGTGGTCCCCACAACAGGCAGGAGGGATGTGGCAATCAGTCACTTGTGACTCGGTCCATGTTTTCCATAATTGAACCCCCCCGCAAGGACCTTGTCACAGGCCCCTCCTCCAGCTCAGCTAAGAGAAATTCATAAAACAAAGAGAGTGGTCAGCAGGAGCTAGAGAAAGTCCAGCAAGGCCAGTGCAATGATTGTTAAGAGATGAAAGCCCTAAAATGATATTTATGGAGGAATTTTTAATGATGTAGGAGAGTATGAGAAATATAATACTTAGGAAGGAAAGCCTACAATATATGGACATTATGATTTCAACTGTTAAACCCATGTGCACACTCATATATACCTATCAGTGTCATTATGTACCACTATATTTTACATTTACTACATACCGATTAAAAGAATCCTTTAATATCCAAATCTAATAACTCAAGCCCCAATATTACGGAAACGAGAGGCTCCAAAGTCTCCTCCTTGAGATCTCAAGGATATCATGAGGAAAGGAGATTATGTTTTTCTAGGAATCACCTCTGTTCTCTTCTTCCAAACCCTCTTTCTGGCTTAGTTCCTAATCCTCTTGAGAGTTATCACCATCCCTCCATGTCCACTCCTCTTCTCTAGCTACTCCATACCTCTGAGCACAAGCACCCTCCTTGCATTCCCCAGAGCTCAAACAATATCAGGCTGTTTGGTGAAACAGAATTTATCCTAAATGGTTGGAATGAATAAGGGCAAAGCTGCAGCGCTGATAGGAAAAGCTGAGAACTAAAGATCAGGCTTCAGTCTGTGAAGCTGGTTGAACATGCTAGGTCCCGTGCAAAGTCTGCCTGATGTCTCTAACTGAGGAGGAAGGTGGACTCGGGTTCTGGGTATGCTGCTACTCATGTGTGTTTGTGCATGCAAGTATGTGTGTATGTGGTGGGGTGTGCATTCCTGTATATACCATTTGCATGTCACTGTCTTTCTGTGTCTCCTACTCCCCATTTCTGCCAGTCCCCCCCTCTGCATCCCTCATTGTCTCCCTGTATCTCTCTGTCTCTGGTGATCTCTTAGACTTCCCACTGCATTCACTGCCTCACTTCTCCAATTTCCAGAGTCCTAACAGTGAGAAATCCCTTCCTCTCTGTCTCTAGCACAGGACTAAGGATTTGTCTGATTAGAATGTAGACAATTCAAAAAACTTTTCTTTGATATTTTTCATCCAGACTCACTGAGGAGAGCAAGAGAGGGGAGCTAACAAGCCCATTAAGGTACCTTCCCAAACAAGCACCTTCCTTGTCCTTCCTCCCAAACGCAGAAACAGCTGCGGCTTTAAAAATAGCATGCTTTCATCTTTTGAAGGAAATATGCCAAAATTTTAGCACTTGCTGTCTTTGGATGGCAATGAACAGTTTAGTATTATTTACTTCTGCCTGTTTTTTCTGAACTTTCCAAATCATCCATAGCTAGCATGAGCTGCTTTATCATAATAAAATCTCCAATGTATTACGCACCTGCCTGATAACTGATTTAATCTTCCCAGCAGCCTTAATAGAGAGATATTTATATGCCCATTTAGAGGTTCAGAAAGGTTAGGCAATTTGCTCAAGGTCACACAAGCACAGGTGGAAATCAAACAAGACCTCAGGCCACAGCCACTAACTCATGGGCTTGGGTAGAGGCCCACCCTCTCCTTCTACCCTACACCGGAAGGGTGTCTGAGGCACACACACCTGGAAGCTGATGAGATGGCCAAGCGACTTTGCCTGGACCCTCATTCTAAATGTAAATGACTCAGTACAACATGACTCACAAGATTAGCCTTCCCAGGGGAGGAGTCCATTTCCCCATCCTGCTTACATCAGGCTTGGCCTATAACCCATGGGGGCACAATGAGTCCTTGGCTTGTGGAACCTAGAAATGACCAATAGAATGTGGAGGGAATTGACATCAGTTCTGCACAAAAGTGTGGGAAGTCAATAACCTTGTGTTTTTCCATGTCACTTTGTTCCCTCTGCCACAGGCAATGTCCCCAAGAAAATCAGCTTGTAACCATGGAGAGAAAGAAAGCGTAGCAAGTCCATGCTGGACATGTGGCCTGGGAAAGAATGTGATCTTTGTTGTTCTAAGCCACAGGGATGTGGCAGGTGTTGGTTACTAACATACTTCCTGAATCTTCTTGAAAGGAAAAATGAGGAAGTCTTCACCAGAGCATTAGTGTGAAATTCTCCTGTCCTTTCAGACAGTGATCTTGCCTGAACAAATCAGCATTCCTTCCTCCAGTGCATTGCCACAGCCTGCTTTCCTGATGAGGCAGGACTTTAGACTCTCGCAGTCATAGACCCACGATGGGCAGACCAATTAGTACATGGCTCAATTAGTACAGCCCGAAGTGGAAGGAGGCCACTGAGCTCTCACCAACTGGAGGCTCAGGGATCATTCGGGCACAGTGTAACATAATAAAGATAGATGGAAAAGGGGATTGTAGTCAATTACCACACTCTGGTCTGAGAGCCAGAGAGCCACACACCTTCCTCAGGCAAGCTGTACCCTACAACTTCAGCAACACTACCTAAGAGAAAAGAATGGCAAATAATCCAAGAGCTGCAGATCATATTTTTAAAAATAGCTATCATCACTAGAAACAGGCAGGAGAGATGGCAGCCAATGCTTCTGCCACCAAATGATGCAGTCAAGTGATTTTTCAAAGAATCCCCAGAGGGATGACACGATCATCTCATCTCTAAGTGACTCAATTGGTAGTTCTGTTGCCAAAGTGTCTGCATTCAATTTGTTCTTTTCTCACGGTTCTTGTATTCTTTCATCTGGGCCATCATTCTTTCCCTCACTCACTCCCTAGCTCATGCGTTCCCCTCTCCTTCACTCAGCCAGTGAGAACTCCCAGCACAGCCTTGCGGCAGACCCCAGCAGCCTGAGCAGCAGCTTCATGCAGAAGAGGTACAGGCGACCACACAGTGCAGGACCCAGCACACAGAAGATGAGGGTCAAAAGCCACAGCTGAGCTCTGACACTATGTCCAAGAATTCCACGGTGAAGTCTTCTGTAGTAACTATATTTTAGGTTCTGGAATATGGAAAAACTTGCTTTCACTACTCAGCCTAACCTACCTTGCTTCACTAAAAACTGTGACACAATGTTGTGTGCCATCTGTGTGGATGAAGGCTACCTCATGGGCAAAATACTGATATGTATCAGGTGTGGGAGATGTGGAGATCACTGCTCAAATTTGCAGAAAGGTCAGTCCCATGAGATTGGGGGACCAGATTTCCTGGCAGTCTTTGCTGTTCACTGCTATGGATCTGCTTCTGTTTTCCAGTCAAGCTCATGCTATTCTTGGATGGTCAATGATAAAAATAAAATAGATGTCAGAGACCTGGCTATATGTTTCCAACCCAGGACTTCTGTAGCAAGTCTGCAGCCTGGTCTGGTGACCCATACCCAACCCTTTCACATGTCTAAGTTTACTACTTGGGGAATAAATCAGACACAGAAGGACTGGAGAAAAGGCAGGAGAGAGGAAAGAGAGCAAGCCTCTCTCATAGTAGAAGCACTGTGGTTTAAATGTGTAGCATTTCTTTCCTGTTCCTTCTCAGAAGAGAGAAAAAATGTGAGGGCTCTCTCTTTCTGTCAGGAGTCCTGATATTCTTCTAACATTCTCTTCTCCTCTGAAGCAGAAACACTAGGCTAGCAGAGAACACCCAGACCAGGATGCAGACATTCTACAAAAAAAACCCATGACCCTCTACAGAAGGCCCATGGCCTTGCTACACCAGCTGGACAGACTGGACAGGGATGATCTACTCCGACTGTGAGCAGTAGAATCAATTATGAAAAGGGAGTACTGTCCTTGCTGCAGTTGTGCAGAGTAATGTGATTTAACATAGATCAGGGAGAGTACTATGGAGAAGGAGTATTATTTGATCTGAGCTTTGATAAATGAGCTTCCTGGGTCTATCTGTACAAACCACGACCCATGACCTGCTCTACCCACATATGCTTAGAACTCACACTTGAAACACAGACCATGATGTCACGAAGGCTTCTTCAGACACCAGCAAGAGAAACCAACTGTGGCAATGTATAAGGAAAGGAGATTGGAAGGGACAGCCCTGGAAATCTGAAGGATCCAGTAAGAGAGCAGAGAGAAACCCTATGATTCTGGAGTCCTGTGTGGCAGAAGCTTTACCCTAATTGCACCAAGTTATTCCTGTGAGAATGGATAGATCTACCATGTTTAGTGTCTTCATTTCTCTGCTCATGAGTCCATTCCTAAGGATAGAGAGGTTCAGTGTCCTCTCACTGGCTAAGACATGGTTGATGCCCTGATGAACAGTGCTGGCAAGACGGAACGTACTTCTAAGACATAATGACCTAGAGAATAGGCAGTCCCATTCTATGAAGGCAGCAGCCTCCATCATCCACACAGCACCCAGGCCCAGTAAAATGAGGACAATGCTTTCCATACAGGAAACTGGCAATCAGCAGAGGCAGTTTCAATTCGGAGGTCGAGCAGAAACTAGACACTCTGTATTGAGAATGAAATGGAAGAGAGGAGGTGTGACCATACCACTCCTCTGAGCAGTACAGAGAAGAGGAGGCCAGAGATGGGTCATTAGAGAGGTCATTGGATAAAGGGGGAATTCTTTCTAGTACAGGAGTGATTGAATCCTCTTCATAAGCCAAGAAGCACCAGGCATGAGGAGCAGGTGGAGATGCAGCAGAGAATGGTAAGGAAACACAGAACAGGAGCAATGGGCAGGGGCGAGGGCCTCAGGCAAGACTGGTCTTTGAACTCTGCCTTTGCCAGTGTAGTGTGCTCCTTGCTGCTAAGAATGCACTAGAAATCACGCTCTATTCTCTCCCATCGCTCAAGTATTATTTTAACCCTGTGATGGTTAATTAATTTTGCAGGCCAACTTGACAGGGCTATAGGATGCCCAGATAGCTGGTAAAACATTATTTCTGGATGAGATAAAGGTGTTTCCAGAACGCATCACCATTTGAATTCATAGACTGAGTGAAGAACACTCAATGTGGCATCCTCCAAGCTGGTAAGGGCCAGACAGAACAAAAAGGCAGGGTCAGGGTGAATTCTGTCTGTGACTGTGTCTGTCTGTCTGCATGTTTCTGTTTCTCTGTTTCTCTCTCCCTTTCTCTCTCTCTCACTCTATCTCTACTTATACCTCTCTTTCTTTCTGTCTGTCTCTGTCTGTCTGTCTCTGTCTGTCTCTGTCTCTGTCTCTCTCTCTCTCTCTCTCTCTCTCTCTCTCTCTCTCTCTCTCTCTCTGTCTGTCTCTTCTTGAACTGGAATATACCTTCTCCTATTCTCCAAGGCCAGAACTTCCTATTTTCCTGCTTTTGGATTCTTTGGAACTTTCTCTAGCATTCTACTTCCTTCCCATCCCCACTCCCCTTCCCAGCCTTCAGATTTATACTAAATTGCACCACGAGTTTCCTGTCTCTCTGGCAAGCAGAAGACAGACTGTGAGACTTCACAGCTTCCATAATCATGTGAGCCAATTCCCATAATAGATTGCTTCTGTGTATCTCTATATATCTTCACTGGTTCTGTTCCTCTGGAGAACCCTTCATAATACAACCTCACTTTGACCATAGTCCTGGAATAATCACTTTGTAAGGAGAACATTATGATGCTACATAAAAAAATCAAAAGACCAGAACTCACCAGACATGGTGGTACATGTCTATAATCTCACCCATCTGGGAGGCTGAATCAGAAGGATTGCAAGTTTGAGGTCAGCCAGAAAATTTACGTGAAACCTACCTACCTCAAAATGAAAACAAAAAAGCACTGAGGACATAGCTCAGTGTAAAGGCCCTGCCCCCACAAAACCCCCACACAATTCTAGGACCAATTTGTATTAGCATACCGTGCAAGGATACATGTTCCTAATATTCAACTACAGTGATTTGGTCAATACATTTTTAATTTTCTAATAAAATAAGAAGTCTGGAGGCAGGTAGTTCAGAGTTGGTACAGCTGTTCCATAATGCATTTAGCACATCAGTTCCATCTGTGTACTGCTCACCCATTCTCAGCAGATGCCATGGGATCGCATGCTTATCCTCTCATACATATCCTCTCAAGACGGCTGCTTTACCTCCCGGCTCATAGTGATACTCCAGCTCAAAAAAAAAAAAAAAAAAAAAAAAAAAAAAAAAAAAAAAAAAAGGAGGAGCTGGAGCTGGATAGGAAGCTCCTGTAATTAAAGAATTAAACCTTCTAGAAATCCCTTGTAGGCTCTGGTTCCCTTCTGCAGGTTATCTCTGGTTTCATAGGAATCTACCACTCTGCACTAATTAGGATCTCACCACACACCTGCTTCTCTGCAGCTCCACTTCTCTCCTAAGCATCTTTTGGGAGTTCCTTTCGGGGAATGACTTTCTCCACTCTGAGAGTCTCAGCAAGATAAATTCAGGTGTATTCTCTTCAAATCCAAATTCAAAGGGATAAAGGCCCTGCCCCCCCCCCCAAAAAAAACCTCACACAATTCTAGGACCAATTTGTATTATCAGATTGTATGAGGCTACATGTTCCTGATATTCAGCTATAGTGATGAGGTCACTAAATTTGTAACCCTTAACCAGGACAGTCAAAAGCATGTAGAATTGTGTCCCATCAGAAGGACTCACATTGCACTTTCACTTATGAGGGAGACAGCACGGAAGTGTCTGGACTTTAATCCCTTATCCCTGTAGAAAAATCCTGCCTAAACCATCTCCTGTAAGAGCTCCTTCCTAAAGTTTTCACTTTCTCACTTTTCAGAGCCGCCTTTCTCCTGCCACTTTCTAAACCCAGATTGCCAATCCTCCTGTAAGTTCTGCAGGCCCAAGCCTACATTTAGGTGCTTTCTACTCAGTGAGCAGACTACTGCTATTACTGAAAGAGAAGCACAGGCTGACTGATGCTATCACTGCCCAGATGTGTGTGATCCTGAGACCATCTCACTTCCTTGTGAATTTGATTTTTCATTACAAAATGATAGGCTACCCCTAAAGTATTCCCTATTCTGAGCAATGTGTTTTGACTTTGCTCACTTAAGAAATGATTTTTAAAAATGATCTTTCTACTGAGTAACCCTAAATGGACATCAAAGCCTAGATTTAGGTTTTGGCAGTAGGTGCAAAACATAAAAGCTCCATTAGGGCAAGATGACTTATGCACTGGAAGCTGTTGAGGCATTCCCAAGACAACCAAGCCCACATAGATACTGACCAAAGCCCATTCACTACTGATGGCACCAGAGTGCAATGTTTATATTAGCAAACAGGCACTATTCAGTATCTTCCTGCCATGATTTCAAAGGCCCACTTATAATCCTATTGTTTCAACTATTCTTGACTGTAACACTTCTTAATTGAACCACTGTAAAACATATTTTTAGGGAGCATTTGTTTTTTCCCCCCTTGAAAGCGTCTTTTGCAACAAACACACATCTGCCTTAAGAAACTTCAGCGAAAGGGGAACAGCCTCTGTGAACTCATAGTCATACCTTCAAGAAAACTTATTTTGTTAGGACAGCAAAGTGACCCCAGTTTGGCCTTATGCTCTAAAAAACAAAAAACATTGTTTAGCTGTGTCTAATAATCCATAAGGCATTTCTGTTAACTTTAGTGTGTAAATTGTGTGGCTGTGGAATGGGCAAGAAAAAGCAGGAGTGCAAAATAGGCAGAAAATAAAAATAAGTAAGATCTTAAATATTTGATTAAGACTTCTATTTTTAGGTAACTAGTTACCATCTGGGCTCTCCAACACCAAACAAAACTCATTGAACACCGTTTAGAATTCTTAAAATGACAAGATAAAACTTTCTTCTGTTTACTTTTAACTGAGAATGTAGCCCTTTAAGTTAATTTTTACTTAAATATTTAACACAGACACTGGATCAAATATAAACCAGCAAAATTTCTCAAATACTCACCCTGTAATTATGAATCAGATTGTGTAATGCAGCTCAGCTACTTCATCTTACCTTTCCTGTATTCCAAAAACTCTTTCCAAGACAAGAGAAATCCACTCCAGATTTCTTGGAAAGTCTTCTTCTAGAATACTTTTCTCTTGTCTATTTACTGATATTTTTAATCATGCAATTCAATGTATTCAATTATTCTTATATTCATTCAACATATATTTTTGAATAACTATCAGGAACTGTTCTAGGTGTAGATACGTCAGAAAACAAGACGTGTAGGTTCAACCTCTTTTGGATCTTATATTTCAGTGAAAGAAACAAACAACAAAATCTACAAATAATAAATGCTACAAAAAGGGTAGCACATGAGAGTTTCGTGTGTGTGTGTGTGTGTGTGTGTGTGTGTGTGTGTGTGTAGATTTGGCAGGCAGACTATTAGAAAATTAGTGAACTGGGCAAGTTACCTTAAGGGTTGTGGAAGTACTAATGTCAATGACAACAGTAATGCACTAGGTCAGGTGTGAAAGAGGCCCAATGTGTGCGAAAAAATGCTAGTAAAGCCAAGGAAAGTAGAGCTGAATGGTGGAAAATGCCCACAAGCCTTAGCAGGGCAGGACTCATGAGGGCCTTGAAGACCATGGAGAAATTTTGAGACGTTTACCCTACTTCTGGGGGAACCCATGGGGGTCTTTGAGCAGTGGAGTGTTGTGAACTGATTTGTGTTCTTAAGAGATTGCTTTAGTCCAGTGGTTAGTATGTCTAATGGAAGCTTTCTAGGGCAGTATTGCTTGCATGATGTAAAAGAAAGACTTGGCAGTAGCATTTTTCATGCATTAGTTGTAAGAAAGTACCCATCTTGTGAAGTATTTGTAGTGATTTGAAAGTTTACAGTTTAGTCATTTAAAAAGTTTATCAGTCTCCATTTTCACAGGTACCCAATGTGTCAGCGAGGTTTCCCATTACTGAGGCATAATACCCAACTCCCATAATTAAAAGGGGCACAGTTTACTTTGCTCCCAGTTTCAGCCCATGGTCCATTGACTCCAAGGCAAAGGTAACATGACAGAGGTTGTGTTGGAGTTTAGTTTATGGTGACTGGGAAGCAGCACAGGGGAGCGAGGCCAAAGAGGAAAGGATGAAGGACCAGACATAAATCCCAAGGCCAAGCCTTTGTGACCTCCACCCAAGGCACACTTTAAGTGTGATCCACCAATTCCCAGGATGGATCTTAAAGACAACCAAGTTGAAACTCCATCCTAGTGACCATATCTAGCCAAAGTTGGCTCTTTCCAATAGTCCAGAAATGAAGTTAAAATTGTGTCATCTAAACACAGAGCCTGACCAGGTCCATAATCTATCACAGCCCCTTTGAGAGCCTATTTTCTAGAATGTTCTCAAAACACTGCTTAAGATCATTACTAACAGCTCTGTATATCTTTATAGCTGCCCAAAATGTCCCATTTCATCAGAATGAAGTACAAGAGGAAGGCTGCAGGTAGTGTTATATTATAGTTGACCTACTTTTGATAACCACAATTTTATCCCTAGAAATAATTTCTTAGGTCTTTAGAAACATGAACTAATCTCTCAGTTTCTGTTATTTTGCACTTGAAGATCTTCTTCCTAAACATATTCCAGTACATGATAGTTGCAAAGCATGTTATTTACACTGCTTTCTGGCGTATTCCCCCAAGATTCAGCTCATCACCTGTTACAGTTGCTGGCTTTCCAATGTTTCCTTCACAAGGTTACCCAACATCTTCATTTCTCTGTTGGTGTTCCCTGTGCCTCCCATAACACTCAACCATTTATCTGGGATCTGCTTCTGAGGGACTCACACAGACAAATCTCCTATGTAAAATCCTCTTGTTCCCTGAGGTGACATTACCCAGTCACTTTCCTTCGAGGAGATAGTAAAGTTAACAATAAGGTAAAGGTCCAAAAGTACTGGCTCCATTATACCTATCCGCCATTAGCCATCTGTGCTCAAAGCAAAGGATATGACCTGCATCTAGATGCTTCTACTTCTAAAATTAGGAGCGTGGTTTCTCAGCCATTGTTTACTTTCCATACATAGGTTAGATAAAGCTTGGCTGTTATGTGAGGCCCTTCCCTCCCACACTGTTTCTCATCCAGGAAGTCAGAAAGAGATCCTAAATCTTTACTAAGGCTAGACAGTCTTACTGTCCTGGGAAGAAAGCTTCCCTTACATGACTCTGAATCAGAATGACTTGACCTTTGATGGTAACCCAAGAGTTGTAAACAACCAGGGTGACACATGCCACACACAGTGCCTTAGAAATTCCTCATCTTTCTCATGAACCTTCCACAACACACAGGCACAGACTGAGTTAGCAACAATAAAAGAATATCCGAAGATAATTACTTCTTTCTTTACCTTTAGATATTAAGCTTCTTAATCCTTCCTCAAACTCAGTGTGGGAGATTGTTACCTTGTTACAGGGAAAGGAAAAATGACATATCTCAGGTCTTCTGTGGAGACACATTTTTCACCCTTGGAAGGAGAGAAAGGAGATAGAGTGTACTTTGTCTTCAGTCTGACTGGGGAAGTAACCCTCACCTGGGGAATTACTAGGTACCAGCTGTGTGACCCTGTGGTATACAGGGTATATGGGGCACCCTAAGTTTAGGGACATTGTGCTTGCCCCAACAACCTCATAGGAGCACTGTGAGGATTCAGCTGATAGAGAGAAGGCCCAGAGCCAGCTTTATAGAGTGGTCGCCATACTCAGGGGAGGACTTGTCACTGTGACCGGAATAGATGGAAATTAAATGTACAGCAGCCGCAAGACATTGACATCATCCTTGATGTCTTTTTTTACACACTCAAAGTCATTTCATCAGGAAATCCAACAGGCAAGAACTAGTGAATCTTGCCCCTCACGACCTGTCTGCATTGCAAGGCCCCAGGGAATGCTAGGAGTTATGATTGCTTTAGAGAGAGGCAACTGGGGACCTGAATTACCTAAGAGGACCTGGGGGATAAACACAGAAATCTTTAAAACCCTAGGATTTCTTTGAGGCTTCTTTTCTCATTCTAAATAAATGTCACCCTCTGGCCCCTAATTCTGTATTCTCTTTCAGAAACACTCTCCTCTTTCCCAACCCCCACAATTGTAGAAGCATAGGTCCCCAAAAACCTTCACGCACTCCTGGTTTGAGGTCTCAGCCTCGCCAGAGCAGGGCTTGAGAACAGAGGCATAAATTTGTCAGCAGAAGGAAGCAGGGGCGCAGTAAAAGAGTAAATCCTCATCTAACATGGCAGAAAGTCAATAGATAAATCAAGAAATCGCTATGTAAGCTTATTTTTTAGCGACGCGAGGTGACCACCAGAAGAATTAAACAAAGGAACTGATAAAGGCGGGTGAGTGGGAGCAAGGGAGAAAAGCCTGTTGCTTTCATTATAAGCGATAAATTTGTTTTGTAAAAAGTGTTCATGCATTACTTGATGTTTTAATTAAATCTTAAAGAAGGTTAAAAAATTTTTAAATGAAACAAACGAAATACAAAACAGGAAAACAAAGATCAGACGCGCACACTACGTGAAAATGTTTTGTCTAGGGACTCAAAGGAGCGGATGGGGTGGCCCGCTGGGCGGGGCTTGGTAAGGGGCGGGGCAGACCTGTTTTAGGACCAACCACAGCAAGGGGTCGGGCGCAGAGCTGTTTGCCTGAGACTCCGCCCCTAGCGGGGAGCACAAGGTCAAATTCGCCTTAGACCCCACCCCCAGCGCGGGGCAGGAGCGGTCACCCTACTCCGCAGTCCTCTGACCTGGAAGCGACCCAGCGTCCAGACCTGACACGGTGTCTATTTGATCTTTGAGAGCAGGCAACAACCCTGCTTCGGCCTTGCCATCCCCCGAGATTCACCCGGTGCTGCCGCAGAGCCCCGTGAGGCTCAGGTAAGCGCCGCCAGGAGCTCTGACCTTCCTGTTTTGCCCGCGTTGGCGTCTGCGAGGATCCTGATCTGGGCTAGACGCTGGGGCCCATGTGACTCGCTCCCAGCTGGAGACCCGGGCGCGGGCTCTTGGTCGACAGGTGGCGGCTGAGCTGCTGCGTGGCAGAACAGCCCCGCCTCATCCCCACGGGCCACCCATTGTAGCTGAGGCTGGTGTCACCTAACCCTTTGGCCCTATGTTAGACTTGGCTTCGGATCCCACCTCCAGCAGCCTGCACGCCACAGTTAAAAATAACTATTCAGCAAATACTGTATGTGGAAGGAAGGTCCATAGGCCCTGCTTTGAGAGCTAGTGCCCTGCCCTTGACGTCCTCTTTTGGATGTGGGACTGTACCTACCCAGCGGGACAGCAGTGTGGAAGACAGCACTGCTCCAGGGAGCTGTAAGGAAGCAAAACACTGTGCAAGGAGATCCCGTTTCTTAGGGCTGGCCTCAGTGTGCTGCCTCTGAGTACTCCTTTGCCCTCTCCTGAGCCTTTTCTCATGTGTCAAATAAGAATCTCAAACAGCTTGTTTGTTAGTCATTCATTCAGGAAATGTTTAAATGGTGACCACTTTCCCTTCTTCCTAGAATTCAGAGAACTCAGAAGCTGGCCTCCTGGAGCCACATGTGGTGGGTCAGGACCAATAAAGCCAGGTGCAACCAGATGCAAGCAGAGCAAGGGGGTGACCCTCTGGCTTGGGTGGGCACGGTATCCTGCCAACTCCAGGAGCCCCCTAGAACATCAGGCTCACACTGCATCAGTGCCTTCCTGTCCGACAGGGTTCCCCTGCACTCTGGGATCATGTGCTCAAACTAGCCAGAAGGCTCTCCAGAAGCAGCAAGTCTTCTTTCTGCTTTTGAGGCCCCTTAAACTCTCCATGGATTTGGGAGAGCATTGGGGGCTGCAGAAACGCCTGTCACTCACTGGCGTATTTTATGGACTTGAATGATCCTGATGTGTGGCTGTGTTCACAGTGCTGGTGTAGACACTGCCTTTGCTCTGTGCAATAACCTGGGAGGGCCAGAGTGGGGGACATAGGTGAGGGAGTAGTCTGGTGCCATTTGTGGACAGTGGTCAGGAACCTCTGGATGAATTTTAGCAGAGGGTGTTGGAGGGTCAAAGGAGAGGGAGCCTTGATGCAGCTGGTTTCTCCTCTCCAGGACAGTGTCCAGCCACAGAGAGAAGGGAAGCCTGGTCTCTCGGCTTCTGAGTTGTGAGGATTGTGCCAGGTGGGGATCTGAAGAACTGTGTAGGGTGATTAGTGGGGGAGTTGGATTATCAGTTGATGTAGTTTTGCTAGAAAGCCTCAGCCTCCGGATGAGAAGGCTGTTCTGCATGATAAAGGGCTTCTGGGCAACCACACTATCAAAAGGCCTAGGGGTCCGAGTGTCTGTGAACATCCGGGTCAGAAAATAGCGAATGTTAGAGGAAGCAGGAACCAAGGTTGAAAGAAGTCTAAAATTGTCTCTTTCAGGCTGTATCTTTAACCTATGGCAGTGTACAGGTCTTCCACAGGGGTGTGCCTCTCCCCTGTGTATGTGTATGGCTATACCAGGTACTGAGACCTTTCAATGGGGTAGGAGCTGTGAAGCCCAGTTTTATAACCTTTACACCCAGCAATACTATGCATAAAATACATGAACAATAGAATGAATGGATAAATGAAAATAAACCAAATATAAACTTTCTATAGTGTATATGTAAATTTTAAAAAAAGTATAAAGACAGAGACAACTAACATTTTTAAACACTGGCTGAGAGCCAAACATTTTCACATACATTGCAGCATGGTGGTAATCAGATCAAATTGCCTGTCACCTCCCACACATCACAGAAGCTCTCCAAACGAAGTTTTGCATCTGTAAAATGGGACTTATATCCACTGAATAAGGCTGTTTGGGCCATTAACCAATGTAAGTATATGAAGCACTGACCTCAGCACACAGCTAACAATATGAAAAATGCTCAGTGAGTGGTAATATATTTATTAATCTTCCCAGTGCTCACCACTGTTGGGCAGACATTAAGGCCACAGGCATAAATGGGTGGCATCGATTCTGATCCCAGTCTCATCTGAGGAGCTCTGCAGACACTAATCCGAGAGCTGGTGTGAAGTGTGGTCAACTTCATACACATTTCACGCATTACTTGAAGTACTTGCCTACGTAAGATCTTAAAAGGAAAAAACCTTCCAAATTATAATTTATGTGCCTTTCAAGCCCAGGTATTTTATCATCTAGCTAAATCTTCCATGCATCTATGTTAAACCACTTTTAGCTATTGAAGCTCTTAAATAAAGTGGCTTGCACTGACCAGTGTCTTTCTTGGCTCATTTATCATATTTTCCTACTATAGATGGACAGGTCTCTTGGGAGTGGGAAGGCATCAGGACAGCAGCTCTTGCTCATGAAGTTCTGCGTAATGATGCTTAACAAGCCACAGTGGAGACCTGGAAACCTCATTGTCTCTCATACGCAAGGCCTGGGTGCCTGTTTAGGGAGTAGGTGTAGCAAAGTATTAGGTTGCTAGTGTGAACCTGGAAAATTAGCCCTGAGGAAATCTAAAGTTCTCTAAGACAATGGGTTTTTGAGTCAAAGTGTTTTGCTTGAAAAGTGAGTCTTCTGGAAGTCTGAGCTGCCTTTCTGTCCAGACAGCAGTGCTGTCTTTGCACCTAGCCTCCTCTTACCCAGTGAAGGCCCTGTTTGCATATCAATGCACTTACTGTCTGTGTCTGGCACAGACACCCCTAAAGCTACAAGCCTGGGTAACTGCTGAACACCTGCCTTGTGTGAAAGACTTCCCAAGCCCTCTTCCTCCCCACCATGGCCTTCCTATGGTGCCAGGAACCTCCGCTGCTTGCCCTTCTCCACCAGCTCTGCACACCTTCTCTGAGGACCACAGGTATTCCACAGGTGGGCACCAAGTGTTCCTGGAACCCAGAACTGTACCTGGCACTCCATCCTCTCTCCCTCTTTTTCCTTCCTTTCACCCTCCTTACTTCTGCAGATAATTCAGGAAGTACTCTGAGAATTCAAATGGGAATCAAAGTGGCACAGCCCTGATCCTCCCGAAGCTGACACACATTGTGAGACAGGCTTAAGAAAGGCAGAATTAAGCTCCTAATCATACAGCAACTAATCATATACTGAGTTGTCCCCACAGAGCAACCTTTGTGTATGAGAATGTGTAAAAATGAGGCAAATAGAACCAATATGTATCTATATATATATAGTGGATCAATAGATGTTGATAGGAGTTTTATATTCATTTATTTTTATACCTTTAAAGGTTTTGTGTGGTGTTTATTCATAAATTCTGGTAAACATTGTTTTATGCTACTCGGGTAATCTTACTGAGAAGGTGTCCTGTGAAAATGATTATGCTTCAGCTTCCAAACAGGAGAATGGTTCTAATTCTGCAATTCACTTGTCCCTTTAGACTACACAGAGTGTCTCCGTGGATACTGTGCCACTGGATACTCCACTCATCAGTGTCATCATCTCATACTGGGTGGCACTCACAGGCAGGTTTGCCTGAAGGTGAATCTAGTGGGCTGAGTGGTGGAACCCTCAGCTTTCCAAGGGACAGAGTCTACCTGTATCTCTTTGATACCCTAGCACGAGACTGAAGGTCCAGCATAGGAGAGCAGGACAAAGCCAACCACTGTTGTCCCCAAGGGCAGACTCACCCGTTTGCATGCAGCTGTGGCAGGTGAGCTGGTGGTGAGTCTTCCCAGGCAGGGCCTAGCCCTCACAGAACAGTTCCTCATGAGGAACCAGCCATCCTCTGGAGGATTCTATGCCTGCCTTCAAGATCATTCAGTTCCACTGAGAATAGACAGGCAGTGGTACATGATCTGGGAAATATTTTTCACTATCCCTGGTTATTATTCCGGTTACTTTATTTATTTGCCTGGAGCTATCAACAAAATACACCTTCTATCCTCAACAGTGTCAGATGCAGAGCATATTAGGGAATATGAACTTTTCATCTTCCCAGGACCAAAGGAAAGAGTGTGACTTGTATCTCTGTACACAGGTGGAGGAGGCCTCCGCATTCTTCTGTAGGGGCAGTTATGACCTCGGCTGGTAGCCCAGTGAGCAAGACCATACTCAGTACAGCCTTAATAGGATCTTGATGGTGTGGTTGTAGCCATGTAGGAAAGAAGCATCTCTGGAAATCTCTCTTCCATAAAGGCTGACCCACAGGAACAATATTTTTGCCTCTTGAAAGTGCATGTTAAGTGGTAGATACTTACACAAAAAGTTCCAAGGAGTAAATGTGTCCCTCAGTCAACCTGGAACTCTTTTAGAGCTCGTAAGTTGGTTTTAAATTAGAGCTAATCTTTCTGTTTTCTGCCTCCATCGTCCCCTCCCTTGCTTCCTATGTGAGAATGTGGTGTCAGAGCAGGACCACGGCCACACAGGAGGTGGAACTTCCTTGCAGAAGAGAGAGCCTGCAGGGCTTATGATCTTGACTTTGGTCCTTCCCTTGTGTCACATTGTTCTGAGGATGGCAGAATGTGGAGCGATGCAGGGTTCCTTCAGCCTGATTTCCTAGCCCCAGCAGCTCTGCCAGTAGCCAAGTGTTTGCTTGGGGTAGGGGGTGGGGAATGATAAAAATCCATGTGCACACTAAGCAGAAGTTGGACTCTGAGTGGCAGACGGGGCAGATTTGGTGTTGGTGTCAGTAAGAGAATCACGCCAGGCTGGGGAAAGGAGGCTTCAGAAAGCTGGAAGTTTGTCCTGGGAGGTGATCATAAGGACAGTGTGCTGTCACATGAATTTTTATGTAGGAGTTCAACTGGAAATTATTATTGACTTTGAAATGTGCATTTTAAAGATCAGAAATAGGTGTTTACTGCTCAGGCCCTCTCCTTAGTATCAAAGCCTGCTTTTTGCTTTTAATTCCCCACCTGTCCTTCTTCTATGAAACGTTTATGATGCCATGGGCCGTTCTTGTATTTCTTTGTGAGAGAAAGGATGACAGTGTCTTTTGCCCACTTTATATTTTGTCAGTTATCAAAGAACATAGATGATAAAAGTAGAGGGGCTGCCTGTTTCAGGTGTCACTGAAATTCTACTACCTCTTGGCTTCTGGAATTCTAGTTTAGGAAAATAGCCTGAAAAGTAGAAAAAGCCATTGTATAAAGTTACTGTCTGCAACATTACTTATAACAATGGAAGCTTAGACGTGACCTGAATACACAGTATAGGAAGATACTGAAAATACAGGGATACCAGATTGATGAAATATTATACAGTGCTTAAAAAACGTGAAGGTTAGTAACACAGGAAAACTTTACATGCACATGAGCAGGACGCCATTGCATTAAAAATGCACTCAGGAAACCATCTGCAAGGGAGCCCTCCAAAGAGACAAGAGTCGCATATGAACAGTGCGAAATATGGATACTTTTAAAAAACTATTTCAAACTTTCTATATTGCTTTATTATTCCCGTGTTTTTGTTTTAAGTCTTAACATGAGCCAAGTTGAATAACGATTGTTCTGCTATTTGCTATTTTCAGGGCACCGTATTTGTGGCCTTATCCTGAATTCAATCTTTCAATCAACAGTTTCTAAGGTAGGCTTGGCTCCTTGCCTCCATCTCTGTAGTCCAGGGTCATATGCTGGGTTCCCTGGCTGCTTACCCTGGTGCTATAGACTGATTCTCAGGGTTTTAAATTAAAGAAGAAACTGGCCTGCCTGGTATCAGAGTTGCGGGAAAAGCGGGAGAGGATTGCGACCTTTGGGTTCCTCACTGATGAAGTTTCCACCCTGCATCCTTCTGTTTTCTTGGCCTTCAGGCTTTGGTGTTCTAGCACCTCAGAGGCAGGACACTGCATTCTTACTGCCAGTTCTTCCTGTGCCCATTTACTAGCCTAACGCTGGCCAAAGCCAAGTGCCTAATAAGCTCATTCATTTGGCCAGACAATGGGATGTCCTAACACATCTTTAGACATGGATTTGAATTTAAGTAGGAGGGAATCTCAGGAAGCATCAGCAAGAAATAGGTGAATGAGCCAAATGAGTGTACTCTTAAGCTTGTTACCAACGTAGAGGTCTTCGAAACACCTGCCCCAGATTTGTCCTCTTTCAATGGTTGGAGACCGTGTATGTATACACTCTTCCTGTCTACTCATTGGTTGAATATGGTTACTTAGGAAGAATTAGTCCTTGGGTCCTCTGGAAGTTCCAGTAACCAGCTAAAGCTTCAGGGCAGAGAGACACAGGTGCAGCCAGCTGGTTTGCCCTAAGATGGCAAAGCCTGAGACACAGGGCACATCCCTGGCAGTGTGTACTGTAACATTATTCCCTAAATAATATAGATATCCAGGGTACTAAACGGAAGATAACCAAATTCATAATTACATGCTGTGTCACAGACCTGGTTACACCAAACTGAAGACCGCATAAGTAGTACAACCCCTTCCCCAATTATGAAAAGAAAATTTACGTATTACCATAGGCTGCCAGTGTTTTACTGAAGTGGCCAAAAACTAGTGTTCTGCAGCTGTGTAGTTTGAGATCCAACACTTTTAAAGAGACTTTGAGTATCTGGATTGTGGCAACATCACCCCCTTTGTCATGATTTGATTATTCCTGTTATTTCTCTAGTACACTAAGGTCATTTTAAAACAAAAATGTATTGGGGGAAAAGCATTTAACATCCTCTGTATCAACTGATGGTTTATGTTTGTGCTATGTTTTAATATTAATACTGGATATACTATATGGACACTGAGGCCAAAGGATGGCAGAGAATTTCAGTAGTTATGGCTTTAGTTACTGTGATAAACGTTTCGTAGTCGTCACCTTTATATCAAAACATTCCATCTCCAATTAAAGACTTGGTAAGCTCTACATCACAATATCTTCTCACTTGAGACATTTCTTCTCAACTGTGTTGACATTTCAACTTAATTTATCTGTAGTTGCACGTGTTCTGTTTTGTTTTTTTTTTTTTCCCTCTCTTTTCTCCCTAAGCATAAAGGAAGAGTAACAGCAGCAATTTGGAGCATGATATCAATTCCAGAAAGGGTCTCCATATATTTATTAAGTTTGTTTAAATACTTGCCACCACAAATGGAGGTCTTACTCCAAGAGATGATTTTAAAATGTTCATGCAATAAATTCAGTAGGGTTTAGTGGCTACAGTTGGTATGCTGTGAGTTATGGGCATTTTAGAATTTTTATAGGAAGACTTCAAGATCCTGATGTTTTGGAGAAATGAAGCCATTTCCCTTTAAATTGTAGTCTGAGATGCAGTCCATGAAATCCCCATTTCACGCCCTGTTCCCCTGCCCTCTACGTGGGGCAGACTCCTCTGAATGATCATAGAGCCTGTATCCCACTCCTCACCGTGCTCTGCTTTGACTGTGCAGTGAATCCAGCCTCTGTGAAGCCTATGGACTCACCCTGTGCCTGCATCTTTTTAATTTGTCCCCACCAATGCTAAGAATGGTCAATACAAGAACCTTTCACAGTTTCACCAGAAGAAAAAACAAAGAGAACTTGAAGAGGCAGCTGGTTTAATCACCTGGTGCTTTTTCAGCCACCCCTGTGTCATGGAACGAGTTACTCAATTTGTCAACTTTGCCTCCCTTACATTTTCCTTCTGTCGTGCAAATTCTGATTTTTCTTTTCATTTCTTCTTAATTTCTTTTCCTTTTGCTCAGATGATTGAACAATTAACTTAAAATGTGCTATTCTCTTTTAACGTTTGATTGAACTTATTTGTATTAATGGAAATATATTGAAATTTTGATTTTTTTTTCTGCCTCTCTGGGACGACTGCTCTTCAGTGGTCACTGGTGACCGCCACATTACCAAACTTTGCAGGCCTTCTCAGTCCATATTTTCTGTGCAACATGCAGAGGCTCTCACCATGCCCACCTCTTGAGCTATGCTTGGATTTTCCTCTCTGCCCATTCTTCGTAGATTTCTTTTCCTGCTCCCTTCCCTCTGCTGGCATTTTCAGAGAAAAATGGAGATGTTGTGCTCTTGGCCTCCTTGTCTGTCCCTCCACCTGGGTGATTTCATCCACACTTTTTTTTTTTAAATGAAAAAGAACAAAAATGGTGATACAGAATGTCAGGACAACATAATAGAAGATTAACAATGGTTAATGCATTATGTATTGTTATCCTCAAAGTAGTTGTTCAGATGACAAGATATAGGCATGAAAAAATGATCAAACAATGAAGGCACAAATCTTTCTTTTTAAAAAACTAACAGATTAGTAGTATCGTTATCTTGTGTGTATTTTCCCTTCCTTCTTTCTCCTTTCCCTCATCCCAGGTGTTCTTTCATTTTCTTCCCCTTTCAGTTGTACAATATCTATTGTACATTTTGGAACCTATTTAATCTTTCAGTTTTTTACACCAGGGAGACAATACAATGTTTACACATGCGAGTCTGATTTATTTCACTTATGAGTGTGGTCTCCATATGCATTCATTTACCTATAAAAGCCTCGAGTTTATCTTTCTTTATAGCTGAGCAGTAGTCCATTATATAAAAATATCACATCTTTTTTATTCATTTTGTAGTTGGTGGACATTTGGGTTGTTTCTAAGATTTAACCATTGCAAATTGTGCTGTTATAAACATGGGTGCTACTGTTATCTTTGTGTATATATTTTGTACATCCTTCTCTCCCTCCTATCTCCTCTTTTTCTGGTAGCCTGTTGCATGATTCCTCTTGTGGCTTTCAGAGACATCCAAAGTGAGCCTGTCCCATTTGTTCTAGGCTGTTCCTTCATTCTCAAGGCCAGCTAAACACTTTCCCCATCAGACTGTTTCTACTACCTTCTTGGAATCATGGGTAATTGTTATAATCTTGTCAGAAAGCTGCCATCATAGAAAGTCAAATGGGAAGCAGGGACAGAAACCAAGAACTACTTAAAACTTTAGAAGCTTAAAACAAAATGATCTTTATGTTAATCTTTGAATAATATTTGATTAATCTCTATTAATCTTTTTTAAATTTATTTTTATTTTTTTAAAGAGGGTAAAATTAAACACATCAAAACAGAACAAAACAGAACATAAGAAAGTAACGTAAGAGACACAGATTTCTTTTCTTTTTTTAACTTTTTTTTTTTTTGTCTTTTTCATTTTTATCGGTACCAGGGATTGAACTCATGACTGCCTGCTTGCAAGGCAGGTGCTTATGCCGCTGAGCTAAATCCCCAGCCCGAGACACAGATTTCAAAGCAAGACAACTGGAGATCTTCACTATCTATCATATTGTCTCTTGTTTTCTTCCAAATAATTGTCTTCACATACAATGAATTCATACAAAAAAACATATTACAAAACTGATCCGAACAGGATGATGAAGGCATTAGGTCTTCAAGACCAGACAATAAGGAAGTCAACAATGGCTGTCATAGTGTCTCTCATTCTCTTCAAAATAGCTGCCCATGCCTTCACATATGTTGAAATTAAACAAAACAAAACAGACTAAAATCAGTCTGACCAAAGAATAATTGTATTGCTGGATTTCACATCATGATGCTATGGAATCAGCAGTAGGTACCATAGTGTCTCTTTTTCTTCAAAGTAGTTGTTTATTTCATCATGCATTATATAATCAGTTCTCATAAACTGTTTAGAAGTTTTACACAGGCATGAGTTTCTATATGTATATCTATCCTTTCTGTATTAGAGGGTAAAACAAAGCAAAGAAAGACAAAAAAAAACAAATTCCTAGATAAACATGAAATGAAAAAGTCATATAAAACCACACCTCAAGGTGACCTACAATGGTTACTATGATGTCTCTTGTTATCTTCAATAGAATTGTCTATATCATCAGGCATAGTATAGTTAAACATAGTAGTACATAACAGTATTATCTATTAATCTTTTAGTAATCTTTTTATTATCTCTCATATTTCTGGGAATTTCCTGGGTTCGACAAAGCAGTTCTCTTTCTGGATCTCTCATGCAGTGGCAGTTAGATGGTGGCTGTAGCCAGAGCCACTTTAAAGGTTTCCTAACTGAGTGGCTGGTGGTTGACAGTGGCTGGGCGATCTCAGCTGGGATGTTGGCTGGGTTGCCTTTTCCTATGACTTAGTTCTTTTCCCACCATGGCAGTTGGGCTCCATAAACACATATCCCAAAAGGACCATGTAGAAGCTGGCTCACTTCCTATGACTACCCCCATAATTCTCATAGCAAAACTCCTAGCATCACTTATGCCATGTTTACTGACCCACCTATGTTCAAGGGGATGGACATAGACCCTGCTCATAGAAGGCAAGTCATTGGCACAGTGGAGAAAAGCATGTTAATGGGAGACAGTGTTGCAGAGGTATTGGAAAACACCTCTTCCCACCGTCCCCCACCCTGTCTAAGAGAACTATCTGAAATGCCACAAAAGGTTTCTGTTTTTTTTTTTTTCACTTTTTTGAAATATCTGATATATTTACAGGATATAAAAGCTAAGAAAATAAAATTTATACAATTAAAATATTCATTCATTCTATCTTCTACTGCCACTGCTGATAAACAATCACTGGGTTTTTTGTGTATTTGAAAGTTAACATACATTTTAGTACTTAACTCCTTTTGTACAAAACAGTATCCTATTCTGCTTTTTTTTTCACCTAACAATGGTTCTAGAAATGGATTCTTTATAAATATATAAAGGGTCTCTCCCCTTATTCTTCTCTTTTCTTGCCTTCCCCTTCTTCTCCCTTCCTTCCTGTCTCCCTCTCTCTGCCCTCTGCCTACTTCTTTGTGTAGCAGTCTGTGATGTGACTATACCAGGCTGACTTTATCAGTTTCCTGTGGGTGGGCCCCGAGCTCCTTCCAGCACATTGCTGTTATAGACAACACTACAGTGAGTGACATGCATATTCTGTCTTCATGTGAAGGAGCACACTAGGAAGCCTCTCTCAAGAGCCAACCCAGTGTGGGCCTCCTCTTCCCAGGCACCCTGTATTTCCTTCCAGCGTGGTGTTTTCCAGGCCTCTGCTCACAGACATGAGCTCCTCGAGGTCACAGTGACAACCACAAAACCACAGTAGCTCATTTGCATACTGCTCAGCACGGAGAACTGTATCAATATTGTAAGAAGAGGTCTGGACAAGGAGGGAGGAGGAGAAGCAGGGAGGTAGCTGAGTACAGGTGGCTGGGTGGCCTGTGTTCTGCCTCTAGTGGCATCTCAGTGGCAGCCTGAGATATCAGGCATGGTTCTTTCCTCAGTTTCTCCTTGAACCTGGCTAATCTTCAGGCACAGACATGGAGGATGAAACCCAAAGCCCAGTGTTTGTGCAGCCTCCCAAGTTAGCCTGAGATGACTCTCTGACAGCTTGTCCTGCTCAGAATAGCACCGGCAGGGCTGTGCGGTAGGGGACAATGTGGACAGTTGTCATCACACATCCTAAAATACCACTGATGTACTGCTGTCCTGGTTAAAAAAAAAAAAAAAACCAACAAAACAGAATTTTCACTTCTTGGGGAGATTTTCTTAAATCACATAATTTTATTGTTTCTGTTAGGAAATGTATTCTTTAAGGAATAGATATTATTTTGTTAAAGTATTAATTGCAAGTAATATTTGTCATCATGTTTTAAATAAGGATTTCTGGGATGATGTATTTTCAGGCTTCTTTCTGTTGTAAGAAATATAAACTTCATCTCAACTAGGTTCACAAGCCTAGAGTGTGACTTTTGTTATAGGAAAGCTTCCAGGTATCAGAGCAGGTACTCAGATGACACAGAAATCTCACCTCCTCTAGCTCTCAGCTCATAAGAGCAGGTGGCCAGGAAACAGTGTTGTTGCAGAGATACTGAAAAATACCTCTTCCCTCAGTCCCCCAACATACCGCTATGTTGGCTTTGTTCTGTAAATTGTGGAAGATGGCAGCTCCAGGCTTGTGGAGTTTATAGCTCCTGGTCTCAGAAAACACTTAGTCCAGTGTCCAGATTGACAAGGAGCTACAATTTGCATTGTGGGGACTTTGTATCCACCTCTGGACCAATCAGCTTTGCTGTCTAAGGTTGAATTTTTCCAGCCATCTTGATTGCAGAGCATCCAGAATTACAAGTAGGGGAGCCACGCAGATTTCAGGATAAAAGGTCGCAGGTCAGACACAGTGGAACTTCCTGTCATGGATGGTAACTCGTTTTAAATTTCAGGCTTTGACAAGTTCCTCAATTGGAGAGAGTGGTCCTAGAGGTAAGAAAACATGCATTTAGTTAATCTCATCATTTTTGTATATATTTCAAATTTTCTGTAATAAAAATTTTTTTAATACATTAAAAAGAGAGAAAAGGAGCTTTTTCTCTGCCTTGGTATGAGAATTCTCGGCAAGCAAGCCTCTGCATCCCTATTTGTTTACTGGCTGATTTTCTTGCTCTGTTCTTCTTTTGATTGTGCAGTGAAACCCTAGTCTTTACTTCCCACTAAGCTGGGGATTTGCAGGAAAACACACAGCACTTTAGATCTATGTAGCGGGCTTGGTGTGAGAGGTGGGCGGAAGCAGTAGAGGGCCAAAAGGCCTTTGCAGCCACATCTCTGTCGGGTTCCCAGGACAAAATTGTTCCAGCAGGGAAGGCAGTGTCTACACTGTGACTGTGTGTCTGCATCTCCCCTTTTCTTGTACTTGAGTCTGGGTGCCGAGTGTGGTCAGGCCAGATGAAGGCTTGGTAGGGTCATGGACATTCTGATCTGTATATGTAATTAGGGGGAGACCCAGATGTCCAGTCATGAACTGGCTGCAGAAGGAAATGTTAGATAGTTTTTTGTTTTATAGGGGAGGAAGCTGACGCCAGAGGCATTAAGTGAGCATTCTAAGGTCACACAAGGAATTTGCAGAAGAATTGGGTTTGAAATTCTTAGGAGGGTAACACTTAATAACTGTGTGAGCTCTGTTACCCCTCTGAGCTTCGGTTTCCTCACCTGTTGCAGCAGCAGAATAATGACCCTCCCCAAAATGGTCCAGTGTGAACTTCTGAATACTTTAGTTTACACAGCATGAGGAAATTAAGGTTGCAGGTGGAATTGAGGTTGCTAATCAGCTGACTTTAAGATCGGGAGAGGGTCCTGGGTCATCCAGATGTCCCCTTGAATTATAAGGTCCTTTGTAAGTAAAAGGAGAAGGCAAGAGAGTCAACCTAAAAGATTCAGTATGGCAAAGGCTGGACTGAACACTGATGACCTGGAAGGTAGCAGCAGCCCAAGCCAAGGAATGGGTAAAAAAGAGGTTGTACAAGGTAAGAAATGGGCTCTTCCTAGAGCCCAGGAATTCCTTCCTCCAGGAAGGAACGCAGTCCTGCCATCGCCTTGATTATAACTCCTTTTGAACTTCTGACATAGTAAACTATAAAATGATAAATGTGTGTGTTGTTGCAAACCACTAGCTTTTGGGTAATTTTACAACACTCATGACAAACTATTATATCCCTAAAATCATGCCTACTTCAAAAGATTAGAGTTTAGAGGCAGGGACGTAATGTCACAAAATTACCCAGGAAGATACAGGTGAGGATTAGATGCTTAGCAGGTTAATAGTGGACAGTGAAGGTCATGGTCAACACTGGTGGTCATTAACATAGAAGATAGAGTAGCTGATGGGCAAGTATCTTAGAAGATCCAAAGCTGGTACCTCTAGTGACATTCAGGATGGTAGGTGGCCAGTAGGAGATACTAGTGGGCCCAGCTGGGTGGTCACCCATGGGAATCCCTGTGCTCCAGAGGTAGTAAAGCCTTTTTCCTCTGCTTCTTGAGCACTTCCATCCCAGGCAACCCCATTTTACAGCAGAGCTAAGCAGGGCTGACCCTACAACCTCATCAGGTGAAGCCTTACCTGGGGATCTGATAGGATTCAGGCCTCTCTGATCACAAGTTTTGACCTGACCTGTACCCTCAGGCCTTTGGCTACCCTTGGGGCTGCCCAGTGTCAGGAGTGGAACCTCAGTGTGCTTGTCATGTGGCTCCACATGCCACCTCCTGGCCAAAACTAGTTACCGCTGTGGGAAGAGTAACAGCTGCTCTCCACACTGACTTGGACACTGTGGTCTGCACAACTTTGTTCCCCCCAAGTGTTCAGGAGGGGGCCTCCACTCCAGGAAATGCTCCATCCCAGCCTCCTGCACCTCTGGGAATAATAGAGCCCTCAGGTATAGCACATTTGCTTCTTAGGGACTTTGTGGGGACGTTCACATCTGCCATTCACTTCGAGTTACTATAACGGTATCTGTGCTTTATTTTTCAAAAGATATACACTAACATTTGAACTAGTAGTAGATGATATTAAGGCATTTTTGTTAATTATTGTTAATTGCTATAATTTTGTCAGGTGTGATTACAATATTGTGGATAAGTAAGAAAATGTCTTACTTTAGGAGGTGTCCTTTATGTTTAAAGTATTTAGAAACAAAAATGTCATGATGTTTATAATGGACCTTAAATACTTCGGGGGGAAGTATATATTTCAAATTTTCTGTAATAAAATTTTTTAATACATTAAAAAGAGAGAAAAGGAGCTTTTTCTCTGCCTTGGTATTTAGAAACAAAGTATTTAGAACTAAATGTGAACTAAATGTGGAAACATATTGGGGATTGGTTATGTGACAGTATGTTCTGCTGCTCCCTCTAGTTTTCTGCATATAATCTTTCATAATAAAAACACCCAGTATTGAGCATTGAATCAGGGTCTTTGCACTGAGCTATATTCCTAGTCTTTTTTATTTATTTATTTATTTATTTTGATACCTTGATTGTGGCAGGGCCAGGTAGGCAGCAGAGGCAGCAGGCAGCCTGCAAGGGGCAGGCTTCCAGGGAAAGTCAGACCCAGCCCTGATTCACCGTCTCTATCACATAGGCACTTCCGTTGAGCTGTTGTGATGGGTTAGATCTCAAATGGCTCCAAAAGCTGCCTGAGTTTGGAAGATGATTGATTTGTGGGGGAACTAGCTGATTCAGTATCAGTAGGCCAACTTGGTCAGAAGAGGCCAATCCATGGGTGCAGGACATGGTTCCACCCTGCTCTCTGCCTCCTGTTCTCCATGCTGTGAGCTCTCTCCTCCACGTCCCTCCACCATCCTGCCTTGGAACATGGCAGGATGTTCCAAGAAAATAAACCTCTCCTTTTTAAAATTGCAAGTATCTGGTATTTTGTCCCAGTAGCAAGGAAATGGCTAAAATGGCTATTTATAGCCAGTCCTGAATCAAGTAAATAAGAAATATTTGAGGAGTCTTCTTTGATGCCTGACCATTGAAGTCCTTCTTATGGGGTGTGCCTGTCTCCACAAACAGGCAGGCATAGTTTTCCTCTGCAGTGCCAATGTTCTTTTGCTGTGTTAGTATACCCACACACAAAAAAGAATCATGGTGGGGTTTTTTTTAAGATATTTTCTGAAGGTACATACTCCTTAAGAGACCTTACATTTGTCATTTCGGATTCCTTAGCATCTGGGGCTTTTTGGAGGGGGGACCTGTAATCTCTTTAGCTTTACATGAAAGTTCTTTTTTCAAACATAGCATTGAAACAGATTCCCTGATTGAGCTCTTGCATTGTATTGTTCCTTATCACAATAGCCAGCCTATGAAGAGGAGCAACACTTGGAATGCTGTTCTTCCTTTATGTCCTCTAACTTTACGGTAACATTGTTGCCAGGGACTTTGCCAAATCTGAAGTCTCACATTAAGCATCTCTTAAAACAGACATCACTGCAAACCAAGAGCTTAAACTTTGCAAAGTACTGTTCTGGTCCTCTGAATACTGTTATCCTTCAACTGAAACACTGTTTCTTTCCTACAAGCCTTTGGACATATGAATACACAACAAGTGACCTCTTCGTGATAATTTCATAAATTCTGTGGGAAATGAATTGTATCAGATCAATATATCTGAAGATGCATCACAATTTTTTGAGCTTTAAGGGACTTTAAAATGAATTTGGTACAGCTCTGTTAGTGGAGGAAACATTCATTTTAACTGCATAGTCAATTCTCAATTAACAAGGGTAATGGAGTGGAAGGAGGTCACCCATAATCAAAAATCATGGTGAAAATAAGATTATAGTCAACACTCGATTTTCTGGAGGCTGATTAACTGGACTGTAGATTAATTGAGGTTAAGACATAGCAGGCTCTGGGATGTCATCCTCTTGGTAATTGGCCAGCAGCTGCTCATCATCTGATTCCCACCCTCTCTGTCACAGAGAGGAGCAAGGTCTCACTGGAGCCAGATCAGAGAGCTAGTTGACCTTGGTTGGATGGTATCATGATGGTAGAGATCTCAGGCTTGGGAGTTGGCACTCAGGACTTGTCCCGCCATCAAGACATGGAGCAGTAGATCTAAACACCAAGCCTCAGGACCACCTGGGGGCTTCTTAAGTCCCAGATGGTTGTAATCCAGCCCTGATTTCTGATTGAGTAGATCTGAGAATGAGACCTAGGAGCCTGCACTTTCTAACAAGTGCCAAGTGATGGTGCTGGTCCTTGAAAATCGCTATACTCTAAAATATGTTTTTCATCCCAGATTGCACATTAGAACCAACTGGCTATTGCTGTATGGATGTACCTTGACCAATTTCACAATAGGCTTGGAACATGGGGCAAGGCAAGGGTACTGTAAAGCTACCTAGGTGATTCTAATAGGCAAATGCAATTGACCCCTGCAGCTTTCCTGTCTCCCACAACTCAGACATCTGTGGCAGTCCTTGTTATTTTCCTGATCTTTACTCCCCTGTATATTTGTTTACTGATTTTGTTTAAATCAAGAATTGTTTTCATGTAAATAGAATTATTTAAAAGACAAATGATATACAGTGCCAGTGTCTCTTTCATATAGGAAAACTAGTGCCACAGGCCATCAGCGAGCCATATGTGTAACACAGATATGTTATCTGTTGACATGTTTAACTTGTCACATACAACTGCTTTGTAGCCCATCATACTTTGGGAATCTCTACTCTGGAACTTTGTGCTTTTTCTGTCTTTTTTCTAGAACAGTGTGAAGTCCACTCTATATGCTCTTCACACTCTCATGGGCCAAGCAGGCTGTACTAACCCTGGGTATGCTCAGCCCTTCTGCCCACAGAACAAACAGATTTGACAGCGAAGGTGGGTAACTGCAGTGCAGTCGTTGATTCCGTGGCCATCTTTACTTTTACTGGTAATTCAGCTGGAGGAGAGTGAACAGGTATTGCCAAGAGCGGAATACCACTCAGCAACACAAAAGAGCAAGTTGCTGACTCACAGAGAAAGATGGATGAATCTCAGAAGCACCGTGCTAAGTGAAACCAGAAATAGAAGACTACAGGGTATAGTTCTATTCATACTTAAAAATTCTAAAATATCACAAACTACTGGTGGAAAACATCAAAAAGCGGTTGATTAAAGGAGAAGGACAAAGAAGTTGAGTGAAACAGACACAGGGACAAAGGCAATGTTCTGTACATTGATCGGGATTGGAGCAGCATGGGCAAATGCATTTGTCAAAATTCATCAGATGGTGCATTTTACTTATGTTCCAGGGGAGGAAAACGGCTAAGCAGAATTGATCTTTAGTTAGTGATGTACGTATGAAATTGTGTAGGGCTATGTGTGCTACTGTATCCGTGAAAGGGATCAATAGACAAGCTGGTTTAATGAATGGATAGACAAATACACAATTCCACGTAATAAAATATTAACTGTGGGATTTAGGTAGTAGATATCTAGATGTTCATTTTGAAGGTATGTTTGAAAATCTTTTACAATAAAAATTGGGGTGAGGTTGGCACCTACACTCAGAAGTATTTCACTTACATGCCTGAATTCTTTAGTATTTGCTGCTCTAATGGCTCGCACCAGGGATGGCTCCTCACAGTAGAGGCAGACAGGGATTGGGCAGGGTCCTTAATGAGGGGCTGCTGCACTGTGAGAGGACTGGGAGTCAAGCTTCTCTGTGATTGGCCCCACTGCGGAGGAGAATGTAAGAGTCATTTTCTTCCTTTCCATCTGTGCTGGGTCCTGGCGGTTCTCCCTGGACAGTGAACCCTGGAAACACAGCCCTGCAGAAGCTGTGTGAGATATGAACTGAAAATATTTCATGTTGTCTGCCACAGAGAGAGTTGCTTCCTAAGTTCCTCCAACCAGCAGGACTCCAAAATATGCCATGCCTGATTTCTTACTGGCTATCCTGAGCCTAGAGAATGTTCAAGATTGTGGTACTGCGCGTGAGCTTTCTTACTGTTCTGAGAACCAGGCAGGTTCAGTGGGCAAGAATGGCCTACTCTGGCTGGTAGGGGGCCACTTGAGAGTACCCATTGTACCCTCTGACTGGGAACCTGAGGAACACCCTTGGACTGCAGGATCTTCCCTGCCCTCAGCACATTCCACAACACAACCTATGCAGCTGCAACAGCATGATCCCATGTCACAACACATAGCTGCACTACAACTCCCTCATGGTGCACACCCACAATATACCATGCATGCTGTGATTGTCACAGCAGTGCAACAGTACATCCCTCCTCTGTCACACACTCATCACACATTCAGAACACTTCTCCCCATGAGATCCCCAACAAACTACCCTTCATTGCACCCCCAGGGAAGACTGTGTCCCCTGCAGCCCATGCTCCTGAGTAAGGTGTCTGTGATTCATATCTTCAGTACAGTTCTTTGGCACACCTCTGCAGCCCTGAGTGAGGTCCTTGGATGGCTACTGGCGGAAAAGCACCTGGGAACTGTGTGATGGCAAAAGCCAGCCTGATTTTACCTTTCTTGCTTGTGTGAGAATCTTGAGATGCATAAGAAGAACCATTTACTCTGAAGGGGAGAGTTTTTGATTGATGTCTAAATGGTGGTTAATATGCTGAATACATCTGTTGTCTCCTACAAGAATGTATAAACCTATCTCAAATAGCAAAGAACTTGGAGCTTGGTGGGAGCATCTGGGCTCTTTTAGAGCCCCTGTTGGTTTCCTCATCTCCAGATGCATAGGACAGCAAAATGGCCCATCCCTTATGATCCACAGGAACTTATATAGCTCTGTATTTCTGTCTCTGGATGAGGCTTCAGCTTCAGGGTTCCACAAGAAACAAGCTGATTGTAATTCTTTGCACAATGTTTGCACAGATTAAAGATAGCTTACAGGATGGTGTAGACACAAGTATCAGTTCTGCCAAAATATGTGTTCATAGAAAAAATGCCTGTCAGAATATGCCAACTCTTAGCTATTATTATTACCATTATTGATTCCATCGTGTCTATGATTTATTAGTGTCATCCATTAAGATTTAAACTGTGAAGACAGTGTTTGGAATTTCTGCAGCTGCAATGATATGATTTCTCGTTTTTATTGCAGATGGTATTCCAACATTTAAGTGACTGCTTACTTTTTCTGTGTCTGACTTTTCCTCTAAAATGAGTTCTGGAGAGCCAACACTGTATCTTCCACATCTCTGTCCTCAGTACTGAGCACCATGGCACGTGCAAGGTATGAAGAATCTGGAAAGTTGGCACAGTGGCATAATTTCCTGATGATTTCCTTGGTAACATTACTGATTAGCTGGTCCAAGCTGCATTCCTGCACCAACTGTGTCTTCAAAGCCGTAGTCGCATTCTCATTCATGAGCTACTGTGTCAGTCTGTGTTGTATGCCAATTGAATGGGACGTTAAGCTACCAACAGGTCTGCAACTCTGCAAGGCAAAATCTTTTTCCCTTCAGTCAGTGACCTGAATTCCTTACCTCTTCGTTGCTAGCAAGGCTTGTCCTCAACTCCCATCCCCATCCATGGTCACTAGACAGGGCCTCCCAATTCTTGCCTTAGAGAGAACATGATGCCAGTTACTGTGGCTAGATATCCATCATAATAGGAACAGGTGTGGCGGTTGCTTGCATGTCTCTAAATCAGTGACATTCTCACCTTTAAAAATTCTTCCTTGAAGAAGGAAAAGTACTACCCAAGAATGTGAGGGACTTGCGTGTCACCTAAAGCAGCCCAGTTTTTGCATACTTGCTCTTGGAACTGCGGTTCTGCCACCAACTGAGCTCTTCCCTGGCTTGCAGTCTGGACCAGTTTTTAGGTAAATGGATTGTGGTAAGCAAATGTGCCCCCCGGAAGGTCTAGTCTGACACAGCCCACAGCTTGCATTTCATTTTTCAGACACTTGCTATTTTATTGCCATGAGCAAAAAGACAGTGATGCTTTCTTTTTTCCTCCCTCTGTGGCTTGTGCACTTCAGTAATTTAAAAATGCTTCTTCTCCTTAATCTAGAAAAGTAAAAATAATTATAATAGAAAATGGGTAATTTGCAGCTACAGTGCCGGGCTGATAATCAAAAACTTGTAAATGGAAACATGAGCATATGTTTATCACTTCTTGAAATTACAATGCAATCAAAAGTAGCTGTGGCCTCAAAGAGAGGATATTATGGAAGGGAAGGCAGGCTTAGTTGTTGGTTAGAGACCTGCCTGCTAATGAGGCTTTTAAGTTGCTGCTGCCTTGGGAGCAGTGAATGAAGGAAGGCATACTGAGAGCTACTTAGCTGTTCCAGGGACCCTCAGATAATCACCTGTGACCTGATCATCCTCCTGTGTGAAACCATGCAGGGGCTCTCCAGCCACCACCATGAAGATCAATCTGCACCTTTCAACATGCCATGCAAGGCCCGCAGCTCCCTGGCTCAGAACCTCACTGAATCTTAGCTACTCCACTGACCTTCTTACAGCCCCAGCATGCCTCCTGGCCTCTCACATTCTCAGGCTTTTGCAAATTTTCTTTCCAGTTTCTTTACCTGCCTCACTCCTAGTCATCCCTCAAAAATTCAAAACATTTACTATTTCTTCCTGGAACCCCTTTCTCAGTCTGCCTGGGCTAAGAGCCTTACTCTATGCACCCAGATACCCCTCTGTTCATACCAGCTGTTACACCTGGGTTGTGACCATTAGTTGACCATCCTGCCCCCTACCTATCACTAGTACAGAAAGGTGAGCCTCCTGGCAGGAATGTGGCTTACCCTTCTATCCACTGTATTCCTGGCACGTTGCCTGACGCCTCGTAGATGCTATTTGATGTTTTCAGAATGAAAGGATTATTAATGGCAATCAAGGGCTTTGAAATGATTCCAGAGTTTGGTTTGAAAAAGCACCATTATGACATAGGGGCATTGATAAAATAAAAGCTGTAATGCATCCCACAGACAGTTGAGATATGCAGACTCTCCACGTCCATGTGCATCTTTGTGCTGCACATGGCACAATGGCTGGGACATGAGGTAGCCCTGCCCATCTCCAAATCAAAAGCAAAATTGACCCAAATATTATGGTCTTGCCTAAGATTCTTTATATCGCTGTAGCATAACCAAGACAATAATGTGTTTGCTGATTTTCATCTTATTTTCGTGGTATTATTACAAGGAACAAAGAGCATATAAATACTCTCAGGAAGCTGGTCTTATTAATGAATTAGTTGCGAGCCCAGAAAGCAAGTTTATCCTATTTGTGCCCTTATGTAACCCAGCATCCAGCTGGCTCTCCAAAGCGGACCCATCTGGATGAGTTCCAAGCATCCAGGTGAGCAGAGGCACAGCATTTAGATTTCAGCCAGTCGCTGGTGTGGGGTTGACTGTTTTTATTCATAGATTAATTGCCAGATGTTTAGCTTTTCAGCTGGGTATCTTTTGTGCCTCCGGCCATGGGGGAAGAAAAAGGAAATCAGATACAATTCCTGCTGGATGGGGCTCTCCCACCAGACAGTGAGTAGGGATCCTCCAGATTCACCCCTCTTGGGAGCAGTCCTGACCTGGTGCTCATGCTGTTTGCTCTGCTAGCTCCTGGAGACTGAGGGCCAAGAATAACCTCAGGGCCGTGGAGTGGGAGAAGTGCTGAGCACCAGGCACTGAGCATCCCCTCTCTCTGAACCCACTGGCAGAGTGCTGAACTATAGAATGGTGAAGCTGTATCAGAAACCATCTCTAGTCCCTTCCACCCAGATCCGGACTGCTGCTGCACTCTGGGTCTGATTTCGAATGGGTTGCTGTTAGTGTTACATAGGCAGTAATGAGTTGAAGTGGAGGCATGTGTAGGGAGCCTGGACCTGCAGAAGTTTCTGTGGAGGGTTAGGATTGGGTTCTCGGGAGTCATGTTTGTCTGTTCAGCCAGCATTTCCTCAGCCCGGGGTATGCAACAGTGCTGTGCTGGGCACACAGATCAGAAGGCCATGAGCAGAGCCTTCTGCCCCATCGCCACTGACCCTACCACATGCATACAGCACTCACCAGGCAAACTTTGGTTCCAGTGTGTTGGTGTCAGCTGTGTTTGTTGATACAGTCATGAAAAGAGTGAGTTTTTGAGAACTGAATTGAATGCTTTGGAATGATTCAATGTGAGAGCAGACCTCTCTGTTTTCCACCAGATTATTTGGTGTAGGTATGGGGCTGTGAAAAATCAGTGGAGATGGAGGCAAGCGACTCAAATACTTTCGGTGGATTCTGCCCTCGTGCTGCTTCTCATGTTTCTTTAGGTAACTTCTCTTTCTAAAAGATACTGCGAGAACTGTTGCTGATGGATGGGGTTTGTAAAAGCTCCAATCCCTCTTCCAAAACAAAATCTTGGACCTGTATCAAAGCACCTACTCGAATAAGTTTTAATTTAAAGCCAGGGTTCACTTAGACATTTTAAACTGATTCTCCACTATAACGTTTTATTTTGCTCTTTCATCCAGGTCTGCTAGGGAAGAGGATCTTGACTATAGCTGAGAGCTGGTCACTGCTGGATGGGGCTGAAGGGCAGATGGCCAAAAGTTAGTTCATAGTGCACCTTGCTTGCTAACTTGCTTGGGCTCTAGCCTGAAGACAGAGGAGTCAGAGGTAGGAGACCATGCAGCACACAAAGCCTGGGCCTGAGATTCAAAGAAGGCACTGGCTCTAGCATCGCACCCAAAATGAAGGAGAAGGGAGGTCAGAGAGACAGCTGGGAAGTGGAGGCACAGGATTTGGTGATGGATAAATTGAGAAGCAGATGGCAATGGAAGGAAAAGGATCTACACTGACTCCCTGTGACTGACTGGCTGATGGTTCTGTTCATTTATGGGAAACCAGAGGAGACTGTGTTTGTCCACATAGGGAGCGGGGGCATTCCAGGTAGAACAGGAGCTCCAGGGGCAGGAAGGAAGCAAGTGGCTACAGGCCACATATGTTGAGGAAAGGGGTCCAAGATGCTTGCATCATTTATTTACCAAACACTCATTAAGCACTTTCTGAGTACCAAATTATAGACCAGAAATATAAGCAAGAATGGGGCTTATCCCAGAACAGGAGGAAGGCCAAATTTAGAGTGTTCAGATGCTATGAGGACAGTGAAGCCCAGGGTACCCACTTCAAGGTGCCCTTGGCATGGATGATAATGTGGGATGAGAGGCTACTATCTTGTAGAAACAGTGCATTGTGGCAGGTCGGGGTTCAGGAAATGGCTTTAAGAAGTGACCAAGGTTCTAGGGCCTGGACAGAGGGGCCAGCAACCTGCCGTAGAAAGTGGAGGCAAGGAAGAGAACTGAGGGAGACATCAGATTAAAAAAGGAGGACTCTCAGAGGACAGAGACACAAAGGGTAAAGGGTTTTGTGGCTTAAAATGTAGATTGTCTTATTACTGGCAGGATTCTGATTTAGGAAAATGATAGCCAAGAACCTGCTGATAAATTATGTGTGCTGATTGCACAGAAAATAAGAATGTCTGCTCATAAAAGCATTTTATAAATCCTGATTTCTATTATTTTTAAGGTGAGAAGCTCTTTTAATTGTCAGGTTTTTAACAATACCTTTTTTATTATTCCATAACACGAGATGTATATTTTTTCTCTTGAATTGTGTGTGTATGTGTATGTTTTTTAAAGCACCTGTGAGTCTTATCTTATTTGTAAGATAAGGGTCTGTTTAATCCAAACAAATATATTTATGAAATAGAGTTGATATAGGAAATGACAGAATAACAACAATGAGGTGACATTTATGAAGCTTTTATTCCTTGAACTTCTGGCATCTCCCCTTCTTTTTCTATCCCTTAACATTTGGATTCCATTGCTTCTATTAAACAGGATATTTTATCCTTTTTTTCCATGAGCCTCATTTTGTACCTTTTTAATCTTCTTTCAAGTGAGCATGCATCTCTGGTTCAGCGCACTGAGCTCTAGTTTTTCTTTGGTTGCGTTTGCTTTTGAAAGCAGCCTACTCTCTGAGAAGCAGAGCTGCCATTAGTTTTACAGTTATTCTAGCCTCTCTCCAAGGAGGTAAGGGATAGTGATTTATTGGACCTTGTTCCCTTCTCCTAGGCATGGCATCTTTTCACTTTTACTTTGATAATTAAAAATGATTCAATTTGGTTTAAAGAGTTCTGCAATCCATTTAGACATGGTGCAAGTTCAAATCCGAAAATCAGTACTGGGAGTTTCCCAGAGAGCCTCTGGGGCCTATTCAGAGTTGAGAAGGGTTGCTGCCACCTACAGGCGACCTCATTCACACCAAGTCCTCCCCACCCAGCCTATCAACCTGGGGAACCTGGCAGGGTGGGGTCAGCTCCCAGCTCACCCCTGCTTGCCAAGTAGCCTGGAACAAAGTAGTTTACTTCTGAGTCTGTTTCCTTGGACCTAATTGGTAGATAACAGCATTACCCAGTTTACATGCTAATTCTATAATTTTGTTCAGCTCATCCACCCAGCACCAGGCAGCCTCACTTCTAGGTCCCCTCACAGGTGGGCACACTGGTGGATACCTCACTGGAGTGTGACTGGTATCTACAGCGGCTCTTCCAATAGCCCAGGCTGCCACAGGGCAGTGATGTGCTGAGTCTCCATGGAACCTACACCTGGCCTAGTCACTGGCTGGCTTAGACTAGACCCAAGGTCCAAGAGTCTTGCTGCCAGCATTGCTGTCAGCCTGGTGCTAAGGAGCTAGAACATTCCCACTACCATGACGCTGAGTAGAACAGTGAGGGCTGAACACAGAAGAGTGGGCTCTCAGTGTACCGTTTTGTGAGAAAGCCAGCTGTGGATCCTCAGGGCGGCAGTCTTCCTGTGCTGAATAGTGGTAAGAAGCCTTGGTTTGCAACAGAAGGGGAGAAGTGGCCAAAACAGGGATGCTGTGTTACTTACAGGAGACACTTTAACAGGCCATGGGGGATGGAATGGGAAGAAGTCAAGGAAGACCATTTTAGCATTCTTGTTTAGAGCCAGGGATCCTAAAGCCGCGTGCTTGGGCGTTTATGCTGCCCTCAGACACAGGCAGCCTAGGCACCTTCCAGCAACCACCTTTGAGATGCACTTGTGATTTTAGAAGCCTGGAATCTCATTTCTGATGGGCAAGCAGTTCAAAGCTCTTGGCAGTGGGTCAGTGGAATTGCCTGCAGATAAAGCACTGAACATTATTACCTTCTGCTCTCTTAATATCACGGATGTTATGCAGACATCCCCCGCTCAGAGCAACCTCTGGCTTTTGAATTACTTTGGCATGGATATGTGTGAGTTCATCAGTGGAGTTTTTAATCTATTTTGTTTTTATTTTATTTTTCCCCTCAGATTGGGAAATATATTTTCTTTATCTACAGCCTAAAAGCGAGAATGTCTTATGAAACTTAAAATGAAAACCATATGATGGGTAGTATTAATTCTGTTTCTAACACATGAGATTCCATGATTCAGATATTTTGTATTTTACAGGTGTCTATTATACTTTCTGTCACAGTTCTCAAGTACAACTTTCTACAAAAATCATAGTTAAGGTCACAATCATCACAACTCCATGCTCTTCTTAGTTTCCAAAATGTTCTCCATTTGTAGTAGATTAAAGCAGAAAATCATTAAAAATAATGATTTTGGAGGTATCAAAGTGAAGGGGACTTATTTTTAATTTGAAAAAAGCTATGGTAGTTTTCTCTGGCTATGTTTTGGATCCCACTGTTGAAGGGAAATCAGCTGTTCCCTTTTGTAAGCGAAGTTGTGAAATCTTCCCTGAAGGGTTTTAGAAATACGATAGATAGTTCTCCCTGGGAGTGATGTCAGTGGCTTCTGCCTGGAGGAAGGGAAATGGAGCAAAGAATTGCTCAGGGTCCTTTTCAGCCTTATATTTCTCGGAATTTATTCCCTACTCAAAAACGAAGGATCTTGTGCATCTTCCACATTTGCTACTAATCATTAGTCTCCCTGGGCCTAGATGGGGCTCTATGGAATGATGCAGCACTTAGATTAAACCCAAGCGTCTCTAAGACCAACAGCCTTGCCTTATAAGGTAGGCTCATTGGCCCTGAGCTGGGAGTTTTCACCCAGAGTTCTGACTCTAGCTCTGTGATTTACTAACTGTGTAACCTCAAGCCAAGAAACCTCACCTCTCAGGTTCTCAGTTTCTTCAAGTATAAAATAGGTAGGTTGAACCAGATGTTAACATTCTACCATTAGAAGGATCATAGCTATATATATATAGTCTTTTTTGAGACAGGGTCTCCCGCTATGCAGTTCAGGCTGGCCTTGAGCTCACATTGTAGCCCAGGCTGGTCTCGAACTCGCGACGATCCTCCTGCCTCAGCCTCCAGAGTGCTGGAATTACAGGCATGAGCCACCATGCCCGGCAATGGCTATATATTTAAATTAACAAATTATCTAAGCCTTCTAGATAAGAGCATTTTTGCTGCTTAAAAAAGACTCCAGCTCCCAATCTTTGTGTTTTCCTGATGATTCCTTTTTAAAATATAGAAGATGCAAGGCTTTCCTGAAATTTGTAATAAGGGATCATAAAATGTCATGACTTATCAAAGAGTCTCAGGCAAACCTTGGAGAAGCCTACCTTGAGAAACAAACACTTTGTGTTACAGGGAAGAAAAGGCATGGGTTCCTTTTACAAAGAGCCATTACTTAAGCAATGTTTGCGGACACTGTCACCTTCACAGTACTGTGCTCCTCTAGCACAGTGTCTTAGTGACTTTTGTCCCTGCTTTCTTTTATCCAAAAGGAAACTCGGCTCACTTTCTTGTCTAGAAATTGTATCTCTGTGTTGGGGTCCTGAGACCCTCTCATTCATCTCTTTGCTGCTCCTGAGTCGAATGCCGTGAATCATTAGTATGTGTTTCCTCCAGCAGTGTTAATGCCTTTTTTCATGTAGAGTTGATCGGTCTGATGTTCTTAATTGAAATAATATTTCAAATAGGCTGTGATAGGGGCTGTTTGATCCAGTGGAGCCCAGTGTTCTTCCAGGTACACTCTGAGGTATGGGGCTAAACAAATCTTTTGCAGAGAAATCATGACCCCCTTCATGGCCGGCAGCTAACAGACACAGGGGTTATACAAAGTAGCAAATGCTGCAAGAACCGTTTGCTCCCCAGTGAGAAACCCATAAAGCACCCCCTTCTGAGGATGTAAAACGACTGTTAGGAATGTCCTCCTTTAGAATTTCTCTCAGGAAGAACCGTTCAAAAACCACATTCCCCTTCACTTTGGTGTGGAACCACTGAGAGAACAATATTTCCCTCTGGAGAAGACGAAAGTTATACTTGTTTGAGACTTCAATTACTGTCTTTGAAAAACACAGCGACGACACCATAAAGTTTAGTGTAAAACACCACGATATTGGTTCCAACTCTTGGGCACCTGCTGGGCTGCAGGAGACCGTAAGAAGCCACTGGCAGTCTAAAGCCCCTCTGTTACACACCCCTGCCTGGACAGTTTCCAGGGGGATCCTGTGCACTCCCAGTGCATTTTTGTTGCATTTGCATCTGTTTGTTTCTTAAAACTACAGGAAGAGTAGAGTAGCTCTCATTTCCCATTGAGGATGTACTCCAAGCCTCCTGGTGGGTTCCTGAATCCACAGTTCATACCAAGCCCTATAATTGAACACATCTTCTGTCTTAACCAAGCACTTATCACATACTGTGGCTGTAACTTCTGCAGCTTGAAGTGAGACAGCAAAACTAGCATGAACTATTTTTCTTTCTTCACATTCACAGAAAGAATTTGTTCTTACCGTATATTTTAGTGACCTCATCTTAGGATTTTTGTTCTATTCTTGAAGACTTTCATCTTTTACTTAAAGAGGGTCCTTTGGAGCTTCTTGTTAGCGAGGTTGAATTGCTAGCATCTCTAATCTTGCACTTTAGAGCCATTATTAGATAAAATAAAGGTGGAACTCAGGCAATGCAGTACCATAATCAGTATGGTAGCCAAGATGGCTACTAAGTGACTAACAGGCAAATAGCAGGTACTGTGGGTATATAGTGAACACAAAGATGAGTAATGTCCTGGGAAGCTTGGAGCAGGACAACACAAGCCTTCATCATGCTACTCTGAATAAGGAGGAACTACTGTACACACTTAGGGAAAAAGGTCACTAGTATAAAATAATATGGATAAAGCTCAAGTCTATCCATTCCTGCTGTGGTCTCCTTACAGTAGCCCTGCTCCTTCTTTAATGACTCTATTAGATGTGCACTCATTTGATGAATTTATACAGCTATATATGCACTGTGTGTTGTTTCTGTGTATTACAGCAATTTATATTGCTTTGCTTTAATAATATGCAATAATACTATAATACTATATGCTGCTTGTATTCCTTCCCCTATTACTTACTCATTAATAAGCTGCCCCATGAGTGCCTGTAGCATTATGTTAGTGTTTTTAACAGCTGCATAGTGTTACATGAAATTTAACCATTCTCCTGTTTGTAGACTTTGGATCTCTAATTCTTCATAATTGGTGGTAAGCCTATGGAAAATAGCCTGATAACATATGTTGGTAGACATCTGGCCATTTTTATTAATAATTACGCTGCATTTGTTTGAAGATCTGCTATACACATATATGTGTACGTGTGCATGCGTGCATATACATACACCTCTACAGATATAGCTCAACTATGAGGTTAATTTGTGGGGCATTTCTAAAATCCTTGGTCTCCTCTAGCCTTTGCACACTTGTCTATTCAGATGTTAGCTTTAAGAACCGAACAGGTTTGTTTTGCTTTTGCTTTTAAAATATTTTTTTTTGAAAAGATAAAAGAAAACAATGATATGCCCTCAGCTTCCTGCTTTAGGAAGGGTCGTTGCCTAGAGTGAGAACTTGCTACTTTTCTTAATTTGTGTTAGCGTTCAGCCCTCTTATATCTTCATGCTTGGGGCATGAAGTTGAATTTTGGTAAATACTATTAAAAAAAACCCCCTTGTGTTTCGGATAACTTTTGTGTAAATTAAAACTCTTCCTTCCAGTGCTTCTGTCACTGTATTAATTTCCTATAGTGCTACAAAGAATACTTTATAGTTTAAAGCAGTAGATTTTTTCACAATTCTGGAGGTCAGAAATGAAACTCAAGTCTCAAGCCAAAAGCAAAATGTCAGCAAGGCCACATTCCTTCTGGAAGCTCGAGGGAAGTGGTGGTGAGCCTAAGGTTTGCATGCTGTTTATTATCATTGAAAGCTCTAAAATGCTTACCATCACTGCTCTAGGGAGAATCTGTTCTTTGCCTATTCCACCTTCTGGTGGCTGTAGGCATTCCTTGGTTTGCAGCCACATCACTGTACTCTTCAAGGCCAGTATCGACATTTTTCTCTCACAGAGCATCCTCTTTGTGTATGTCAAATCTCCTTTTGCCTTCCCATGTAAGGATACATGTAACTGTATTTAGCACCCCGTCTCAAGATCTCTAACTTATTCACAAACACAAAGGACTTTTCTTCAAGTAAAGTAATATTTATGGGTTCTAGGGATTAGGACCTGAGATCTTTGGGGTATGTTGTTCAGCCTACTATGATAAGGTTTTTGGATCCATTTCCAGTATATTTTAACTTTCTGCTGATATGATATTTTTCTTTGAACTCTTTGGAAAGAGTATTTTCATTCACAAGGAAAGAGGAATTATTTTGTTTCGTGCTTTGAAAAATTGGCTTCAAAGGTAGGGTGACAGAGCCAAGGTCAGAAAGAAATTCTCTGACTGACAAGTACCTCGAACCAGAGATTGCATGGCATGCGTTACAGGCAGAACTGCAGCACATTAAAGCACAGATGTGCCTGTCATTTCTTTTCAATCTGGGAGCCCTTAGCTGTGTGAGTTCATATGCCCTGGCCAGAAGGAAACCAGGAAACTGTCTGCTCCATCTATATTTCCCCCTTGCTTTTTGCAACTCAAACCACACCTAAACATTTTAAAATCTGCTCAGCTGGGCACAGATGTTTCACTGTTGTGAAAAGGATGGAGCGTCCTGAGCAATACTACAAGCATAGCATCCAATACAAAGATGAGGCTTGTGAGCACACATTTAACTGACCTGCTCCTTCAGGCTCCTGGCTTCACTGTGAAAGCTTTTGACTTGGCCCTGCCCTGTCATGTGAATGCTAATGTTTTCTGCTTCCATTTCCTGATTTCACAGTAGACCTGTGTGCTCATAAAATAAACTGCATCGCTCAGCATTATCGTGTGCATTCTAGGATTTAGTCCAAAATGGCCCAAACTACTGTCTATTTCAGCAGAACTCCCTTTGGCCACCGCCTGCTAATATATTATGGAGACATTAGGACCGGGATATGAGAGTGCAGACCAGTCAGGCGGAGAACAAACTTCCCTACAGAGAGGTCCCCAGGCCGACAGCAGTGGTCCAGGGGAGAGAATGGGGGAGATGCTGGCTACCTCATTTCAGACAGGGCAATGCACAGGCAGATTTACTGTGCCTCAACCAGGAGTGATGCTTGTACCAGAGTGTATCTGATTATGAAGTATTTTGCATGTGAAGGGCTCAAATTTAAAGGTCACAAATAGACTGTAGAAGTGAAATAAAACAAGTCCCAAGTGTGGCTATTTTTGTCACTTGGTAAGCTAGTGACCAATATTAAGAAACATACCACAATGTCCACCGTAGAAGCAGATTGCCAGAAGTATAGAAAATACAGTGATGCTTCACTTCTCAATAAAATAAACACTGATATTTTTAATCCAAGTAATATATACACATGGTTTCTTTTTTAATCAAGTAAGACAAAAGGGCTTTTCATGAAAAATTACAACTCCACCCCAAAACCTCCCTCCCCTTGCCAAAGGCAAATTCCTTCAGCTTCTTGAATCTTTTAATTATTTTGGGGAGTTAAATGTACAACTCTAAATTTTATGCCACTGAGTTTTATTATGAGAGATAAAGATTTCACTCATTTATACTCTGTACCCCCTCCTTCCCCCTTCCTTTCATTTTTGATATTTCCTTTATAATTTTAGTCTTCTATATGTCATCTTCTTGCTTTAGAAAATATACTTCTGTCTCTGGAGTCACAGATTGCAAGTTGTTTACCTATTATCCATCTTCCTGTTCTTTCTTATTAAAACAAACCCAGTTTTCTTTACAGCAGCAGCGTTCCATCTTAAAAAAATACACTTCTGAATATTTTTTGTGATAGCTGTCCTTGTCACTGTGTACTGGCCATGAAGTATAAGCAGAAATTGTCAGACAGGACTGGAAAAAAACTATAGAACATAGTCCTTGGAGCATAGATACGATGTGTAGAAAGGCAACAATCCTCTCTACCAGGGGAATATCTTAATGGTAGACAGTCTGGAAGGCATGGTCTAAGAATGATAGATTTTTTAAAGTCTAGAGAGATCCTGGGATATTAATGATATCAGAAGTGGAAGCAGTAGCTGTGAATTAACTTTCAGTTTCATTTTGTGAAAAAGAAGTTTAGGCACCTTTTTGTTTAAGCACTATTTCTTCCATATGTATTATTCACCACCAGATCTCTCTTTCTCATCCATCTCCTTCGATCAGTGTCAAGGCCTGTGGTGAAGAACCTATGGCACGCATGCTGCAACGGGATGTTTGCATCACTGAAAGCTCTGCAAGGTTCTCCATCACTGATCTAGACCTCCCTGCGACAGGAGGAAAATATTAGTAATTCTTCCTTCATCCTTGCTCCATCTGCTGCTCTTCCAGTGGCTGTATTCTTACATTGTCAATTACTGACAGCACAGTAAAGCATTTGTATACTTTCACTAGATCGACTCTAAATATTGAACACTATTAAGCAGGATTTAAATCCTTAAGACCTCATATATTTTCACACATAGATCAAGTATTCCTGGATCACATAAAGGAAAATTTTTAATATCAGAGTCAAATGAATTTCCTTATATTCCATCTAAGGCTTAAAACTATGTCATGTTTTAATGTATATAACATTTAGCCCATATTATTTATTACAGGGGTTTTTTGTTTTGTTTTACTTGAATTTGTTGTGATTGTTGTCATTTACCTGCCCTGTCCAGCATTCACCTACTTTCTGAGAGTTCACATTCTCATGTCCTAACCTGGCTTTGCTCTCCAGCCTGTACAACTCTCATTCTAATTTCACCCTCCTCCTGGGTTGGATGACTTAATCTGTTTTTGGTTTTTCCTACTTTGTTTTGCTGGAACACATCCTTGTTTTGCTGGAAATTGCTAGGAAACAGTTCCCAAAAGGAGCCAAGGGTGTAGCTCAGTGGTGGAGTGCTTGCCTGGCATGTGACAAGCTCTGGATTTGATTCCCCAGCACTGCAAAAATCATATGAAGAAGGATAAAGGGTACCTGAGAAGTACACTTTGGGTCCTTCCATATCTAATAGAAAAAAGGCTTATTTTGCCCTCATACTTAATTAGTAGTCTCGCCAGATGTAGAATTCTAGACTTAGACTTTTTCTCTCAGAAGTATACAGGCATACTCATTGCCTTTTGGATTTGATGTTCCACATAGTAGGTCAAATGTGAGACTTAGTTTCCTTCTCATATTTGTAAACTAACTTCTTCTTATTTCCTGAAAGTCTCTGAAGTCCCCTCTTTATTTCCAGTGCTCTTGTCATACTTCAGACCAAGTGTACTATCAATTAGGTTGATTTTGGTTGAAGAGCTCAAATTTTCTCAAATTCAGTAAAAAGAGATTTATTTGCACACTCGTGGAAATGCCATAAATATAACTGACTTTAGGAACCATGCTACTCCTAATAGAACAGAAAATGAGGAACCAGAGCAGTGCTTTGTCAGTTCTATCAGGATTATTTTGAAATGGAATTGCCTATGCCACAGTAATCACAGAGAAATGGAGCGTGCCATCACTGAAGGCTTAACAAATAAGGGCTTTTATTCTAAATGTTTAATTATGGAAAAATACACATAAAATTTACCATCTTACCCATTTTTAGTGTGCTGTTCAATAGTTAAGTACATTGACATTAACACTGTTGTGCAACTACAGCTCCAGGATGTGTTTTTTTCTGATGAAACTAAAATTGTGTACCCATTAAACAGTGACTATCTAATACCTCTCCCCACCAGTGCCCAATATCACCACCTTACTTACTGTCTCTATGAAAATGACTTTTTTAAGTACCTTGTATTCTTTGTGAAATCATATAATATTTGTCCTTTTGTGACTGGCTTATTTCATTTGACATAATATTCTCAAGGTTCGTCTATTTGTAGTGTCTGAATTCCCTTCCTTTTTAAAACAAAATAATATTCCTTTATCTGTATACATATATATGTGTATATGTATACACACATACAAGGTGACATTGAAAACTGCAGTACAACTTAAAGTTTTTAAAAATTTGTTACAATAAAATACACATTGCCATTAATTTTCCCCAAATGTTCTCCCTTCCTTCAAACACACATATCAAAATTATTCTTTCCACTGTCTGAAACAGTTCTGGAAGTCCTTGCTCCTGAGTGTCCTTAGGTGGACTGTTGTGAATCTCCTGATGTCCTCAGTCAGCTCGAAGTGTTTACCTTTCTTGATTGTTTTGACTTTGGGGAAGAGCCAACAGTCACACAGTGCCACAGCCAGTGCATCAAATAGAAGAAGACACTTGGTAATGTTTTTACGAGCCTGCCCTCCTATTGGATGGCACTTAGCAGCAGTGTTGACAGTACTTTTGATCGCATCTCATAAAAAAACATGAAAGAAGACTTCTAGAACTGCTTCAGAAAGTGACTAGAGTGATGGATAAGTGTGTTCCAAGCAATAGAGAGACTAATGGCAATGCATCTTTTACTATAACACACTTTTTTAATTTAAACACTCACTTTTTAAGCATCCCATGTGTGTGTGTACAATGTATATTTGTTTTTCCATTCATTCATTGAAAGTCGGTTAGAATTCATCCACCTTTTGTTTCTTGTAATTAATTCTACCATGAATATGGATATACAAATATCTGTTTCTGTTGTCATTTTCAGTCCTTTTGGGTGTATACTCAGAGAAGAAGTTTCTGAATCACAGAGTAATGTTATATTTTATCTTTTGAGGAGCCACTATACTGTTTTCCATAGCAGCTGCACCATTGTGTGTTTCTACCCTCAGCACACTCGGATTCATATTTCAGCACATCCTTGCGACAATTACTTTCTGTTTTTTGTAATAGTCATTCTAATGAATAAAAGGGTAGTGTCTCGTTATGGTTTTGAGTTGCATTTCCTTAACTCTTAATGATTTCAGCCTTTTTATGTGCTTATTGGCTATTGAACAAATGCCTATTCAAATCCTTTGCCCACTTTTCAGTCAGGTTATTTTGTTGTTCTTTTTGAGTGGAAGAGATCTTTTATGGACAGTCTGATGTATAGTAGGCATTGCAGGAGGAATGTTTACCAGGTAGAAATGGCTCCACCATTCAGGTGGTCTCTGGGATTCAGAGCAGAGGCATTGCAGGTGCAGAGCACAGAGTTTTTCAAGATATTAGGCTTTGTTGGGCCATAAAGCACCATAGGGGCAGAACCAACACCAAGGTGGGAAAGCAAGGCTGCCCCACATCCTCATAGAGAGCTGGAGTGTTCCACAGGGAACAATCAAGGCTGAAGACCATTCTCCAGCATACAGAACTGCCCTCAGCAAGGTCCCTATGGTATTTGGGGAACATGGAATGCAGTTAAGAGAAGTTTGCTAAGAGACTCAAGAAAAAGCTTCCTCCAAGATTAGTGCTACGGTAATAGCATCAAAAAATAAAAATAAAAAAAATTTCAGTTAAAATAATCCTTGGAAAATTCCCAGTAAAGTGCCTGGGAAGGGTCAGCATACTACCTCCACCTCCAGGACCCCAAAAGATATCCTGTCAGTTACATCCCAGATAAGCTCGCTTCCTTGACTCTAGGGCCCACATCATGCAGGAAGTGCCCTTATTTACATACTGGAGTCATAGTCGACCCACAATAGTATACACGCTATGTGTAAAGGTAAGAACTGAGGTGTCTTGAGGTCCATCGTGGTTACTTTGAGCCACAAGTCATCAAGTATCCAACAGTTACAACCTCATTAGTGAATGTATGTTAGCAATTCATATGATAATAAGCATGTACAGAGGTGTTACAAAATTAATATGTTTCTCTAGACCTTCCCTTCATGGAATAGAAAGGCCAGGACAGCCCCACCTCCTACACCACACTGTCTAAGGCAGGACAGGCAAGAAAAGGCAGAAAAGGCCATTCTTGTCATTGTTCTTTTATCACCCAGGGAAGTTTATCCTCCAGTTACTTCCTTTTCATCTCATTGGCCAAAAATAGGTCACATGCCCAATCTGATCAATCGCTGGCAGAAGGAATGGTACCTTCATGGTGGGTGCAGCACTGTGGTTCCTGTCTGTGCTCCTTGTCCGTGAACGTGAAAAAAATCAGGGCTTGCTAGCCAGGAAAAAGAAGGTCCCTGTGCTGAGGAAGAATCAGCAGATTATTTTTGTTGCGTTTATACTGTAATATCTGCTTATAGAAGACAGTGAACTTAAGTAATTTTTCAGCCTACATTTTATTTTGTACTTGTTATTATTGTATTGATTTAATAAAGCCAGCATATGCACATGAATTCACATGAGTTAGATGCCTATGAGATGAAGATTCACAGTCTTAATTTTAGAGTCAGTACTTACCAATGTTTGCCCTGGCCTTAACCTCAACCTCTGGGCACAGGGTACCCTGTCATTCCTTTGCCCGACTGGAATCTAGCTGTACCCCACTGATCATAAATGAAGCTCAGGATGTACCTTTTGTTCTGGCCAGGCTGATCCTTCCCTGAATCTCTAGCAGTTTCTCTGGTCCAAGTACAGGAAATACAGGCTTGTGTCCTGAGCACTAATACATTGTTATTTGTCACAATGGCCTTGCAAAGATACTATCAGCCAAGGTGTAGCAGATACATTATTGGTTTGAAATCACAGAAGCAAATTAACCTTTTTGCTGGTGTTCAGAGTATCCAGTGCCTTAGGCAGCTTTCTCTCACAAAATACTGAGCACAACTTAAGAAAGAGAAGTTTGTTTTGGCTCACAATTCCAGACATTTCAGTGCATCCTCAGCTGGCTCCATTGTTTTTACGCTTGTGGCAAGACAAAAGCACCATGGTGAAAGGGTGTGGTGAAAGAAACATGTTTACCTCATGGTAGTCAGGAAGCAGAAAGAGACAGAGTCAGAAGGTTTTGGGGACAAGATACAGTCCCTAAGGAGACAGACTCTTGAAACTAACTCCCTTAAGTTAGATTCCACCTCCTCTAAGGTTCCATTACCTCCTGAAAATGCCATCAAATATTAATTTTGAGTGAATTAATCAACTAATTAAATCAGAGTCCTCATGATCCCATCACCTTCCCCCAAATCCATCTCTGAACACTTGAGACTTTTGAAGGATATTTTAGAACCCAACTATAATACACAGATATAGGAAGTCAAGTTTTCACTTTGTGGGAGGGAGGGAACCTGCTACAGAGTCAACTAGACTGTTATGTTGTGTATAACCTGATGAGATGTGTATTGGGCTTCTTAGACCAGTCCATTCGAGGAACAAACCAGATGAAAAACTCACTTTCTAGTTCTGTGCTGTGCAGGGCAGGATGCTTCAGACAAATGGTGGCTTCATTTGGCTTGTTCTTGCTGAGAAAGATGGAATCTGTCACAGAAGGAGTGTCTTGACGGGATTAGTGCATGTGAATCCTACTTTCTGATTGCACAAAAATAAATCTGTATCCTCTCAATAATGTGTAAGGAGGCAGAGTCCTCAGGTGTCTTAGTTCATCTTCACAATACCCCTATCAGTGAGCATTGGTTTATTATTTTATTTTATGCAGTCCTGGAAGGCTTGCTAAATGTCCTAGAGCTTATGAATGTCAGATTTCCATCCCAGAGGTCCCCCAAGTTTAAGCACAGGTCACTTTAGTTCAAAGCCAGAGGAAATGCCCCATGACTGTCACTGAGTGAGCATATACTTGTGTTTGTGAGAAACTCAGCCCATGTATAGGCTTTAGGGGGACGTGGGCAAAGCATGTTTCACCTGACTTACTAGTGGATTCTAAAGTAGTAACTGTGGAAAGAAACTAGTTTTTCCACTTAAGACTATAAAACTAGAGTTGTTACTGTGAATTGCCCACCATCCTAGCCTGATTGCCAACCTATGCGATAGCAATTATGCATACTATTTTAGATGAACTCAGTTAAAAACTTTAGCCATAGTTCCAAACCTGGCTCTGCTCTGACTTCATAGATCACTGCCCAAATTTGCAATTATCTGCTCATCACAATGGCAGTTTGTTCATAGCTCAATAAAGAGAAGGTGGGCTGCTTGCCTTATCGTACCTAGAGGAAATTATGTTACAAGCAGTTGGCAAGCATGGCTCTGAACTTGGTTATGGTGTGAGCAGTGAAATTTACAAGCAAACACCTACCCCTGAGCTTCTACACTCTTGTCTGTGTCCTCTTCTTCTGTGATTCACTGTGACACACTAGTCTCTTCTGTCTTCCTGCAAAGCCTGGCCATGTTTCCACCTTCCTTGTGGTTCAGGGTCCCCTTGGTGTCCTCCTGTGCCTTTGAGGAACTTGATGAGAATGGAAGCTTGTTTTCTTTTGGGATAATTGAGATAGCAAGATAAAACAAAGTGGTCTTTGTTAAAATTTTTACATTTCATTATAAGACTGGTACTAAAATTCAGTCTAAGGGGATCTGGTGAATCATAGGAACAAGTTTGATGGTAGGACAGAAGAGACGGCTGTCACCCTATTTTCCTCAGCAGTTTTCCCCTCCTTGTCAGAATCTTTCGAACTCACTTTTGGAGCAACAGACCCTGAAAAGCTTCCTGGAGGAAGTGGTCTCTTAGTTTTGCAGCCATTAGCCAGACATAATTGGATGAAAGTGACCACAGTGCTCAGAGCAGCCTGGAAAGTGTTTGGTAGAGCAGACGTGTGGAAGGGGTTTGAGAGTAACGAGGCCAAGGAACCAGGCACTGAGAAGATTATAAGGGGCTGTGGATGTTATGCTGGGGAATTTCAACACTGTCAGAGTGCAAAAGGGGAAGAAGCAGTTTAAACATGGAGCCAGATATCCATACTGAAAGATCCCAGGAGCAGCAGTGGGGAGGGTGGATTAGGGAAAGTGAGATTGGAGATAGGAGATAGGTCAAGAGTAGATTCAGGCCCGATTGAGAAATAATGAGCCCCAATCTAAGGACTGTGGTGTTTGACAGAGAGATGGAGAGTGAAGATTTTGCAGAGGTAGAATTGATGGGCTCTTGAGAGTAGGGAGAGGGAAGAGCCCCATTAGTGGGGAGGTTTGTGGTTTGAGCACTAGAATGGCCATGATGCATGAATAGTTGTTTCTGCATTTTGTCCATAAAAGGAATCCAGGGCTATAGAGAGTATAGGATTGTTTTCCAACATGAAATGAGGCATATTGCCCACTGCTGATCTGGAGCAGAGCCCCTGTGCACAAAGCCCTGAGCAGGGGCCAGAGGAGGACAAAGAAACAGATAAACTCAACTGCTGCCTCCAAATTGAGAATCAGAGATCAAGATCCTAACATGGAGCCCACCCAAATCAGTGACCCAATTTGTGGGATGAGAGGATGCTTTAAATTTAGAAGAAAGTTGACATCCTAGCTGGGAGGCAGAAACTGTCAAGGGCAAACCAGGACATGCCCAGGACCAAAGGCAATGATGGGAGGATGAGGGATAGACCAGCCAGTGGCTCTGCATTTTAATTTGAGGGAGTTTCTTCCTCAGCTGCTTCTACCTGCTTTAGCCTTGACCTGGAGTGAACTTACTGCTGCTCCCTGGCTCCCATTTTGATCTACTTTTCACTTAAACCTCGTCCCTCCAAGTGAATATCCCTTCCATACTGCATTAGACTGCATTAGACTTGATGAGCTCCATGCCCATGGCATACTCAGCAAGAAAAGACTGGGCCTCAGCAATCTGAAACAGTAAGTGTACCATGTATGAGATCCAAGGAGGGAGCACCAGCTTCCAAGGAAGCCACCCAGGGAAGCTGCGCAGGAAAGGTGGCATGGAAGAGGATGTGGAACCCATGTAGGCAGTCAAAGGTGGTAGGGAGACAGAGAAGCAGAGCAGGGGCAGAGTCTCCAAAGTCCTGATGCCAGATGAAGGACATGGCCTAGTAAATAAGGCCCAGTGAGAACAAGACTTATTATCAGGTCTGCCTGAATGCCCATTGAAGGAAACCGTCAAATTTGTCATATTAGTTTGATAGGTTGAGCCTAAGTGTTAAGACTACTTAATCTGCTTAGTCTATGGAGGTTAGATTGGAATGAATCCAATTTGGAGGCAAGGAGGTGATTCCAGAGTTTCTCTTGCCTAAGCAAATGTGGGAGTCTTCATTGGACCAGGTTGGAAGTTCCCAGCCCACATCAACTACCCCTTTCTGGAAATAGCATTGTACACTGGTGTGGACTCCAATGACCATGTCTGTGCCACGGAGCCCTGTCTGCATTGGGATCACAACACTCAGCTCTTCTGATGTACCCTGAGGTCTTACATCAGATCTTCCTTTATGCTGTGAGATGGTCTTCTGATAAATGTCCCTGCTCTCTTAGTGCTTTTCCTTTGGTGAGGAGGGAGACTAAGATAGCCAGACTTCATTTTTCTTATTTGAAAAAAATTGATATAATAAGGCAGTGGAATCCTACACTCGAGGGTTCTCATTAGCATTGGAAAGAGAAGATCTTATCTAGGGAATATTGACTACCCTTGGAGGCTGACGGTATTGAGGACGATGTGTATGAAGGAGAAATGAGGAGATATGATAACTCACTGATCAGTTTTAATCATGAATGAATAGAAAAATGATGGGTTTTTTTTTTCAGAAAAGGAGTAGAGACAGTCAGTCATGGATGCAAGACAGTGACTTATGATTTGAACGTAGGGAAAAGAAAGGAAAACCTCCCATGAGTCAGCCCCATCAGTGCTCTTTGGGGATCAGTTCCAGTTACCTTGATGACAACTCTTGGAGACTTGTGTGATTATCTCTGTTTTCACTATGGATGGCTGAAGCTCAGGATGGTTGGCAAACTCACTTGGGTAAGCATAGCTATTCACTGGATGTTTCTGGCCCATTGCCTTTGCACAGAGATGGGCTAAACTTTCTCACTCACTGTTTTAGGAGGGTGGAGTCTGTGGAAGTGACAGGTGCCAATTTGGGAGCAAGTGTAAAATTGCTATCAAGGTTCCTCCTAGAGCTCTCTTTTTCTTTGCTACAGTGACAGTCTGTAATTCAAGTAAGGTTAATCTATTCTTGTTAGTTCTCAGTTGAGGAACAAAAATGACACAGAGCAGAGCTCCTAACTACCATGGGAAAGAGATGAAATATGAACATGAAATCAAATATTGTTGTTGTAAACCACTAAGATTCTGGGATTGTTTATTAATGCAGCCCCCCTGGGTACTTTCGACTGATAATATGGTCACTCAGTGTCGCTCGGTAAGTACTTGCATGTACTGGTTCTGCTTCTGTATCTGTCGAGCTCATTACCAGGCTGCTGTCAAGTGGACATCTGTGGACCTGTATGGACACCAACCCTAGGGCTGTAGATTTAAATTTGGGCGTCATCTGTGCAAATGTGATCAGGAATGCAGGGAAAGGTATAGGGATTGTGTTTGTGGGTTTTGGGGTGAGGCTTCCCAATCTCATGGGCTTCACCCCAGGTTTATGGCGGCCTCCATATGGCACGCTGATAAGTTGGACATCACAGCACCCTGCAGAGTCTGGTGATCCAGAGATGTTGGCTTGAGCTTGTTGACAGCTGCACGATCATAACATTGCTAAAAACTTCATAAACTCTGCAGCCTGGAAATAGCCCAAGTGACTTGAGGTTTTACTCACTTGTAAATGTTTGAGTATTGTGTCCACAAATTGCAAATCGAGCAACTCAATTTTGAGGCACAGCTGTTATTTGGAAAAGACCCATCTAGGAATGCAAGCTCCTTGCAAAAATGATTGTGCTTCATTTTGTCAAGTATCAGAAAACCATTAAACTGCCAAGCCATATGGCAAATGCCCACTCGAAGCAGAGTGTGACAACACACCATAATGAATCTGTTTTGGGGGAAATGCATATAGGACAGAGTCTGTTTTCGTGATCTACAGAAGAAGCAGATTTGCTGCTGCACATTTCAGACTCCCGGAGTCCTGAGTAAGGATTTTTTTTTCTCCCATGAAAAATTCATGTAAAAAATTAAGTTATGGTAGATTTTTTTCCTTAGGTGTATTTTCTGTTTCAAACAATACATATTTAAGGCACTGCATATAAAATAGATTTAACTAACACAATCGAGACTTCCACAAGTGGACATACTTTTCCATTTATTTACATAGTGCTTCAATAAACATTCATTAGATGTCAGTATGTAAGTTAGAATTAAATTCAGCTGCTTATAGAAGACAATGATGGCTTAGAAGAGTCCAGTAATTTCCCCCTAAGTACAGATACCTGGAGATAGGCCATCTGGCACTAGCATGGCAGCTTCTCTCAGTTTCTTCTGTGTCAAACATGAGTTTGTTCTTGTCCTCAGTATCCATAGTCTGCCATGTTCCAGTCATCACATTCTAGCAGAGGAATGGAAAAGGGAGAGAGGCACGGCTTTCCCATTCAAAGAGAATTCCCAGGTGTACCACCTACCCCTCTGTGCACAGCTCACTGGCCAGACCTTAGTCACATGCCTTGCCTTGGTGTGAAGAAGACCAGGATTCTGTGCCTGCAGAGGAAGCAAAATCTTCTGGGCATCACCAGCAGCCTCTGTCCTGCCTGAGGCCCAGGGTGTTTGTTCTGCCTGCTAGATTTTAACCTTAAGAGCAAGAGCAGGTTTTGTTTCTCCTCTGCTTCCAAGGCACTAGCACAGTAGCTGGAAAGTTGTGATTTTAACTATTTGTTACTTTGCATTCCTCCCAGCAGGCCCCAGATACTTTTCATGTCTTCCCCTTGCTTCCCCTTGCTTCGTTCCCACTTGGCAAATGGGCTGCGCTTTAAGGGGATATTTGTTGTTCATCCTCAGAAGAGTCTGTTTCTACCAGGATGACATGATACTACCTGCTCCTGTGTATCTCAGTGTTAACTCACATGCACATCCAGGGACACAGTGATGCTGAGAGTTGACTTGTGGCAGGGGACTGTGGGGTTGCCTTCTACAGGAGAGAATGGTGACATCTCCCAAGCCTGGTGTGTGCATTACCTTCCTGACAGCGGGATCATGCTGAGTACATGCCAGGGGCCTGCCAGGTTTTGATCATGGGTGACTAGAAAGATGGTGAGAATCTTTTCAAACGAGGTGAACAAATGTCAGGAGGCAGATGTAGGAATGGAAGATTTTATTTTAAACATAATGAAAGGAAAGTGAAAGGAGGTAAGATTTGTGGAGAACTCCCTGTGGGCCAGGTACCATGCAGGGGCTTACGCTCAGTAACCTGAGAGATAAACATAATTGTTTTATTTTGCATGGGACTTGCTGAGGCCCAAAGGTGACCTGGTCTTTTATCAGGATGCAAGCACAAATTGTTCCTTTCTAGGGGTGTTGAGAGAATGAGCCTTGACTTGTGGAGCCTTTCTTTTAACACAGTACCAAGCCTGTCACTCCACTCACTGCCACAGCTGAAATTAGTCCCAGACTCGTGAGTGTGGGATTGCAGGGGACCCCTTCCATTTCTCATGCTCCTTCAAGTCTTTCGAAAGTTCTCAAAGAGTAGGCTGCCTGCTTTCTTGGGAGGCTCATAATTAGGATGAGTGCTTAATTGGCATGTTTGTGTCCTCCAAGGGGTGGCTGGTGGAGGAGCTTCACACTGACAAAAAAGGCTTGCATTGCTTTTGTTCTTAGCAGCACTGTGCCCATAGCAACAACGGGAGAATCCAACAAAGTTGAAAAGAGAAAGTACTGGAGTTTTTGCAAAGGTTGTTTGCCCTGAAGAAGTTGACACACAGCGCACAGGTAGAAATGATTACCCCAGATCCTGAAAAATGTGGTTGTCAACTTCACAAATACAAACTGAATCACTTGCTTTCTTTGAGACAAGGAGTCTGGTCAAGGGGCCTGTGTAATGAAAGATGTTTGCAGACTCCATTTCCATTCTGCCTAAAGCCATCTGCTTTATGTCTATAATAAACAAGGATGTTTGCAGCCATGTTCCTGGCCTGGTGCATTACAGGCGCTCACTGCAGGGAAAGGTAAATTGACTGCCTCCCAAGCAATGAGCATCCTCACATTACATCTGCACTGAGGGATCCTCACCTTCCCTTCTGCATCTCTATGGTGGCCTATAACAAATGGGCTGAGAGGCAAGGGAGGGAACACACTGAGACAGGACTGAGAGCACGTGGGCATTGGCCAGCACCATTCTATCTGCAAGCAAGGAACGATGTGAGCCATAAGAAAGACCTGCTTCAGGAGCCTGGGACCACCGACCTTCACCAGGCAGAAGGCCAGGGGCAGCTGAAACAAAATCTAAGTGAGGCAGGCCCTGGGTTAAATCCTTCAGAGACTTCTCCTTACCTAGGAGAAAATTAAGCTCCAAAGTCCCCGGAGCCTGTGGGATCCTCACAGTCCTCAGCTTCACGCGTCAGTTCATACCTACAGTGTGCCACACTGACAGCTTCCCGGTTGCTTCCCACCCTCAGCTGTTTTGTCTGGTGGTTTCCAGGCCCTGTGGAACTGCTCCCCCTGCCCGACTCAGGCTTCGTTGTGCTCCTCACCTTCTGGGTTCCTACTCCCCTCCCACCACAGCTCCAAGGCCGCTCTGAGTCCCTGCTCCTAGATGCTCTGACAAATCAGCACACAGTGGTTGAAACAGTATGAATTTCTGTGACTTGAGAGAGAGGCACAGTAAAAAGCAGTGACAGTTCTGTGGTTGGTGAGAAAAACGTGATGAAGTATGTACAATATAGCATTAGCATGGTCAGAGATGAGGATATGGGCTAAATATTCCATGGAAAAAAACCTTGAATAGTTCTGCAAGTCAGAAGTGAGCTGTGAAGGTGAGGAAGCCCGGTGTCCCCTGTGGAGGCTGTGGAAATGCCATGCCGTTGCCCAGCTGGCACCTAGAGGCCTCTGGCACTGTTCCATGCATGCCCTTCCCAGCACCTTCTCCCCTCCCTGACCCTCATCAGTGCATCATATCTCCATCTGTCTGCTCCTGCTACCTCCTATAGGAACCTTCATGATGGACCTGGATAACCCAGGATCCTCTACCCACTTCAAGACCTTTCCTATAATCACATCTGCACAGTCTCTTGCACCATGCAAGAGATATAGTCACAGATTCTGAGGATTAAGATGTGGCCATCAGGACACTGATATTCTGCCTCTCACAGAGAGGTGTTAAGATTTAGGCCTTGTCCTGTGGCAATTCCATGACTAACTGCCAATCCTGCAGATGACTAGAAGCTGTGTGAGGATGGGGACCCATCTGCTTTGCCTTCCCTGGTACTCGAGTGCCTAGCAGAGTGCCTGGCTATTAGTAGATAATACTTAATAAATAGTTGTCCAGTGGTTACAGGGAAAGTGTCAAAAGTCTGGCCGTGGTGCAGACACTGGACAATCTCTAGAAACTTCCACTGCTGCCTCTTTAGAGGAGCAGGCCAGCAGCTGGGAAAGGGGATTTGAAAGGAGCTGGCTGGACTCTGTGCTGGTACAGTGGCAGTCATCAGCTTTTCAGTTCTCCAGGGCATGGGAGTGACCTGGCCTCAGTGTGTAGGAGACTGTACCGCCCTCATGAGATCATGGCATCAGAGATGGTGCCGCAGTGTGGGCTGTCTGGTTTGACTTCAGTCTGAATCAGGTGAAGGGGCTTGGTGGGAGGGATCTTCAGTGCCCTAAGAAATATAAAGGTGAGTTTCTGTCTCTGTAAGGCCCAGTTGCAGAGAACCACAGAGAGGAGATAGCTGTGTGACAAAAACACTTGGTAGAGACAGACACTCACCCTAGCATTCCCTGAACTCCTGGGATGTGCCGGGCACAGTCATAGGTGGTAAAGGGACAAAGGTAAATCCTCATGGGAGACCACTCGCTAGGATTTACTTCAACTTGGGGAAGAGGCACAGTGTAAAAAGCAATGACAGTTCTGTGGCTGATGAGAAGAAAGTGATAGTGTTTAACAGGACAGCATTAGCATAGTGAGAAAGGATGGTGTAGGCTACATAGTCCAAGCAGAAAATCTTGAAGGTGGATTGCCAGCGTGCCAAGGTGAGGGAGGTATTCATTTCATGACCTTGTTTGCAGAGGAGCTGGGTGAAATGCTGGGTAGCTGACTGTTAAGCTGGGCAGCGTAAGAGAGAAGAAGGAGAGCTCAGAGGTAGCCCAGGAGAGCTTTGTCTCCGGTTGAATGAGAAAGTTCAGGAAGAGATTCTCAACCTGTTAAATCCTTCAGCAGCAATTACTGCCCTTTCTGTGGGCCTCCATTAAATGCTTATTGATGAGCAGTCTTTCCCAATAGCAAACATCTCCCGTACTTGCTAAACATTATTAGATGACATGGGCAGATGGAGCTTTTTGGTCGCATACATCCTGACTTGTGTCTGATGAGGTTTGCACATATACCTAAATTCAGTTTATTCTCCTAGTGAACCCCTGGGGTGAGTCCATTTCAACCCTAGCTTTGAATTCCTCTGCCTTTGCTTGGGAAGGTCCTTAGTTGAAGTCAGCTGCAGCATACAGATGGTGGTGTGCACTGCCCTCATTACTGGGCCTGGAATGTGTGTGCGCTGGGTGTCCCAGCCTGAGATATGCCTGGGAAAGCATGAGAGGCAAGCCATGGAAGAGAGGCAAGGCACGTAATACAGGTCATTTAGTCTTCTCAACATCACACTTCACTGCACCGATGCCGCCATTCAAACATTCTAATTTATAGTTTATGGAAACTTTTGGAAAAATGGATCACAACCCAGGTTACCTGAGGTGCTGCAGCTGCGAGTTTCAACAGCTCTAAAAATTTAGGTTTTTGTCAAAATGAAACAGAACATTGAAAGACTTCAAAATAGCTGTGGAAAACAGCCACCCTCTTCAGATGCACTCAGCAGGAGACTGCTCTTGTGAATAGCTCAGCAGACTCTGCAAATAATATCTCAGTAAACCCTGCACTGGCACTCCAGGAAGAAGCTAGTGGCAGTTCAGCAGCCCCTACTGCTTTTTTTCACACGCAACAAGAGGGAATGTTAACTGCTGCTTTGAATGAAGCTTGGAGAGCCAGGGCTAAGCCTAGGCTGAGTGCCTACATCTTCACACTATAGCTCCAAGTACATCCACAACAGCTACTCTGTGCATTAAGCCTGTCCTCTGCAGATGGCAGGTCTGCTGTCCAGCTGGCCAGTACCCTGCTTCAGCCTCTACTGAGCCCTGCTCTGGGCCAGTCGCTGCTTATAGTTGAGATCTAGAGACAAAGAAAACACCATCCATGCCCTCATGTGGCTTTCTGACTGGGGTGTAGGAAACACACATGGGCATTTTTTTCAATAGACTATGGCATGTGATTTATTGGAGATAAATGAGAGATCACCTGATCCAATGTAGATGTCATAGATGCCATCTGAGCAGCTTTCTATACACTCAGGTTCCAGAGAGTTGTATCCCTAACTCTGTGCCTGCCGCTGCAGGTTAACTGATCCAGTGCCCAAGCCCCTTTTCCTTGACACTTCTGCCTGGAAAAGTTTGGAGGCTGAATAGCTGCCTGTCCAGACTTCCTTGTAGCTCTGGCCAATGAGGCAAAAGCACAATGAGCCTCCACAGTGAGGCTTCTGAAACAGTGCTTGTGTTCTGACTGAGAGGGACAGCCAGTTTAGTAGAGCTCCTTGCTCCTTTGGTATGCAGTGATTCAGATCTGATGGCAGTAGCTTCAGCAGTAATCTTGTGACTATAAGGGAAAAGTTCAGAGCTTTCAGCCATGATCATCTGTCTACTTCTACACTTTTTGTTTTATGACAAACAAAGGGACACTATTTATACTTCTGGGATTTAGAGCCAAATGCATCCCTAACTGCTACAGAACCTCGCAGGCAGTCAATAAATAGTGATTGAAATCATAAATAATGTGATCATCTGAGTTAAATCTCAAGGGATGTTCTGGTTGGGGGAAACCAAAATAACACACATGGGAGCTCAAAGCAGGAGGCCAGGGATAGCTTACAGAGAAAGTATTGGAAAATATTCATTGTTGTTGCGGTATAAAGTAGGAGGCAGTGACTGGAGATAAGCCTGGAAAATAGATGACAGAGACTAGGTTAAAACTTTGTTTTGAGCCAGATGTGGTGGTGCACTCTGGAAGGCTAAGGCAGGAGGATCACAAGTTCAATCCCAACCTAGCCAGCTTAGCAACTGAGTGACCCTGTCTCAATATAAAATAAAATAAACAGAGCTGAGAATATCATTCAGTACAAAGGCCCTGGGTTCAGCACCACCTTAGATACAGAGATGGTCTCTAATCCCAGCGATCTGAGAACTCTCCCTTTTGCCTCCAAACAGTGTAATTGCAACCAAGACCACCAAGGCAACAGGTATATGAATACCACCTATTGGTGACTGTGTTATGTTACCTTTTCTGTGTGACAAATTACCCCCAAACTGTAACAGCTTAAAACAACACACTTGTTTATTATTTGTATCCTTTATCTCCGATTATTTCACGGTTTCTGTGGGTAAGGAATCCAGATATAGCAAGCTAGCTTTTCTGGCTCAGTCTCACCCAGCTGGGACCGGTGCTCACAGGGCGGCTCCATCCTCTGAAATCGTGAGCTCAAGGAGGTCTGCTTCCACACTCATACACCGTGGTCAGCCAGTTCCAGCTCTCCTGGTTTGGCCAACAAGGCCTCCCTTGGTCCTGTTCCCTGTGGACCTTGGCTTTGTTAGCATGAGAAAGAAAGCAGGTGAAGCTTTCTTCACCTTCAAGAGGTAAGCCAGACTTTGTGTAGCTTCATCTCAGAGGTGATGTCCCAACATTTCATATTCATTAGAATCAGGTCCCTAGGTGAAGTCTGCACTGAAGGGGAAGGATGGCGGCTGACTGCTAGATGGCAAACATCACTAGGTGCCATCTTAAACCCCCTGCCACAGATACACTGCTGTCTTCTCCTTTGTCAGGGTCATTTTGCAGATGAGGAAACTGAGGCTCAGAGAAGAGATGTGGCTTGTCCTAGATATCACAGCCACCAGACAGCAGAAGTGGAGGTCAGAGCAGCCGGTCTCCAGTGCAGCTCTTCCCCACCACCTCCAGGGGGCGTGCTGGAGGCAGGAGAGCCAGAGTGAGGGTATGCCCTCCCCCTGAGTGCTCTGATCCCTGGTGAAATGCAGTGGATGAAATCACAATAAGATATATTATCTAAATAGTCCTGTAACAGGGTTAATTACCTGATCCTAATCATTGTTTTATAGTTGTATAAGAAAATGTTTTGTTCTTGAGAAACACATTCTGAAGTATTCAGAGTTAAAGAGATATTGTGTCTATAATTTATGCTCAAACACTTTAGGGAAAATTACTCATAGAATTTATAGGTGTGTGTGTGTGTGTGTGTGTGTGTGTGTGTGCACATGCGCAGGAAAAATGAATGGTCAAGCAAGTGTGTTTAAATGTTAACATTTGGAGAATACGAGTAAAGAATATATTCTAATTATTTGTACATGCTTTTTGTAACTTTTTAAAAATTTTTATTTAAAGAAAAAACAAAACAGAAAAAGGGTAGAAATAATACATAATTTCAAAAAAATTAAACAGTAAGAAATCACTAGTTGATAAATTACATACTGTCATCTTAGAAATAGTTATTCAAGTTGCAAAATTAAAGCATACAAAGTGGACATTCAAACAGTGAGACCAAACAGTTCTGTTTAATGATCCAACAAAAACTCAGTAATATGGTTATCAATCTTACATACTTAAACATCCATGCAATTATATCCTTTAGAGCACTTTCTTTTCCTCTCTTTTTTACAATAACAATTACACATTTTGTGTTTTATTTTGATTTTATTACTCTTCCATTTATTACTTTTACACTAGAGACACAATGTGGTATTTATAAATATGATTCTTTTTTATTTCACTAATGAGGATAGCCTCAAGTTGTCTCCATTTGCCTATGAAGGCCTCAAGATCATCCTTTTTTATAGCTGAGTATGTGTCTAAAATTATATCAAAATGAAAGATTTTTCAAAAGTGCTATCTACTCTGAGACCCTGGTGAATTCTATGTGGACCATGGAAGTGGCATGATGGGAATCTTACAGATTCCTTTTGACCTCAAGCTAACCCATTAGAACCCAGAAAGGGTGCAGAGCTTAAGAGCAGAACGTGGGCTTTGAGGTCTGCTGAGTTCCAGTCCTGGCCCAGAAGGTTCTAACGTCACCACTTGGAGCTGTTGAGAAGATTTTGCAAAAGGAAGCGCATACCTCGACAGCGCTTAGCACAGTCCCTGCCCACAGTGGTCTTCCCATCGATGCTATATTCCTGCTGCTTCTGCAGTCATCTTTCAAAGTGTAGTGAGTCACCACGGTTTGGTTTAGAGACACCAATCTGGACAGCTGCCATTGAACCAGATCCCTGACATGAGTTTTTGTCTTCACAGAGGCAGGGTGGCCACTGCAGGGAACGTCGATGTGCCTGACAAGATGAAGAACCGAATACCTGTGGTGCTTCTGGCCTGTGGCTCCTTCAACCCCATCACCAATATGCACCTGCGCTTGTTTGAGGTGGCTAGAGATCATCTGCACAAAACAGGTCAGTCAGGCCCCCAGGACAGCAGACCGGGTGATTGGGCCTCCTGGGGCTGAGCTGGCCACTGTGCTCTTCACTGGCAGTAAAACTTTGCTGACCCATTTATCTCGAAGCTTGTGGTACACATTCTCTCCATGATGTGCAGAGTGTTGATGCCATCTAGCTCTGTGACATCTGCAAGTCACGTCCCTGGCCATAGATGCCCCTTTTCTCTGCCCACCTCACACTGTCTATGAAGACTGAAAAGACAGCAGGCCATTTGTGGCACTTTTTGTCTCAGTCCTCCCTCTAGTGCTCCATCTTCACTGCCAGGTGAGTAAGTACTACGCACCTCTGAAAGCTCTGCTCTTCCTCAGTGGGTAAGCAAGTGTTTGGTGGTGATTTTGACATTTTCACCTTTTGAAGAATAGATCTCAGCAGTTGTAAACTAATAATCTTGTATATGGGACTTTTACAATATTGGGAAATGTTTCATCACCTTGACTATTTCATTATTTAGTAGGTAAAACAGTATTTAGAATTTGTGTGATTATTTCTAAAAATTAAAACTTATACTGCATGTTGATGCCAAATATTTATGAAAATTTTTCCTCACTGTGAATTTGTGTATCATATGTATTCATGAATATATTTTATATAACTCAAAATTTTTTGCCTTTAAAAGCATTGTTTTCACATCAGAATCAATTTCTATTTATGTTTATTAGAGAAAGAAGTATTTGAGTCGATGTAAATCATTTCCTCAGAGAAGTCACATACAAGGGTTAATTATTATAGAGGAAATGCATATGTTTGCAGAACTTTTTAATTATTGAAAAAATGAAAATGAATGTCTATTCTTAATAATAGTTTCTTACTAGAGAATTTTTAAAAATCTGAATAATACAGTTAGAATTTTTCAGTGGCTCATAGTAGAAGAAGAAATACAAATAGTAAACTTGGGACAGATACCCCACATCAATGGAAATCAATGGCAATGTAAATAAAAACATGGCAGATACCACAAGGCCCTAAACACCATGAGGGCAGCTACTGTAGCTGTGTGAACACCACAGAATTGTCACCTGTCACTGGCTGATAGTTGGTCTCCAGCAGGCATCAGTTACAGGAGTCAAGAGACCAAGAGACTTCAGTGCTCCTAGAATGGGGAGGGAGCCAACCACTCTCACCTGCTGGTGGTGGAAAGATAAACTATAAAGCATTTTTGGAAGACAGTTTGATGTTCTGTGACACAAGGTTTTGAATCTGTAGCCACACTCATAATGAGAAGAAAAATCAATCAACGGAAACTAGACCAGAACTGACAAAGGATGACACAGATGTTAGAACCAGCAAAGTGATGAGTACTTACAGTTATGCCCCATATGTTCAAAAAGATAATAGAGACGTGGAAAGCTTAAAAGGGACCCATATCAAACTTCTAGAGATGTGAGATGAAAAATATACTGGATATATTGGACAGGTTGGACATTCTAGGAGAAAAAGTCAGTGAACATGAAGATAAAACCAAGGAACTATCCAAAATGGAATACAGAAAGAAAAATTTTAAAACAGAAAAAAATAGCAGTGATATGTGTTAGTTTTACACAGCTTTGTACATGTGTCAGTGGAATCACAAGAGGAAAAGCAAAAGGAGAGAGAGAGAAATTTTTTTCAAAGAATGACTGATGTTTTTCCAGAGTTGATGAAAATGACTCACTGATCCAAGTAGCGCCACAAACTTGGACCACAAGAAGCACGAGGGAAACAATAACAGGGTCTATAGTAATCAAATTTAGCAAAACCTAAAATAAGGCAAAATTTTAAAAACAACCATCAAAAACAGATGTAAGGAGGACGACAGCAAATTTCTGGTTTCTGCCTTCACTGAAAGAGAACTCTGAAATAACATCTTTAAGGAACTGAAAGAAAAACTGTCAACCTAGAAAGCTGTATTCATCCTGTAGGTAAAATATCTTCTGTTCAGTAAAAAAATGTTTAGAAAGAAAATAGGATAATTTAAAAATATACAGTTTGATTATATTTGAATTATTATGAGGTTTTCTTCAGATATGATAAGCCATGACTTTTTGATGCACAATGTTTAGAAAAAGCAAACAAATATTTTTACATAAACAAGAGCTAGTATCAAACCTGCACTCAAGAAAGAAGAAGTTAATAGGCTGATTCATTGAGGCAGAGGAAAGTGATGAAGGAAATAGAGACTTAGATCAACAAAGAGAACTGAGAACACTGGAACTGTTAACCAGGTGGGGTATAACGGAGGATTATAAAGGCTTTTTCCTTATTATTTAAATTTATTTAAAAGATAATTGGCAGTTTAAGTAAGAATTATACTGGGAGATTGTAACATATATGGTAGTCAAATACATGAAAGAATAGCATATAGGCTGGGAGAGGCAGGGAACTATATTATATATAAAATGATGTAATATCATTTGAAGGTAAGCTGTAATAAGCTAAATATGTATGTATATATTATAAACCCCCAAATAATGAAACAAACAGTTACAGTTAATAAACATATAAGAGAAATAAAATAGATTTAGAATATACTCAGTTAATTCAAAAGAGGGAACAAAAAATAGATGGGACAAATAGCAAATAAGATGAGAGGCTTAGTCCTGTTAGTAATCACATTAAATACAAGGAGTCCAGTGATTTCCAGTAAATGAAGGATTGTCAGATTGAATGAAGTGAGAAAGACTTGGCCATGCACAGTCGTCTCCTTGTCTGCTGGGAATTTGCTCCAAGGCCACCAGTGGATGCCTGAACCAAACTCTGTACTGTGTACACACTGATGATAAAGATTAATTTATAAACTAGGCATAATAAGAGATTAACGACAACTCATGAAAAGTGAAACAACTATAACAATACACTATAACACAAATTATTATTTAAGATTTATGAGTTGTTTCTTGAATTTTTCCATTCAACATTTTAGTCAGAGTTGACCTGAAGTAACGGAAACTGCAGAAAACAAAATTACAGATAAAGCAGGACTGTGTATAAGTAGTTTTCTTTAAATATGAAAACACAAATAGCTTTAAAAAAAAAGAGAACAGAAATTTCTCTCATGCTGACACTAATTAAAAGAAAGCTGGAGTAGCTTATTAGAGAAAAGAGATTTGGAGGAAAGAACTTTCCCAGCGATTCATTTCATAAATATAAACTTATAAACCTAGATTCAGAAATATTAAAGTATTTGAAAACTAATCCAACAATGCATACAAAGATAATATTTCATCACCACGTAAGATCATCTTAGAGATGTAAGTATAGCTTAACATTGAAAAATTAATCATGTAATTCAATGTATTAACCAACTAAAGAACAAAACCACTATAGTTTTAATAGTAGACACAGGAAAGACAATTACCAAAAGTGATCAATCCATTATGGGAAAAAAAAAAAAAACCTCAGAAAGATAGCAATAGAAAAAACCTCCTTAACACATGAAAAATCTTACTAATGTTGAAAGACTTCCTGATCCCAAGAGAAAAAGAAGAATTTTCATGTCAGCCATGGCGGCACCCCCTGGTAACCCTAACAGTGGGGAAGGCTAGACAAGAGGATCTCCGTGAATTCCAGGCCAGCCTGAGCCACATAGTGATCAAGGCAGCCTGGAGTACAGGGAGACCTTGTCTCCCTTCGGTTGGTGTATTCGCTAAAACAACTCACAATTATAATTAGATATTGCATGCAAATAAATTAAACTTTAAAAGCTGCATCAACTTGTATACTATGTTTAGGTGGAAATTGACGGTGTCTTCCTATTTTGCTATAATAGCTCTGATTCTCTTTTTGCTTGAAACTCTTTCGCACAAGTAGCCCTTTTTCAAACTACAACTGCTTTTCCTTCCTCTTTTTCCTTTCCCCTGACACAGGAGCAAAACCTTGAAAATTGACAGAGGCACTGTATCAAAACTTTTTATTATCTTGAGTCTTACAATAACACCCTCCTTGTAGTGAAAAGTGCATACATTAAAAAGAAAAGTACATGTGTCAGTTTTCATTGCTAATAATCTACTGCCAAGGTCGTACGTGCTCAGCAGATAAAGCATTGCGTGCAGCTTTTTATTTTCACACTCTTTTACTTGAAAGGATATTTAGGAATAAGACAAGGGCAGATACAAGTGAGTAGTACCCATGAGTTTTCTGAACTCTGTGATGTGGCCCTGTAATCACAGGCACATCCTTCCCGCAGCATGTGCTCTGTGGGCACTTAGAGAGAAGATTCGCAAATGCTTGACAGATGAATTTGTATAGTGAGTGCTGATGGTTTTTAAAAGTTCATTTGGGATTTTTATTTTTGTTTTACTGAGTTTTGGCAGAAATTATTCTGTCCAACACATAACTAGTCGATAGCTTCAAACGTACCTAAAGCACTCATTGAATATATTTAGAATTCAAGCCTGCATTTCTTTTAAGGTGTTGGATGTATTCCCAGTTGTAAGAGATTGTTTTCCCAACATGCAGTCACAAACTTACTAATGGAGGCTGAATTAAATTCAAATTTTGTTTTATGCTATTTAGATGGTTTGTTATTTCTGATCAATGTAATTTGGCTATTGGCATGTATTTCAACAACAACCCACTTGTATTCCTTTCTTAAAATCAAATTTTGTCAGATTAATTAGCACTCATTCATTTGACAGCTAATTAGCACCTGTTCATTTTACGCATCTATCATGTATTTCTACCATCCTTCCTATTCTCCAGTTGGTATTCTAAGTGCATTTAATCTTCATAACACCTTACAAGGTGGATATGGTTCTGTGTGCTACAGATGAGGAGGCTGAGGCCAAGGCTTAGGCAAATAGAATCAGTAACCTGGCTGAGCTCATTCAAGAAGTGATAGAGCTGGCCTCCTTCATTGCCTGTCCCCCTAACCAAAATGTCATGCTATCTCCATTCATTCAACACATGTCTTGAATAGTCTGTCTGTCTGTCTGGATGCTGTATGAGATGCCAGGACACATGGGAGCAAAAGTATCTCTTATGCTTCCTGGGCAACAGTTACTAATCAAATCCCAGAAAAGTGAGAATTACCAAGGTGACCTATGCTTTTACAGGGACAGTCCCCAAAGCTATCAGTATAGATAGAATAACAGTTTGAGGAAAGGCCTTTCTGAGAGTGCCAAAAGCTAAGTTAGAAAATTATGGGATACTTCTTAGGTTAAATGTGAGGTTGGCTGGGGTCAAGAGCAAGAGCAATCTGGGCATAGGAGATTCCTGGGCAAAGCCCTTGTGGCAGAAGAGAACTTGACCATCAAGGAAGGAGAAAAGCGAGAAAAGCATGTGTTGCAACAGGTGAGTAGAGGGAAGGACGGGAAGCCACGAGAGCCTTGCAGGTAACATGTAAGGAATTTGGTATTTGTATCTTTAGAGCTATGAGAAGATGAGGATTATTTGCATTTTTCTGTTGTGCTTATGAGAATACACATACTGAGGAGTAAATGAAGAGAAGCTGCTCATTTTGAAAATGAGTGATGACAGCAACACAGAAAAGTTGAAAGTAGAAGATAATTAGAAGGCAAAATCGATCTGTTGATGGATGGAATCCGAGGACAGATTTTCTTCTACAAAAAGGGTGTCCTGGAGGGGGACAGGCTTGGAAAAAAGGGAAATTTCTACTTTGGACATGTTGAATTTACAGAGCTGTTGGAAGACAGGACTGAAGAAAGACCTTTGCAAATGATCTGTAGATAACAAATCAAGATATCCACAGAGATAAATAGAGATAGCCAGGGGAAGAGGGAAAAGGAGAGGCGAGGAGAGGAGGGGAGGGGAGGGGAGGGAAGGGAAGGGAAGGGAAGGGAAGGGAAGGGAAGGGAAGGGAAGGGAAGGAAGCGAGAATGAGAGAATGAATGGGAATATACTAGTTGTAGAGGAGTATGAGGAACCCCAGCATGTAGCAACCGTGCAAAGGAAGAAAGCTTGCAAAAGACTTAAGAGATGGGAAGAAACACAGCAGTTGCTGCCACAGAAGACAGAAAACACATAGAGTCCCCAAAATTTAGTGCAAGATTTTAGTGTTCAAGTCCCTTTCTGCCCTGTGCTGCCCAGAGGCAGCAGCCAGCTTGAATCCTTCTGAGAATGCAGATTCTAGGATCATTTTGGGAAGTCAGAGAATCTGCCTGGCCTAAGAGATGTAGGGAGAGGCTCAGGACTTGAGCTTGAAATACTGGGTGAAGAGGGTGGATGCATGGTTTGGAGGGCTCACTGAGAGTCTTCAAGTGTATGGTGCACCAGATACACACTGGATAGTATTTAGGCCATGGGAAGAGCCTTGGCACAGGAATCCTCAGCACTGGAAAAGCAACTTCTACAATTGCATAACTTGAACCTAGACCACCTTGACCCCACTCACTGCTAGGACTCACTGAGACTGAGCATCTCCCCCTCTCTACTAGTGGGAGCAGAACTCACCATTAGAGGTCCAGTATGAAGGCTTGGACTCCTCTACCTCCCTGAACTGTGGCCCAGAATGCATCCTTCACCTCTCTGCCCAGGTGACCTTATGTCAAATGCCTGGATAAGGTTTTGTGATTGTGGTTGTGTTTGCCTGCTCATTTGAAGGTTACTAGATAATAGGGAAAATAGAGAAATGACTTATTCCTAGGGAACATTTGTTTGCTTTGAGTAGTTTTCACTTTTTCTAAGTGCTCAAACACAGTCAGTTTCAGATTCAGTTCCTTGATTTGGCTCTCTGGTTCAGTTTCAGAGTCCCATCCTAGATCTCTAGGATTTGTTCTTCATCTTTCTTCTATGATTGATTCAACAGAAGTTCTGGGAGGAAAAGCATCAGTTTCCCGGGCTCATGGAGTAAATATAGGTACAGATCTTCAGTCAACCAGTTTTGTGTGTTGTCCTAGACAGGATGCAGAAGGCTGGTACCTGGAAGCCTGCCAGCATGCAGACCCCACCCCAATCTGGCTTCCCACCCAGCCAAGCTCAGCTCTGACTTAGTTACTCCTGAATTGTTAAGGTTTGTGTCTAGATGTCCCCTAAAGCCTCATGAGGTCATATTTGGGATGTTTTAAAGGTGGCTGGATCTGGAGCTGGGATCAAGGCTGTGTGATTAGTAAAATACTAATTGACTTGGCATAGTCTGGATAGGATTAACTGGGTGTAAGTGCTATCTACCCTAAGGGTGGGTAGGTTGGGTACGATACAAGGGAAAGAAGAGGATGGTTGCTTGTTTTTTGTCACTTGCATGATGCTTGCTGCCTTCTGTTTGCCCTGCTTTGCCATGGACTGTTTCTTTTCTGTGATGTCCCTCTGACATGTCACCCTGCCTTCGGTTATGCTGAAACTTTTATGAACTATAAGCCAAATAAACTTCTCCTCCTTTACTGAAGGTCTCACATATTTGTCTCAACAATAAGAAAAGTAACCAAGACATAGATATTGTATATCTGCTTTCCTTTAGATGATGAAAAAAGGAATAGTGATTAACTATAAAGAAGACATCATTCCCCTTCTTATCATCAGAGGGGTCACACAAAAGGGTCACCAAATTTGCATCAACCTTAGTGTCAGGTCCACTTACTAGCTGTATGGCTGAGTAACTCACCCCACTTGTCGATTCTGTCTTTCCTCCATTTTCACATGGGCATAATATCTCCTAGCCTTCAAGGTTATTTATTTTAAGACTTAAAGGAGATGGTGTACATCAAGTGTCCAGTCCATGCAATATATCCAGTAAATGCTTGGTCTCCTGTTTCATCCTTCTTGGCCCAACTCAGTGCTGGTATAAAGCACCTCTCAGTCCTATGGCCGTGACCAGACAAGTTAACATAATATTCTCATATCTATGCATGGAAGTGAGAAAGCCACATGAAAGTTCTTCTACTTTCTTTTCGCCCTTTCTTGATACTTTATCATATTATTTCTTAATGATGTTGCCCCACATGCTTGTGGCATCCCAAATTGAATTGCATCATAAAGATAACAGCCCAGACCAAACCTTGTTTTTTTTCTTTTCCTCCGTAGACAACCTTGAAGAGGAGAAGGGTATTTTATGATTCCCAGTTTTTCCTTTCAGTGACTTGCATTTAGATTGAAGCATATTTATTGTAATATCATTTATCCTAGCAATTCTCTGCATTAAATAAAAATGTCGAATCAGTGTCCAGAATGATACACAACATTTTTGCTAACCCTGTGATTTTAATTTTAATTCTCTATGACACAGTGCATATGGAGAAAATTAAATGCATCATGATAAGGTGGTGCAGTACAATCTGAGATGAGAGGAGAAATTAAGCTGTAATAATTCCATTTAGGACTGTGACAGCCCCAGTTCTGGGTCTTGTGGTCTTTCAGAGATACCAGGAAAGCATGAGTAAATATTATATAAGCTCTCTGTGGTACTTTAATCTTGGACTTACAGAGACATTTATTAATCAAATAGAATGATTAATATATATTCATAGACAGTGCCCAGCTTGGTCTAAAAAAACTTTTCATTTTCACATTTCTAATTTAAAAGATTTTTCTGAAGAAGATAGGTTTAAGAACATAAAATTATTTCAGCAATTGTTTTGAATCAAGATAATTTTTTTCCTATCATGTAAGGCTTCAAGGATTTGAGGTTGTATGTGTCCCATTCCTATTTCTTTCAAAATAAAAGATACTTTCCTGATTCAATAACAAATAATTATTTTTATTGCTCTTGAGATGTGGCTTCACTGAAACAGTCTTTGGGAGGGCCTGGGAGGAGGCACTTTCTGTGGCAGCTGTTCCAGAACCAGACCAGCCTGCACCAGGGTAGGGGTGAACAGCTCCATGCAAAGGCCCATCCTTCATACCAAGGCCTTTGGGCCCTTTGCAAGATTCCCATAGCATTGGCTTAGGATGTTCTGGAGAACTGGTCCCCAACCTCATGAACCATAAGATACCCCCATCTCTTCCCCTAACTTCTTATCTTTTCTTTTCCTCCAACTAAACACAAAGCCAGAATATCAACATCTTGTTTCTTTTTTTGCTTAGTAGTCTTAGTCTCTCATTCCTCAAAAAGAGTTGAATGCAAACCACACATTCAAAAAGAATCTGGAATATATAAAGAACTCTCAAAACTCAAAAGAAAAAGCAGTTAATCTGTCTTAAGAAATAGAAGGCATGAAGAGGCCCTAAAGAAGACACACAGGTAGCAAAGAAGCACACACAGAGTTATTTACCAATATTAGCCATTAGGGAAATGCTGCTTAAAAGTCATTATCATATATTTACCAAAATAGCTAAAATAAAAGAGTCGTAACACCAAGTACTGAAAAGAATCCAGAGAAGGTGGGTCATTCCTCATGGGCAGCAGGGGTGGAAAGCCATAGCTAGGCTGGAAAGCAATTAGGCAGCTTCTGATAGAACTGAACATGCAATTTCCCAGTAACTCAGCAGTTTCACTGTTGGGCACTTATCCCAGAGAATTGGTGGGTCTGATTCACACAAAAGCCAGGACACAGAAGTTTCTTACAGCTTTATTCATGACAGCCCCAAAGCAGCAGTCACTCAGCTCTCCTTGAATGGCATAGAAAATACTTCAGCAATAAAAAGAATGATCCACTCCTGCAGCAACTTGATGAATCTCCAAGGATCATGCTGAACAAAAATGGCAATCTTGAAACACACAAGCTATATGATGCTATTTACATAAAATTTTGAAATGACAAAATTGTATAAGTAAAGGACAGATTGTTTGCCAGTGGTTAGGAAAGATGGGTTGGAGGGCAGAAGGCAAGAAGGTGTAGATGTAAGAGAGGCACACAAAAGTTGCCTATAGTGACAGAATTACTTGTCTTGACTGTGGTGGTGACATGAACACTACAGATGCTATGAAATTTCAGAAAACAAATGTACACATGCTATACTCACACACTCAGAGGATCACATAAATAACTGAAAATCTGAGTAAAATTCTTTAAGTGAATTATATCACCCAGGTGTGGTGGCACACACCTGTAATCCTCACACTCCAGAGAATGAGGCAGGAGGATTGTCACAAGTTTGAGCCTGGCCTAGAGTACACAGTGACATCAAGGCCAGCCTGAACTATGTAGTGAGACCCTGTCTTAAGAAAGAAAAAAAAAAGGATTATATTGAGATCAGTATCCTGGTCATAGATTACATCCATCAATCTCAGTATCCCGGTTGTGATATCATAGTATAGTATTATAATATGTTACCATGAAGTAACCAGGTGAAAGGTTTATGGGGTCATTCTGTATTACTTACTCTGCATAAATCCACAGTTATTTTAAAAAAAAAGGTAAAGGGAGAAAGTGACACTCTCCTTCAGTGGAACCTTGTCCATGCCATGTTCTCAAATAGTCCTGGTAGGTAAAGGTCTGTGTCCCCATTTTACAGGAATAAGGAATGCAAGGTTAAGAGATGCCAAGGGAAGAATCAGTGGCCTTGTCACCCTTCTGCTAAGCAAACTCTGCCCTCTCGTTACCCTTGGCTGCTGGTGCACCAACCACTTGCCTCAAAAACTCAGCTCCCCAAGGAGACAGTTTCAGAATTGAGATGCCAGGGCTGGTAACCATCTCCATCTTCCAAAGAGGATGCAGCGATCATTCAGAGCAGAGACCAGCATCTGGCTTGGTTGCTAAGCAGACCATAAAGAGAACCCATGCAAAGAGCTCACTCAGAAAACCCGGGCTGGCATCAAATGAAACAGTTGGTGAAGGAGAATTCCCAGCAGCACAAAGGGCATTAATGAAAATGAATTGACTAGAGGTGTCTGTATAAATATTCCTAAAGATGAGGTTGTCAAACAGAGTTAGACCTTGGGGAAATTTATCAGTCACTGATAATGATAGGGAAAATAAATTTAAAAAGACAAAATCATTTAAGATTAGATTTTATATACTAATGTGATTGGTTACCTACAGAAGGAGAAGGGAAATGAGTGGAAAGAAAAGGGAGATGGGAAAGGAAGAGGATGAGAGAGACCCTTTCTGTGAATGGGTCTTTTTGTTTTCTTTTGTTTTATAGCTCTGCCTTAGAACATGGAGTCACATACCAGAAAAGTGAAATGCTGTATAGAATTAAAACCTACCAGGATGTGAAGGCAACCCACAGTGAAATGCAAACAGTAGCATATGACCCTAACTCCATTTCAAGTGGATGTGCAGTCGCCCTGAATGCAGCAGGAACTCAGTAACCAAAGCAGAATCGTGACTGGAAACTGCAAGAGCTTACAACCTTTAGCTAACGTGTGTGTTTTCTACAGCAGAGTGAGCGAACAGTTTTAGAACTACTTTATGTAAATACTAGGATCAATCAAATGAATACATTATCATGGTAATAGAGCCAGGCTTCTTACCTTTTATGGGGGGATGGCACCTCACTAATTTATTCAGGCTGGCCTGGAACTCACAGTCCTCCTGTTTCAGCCTCCCAAGTAGCTGGGTTTACAGGCATATGCCACTGCACCCTGTTTATAATTTTTAAGAATTATTAACTCAGGTAAATTGTACAGATTTAAGGGTTTAACTGTGACATACCACATTTTAATTCTGTTCACCCTTACTACTACCTTTTCCTGCCTTTCCTTTCTCTCCCTCCTACAATCCCTCTTTCTCTTTCTTCTTCCTCTGCCTTCGGTTTTCAGGTCTTTTTAAAATTTTATTTAGTTAGTTTCCATGTATGAGAAAAAAATTGTGATTCTTGTCTCTATGTCTGGCTTATTTCCCTTTACACGATAACCTCGTGTTTTGTCTATCTTCCTGTAAATGACATAATTTCATCGTCATCATGGTTGAAAACTACTCCATTGTATGTGGTAGAAAACATGCCACATTTTCTTTACCCATTCATCTGATCTAGGCTGATTGCATATCTTGGCTATTGTGAATAGTTCTGCAAATAAACACGTTCGCAGGTATATATGCCAACTTCATCTCACTAGTATATAAGCAGAAGGGTATGTGCTAGATCTACATTTAGTTTTTCAAAAAGAACTACTATACTGTTGTGCTATACAGTAGCATTATATTAATTTATTTTCCCACCAGTAGTATATAAGAGTTCCCTTTTCTCCTTGCCAGAGTTTTGTTTTTATAATGGCTATTCTGATTAGGATGAGATGGAATCTCTATGTACAATTTTGTTTTTGCTTGTATGTTTGCTTTTGATACTGAGGATTGAAGCTAGACCTTCACACTGAGCTATGTTCCTGGCCCTTTTTTATTTTTAATTTTGAAACAAGGTCTCACTGAGTCAATAATTTGCCCAGGCTGGGCTTGAACGTTCAGTCCTGCATAAGCTTCACAGAGTTCTGGGACTACAGGCACATATCATATTGCCTATCTAGTTTTGATGTACATTTACTTGATGGTTAAACTTGTTAAGCATTTTTTTCATATATTTATTGGCATTTGTACTTCTGCTTTTGAGGAATATCATTTAAGATAATTTACCCATTTACTGATTGTGTTCCTTGTTTTGTTGTTGACTTTTTTGAGTTATTTACATATTCCTATCAGATAAATAACTGGTGGTTTTTCTTCCATTCTGTTCTTCATGTGGATTTATTCCTGTGCTGTGCAAAAGCTTTTTAATGTGATGTATCCCAGTTGTTATTTCTTGCTTTTATTTCCTGAACTATTAGAATACTATCGAGGAAACTGTGGCCTGTACCAATGTCTTGGAGCATGCCCCTGTGTTTTCCTTTTCACAGTTTCCTGTTTCAAGACTTTCAAGCTTTGCATTGAGATCTTTAATCCATTTTCAGTTGATATTTGTATAAAAATGAAGGACAGAGATCTAATTTTAATATTCTATATCTAGTTTTCAGTTTTCCCAGCACCATTTTTTGAAGAGGCTCTTTTTTCCAACATTTCTTTCTGGCTCATTTGTTGAGAATCTGCAGATGTAGGTTGTATGTAGATTTATTTCTGATTCTCCTGTTCTGTTCCACTAGCCTGTATGTTTGTTTAATGTCAGTTCCGTGCTGTTTTTGTAACTATGGCTTTGTAGTGTATTTTGAAATCAATTATGACACCTACAGCATTATTCTTTGCTCAGAATTGCTTTGGCTATTTGGAGTTTTTTATGCTTTTATATGAATTTTAGTTGAGGTTTTTTTGTTTTGTTTAGTTGGGGTTTTTTTTGTTTTGTTTTGTTTTGGTTTTTTTTTTTTTTTTTTTTTGGTACCAGGGATTGAACTCAAGACCTCACACTTGCCAGGCAAGTGCTTAGGCCACTGAACTAAATCCCCAGCTCATAATTTTAGAACTTTTTCTAGTTTTGGAAAAATGTAATTGGTATTTTGTTAGGGATTGCACTAAATCTGTTGATCATTCAGTAGTATGGCTATCTAATATACTAGTTTATACCACTCCGTGAACATGGGAGGTATTTCTTACTATTTAAGAAAAGAATTACAGATAAGGAAAGGAGAAGTGGTAGAATGAACACTTTAGTGTCAGACTGGAATTATAGGCTTCAGTATGAACATGTAGGTATAGATACAGATACATAGTCAGATAGTTATAGAAATAAGTACAGAAGGGTGAGGGCACATGTCATGACAGATATATATGTATACAGATAGGTATCATGAATGTAATTACACACATGTATACATATATAATTTCTGAACTCAGTCCTCTAATTAGGTTTAGAAAACACAAAATCCTCACAACAGTGGTCTCTTGATTTCTACATACCATTCTTCAATAAAAGAAACCAGAGATCCTTGGAGAAATGGTTGGTTCCAGAGATGAACAGAGAAATATTATGATTCCAAAAAGCACTGAAGTGCTTAATAAATGATGGGCACATGTAAGAAAGATACAGGGTAACTTACAGGGGCTTCCTCTGGGTTGATATGGAACAATATAAGAAATAAAATAATGATACTGGTTTATACCCCCATATAATAAAATAATAACCATGCATATATATTGATAAAAAATAAATGAATAGATAAATGCAGTAGAAAATGTAAGTGTTTTTACAGTAGAATGCTAACTAGTGTAGAAGTAATGTTGGAAATAGAAAATTATCATTTTGTAAATGTTATGGTAATGACTGTTGCAGACCTGAATTATCAATTGATGCTAAAATTAGTGGAAAAAGAGTATGATGGGAGAAGAATATTTGCATGCTTTCATAGTGTTTTCCTGTAAGATACTTACTAGTTACAGATACACAGAGGAAAATAGAAACTACACTGTAGATAATCTGGTGAGTACCATCTCAATCAATTATTAAAGTTAATATCCTCAGAATCCTATACCATGTTCAATGAATCCCTGAGAAGGAGTCCACATCTCCTGTGAACTTTTCTTTCCTAAAAATAAGAAGCTTGGTTAGTTAATCAGGAGAAGACATCAGCAAGTGAAATCAAAAGATGTTCCACAAAGTAAAGGACTGACATGTTCCAGCAGCCAAGTCCTGAAGGACTGAAGAGCTGTTTCTCTTTGGAGGATACGAAAGATACAGGACAGCTGCACATAGTTTGAGATTCTGGACTAGATGGTAGGCCAGCTAAAGGGCATTGTGGGCAACAGGAGAAATATGAATGAATTGATGAATAATGTTAGGTTAGTGTCTCATTTCTTGATTTAGATCATTGTTCCTTGATTTGTAAAATGTTAATATTTTCAAAAGTTGAGTCAAGGGTATATGAGAACACTTTGTTCTATCCTTGTAACTTCTCTAAACCTAAAAGTATTATAAAACACACAGTCAAAATAAATTAGGTAGAATTACAAAAGAAACAAATTATGTTGAAATTACATTATATGTCAATGAATGATTATAGTAAAAGTATTTAATTTAATCACATGAATCCAAAATAACAGTATATAATATACCTTATAAAGAGCTTCTTATACGTTACAGAATATTTCCATATCTTTTCATTTAATCTCTAAAACCCATAAAGTTGACATTTCTCCCCATTTTAGAGATGAAGAATCATTCTGAAAGGATTCTGGTTAAAACAAGCACAAAACACAAAAACAAGCAAACACTTAACTGCCAGGCAAATGCACCTGCTTTCAAGTCCCACTGCTACCATTTTCAGCCTGCAAAGGCCACCCTGACCAAACCAATGTAAAAACCAGAGAGGAATTCTAGCAGACCTATCTTAGGACTTTTGTAAACACTCAGTGCAGACCCTAGCATGTCCTTGGCACTAACAGAAGAGGATGGTGGCTGTGGTGATGGTGATGGAATCTCAGAGCTGAGGGGCATCTTCAAGTCCAGCCAGTCTCCTCCCTAGATATGGAGTCAGAACGTCCTCCATGTGGTCTGGATGCACTGTGGACACTTAGAATGAGGCACAGCTTAACACTATTGAGAGTCCTTTTTTAAAAAAAAATTATTCTATCCACTCTTGTAGATTACAGCATGTTTAGAAAATATTTCATCTATTGCTGTACTTTTAAGAGTTAATAGTAGGTGCATTTTCAAAATGATCATTTCTAATATCAAGATGGCTAAGGAATGAACAAGTGAAATAGACAGATTGATGTTCACCTATGTGCACCCCTGCTCTGCCCTCAGAATCATCCCTGATCTGTCTTGGGTGACCGTTGTTATCTGTGTGAGTGATTGGAAAACTGCAGAAATTCACACTTGAGTTATATTTTCTTGAGACCTACTCAGGAACTTAGCACACAGGGTAAGATATGGGATAAGGAGCAACAGGATCCACATCTAGTGCCTGAATGCCCCTCATTATGTACTCATATTATGAATTAACAAGAACTTCACCTATGGTCATCCCTTCACCCTGGAACTGTGTAGCATATTGCTTTGTCCTTGAGGTCTTTCACATCACTTTTTTCCCTTAAGTGTAAATAGAATAACTTGTCCTGTGGGACTGCAGTCAAATTCAGCACATGAGACAAGACACATATAATTAGACTTGAATATTCCTCGAATCACCCCTAAAGTTATACAGCAGGATGATGTGGGTACAGCTGTCATTTATGCACTGCTTATCTGCATAGACAAGATGCAATATTGTGTTCACAGTGTGGCTTTTTAGTTAAGGTCATGGGCCCTAGAACTAGTCTACCTGGGTTCAGATCTTCAGTCCTTAGAGAATTAGCTTTGTGACCCTGGGCTAGTTATTTAACATGTCTGTTCATTAGAGAAGTGGGAATGACAATCACTTTTCTTTCATACAAAGCATTAAGAAGAATTAAGAAAATGGTATATGTAAAACCAGTTCTTGAAATTTTCTAACACTCATCTATGCCACTTATTATTATTATTATTATTATTATTATTATTATTATGCATTTTATATGTGCAATATATACAGCAACACATACAAAAATGTAGCTCTATGGTCCTGTACAGCACAGCTGGAGAGAGGAGGGTGAAGTCATGCTCCTCCCTTCCTCCACTGACCCAAGACTGCGCAGCTGGCAAGAAGAGTCCGAGATCAGCTCCTACCTTTTTCCATCAACCTGGGACAGCAATGGCTGGTAGGCCTGGAGACCTGAAAGAATGCCAGTGACACAGTAGGACGCTGGCTAAGGCACACATATGGACAGGTAGAACTAGAGGCTTGGAAATGTCTCATGCAACAGTAAGAATATGAACCAACAGTCAGTTAGGAGAACCAGTATTGTGCTTGGGGACAAAGATACAGGAATAGAAGCAAGCAGGTAGGGTCACCCCTTCTCTTTTCTTGTATTTTCTTTCCTTTTATTTTTTCCTTTTCTAAATGACTGGGGAAAACTCCAGCCATAGAAAACTAATCTCACCCCCCCAAATCCACAAACAAAGATCAGATACAATTCCAGCACAAACCCACTGGCAGTGTTGTCCAAGAGTATACATTTCTGGCATCTGACTTGGACCTGCCACAGAAGTATAGACACCAGAGGAATTTCATTGCATTCATTTTTCTCCATCTGATTGGTTTCTCTGTTGATAAGTTGGATTTGTATTTTGTTTTGTTTTGGTTTTTTGTTTGTTTTCCCTTTATTTTCTCATTTTCTCTCTGTTCTGCTTTGTCTTATTTTTCTTTCTGTATTTTTTTAGTATATGAGGGATTTTTTGTTTAGTGGGTTTTTTCTTTTTTTCTTTTCTGTTTTCTTCCTTTTTTCTCTCTTTCATGATTTAGATCTCTAACCTTTATTTTTCTTTTATTGGACTTTTCCTCTCTTTAGTCAAGTATTTCATTTGACTTTACGATGTTTCCATGTGAGTAAACATTGTCTATGCTCTTTCTGGTTCACTTCAAAGCTCCTAAGCCTTCTCTTCCAATCCTTCTCTCCTGTGTCCTACAATTACTTAAAACCTATAAGGTCATGCTATGCCCACCAAACTTACTCCTACTATATTTAACACTATTTCTCTCTCCACCCTCATCCTACCCTTATCCTCTTGAAACTCCACACCCAAAGAACAAGGTAAAGTCACTCTACTAAGTAGAATATCATTGTATATAAGTTCTTGTAAGTTGAATTATATTATATTTCTATAAACCTTCCTTCCACAGTTATGGATAACAGGCTAGTAGTTAACACAATTTGTTGATAGTCAGGCTGTACTTGAGTCTATTGTTATTGCCAGCTGCACTACTTTAACCAGGAAGTCATACATGCTATAACCAGTCCCTCCCACCATATGAAAACATTACAAATGTAAGGGGTCATAATCATCATTACAGTCCAGTACCAAGTAATGGGCCCTAAATCAGGTAGATAGCAATGCCTCAGTCTTAATATTTTGGGAAGGGAGGTTCTTGGGATAGAGCTAAAGACCAAAAACCACCTACATCTAGAAAACATGGGGAGGAACAGCCACCTCCTAGGAAAGCCTCAACACCAGTAATAAGGCTATCTGGCATAAGAAATCTACAACATCAACAGAGAAAACAAAATAAAATACAAAACGATAAGATGAAGTAGCAAAATGGAATCTCAAATGGCCAACCCACCCAGGAAAAGTCAGAGCACAAAGAGATAGAGAAAAGTGGAAGCCAACAAATAGAACTTTCTGAAATAATAACATCAGAAGTAAAAAATAAATAAATAAATAAAACAGGCCACAGAAAAAAGATAATCTCTAAGGTCCAAAAAAATGACTATCAAAATGAAAGACATTGAAGTAGACACAGATAAATAAAGAAGCTCAGGAAAACACTGGAAATCATGAATGCCAAACATAGACAAGGAATGAAATCAGTGAAACAGATCGAAACAGAACTGCCTGAAGTTAAAAACTCCATGGAAAGTATATGCAGCAGATTGAATGAAGGTGAGGATAGAATATCAGATCTGGAAGACAGGAACACAACTAGCAACCAGGTAATGAAAGATAACTAAAAAGTAGTAAGAGACTATGAAAAATCAACTCAACAGCTACAGGATGAAGCAAAGAAGAGCAACATAAGATTCACTGGAATCAGTGAGAAAGCTGGAGACAGTACAAACGCCATTAAAAACCTCTTCACAGAAATAATGGCAGAAAACTACACAAACACAGATAAAGAATTTGACATATAAATAAAGGAAGCATATAGAACTACAAATAGCCACCACCAAAATAATCTATATCAATAGATTATATAATAAACAATATTCTAGAAGTCCAGCACAAGATCAAATATTAAAAGCAGCTAGAGTAAAGAGACTTTTATCTGTAAAATAAAGCCCATCAGAATCACAGCAGACTTCTCAACACAAGCCCTCAAATCAACTTAAGAGGAAGGTATTTCAAGCCCTAAAGGAAAACAAGCTTTAAACTAAATTTATGTACTCCACAAAACTGTCTTTCAAAATTGATGGACAAATAAGATACTTCCATGACAAAGAACAACTGAAGAAATTTATTACCACCAAAACAATTCTAAAAGATGCTCTGAAGGACACATTAGAAAGAGATAACAAGGACCATAAACACCATCAGAAATCATCCACCATTCAGGGCATAGAAGAGAAAACCAGAGAGAAAACAACAGGAAAAAGAAAAGCCAATATATAAAATTATAACCATCAACGAAAACTGGTCTCAATTCACCAAGAGAAACAGACTGGCAAAATGTATCAAGAAACAAGATCCAACACTATGCTGCATGCAAGAAACACATTTAACCCTCAAAAAAGAAATTTATAGACTAAAAGTCAAAAGGACAGAAAACAATTCTCCATCCCACAGAACCCCCCCCCCAAAAAAATAGAGGTAACTAGTCTATTTTCAGACACTGGAAACTTTAAGGCAGAACTGATCAAAAGAGACAAAGAAGGTCACTATGTATGCACTAAGGCAAAACTCTAAGAAGAAGAGATAACAATCATAAATATTTATGCATCAAACACAGGTTCAGCCAACACATAAAACAAATATTAACAGCCATGAAAAATCAAATAAACACTAACACAATTGTAGTGAGGGACCTAATACCCCACTGTCACAAATTGAGAGATTTGCTAGACAAAAAAAATCAACAAAGAAATATTAGAATTAAACCAAACTTGTAAACAAATGGACTTGGTAGATGTCTATAGAGTGTTCCATCTCAAAACATCAAAATACACATTATTCTCAGCTGCATATGGGACATTCTCCAGATAGACCATATATTAGCTGACAAAACATGTTTAAGTTAATATAGAGGAACTGAAATCATCTCATGCATACTCTCTGACCATAGCACAATGAAACTGGAAATCAGTGAAAAAGGAAATCACAAAACTACATTAACACATGGAAATTAAACAACACCCTTGTGAACAACCAGTGGGACACAGAGGGAATTAAAGATGAAATAAAATAGTGTATACAGTTAATCAATAATGCCGGTACAACATACAGAAACTTATGGGGTGCAATAAAAGCAGTCCTACAAGGGAGATTTATAGTGATGACCTCACACATTAGGAAGATAGAATGAGTTCAAATGAACAACCTAATGTTGAACCTCCAACTTGTAGGAAGAGAAGAACAAATCAAACCCAAAGCTCATACAAGAGAGGAAATTATAAAGCTAAAAGCAGAAATTAATGCTCTAAAGATTAAGGAAACTATATAAAGGATTACTGAATTGAAAATTTGGTTCTTTGAAAGAATAAATACAATTGATAACCATTAGCCAGCCTCATCAAAAGAGGTAATTCAAGCAATTAGGAATGAAAATTGGAAAATTGCAACAGATCCTATAGAAATCCAGGAGATTTCCAATACTTCCTATGAGAATCTACCTTCTAATAAGATGGAAAACACAGAAGAAATGAACAGATTCCCAGACACAATAAAATTACCAAAAATAAGATATAAAAATTCTAAATAACATAAAGATATAAAAATTTTAAATAACATAAAAATCCTAGATACCAGTAAATGAAATTGAAAATGTAATTAAAAATTTACCAACAAAGAAAAGCTTACTCCCCGGCAAATTCACCGTTGAATTCTACAAAAAATTTAGAGAAAAATTAATGCCACTAATGCTGAAACACTTTAAAGAAATTGAAAAGGAAACATACTTCCAAAATCATTCCTGGAAGCAACTATTACCCTGATTCCAAAACCAAAGAAGAATGCACCCAAAACAGAAAACTAAAGCCCAATCTCCCTAATGAACATAGATGCAAAAATCTTTATTAAGATACTAGAAAACAGAATGCAGCAAATCATGAAGAAGATTATACATTGTGTCACAGAAGGATTCATCCTAGGGATACGGGAATCATGCAGCATATACAAATCAATAAATTTAATGCACCATATTAACAGAACCAAAGACAAAATCATGTGATCATCTCAATAGATGCAGAAAAAGCCTATGACAGTGTCCAACACTCATTCATAATAACAATCCTACAGAAAATTGGAATAGTCTGTACTTTAACTTTATAAAATTCATCTATGACAGACCAATAACTAACATCATATTAAATGGTCAAGAACTCAAAATTTTTACTCTAAAATCAGGAACAAGACAATGTCCATTATCACCACTCCTATTCAGTATAACTTTGGAAACATTATCCAGAGCAGTTAGACAAGAGAAAAAACAAAAAGAATAGATACAGGAAAAGAAGAAGTTAAATTATCACTATTTGCTGATTACATGATACTCTGCATAACTCCACCAAAAACTCCACCAAAAAAAACTTGTATGTTTAATATGCAAATTCATCAATGTAGCAGGATACAAAGTCAGTACTCAAAAATCAATAACATTCCACAAACAGGAACCTCACTGAGAGAGAAATTAGGGAAACCACACTTTTCACATTAGCATCAAAAAATGAAATACTTAGGAATCTAACAATTGATATAAAAGATCTGTACAGTGAAAATTATAGTACCCTTTTTAAAAAGGAGATAAAGGAGGATATTAGAAAATGGAAAAATATTCCTTACTCTTGGATAGGAAGAACCAACAGAGTGAAAATGGCCATACTCCCAAAACTGTTATACGGATTTAATGCAATCTCAATCAAAATACCTTTAGCATACCTCATAGAGACAGAGAAAACACTCCCACAATTCATTTGGAACCAGAAGAGGCCTAGAATAGTAAAAACAATTCTAGACAACAAAAACAAGTTGGGAAGTCATCACAATCCCAGACCTGAAATTATACTACAAAGCTACTGTGATAAGATCAGAATGATATTGGCAAAAAAAAAAAAAAGCAGGTCTGAGGATCAGTGGAGCTGAATAGAAGACACAGATGCAATGCCAGATACACACAACCACCTTATCATTGACAAAGCCGCCAAACATGTTCATTGAAAGATAGTCTCTCAATAAATGGTGCTGGAAAAACTGGTTCCACATGCTGAAGACTAAAACTAGACCCATGTGTATTACCATGCACTAAACAAAAGTAAAAATGGATCAAATATCTAAATATTAACATAGAAACTCTAAATGCACGGAAACAGAAAATAGGCAGAAATGTCAAAGGCATAGGTGTAGGCAGGGACTTCATGAAAAAACCCAGACTGCAAGGAACTATTACAAATAATCAACAAATGGGATCTCACCTTTTTAAAAAGACAACAAAAGAAATCACCAGCGGAGTGAAAAGACAACACACAGAGTAAGAAAAAATTATAGCCAGTTGTTCCTCAGACAAAAACTTACAACTGCAAAATATAAAGAATTGAAAAAAGCCAGATCTCCCAAATTCAAAGACCAGTCCAAAAATGGACATGTGAGATGAACACACACTCTTCTAAGATGAAGAAATGCAAATATCAAGTAAATCAATCAAATATAAAATATATTTTTAAAATGTTCAACATGGATGGTTATTTGAAAAATACAAATTCAAACAACACTGAGACTCCATCTAACTCCAGAAAGAATGGCTGTCATCAAAAAATTAGCCAATAACAAATGCTGTAGGTGCCATGGGGGGGAAGAACCCTTCTCCACTGTTAGTGGGCATATAAAGTGGTAAAATCACTTTGGAAATCAGTGTGGAGAGTCCTTAAAAACTAGCATTAGAGAGGTCCCATTTGAGCGAACTATTCCCCTTCTGGGTATCTTCCCAAAAATTAAAAACATCATACCACAGTGATATACATGCACCCATGTTTATAGCAGCACAATTTATAATAGCTAAATCTTGGAAACAACCCAATTGCCCATCAATGAAAAAATGGATAAAAGGATGTGATTTTTTGTATGATGAAATACTGCTCTGCCATAAAGAAGAATGAAATGGAGACTTTTATAGGTAAATGGATGCAACTCAAGACCTACTCATAAGTGAAATAAATTAGTCATATATGTGTAAACATTGTATTGTCTCGCTAGTGTGGGAAACTGAACAAGTAAATGAGGTCTACACTCTACAATAGATACTGTGAATTAGGAAGAAACTGTTCAAAAGAAAAGACAAGCTGTGATAGGAGAAGAGGAAGGAAGGAATGAAAAAAGAAAAAATATGTTTATACATGAAGTAGTTAAGATATTTATACAGTTAGTTTCTCTTAATTCGTGAAAAAAAGGCTTGTGCTACTATTGTGTGCATAAGCTACCATGCCTATATCTTGTACTCTGAGTAACTACTATGAAGCCAACAATATGCAATGTATTAACTATTGTCACTCTTCTGCTAACCTGTTTTAAAACTGTTTTATTATTTTTATTTTTTCTCTTTAAAATAATATGTAACTTTAAAATAGCTTAATTACTAAAAAAGAGCATATAGTTGAGTAAATTAAGAACATGTCTGCTGTGACCCCATGAACTAACTCCTCAGGGGAATGTCAAGCCTCGTTTTATGCTGGTTTAAAGCCTCTCTGTGGTTACTGCACGATTAACAACAAGGGATGATGACACCGATGGAAGCAAAGGTAATGGCTTTTTGGCAGCAGTACTGGTGGCTACGGTGACGATAGTAGCTGTACAAGTGGAAAAAGTGGTGCTACAGATAACAATGGGAAACTGGTTCCTCGCGGTGTGGTCGTGATGTTGATAATAGTAACAGTGGAGGTGTTGATGGTGTTATTGGCGTGGCAGTGAGGGATGTCAGTGGTAGTGAGAGTGACAATGTAGGTCACTGTGATGGTGTTGGCTGTGGTTCTGTCTGTCATGTTATGACAGGATGCTATCAGTATGATGATGGTGAGCATCATGGGGGTAGACAATGATGCTCTTCATGATGATGATGCTAATCATTAGTTAATATTAATGACAATGGATCAAGTAGATGGTGATTCCTGTAGTTTAGATCAGCACTTAAATTTGTATGACAGAGGTGGGGGTTTGTATTTCAGAAATTCCCTCAAATGATCTTATATTTATTTACAGTTATAAAATATTTTCCTAGGATCTCGTGGGCAGTACATCCAAATGAAAGTAACCTCTGAGCTAATTTGCTCACAAAGTTAATTGAATATTGCACAAAGTGTGGTATTTGGAACACTCATCCAGCAGGTGAAAGTTAAGTAAGCCTGGAAAACCCTGGGATTTCTGTCCTAGTCTTAGAGAGTTGCATGTATTGGGCTCTCAAAACATCTGCAGACTGCAACAAAGATCTGTTTCACTTTGTCCTTGCCAGTGTCTCCAGAAATATTTGATTACTGATCCCTTTTTATTAGGAGGAGGTAGTAGGTACCTCTTAACCATTATACAGAACCATTAGAGAAACGCTGGAGAGCACTTGAAAGGAAAAATAAACTTTAAAAATTAGCCCTACAGACACTGATTTTTAAGGGCTTGAAAGGAACGGTTAGCTTCAGTTTAGTGTAAATTATGTCTTCTGTCATTACAAGTAGCAAAGATCATCTTAAATTTATGTAAACAGAATTGACAAGGAATGCATTAGTTGTATAAATTAAAGGCATTATCAGAATGAATCCTCAAGAATGAAATTGCATTAGCTCCATAAAACATTTACAACCTAAGAAACCCATATCCTTTTATTCCATACTCATAAAATTGGTAATTTGGTCATTATAGAAAAGTGGTCCTTGTTTACTTTGGAGCCTAAGGCTAGGCTAATAAAATAATCTTGGATGACTGAAAGGAGCAGTCAATCTGTAGTTCTTTCTTTGTGCATAGGGAGAAAAATAAAGTACCTCTTTGTGCATAAAGAGCACATAATAAACTTCCTAAGCCTCCTCTCAGTGAGCAGGAAGCCTGGAATATGCATTTTAGCAAGCATCAGTACGGATCTCCCTTTGAGAATTACTGCAAGAAGTAGTGTGGAAACCCTGCCATCCTCCACTCATTCCACCCAATGCAAGCCCAAGAAGAAATTCCCCTCCCAGGCTTCCTTTTCCTGCCACAAGGTCAGCAGCATCCTGGGTAGGCAGGCTGGATGGTGGGCTCCTCTGGACTCTCCCTTGCGCAGCTCTTGTTAACCTCGAGGCCAGAGTTCACAGCCCCACCAGACGTGCTTACAGAATCAGGAAAATGGTTTCCTGGTGTCTACAGTGATGCCCTCCCTGCCACTAAGTAATCATCAGTCTTACCACGAATAATGCAGAAAAGACAGCTAAGCAGTTTAAATTTTATCCATAAAATTAAACCCTATGTTTCACCACAGCATTTAACTCCATGACCTATTTTATTGAATCCCTTGGCAGGTCTTGGACAGTTTCCTTCAGCGTAAATTACCATGAAGGTAAATTGAAAATGTACCAAGAAATGGGCAAGGAGAGTAGTGCAGGATCAAGAAGTCATCGAGCTTCAGTTCCTGAAGATTTTTAAAAAGTCTCTCTTGATACAATTAAAATGGGAAGAATTGATTTGATTAACAAGGCCTCACCTTTTCTCAGTCACCACCTTCCTTCTGCATAAGGGTCATTCCATTTAGATGTCCCTTTTTCCAGAAAACCTGCTCTGGGCCCAAAGCTGCCCTGGTGAGCCTCTGCCCAGGGTGACTACTTCGTTGGCTGCCATCGTCTCCCCAGTACCAAGGGCCCCCGTTGCATGAGGTCAGAGCTCTCTCTGTGTGCATTTCTAAATTCACCCTACTGTCCCACTGTCTGGCTTAAAGTACATGCCATTTGCTGAATCTGTTTTCCCTTTGTCTTAAGGGAAATGGTATATGTAGTGAAAATGTGTGCTGCCCAGTATGTGTCTGCTCCTGAACCAGCTGGCATCTGTTCCCTGCTCTTACTCATTTGACTCTAACACCAGCCCTCTGAACCATGAGGTATTATGTATTCTTCTGCTATAGATGAAGGGACTGGATTAGGAAGAGATGAAGTAATTTCTTGAGTTACTGCCATTAGAGAGCCTGTCTTGAGAGGACACTTGAAGTGACATATTGTCCCAGCTTTGTTAGTTAATAGGGAACAGAGCAGCTTTGCATAGATGCCACACACACAGGAAACAGGATGCTTTCCCAAGAATCCTTCAGAGGGCTTCATGCCAACCACAAGTGCCTGATTGAAACCTGTCCTTCCTGCTCCACCCATACCTACCCTTTCTGTGGAAAATTCTGCCACGTCCAGAGCCCTGAAAGAGAAGGGAATCTGTTACTGAAGGGCTGTGATATCCTACCATTTGACAGTTCTGATGAGTTCCTGTAAAATCCCATCTACTCTGAGAAGATATTCCCTGTATTCCCAGGTGGAGCTGTGCATGGTCCAGACAATTGAGGAAGATGGTGATACACAAAATAAATAGGTTCTGCCATCCTGAAAGCAGTAGGTGCCCACTAGGTGAATATCCTACCACAAGCTTTTCCATAGCTCAGTTACACAGCCAGCCAGTACCAAGTGCCTGTCTTGGAGCCAGCAGCAGAGAAGAGGCCAGAAAGGGGAACTTTCTGTCCAGGCACAAAAGGGAAGTTTAAACTCTATGAAATATTGTGGCCTTATTGTTTACTTTGCCAGGTTTTTACAAAGCTGCACACAAAGCCAGACATTTGGAATTGAAAGAAAGACCTCACACTGATAAACTCAGGCTCTGAAAAATTCTGCAGACCAGAGGGGATTTTATAGTGTACAGGGAGAGTTTGCTGATTGAAAGAAACATTGTGCAGATGCAAGAGAAACTGAGGCAGACAGAAGAGCAGTGTACACTAAGGGTGCTGAGGTGGGTAGGTGGTCATAACTGCAGGAGCTATCATTCCACAAAGCTGACACTGTACTCTGAGGGGCAGAATACCTGAATCTGCTTTTCCTCCTGTCCCAGGCTTCTGCAGTCCAAGCATGCAGCATCCTTTGAAATTGATCGGGTTACTGGCCAGCAAAACAGGACGAAATAGACAGTCTCGAAGCATTTGTACAGTACAGGCTAAGAGCTCTGTGGCTTAAAGAAGCAAACAAACAAACACAGCTAAATTTGTTAAATATGCTTGGAATCTGATGAAGAAATTTTAAAAGTGCCCAAATGGCCCCAAAGGCTTGGCAGCCCTAGCTAGAGCATGTTTTCCAGGCTTATCTTGGAAGCCCAACTTAATCACAATAATCTCTTTTTAAAAGCTAGCTTATCTATTTGGTTGAGAAGCTGGTTGCTGTTTGTTTATTGTCTTATATTGCTTCGTTTTTATCCTGCTATACCTCCTCTTCCGCTTCCTTGTTTACTATATTCCTAACAGTAACTGCAACAATTGTTTCTGATATGTGTTAGGTTTTGTGTTCCAAGGCTTTATCTCAGGGTGCTTTTCAGAAGGCACAATCACAAAAAGAAAATGAACCAAAGGGTGCATGAAGCGGGTGGGGCTTGCTGTGCCTATGCCCACAGGGACACTGAGCTGGTCCCAGCAGAAGTCCCAGAGCTAAGGTTGCAAGAGGAGAGAGGAGAATTAGCAATCCGTCTGTGCTCCCACATCTGAGCATTACCGAATGCTACTCTCTGTTGTTTTGATGCATGTAGTTTTGTTTTAAATATGTATGGTAATTCTCAATAAAATGCTGATAAATGTACCAAGGCATTCTCTATGGAAATAATGAAGGTTTTACAGTTTGGAACACCATTAAGTTTTTGCTTCATGGTTTGTGAGGCTGGTAGCGTTTTAGACAGCAATAAAGCATTTACTGAGGCCCCGCTGGCTGAGAGTGATGGTCTCATTTTTCAGGTTAAATCTCTGTCTTAGCCCAGAGTGACCTGGGTGGGAGCATACATTTTTGGGGCTGTCTCAGGGTACCCTTAACCCTGGCTGCTTGGCCACCTCCACCCTCCACCCCACCCGCAGTTTCCTGCATTGTCCACTGTTAGTATACTGCAGTGGGGAAAGCTCAGGCAGACTTGGGTTCAAATTTAAATCCTATCCCACTTCAGCAGTAGTAAAACCATGGGAAAATCACACAGCCTTTAGAGTCTTTGTTTCAGTTCCACTAATTGTTTTACTGTGTAACAAACCACCCCAAACTTAGTACTGAAAATTTTATAGTGCACCTTGATTATTGGGTTGAGAATTTGTACACGGCGCAATGGGGTGTGTGACTTGTCTCTGTTCCACTGTGTCTGGGGACTGAACTAAGACAGTTCACAGAATGAGAGTGACTGAATGTAAGGAGGCAGGAATCATATGAAGGTTTCGTACACATCCAGCAGCTAATGCTAGGTGTCAGGACCATAGCGTATTCCTAGAGCCCCCCCGTGTGAGGTCCTTCTGCTTAGGCTAGTTTGGGTTTTCACAGCATGGTAGCTTCTAAGACCCAGTGTCTCAACACCCAAAGAGCAAAGTTCTTCAGAAGTCACAAGTATCATTTCTACCACTGGCTAATGCAATCACACAGAGGAGTGGCCAGGTTCTTCAAGACCACACGGGCTGGGAGATGACTTTGGGGCTGTGTTTGGAAAAAGACAGCCTGCCACAGTTCTCATCTGCTGAGCCCACCACGCCAGGCCATGGAGGAAGTGATGACTGCTGAGCACCAACCATGAACTATTTACCTGTTATCTAGCTCTAATTATGTAGGTCTTAAAGCTGGCATCCACTAGTATGATTTCTGGTTGTTCAAGATAAGGCATTATGTCTTCTGGCTATAGCTGCGGTAAAACCACCAAATACCGGAGGCTCACTAGAATGAGTGGTTTATTTCTTGATTGCAGATCTGTGGGTTCATTAGGACTGGTGTGTTCCTCTTGTCCTGTTCCAGAACCTAGGCAAACATTACTTCTTCTCATGAGGATGGTATAAGTGCCACCAAGCAAGCAAGTTTTGTATCACTTTTCATGTCCCATCGGCTCAGATCCCATTGGGCAAAGCAAGTCTTATAACCAAACCCAAAGTCAAGGGTGGGGAAGTACATTCTGCCTTTGTGTAATGCTATATGCAAGGTGAGGAACTGGGACTTGTAATTCAATCTACCATGGCTATTTTCTAGCACAAAGAAAATTGGATAAGGTTATTATGCATTACTGCTAGTGTTTAACAATATAATCTTAGGTGCAAAATACCCATATAAAGCAGTAGGTTATCGAATTGCTAATAAAAGAATAATTCAGTAAGATCAGATAGCATTTATTCCAGGTATTCTAGCACAATACAGTATAATGATATCTATTAATATATCACATATACTAAGACAATATATTTTTATGAAACCTAAATCATCATCTCAACACATACTTAAAGTCATTCAGTAAAATCTAATACCTACTCAGTGACTTTTTTAATACTCTTAGTAAATAGGAACTATAAGAATACTTTCCTAATATGATGCATGATGGCATAACACTTAAGGAACAAGGAAATTGGAAAGAATATCTACTATTATTAACCACCATTATTTTCCAATGGCATCATTCAAAAATAAGAAATATAAAACAGTAATAAGAACTGTAGGAGTGATAAAACCCAAAATGTGTAATTGTTATTGTAAAAAAGAGAGGAAAAGAAAGTGCTCTAAAGGATACTACTGCCAGTGTGTTTAGGTGTGTAAGATAGATAACCATACTACTAAGTTTTTGTTGGATCATTGAACACAACCATTTGCAGTCTCACTGTTTGAATGTCCACTTTGTATGCTTTAATTTTGTAACTTGAACAGCTGTTTCTAAGATGACACTTAGATTTCTTAGAAATCTAAGTGATTTCTTGTTTATTTTTTGAAATTCTGTGTTACTTGTACACTTTTACTGTTTTTTTCTTTAAATAAAATTTTTAAAAAATAAGAAATATAATACTTATAGAAAAGTGTTTTGTTGTTTTCAGATAATATTACAGTATCCCTAGAAAATCCAGAAGAAACATCTTAAAAACTATTAGAACTAATAAATTTACTGAGGTTTCCAAGATTGAAAATATCAACCAGGCAAAGTACATGAATTCTATGTGACAGTTGTAATACAGTCTAATGATGTATATGATAAAACACTGTGAAAAAAAACACCCTCACCTGCAAGGTCATAGACACATGTGCCTGAGACACCTGGGCCAGATCCATCAAGGGCACCAAGGACAACAGCTCTGCCCTGTATTTAGAAACTTGACTAGTAAAAAGATGACCAACTCCTCATAGGAAAAGCCATTTATTTAAAGTGATTAAATGAACCTAGGTATGATGACCCATACCTGCAGTCCCAACACTCTGGAAGGCTGAAGCAGGAGGATCACAAGTTTAGAGTCCATCCTGGGTAACTTTGTGACTTAATGAGACCCTGTCTCAAAATTTTTTAAAAAACTTTTTTTAAAGTGTTGGGGATATAGCTCAGTGTGAAGGCCCTGGGTTAATCGCCAAGACCCCCCGACAAAAACAAGATTAAGTAAGTGTGATGCTGACTCTACACAGTACAATGGAACATAAAGTCTATATTAAAAGATGATATATGATCAGAGAAAAATTCAGGGGTTGCAAAGGCGTATTATCTAATAAAAATAGATAGGATTTAAGTAGAGAAAAAAAAACAATTTGATTTCCTACCTCATATATTTCATTTAGTAAACTACCAAAGGTAAAACCCACAAGTGAAGAATTTCCTGTCAATGGCTATTTCCTGGGCCCTGCAGTTGCCTCTTATAACTACACAAACAGGTTTATTTCTCAAATGCAAAGAGACACTGCAATAAAACTAAATGTCTTTATCCTTTTGCTACGAACAAAGCAATGAAACAAAGACCTATCCAGACTCTGACTGGCCATCCTCTCAGCCAATATTGGGCAAATAGGCCTTCATGAAGGAGGCCAACAGTCAGAGAAAAATCACAGATTGTAGGAAAAGGGACTGAAGTTCTAGAAAAGGTATCCAGCTGCAGATTCAGGACAAATGGCCTTCCCTTGAAGAAGATGGGAAAAGGAGATAATGACAAAAGGAAAGCTTTTCATGAAAAGGGAGCAGTCTGAGAATAGCAAAATCCTTTTGGCATGGAAAATATCATTGCCAAATTAGTGCTTAGAGGAGACCAGGCAGCAGAAGGCTATTTATGACAATGAAATAGAGAATTAGAACACCAGTCTGAAAATTCTTCCAGAATATAAGAAAAAGACAAGGAGATGGACATTTTAAGGTGAGACATACAGAACTGACACAGGCTGCAAAGCATGGGTACGGGGGTCATCCAGGAAGTAACAAGACATGAACCCTGAGTGAGGACTTGAGGCTTTACTTCTCAGCAAGATGGGGAGACTTACCCCAAGACCTGACCTAATTCCTCCAACCCAATATAATCTGGGGGAAAGTGTCCAGGGTTTTCTACATGGTTACTTCATGGCAAAGGTCTGTGGTGCAGAAGAGAATCCCCACTATGTGGTTGCCAGCAGACTCAGCAGACAAACAGTGGATAAAACAAATAATTGTTAAGAAAAATTTATCATGTACATATTGAATATCAATGAATATTGGCACACACTTAAAAAAGGAGAAACATAAATATCTAGTGAATAATGAAAAATTACATAAGTAAATCTATATGCAAATGTTAAGCCACAGAAAATTCCTGCAGTTTGGCAAAAATGTTTTTAAATGAGTGGCCATTTAAATGCTGGCCAGTATGCAGTGAGAAGTCTCTCAGACTTGCTGCTGGCTCTCACCCCTCATTTAGAATTTATGAAAAGCAGTTTAACAAGGCATAACAAAAGCCTCCAAAACTTTCAGGCCTCTAGAACATTTCTAAAAATTATCTTTAAAAAGATAATTAATCTTATTAATAATTAATAATCAGAATTTAAAACAAAAATCTACAAAGGTGATCATCATATACTGATTCTGGCCCCTTTCTGTTTGTTTTTATATCTCCTTGTTATCTAGCCATTACAGATCATGTTTTTAGCTGGGTGTGGTGACATGTGCCTGCAGTCCCAAAACTTGGGAGGCTGAAGTAGGAGGATCACTTGAGCTCAGTTCAAGGCTGGTATGGGCAACATACCAACCCCCTCACCACCAAAAAAATAAAAAATAAATAAATATTTTCAAGATTGCTAGTGCCCAAGAAAAATGCTGATGATATAATCTAATTTAAAATAGATTATATGGAGAAAACTAAATACAAAATAAACCAAAATACTGTTTTAACCTATTAGATATGTTTTATTAACTTTGGATCATTTATACTTTTCAGTATAATGGAATATTTTATAATGTCCTTTAATTTCTAAATTTATCTAAATTTATTTTAGATATTGATATTCCATCTCTCCCTGGCCCTGGTTCCTAGTTCCCTGCTTTTCACTCTTTCAACTGACTTTGCTGGGCTTTAACTGCCTATTTCTAAATAACAAACTATTGTCTCTCTATTTTTCAGATTTGTATATTATCTATTGCCTTCCAATTATGAAAAAAGGGAGATTTAGCGCTCTCACATCTTTATCCTCCCCTTTACACCTCACCTCGACCACACACTACCACATTTATCAACTCACAATTTAGGGTTCAATTAGTATTTATTACTTACATGTCAGCATAGTGTTCAATAAACCATGCAGTCCACTATGATTCCATCGTTACTCATATAAACTTGTATTTCCTAGAATTAATAGTTGTGCCATTTATTAGTTTCCTCAGGTTCTTTCCCCCTAGCTCGAATTGTGCCAAATTTTCTATAATATCTATGAAACTCTTTCTACTATAGATGATTCACCCATTGATCTATCTGTTCCATGCCTGTCCCGTGTCTCTCCTGGAGCCCCTTTCCCCATCTCTCACCTGGATGGTTTGCTCTCCATGTACACTGTAGCATTGTATTCTGGGACTTCCTTTCACTGTTTCCATTGAGATTCCCTAGGCCTGTCTTCTGATTCAGAAACCTGCGTTTTTGGATCACATATCCTCACTTTTTTGTTTACTGTCACATTTTATTGGAGTGAATTCTCCACATCTTTGTGCAAAAGGCTGTACACCTTTAGTCACCTTCCATCACTGGAACATGATACCTGACACCCACACCTAAAGGAAAGGTGTAGTTGTGTTTAAGGTTTTTAGAGGTTCTGTTCACATGCTCAATTGGCTCCAAGGCAGAAAAGGCATGGCAGAGCAGCATGGTGGACAAAAAGTGCTCACATTGTGGTGCCCAGGTAGCAGAAGGGACAGAAATCCTTCCAGGTCACACTCCCAGTGACCCACCACTCCCAACTAGGTCCTGCCTAGTAGTAGCATATTGTCTACTGAACTAGTTAATACCCCCATTATGCAATCATCTTTGGATATCTGAAACTTTGGGGGACATCTAAACTATAACAGAAGGTAAATAATCCAAGATCTTGCATGTGTGCACACAATTTTATTATACTCTCAAGGACAGTACCCTACAGGCACAAGCCAAATAATGACCCATAACCTATTTTCATTTATTTTATGATTAATGAGGTGGGTTTTTAAAAAATATTTTAAAAGTTGTTATTTAAAAAAAAGAACATACAATAAAATTTCTATATGGTCCACCATTCACTTACATCTCTTAATAGGAAAAGAAATCTCCCAACTCATGTTATAATTGACCGGTAGTTTGGCCAAATATAGGATTCTAAACTGCAAATCACTTTGCTTTAACACTCTGAAGACCACTCCAGTCTCTTCTGGATTCTAGACCTGCTTTGAGAATACATTGCACTCCTGCTTTACACTCCTCTCTGACCTCTGCTTTTGTTTTCTCTCTGAAAACTTCTGGGCTCTTCTCTTTAAACCTTGGGGTATGAAAGTTTATAATGATTCCCCATCAAATAACCTTCTTTTATTCAAAATGCTGATCACTCAGAAGGCTGGTGATTCGAAACTGTATGTCCTTCTAGTCTAGAAAAATATTTCTCTTATCTCTTGAATGATTTCCTGTTTCTCTGACTTTTAGGAATTTCTTTTCAGTTTGGTCTTCCTCCTGGACCACACCTTTAATGTGTGAACCAGCAAATCATTTTCCAGCAAATGATTACCTTAAATTTATCTTTTAAATCTTCTTCTAATGGATCCTACTAATGCTATATCCACCAGCATGAAGTCCCATGAGGACACTCATAAGCCTGTGGCATTGCCATTTATTTCCCTGGCACCCAGCACTGCATTCAGCATGGAATAAGCAGCTGGTGATTATTGTTGTGTGAATATTCTTACTCTCCAAAAGCTTCTTCCTGTTTTATGATTCTTTCCTTTCATGAGTGCGATATCATATCTACAATTTCTGACATTTGGAGAAAGTTTTTAAATTTTCTTTTTGTTCTCTGCATTACCTTGTATCCTCCAAGGTCCTTTTTTCCTAGTAGTTGTTTTAGTCTCTTTCTTTCATGATAGGTACCTTTCTAAAATTTGTCTCTTCCTAAGCTTTCATCTTAGTTCATTTTTAGTTGTGATAGCAAATTGCCTAAAACTGCAGTTATAAAGAAAATAGAGTAGTCATTTCATAGTTTTAGAGTCTAGAGGCCCAAAGCCAGGCAGCCCCATTTGTTCAGCCTTTGATGAGGGCTTTGTAATGGGCCACATCACAGGGTAGGAAAGCATGTGTGAGATCTTGTAGCAAAACAGATACCCAGAATGGGTAGGGACCAGTCTCATTCTTGTATAACTCATGCAGCAGAAAGTAACACATTCCATAATACTACCATTAATTACTTCCAAAGGTGGTTGCCTTTCCAGGTGTGACCTAGGGGACCATGTTTCAGCATGTGAGCCTTTAGGAGATACACTAAACCATACCAAGCTCCCTGGCTCCCCACACAAAGAGGCTAGTGGTCTGGAGCCTGAGCCACTCACCCATCTGTGTGTGCAGCTGTACCTGCACCTGGCCTCTTCATGCCTCTGCTGCCTACAGGTCCAGATTGGTCTATTATAATTATTTTTAGCACTACAGCTTCTAAAATTATCTTTACTTTTCCCAGCTATTATCTTCTTTCTCATCCCTTTGTCCTTGTGATTTTATCCTCATTGTATTGCTTAGTTGCCATCTTATTATTTTCCAGAGAGGGTGAAGATAAGCAAGGAGTCCTATCTGCCATGCTAACATCAACCATGTATTACTTTGATAATCCTAGGTAAGGATTATATAGCTCCATATTAACTGATATGTGTATTATCCAGAAAGAAAAGACCAGTTCATGTCTTTAAGGAGCTCTCAGTCTTTAGGGAAAGGCAAGCGCAGACAGATCATTATCATACAAGTGCTATAATACAGTTGAGTCTAGGCAGCAGAAGGTCACAGAAAAAATATCTGCATGTAATGGAGGTGTAAGAGATAGATCACATAAAAAAAAAAAGAAACACTGGGATTATGGCCAAGAACAGTAAAATAGGGAAAAGCTTAGGTTCATGACCATTTGGAGGGCAAGAATAAGTTTTAGCTCAAATTGTTATTTTTATTGACTTTCCTCTCCTGGGTGCTATAAAAAAAAAACATTGATTTCTCAGTGCACAACCTGTGCTGTCAAAATGAGCTAAACCATCACAGTTGACACCTGGGTATCCAAGATGCCCAGCAGCACTGCCTGGATGGTCCCTATCCTCCCACTCTGCTTCCACCACAGAAACAGATTTATGTGAAGGTCAAAAGTATGACAGTTGCCCCAGAGTATTGGTATTCAACAGGAAGTAGTTCACTCATCCCCCATTTATTTTAAAGAGCAAAAAAGAAAAGGAACATTTCTGTCCCATGGATAACACGGAATATAAGAATATCACTTTCTGTAGCACTCAATTTTCTCTTAAGACAACATTTCCACAAATGGTTAAAAAATGCCAATTAAAAGCAAATCTCCTAACCACCTAGCAACTGGAAGCAACCAGGGAGCATCAGTTTGTAGCACAAGGCCTGCTGAAGCCCCCCCCCCCCCCAGCATATGCCACCCAGCCTGGGTGCCTCTGTGCATGCTTGGGACCTGCCCAGCAAGCCCAAGCAGCTGAAGAGTCTCGGTGTACCACAAGGGGTCTGCTAAAGGTCTGCCTAGTATGATTCACCCAGCTGAAAAGCCTCAGTTTGCCCCTCAAGATCTGGTAAGGCCCAACCCAGCAAATCCAAGTAGCCAGGGAGCCTCAGTTCACTATGTAGGACCTACTGAAAATCTGCCCAGAGTACTCCACCCATGAAGTAGCCTCACTGCACTACTTGGGACCAGGTAAGCCCTGCCTGATAATGAGGAGACCTCCTCCGGTATCAACAGCCATTGCCAACTCAGGAAGCAACTGGGATTTTGCATTTGGCTGCCCCAGGAGTAATAGGAAAATGACAAGACAAAAAAACAAAATGCAATCTCAAACCTACGGCCCATCCAAAACAAGTCCAGGAGACGTGGCCATTGAAGAAAGTGTAAATCATACACCTGAAATTGCTGAAATAGCACTGAAGTAAAGGAACAATCCATGAAGCTGTAAAGGAAATCAGATCAGAAACAATCTCCAAGGTAAAATCAGAAATGATGAATGTAATGAACAAAATGCTGAACACATCTAAAGAAAACATAGTTTAAAAAAATAAAGGAGCATTGAAAATGATGGAAACTTTGAATGAACAATATAAGAAAGAATTAGAGTGAATGGACCAGATTCAAAGAAATATCCGGGAAACCAAAAATTCAATCAAACACTGGCAAAACCACTTGAATGAATGTGAAGACAGACTTCCAGACCTCAAAGAACTTCATGACAACCAAACCAACCCTACAAAGAGTATTAAAAGATATCCAAGATAGACATAAAGATGACTATGATTTAAAGAACAACAACAGAAAAATACCACCATGCAGGGCAAATAGTTAAACAGAATGAAAGGTAAAGAACCAACAGCAGAAAGATAATGTGACAAAAATGAACACAAATGATATTAAAAGACTATTTACAGAAGTAATAGCAGAAAACTTCCCAGGCATGGGGAAAAAACTGATATACAGATAAGTGAAGCATATAGAACTCCAATTATCCATAACCAAAATAAATCTACACCCAGACATATGATAGTCAACATATCTGAAATTCAGCATAAGAACAGAATATGAAAAGCTATTGAAAAATGAAACAAACTATTTTTTAAAAAACCATCAGAATAACATCACACTTCTCAACATAAACAAGTCAAGAAGAGCATGAGTAAAGTATTATAAACCCTAAAACAAAATAACTTCCAACCCTCATTGATGTACCCTGCAAAAATATCCTTCAAAATTGATGGAGAAATAAGATACTTCCACAACAAAGGACAAATGAAGAACTTTATGACAACGAAACCAACCTACAAAGAGTACTAAAAAATATTCAACATACACATAAAAATTATTATGATTTAAAGAACAACAGAAAAATACCATCAAGCAGGACAAACAGAATGGAAAGGTAAAGAACCAACAGTAGAAAGATAATATGACAAAAATAAACAAATATATATCAGCTATAGCCATTAATGTAAATGACTTCAATTAGTCAATTAAAAAAAACAGACTGGCAGAGTGGATCAAGAAACAACATCCAACCATGTGCTGTATACATGAAACCTATTTAACACAAAGGAAATTCATAAACTGGAAGTCAAAGGATGAAAAACAGTACTTCAAGCAACAGGAAACCAGAACAAAAACCAAGAATAGCAATTCTGTTTGCCAACAATATGAACTTCAAACCAAGAATGATCAAAATACATAAAGAAAGTCACTACATACTGGTCAGGGGAAAACTTCAAGAGGAAGAGGTAATAATCTTAAATATATATGTGCCAAATATAAGAGCACCCAGCTATATAATACAAACTTTAATAGACATGAAAAACTAAATAAGCGCAAACACAATTATAATGGGAGACCTTAATAACCCTTTGACACAAAGAGACAGATCAGCAAAACAGAAAGTCAGCAAAGAAATAACAGAATTGAATCAAACTTTTGAACAAATGGATTTAGTAGATATGTACAGAGTATTCCACCCAAGAAAACCAGAACACTCCTTCTTCTCAGCTTCACATGGGAAATTCTCTAAAATAGACCATATACTGGCCCATAGAACATCTTAAGTAAATGCAAAAGAACTGAAATTATTCCATGCATATTATCTGACCATAGTGCCATGAAACTGGAAATTAATGACAACAGAAACTGCAAGAACTCCTTAAGTACATGGAAATTAACAATCTTATGAATAACCACAGAGGAAATTAAAGAAGAAATTAATATCTACAAGCAAACCAAAATGCAAATACAACTTACCAGAACCTGTGGGATGCAATGTAAGTGGTCCTAAGAGGGAAATATATAGCAATGAATTGTCATATCAGGAAAACATAGCACAAATAAGCAACCTGATGCTGTACCTCAAAAATCTAGAAATGGAAGAGTAGGTCAAGCCCAAATCCCAGAGAAGGGAGGAAATTATAAATATCAGAGCAAAGATTAACACAATTTAGACTAAGAAAATGATATAAAGAATCCACGAATCAAAGAGTTGGTTCTTTGAAAGAATAAATAAAACGGATACCTCCCTAGACAACCTTATCAAAAACAAGGAAAGAAACAACTCAGATTCATACAATAAAAATGAAAAGGGTAAAATCACCACAGATCTATGTGGAAATATATATCATCAATATCAACTTTGAAAACCTTTACTTTCATAGGCTTGATAACAGAAAAAATGGACAGGTTCCTAGAAACCTGAGTTGCCAAAGCTGGATCATGAAGATATAAAATTGCTGAATAACTTAATTTCAATTAATGAAATTGAAAATGAATTTGGAAAAAAAAAGGAAAAGAAAATGAATTTAGAACCTTATTAACAAAGAGAAGGCCAGGTCCTGACATATTCATGGTTGAATTCTACATAAAATTTAAGAAAGACTTAATATCAGTACACCTCAAACTCTTCAATGTACTTGAAAGGGAAGCAATTCTCCCTAACTCATTCTTGGAAGCAAATATTACCCTAATACAAACCCAGAGAAAGAACCAATGAAAAAAGAGAGCTACAGGCCAATCTCCCTAATAAACATAGATGCAAAAATCCTCAATAAAATACTAGCAAACAGAATGCAACAAATCATCAAGAAGATTATACACCACAGCCAAATAGGATTCATCCCAGGAATGCAGGGATAGTTTGACATATGCAAATCAATAAACATAATACATCATATCAATAAAGCCAAAGATAAGAATCACATAATCATCTCAATAGTTGCAGGAAAAGCTTTTGATAAAGTCCAACACTCATTCAACATAAAAATAAAACCATACAGAAAACTGGAATACATGGTCCTTACGTCAATCTCATAAAAGACATGTATGATAAACCAACTGCCAACATCTTACTAAACAAACAAAAACAAAGTTTTCAACATAAAATCAGGAACAAGACAAGGATGTCCATTACCACCACTCCTATTCAACAGAGTTTTGGAAACATTAGCCAGAGCAATTAGACAATAGAGAGAGATAAAAGGAATAAGGATAGGAAAGGAAGAAGTTAAATTATCATCATTTGCAGATGACACGATACTCTACATAGAAGACCCCAAAACTTCGTTGAAAGACTTCTAGATGTAATAACCAAATTCAGTAATGTAGCTGGATACAAAATCAGCACTCAAAAATCAATAGCATTCACTCACTGAGAGAGAAATAAGGGAAATCACATCCTTCACAATAGCACCCCCAAAAATGAAATACTTAGGAACCAACTTAACAAAGGAAGTAAAAGATCTATACAGTGAAAATTACAGTACTCTGAAAAATGATGTCAAAGAGAATTTCAGAAAATGGAAAGACATAATTCATGGATAGGAATAATGAACATTGTGAAAATTACCATTCTCCCAAAATTGTTATACAGATTTAATGCAATCCCAATCAAAATACCATTAACATATCTCACAGTTCTGGAGAAATCATTCCTAAAATTCATCTCATCTGGGTCTCATCACCAGAAGAGATCTAGAATAGCAAAGGCAATTCTGGGCAACAAAGGCAAGTCAGGGGACATCATAATCGCCGACTTGAAATTATACTACACAGCTACTGTGATAAAATCAGCATGATATTGGAATAAAAACAGACCTGAAGATCAATGGAATAGGTTATAAGATACAGCCACATCTACAAACACACTCAGCTACCTTATCTTCGACAAAAGGGCCAAACATGTTCACTGGAAGTAAGACAGCCTCTTTAATAAGTAGTGCTAGGGGAGGGGGGCTAGGAAGATGGCAAATCAGTAAGCAGCAAAATAGGGAGCCTCTCTGAGAGAAACATCTCAGATGCTGGAATAAAACATCCTGGAGAAGACCAGAAAGAGAGAAATGGATCCTTTTGACTCAGGAAGAAACTAAAGGGAAAGAAAAAAAAAAGAAAATAAAATCATGGATGGAAGGCTGTAGCCAGTCTCACTCTCACCAGAGCTGCTCCCATTGTATATAAAATGCCACTGGAATCCAGAGACACATGGTCACAGTGAAGTTGGGGACTGGCAAGCCTAAGAACCTCAGCCAGAGAAAGCGATCACAGGGGGGAGTGGTGGAATGGGGAGCAGCACTCAGCTCAGAGATCTGTACCAGTTCACAGTGAGTGCGTGGAAATCTGTCCTCCCATGAGAGTGGGCAACTAGCCAGGCCACATTTTGGAGCAGGGCAAGATAAGCCTAGAACCGAACTGCAGTGGCTTCAGTCAGAGATTCCTAGTGCAGAGCAGATTGGTGAGAATTGCTCAGTCTGAGTCCTAGCCCTGTGCATGATCCAATAGCAAAGGATGAGGTCTTTCTGAAACTATCTCTAACTGGCCCCATCCACATGGCACACACTAATGTGGTGAAGAATCCCAGTGGTTAACCAGCTCAGTGAGGGGGCCCAGCCTATCCCAGCCCTGCTTGTACTTCAGTGGTCATCAACAGACTGGGGAGGGCAGCAATCCCTAGCCAGCACACTTCAGAACAATTGTTGCCAAAACAGGAAGTGCCGGGAACCCCTATTGTCCACTCATTTGGAGGAAACCACAACATGACAAGGGGAAGAAACAAAAGGAAGTCTCCAGCCCACACCACAAACACTACTGTCCTGGGGAAGTGAACACAGAAGAGATCAGGCCTTGCACACCTGTCATGTTGGAAAAAGCAGCATCTGACGTAAAGAATTATCTTCATGACATTATAAAAGAACTAAAAACAGAAATTCTAATCCAAGTAAAGGAAGATATAAGAAAAATAATAAAAGAAATGCTAAGTACCTCTCAAGAAGACAGACGGAAGAATGGAGGGGCATAGAAAACGGAGAGAAACCTTTGATGAAGAATATAAATAATATCTAGAATACACCAAACAGATTCTTAGAGACTACCAGCAAATTAAAAACTCCATTGAAAGCTGGCACAACTGGTTGAAAGAAACTAACAATATACTATTAGACCTTGAAGACAGGTTTGAAGCCTGCAATCGCAAAAGGAAAGATCTCTTAAAAATAACAAGGAAACAAGAAGCAACAATACAAAGGCTAGAAGATGACAAGAGGATACATAACTTAAGAATAAAAGATGTGAGTGAAGAAGCAGAGGTAAACACAAATGAAATACAAAGGCTATTCACAGAAATAGTTAAAGAAAGCTTCCCAAGCATAGGAAAAGGAAATGTTATCCAGATACATGAGGCATACAGAACTCCAGCCAGCTATAACCAAAATAGATCTATACCCAGACATATAATAATCAAGATCTCAAAAATTCAACATAAGAATAGAATATTAAAAGCTGTCAGAGAAAAGAAACAGATCACCTATAAAGAAAACCCCATCAGAATCACAGCAGACTTCTTGACACAAATTATCAAATCAAAAAGAGCTTGGATGAAGTATTCCAAGCCCTGAAAGAAAATAACCTCCAACCCAGATTGATGTATCTTGCAAAACTATCTCTCAAAATTAATGGAGAAACAAGTTGCATCCATGACAAAGAGGAACTGGGGGACTTCACGACCATCAGTCCAACTGTACAAAAAAATACTCAAAGACATTCTAGACAGACAGAGAGAAAAAAGGCCATGGTTTCCAAAACAGTGACAGAGAAGGCTCCTGAATGAGGCAGACAGTGTGGTGAAGGGGAAAAGTAGACAACCAATGGCAGAAAAATAGCATGGCAGAGATTGGCCACAGTCACTAACATGGATAGCCTCATTACACTAATAAAAAGAAACACAGACAGAATGAATCAGGAGATAGGATCCATCAAGATGCTCTATATAAGAAATATATTTAACCTGAAAGAAGCTTTATGGACTGAAAGTTAAAGATGAGAATGTAATGCTCTGTGCGACAGGAATGAGAAAAAAGTGGGGGTAGCTTACCCATCAGCTGTGGATTGGTTGGAAAGACGAAACACTTTTATACAATTCAGCTATAAGGAAGGAAAACCTTGAGGCTCTTGTAGGTAAATGAATACAACTTGAGACCTAGCTCAGGGGTAAAAAAGGTTCAGAGCCACTTATATAAATAGCAGGCTGCCTTCCCTAACCTAAAAACTAAAGGAAGTAGTGGGATACAAAATGTACAATGCACCCTGGGAAAGTAAAAGGGGAGGAATTGTCTAAACAGGAAAGGCAGTGACCATTGTTAATCTTATATCATGATTTGAAACACATATTGCTTTCATCACTCTTTAGTTTGAGTATATACTGTTCCAGTTTTCCTGCTTATGCTAGATTTGAGGGCATAGACAGCTATTCCAAAGATAGCAGGATATACTACAGTAACCATTTTTAATTTCCTATTAACTTAATCTTAAACCCTGCATTGCTTTCACTACCTTGTTTTGACTGGGTTTTTTTTTAATCTGTCTTGTTTGATTGCTGTCTTGTCTTGACTGATTTTATTCAAATCTGTCATTTGATAGTGTCGAGTCTGAGAGTATAGGCAACTACTCTGAAGACAATAAGATTCACTATGATACCCATTCTGGCTTGACTGTTACCCTCTTTTGAAGTCCTATAATGTCTCCAATGTTTTGTTTTTATTGATTTTGTTCCATACTGCTATATTCAATTGTATTGTACCTGGTGATACAGGCAATCCTATTGAAGATAACAAGAGATATCACGGTAGCCATTGTAGATCACCTTGTCTTGTGGTTTTAAAGTATGTACTATGTCTATCCTTTTGTTTTGAATGACCCCATTTTGTTTTTTTTTATTCTCATTTGTTTTTATTCTTTTCAAAATAAAAATTAAAAAAATAAGTGGTGCTAGGAAAACTGGCCTTCCATATCTATAGACTAAAAGTAGACCCATGTCTATCACCATGCACTAAACTAAAGTCAAAATTGTTCAAAGATCTAAATATTAAAACAGAAACACTAAATATGCTGGAAGACAAAGGTGGAAGATTAAGGTGGAAATGCTGAAGACTAGGAGTAGGCAGAGTCCAAAAACAAAAATCAAATTTCATGGGAAATGCTTCCCAGAATCAACAACTGGGATCTTATTAAGAAGTCTTTGCATGTCAAAAGAAATCTCCAACAGAGTAAAAAGAAAATCTGTGAATTGGGAAAAAAATCTTAGGCAACTGTCCCTCAAACAAAGGACTTATATCTAGAACATATAAAGAATTTTAACAAAAATAAGGCCCCCAAAATTCAAAGACCCAATCCAAAAATGGACATCTAAGATGAATATACACTTCTCAGCTTAGGAAATACAAATAACAAATAATATATGAAAAAATATTCAGTATCTTTAGTCATTAGAGAAATGCAAATTAAAACAACATTGCAGTTCCATCTCACTCCAGAAAGAATGGCCAAAATCAAGAAATAAACCAATGACATATGCTGGAGGGGCTATGGAGAAAAAAAGAACTCTTCTCCACTGTTGGTCGGAGTGCAGACTGGTGCAGCCACTGTGGAAATCAGTGTGGAGGTTCCTCAAAAACCTGGGATTGGAGGTCTCATTTGACCCAGGTATTCTACTTCTGGGCATTTTCCCAGAAGAATTGAAAACTTCATACCACAGTTATGTATGTGTACTCATGTTTATAGCAGCACAATTTATAACAGCCAAATCTTGGAAACAACCCAAATGCCCATCAACTGAGGAACGGATAAGAAAGATGTGACATTTTTATACAACGCAGTACTAATCAGCTATAAAGAAAGATCACGCTGAAGCTTTTATAGGTAAAAGAATGTGAGTTGAGACTATATTCATTAATGATATAAATCAGACTCAGATGTGTAAATACCATATTGTCTCTCTAGTGTAAAAAAATGAAAGAGTACACAGGATCCAAAATCTACAGTAAATATTGTGAAAGGGTAAAAAAACTAGTCAAAGGGGAAAAAATAGCTAGGATAGGAAAAGGGGAAAAGAATGAAGGGAAAAGAAAAAAGATAAAAATGTGGATATACATACATAATAGAGCTAAGTTGATTATACTACTAATTCTATTAGTTCTTTGAAAAGAATAGTTAATACTCATAAGATTCGATCAATTTTGCATGTCTATACCTGGTAACCTAAGCAACTCTTGAAGATAACAATGTGCAAAATAACAGAGATTGTTAAATTTCTATCATCTTGTTTTGAAAGTGTACATTGTTTGGGGTTTTCTTGTTGTTATTGTTTGTTTGTTTGTTTTGCTTTTTGTTATTCTTGACTGTGTCTTCCCCCTCCCCTTTAAAATAAAATTTTAAAAGTAATTCTCTTAATTTTAAATTAAGCCTTTTACTAGTCAATCATATAATCTATCTTTTTTTTCTTTTTTAAATTTTATTTAAATTTTATTTAAAATTTAAAAGGTATTTAAAGAGAAAAAGTTGAAACAGAAAAAAGGGTAGAAATAATACAGAATTTCAAAAAAAAAAACCCTAAAAAATCACTAGTTGATAAAGTACATATTGCCATCGTAGAAATAGTTGTTCAAGTTACAAGATTAAAGCATAAAAAGGAGACATTCAAACAGTGAGAGTGCAAACAGTTCTGTTCAACAATCCAACAAAACTTAGTAACATGGTTATGTATCTTACACACTTATACATGCAGTTATATGCTTTAGAGCACTTTCTTTCCCTCTCTTTTTTACAGTAGCAATTATACATGTTGGATTTTATTATTCCTACACTTATTATTTTTTACACTAGAGACACAATGTGATATTTATAAATATGATGCTGATTTATTTCACTTACGAGGATACTCTCAAGGTTGCCTCCATTTACCTATGAAGGCCTCAAGATCATCTTTTTATAGCTGAGTAATATTCCATTGTATAAAAATACCACATCTTTTTCATCCAGTCTGCAGTTGATTGGCATTTTGGTTGTTCCAAGATTTAGCTATTACAAATTGTGCTGCTATGAACATGGGCGCACATATATCACTGTGACATGACCTTTTTGGTTTTTCTGGGAAAATACTTAGGAGGGGAATAGCTGGGTTGAATGGAACTTCCAATCCTAGTCTTCTGAGAACTCTCCATATTGATTTCCATAGTGGCTACATCAGTCTACACCCCCACCAACATTGGAGCAGTGTTCCCTTTCCCCACAGCCAACATTTGTTATCAGTTGATTTCTTGATGGCAGTTATATTTTCCGGAGTGAGTTGAAATCTCAATGCTGGTTTAATTTGTATGTCTCAAATGTACAGTGATGGTGAACATTTCTTCATGTATTTATTTGTCATTTGTATATCTTCCTGTGAGAACTGTGTGTTCATCTCACCGATTTTTGGAGAGGGTCTTTGAATTTGGGGGGCTTGATGTTTTTCAACTCTTTATATGTTCTGGATATAAGTTCTTTGTCTGAGGGATTGCTGACTAAAATTCGTTCTCATTCTGTGGGTTTCTTTTCACTCTGTCGGTGATTCCTTTTGAAGTGCAGAAACTTTTCAATAATATGAAACCCCAGTTTTTGATTCTTTGAAGTGTTTCCAGTGCAGTTTGAATTTTGTTTATGAATTCTCTGCCTACACCTATGTCCCGAAGACTTCTGTCTACCTTATCTTCCATTAGATTTAGTGTTTCTGTTTTAATATTTAGATATTTAGATCTTTGATACATTTTGACTTTAGTGCATAGTGACTGGCATGGGACTAGTTTCAGTCTTTGGCATATGGAAGGCCAATTTTTCCAACACCATTTATTAAAGAGGCTATCCTTATTCCAGTGAACATGTTTAGCACCTTTTTCAAAAATCAGGTGGCTGAGTGTCTTTGTAGGTGTGTTTGCAACTTCTAATCTGTTCCATTGATCTTCAGGTCTATTTCTTTGCCAATACCATGCTGATTTTATCACTGTGGTTTTGTAGTATAGTTTCAAGTCAGGAATTGAGATGACTCCTGCTTTTCCTTTGTTGCCCAGAATTGCCTTTGCTGTTCAAGGTTTCTTATGTTTCCAAATTAATTTTAGGAGTGTTTTCTCTAGATCTATAAGGAATGCTAATCGTATTTTTATTGGGATTGCATTAAATCTGTATGACAGTATGGAGTTTGGGAGTATGGCCATTTTCACAATGTTGGTTCTTCCTAGCCAAGATCAAGGAATATCCTTCCATTTTCTAATATCCTCTTCAATCTCCTTTTTAGAGTAGCAAAATGTTAAGCAGATAGATCTTTTACATTCTTGATTAGGTTGATTCCTAAGTATTTCATTTTTTACATGCTATTGTGAAAAATGATATTTCTTTCTCGGTGAGTTTTTGTTTGTGCACAGGAATGCTATTGATTTTTGAATGTTGACTTTGTATCCAAATACCCTGCCAAATTTGTTTATTACCTCTAGTAGTCCTTTAATGGAGTTTTTTGGATCTTCTTATAGAGTATCATGTCATCTGCAAATAGTGATAATTTAACTTCTTCCTTTCCTATCTTTATTCCTTTTTTCTCTCTCTCTTGTCTAATTGCCCTGGCTCATATTTTCAGAACTATATTGAATAGGAGTGGTGACAGTGAACATCCTTGTCTTGCTCCTGATTTTAGAAAGAAAGCTTTCATTTTTTGTCTATCTAGTATAATGTTGGCTGTTGGGTTGTCGTAGATGGCTTTTATGACATTGAGGCAGACACTGTATTCTGAGTTTATGAAGAGTTTTTATCATGAACAAGTGTGGGTCTTTATTGACAGCTTTTTCTGCATCTATTGAGATGACCATGTGGTTTTTGGTTTTTGGCTCGGTTGGTGTAATGTATTACATTTATTGTTTTGTATATGTTAAACCATCCCTGCATTCCTGGAATGAATCCCACTTGGTCATAATGTATAATCTTCTTGATGATTTGTTGCATTCTATATGCCAGTATTTTACTGAGAATTTTTGCATCAGTGTTCATTAGTGAGACTGACCTATAGTTCTTTTTGCTTGGGTCTTTCTCTGGTTTTGGTATCAGAGTAATGCTTGCCTCCAGGAATGATTTAGGGAGGATTGCTGCCTTTTCAATTCCATTGAAGTGTTTAAGGAGTATTGGCATCAAATCTTCTCTAAATTTCTTGTAGAATTCAGCCATGAATCCATCAGGCCCCAAGCTTTTCTTTGTTGGTAATTTTTAAATTACATTTTCAATTTCAATAGCTGATACTGGGTTATTAAAAATTGCTGTATCTTCTTGATTGAGATTTGGTAATTCACATGTTTCTAGAAATCTGTCCATTTCTTCTGTGTTTTCCATTCTGTGTGAGTAGAGATTTTCAACATAGGTATTCATGATCTTTTGAGTTTCCATGGCACCTGTAGTAATTTCCCTCTTTTCAGTCCTTATTGCATGAATTTGGGTTTTTTCTTGACAAGATTATCTAGAGGTTTGTCAATTTTGTTTATTCTCTCAAAAACCCAGCTTTTTGATTCATTAATTCTTTGTATTTTTTAGTATCAATTGCATTAATTTCTGCTCTGATCTTTATAATTTCCTCTCTTCTATGAGCTTTGTGTTTTACTTGCTCTTCTTTTTTCTAGAAATTTGAGGTAAGCATTAGGCTGTTTATTTGTGCTTGTTCTGTTTTCTTGATATGACAATTTATTGCTATATATTTCCCTTTTAAGACTGCTTTCATTGCATCCCACAAATTATGGTAGGTTGTTTCTGCATTTTCATTGAATTGTAGGTATTGCTTTATTTCTTCTTTAATTTCATCTGTAGCCCACTGGTTGTTCAAAAGGTTATTTAATTTCATGTATTTATGCAGGTTTTGCAACTTCTTTTGCCATTAATTTCTAGTTTCAGTGCACTATGGTCAGATATTATGCATGGGATAATTTCAATACCTTTGCATTTACTTAAGAATCTTTTATGAGATAATATATGGTCTGTTTTGGAGAATGTCTCATGAGCAGCTGAGAAGAATGTGTATTCTGATGTGGTTGGGTGGAACACTGTAAACATCTACTAAATCCATTTGCTCATAGGTATGATTCAGTTCTATTATTTCTCTGCTTATTTTTTGTCTAATTGATCTGTCTCTTTGTGACAATGGGGTGTTAAGGTCCCCTGTTATAATTATGTTCTGGTGTACTTGGTTTTTCATGTCCATCATCTGTCTTATATAATCATTTTAGGTTTGAAATTCACATTGTCTGCAAATAAAATAGTTTCTCCTGCTTTTTTCTGGGTTCCTATTGTGTGGAATATGGTTTTCCATTTTTTGGCTTTTAATTTATGAGTTTCCTTTTGGGTCAGATGTGTTTCTTGTATACAGCATATTGTGGGATCATGTTTCTTGATCCATTCTGTCAACCTATTTCTTTTGATAGGTGAATTGAGACCATTTACATTTATGGATATAACTGATAACTGATAGGTACTGGCTCAATTTTGCCATGTTATTTTCTAGTTGTTTGTTTTCTGCTTTTCCTCCTTGTTTCATTGCTTGTCCTTCCTTGCAGTTTCTTTCTGTTGTTGTTCTAGAGATCATGGTCATTTTTATCTCTATCTAGTATAGTATGTCTTTCAATAGTCTATCAAGGATTTGTTTGGTGGACATGAATTTCTTCAGTTGTTCTTTGTCATGAAAGTATCTTGTTTCTCCATTAAATTTGAAAGAAAGTTTTGCTGGGTACATCAGTCTGGACTGAAAGTTGTTTTCTTTCAGGGCTTGAAATACCTCACTCGAAGCTTGTCTTAACTTAAGGGTTTGTGCTGAAAAGTCTGCCATGATTCTAATGGACTTTCCTTGATAGGCGAGATATGTCTTTTCTCTAACAGCTTTTAGTATTCTGTTTTTATACTGCATGACTGGGATCTTATTATATGTCTGGGTGTAGATCTATGTTGGTTGTGACTGTTTGGCATTCTGTATGCCTCACTTATATGCATATCAGATTTTTCCCCATGTTTGGGAGATTTTCTGCTATTACTTCCATGAATAGTTTACCTATGTCATTTGCATTGAGCCTTCCATTTTCAATGATGCCTATTAGTCTTATATTGCCTCCCTTAGCATTATTTTGAAGTTGCTGGATTGTCATTTCATGCTGCTTTGTTATTTTTAAAAGTTTTATCCTTTCATGATCATTAATTGCGATCCTGTCCTCAAGGTCTGAAATTCTATTCTCAGCTTCATTTTAAAAGGTTTTGCCAGCTTTCAATAGAATTTTTGTTTCTTGGGTGTGTCTGAGTTTTTTTCATGGATTCTGCTTGTTTTCTATATTGTTCATTCAAGGTTTCAAGCAGTTTCCCATGCTCCTGTACTTTTTATCTGTTTCTTCTCTATCTGCACTTAGAAACTCTTTTATTATGGTTGTTATTTCTATCTTTACATGACGATTACAGGAAATCAAAAATTCCATTGAAAGTTGTCAAAACAGACTCAACAAAAGTGAAGATAGAAATTCGGACTTCTTCACAAGATTGCAGCTAGTGAACAGAAAATGAAAAGTTTTTTTTAAAAATAACAATGAATCAGGAAATAATTCAACAGTTGCAAGATGATTCAAAGAAAAACAACATAAGATTATAGGGATAAATGAAAAAGAAGGGAACAACACAAATGATATCAAGAGGCTATTCACAGAAGTAATAGCTAAAAATTTCCCAAACATGAGAATGGAAACTGACATTAAGGTTAGTGAAGCATATAAAACTCCAAATATCCATAACCAAAATAAAACTACACCCAGACTTATAATAATTACCATCCCAGAAATCCAACATAAGAACAGAATCCTAAAAGCTGTCAGAGAGAAAAGACAGATCACCTATAAAGGAAAGCCTATCAGAATTACAGCAGACTTCTCAACACAAAAAATGAAGTCAAGAAGAGCACGGAGTGAAATATTTCAGATCCTAAAGGAAAATGTTTTCAACCTAGACTGGTGTACCCTGCAAAACTGTCCTTCAAAATCAATGGAGAAATAAGATGCTTCCATGACAAAGAACAACTGAAGAAACTTCATGAACACCAAGCCAACCCTGCAAAGAATATTTAAAGAGTCTACATACACATAGGAAAAAAACACTAAGTAAGGTAGACACCTAAACAGAGTGGAAAGATAAAGATGCAACTGCAGAAAGATAACATGTCAACAATAAGCCAATGTATAACAGTTATAACATTAATGTAAATGGTCTCAATTCACCAATTAAAAGAAACAGACTGCAGAATAGAAACAACATCCAACCATATGCTGTCTGCAAGAAACCCATCTAACGCAAAAGGAAACTCAGAGACTGAAAGTCAAAGGATGGAAACAATACTTCATGGAACAGGAACTGGAAAAAAAAAGCAGGGGTAGCTATTCTGTTTGCAGATAATGTGAACTTCAATGCAAGAATGATCCTAACAGACAAAGAAAGTCACTACATATTGGTTAGGGGAAAACAAAGATGAAGAGATAACTATCTTAAATATATATGCATCAAATTCCAGAGCACCCAGTTATACAAAGCAAGTATTAATAGAAATGAAAAATCAAATTAGCAATAACACAATCATAACAGGAAACCTTAACACACCATTGACACCAAGGGACAGATCAACCAGACAAAAGATCAGCAAAGAAACAACAGAACTGAATCACACCTGTGAACAAATGGACTTGATAGACATATATAGAGTGTTCCATTCAACAACATCAGAATATACATTCTTCTCAGCAGCACATGGGACATTCTCTAAAACAGACCATATACTAGCTCACAGAACATATTTAAATAAATGCAAAAGAATTAAAATTATCCCATGCATGTTATCAGATCATAGTGCCTTGAAACTAGAAATTAATGATAAAAGAAGCTGCAAAAACCCCACAAACACATGAAAGTTGAATAATACACTCTTGATCAATCAGTGGGTCACAGAGGAAATTAAAGAAGAATTAAACAATACCTACAAGCAAATGGAAATACAAACACAACTTACTCTAATCTGTGGGATGCAGTAAGAGCACACCTCAGAGGAAAATTTATTGCACTGAGTTCCCACATCAGGAAAATAGAATGAATACAAATAAACAACCTGTTGCTACACCTCAAACATCTAGAAAAAGAAGAGCAAGTCAAGCCCAAAGCCAAAAGAAGGGAAGAAATTATAAAAATCAGAGTAGAACTTAATACAATACAGACTAAGAAAACAATCCAAAAAAATCAATGAATCAAAGAGTTGGTTTTTGAAAGAATAAATAAAATTGATAAGCCCCTAGCCAACCTTATTTTAAAAAGGAAAACAACACCTTAAATTCATGCAATAAGGAATGAAAAAGGCAAAATCACTACAGACCCTGTGGTAATACAGAAGATCATCAACACCTGCTTCAAAAACCTCTACTCTTATAGGTTCAATAACACAGAAGAAATGGACAGATTCCTAGAAACATATGAAGTACCAAAGCTAGGTCAAGAAGATGTAAAACTACTGAATAACTCAATATCTATTAATGAAATTGAAAATGTAATTATGCTCCTACCTACAAAGAAGAGCCCAGGCCCAAATGGATTCACTGCAGAATTCTACAAGAAATACAAAGAAGGCCTAATGCCGACACTCCTCAAACTGTTTAATGAAATCAAAAGAGAAGCAATCCTTCCTAAGTCATTCCTGGAAGCAAATATTACTCTAATACCAAAACCCGAGAAAGACCCAACTGAAAAAGAGAACTACAGGCCAATCTCCCTAATGAACACAGATGCAAAAATCCTCAATAAAATATTGGCGAACAGGATGCAGCAAATCATCAAGAAGATTATATACCACGACCAAGTGGGATTCATCCCAGGCATGCAGGGATGGTTCAACATACGTAAGTCAATAACTGTAATCCACCATATCAATAGAGCCAAAAGTAAGAATCACATGATCATCTCTATAGATGCAGAAAAAGCTTTTGATAAGTTTCAACACTCATTCATGCTAAAAACCTTACAGAAAATTGGAATAGATGGTCTTTACCTTAATATGATAAAGGCCATCTATGACAATCCAACAGCCAGTATCGTATTAAATGGCCAAAAACTAAAGGCCTTTACCTTAAAATCAGGTACAAGACAAGGATGACTCTTATCACCACTCCTATTTAACATAATACTGGAAATACTAGCCAGAGCAATTAGACAAGAGAGAGAGATAAAAGGGGTAAAGATAGGAAAAGAGGAAGTTAAATTATCATTATTTGCAGATGACATGATACTGTCTACATAAGACCCCCAAAACTCCTTTGAAAGACTCTTAGATACAATAAATTCAGAAATGTAGTTGGATACAAAATCAATACTCAAGTATCAATAGCATTACTATACACTAACAACAAAATCACTGAGAGAAAAATAAAAGAAGTCACACCACACTAACACCCAAAAAAATGAAATACTTAGGAATTAATCTCACAAAAGAAGTAAAAGATCTATACAGGGAAAATTATAATATCTTGAAAAAAGAAATTGAAGATGATCTCAGAAAATGGAAAGACATCCCCTGCTCATGGATAGGAAGAATAAATATAAAAAATTGGCCATTCTCCCAAAACTTTTATCCAGATCCATTGCAATCGCAATGAAAATGCCATCAAAATACCTCATCGATCTAGAGAAATCAATCCTAAAATTCATCTGGAACCAGAAGAGACCTAGAATAGCAAAGGCAATTCTAAGCAGCAAAGGCAAAGCAGGAGGCATCACAATCCCTGACTTGACGTTACACTACAAAGCAACTGTAATAAAATCAACATGGTACTGGAATAAAAACAGATCTGAAGATCAATAGAATAGATTAGAAGATACAACCACAACTACCAACACAGTTTGATAAAAGGGCCAAACATGTTCACTGGAAGAACGACAGTCTCTTTAATAAATGGTACTGGAAAAACTGGCTCTCCACATGCTAAAAATTAAAACTAGACCCATGCCTATCACCATATACTAAACTGAAATATAAATGGATCAAAGATCTGAATATTAAAACAGAAACACTAAATCTGTTGGAAGACAAATTAGGTAAAAATCTTGAAGACATAGGGATAAGTAGAGAATTCATGAACAGGAATCAAACCGCACAGGAAATACTTCCCAGAATCAATAGCAGGGATCACATCTTACTAAAAAGTTTCTGCATGTCAAAAATAAATCTCCGGCATAGCGAAAAGAAAACTCACAAACTGGGAAAAAAAATCTTAGTGAACTGTCCCTCAGACAAAGGACCTCTGTCTAAAACATAAAGAATTTTAAAAAAAAATCAGACCCCTGAAATTCAAAGACCCAATCCAATAATGGGCATCTGAGATGAATACACACTTCTCAGATGAAGAAATACAAATGGCAAAAAAATAATTGAAAAATGTTCATCATCATTACTCATTAGAGAAATGCAAATTAAAACCACACTGAGATTCCATCTCACTCCTGAAAGAATGGCCAGGATCAAGAAAGCCAACAACAACAAATGCTGGAGAGGCTGTGGGGAAAAGGGAACTCTCCTGCACTGTTGGTGGGAGTGTACTGGTACGGCCATTGTGGAGGTCGGTCTGAAGATTTCTCAAAAAGCTGGGATTGGAAGACCAATTTGTTCCAGCTGTTCCACTTCTAGGAATATTCCCAGAAGAACTGAAAACATCATAACACAGTGATATATGTGCACCAGTGTTTATAGCAGCACAATTTGTAATTGCAAGATCTTGGAAACAACCTAAGTGCCCATCAGCTGAGGAATGGATAAAAAAAAGCCGCGGTATTTTTATACAATGGAGTACTACTCAGCTATAAAGAATGACCACATTGAGATATTTATAAATAAATGGACGCAACTTGAGACCATACTCATAAGCAAAATAAATCAAACTCACATATATAAATACCGTATAGTCTCCCTACTATAAGAAATGGTAAGAGTACATAAGAGTTTATAGTAATCATGATTCCCCATTACATTGCTTGAAGCTTTATATTGTCTGCATTCATTAGTTGGAATGATTTTATCCTAGTTTGTTTGATTTTATTATCTGTGATAGTATAAACAGCTATTTTAAAGAAAACAAAACATTAGAATAGCCAATGCTGATTTAGTATCATCTTACTCTAAAGTCTTACTATGCTTTTGTTTTTCTGTTGCTTTTGGTTCTATCCTGTTATATCTTATTGGATATTATGTGTGATAGTATAAACAAACTTTCTATGGAAAATGAGATAATATAGTAGCCATTGTTTGTTCTCTGCTATTTGGTTCTGAAAGCCCTGTAATGTTTTCATTTTTTTAATGGTTTTATACTGTTTTGTTATGTTTGATACTATCGTATATGAATCTATGCCCACCTATTTCAAAGAAAGAGACATTATGGTAGTTACTGTTAATTATGGAATATCTTGTGGTAAAATGCTGTGTTACTTGCATTGTTTTGATCTGATCTGCTTTATTATATCCTCTTTTGTCTTAATCTCTTTAAAATAAAAAAATTTTTAAAAGAAAATAATACGGTCCAATAGGGGAAGGATAAAGATAAACTTAAAACTACAGTTACATGTAAGTCAGAAGAGTAGTAAATAGAGTTATAGAGTCCCAAAGTCCTCATCTTGCTGAGCAGTAGGGTAAATGACTTCATTTACTTTGTCTATAAGACAAAATGTGTAACTTTTAGAATATACTTTTAAAACATGAAATTAAAAAATCCAAAGAGAGGAAAAGAGAATAAAAGAAACAATATGTGTGACAAAAATACAAAATAAGACAAAGGTTTAAATTCAAATATATCAGCATTCACCTTAAATTTATGTGACCCTAATGTTCAAATTAAAAATAAAAAATCATCAGACTCAACAATTTAGTGGGATATTTGCAAAGTCTTTCCTAAAACAAAAATGTAGAATGACTGAAAAAGAAGAGTGGAAATATACCATGTATCTACTAATGCAAATACAACTGTTGAGGCTAATTAGAGAGACACTTTAAATTTAAAAAACAATCATACTGGAGACAGTCGCTATTGACAGAAAGGTACAGACCTACTATAAATTTGTAGGCATTTAATCATATATTCTTAAAATGTATCAAACAAAGGTGGAAAGAACTAAAAGGAAAAATAGAAAAAATCCATAGTCATAGCAGGAAATTTTATAACTTCTTATAATTAATATAACAGCAGACAAAAGCATCAGTAAGAACAAAGTAAGAACAAAGAACAAAGTAAGAACAAAACAATCAGCATTTGTGACTCAGTGGAGAGAACATTACACTGAGCAATCACAGGACACATATCCTTTTTAAGCACAGATGGAACATCTACCAAGACTGACCATAAACTGGGAATAAAACAAGTATCACGGTTCAAGTGCTTGAATCAATTTGGAATATATTCTCTGGCTATAGTTGAGCCAAACTAGAAATCAATAACAAAAATATGATCCCAAAATCACAGAATGTTTGGTAACTAAGAAATACACTTCTAACTAATCTATGGGTCAAAACAGATATTAAAAAATGGAAATTATCAAATATTTGGAACTAAATGATCATGAAAATGCTATACAATCAAATACCATCAAAACTTGTGGGATAAAAGATGTGCTGAGAGGGAAATTTTAAATCCTGAACTGTGTATTTCAGAAAATAAGACAAACTGTAAATTAGGAGTCAGAGGTGTAGCTCAGTGGCACAGCACCTGCCTGGCAAGCATGAGGTTCCCAGTTTGATTCCAGGTACCAAAAGAAAAAAAACAAAAAGACCTGCAAATTACTCAGCTAAGCATATATCACAAGAAGTTAGCAAAATAACATCAAAATTGCACCAAGAGAGTGTGGTTGAATCAATGAAAATAAGAACAGAAATTGGTGAAACAAAAACAAATATTCAGTAGAGAAAATCAAAATGCTGAAAGTTGGTTCTTTGAAAAGACTAATAAAACAACAAGTCTCTAGCAATACAATCTTGCAGATGGAAAAACAAAGTAGATACAACCAATATGAAGAAAGAAAAAGCTATCCCTGCAGATGGTACAGGCATTCAACAGATAACGAAAACTTTATGAAGAACCTGATATCAGTAAATTTCAAGTTTCAAATGTAGTGGGCAAAATCTTAGAAAAATGTTAAGTTGCCAAAAAGTGTTGTGAAGGAATGAAAATTTGAATCGTAGCATTAAAAAATCAGTAATCAAAATTTTTCACACAAGTTGAACTCTAGCCTCTTAAGACCTTGGTGAGTTCTAACAAACACTCAAGAAAAGATGCTCAGTCCTCTATACAAGCCCTCTTAGAGTACAGAAGAAGAGGGAGCTTCCCCACACTCTTTGCAAGAGTCGTATAGCTTTGGTCCCAAGATCTGATTAGGAGAGTAAGAGAAAGGACAGCAAGAGAAAGGACAGCATATAGACCAGATGACCTTCCCATAAACAACTGGCAAAGTGAGCACATCTGTACATAAAAAGATATTATATCTTGACCACATCCAGTTTATCTCAGAAACACAATGTTACTTTAAGATCAGAGAATTAAATCAATGCAGCACACTATATGAACTGACCAAAGGAGAAAAATGACACAATCATTTCAGGAGTTGCAGAGAAAATTGATAAAATTCAATATCCATGCATAACACAAAGTTTCCTTCTCATCACATAAATCCCAGATTGGTTCACAAGCTCTGCAGGTACTTTCCTTTGCTAATTGCACAACCTGTGTCTGCCTTCCCTCCCATTAACAGCGCATCCCTCCAAAGTCACTATGGGCAAACGCAGTCCATCCATGTCCCTCCTTCCACCAACTTGATGCGTACTAAATTCCATCCCCTCATCATCCAGCTTCAGAACAACCTATTTGGGCTAAGAAACTGCATACTATTTGTCTCTTCTCCCAAAGAGGGGGATGTTACAATATTCCTCACCTTCTGTCCCTGACTATCTACATTTCTCTATATGGGCTTATTTCTTAGGCTCCCACTTCTCTCAATAGAAGTGCTGCTCTAAGTTGTAGAAAACTCTGAGGGATGGCATGTGATCACTGTGGTAATGTATTTTGCCTTTGTCTACCAGCAGAAAATGCTAATGTCTGCTCCCACTCAAGACAGGGCAGAGAATGTCAGGATATCTTGAGGTGAAACACTATTTTGCTTAAACGGTTATGTTTTGACCTGCGCTGTTCTGTTGCTATGCCCTCTTTTATCTCAATCCCCCCCTTTTTTAAATTAGTTACTTTTTTATTTTTATCTTTTTAATTAAGGGAAAAATACATAATATAACAGGATACATTATAGTGACCTACTTTGATTTCCTATTAACTTGATTTGAAACCCTGTATTGCCCTCACCATCTTGTTTTGACTGATTTTCCCCTATTCTGCTTTCATGGATAGTACCAAGTTCGAAAGTATAGGCAACAACTGTGAAGACAATAAGATTCATTAAGACGCCCATTTTGGTTGACTATTATCTTCTTTTAAAGTCCTGTAATGTCTCCAATGTTTTGGTTGAATTCTTTACTATTTTGTTCAATTTTATTATAGCTGATGATATAGGCAATTCTTCTTAAGATAGCAAGAGGCAGTACGGTAACCATTGTTGACACCTTGTATTTTGTTTTTACATTATGTATTATTTAGTTATTTTATGTTTTTTTTAATTAAGGGGAAAAATTTTTTAAATTAGCAGGATAAATTATAGTAACTTTTTTTGATTTCCTATTAACTTGTTTTGAATTCCTGTAATACTTCCACTATCTTGTTTTGACTGAATAGACTCTGTTTCATTCTGTATGATAGTATCAAGTTTGAGGGTATAGGCAACTACTTTGAAGGCAATAAGATTCACTAAGATGCCCATTCTGGTTTGACTATTATCTCCTTAGGAAGTCCTGTAATGTTTACAATGTTTAAGTTTTATTGGTCTTGTTCTCTACTGTTTTGTTCAAGTTTATAATACCTAATGAGATAGACAATTATTTTTGAGGAAGCAAGAGGCAGTATGGTAACCATTGTTGATAACCTTGTATTCTGTTTTTATATCATGTGCTATGTCTATCCTTTGTTTTGACTGACTGCTTTGTTTTGTCATATTTGGTTTTATTCTCTTCCAAAAAAAAGTAATAAGAACTAAGGAGTAATAAACCCAAAATGTGTAAATTTTGTTGTAAAACGGAGAGGGAAAAAAAAGTGCTCTAAAAGATACAACTGCAAGTGTGTTTAGGGGTATTAAATAGCTGACCATATTAATGTTTTTGGTTGGATCATTGAATACAACTGTTTGCAGTCTCTCTGTTTGAATGTTCACTTTGTATTCTTTGATACTGTGACTTGAGCAACTATCTCTAAGATGATAATGTGTAATCTATTAACTGGTGATTTCTTCCTGTTTTTTTTTTTTTGTAGTTCTCTTTTTTTCTTTTTCCTTTTAAATAAAAAAAAAAGAAAGTGGGCCTCCTGTATATGCTTGTATAAAAGGAACCAAAAATATGGGAAGAGGGAGCAAAAAGAAAGGGTCCTCGGCCCTCAACCCTGAGAAACATGCAAAAGCAGACACGGCACCAATAGACATAAAGCGGTATCTCCAGAGCCTCATAGAGGAGTTTAGGTATGAAGTTATTAATGACCTAAAGCAAGATATAAGTAGAATAGTTAGAGAAATCCTAACCCAAGAAAAAACAGATGGTGGAATGGAAGAACAGAAAAAAAGGGGAGAATTGTTTGATGGAGAAAATAGAGAAAACAGAATACATGAAGCAAGTTCAAAGAGATTACTAGTAAACTAAAAACTCTATCGAAAACTGGCATAACAGCTTGAAAGAAACTAAGGATAGATTATCTGAACTGGAGGGCAGATTTGTAATGTGGGAGCATGAAATGAAAAACTTCTTAACAATAACAAGAAAAGGCCCACAATATCAGCCTAGCCCAGCCTGTTTAGCTGCCGCGCCTGGACATAGGTCTGCAGAGGAGGAGCTGGGCAGATCTGGGGTGCCCTCACCGGCCTCTCTGCGTGTCTGGAGGACTCTGGATATCTCCCCCAGGCTTCCAGGTGCAGTAAAGGGGCGAGGTGGGTTTGAGGCTATCACATCAGCCTCCCCATTCCGGCTCCACTTGGAGACCTGCTGAGCTGCCGACGGATGGGCGGGCCCACACTATCAGCCTAGCCCAGCCTGTTTAGCTGCCGCGCCTGGACATAGGTCTGCAGAGGAGGAGCTGGGCAGATCTGGGGTGCCCTCACCGGCCTCTCTGCGTGTCTGGAGGACTCTGGATATCTCCGCCCAGACTGCTGGAGTTCCCCCAGGCTTCCAGGTGCAGTAAAGGGGCGAGGCGGGTTTGAGGCTATCACATCAGCCTCCCCATTCCGGCTCCACTTGGAGACCTGCTGAGCTGCCAACGGATGGGCGGGCCCACACTATCAGCCTAGCCCAGCCTGTTTAGCTGCCGCGCCTGGACATAGGTCTGCAGAGGAGGAGCTGGGCAGATCTGGGGTGCCCTCACCGGCCTCTCTGCGTGTCTGGAGGACTCTGGATATCTCCGCCCAGACTGCTGGAGTTCCCCCAGGCTTCCAGGTGCAGTAAAGGGGCGAGGTGGGTTTGAGGCTATCACATCAGCCTCCCCATTCCGGCTCCACTTGGAGACCTGCTGAGCTGCCAACGGATGGGCGGGCCCACACTATCAGCCTAGCCCAGCCTGTTTAGCTGCCGCGCCTGGACATAGGTCTGCAGAGGAGGAGCTGGGCAGATCTGGGGTGCCCTCACCGGCCTCTCTGCGTGTCTGGAGGACTCTGGATATCTCTGCAACCAGGGAGGATCCACAGGTTCCTGAAACACTACGGCCTGTGGTGAGTACCCTAACCCGGCTGCGATTGAAGAACTGTGGAGCTTCCAAGGGGCAGGTGGGCGCACAGTGTCCCTGAGGCCCAGCTTGTCTGGAACTGCGGAGTTCTGAGCAGGCAGAGGAGAGCCACTAGTTCTGTAGGCCCAAAGGCTTGGGGTAGCGTGGTGCCAGAGTCTCAGTAGCTCCAAACATAGAAGGGGATTTTCAACAGATCCTGAGGAAGCTTTCAAATAACACTTGAAACACAGAAATATAGGAAAATGACAAAACGAAAGACTAAATTACAACCTCAAACCTCCAGCCCATCTCAAGAAACCCTAGGAGCGATGTATATAGAAGAAAATATATCCCATCCACCTCATATATCGGACACAATAGCCACTGAAATTGACAAGCAACTCCAGGAAGCTTTAAAGAAATTCAAACTCGAAATAATCTCCCAGATAAAAGAAGAAATGATAAAAGAAATGAAAGAGATTCTAAATATATCTAAAGAAAACACAGATAAAAAATTGGAGGAACTAAACAAAAAGATAGAATCCCTAGACGAGCAATATAAGAAACAAACAGAATACATAATGCAGATGCACAGAGATATACAGGAAATAAAAAACTCCACTGAAAGTTGTAAAAACCGCCTTAATGAAAGTGAAGATAGAATTTCAGACCTTGAAGACAGGATTGCAGCTAGTGAACAGGAAAGGAAAGATCTTTTGAAAATAACAAGGAATCAGGAAACAACAATTCAACAACTGCAGGACGATGCAAAGAAGAATAACATAAGAATGATAGGGATTAATGAAAGAGAGGGAGACAACATGAAGGATGTCAGGAGGATATTTAGAGAAGTAATAGCTGAAAATTTCCCAAGCATGAGATCAGAAACTGACATCAGAATCAGTGAAGCATATAGAACTCCAAACAGTCATAACCAAAATAAAACTACACCCAGACATATAATAATCACCATCCCAGAAATCCAACACAAGAATAGATTATTAAAAGCTGTCAGAGAGAAAAGACAGATCACTTATAAAGGAAAACCTATCAGAATCACAGCAGACTTCTCAGCACAAACAATAAAGTCAAGAAGAGCATGGAGTGAAGTATTCCAGATCCTAAAGCAAAACGATTTCCAACCGAGACTGATATATCCTGCAAAACTATCATTCAAAATAGATGGTGCAATACGATACTTCCATGACAAAGAACAGCTGAAGAACTTCATGAACACCAAACCAATCCTGCAAAAAATATTGAAAGACAGTTTAGATACACAAAGGAAAAAACCACTAAGCAAAGCAAATAATTAAACAGAACAGAAAGATAAAGATGCAACAGCAGAGAGATAACATTCCTACAATTAACCAGCATTTAACAGTAATAACCATTAATGTAAATGGTCTCAATGCACCAGTTAAAAGAAACAGACTAGCAGAATGGATCAAGAAACAAAATCCAACCATATGCTGTTTACAGGAAACCCATCTAACCCAGAAGGATACTCACAGACTGAAAGTCAAAGGATGGAAAACAATTCTCCATGCAGCAGGAATCCAAAAAAAGGCAGGAGTAGCCATTCTGTTTGCAGACAACGTGAACTTTAAACCAACAATGACCATAAAGGACAAAGAAGGTCACTACATACTCGTAAGGGGAAAACTCCAAGAGGAAGAGATAACTATCTTAAATATATATGCACCAAACTCCAGAGCACCCAGTTATATAAAACAATTATTAACAGAAATGAAAACTCAAATTATCAGTAACACAATTGTAACAGGAGACCTTAATACACCACTGACACCAAGGGACAGATCAACCAGACAGAAAATGAGCAAAGAAATAACAGAACTGAATCACACCTGTGAACAAATGGGTTTGATAGACATATACAGAATGTTCCACCCAACAACATCAGAATACACATTCTTCTCAGCAGTACATGGATCATTTTCTAAAATAGACCATATATTAGCTCACAGAACATATTTAAGCAAATGCAAAAAAGTTGAAATCATCCCTTGCATATTATCAGATCATAGCGCTCTGAAATTAGAAATTAATGACAAAAGATACTGCAAAAATTCCACAAACACATGGAAACTAAATAACACACTCTTGAGTAATCAGTGGGTCACAGAAGAAATTAAAGAAGAAATTAAACAATACCTAAAAGAAAATGAAAATGCAGATACAACTTACCGGAATCTGTGGGATGCAATGAAAGCCGTTCTGAGAGGAAAATTTATTGCACTGAGTTCCCACATCAGGAAAACAGAACGAATACAAATAAATAACTTGATGCTACACCTCAAACAGCTAGAAAAAGAAGAGCAAGTCAAGCCCAAAGCCAAAAGAAGAGAGGAAATTATAAAAATCAGAGCAGAAATCAATGCAATAGAGACTAAGAAAACAATCCAAAGAATCAACGAATCAAAGAGTTGGTTCTTTGAAAGAATAAATAAAATTGATAAGCCCCTAGCCAACCTTATTAAAAAAAGGGAAGAAAAAGCTCAAATTCATGCAATAAGAAATGAAAAAGGAGAAATCACTACAGACCCAATAGAAATACAGAGGATCATCAACACCTATTTCGAAAACCTCTACTCTCAAAAGTTTGATAACACAGAAGAAATAGACAGATTCTTAGAAGCATATGAAGTACCAAAGCTAGATCAAGAGGATATAAAACTGTTGAATAACCCAATCTCTGCTAATGAACTTGAAAATGTAATTAAGGCCTTACCCACCAAGAAAAGCCCAGGCCCAGATGGATTCACTGCAGAATTCTACAAGAAATATAAAGAAGACCTAATGCCGACACTCCTCAAACTATTCAATGAAATTGAAAGGGAAGCAATCCTTCCTAAGTCATTCCTGGAAGCAAACATTACTCTAGTACCAAAACCTGAGAAAGACCCAACTATAAAAGAGAACTATAGACCGATCTCCCTAATGAACACAGATGCAAAAATCCTCAATAAAATATTGGCAAATAGGATCCAGCAAATCATCAAGAAGATTATACACCATGACCAAGTGGGATTCATCCCAGGAATGCAAGGATGGTTCAACATACGCAAATCAATAAATGTAATCCACCATATCAATAAAGCCAAAAATAAGAATCACATGATCATTTCTATAGATGCAGAAAAAGCCTTCGATAAGGTCCAACACTTATTCATGATAAGAACTTTACAGAAAATTGGAATAAATGGTCTTTACCTCAATATAATAAAGGCCATATATGACAAACCAACAGCCAGCATCATACTAAATGGCCAAAAATTGAAAGCCTTTACTTTAAAATCGGGCACAAGACAAGGATGTCCTTTATCACCACTCCTATTTAATATAGTACTGGAAGTACTAGCCAGAGCAATTAGGCAAGAAAGAGAAATAAAAGGGGTAAAGATAGGAAAAGAAGAAGTTAAATTATCATTGTTTGCAGATGACATGATACTCTACATAGAAGACCCCCTAAACTCCATTGAAATACTCTTAGATACAATAAATAAATTCAGTAATGTGGCTGGATACAAAATCAATACTCAGAAATCAATAGCATTCCTATACACAAACAACAAAATTACAGAGAGGGAAATAAGAGAAACTGGACTATTCACATTAGCAAGCAAAAAAATGAAATATTTAGGAATTACTCTTACGAAAGAAGTGAAAGACTTATACAGTGAAAATTATAATACACTGAAAAAGGAAATTGAAGATGATCTCAGAAAATGGAAAGACATCCCTTGCTCATGGATAGGAAGAACAAACATTGTGAAAATGGCCATTCTCCCAAAACTGTTATACAGATTCAATGCAATCCCAATAGAAATTCCATCAACATACCTTATAGATCTAGAGAAATCACTCCTAAATTTCATCTGGAACCAGAAGAGACCCAGAATCGCAAAGGCAATTCTAAGCAGCAAAGACAAAGCAGGAGGCATCACAATCCCTGACTTGAAGTTATACTACAAAGCAACAGTAGTAAAATCAACATGGTATTGGAATCAAAACAGAGCCGAAGATCAGTGGAATAGATTAGAAGATACAACCACAACTACGAACACACTCAACCACCTTATCTTTGATAAAGGAGCCAAGCAGGTTCACTGGAAGAACGACAGTCTCTTTAATAAATGGTGCTGGAAAAACTGGCTCTCCATTTGCCGAAAACTAAAGCTAGACCCATGTCTATCACCATGTACTAAATTAAAATCTAAATGGGTCAAAGATCTGAATATTAAAACAGAAACACTAAATCTATTGGAAGACAAATTAGGTAGAAACCTTGGAGACATAGGAGTAGGTAAAGAATTCATGAACAGGACTCAAACTGCATGGGAAATACTTCCCAGAATCAATAACTGGGACCACTTCTTATTAAAAAGTTTCTGCATGTCAAAAGAAATCTGCAGCATAGTGAAAAGAAAACCCACAAACTGGGAAAAGATTTTAGTGAACTCTCTCTCAGACAAGGGCCTCTTGTCTAAAACATACAAAGAATTAAAGAAACTCAGACCTCCAAAATTCAAAGATCCAATCCAAAAATGGGCATCTGAGATGAATACCCAATTCTCAGATGAAGAAATGCAAATGGCAAATAAATACATGAAAAAATGCTCATCATCATTGGTCATTAGAGAAATGCAAATTAAAACCACACTGAGATACCATCTCACTCCTGAAAGAATGGCCAGGATCAAGAAAACCGACAACAAATGCTGGAGAGGCTGTGGGGAAAAGGGAACTCTCCTGCACTGCTGGTGGGAGTGTAGACTGGTACAGCCTTTGTGGAGATCTGTCTGGAGATTTCTCAAAAAGTTGGGACTGGAAGTCCCATTTATTCCAGCTATTCCACTTCTAGGCATATTCCCAGAAGAACTGAAAGCATCACACCACAGTGATATATGTGCACCTATGTTTATAGCAGCACAATTTGTAATCGCCAGATCATGGAAACAACCCAAGTGTCCATCAACTGAGGAATGGATAAAAAAGTTGTGGTATTTCTATACAATGGAGTATTATTCAGCTATAAAGAAGGATCACATTGAGATATTTATCAATAAATGGGCGCAGCTTGAGACCATACTCATAAGTGAAATAAATCAATCTCGCATGTGTGAATACCGAATAGTTTCCCTAATGTAAGTAATGATTCAAATATATAAAAATATGTGGTAATCATGATTCCCCATTAGGTGGCCTTGGAGCCTTATAAAGTTTTCACTCATTAATTAGAAAGGCTTTATTCTGGGCTTCTTGATTTGAAAAATATTTGAAGTAGAGTATATGAAGTTTTATCCAAATATTTCAAGGAAAAAGACACTATGGTAACTACTATTAAGTCAGGTTATATGGTGGTGAAGTACTAAGTTGTTGAAACAGTCATGCTGTGACCTCTATTGTTATATTGTTATGTCCTGTTTTATCTCAATCTCCCCCTTATTGTTTTAAAAAAATTAGTCATTTCTTATGTTTGTCTTAATTAAAGAAAAAATTCAAATAATTAGGATATATAAATAATAACTCTTTTTGATTTCCTATTAACTTGTTTTGAAGTCCTGTAGTACTCCCACGATCTTGTTTTGACTGATTAGACTCTGTTCCATTCTATATGGTAGTATCAAGTTTGAAGACATAGGCAACTACTTTGAAGACAATAAGATTCACTAAGATACCCATTCTGGTTTGACTATTGTCTTCTTTGGAAGTCCTGTAATGTTTACAATGCCTAAGTTGTATTGGTCTTGTTCTCTACTGTTTTGTCCAACTTTATAATATCTAATGAGATAGACAATTCTTTTTAAGGAAACAAGGGACAACGTTGATAACCATAGTTGATAAACTTGTACTGTGTTCTACACCATGTGCTATGTCTATCCTTGGTATTGACTGACAGCTTTGTTTTGCCATATTTGACTGTATTCTCCCCCCCCCTCCCCAAAAGTAATAAGCACTAAGGAGTAATGAAATCCAAAGTGTGTGAATTTTGTTGTAAAAAAGAGAGGGGAAGAAAAAAAAAAGAGCTCTAACGGATATAACAGCAAGTGTGTTTAGGGGTGTTAAATAGCTGACTGTATCAATGTTTGTGGATCATTGAACACAGCTGTTTGCAGTCTACCTGTTTGAATGTCCACCTTGTATTCTTTGATGCTGTGATTTGAGGAACTATTTTCAAGATGATAATATGTAATATACTAACAGGTGATTTCTTACTGTTATGTTTTTTTTTGTTTGTTTGTTTGTTTGCTTTGTTTTTGTTTTGTTTTGTTTTGTTTTGTTTTGTAGTTCTGTATTACGTGTACCCTTACACCGCTTTGGTTTGTTTTGTGTTTTTCTCTTTTTCCTCTTAAATAAAAAAAAAAAAAAACAATAACAAGAAAACAAACAGCAACAATACAAAGGCTAGAAGATGATAAGACGATCTATAACTTAAGAAATAAGAACATAAAAGAAGAAGTAGGGAAACAAACAAATGGACTACACAAGCTATTCACAGAAATAATCCAAGAGAATTTCCCTAATTTAGCAAAAGGTAAAGATACTCAGATGTATGAGGCATACAGGAACCCAGCCACCTACAACCCAAACAGAGCTACACCCAGGCATATAATAATCAAAATTCCAGAAATCCAATAAAAGAACAGAATATTAAAAGCCGTCAGAGACAAGAAACAGATCACTTACAAGGGAACACCCATCAGAATTACAGCAGACTTCTCGGCACAAACCATCAAATCATGAAGAGCATGGGGGGAAATAATTCAAGCTTTGAAAGATAATAACCTCCAGCAAAGATTGATATATCCTGCACAAATGTCCCTGGAAATTGATGGAAAAACAAAGTGCTTCCAGGATAAAGAGGAACTAGGGGAATTTGCAACCACCAATTCAACTCTATAGAGAATACTGCAGGATATTCTAAAAAAGGAAAATACCAAGATTCCAGAAACAGTGGCAGAGGGGCCACAATGAATGGAGCAGAAAGAGAAAGGAAGACAAACTGACAACAAACGACAGAAAAAGAGCTCAACAGAAATGAGGCAGAGAAGATTAAATGGTAGGACCAGCTATTTTGGAGAAAACAAGACATCATAATAGCTAGTGCTGATTTAGTATCATCTTGTTTTGAAGTCCCATCAAGCTTTTATTCTTCTGTCTCCATCAGTCTTAACAGGTTGTATCTTACTGGATTTTATTATATGTGATAATATGAACAAAAACTTTTATAGACAAGGAGATTATACAGAAACCATTATTAATTTTCTGTTAGTTGGTTCTAAATACCCTGTAATAATGTCATTCTCTTGAATGGTTTTACATTGTCTTGATATGTTTGGTGCTACAGTATACAAAGTTATACTCAAAGATTTCAAGGAAAGAGACACTATGGTAACTACTTTTTATGTCAGGATATCTTGTGGTGAAACACTATTTTGCTTAAATGGTTATGTTTTGACCTGCCTTGTTTTGCTGTCATGCCCTGTTTTATCTCAATCTCCTTTTTTAATTCTTTATTTTTTTATTTTTATCTTTTTAATTAAGGGAAAAATAAATAAATAATGGCAGGATACATTATAGTTACCTACTTTGATTTCCTATTAACTTGATTTGAAACCCTGTATTGCCCTCACCATCTTGTTTTGACTCATTTTCCCCTATTCTGCTTAGCTTGATAGTACCAAGTTAGAAAGTATAGACAACAACTCTGAAGACAATAGGATTCATTATGATGCCCATTCTGGTTGACTATTATCTTCTTTTAAAGTCCTGTAATGTCTCCAGTGTTTTGGTTTTATTCTTTACTGTTTTGTTCAATTTTATTATAACTGATGATATAGGCAATTCTTTTTATAGCAAGAGGTGTTATGGTAACCACTGCTGATCACCCTGTATTTTGTTTTTACATTATCTATTATGTCCATCCTTTTGATTTGACTGACTCTGTTCTGATATGTCGCATTTGGTTTTACTCTCTTCAAAAAAAGTAATAAGAACTGTGGAGATAATAAAACCCAAAATGTGTAATTGTCATTGTACAAAGAAAAGAAGGTGCTCTAAAGGTTATAACTGCATATATGTTTGAGTGTGTAGGATGGACAACCATATTACTTTTTTTGTATCATTGAACAAAACGGTTTGCACTCTCACTGTTTGAAAGTCCACTTTATATGCTTTAATTTTGTAACTTGAACAACTACTTCTAAGATGAAAATATGTAATCTATTAACTAGTGATTTCTTACTGTTTATTTTTTAAATTTTATATTACTTGTACCCTTTTTTTCTCTTTTTCTCCTTAAATAAAAATTTAAAAAAAGACAGGGCAGAGATTTTTAGCATCTGCCTGAACACCCACTGACAGGTGGCAAAACGTCTGTTTGAACATGCAGCCTCACTATTGTCCCTTGCCTAGGAATGTACCAAGTCGTGGAGGGCATCATCTCACCCGTCAATGACAACTATGGGAAGAAAGACCTGGTACCCTCCCATCACCGAGTGGCCATGGTCCGTCTGGCCCTGCAGACGTCTGACTGGATTCGGGTGGACTCCTGGGAGAGTGAGCAGGTGCAGTGGATGGAGACGGTGAAGGTGCTCAGGTAATATATGTGGCCATGCGTTTGTGAGAGGAAGTCACAAGGTCCAACAGTGGAAGTCAGGACAGACAGCTGGGCAGAGCTTCAGCCAGAACCACTCTTCCAAGACCCTAGAAGTGTTTCTGTTTAGGGAGAGAGAGACCTGTTAGATTTTCAGAGAGGTCCTCAAGCAAGAATGAATCACAAACCACTGACCATCAGGAAGCACCTGGTGGAAACACCTAGCCTAACTGGTTTCCAAAGGCTGTGGCATCAGGGGCCTAAGCCATCCCTTGTAGCTATGTCACTTTGAGAAAATGATTCACCTGAGATCCATTTCTCACTTGCAAAATGAGAACATAAAATATACTGAAGATTTTTTAAATATAAGTATTTACTGAACTACAAGTGTCTCCTATCATTAAGTGGGACTTTCAATTTTTTTGTCATTAATGAGGTGGGAAAACTGATTCTATTTAAGAAGCTCTCTTTTCTAGTTGCAGAAACCTTGGGTTCTCTAAATCTAGACCTTTCTGTGAAATAGAAAAAAAAAAGATTATAGAAACAGCCAGTGTTTTACAAAATCTTTGGAATTGCTATTAGTGTTCAGTGTAAGATAGCTGTGTAAAGTCAAGGCCAGCCCCATATGTTGGACAATGGGTCACCGATTTGTGTCTGGAAACTTCACAGGGACTTAGTAGGACAGAAGGAATTCCATGTGTCCTGGCAGCCAGAGCGGACCCTGAAGTAGGTCTGTCTCATGATTAGGAACAGCCTGCCCTACTGGATGGGAGTGCAAACTGGGGGCTGACACTGCAGTTGTCAGGGACAGAGCAGACGTGGCAAGGTCAAATATTTGGCAGACCTGTGGATAATGTGTTTGGGTTTCTGTAGTTTACTTATCTTTCAAGGCACTTGGAAGAAGTGTTTATATTTTCACTAAACATACAAATTCCGTGTCCTGATTCTTGTTACTCACCTTTTAATGGAAAAGAACCAGTTAGAAGCATTTAGCAGTTTTAGTTGCACTTCAGAACCTGCTGCCAAACTACAAGGAGACCAAACATGAAATAATTGTCAGGATACATATTCCCTTCTTTTTTAACCACCCATCAGTATGAGCAAAGACTCAAATTGAAAATTTCACAAGGAATAAATTTACACTTCCATCATCTTTTTAGAATGAGTCTTAGTCATTTGTCATTTATCTGGGCTAATAGGAACTGGAGAAAGACAACAAAATCCAACAAATCACTTAGCTTTTATATGTATGTAAGTAGGTATGTATGTAGTCAGAGATAGGGGTTTTCTCATACACCCTGTGAGAGACAGTGTTGCAGAAGGCATGGATTTTAGAGCCTAATTTACTAGTTGAATGACTTGATTCCTTACCTGATAAAGTGGAAATGTCACCACCTATTTCACGAATACTGTGTGAATTAACTGAGATTATGTAAGCAAATTATTTGGTTATAGTACGTGCTTAATAATGTTAGCTACCCTCTCTGCATCCTTAATGCTGGCCATGATTTGTTCTTAAAACTTGTAAAACTACTTGTGAATACCTAGATGTTGACCACAGAAATTTAATGTTACCACTTTTAGGCTACAGCATTCAGATATGAGCACAGATAGTAAAATCTGTAAAGAACATGTTATTTTTCTCTTTTATTCTTTAAAGTCTTTTAGTGTAGTGCGTCTCAGTGCTGGTTGCACATTGGGGCCACCTGTGGAGCTTTTAAAAGACCAGTTGCCTAAGTCTCACCCCAGAGACTGTGACTTCTGGGAGGGACATGGAATTTTAAGAATTGCCTGCTAATAATATGGGACTGAGGATGAACCCCACCTCAATCACTAAGCTTGAGAACCCCACTCCTAATCAGTATTGAAAGCCACTCAAAGCAGTAGTCTAAACCCTGCTGCAAGAATCACCTGGAACACTTTAAAAATGTTCATATCCAGGATGGAGATTTTGATTTGCTGGGGTGGACTAATCCTTTTGAAGGTTCCCAGAAGATTATATTATACTACCATGGTTGAGAATCATTAATATACTAAACAATTTTAACAATAGCTGACTGCGAGTTTCTTAAAGATATTTTAAAGGTTAAAAATCTGGTCCAAATCATAAAGTGGTTATAGAAGCATGATGTGATGAGGCCCCATCGTTTTCCCCATGTAGTATTCTCCTGATGAAGATAACTGAATATACATCACACTGACACAATAACGAATATGAAATCACTGCGGGGCTCATTAAGGATTATTTTTCTTCTTATCAGATTGTTTATTTTATGCTAATGTTTTTGAATCTAGGCCAACACTTGTGTCTTTAGAGCACTTAAAGACTCCTCCATGTTAAGGGGAAGAGGCCCTTATTCACAGTGCTCCCTCATCCCTGGTCATCATCTCATAAACTCACTGCAAACATGGTCGCATGTAGTCCTCATTTTACAGATGAACACAGCTCAAGCTCAGGCAGGATAAGTTATTCAAAGTCGCGACCAATAAGCTAGAGGCGGAGCTACAGTCTGCTCCACTCAGAAGCCAGACTGTGGGCTGTCTTCAAATCAGCAACATGCTCGCTGGGAATACGAGGTCACAACACAGAACCCAGCTTTCCAGTGGGTCTTCTCTGGAGACCAAGGCAGCTGCAGACAAGAGACTATGTCCCCAGGGTCAGTTCTGAGGCCTCAAGCTGGATACACCAGGGTACCACGCAGGTGGGCAGCGAGGAGAAATGACAGCCCTTCCCCAAAATCTATGGAGAAAGTGCAATTGGTGTTGAAAATAATCATTTACACAGCAAAGTTCCAATACCCAGCTAATATTCAAAGCAGATTTAACTTGAAATAAGAGCTTCAAGGTAAGTAAAATGAAATAACAATCACCTTCTTTACTATATCACTTGCCACAAGTGCCATGTTCTTTAACACATAACTCGTCTGCTCAGTGACTCTAAAAGGTAGGTGGGTTTAGCCCATTTCACAGATGAGAAGATTTAAACTCTGAAAGGATCTGTAACATTCTCCACCTCCTAATTGTTTGCACTTAGAAAGTGAAACCAGGGATATAGTTCAGTGACACAAGCGCCTGCCTGGCAAGCACAAGGTTGTGAGTTTGATCCCTGATATCAAAAAAAAAAAAAAAAAAAAAAAAAAAAAAGTTAGAAAGTGGAGAAGAGACTCAAGCATATTTTACAGTCTGGTGAAAGAGCCCAGACCAACCCAGAAGTAAATCTGTAGAAATAAAGCTTACTGAGACCAAAGCAGTGAAAGGACAATGAAAACAGAGCCCCGCACGACTCACAAGCAGACCAGGTTCAAAATACACCCTTGGAAAGCAGGGATGGTAATGCCTATTTTTAGGCTTTTGTGATGGTGAATAAGCCTGCACATTAAGCAGTAGCACAGTATGGCCTACAGCTAGCTCTCAATAAAAATTCTAGGCTCTGAAAAGATGTAGCCAGGTCTCTGAAATCATTGGAAGGGCTTTGGACCAGAGTTAGATGTATTTTATTCATCCAGTCCTCCATCATTCCTGAATTCAGGAGACTTTAGAGGGCACTTTCCAGGAACTAAGAGTACCAGGATGAGTAAAATGAGGCGCCTGTTCACAGTCAGGTGGGAAGACAGAGAGTGGCGATCATAATCACAGCTACAGTTTATTGAGCACATTCCGTGCACAGCCCAGCACTGAGCTTTTCAGTTGCAGCACACGCCTCCCAGCGGTGCCGGGCAGCAGAGCACTTCCACCGTATTTTGCAGGGCAGCAGCACTTTCTCGTGTGGTCTTATGATTCTTGTTGTAGATAAGGCTGCATTTAACTCTTATGATCAGGTCATTACCTGAGGTCAGTGGAACTCAGTGTCCGTGACTCCTGCAGGACCATACCAGCAGGATTACTTGGACTTGAACCCAAGTCCAAGCTTTGGTTGTGAGGCACATGCTTTTCTCACCAGGCACTGCTCCGTCCCATATGCAGCTCCAATGAACACAGACAATGGGAAGTAAAAGCTGGAAGATCAGATTGAGACAAGAAACTGTGTACAGGGATTACTTGTGTTAAGAAAAGAAGGTACAGGTTATCTCTTGATTCCAGAAAGCTAGATTGCTGTGCATCCCAGATTGGTGTAAGTCTAGTCATATCTGAAATGCTGGGTGCACAGTGCATGAATTAACTCCTCTCATCTTTATGATCTCCCATCAGAGCTGGGCACTATCACTGTATCCCATGATGAGATGAGGGATCATCCAGACAGAGACCTGAAATCACCCACCAAGAGCCACATAGCTAGCCAATGGGAGCTGTGATTCAACTAAGACCAGTTGGCTCCAAATCCTGGCTTCTAGCCCTCAGCATACTGCACTTTTAAACAGTAGTTTATACTAAGAGCAAGTGTCTTTAATGACAGCCAGAGCCATACCATGCCTGTGCTGATTGTGTACATCTACCTTCACAAAAGCCTAAAAATTAGACATTACCATTCCTGCCTTCCAAATGCAAATGTGTGAAGAAAATGCTACAAGAGTAAAATTAGGCTCGCTTTCATACTTTTACCCAGGGCAAGTGGAAGTGGACTCCTTTGGGTAGGGTCGTCCAGGAGAACCCAGGTGAAATCTGCTTTCTGTCCTAGCACCCGGCACAGTGCGTGGCTCATAGTAGGCCCTCAGCAGATATTTGTGGAATGACCTAAGATGGGTAGGAGCAGGCTGAGACTTAAATCCTGAGAATCCTGGTGGATTTGGAAGTTAGAGGTTGATACACCTGAGCCTGTATATTTATGCTGCAGGCATCATCAGAGCCAACTGCTCAGATCTGCAGCCCGGATGGAAGGCCTGGACCCTGACAAGCCACCTTCAGACCTCACAGGTGGGTACCAAGCCTCAGGTCTGCAGGACGGGGAATGGCAAGGATTCTTGTGAAAGCTGATGGGGAATTTGCTGCCCAAAGGAGCTTACCTACTTTGTGATTTATGGCTGTGACATGGATTAGTCAGGACCATACGGGGAGAAACTGGTGAGTGATGGTTCTTTGAAAACCCTTAGCCTTTTAAAATTCAGGATGAGGGGCTGGGGGATTTAGCTCAGCGGCATAAGCGCCTGGCTTGCAAGCAGGCAGTCGTGAGTTCGATCCCCGGTACCAATAAAAAGGAAAAAGACAAAAAAAAAAAAAGTAAAAAAAATAAAATTCAGGATGGGTCATCATAAAATCCATAGTTACTCCATGGGCTACTCAGAAAAAGAAAGTCATGTTTAAGTCATGTAAAGTCAACTTGGAGTATCTTCCTAATTTGTAACTCTGTTGTATTCTACTAGTGTTTGATGGAAACTAGTTACCTGTGATTTCAGAAGGTGAGCAGTCAGAGCATGCAAGTCAAAGGCATGACCTGCTCGTGCAAATAAATAAGCAGGAGATCTTTGGGTGGTTGGAGGGCAAGAGGCAATGTGAGCAGAAAATCACCATGCCAAACTTTTGGCAAACCATCTTCAATTTTCTACTACAAGGTCCCCAACTTTGGTTGGTAGACACTACTTTTGGATCAGAAGGGCTCAAGACTGCCAAGGATAAATACACTTGAAATGCTTATTTACTGCAGGACTTTTCAGAACTTTTATTGCACACCCCTATGCATTGTGACTCGAGAAGAAAAGGAGAAAGCCTGCAGCCATTCCTCTCACTTTTAACTGTGAAAACTTTTCTGTTCTTTTTCACAATGCCTGTTAGTATTTTTCAGAGCTGGTTCCCCCAAAGCACAAAGGAAACACTCTTCTAAAAGGACTCGGAACTGGTATGGTGGCGCGTGCCTCTATCCCAGCACTCTGAGAAGCTGAGAGGAGAGAAACAGAAGTTCAAGCCCAGTTTTGGAGGTTTAACAGCTTAGTGAAACTGGGTCTCAGAATAAGAAATAGAAACAAGCTGGGGATGTAATTCACTGGGGATGCCCTGGGTTCAATCCCTAGTACTGAATGAGTGAATGAATGAATAAGATTTAAAAATAAATAAAAGAACTTGGAAAGCTGTCAGGCCCTAAATGTGCCATGTAGTTCACAGATGCTGGTTCAAGAATCCCACAATTCCGAGCCCTTCCCAGACTCTTGCATGGGGTCAAGGCACTGTGTTTAATAAGCATTCTGGTTTACCTTGTTGCCAGCTTGGTGATGTGTGCTTCACTAAGAATCTAAAGATTTATAGTGCCTCTCATATAATCCACTAAGATGTTTATTGTATCTTCTGGTCTCTCTGTCTCTCCTTTACCTGCATAGGCTTCTCCCCAGCCAATCCATTATGACCCAGTGCCCAGTGTTCATCAGCTTTTGCATCTCCTATGGCTCAGCAGCTCCTCCTGAAAGGCCCCCTTGCCCCATGGACACTTCCCCAGGCCAGGAGACAGGCTGGGAGTGGTGGGAGCCTAAGCAAGGTCAGGAAGGCTATGTGCAGAAGGCAGCTGCACCTCCACAGGTTGTGGAGAGAGATAAGGAGCAGCCAGTGTGAAATGGCGGGGTACTGAGCTGAGCCTCCACCTCCCAAACTTCACCTCTAGTGGATGCTTCCAGAATCCCTGTCTCACCTCTGCCTGGCTGCTTCTCTTTCCTCTTCCCTCCTTGGCTCTCCTGTTGAAGACCTGCCTGTCCTGCAAGACTCAATTCAGAGCTCACTACGCTGTGAAACCAGACCATGCTGCCCTCATTCATATCAAGTCTGACAAAGCTCATTCACTTTTCTGGAGGCCACTTGGTCCTCTAATGTTCAGACTTTCTTGTGCTTTGAAGATGGACTCTCTCCTTGGCTGACAGGTTCAAAGGATTCTCTTTCCAGAAAAACAGCAGGCCTTTGATCTGTTTCCATTTTGTACCCATCAGATGCCCATGTCCAGCTTCATCTCTGGTGGCCTCTTATTTGGGTCCAGCAGTTCATGTTACTGACTGTATGTGGAGGGTGCAGGCAGATACCACCATCACTGGCTGTGTTAATACCTTGTGCCAGGCAGAAAACTGCCATAGCCTTCTTCACTCGGTCTCTCAGTTTTTACCTCTTCCACTGCAGACTTTATTAGCCCTGTTTTATAGTTGAAGAAATAGGCCCATGGGCTCAGCATAACTTTCCAGGGTACCAGCATACCTGAAATTCAAACCAGGACTAACTGACCTTAAGACTGATGCACATGAATGTCATCAACATCCAAAGTTAAAGGTACTGGTGGCATTTCTTCACCAGTAAATTTATGTAAATTTTGCAAAATTTGACTTCATCCACTTTGTAAGGCTCATAGCTACTCAAAGGCAGAGACATATTGCCCCCAAAATGCCCACAGACAACCATTTGTGCCACTGTGTCACTGTCAGGATGAATCATGTTAGCAGCCTTTATACTACTTCTTAAGTTATGTACTTTGGACTTAGAATCATTCAGTCTGAATATTCTGCAGTATCTATGTGAATGGATTTGAAAGAGATATTGTGAATGCTTTTTGTGAGGCCTGAAGACAAGAGGTTCACAATTGATGACTTTTGCTCATGTTGCCATAAGAAGTGACCCATCACATGCAACTGTCACATGGAATGAAAGGCACCACCAGCCTTGTAGATATACCTTTACTTTGGGAGTTAGGAGATGTGAGGGCACTTGTTCTAACAAGGTTCAGAATGCATAGTGTCCTTTGCTGTCATTATTAATAAGTCAGGGTACCCCATAGTGAAGCAAGTATTTGGAAATTGTCTCCACAAAACCCACTGAAAGAAAAAAGGGGTGTCTCTGTTCTCTGATCTATGGGAACATAGAAGATATGCCTATGGCCCCAAGAGACCTTGGAATTAAATTTCATCATTTAATCTTCCCCATGGGAAGACTGCATAGAAACTACTCCGTCATCTGAAAGATCACACACTGACCTCTTGCTGTACTATAGTGGCTGGATAAACAGGAAATCAGGGTAAAACTTCATAGTTGTAGAACAGTATATATCCACATATGTATTATGAACAATGTATTAGTGAGAAGTGTGAATTACTAAATCATCATGGTTTTAAATGGGCCAGCCACTAAGCAGACAATTTAAAAATGTTGAATGTATATTTTGATGAGTAGCTTGGTAGATAACTGGGCAAATGGATGAATGAATGAAGGGCAGTTATTACATTTGCATATAGCATGTTCTGTCTGCCAGCTACTAGTATATGTACATCATCTTCATAAGTTCATTCTATAATACTATAAGGTAACCCTATACTTTATACTATTAACATGTTCATTTGAAAACTGAGGTCTCATGAGCTAGTGCATTGCTGAACCAGAATTTGAACCTAAGGTGTCTGACTCGAGTCTACAGGGCTTTACAAATGTGTTTCCTTAATTACATTGGTTGCTTTGAATGAATCTAATGATGTTGACTTGTGTATGAGGAATCTGAGGCCCAGAGAAAGAAGGGTCTTGGCTGTAGCCCTGCAGAAGCCTATGTCCAGCTGAAACCAGCTGATGATTTCTCCCAAGGTACCTCTGGCCTCTCACCTTCCCTGCCACAGCCAACTCAGAGCTCTTTTTTAAACCCATCCCTGCGCATATCCAGATTCTTTCACACGTTCCATCACTGAAGGAACAAACTGAGCCTTTCTGCAAGGTTTCTTCCCATGGGTGGTAACCGGGAGTCCCATCCTTCCTGAAGCCTCATGGTGACAGATGCCATCCTTCTAGGAGGCCAGCCTTTGCTGAAGCCTTCATGGAAGCTAGAATCAAATTGTGGAAGGATCATGGATATTGCAGCAAGATGTTAACATAGACATTATTTTTTCTTTTCAGATTATCCTGCCCAAGAACTTGCACAGTGTTAGCAAAATCTGCCTGGTTCCTAGCCCTCAAAGGCTTCTCAGTTATGTTGCATATAGATTCCCACCAGACCAGCATGAGGTGGCAGAGCCTAGCAGTTAGAGATCCCCCACCTGGATGGTGGCTGCTTGGGTTCAAATCCTGACTACTGTGACTAGCAGAGGGCCTCAGGCAAATCACTTGCCTCTCCCTGCCTCAGTTTCCCATTCTGCAAAATTGGCACAACCATGCCTACTGCATGAAATTGTTCTGAAGATCATATGGTATTATATACCATAAGTGATTAGTAATAATGTGGTATTGAGCACATCATCAATATTTGGTGATATTTTATCACAATCAGCTTTTATTAGAACAGATTCCAGAGCATTATCCACATTGATCACTTGTTCTGGAGCTTCATTGTTTTGGAAATGGAAATGAAAAGACCACCAACTGGAGTCGTAGATGCTTTTTGGTTATCCAAAGAGTCTTTATAATTAATCTTTAGATTTAGATTTCATATAAAAGTGCCAGCTCCCAGTTCTTAATAACAGTAGGACTGAAGTACATTTCAAATAGGCCAGTGACTTGTCCAAGGTCCAGAGCTTGTTAGTCTTTGAGGTTTAAAAATTTTATTTTCCATCAAAAAGTGGAATTCTGGGAACAGAACAGCCTTTGTCATGGTCCAGAGTCATCACAGAGAGATTTTGTGTTATAGCACTAAAAAGAAAAAAAAAAAAAAAAAAAAGACTTGTTTGTATCCCTTGGAACTCTATCAATATTAAAAGATGTATTGACGAAATCATTACTTAGAATTGTATGTCCCGACATAGCTTCAAACATGCTTTTTAAGTCAGGAACGTGGAAACACTGAGTTCCCAGTCCATTCCAAGAAAAATATCTTCCAACAGAATAGCCCAGTACCTTTCCTGGCAGTGACCCTTCTGTAACCATGCTGAGATCCACCCTTGTTTTTGCAGCTGCACCTGAGCTGAAACTCCTCTGCGGGGCAGACATCTTGAAGACCTTCCAGACCCCCAACCTCTGGAAAGACTCACACATCCAGGAAATAGTGGAGAAGTTTGGCTTGGTGTGCGTGAGCCGGGCAGGGCATGACCCACAGGGGTACATCTTGGGTTCACCCATCCTGTCCAAATACAGACACAACATTCACCTGGCCAGGGAGCCAGTGCCAAACGAGATTAGTGCTACATATGTGAGGAGAGCCCTGAGCCAAGGGCAAAGTGTGAAGTACTTGCTTCCTGATGCTGTCATTGGCTATATCAAGGACCATGGTCTGTACATGACAGACAGTTCCCAGAAAGGCAGAAGTACCCAGAGGAATAAAGGAAAGACAAGCTAGGCAAGCCACTAGTCAACCCCTCTGCCACCCAGCTCCTCCTGGAGTGAGGTTTTAGCTTTGCTTTGTTTTCTGCTTTTCTGGGGGGCTTTCTTTGTCTTATTACTATAATGATGTTACCTCTGATGAGTCTTCTACCCCAGGAAGAATACGTTCTGTCTACACAGCCAGGAAATATATTTATCAAAGAAGCTGGAATGGTATGCCAGATCATCAAGATCAGGCAGCGCTGCTCAGAGCCCCTGCACGATGAGGCCTCCTTACCTTGTGTCAGTGGTAATCATGGCACCAACACTGAATATCATTCTGAGCTCAGTCAGCCCTTGAGGATAGAACCAGAATTTCCCACATGCATTTTTTTACTGGGTCCACGTGTGGCCTGCTGGTCCTGATTGGCAGGATTTGACAGGATTCTAATTACTGAACAGTGGGCCTTATCAACATCCTTGTTTCAAACAGTAATGCTGAGGAGTGAAATGTTTGGAAACGACCCTTATACCACATCTCCATTTACAAACTGTTGTCTGCTTGCCTCCTGGCCTCTCATGAAATTCAAACTAAACTCTAAGTAGTGAATCTCAAATGATATTTTTGATACAAATATTTTTTAACATTGCTATACTCTAAACACCAAGTCTCCTGATTTTCAAGTTTCTAAAAAGAAACTGAAGTAAAACAGATGCCTATTTTAGAGAACCTTTTTGAATGTTTTATGACTGCCTGCCTGTTTGAATATTGGCAAAGGGATAAATAATAAATCGACATCAAAACGTACTAATGAAAAGTTTCTTTTTTCCCCTTCCTTTTGTTATATTATTAATGCCTGGTGTGCCAGCTGTTGCTCTTTTTTTAGCTATTTCATGAGATTTGCTACTGTTCCAGTGGAACAGGCATGAATTTAAGTGTGTGGCTCAGGTATTCTGAGTAGAGGAAGAAATTGTTCTTCGGCACCGCACAAATGACTTTCTAATCCAAACCATTGGGTCTTTGGCGTTGTTCTAGTGAGCCCTTAAAGATGAGAACAGAGGCCTTTGGTGCGTCCAGGACTTGTCTTTCCACCCTCAGATTATGAAAAGGCTTTGATTGTGCTAATTCTGTCAGTGGTTATTCTATACTGCTGACAGAATACACCCAGAATTTTCTTCTCTGTGGTTCTACTCTGGTGCATCTTTGCCACAGATTTAGTGGTGCTGCAAAGGTGCAAGGAAGAAGAATCTAGTACTTCTCCTAAAATATCTCAGTGTTGCCTTATGTATAGAAGATAAATAGAGAAATGGGAAATCCAGGATAGTGGGACCCCCTTGGGAACCCAAACTCCCCTCTCTGATCAAGCTCTGCCCTGAAAAGGTCCCTGAGGACCCTGATAATTCAGGGATTAGAAATCAAAGAGCATGATCCAAAAGCTGCAGAGCAAGTAGTATGACTTTGGCTCACTCCCGTCCCCACTGTGAGCCCCAGCTTCTCTTACAGCTCTGCTATTTCAAGCCTCAGAGCTTCTGACTTAAGCCTGTGCAGGTTTCTTTCTGGCCTAGAAGGCCAGAGCACTTCTAGGCAGACTGGAAGCCCCCCAAGGGTAGCTCTTTGTTTTGTTGCTACTCAAAGTGCGGTTGCAGGCCAGCAATTGTTGCACCCCTGGGGCTTGGACAGTAACAAGCTAAGCCCCACTGCAGACCCAATTGACTCAGAATTCGCTTTCCAGTAAGGGTCATTGGCCTACAATAGTGCCATTCTAACAGTTATTCTATTTCTAATAAGCAAAGTTCAACTGAAATTCCACGACATACTGGTGTCTTCCCTCTAACCCTCTGAGCAACACTGCCCCCACTGGTTAGTGAGCAGTAAAGAACGTAGAGGGGAGGTGATGGGGAGAAGCCCTACAATCAGTAGTAGTGTCCAGAAAATGAGAAGGAACCTGGAGGTTTAAGACAGAGTTTCTCAACACTGGCAATACTGACATCCTGGGCTGCATAATTCTTTGCTGTGAGATTATTCTGCATACCGTAGGATGCTTAACCTGCGTCCTCTAGATGCTAATAGAACTTCTGAGCTGTGACAACAGAAATTCCCTAGACCTTGCCATATTCTCTCCCAGGGCACCGCATAATCACCAGGTTGGGACTCATTGGCTTAAGGATCTGACTTTTGGGGGTGTATATATGAGGGTATGTGTGTATTAAGAGGGGAAATCGGGGAGCAGCAGCTATGTATTAGGCTTCTTTGGTAAAGGTCTAGTGAGGGGATGCCATACCACTTTCTGAAAGCATGTTTTGTTCTGGCAGATCCTGTTGACAGCAGGAATTGGAAGCTACACCCCCGAACCCCTGGCACCCCCAGCTTTCATCTCACTATTCCCAGATATACACAGTGGCCTCGTCTCCCATATTTTTAGAGCTGGGGATTCCAATATTCCCAGACCCTTGGCACTGACATCCAAGACGTGACATATGCAGCCTCAGTGAGTGGGAGTGAATAGTTTTATTACTCAAACTTCAGGACTCATTCATTTAAATCGTATCTATTGAAGACCTCTCTACTGTAGGTAGGTGAACAAATAGTCTACCCTCAAGAAGCATATAGTCCAGTGGGGTGTGGACAGAAATCAAATCAACACACACCTACATGTGTGATTACAAACTGAAGAGGACCCTAAAGGCAAATACAGTTACGGTGCCTGCTGGAGGCTGCAGGTTCCACAAAGCTCACAAAGCTAGCACCCTAAAGGACCCTATTTACATGAGCACCTAGTTTATCCAATTCTAAATTTATAATTTTATTCTTTTTCTGAAAAAAGGCATTGGCAGTTGAACAGTATTTGGACTCAATAAAATGAACTTGCCTGTTGACAGTGTAGACTGTAGGGAAGTGACAGGAGACTTAAGACCTGAAAGATGGGTTCCCAAGACTTGAGGATGAGCAGAGACAACTGGCTTTCAGGAGAAATAACAGCATGTACAAAGGTCTTGAAGCAGGCGGGTACAGAATGAGCACCATGTGACTTAGATTCATTATTATCTCTTTAATAATGTGTCCTTACTCTGGACAGCACCTAAGGGCAGGTACCCTTGCATGCCACCATCTCCCTGACTTGGCATAGCTTATGGCGGCAGTAGGCCCAACAGGCTTGCAGGAGATGCCTTTGTCTCCCTGACCCATGTCTGTATCATATGGCTTCTACCAGGCAAAACAACTATTTCTGATTCGTTATATTGTTCTTTCTAAAATACAACACAACAAAATCTACCTTGTTAGATATATAATTTGTATATGTATACATATATATATTAATTTCTGTACTCTCACTTTGTCTCATTGATTCTTATAGCTTCCTGTTTTTAGCAGAAGAGAAAATATGTCTTGCTACTATGCTCCTGATGTATTGCATTCACGTTGACCTGTATATCTGATTTTACATTCCTTTCCATTCCCTTAGGTCTTCTTTGCATCTAGTTTGCCAAGGTATTTTGTTTGTTTTGTAAGAACAGCAAAACAGTGACTTGGGCTCCTGGGTAAATAGAATTTCCAGCCTTAAATAAAGGCTTTTCTGTGATAACATCCTCTGCTCAAATGAGAAGAGTGCTGTATCCTTGCCTGGGGAAAGAATTTTTCATTTATAATGCTGTCTGTGTCATTTGGGACGGAGTGATGTGAAATCCCATTTTAAACAAATAGTGCTACAGATTTGCAAGGTACATGTGGTAATTGGGTTAATACATGAATATGAATTTCCTGGTCCTTGTTCTCGTGCTTCCTGTGCTGACAGTGTTTCTGCCTTTCCTTTCACAGAGGTCTCCATCCATGAATTGTGTAAATTTCAGCCGTGAGGTTATTTTCTTAGACCAAAACTCAGCATTACAAATACGTATATGTGTGATTAATAAACAGTGTATAAGGCTACACCTTGATACGTGCATCAAAATAGTTCAGTATGATTAAAACAACTTCAAAAAGCTTGTTCATCAGACCATAGACTGTGAAAATTAGAAGGGACTCTAAAGTTCATCTGGCCTCACATTTCCAAATTATGCAACACTAAAATTCCATGAATGTATAGGAGCTTTGTTTCTTAAAAAATAATAATACATTCTGGCAAGTTGGGGAGCCTTACTCTACCTCTTTCTGTTGGAAATCCACGATATGCTTCCATTCCCTGTCACTACTATCTTGTGCATGCTCCTTATTTGCACCCACTTCCCTCCATTCCTTGTTATCCATAATCTAATCTGCTGTCAGCTCTCACTTCAGTGATCTCCTACAGGACTTTCCAGCCCACTCCTGGACTCTGCATCCATTCTCTACATAGGCACTTTGTATGTATGAAAATTAAGTCATATTGCTTTCCTGTTTGAACTCCTTCTGAGAGATATCAGTAAAAAGATAAAAGGACAAGCTACAGGCTGGAATATACAGACTGGAAGGAAACATATATTGACTTATCTCTAGAATATGTAAAAAACGCTTGACAAAAACAATAATTAACAAACCAGTTAAAATGACAAAAGAAGTGGCTAGGTATGTGCAGGAGAGGGTAAACCAAGCAGCTTGATGTTGCTCATCGAAGTAGGGACTGAGTGCTTGCCTGTCCTCTGAGAACTTGGCCTTTGCAAGGGTGCATGTGATTTTAACTTAAAGGCTGTTTTGTGTTCCTGAGACTCTGAATCCTACTGTACTCCTTACCTAGAGTACACAAACAATGCCATTTATGGTGACGTCATGCCTTCCTTCTACAATTTGGAGTTTAAATAATTGAGGTTGGTTTCAGGAAAAGGGTGAAAAGTGATGAGAGTCAGCAAATGTATGTGTTTGCTGCATGATCTTGGCTTGCATGACTTTCTGAGGGAGGCTGTCTTTTGAGAAAGGAGTGTATAGAGATAACTGTTAACACACAAAAAAAACTGGTCATTCCCAGGCTCGAGCCCAGGCTAGGAACCATCCCTTCCAGTTAAGTAAGCCTGTTGGCACCAAGTCATTTTTGTCAGAACTCAGTACTTAAGAAACTGGTGTGCTGTGGCATTTTCTCCCCCACCTGTGGAAGGCTCCATCTCATGCAAAATCCTTCATCTTTGGTGCTGTCTCCTGCCCACTGTGTGGCAATACATTATTTGACTACGCTCATACTTTTATAATAAACTTATTTTCATCTTTTTAAAATCATTATGTGGATCTTCTCTTTTCATGTACATTCTCAAGTGTCTATAGCCACGTGTGGCTCCTTGCTGTTACAGTTGGTCATATGGCAGAATGTGCCAGCATCACCAGCCCAAGAAGAAGCCCTGGACCCTGAGACTCAAACAGGACTTAAACAGAGCAGAAGCAGTGTGAGCTCTTGCTGCATTTCAATGCTGGAGAAAGTATGTTCTATAGGAGCCCCTGCCCCAAAGTGAATGTTAGAAGCCTATACCTGGACTCCAGGCTCCACCTGATGTTCTTTCTTCCTGTTCTGTATTCATTCTCTATAATAACCATTGTCGTGGTAACTGCCCCTGAGATATCATGCAAGTCGTCAAAAGTGGAACAAAAAAGTTTACAAAAAACGATACATCACTGATAAGTCAGCACATGAAAATACATTCAACACATTCATCAGGAATGTAAGCTATCATACCTAATAGAATGGTCAAAATCAATCCAGCAATTCCACTTCTAGCTATTTGCCCAAAACGGAAGAAATCGTGTCCACTCAGATTTGTATACAAATAAGTAGAGCAACATTATTCATTGCAATCAAATATAGGCAATTATTCATATGATGAATGAAGAAATGTTTTATCCACTCAGTGGAATACTGTTAGCTTCATATTGCTATAACAAATACATGAAATAATCAGCTTATCAAGAAAAAAGATTCATTTTGGCACATAGTTTCAGAGACTTCAGTTCATGGTCATCTGGCCCCATTTCTTTTGGGCCTGTGGTGAGGCATCACATCATGGCAGAAACACGTGGCAGAAGCTGTTCACTTCATGGCACCCAGAAAACTAAAAAGTGAAGGAAAGGGAGGGGCTGGGGCTATAATAGAATCCCCTTCAAGGACATATCCTCAGCGACATAATCTTCCAGCAGGCCTCAACTACAAAAGACTCCATCATTTTTCAGGAGTACCATGAACTGAGAATCAGTCTTTTAACATACAGAGCTTGGCAGAAAATTCAAGGTCCAAATTATAGACAATACTTAAGTAATCTTAAAAAGTATCAGATATATCTGCCACAATATGGATGAACCTTGGCAAAGCTGAGGGAAAGAAGACAGACAGATGACACACCATATGACTCTATTTGTGTGATAGTTCTAGAAAAGAAACTATAGTGGTAAAAGCACATAGTGATAGCCTGAGTAGGTGGGCACTGCCTGCAACAGAGACTGAGGAGCTTTGGAGGTGATGGAGATGTCCAGAAACTAGATGGCGGCAGTGGTTCCACAACTATAGAAATTAACTAAAGCTCATCAGGCTTCACTCAAAATGGGTAAATTTGTGGTATTTTAAGGTATATCTATAAATGTTAAAAAAAAAAAAAAAAAAAAAAACACCTCCTGAGCTTCCTCTGCTTACCTCTGGAGTGACACACTCGGCCCTCCTTCCTTGCTCCATCCAGCTTCTCACCCCTCCCTTCTCTCAGCTGTGAGTGGCTTTGCAGGGTAATTCCATCTGCCAGGCAGGCCTTTTCTCTCCTCTTTTTCTTTGGGCTGACTTCTGTTTCTCCCACTGTGTGCCTCAAGTCACTTCTTGCAGGAAACCCTTAAGAGATCCCCAGGCAACACCTTGGTGATGCTTCTTGATGGCACTCCTCAATCATCTTGATGAAACTACAACACTTCCCCCAGCATAGCACCTGGTTTATAGCAAGCTCCCAATAAAAGTTCCAAAAGCAGTGTCTGAACAAGCATTGGAACAGCTCTGTGAAGCCCATGACAGACCAACCTGCAAAATTCTGAATGTTTTGAAGCATGTTTGCACACAGAACCTTTTTATACTTACTAATATGAGGGATATAGACTCGAAGTAGCAGTTCTTATCTATGCAAGCTGTTTTTTGTTCCTGTTTTTTGTTACTACAGTTACTGTAAACACCCTTATGCATAAACCTCCACAAGCCATTGCTTTTGTAAGGCAAATTCCCAGAGCACTCTTGCTGGGTCAAATGGTATGTATCCTTTATATTCTAACAAATGGACCAGATTGTAGACACCAGACTTTTAAATTGATTTTTAAAAAATACAAAGGAGAATTTCATGGAGCTGCTTAAATATTCATGGTCATTTTCTTTTGCACAGAATTGCCTTCATGATCATTAATACAAGTCAAAACAAAATCCATTTTTATTGCAATAAATAATCTATAATGACAAATTTCAGGAACGCATTTGCCACCTAGAGACTTGGCAATTTGTGCACAAGAAATTGCGCCCAGTATTTTCCAGGTGACTTAGGTAAGAATTACTTTTTGTTTTTGACAAAAATTCCTCTTAACTAGACTAAATAAGGGTAGAGTGGAGTGTCAAGAGATAATGATACTTTATTGTTATTCTCTCATTGCTTTATTATGATATTTTGTTTTATTATAAAATAAAAAATTAAAATAAATATTTATATTTTATAAATAAACATGTAAACAAGAAAATGATAAAAAATAATATCAACAATGGGATGGACACAAAGACAGAATAGTTATGCAGATTTCGGGAGAAACTGGAAAGAACTAAGTTTTCTCCTCTCTTCTTTCCTCTTTCCTCTCTCTCTCTTCGTGTCCCCTCCCCTTCCCCTTCCAAGCAGCCCGCCCCATGCTCCTCTGTCCACTGGGACTCATCACACAGAAGCCTTAACACCTGTACCTATGTGACATTCTGCCTTCACTGTCATCTCACTGCCTGATTCCAGATTCCCAGAGACATTCACTAACCCCGGTGACAGGTAGACATTTGTCTACCCTGCTCAATCACATAATGGGGTTGACAGGTCAGCAAGTGGGTAGGCAGGAGATGATTGGTATTTCCAGTGCTTGGTTAAGGGCTATCGAACCACCAGGCACTTAGAGGTTTGTGGCCCTGCATCTTTGCTCCTGTTGCCAGACAGAGTGGTCAGTGAAGGTGCCAGAGGCTGAAGCGGATTGGAGGGAAGAGAGAAGGACCAGGTGCCATTGCTCCCTTCTATGATGCTCGCTCTACTGTAAGACTTGCATCAGGTTAGGCTGGCAAACATCAGAGGGAGCTTGCCCTCGGCCCAGGCAATTTCCTTGCGTGGTCTTGGGCCAGGTGCCCAGGGGACCTGAGGAGCTGGCTCCCACAGGTAAAGACCAAGTAAAGGGATGGGACTGATCTTCTTGGCACACCTTGCAGCCTGAGGACCCCTAGGAGCCTGTCGAAGGGTCCCCAACCTCTAAGGCAGCCCCTGAGCCTTAGCTCATCCTTCAAAACCTCTCTGGGAGCCCTAATTTGACCAAAACTCAACTGGCTTCTTGGCAGAAGGATGACAAATTTGAACAAATGGATGTCTGATGTGTGGATTTTCCCCTTTGTGGCATGATGTTACCTGGCCCTGTGTTTCCTAATAGCCATCCATCTCCTCACCCAGGATGAAGCACAGCCTCTGCTCTGTGCTTCTGCAGGCCCTGCAGATCCAACTATCGCAGCCAATCCCTCAGGTTTTCCTATTTTCATGTCTATGTCCCAGCCTGATTGTGCCCTATAAGGGTAGAGGTTGTGTCAGAATCAGTTCAGCACTGCACAGTATCCAGACAAAGTAGCCATGGGTAAGCATCAAGAGGCCTGACCAAGACCTGGCATCCTCCCTTCCCTCCCCACAGCAGCCTGAGCACCTTTTAATGACTTTCCTTTCTCTCTGGAGGAGCATTTCTAGATGGCCACTCTTAGACTTTAAATCCAGAACAAGACAGATTGAAAATGACTGGGGTCTTTTTGGTCCTGGTGGCCACATCTTAACTCGTTTCTAGTACAAAATCCACTGTTTTCCTGTTTCCTCTAAAAAGCTGTGAGGCCTTGATAAACCTTCCTGTGAATTTCCTTATTTCTAATATTTTCTGTAATATGCACTGGTAGATTAATTTAAATAGGAAGGAAATTTGAGAAAGAAAGAAAGGGAGGATGGCGATAAGATGAAGAGAGAGGGAAACTAACTCACTACCTAACCAGTAGGTGAGTGCGTGAAACAAAACTCTCACTGGAAATCTCCCCACCAGCAAGGCAGAAGTACATAATGATAAAGGTGGCCATGAAAAGTAACAGTGTCTTTCTAGAGAAGCCTGGCCAAGCTCAGACATTCACATCTGTGTTAGCACTGAGCCAGGCATGAAAATGACTTCAGCAAATCCTCTTAGCTCTCATAAATTTTTCAGACTTTTGTGACCTCTGGTATGAGTAATGAATAACAGACACCTCCTACTCCTGCTAATAGAGACAGGAAAGCCAAGATCTCAGGCAGTTCCCAGGCACTTTGGAACAGTTCCTGTATACAGGAGACACAGTAATTCTCTAGTGCCAGAGTCATAAAGTAGGGAAGAATTAAACATGAATGACTCATAAAGATACTAGGGCTCAGGTTCCCATAATGCTAGGAGCCTAAAGAGCATCTATCTACAGAGTCTGGTAAAGATGCTGTTTGTTGGGTCCATCTGGATTATGAATCTGGATCTGGATAGTGAAGGCCCAGGAATCTGAGTTCCAACACCCAGGATGCTGGGACAAGTGGTGTGTCTTTGGCAGAAACCAACAGTTCAGAAAAGGAAAAAGAAAGCAAGTAACTGTACCTGAGGCAGAGCTTAGAGTAGGAAATGCATCTGTCCTTCTAGATAGTTCCTCACAAAGTTTCTCTTTATTGTGGTACTCTCATTCTGATTGTCAAAAGCATCCCAAGATTTCTGTCACGTCAAGAAAATGACCTGTCTTCTCATTTGACTGTCGAGCCTCTGTGCCTTGTCAGCTGTTTTTCTCCTGTCTGTGCTCTGTCTGTTTATCTATAAAACCTCCCCCTGAAAAGGTTGAGGTCTTCTCCATCTTGTAATAAATCACAAGTTCTCACCTCCCAACCTTTACCTGTGCCATGGCTCTAATGTGACATTACCTTCCCTCCCTTCATCTCTCTGAACACCATTCCTTGGGACCCTCTCAAGTTTCACATCTCTCAGAGCTCCCACTCTCCACTCTGGCCCACGGGACCATTCCTCTGACTCAACAGGTTGTGTTGGTGAGACATGAGATGATTGACGTTGACCAGGGATTCTCTGTTTCCCCAAATCAGGGAGTGTCAAAGATGCAATAAGAACAAATCCATTCCAATTGCCTGATGTGAAAGATTGGAGGTTGCGGGTTAGGGTGGGTACAGCTCCAGAGTAGCTATGAGTTGAACCATCTGGGTCTCAGCCCACAGCATCTATTCTCAGTGGCTCACTGAGTTTCTCAAACCCAAATCTGACCAAAGATCCTTGTCTTATAATCATTCCCAACCTCCTTCAGTCCCTCTCTGTGCTCTTATTTTCTCTCTGCTGTGAGCTACCTCTTGCCCATCTAAAATCATATCACATCCTGTGTGATTGTCCAGTCAAAGAGGCTTAAATAAAATGGTCCCTTCTGTTCCTCAGGTGGAACCCAGACTGATGGAAATAAGTGACAGTCCTGAATTCAACAAAGATAGCAGCCTATTCCACGTCTCCAGTGAGGTAACCCAAATAGATGACACCATGGTGTAATAATAACAGAGCACGGGCTTTGGAATCACACAGAACTGGATCAAATCATGGTTATTACTCAACATCATATGTCCGTTTTATACTTTCCAAATTCTGTTTATCAAAGAGAACTATAATCTACCACAGATCTCAAGTACTGTGCTATATCACTAATAGTTCTTAATAATACCTTGAACAGGAAAGCTCTGTTATAAAGATGGGTGGAATCAGAAGGATGGACAGAGTGGTGACCTGAGGGCGTGGCAATGCTGTATATTCAGAAGAGTGAGTAGATAGGTAAGTGGGTAGGTGGTTGGATGAGAGTTTGGTTGGTGGAGCTTTGTTGGATGGCTGGATAAAAAGAGGTTGTCCAGATGGGCAGCAGCCCATGGTGGGTGGGCAGATGACTCTCCATCCTCTCCTCTTACCCTTGCTGCCATGGAACAAGGCACTGTGCTGCCATTGTTCAGTCTGTGTGATATCCAGGCAGGCTTCACACTCACTTCCCAGCCGTGGAGCTTTCAACTTCCACCCCTCCTGGGCTGGCTGGCTCAGCAGAGACTCACATGGCTTTGCTACCATGACTGCATTTCTTCCCTTTTCTTCTTTCCTTCATGGTTAAAAGGAAAAACCACATGCTTAAAAGTTTTTTAAAAACTCTAATACCATTGCATGGGCTGAGAATCAAATCCACTCCCCCACACTCCCCCCCACCACCACCATAAGCAACTGGCTGGTTCAGAGAATAAGTTGAGTTGATAGAAAGTACGGTACAAAAAGTAAATAAATGTTTGTATTGTTTGGTTGATTTTGCAGGCCTGGGGCCAGTGGTCTGAGCATCTATTGGGAGGATGACAGTATGCAATATAGCAAATATGGGGGATTTCTTTCTATCTTGGTTTTGAAATCCAATATTGTTCTCACTGTTTTTGCTTTGTTCTCATTAATTGTTTTGCTTTATTCAATATTCTGTTTTGATTGGTTTTATTTATTTATTTATTTTGTCTTTTTCATTTTTATCGGTACCAGGGATCGAACTCACGACCGCCTGCTTGCAAGGCAGGTGCTTATGCCACTGAGCTAAATCCCCAGCCCATTTGATTGGTTTTATTGTGTTTTGGTTTTGGTTTGATTTTGCTATACCTGATGGAATGGACAACTATTGTGAAAATAGGAAGATACACTATGGTGGTCACTGTTGTTTTCCTAGTATCCTGCTTTGAAGTTCTGTACCAATTTTGCTGCTTTGTTTTGATTGGTTAAAAAAATTTAACTGACACAAATATCAAATAAATGTAAACATATGAATCTCATCAAGCATAGTTTCTTTTTGGTGTAAAACCATTAAAAATCATTTACTTGTCTTGAAATATTGCACACTGTAATTTTTCATAACTGCCCTTCTATGAAATGTTGTGCAGAACTCACTTATCCTATCTCTTAGTGCCTTGTGATCACCCGTTTCCACCCCTTCCTGCCTTCTGCTCTCCCCAGCCTCCAGTAGCCACCATTCCATTCACACTCTATGAGTTCAAAGATTTTAGAGTCTTTTTGAAGTGAGATCTTGCAGGATCTGCCTTTCTGTTTCTGATTTCTTTCACTTAACATAACGACCTCCAGTTCTGTCCATGTTGTTGCAAGAGATAGGATTTCAACCTTTTTGTAGCTGAATACTATTCCCTTGTGTATGTGTATACATCCCGCTCTTTTATCCATTCATTACTTGATGGATTCTTAGATTATTTCCACTTCGTGACTACTGTTTGAAATTTCTTGGCTACTGTAGTTCTTTTTTCAGCAAATATCAGAGTGCAGCTGTCTTGTCAGCGCTCTGACTTCATTTGGCTGTTTGAGTGGGATTGCAGGATTATATAGTAGTTCTTGTGCATGCTAGGCAAGAGGTCTACCACTGAGCCACAGTCCCAGCTCTGATTATATAGTAAATCCATTTTTAATTTTTTGAGAAGAGTCCATACCGTTTTCCATAATGACTGTACTAATTTAAATTCCCACCATTAGTGGCTAAGGGTTTCCTTTTCTCTATATCTTTACTACACCACTTGTTTGGTTTGGTTTGGTTTGGTTTGGTTTTTGACCAAAGAAGCCTAACTGGAGTGAGGTATTTATCTCATTAAGGTTTTTTCTTTTTTGGTGTTTTGTTTTGTTTTGTTTTGGTACCAGGGATCGAACTTGCAACCTTGTGCTTGCAAGACAGGCTCTGAGCTGTATGCCACTGAGCTAAATTCGCAGCCCCTCAGAAGGTTTTTAACTGACATTTCCTTGATTATTAGTGAAGTTAATAAGTACTTTTGCCTATACCTTCTGAATGGCCTTTAATGTCTTCTTTAAAAATGTCTGTATGTCCATTCCCCAATATTTTGTTATTTTGCTGTTGAGTTTCTCATATCTTCACCACTTGCAGATGTATAGTTTGCAAATACAATGTGTCGGTTGTCTTTCACTCTATTGATTGCTTTCTTTGCCTTGCAGAAGTTTTTTAGTTTGATGTTATCTCATTTATCTTTTTTGGGGGGGGTATTTTTTTGAGGTCTTTCCCCAAAACACTCCTTACATGTTCTAGTGTCTGAGGTAGTTCCATTATGTATTTTCTAGTAATTTCATAGTTTAAGGTTTATGTTTAAATCTCTAATGCATTTTTTGTGATGAGAAATGGAATCTTCTTCCTTTCCTCTGTATGTGTATATCCAAGTTTTATGGCACCATTTATTGAAGAAACTTCATATTTCCCAATGTGTATTCTTGGCACTTGTGTTGGAGATCATTTGAGTGTAACCACATGGCTTTACTTCTAGACTCTCCTGGTCTGTGTGTCTGTCTTTCTCGCATGACATTTTGACTATTACAACTTTGCAGTACATAATGAAGTCAGATGGTATAAGGCCTCCTGCCTTTGTTTTCCTTGTTCAAGATGGTTTTGGCTATTTAGATTTTGGGCTTTTGCTTTCTTTCCATGTAAACTTTAGGGTTTCTTGTTATTCTGTGAAGAACTTCACTGGCATTTTGATAAGGGTTAAACTAAATCTATAGCTCATGTTGGTACTGTGGACATTTTAACAAAATTTGTGCTTCCAATTCATGAATACAGGATGTCCTTCAATTGTGTGTGTGTGTGTGTGTGTGTGTGTGTGTGTGTGTGCGTGCGCGTGTGTGTCCTCTTCAATTTCTCTCATCACTGTTTTCATTGTGAGTGTCTTTATACTTTTTATTAAATTTATTCTTAGGTATTTTTAGCTATTGCTGATTTGGTCTTATTTTCATTTTCATATAATTCACTGTTGGCATACATAAATATTACCAATTTTTGACTGTTAACTTTGTATCTTGCAACTTCACTGAATTAATTCTGTAATTCTAACTATTTTGGTGGTCTTTGGTCATGTCATCTGCAGATAGTGACAGCTTGATTGCCTCTTTCCTAGTGTGAATCCCCTTTATTTTTATCTCTTACCCAATGTCTGTAGCTAGAGATGTCCATTACTGTATTAAATAAAAATGCGGGAAAGTGGGCATACTTATCTTGTTCCAGATAAAAGCTTTCACCTTTTACCTTTCACATTAGCTTTTGTCTTGTATATGACCTTCATTATGTTGGGTACATTTCTTCTATGCCTGATTTGCTCAGTTTTTTTTTTATCACGAAGTAATATTGAATTTTATTAAATGTCTTTTTTTTGCATCTATTGAGATGATTACATGAGATTTTGATCATTTGTTCTGCTAATATGATGGATTGTGTTTACTGATTTGCACACATTAAACCATTTTGTATCCTTGGGAGGAATCCCACTTGATCACAGACATTAATCATTTTCATATGCTTTTGGATTTAGTGTTGTAGTATACTGATGAGGACTTTTCCATTTATGATATTGGCCTGTAGCTCTGTGCTGTTATTGTGTCTTTGTTTGGTTTTAATATTAAGGCAATACTGCCCTCATAGAATGAATTTGGACGAATTCTCTCCAATGTTTTGCAATCCTTTAAGAAGACTTAATGTTAGTTCTTAAGTGCTTTGCATAATTCATTGAAGCCGTATTGTGCTAGGCTTTCCTTTGATGTGTGACTTTTTATTACTGAGTCAACCTCATTGTTTGTTACTGAGCTGTTCAGCATTCTATTTCTTCATGATTTAATCTTGGTGAGGTATTTGTGTTCAGGAATTTGTCCATTTTCTTCTAGGTTAACAAATGTATTGGTATATAGTTGTTCATAATAATCTTGAGTAATCCTTTGCACTTCTCTGGTGTCAGCTACAAGTGTGTTTTTTTGCATCTCTGACTTTGAGTCTTCTTTCTTTTTCCTTAGTCTAGCTAAGGGTTTGTCAAATTTCTCTTTTCAAAAAGCAGGCTTGGTTCTTCATTTTGTTAAATTTTTGTTTTTTGTGGCTTTTTCCACCAGTATATCTATTTATTTTGGTTCTAAGGTTTATTATCAGGCCTTTCCTTTTAATTTGGTGTTTGGTTTCTGCTTATTTTCTAGTTCCTTTAGCCCCAAAGGTGAGTTATTTATTTGATATCTCTCTGCTTTTTTGATGTACACATTGATTACCTCCCTTCAGTGCTGATTTTGCTATGTCCCTTTGCTATGTCCCGTTGATTTTGGCATGCTGTGTTTCACATTCATTCATTTAAAGAGAATTCTTAAACTTTCTTCTTAATTTTCTCCTTGATACATTGCGTGTTCAGGGGTAAGTTAATTTCCATGTATTTGTATAGTGACAGAGTTTGAATTATTGAGTTCTAATTTTACTGTACTGTCTTAAGATACTTAAAACTATTTCAATTATTTAAAAATTGTGTTGTGAATTATATTGAAGCCTATAGTATGATTTATCCAGGTGAATGTTCCATATGCTTTTAAGAAAAATGTGTATTCTGAAGTTCATGAATGAAATGTTTGGAGATATCTGTTTAGTCCTTTTAGTCTAGGGTGTGGTTTCATTCTGCTATTTCTTTGTTGATTGTCTGTCTGGATCTGTCCAATGTACTGAGTATACCCCTCCTTTTAAATCTATTCATATTTGCTTTATATATTTGTTACCCCAATATTGGATGAATTTATCATTATGTAATTATCATCACTAACTTTTTCAACTCCCTTTGGATTAAAGCGTATTTTTTTCTGGTGTAAGTGTGGCTATTTCTTCTTTCTTTGGGATTGCACTTGCATGAAATATCTTATTCCAATCCTAATCCTTCAACCTCAGTATATGTGTATCCACAGAGGTGAAGTGAAATTCTTATAAGTAAAGTACAACTTGACCTTTTTTTATCCAGTAACTCTATTTTTAATTGGATAATGTAAACCATTCATATATATGGTGTTATGGATTAAGAACTGGTGGTCAGGGGCCGGGGATTTAGCTTAGTGGCATAAGCACCTGCCTTGCAAGCAGGCAGTCATGAGTTTGATCCCCGGTACCGATAAAAAGTTAAAAAAAAAATAAAGACAAAAAGAACTGGTGGTCAACTTGATGCCAGCTGGCCAGCTGGATTACATCAGCATGGTGCATGAGCATAGATGTTCCACCTGAGAAAAGTTGCCAACATAAATAGCATGGAGGAGAAGCTATTGCGTTGAGGCGTTGAGGCATTTTGGGTTCTCCTATGAGTTGCTATTTAAGCCACTGGTTCTCCTGGAGAAGCTCTGGTCCTCACATCGAGCATTGCTTCCTGGCTCTGGAGGGGAAGACGTGTGCCACAGCTTGGTCTCCAGGATGAACTCATCACGCTGGCTTCCTGGCATGTACTCGACTGTGCTTGTCATCAGAGGAGCTCGGGGCCTCTGTGTCACTGAGGATGGCTGTGGTGCTTTTCAGGACAGCCCTGGTCTTTGTTTTGAGTGTGACTTCTCCGCTCCCACATAGATCCCTCATCCCACCAGCACAGCTCCATCACCCCACTGGCTTGACATTTCTGGCTTCTACTGCTGACCTTTGGGCCTTCCTGGCACGGATCTGTAAAAGTGAGTCCTCTTGTGGGCTCTGGACCTTCAGTTGGACTCGTGGGAGGCAATGTCATGAGCTCTGGGTTTTCATATGGACTCATGTTGGACATTGCTGTGGGATTCAGGTCCTTGACTAAATATCCTATGTTTTTGGTGTTGCAGATAGATTTCCTGCATTTTCTTGTGTTAACTCTGCGTGACCATCATAAAATAATATTATAAACTCCATGTCCCGCTTCTAATTGTTCTCTGCGCTAGCTCTGACTACAACATACAGTAATCATTGATAAAAAAAAGTCTTACGGTTACCATTTTATCACTTGTTTTCTAGTTTTACTTCTCTCTGTGTCTCTCTCTGTCTCTCTATCTCTGACTCCGTCTGTCTCTTCTTTCTTCCCTCCCTCCTTTTGCACTTAAACAATTTTCCCTAGTACTGTATTGTGACTCCTCTATTAATTTTTGTGTACTTAATATAGATTTTTTTCTTCATGGTTACTATTATACTTTTTCAGAGTATCTTTTGGTTATAATAAGCTGTTTTGAAATGATAGCAACTTCACACTTATTTTAAAGATAGAAAAAAACAAAACAGAAAGAAAAGATACTAATGAAATCCTAAACTTGGTGCTTCATTCCTCCCCATATTTTGATGCTCCAGTCTGTATCTCCTATATTGTCTATCTCATAACATATTATTGTAGTTATAATTTTAATTATTTTGGTTTATTAGTCTCCATACTAATGATGTGAATTGTTTTCACATCATGTTTGCCATCATGTAGTTACTCTTACTAGTGAATTTTATACCTTCTAATGTTTTCCTCTTAGTCATCAGCATCTCTTTCTTTCAGTTTGGAGAATTGTTTTCAGCATTTCCAGAATTTATCTAAGGGTGATAAATTCTCTCGGTTTTTGTTTGAGAATATCTTTATACTTTCCCCACTTTTGCAAGATAGCTTTGCTAGGTTAATTATTGGTTAAGAGTTTTGTTCCTTCAGCACTATCACAAATTCATTTCCCTCCCCGCTCACCTATATTTCCACTAAAAAGTCTGTTTTATTTGTTTTTGTTTCTTTTCTCGTGCTGCTTTGAGAATCCTCTTTGTCTTTAACCTTTGAAGGCCTCATTAAGTCTTGGGTTAAGCTTGGTTGAACTGAAACTGATTTCACTTTATACTATATCCTTCTCTAGCCTAGGGAAATTTTCTATCATGTCTTTGAATAAAATTTTCCATCCCTTTGGTTTTTTAAGTCTTTCTTTAGCAACAGTATCCCAAATACTTGTTTTCATTGATGTCTCAAAATTTACGTACACTTTAATGGTTCCTCTTCATTGTTTTTTCTTTTTCCTCTTCTATATATTTTAAAGTCTGCCTTTCAAGTTTGCTCACTGCCTTTTTTTGCCTACCATTAATACCTCCTATAGTGTTTATAATTTTAGTCAGTGTGCTTTTTAGCTCAAGGATTTCTTTCTTTTTAAAATGATTTTGATCCCTGTTAAGTTTTTTAATTTTCCTGTGTGCTCATGAAACTTAATAGGTTTTATTAAAACTCCTTGAATGTCTTTAAAGTGATTTTTTTCAAGTTCTCTAAGATTTCACATATTTTGGTTGTTATACAGTCTATATCTGTTGCCTAATTTTGTCCAGTAAATGAGGCCATGCCTCCATGAAAGTTCTTGATCTTGTTGTAGTATGAAATTAAAGGACTGGGTATTTATTACAGATTCATGCCTGTCCTTACAGAAATTCGAAGCAGGCTGTTATTTTTCTCTGATCCTAGAATCCCTTGTGCTGCTTCAGCACTAGACAAGAGCATTAAATCCAGGTTTACATCTGTAATTGGTGTGTTGTCACTGTTTCAGCACTAGAGGGCACCCAAGCACAATTCTGTCCTGAATCCCTACGTTCAGAAAGAACTGGGGGAGTGCCCCAAAAGGTTATCGATCTCTGCAAGCTTCTCCTTGGTAGTAGGATGGGTCCCAGACATCTTGCCCACAGTCATCAGCCTGTGATCAAGTGCCACAGGATTCTTCTTGGCTCTAGGACTCACCAAGGATTGACCACAGGACCCTCTGCAATGATTTGGTTCTACCTCTCTCTTCCCCCATGTTGACAAGTAGTCCCTATATTTTGTGTCATAGAATTAGGGAAGAGACAGGATGAGCAGCCCCATGACTACCAAGGTCATAGCCCACAATGACCAGCAAAGCAAAGGGGCACTATGTGTCAATGTCACTATTCTGTGTCTGCTGCTAGCCTATATTTGTGGTGGTAGCACATATTGCTACCACCAACCATGGTGATACTGGCTAGAATAAAAGTTGAATGAGAGCCCCATGTCGCTGCTTGGCACTAGAAATCAGAATGTATTTATAGGCACAGCCCAGGGTATAGGGAACTTCTCAGTGTTGCATTTCACAGAGCACTAAGTGCCAATCAGTTCTATGCTTACTTCCCTGCCCCACCCCCACCCCAAAATGCACAGCAGATGGAGTCTTGCTCAGTGCTGTTCTGCAGAGGGTTGAGAGAAGTGCTGTGGAGGTAGTGCCTTGGCCACCTGGCTGATGCAGTCCAGGGATCAGTTACTGGGTAGATTTCAAATTTAGGACCTGGACTTCAAGTCTTCCCCTCCACCTAGAGGAAGGTATCTTTCTCTCCCCATTGCATTGCTTAGAGTTTAGGGAGGGATGACATGGGCAACTCTCCTTCCTGCTTTCTTAAATGTGACTTTCTTATGCTAAAGCCAGTGTCATCTGATTCTCTTAGCTCTTAAGAAGGTGGTTATGTGAATAGCTGTTCATAGTGTTGTTTCCAAGGGGAGTTCTGCCTTAGTCTTCCCTATTTACTCCAGGATACAGTCCAAGTAACTATTCCTACCTATAAGGTTCTCCATGGCCTGAAACCATTTATCTTTTCAACACTCCAACATTTTCCCCCAGTGTATTTCTGTCTTTCCCCTCCTCCCTCCCACTTCTCCCCATTAGCTATGCTGAGTCATATTTGATTATTCTTTTTCCCTAGAGATGCCAGCTCTCCTGAACACCATGCCTTTGCATGTGCTATTCTGTCTTGGGAGAACCCAATTCATGGTCAGTTAGGCAAAGGCCTACTCCTTCAAAATGGTGTCCTGTGCTCAAATCCCATCTTGACTTTGAAATACATTGTATAACTCTCTATTTCTGTCCTCCAATGGGTTTTAACTTCCTTAGGCTTGTCTCACTTGTGTATTGTGCTCAGCATTTAACCTCGTCTCAGGCACCTAGAAGGAGACCAGTAAGTGTGTGCTAAAAGGACCCAGTAGCTGAAGCTTTAGCAGTTTCCCTGTTTTCCAGGAGTTCCCACTGAGCTCATGTTACCATGTGTCCAACTCCTGATCTGTTGATGTGAATATCAGGGAAGGCATTTAAAAGAAACAGTCATTGGCCACAAAACATTGACAGTCTTGTTGAGGGAGCCAAAACAGGTGTGAAAATTATCCACACATGAGAGAGATTTCTGTCTGTCCAATGCAGTGAAAAATACATGTCTGTAAGAGCTCAGAACGGGGCCACCATGATGGAATGGAACATGGAAACCTTGATGAATGGAGCAGAAGAAGAGGAGAATATTTGGTCCAAAGATCTATAATAATATGACTTAGCTGTTAGGGGACAGAAGGCAAAATCATCAGCCCAGGATGAGAAACAGATACAGGCCTGGAAAAATCTGTTCAGGTCAAATGGCCAAGGGCTTCCAGTGACATAGAAGATGAGGAAACATGTGTACTAGACTCCTCAAAGCTGTGGCCTGATATTCAAAACCAATCTCATTCTAAAACTCTGCTCTGTTCATTCCACTGTATTGTACAATCCAGATGCAGAAGGCAGGCAGGGTAGAGGAGACACAAAGGGCATAGATGACAACAGTCTTATACAAAAATTATGCTTTTTGGATTAAGTGCTTTGTTCTTGAATCAGTGAGCTCCTAGCCTGTTTCTTATCTTTTGGGATGTCCATGTACTCCACAATCTGCCTGAAAAGGTATTTACCCTCTGCAACTTCCAAGGGGACACAGCATAGACTGGGGCTTGAGGTTTGAGATCTTAGTCTAATCCTCCCAGGCCATCTCCTTCCCAGTCACAGGCCAGCATGAGCCCTGACCTGTATTCACTCACAGGGGGTTACCTTAGAGGACTCAGTCACACACTTGTTAGAAATCAACATGTGTTTGACCAGCTGCTTCTCTTTCATCTCTTCATTGTATAATTCTGCCCCAAGAATGCAAACACATTGCTTTGGCAAGACTTTTTCTTTTTAAATCTGGCCAAAGTCTCAGTAAGGTACATTAATCTTTAACTGATTAAAGATTTTTTGCTTGGAATATGTGCTCTGTACTTTCATTTCACACGAGCACTCTAGTTCTACTTCCATACTGATGATGACTTGGCCATCAGGCCCTAGGATTTCCTTAGGTGGCTTGTTTCTCAGATCCAGCAGGCCATGATCCCGTGGCTCTCTGCCTCATTCACAAAACAGTAGGTGGTGAAGACCTTGGACCTTGGGCTCACACAGAGCCAGACACAAATTCAGGCCCCAGCCATCATGCTCCACTCGTGATGCAGAGTCGCTAAAACCTCTTCAAACTTCATTCCCTTCTCAAAACACAGACTCAGTAGTCTTGTCTTACCCAGGATTCTGTAATCAGCCAGAACACTGTGTGGTCATAAGAGTTACTTTTCAACATCTTTAACTTTGTGCAAGGACTTTAACCTCTTCCCCACCTTCCCACCTCTCATACTTTCTCCATTTCTCTGCTTCTTACAAGAGAAGTAGCCTTATTCTTTCCCTGTCCACCAAATAAGCATAACAGGTCTATGTTACAACCTGATGCACTTAGCAAAAAGATATAGAGTGAAATATTTTATAAAACTACGATCTTCAAAAATGGCTGAAGGTGGGTAAAGCTGTGAATATATGTGATTAATATTTTTTCAAATATTACTGGCCAAAAATACATGTTGACAGTATCATCAGAGTGAGACAGAAAATTTATACATTTTCTGATGTCTACAACTTCCAAGGCCCAAGTACACCAAGTGCTTAAGAAAAACCAATCTCTTGAGGCCTTTATAGCTAAATGGAGGCAACTTGGAAATATCCTCATTAGTGAAATAAACAAGACTCTCATTAGTAAATATTGCATTGTCTCTCTAGTGTAAAAAATAATAAAAACTGACAGAATAATGGGATCCAAAAAGTATAACAGATATTGTACAAGTGAAAGGGAAGGAAAGTGCTCAAAAGAGTATAACAGTAGGTATAGTGTGTAAGAAGATGACCATATTACTGAATCTATGTAGGAACACTGAACAGAAGGATTTGCACCGTCAGTGTTTAAGTGTCTAGCCACTATTCATGCTTTGATTTTGTGACTTTGGCAACTATCTTTTAAGACAACAATGAACAATGTATCAACTAGCAATTCTATGATGATAATTTTTTTAATTCAGTATTGTTCTATCCTCCTTTTCTGTTTTTCTATTTTCTTTCTTTGGAAAACAAAAGAGAACAATATGCAATATAACAACCATTGTTAAATTTCTTTCTGTTTTGAGAACCTATATGATTATTGTTTTGAGTTTGCTGTTGTTTGTGTCTTTTGCTTTTTGTTTTTCTTTTCTGACTTTTCCCTTTTTAAAATTAAAAAAAGAAAAACTGATCATGTAATCAAAAAGAAAACGTTGGTCCACTTAGCTTAGTGGGCCTGTGGGAAACAAGTCTTCTTACACAGGTCTTTCATATAAGTCTAATTTGACAATGACTTCCCTAGCTGCCCAGCTCCTCAGATAGCCTGCCCCCTCGCACTTTTGTCCTTTTATGGACCTGTCTCAGGGATGAGAGGCTGGCTGGCTACCCCCAGTAGGCAGAATAATTATCAGAATAATTATATTGACCCGTTTCTCACCTTTCAGTGTCTCTAGCATAACCTAATTATCCTTGATATCAAGGCAGTCAGCCTTCGAATTCCCATCTTATTTCAGTGTGTAAGTGGTCATTTCATCCAATGAAAGATCTGACCGATGGACTGTAGAGTAGCTTGATTCCATGCCTCACTGGGTTATGACAGTACTGCAGGAAAGAAGTAATTACTAAAGGAATTGGGAATTCGAAGGCTGACTGCTTCTGATTTCCTACCAGCTATGATACTGCAGATGAGATGCTCTCTGTCAGATGAACCAACACCCTGGTGGCCATCACTGTTTAAAATCCCCAAAGTTGATGGGCCTCCATAAAGTCTCCATGCCATCATCTGTGTGGTCTACACCAATAGTTTGACAAACTCCACTGTACTCCACAACTATGCCTGTCGCAGAGAGTTCACAGAATTCCACAATATCCATGCTTCATTCTCCTGGAGTTACTTCGTATGAAAGTAGGTGTATATTCACAGGCCACAAGATTAGAAAGTTGGGACCCAAGTATCTTTGCCAAATGTTATATTGAGGAAATAGAATGGAGTAAAATAGGTGCCCTCTTTTCCATAAGATTGCCATGGTAATAGTAGTTGCCTTACCGAATGACCTGGATCTAACTCCTGAAACATGGTGTCCTCACTGGACAGGCTCCTTGCCAGTTGCCACCTGCTATATCACCCTTTCTAAGGTGCCCCAGCCATCTGTACCAACACAGGGGAGTCTACTATCCCAGTCTGAAATTTCAGAAAGTCATTTGACAAATGGGCCCCTCCTCTAAAACTAGACCCTAGCATGTGGGAACCTGCTAAGATGGTAGAGAAATATGGCTGCCCAGTGAGCTACCTCCCCACATCCCAGATCTGGGAGGCCTTGTCCTCTGCTGAGTCCAAAGCCTGCTATAGTACTTCTGGCAGCAGTTTACATAAATCAATATTCCCATGACATAACACCTAGGAAAAAGGAGAATGGGTAGAATTTATAAGTAAATTTAATTAAACAAATCCAGGAGAAGTATTTGTGTTCAGTAGTTCAATCATGTTATCATGATCTTTCACTGGTACAAAGGGATGCAATCAAGGCTTTTATAGTGGGCTAAATAAGAGATTGACTACTAGCTCTTGGTACCAAAACTCTCATCAAATTAAAATTAAAATAAATTTTCTTTTTCACTTTGATGATACCGTTAAAATGTATTTTTGGCCTGTAGTACATTTGTAAAGTCAGAAGATATTCTTTCTCACCTAGCACAAATCCAAGAATTTGATAATATAATGTTGGAGTGGATGTTAGAAAGCAGATATTTTCATACAGTGTGGGCAGGAAGGTCAATGATAGAATCCCATGGAGAGAAACTCAGAATATACAGGAGAGGTGCATTTGGATTTTTCCCTTTACACAGCAGTCTGACTTTTAGGAATCTATTCCAAAGATACACTGGCTAAAATATTAAAGGACTTAACCTCTCACTGCATCCCTCTTTGTTACAGCGAACAACTGAGACAAAACAAATGTCTATGAGAGGGACATTTGTTCAATAACCTGCAGTACAGCCACACAGAGGAGCACTATGCAACAAAGGAGCTTTCATATACTGTTGTGGACAATCTCTAAGATGTTTCATTAAGTTTTAAAAAGCTGTCTTACTCATTTTCTCATTACTGAGGCACAATATCTGACACCTGTAATTTAAAGGAGGAGAGGTTTATTTTGGCTCACAGTTTATAGAGGTTTCAGTCCACAGTCAGCCATCTTGAGCCCACAAAGGTCACATGGAAGCACCCACAGAAAAAAAAAGCTGCTCACGTCAGGGTGGCCAGGAAGCAGATGGAAAGGGAAAAATGGGAAAGGAGAGACAGTATGCTTCCAGCTCATACCATTTTTTAACACCTCTTCCAACCAGACCTCACCTCCCAACAGCAAGTCAGCTTTAATGCCCCTGACTTAGTTACTTTTCTTGTGGCTGGGACAAAATACCTGACACCAAAAATTAAAGGAGAAAAGTTTTATTTAATTCACAGTTTGTAGAGTTCAGTCCATAATCGGCAGGCTCCAAGGCAGGGTAGACGGCAAACAGGCATCACAGAAACAGTTCGTGGTGGGTAGAAGATAGCAGAGCAAGCAAGGGGTGATTACAGTGCTTTCTATCCCTTTTATCTTATCCAAACTACTAGGGTGGGTAGCACTGACACCCCTAATCCTTGTGCTCTTGAGCCTAGCATTGCACCACAAATCAATCCCAGTATCGCACACTCTAGATCTAGCTACCTCTGAAAAAGCTCCACGTATGACTGCATGAGGCTTTAGGGGGATATCTACACACAAGCCATGAAACCCCCGTAATCCAGTCATCTTCCAAGCACGCAAGGCTTTGTGGGTCATTTTAGATCTAAACTGTAACATTACGCTATCATTTATCTAAGAAAAGAGAAGTATGGCTAGAATAATGTAACTACATTTATGGAAAGTCAAACCATAAAATAGGAGACATGTCGATGGATGGCAATGTATGCTACTTATGGATCTTAATCCAAATAAACTGGAGGATAAAAGATAATTGAGCCCTTTGCAGACATTTGGTGAGGATTTGATATTATTTTTGTTGTGATAATGGTATTGTTATGTCTCAAAAAAAAGTCCTTCTTAGAAGCAATTATCCAAAGAAAATACATTATCTTTGTGCTATAATGCAATTAAATGTTCTCAGCAAGATAATCTCAAAGGGACTCACAAAAGAGCTCCAAGAGAAAGAATTACTTTTGATCACCCACCCACCAAGTCAAACGTCAAGAAGCAGAGCACTGAATTAAAGGTCAAGTATGAACTTCTGAGACCAGTAGCACTCCCCACCTGCCATGTGGTACAGGAACAATTTAATTAAAAAAAAAAAAAAAAAAAACTCAGCTTTCTTGGTAACACAAGTGCAACACAGAAAAATATTCCTGCAGATTTTCAGCACAAGTCTTAAATTCAGAGACAAAAAATTGGGAGGCCACATTACAGTTTTGCTTATTATGTTGGCTGACATGTATTTAGAACTAGAAAGAGCTTTTTCTCCTTTGTTGGTGTTTTAGGTAGAATCACGGCCCTCTCAAAGATGTCCAGGTCCTAATCTCAAGACCTACAAATATGTTACAACTATGGTTTGGATGAGTGTCCTACAAAGGTCCATGTATAAAGGCACAGTCCCAAAGAAGTGATACTGGGAGGTGGTGAGATGTTTAGTTGGTCTTATGTCACTGGGGGTACCCTTGAAGAGACTGTGAGGCCCCAGCCTGTGCTTTCTGACACAAAGCCATCTGGTCTGCCTGCCACAGGATCAAAGTAAAGAATCTGCATCCTCTTAGACTAGAGCCCCTATGCCATGAGCCAAATTAATCCATTTCTCTTTGTAAGTTAGTTGTCCCAGGTATTTTGTTAAAATGACAGAAAGCTGACTAGCAGTTTCCTTTTTACAGCAAAAGGGGCTTTACAGATGTTATTAAATTAAGGATTTGTAGATGAGGATTATCCTGGACTACCTGGGGGAGCACAATGTAAACACACAGTGCAATTAAAAACTAGAAAAAGAGCAAGTCAAGGAGAAAGAAGGAAGGACACAATGGTCAGAACGATACAGTCATGAGCAATGGAATGCGGGTGGCATCTAAAAATTGCAGCAGAAATGTTGCTGTCTGTCTTTGGGCTATGTCTGTAGCTCAGGGATTGAATGCTTACCTAGCAAACATGAGATCCAAGACAGTAAAAGAGCAAACAAAAAGATAGAAACTGGACACCACAAGAACTGGATTCTCTGAAAGCTTCTAATGGAAAGTCATTTTTGCCAATGGCTTAATTTTAGCCCATGAAGCCACTTCAGATTTCTGACCTCTTGAGCTATAAGATAATAAACTCACGTTGTTTAAGCATAAAGTACAAGTCTTTATCTTTTAGGGATACTTCTTGATATGTGTCTCATATTTGCCTCAAAATAATTTTGGAAGTTAGGGAGTATGTAGGTGGGACTATAATATGAAACAACATTGGTAATGGGTTGATACCTGTTGAAACTGGAAATGAATCCACAGCGGTTCAGTGTACTATTCTTTCAGTTTGTATCAGTTTAAATTTTTCCAGAGTAATATAATTAAGAGAGAAGGGAAGAGAACAAGAATAGGAGAAAAAGAGTGAAAAGGGAAGAAAAAGAGACACAGCAGGAAAGAGAGAGAGAGAGGGAGAGAGAGAGAAACAAAGAAGGAGAGAGACAGGGAGGAAGGGAGAGAGGGGGAGTGGGAAGGAATAAAAAGGACAGATAGAGGGAAAAAAATTCTTCCCTTGCAGTATATGCCATAATCTATAGAAACAATTACCAGCTAATGGAAATGAATGGGTCAGATAAAAGGTAGCTGACTCAATCTGTAGAGCTATTTTCTACAAGAAATAAATCCCCAAGATACCCCAAAGAGAGTTTAAGATTCTGAAAGTTGTAGACATAGCATTGTTATTTGCATACTTGAATATTCATGAGCCTGTCAGAAAACAGTGTCTTGAGTAGACCTCAGTGCCCCTAAGCCTCTGTGGCATCTTGACAAGCTCTCTCCTTCCCCAGCACAGTGGACACAGGAAAGCAGCCCCCTGGGGCACCCTCTCCTTTCAGCCATTAACCTCACAGAAGGCATGGAAACAACTGGGAAAATGGAGTGCAACTCTAGAAACAGACTGGAACACAGGAAAAGAGATTTTACAAATCTTCAAAGTTCAGCACTGGGTAAGACAAGTAGGAACAGGATGTCAAGGCCAGTGCACCCTGATGAGAATGGCCTGTTTAATCAGCCTGAAGGAGAAGAACCATGCCCCTGTCCCTTGCAGGAGGCGAGCATCCTGGGGTGTGGGCAGATCTGGCAAAGAGTGCAGGATGGGTCTGGGACACTCTCCCCACCCCTGCTTTCTGGAAAGAGAATTTTCCCAGGAGGGACAGAGCCTCAGGGACTCTGCCCAGCTCATAGCTCTCGTGAAGCTCTGTAGTCCCGGAAACTGGCCCTGCACCAGGGGCTTGGCCTGTCAGTGACACAGGCAGAGGACTGCCTAGCTCCCAAGACCAGCAATTGAATGATGAAGGAATCATTCTCAAAGGTGCGTCTCTGAGCTCTCACATGCCCATGGAGTCAAATGGTTAGCTGAGGAATGAAAAGGTGAATTCCTCCGAGTTCTCATTGGGAAGGCCTGGGCCTTCCCTCTTTGACAAGTGTGCCCCTTCCTTCCTTCTACATTCTTTTTCTCACCTGTCTCTTCCTATACTGTGTCCTCCTCTTTCTCACCTCTGTGCTCCTGGTGGTTCTAAAGAACCAGCTGGACCCTCCTCCCAGGAGCTCTCCTGATCGCCAGCCCACACAGACCCCCTCGCTCTTTTTGACACACTCTGCTCGGTTGCTCTTGCTTTACTTTGTACATCCCAAGCAATGTCACCATAGACAGAAAACAGCTCCAGGATGAGCTCTCTGGTAAATGAACCAGAGTAAGCAGGAGAGAGTTGCCAGAGGAAGGAGCCATGGTGGTGCCCATTTTCCCACAGAGCATTTCCACTTCTCTTGAATTGATCCTAAGGCCCCAGCAGGGGACATAGACCAGTAGCATCCTTCTCTCGCCTGCCTTCTCCCTCACATCTAGGGTTCTGCTGGCTGGAACATCAGTGCATCTGCAGCAGCCTCTGTGCAATACCTCTTAGGTTTTAAATCTCCATTGTGCCTCACCACCCTGAAAGGAAGGTATTCGATATTTCCATTTTACAGATGTGGAAACCGAGGTGCAAATAATATTGCACCTCAAGGGGATACAGATCTCTACCCCTCCACTCACCTGGACTTGGGCAGTGTCCCATGGCTAACTTTCAACCCTGCTTTAGGATTTGCCAAGGTGGTACAGATATGAAAAACAGAGATCCCAAGCCCATCAGGGAAAATTCTGGAATTCCAAACCAAGGCTCAGAAACAGGCATCCCTGCCTGACCTAGAGTACCCTTTCTTCCCCTGGTGCTTAATGAAAGTTCGTGCCTATGGACAACATCTTATACACAAGGTTATAATAGAGCTAATTATAGAAAAGGATATGCATAATAAATGCATATGCATGACTCAGCACCCTGGCAGTCATGCTGTCAATCATGTTTTGGGGTCCCAACCCCAATAGGAAGTACCTTAAAGCAGGTGAAACATTTAAACCTCTACATTCTACATCCTCGGATCTAACGCATTTTTTCTTTTGCAAGTACTTACTTCAAGTATGCTTTCATCACTGTTTTCTTGCTGTTGTGTACCATATCCAATTCTCTGTCAAACACAAGAATCTGGGAACCCATCTCTAGGCCCATAACTGATAGCAACACAAAGAGGCTAAGTAATTTACCCAAGATCACAAAGCAAGACAGTGACACAGGAAGCATCTGTCTGCTTCCAAAGCCAACACATGCAACCTACTCTTGGCTGTAGAAGATACAGCCAGCACAGGGCCATGCGTGGGAGAGCCCCATTGAGAGAAGACCCAGAAGGACAATGTCATTGCTTATATCTAGATGTTCCCCCAGAACCTCATGCACTCATTGTTAGAGCTTCATGGGTATCTGATAGTGGACTAGTCTACTGAATGGTTTAACATAATTTTGGATGTGACTGAATGAATTTATTAAAGATGGAAGACCCACCCTGGGTGTGAGTGGCACCAACCAATCGCCTCATAACCTGGATGGAATAAAAAGGAAAAGCAGAAGGAAGTCTGCTATACCCTGCTCATCCGGATTTAGCATGAACTGTTTTTCCCCTGCCACGCCACCCTGCCTTAGAGCCAGCTGATCATGGACTGAAACCTCTACAAACTGTGAACCAGAGTAAATCTTTCCTTCTTTAACTTGTGGATATTGGGTATTTTTTCCCAACAGTGAGAAGGTAACGAGGACAAGCAAGAATGCATTAACCTCTCTAAGGGTGTGGACAAAGATACAGGCAATGCTAAGTAAAGGCAATGGAATTGACTGCTATGTGCTTAGGCAGCCAGCTCAGAAGACAGAGGTCAAAAGATCAGGAATAGCCACAGAACGGCCAGATCTTGGTTCTTTAGGTGGACACAGGAGGCCTGCAGAGGTGGAAGAAGAAGGGGCAGGCTTTTGCCCAGAGCACGAGAGGGCCACTCCAGGCATGGCAGGGAACCAAAACTGACTTGGCCCCTACCCCACACTGTACTGGTTACCTCAAGGCCCAGCACAAAGGGGCAAGGTTGAAGAGGTGAGGAATCCAGATGGCTGAGCTTGATGGTGCCACAAGGAAGAAAAAGACTTCGGCTGAGGCTGGCCAAGGAGTGGCCAGTTCACTGTTTAAACCTTCACTTGATCTCTCATTCCTACAAGTCAGGGTAGCATGGAAAAGCAAGGCAGTGGCTATCCCTGTTGAGAAGTTTTAAACAGTTCAGGCCAGGACAGGCCCTACCATGGCCCTGAATGAACTACACGTGTGTCTGCTTGCACCTTTGTCTGGGGAGGGCTGGGATAGGCTGCCTTAGCTACCCAGCTAATTGAGCTCTGGGCTGGCTAGGAAGGGACACAGAGCCAGTGTCTGTGTGAACAACCAACAGCCTGAGCACCTCAGAGCCCAGTGAAGGACACGAGGATGACAGCCGACAGGTACAACTGTGGCATTCAGTCAGGACAGTTTTGTCCTCCTACCAGGATTTAAGCTTGCCAATGTCTGAAAACATCTGTGGACACCACAGGGGCATAATGAATAGAGGCCGAAGATACTGCTAAGCATCTAAGACATAAGTCAGCCCCACTCCATGCCCATAATAAGGAGGTGTCTGCTACCAAACACCACTAACACTGAGGTTCAGAATCTCTGGTGTGGAGCAAGGCAGATGAGAGGAGCTGAGATTCCATCCACTCCTGGGGAGGAAATTTCCTCTTCCCAGAGGAAGAGAGTCTTGCCAAAACAGCTAAATGCACGGCAGAGACTAACCACAGCCCTGGAGGTGGGGAAGGCATTGGAGTGCTGCTAGACTGGAAGAAAATGTACCTGGTGTCACCCAGGTTGTGATTTGTGCTAAAAGCAATTTTAAAAGAGATATTTAGTCTTTAATGGAGGGTCAAAAAGTCAAGGCCTGTGATTATGTCATCTCCTTAGAGGCAAAAAGCCCTTTTAAAGCATTATAACAGACACATACAGGTGACAAATAAGACCGGATCAAAGACTTAAACGGTGTTACTGCTTTTAATAGTGAAGGATCAGAAGCAGTAGAAATGTCCCCCAGCAGAGGCCAGGCTGGGTAAACAATGGCTTCCTGTGCAAAGCAGCGGGGATGCTTTCCACGTGCACAAATGGGGAGGCCCCCAGACCACATTAAGTGATCAAAGCAAAGTGCTGAACACCAGAAGGTCTGTGCTGCCGAGAGGTGAGGAGGGAAACAAAAAGGAGCCTGATATTGGTAACTGCTTATGGAGACATGCGGCAGGGCAGGAGATCTCAAACTTGATCTCGCATCAGAATTTCCCGGAGGGTTTTTAGAGCTGTCTCCAAATAACCTCAATTTTGCTTTCACTTTCTGCAGAGACGTGGAGAGTGCCCCACCCCACCCCAGGTTCTCCCTAAAGTTGAACCGCCCAGCTTTCCCCAGCCTGGCCTCCTCTGGAGCACCGCCCTTGTGCGCGGAGCTTTGGACAAAAGCCTGCAAGTGGCCTCTTTTCCGAATCTGCCCAGCAGATCGGAGGGGACGGATGTCCAGTCAAGTGGCCGTGGAATGAGACAAGTTCAAACCCTTGAAGGAATCGTTCAGGGTCTGAAGAGTTGGGGTCAATAAAGCCACCCTTCCGGTCTCCACTTCGTTTCCCGGGGAGATAACTGCAGGTCCGAAGCGAAAGTGGTTAGAGACAAATCTGCCCTCCAGCCCCCGCCCCGTCCCGCCCCCGCCCCCAAACGGGGAGGAGCAACTGCTACAATGGATCCTCCTTCAAGCTCCTTATGCGCTTGGCATCCGACTGTCCCAGCCCCGCCGAGCCCCTTGTCCCCCGAGGGCGCGCATTTCCGGGCCGCCCACCACCGCGATCGCCTCGGCAGCCGCTGCCAGAGCAGAGCTCAGAGCCGCTCCTGCCTGCCGCGTGGCCGCCAGGCCCCATTTGCTCCCCGAAATGCCAGTGGACTTCACCGGATACTGGAAGATGCTAAGCAACGAGAACTTCGAGGAGTACCTGCGCGCTTTGGGTAAGCGCTGCCCACCGCGCTCTGCTGGCCGCTCGGGCCCTCCCTGGTGTCCTCCCCAGAGACCTCTCCAGGGTTCTCCCCGAAGTCCTCCCCGGAGTCCTCAGGATCCGCCCCCCAACACACACACACACACACACCTGTCGAGCCAAGGCTCCGGGAACCCCCGCACCAGGAAAGCGACCTGCGGGCTGCAAGTTGGAGGATCCGAATTATTAGAGTTAATTGGTAGCAAGTGTCTGCCGGTTGGTGCAGAACATGGATAATGTAATTAGTAAAACTGGATTTGGTTTGATGGGTTTGTTCCTAGGGGTTAGCATGAGGGCAGCAGACTTTGTTGCCAAAAGAAAAAAATAAATGAATAAATGAGGCACAGAGAGGTTGGGCCCAGAGACAAGCAAAGCAAGAGGGTAAATGCCAGCTGCGTTCTGGGGCACAACAGCTCCTGGAATCCAGTGCCTTTTGGGAAAGTTGAGTTTTCCCGCCAACCTTCTGCCTTTGCACACCTTGTAGATGTCAATGTGGCCTTGCGCAAAATCGCCAACTTACTGAAGCCAGACAAAGAGATAGAGCAGGACGGCGACCATATGATCATCCGCACGCTGAGCACTTTCAGGAACTACATCATGGACTTCCAGGTTGGGAAAGAGTTTGAGGAGGATCTGACCGGCATAGATGACCGCAAGTGCATGGTGAGGATCTGCCACGCTGATTGTCTCCTACCCAAGGGATCTGGCCGCCTGAGGGCAGGGCTGGTTGGGAGGGGAGCCAGGTCCCTGTGTGCTGTGAGACTCTGAGTCTTCCCACTCCCAGTCCCAGAGTAGGCAGCACCACATAGACGGCGGGTTTGCTGAGTGCGTCTCCGCTGTGTGCAGGCACGCTGCCACGGTCTTTTCTCGTGTAACTTCACCAGAGCAGCCTTTGAGGCAGCTGGGAGTTTGCCGCACCTTACAGATGAAGAAACAATTTCAGAAAGACCACATGGCCAGAGCAGGGCCGTTGAGGAGGGGCAGGCTGGAATTCCAGACAAGCCAGTGGACTCTGTTCTCCTTTGGCTTTAGGCAGAAGGGAAGAAAGAGAAAATACAGGGAACCCCTCTGAAGTGTAAGCTCTAGAAAGCAGGGTCAGCATGAACTCTGCTGTGGCCCTCCGAATACTTCCTGTGGACCTTTTGACCAGCACCTGCTCGGGAGGTCAGTGTCCCCACTGCCCAGGCAGAGGAAGCAGCTGTGAGGGAGGGGGGTGCTGCGAGCCTTTCCTTCCCCGAGGGTGGGAAGCTGATGACCAGGAGACCCCAATTAGTGCTCCCGCAGCAGACTCCGGAAGGTCAGCACCAGGCTTCCATCAACATCCTGGAGCTGAGAAGTTAGGGGACTCCCAGCCTTCCTGTCATGGTCTTGGGTCCAGAGATGGTTTATGTTCAGCTCAGTAGCTGCCTTGCTTGTCACCAGGTCCTCCCGCCATGTGGCAGGGAGGGGTCTTTACCGTGGGTCTGCTACTGGCCTTGCCCTATGCCAGTGATCATACACCACCGCCTGGTGAGGGAGGGATTAGAGCTTCTGCTGGTCAGTGATTGAGGCCCAGAGAAAGAAGAGACTCATAAGACCACTCTGCCCAGGGTCCCTGTTGCAGAGCCTTTGCAGAAGGCATTAGCTGAGCTCTTGAGGATAGTGCTGATGTGCCCTGTCCGGGAAAAAGAAGCCCCAACCTGGACAATGCATCCCCAACTTGTTTATTCATCAGAAGGGAAGGCAGTCAGGACTGGTATCTGAGTACTGTTTGAGAAATGATGGGAGTGAGAAGGAGTCAGCAAGCAATGTCATTGGCAGGACAGCCAGCTGGATGGAAATGGCATTTTGCATCGTGCCTTTTGAACCTCCAGCCTCTTAATCAGATGGGAGAGGAGACCTTCAGACAGGCTCTTTCTGTTCCCTGCCTGGCCTGCTCTCTGTCCACTGCAAACGACTCTGCTCTAAGAAGAAAATCCTCATCCCCAGCTCACTTTTGGGTGCTGTCAGAACACATCAAATGTCTGTGTGGGATCACTGCAACTCGGAATGTGCCAGCTTGTACTTGGCCAATCGCTTTAGATCTTTTGTTCCTTCCTGAGTCCAGTAACCCCAGAAATGTTTGTTGACCATCTCCTAATACTGGTGAATATTAAGTGTTTTCTATGTGCCAGTACTGTTCAGATTTCACATTATTTCACTTAATATTCACAGTACACTTTCCAAGCCTGCTTCATATACAGGATTTCTTATCGTGTGGCCTTGGGGAGGGAGGTTCACTGAGTGGGAGAAGATCTGAGTTAGCCACTGTGTGTACCATGGTCTTTGTGGTAGAGACAGACACACAAACAGTGACAATGGTGTGCTCAGTGGTGACAAAGGAAGCCATGGCGTCAGGGTTGGAGAGAGTATCACCACCCAGAAGAGGGGATTGCAGGTTTCTAAAAGAAGTCACTTCTGTGCTTAACTAGAAAAGAAAAAGGAAGTGAAGGAGAGGATTTTGTACACAAGGGAAGGAGTAATGGCTACCTTCGTTTCTGAACTCTGTGCAGTAGCTCAGGACAAACTCGATGAGCTGTGACAAACTAGGTTGGGTCTGTTGGTCCTCTTCAGTGCTCCAGGAATCAGGGAGGCCCACTCCCCAGTAGATGCCTACTCACTCCCCTTGTTGCCTGCTAGGAAGTGGGAAAGCCCTGGCCCTTTCTACCTGGACTTCCCTTGGCTGCTGTAGTGCAGAGAAACCCTCCTCTGGGCTGCCTGATAGATAGTATGTGGCTTGGGCTGCAGATAGTATATGGCTTTTGGCTGGTGGTTGGTATGGGATAACAGAATATGGAGCTTGCACAGAAAGACACCCAGATGCTAACAGGTCACCTTGGCTGAGGTTTCAGAAGACTCCTAGATGTCCTGAAAGAAGTGATTGCCAAAGATTACTTTTAGTACTATGCCTTCTACCCTGCATGCTCAGAACCTACCAATTAGAAATGGGGGCAGGACTGTTCACAGCATGTCACAGGACCTACATTCTCCCCTTGGAGCATTCCTCGTTTGGTTCATTTCCTCTCTTTGGGGTCTTCCAAGGACTGCAGGGTGCTTCCTCTGTCTTTGTAGCCCCTGTTGGTGAGGTGACTTATACTCTCATGGAGTGATGTAGGGGTAGTTGGGGAGCATCCTACCTTGGTCTGAGAAGTCAGGGAGGGTTCCCACAGAGAGTAAGTCTGAGCTGAGGCTTGAAACAAAACAGGAAGGAGGCAGACAAACAGAAAAAAGAGGAAGACCAAGGCCAAGAAACCAGGGTCTGGTAAATGTTATTTCATTCTTGTCCCCCACTGGGCCCTGAGCACAGCCTGTACACACAAGGCCTCCTGATGCCCAGCTCAGTGGAAGAGACAGAAACACTTTTGGGCCTTTGTAGCCTAGTGCGTGATGGGAGTATGAGGGGTCTCCAGTTGCACAGAGCTGTGAACAGTGGGAAGGGAAGCTCCCAAGGAGGTAACAGCTGAGTAGGCCCTTGAAGGATAAGTGAGAATTAGGGCAGATTGGAAAAGGGAATAACAGCATTTCAGAGCAAACTATGTATATTAAGGTGCAGAAAAGGCCTGGTGAAAGGGTGTTCAGAAGTATACTCCACAAGGCTCGAGTGTGACTGCAAAATGTGGGGTGAGAGGAGCAATGAGGATTGACGGGTGCCTAGGTGTGACCTGGGGGATGGGGAAAAAGGGTAGGGTCTCTGCTAGGGAGGTGTGGCCAGGCTGACACCCCCCCCCACACACACACACACAACAGGGCCCAGAGGCTCTCAGGCTCTGAGATCTCTGATCCTACCTCTTTTCTGTGGGAGTCTTATCTATATTTTTGTACAGCAGCCAGAGGGTGGAATCTGGCCTGCAGATGTATTTTATTTGGCCTGAACAATGTTTTAAAAATCCTAAGAGACAATTGCCAATGATGGCCAAAGATAAGATTTCATGAGAAAATCCATGTATGTGGCTGTTATTAATCTCCCTCTCCCCCAAAAAAGAAATCAAAGGAGCTAAAAAAACACCACATGCACACCTGTTCCAGTGTTGTGTGGACCTCTGGGACACTGTTCTAGCAGTGAGTAGACATTGTCCAGCCTACCACAATCCTCACCCACCCAGTTCCCAGAAGCCAAGGATCTAGTGCTGTTTGTACTGTTTGCTCTGTGTGTTCCTTTGGTGCCCTGGGTAACAGTGTGAGGCAGCTACAGCACTAGGGACCTCTTAGGAGCATAAACTCAAGGCCTATAGCTCTGGCCTCCTCTGTCAGAAGGTCTGGGATGGAAGAGGTGGTTTAGATGCAACCAATCCTTGAGAATCGCTGCTTTGGAATAAAGAACGATGTGCCTGCATATTTATGTAAAGTGAGAAAACTACCAAATTAAGCAAAGAGGACTCTGGGCTACTGGCCAAGTTTGTCCCTCATCTGACCCCTACAAATGTTGTGGTCTATGTCCAAAAACATCTGAAATGTCTGCATGGCCTCTCACCAGTGGCAGGGTTCATGGATCCCAGAGCTCGAATTTCCAGTCTAGTGTGTCTGATTCTGCAGGACCCATGAGCAGCAATGACCATGTCTCTGGTGGACGTAATTAAAGGTTGGGCCTGGCCCCACAGACACAGGGCTCTCCTCCACTGCCTTCTGCAGCTCTTGTCCATTAAAATGCAGCATCGGGCCCGATTGGGCCAGGATCATTTGTCAAATGTGGCACCTGGGACTTGCACGGGTGGGGACTGTGAGACTAGACAGTGCTCTTCACCTGCAAATCATGTTTCCCCCTCCTGGGCAGGACAGTTCCTCAAAATCATTCAGTCCTTTGTCCCCAGCTTCCCCACCGCAGTGAGCAACTTTTGTGGGAAAAGACTGAGCCTCAGGCCTCAGTGAGCCTGGCTCTGCATGGTGGTGGCAGAAGGGCCATTTGTCATTCCACAGTGGATACCAGGTCAGGGTTCCCCGGAGGAGGCTGCTTTGTTCACTTGAGCCTGATCCCTCCTCCCCCAGCTGTAACCTTGCCTTCAGATCCAGCTTTGAACTCAGGATGACCCCTCCCTGGGGCCTGCTTTCCACTCCCAGCCCTCAGCTACAGTTGCTTTCTTTGTTTTTACTGTAAAAGAGAAAAATTCAAATAGCCTAAGAGCACAGACTGAAAAGGAAAAGACCCCATCCGCTGCTTGGCCAATTCCCACTTCCTGGAGGCTATCGCTAATACAGTTTCCTCCGGAAGTCCCCCTCACGTGCAAAAGATGTCTGGTGATTGATCAACTGGTCCCTCTCTGCCCAAAACTAAAAGAAAGAGGGGGCTATGGTGGGTGGAGGAGGGAAGAAGGAAGAAAAGAAGAAACTACTTTTGTGCACATAGATCTTTCTCTCAGTAGTACCTCTTAGGTGTCTTTCCACTTACAGATTTTCTAAACCTTTATTTAAATTGTTTATGCTTACTTCTCTTCCATCCCTCACTCCTTATTTATATCCATCTTGCCAGCTTCTAATTATGTATGGTAATGCACAAACCCATCCCCACTTTTAACACTGTGGTTTAAACTCTTGCCTGTTTTCTGATTCTGTTCTTGACCCATTAAAGAGATCTTTTGCTTCTTATGTTAACAATCATAATTCCAATGGCAGAGTTAATTCCTTGATCCACTGAGCTGAGGATGCTTCTGGGTTACAAAGCCTCTGAGAGCGCCCCAGCCCAGAGCTGGCACCGACATTCAGCTGGGTCCTTTCCAAGATGGAAATACAGGGTCTCTTTCATGTCTTAGCACAAAGTTCTCCGACCTTTGAAATCAAGGTCAGCACCGTGCTTTGGAGGATTACAAAAAGGAGAATTAAAACAATCAAATAAAATTCACAAGGTAGCTTTCAAAACTTACACTGGTTTGTTGTGTTTTGGTTCCTGTTAGGCAGGAACAAAGGAAAATGAAACGTGGTACATCATGACAAGGCTTGCAGCTAGTGATTTTAGTTCTCTTTCTGTTCTGGTTTCCCACAGCAAAGGCTGTTCTTCAAGTGTCATCAGATCCATTTCACAGATGAAAATCCGAGGTGCAGAGAGGGGAGGTACCTTTTTAGCCCAAGAGCGCCCAGTTGGCCTGGGGGCAGAGGGAGGATTCTAACTAGTGTAATTATAAAGCTCTCTACTGCAGTGTCTACCTGGCCATCTGCTTGGCACCTCTGCATGTGGAGGTGAGGCCAGACAGACCGAGAGGGGGGAGGGGAGGAGGGCTGGTGTTCCAGTTAGCACTGCTGGGTGTGAATCTCCTTTGTTAGCTAATTACCAGGGCAACTTTAACTTTCACACATACTGCCTCTGTTTTCACATCTGCAACCTGGCCATCTTGGTTGCTGCTCTGCCTGTCTCACCAGGCAAATTTTGAGGATTATAGACCTTTGCAAGCCACCATACTGCATATGGAATGGGACTGAGATCCCTTCCAATATGCCTGAGCAAAGAACAAGGTATACTCACTTATGATCAGGTGTTACTCAGTGATTTATAGCTGTTTTGTTTTCTTGGACACATAGTGCTTCCCTGCCCGCTCCCTCACCTGGAGAAGCGTCTCCTTTTTTACGTGGAATTTACCCCTGCTCACCCTGTGGTCCTGGTGGGCCCGCACACCACAGTTCACTGCCTCTCCTGGGTGAGCACAGGCTCCCATGATTGCACATGTGACTCAAGCTGGGCTAATCACAGCCTTTCCTAGGACTTGATAGGTAAATCCTAGAAAGAGATAAGTGCTATTCCCTTGTAGATAAACTAGTGTGATGTAAGGTTGGGCTCTCCGAGACCATTTCCCTTCTCCCTGCCTTCCATAACTGCATGAAGAAATTCAATGGAAGGAAAATATAAGATGATGCCAAAGGGATGGGGCCCATTGGAGGTATTACTGCTCCTAATACCATTCTTGGTTTCCCTGTACATTCCCTTTCTTTTCCCGTAAGCACTCTGAACTGGTTTCCTGTCATTTGCAGCTGAAAATATTAGACTGCAGAGGTCACAGGTTTACCACAGAAGTGCTTAGGACAGTAGTTCTCTCCTACTTGATTGAGCACACCCTGTCCTAAGCATGTCTGGTTCAGAAGGCCTGGGGCAGGGTTGAGTATTTACCTTCCTAACATGTTCTCAGATGCTGCTGCTGCTGCTGCTGTTAATTCAGAGATTATACTTTCCATAACCCTAAGAAAGAAAAACAAGGAAGCAGCTGGCTCGTGCCCAGCTTTCTGGGATCCTCTCATCATAACTCCACGTAGTGGTCTGTGCTGGGGCTGGAGGTGACCAGGAACTCAGAGGGCCTGAAGTGCTTTCTCCCAGGAACAGAGATGGAAGGTAGAAACAGATAGGATGTGAGTGGAGAGGTGCAGCCCTGCAGCCTTCCCTGGCGGCGGGGGGGCTGCCTGTGGAGACCAATCTTGCAGCACTGGTGCTGCTGCAGCTGAAAAGGTATGGTGTGCTAGAGCATTTTGGGAGCTCTGAGTTTGAGCCGGACCTGGATTTGAATCCAGCTTCATCTCCCAGTTGTGTTTCTTCAGAGAAAGTACTTTAAGCCTTCTGAGTTTCCCTGTCTACAGATCTAGAGGAATCAGTGGTAGTATTTACCTAAAGGGGATTTTCGTGAATGTTAAATGTGGCGATTACTTGTGTTTGTTTGTTTTTATTCTTGCAATAGCAGGGGTTGGACCCAGGATCCTCACACTGAGCTACATCCCCAGCCTTTTTGTTATCTGTTTATTTTTTAAGTTGCTCTGGTAGAGCTCAAATTTGCCATGCTTGTGGCCACCATGTCTGGCTATTTCAGTTTTTTATTGCTGTGTAGCAATTCACCCTGAAAACCAGTGCCTGAATATAGCAGTCATTTACTTTATTGATAAATCTGTGGCATGAACAAGGCTCAGAGGGGATGGCTTGTCCCTGCTCCATGCCAGGCAGCCAGGAGCTGGAAGAGTCTGGCTCCAGGTGGCCTCCTCACCGTCACACTGCTGGCCTCTTAGGCTTTCTCACCACCTGGCAGCTAGGTTCCAAGAATGAGTGTCTCAAGAAAGTAAGGCAGTGTGACTGATGATTTTTATGAGCTACCTTGCCTCTGAGGTCACTGTCAGTCAGATTTCCAGTACTGTAGCACAATTCCTGTGATGGTCAGCTCAAAAGGGGAAGGTTTATTTTGGTTCATAGTTTCATAGGTTTTGGCCCATGGCCACTTGGTCCTGATGGGTGGTGGTTCTTCATGACAGAAGCTCCTGGCAAAGGAAGTCTATTCACCTCATCCCAAAACAAAGCCAGAAGTTAGACTGAAAAGCTTAAAAGGTCCCTCCTTCAGGGACCTATCCTCATGTAACCAGAAGACTTCCAACAAGGTCTCACCTCTTAAAAGTGTCACCACCTTTCAGGAGTGCCACAGGCTGTGTATCAGGCCTGAGTCACAAAGGGCCACCCATCTTCTTAGGGCGAGGACACAGGCTCCACATCTTACTGGAGTGTTGCAAGTTCTACAAGAGCCTGCTGGTGGCAGATCCTGTGGAGAGTTCAGGGTGTTGTGTGTATGCTGTGTGGGCCTGGCACACAAGGTGAGTTCAGTGGGCTTGAAACAGGATTCTCTGGCTCACCTTTAAAGGTTGACAGGATGAGGCTGTTTTGTTTCTGACTAATCTCATGTAGACTCTGTGGGTGTGGGAGAAGAGCAACAATAGTGTCTGAGTCCTCTGCCACCGGGGTAGAGACCTGCACTTCCCTGGCCCAGTTGACACATGGGCTGGAAGGGAAAGAAAGGATCCTGTGGGAAAATCTGAAAGCGTCAGGATAGCTCAAGATTTCACCTTCAATAAGCCTAAGATTTCACCTTCAACCATGCACCCAAACAGACAAGTCTAAACAATAGATGAAAGTGCGTTCTGGACTGGAACTCCGTGTGGGAGCCTCTTTTGGGCAGGGCTGCCAGCCCAGCCTCTGCAGCCTTCCAGGCCCTCACAGTCAAGCCAGGCACAGAGTAAGGACCAGAGGAGGAAGGCAGGCAGAGCCCGCCAGGCATCCAGACGTTTGCTGGTGTTGCCTGGGTAGGCTCCTTTGTTGGGAAAGAAAAGGGAGCTGAGGGAGTTTACGCCTTTCCTTGTACACACCCATGCCAGTACACAGGCATCCTGAAACCAGCCCTGGCAGCTGAGTCATGTTGCAGACATTTCACTTGGGCTTGGGTATTCTTGACTTGGAGTTGACTAAGAATTTTCCTGACTGTAAGGGCTATGTTTTATTCACAATAGCTTCCCTCTCTAGGAACCCTTTCCATAGCTATGTCTGTTGTATAAACTGAGCTGTGCTATTGAGCACAGGCACACGCACACATACACACATTGGGGCCCTTTTTGGGGGACCCCAGGTGTCTGCCATACTATCTGAGACCCCACCACTAGAGTGCATTTACACTGGTTAGATATTCAGGCTTCTCCAATTATTTCCTTTACTATGCACATGCTTAGAGTGCCAGCTATTTGGAGCACAGAAATAGAACCACATCTTTCTTCTTTCTCTACCTTCCTCCCTCCCTCCATCTCTCCCTCTCTTTCATCCTTTTTCCCCTCCCTTTCCCTTTCCCATCTAAGGTCTAAGGAAAGCATTAGGATACTGGGGAGGGGGGACACTGCAACAAGATGGGAATGAATATAGGGGTGGCAGAGAACCTGGGCTCCAAAACCTATTTTTCCAGCCTTTGAGAACTAGCTCTGCACTCAGAAAATGATGGGAAAAAAAATCCTGTGTAATGTGTGATGAATCAGAAAATCATCTTCCTGTCTGACTCAGAGATCTCATTTTGAAACTACATTCCAGTAAAATCATTCAAAAGAAACAAGGAAAAAATTCTCTTTGTACAAAGGTATCTGTGTGAAACTCTGATAATAATGTTCAACAATCCCCATAAACACAACCACCCTCTGAGGGTACTGCTGTAGCATGTGAGTCCAAACATCTATCTGGCCCTCTAGTCCCAGAGAAAAGTTAGTTCTCTCCAGTTTACAGATGGGGGATTGAGTCCTGCCTGGGGTCTCAGTACTGGGGAGCCAACTCCTCAGAGGTCTCTGATTCCTAACTCTGTGTGGTTTATAGAACAGGCTGCCTTCTGTTAGTATCTAAATGCCAAATAATCAGAGTGGTTAGAAAGACTATGGCTTTTTAATTCCATAGAGTACTATGTGGTCCTAAATGATCACTTTAAAGAGAAAAGAAAAGTGTTTATGGGCATTTAGTCAACACATTCCATGCATGCTCCTTCTTAACAAATTTCCCCCTTTCCCCTACCCCCACTGCTCTGCCCATAATAATAATAACAATAACAATAATTACACATCTCTAGCGCTTACTGTGTGCCAGTCTCAGCACTTTCCATGGATTATTTCATTTAATTACAGCAGAGTCTTTTTGTTCATCTCCTTTCTACCATCCCCAACACTTAGGCCCATCCTTCACATGCTAAAAAGGGAGTCTGATCATGCAACAGCATGTATTAAAGCCACACAGCCCTTGGGCTTGTTGGGATACAGCCCTGCATCTCCAGTCCTATTCCTGACCTCACACCTTGTTCTCAGCCCCATCTCACCATCTGTGGCTGCCTTCATTTGGCATCTTTTGTCCATCTCTGTTCACTTCCCTGGGCTAAACCCCTTGCTTCGGACAGAAGCTCCTCACTGGTAGAGATCCAGCCCAGGCTGGCCTGCTCTGTGGATTCTGACTCCATTCCCCTTCCCAGGAGCATCCTTTCCTTTTTCCTTGAGGTCCCTCCATGCAGGTGCTTTTTAGATAGCTGTGATCCCTGTCAGAGGGATCTGTGGACATCAGGGGCCCACGGAGTGCAACACAGGATCTCCTGTGTTAAACAAAGGTTAAGTGAAAATAGCAGAACGATATAAAAAGTTGACCGTGTCACTGTAAGATCCTCCTTAATCCAATTTCATAGCTAATGATTGGCAAGAATTCTTGTAAGCACTTTCTGTGCATGAATTCTTTTTATTTTCACAACAGTTCTGTCATGAAGGTGCCCAAATTCTTCTTATGTTAAATATGAAGAAAACAACAGATCAGGTAGCTGGTGAGGTTGGGATTTGAATCCAGCCAGTCTGCCTCCTGATGGCTAGTAAGGAGAGAGGTGACCATTGTTATTTTAAGGACTCACAGCTCTGCATTGATTTCCGTATCAGGCTTTGAAATCTAAAATGCAGTGTTCTCTGCTGAAGCAGCGGTGGTGACAGATGAAACTGCCACCAGCAGAGGAGCCAGGATTGCTGTGTGCACTGTTCCTGCTAGTAAATGAGGGAGGCTGCAGTGCTAGCTGAGAACCCCAGATTCACGAGAGGCAGCTGTGTCTGGGCCTCTGGAATGTTCCTTTTCATCCACGCCCTGCTCCCTCTGAGGCAGAAATCTGGCAGTCCAACTGCGTGATGCAGTTTAGGAAGTTACTTCCCCTCTCTGTGCCTCTATTAGTCTGTGAAATGGGGATGATTGCAAAGTAGGAGATGCCTACTTCATGGTGAGGATGAAGGGGTGAGCAGTGTGGGGAAACCTACAGGCTGCTCCAGACCTTCACTGTCATCTCCTCACCCACATCAGAGAAGATGCTAGGAGTGGTCACATGTATGGAGGAACATATGAGCAGCCAGGGAAGAGCTAACAACATTCCCAGGGCAAAAGCATGAAAGGCACGTGCCTCACCACATTCATAGAGAACTGGCGGGTAAGGCCCAGAGCACCGAGGACCTACTCCTTACCCAGAATGGTCTCTGTCCTGCATTGAAACAGATCCTTGCAGCTATTTCATCTGATGCCTGTGTGTCAGCCCCATTTTGCAGACAAGGAGGATCTGAGAAATAACGTAGATTGATCAGAGTCACCCAGCCAGAAATAGGTCCGAATGGAGAGGAGCTCAGGTCTGCTTCTCTCTAAGATTGCCTGTGGTGCTTCCTGAACGCCCAGCTGGCTGGGTGAGCCTTTGTTCCATGGCTGGACCAGAACCAGGCCTGTGGCCTGCCAGGTGCTGTTCAATAGCCTCAGGATCACTGGTCAGACTGTGGGCTCAGTCGAGCAGAAGAGGGTTAATGACTCATATGCTTCTTAGCTGTGTGGCCCTGTGTAGGATGCCTAAATTCTCAGAGACCTGGTGCCACGTCACTCCCATGGCAAACCCACCTCTAGAAGGCTATCTGTAAAAGAATAGGCACCCCACTTCCTGTAGTATTTTACCTTTAAAAGGGGACAGAGGGCTGTTTATTCCCTGATAAATGATCCAAGTGCTCCTAGAATGTTTATTTCCATTCATTAAACAAACAGTAGTGTGCACTTTATCTGCCCTAAATTCTGTAGTAGTGGCAGGTGTCCTACACTGAGTAAACTCTAAACCCCCAATGTATTGTCTATTGATCAAGAGTTTCTAACCTGCTCACTCTTCCATGGGTATTAAGATAGCACTTCTTATCTTCTTGGAACTCCTAATTTTTATTTGCCTTGAAAAATAAAAACTAGAGAAAAGAAACTCCCATGGAAGGGAAAAGGGCTCCCATGCCCCTCGGCACTCCCTGACAGACATCTCCCTATTCCTCTTCCTCCATCCTCTCACCCCTACCTCCCCCTGTTCCCCTACCCAATTCCCACACACACCACCCTGTGTGGCAGAACTGACCACAGGTGGATTCCTGCACTGGGCCAGGCCGCAGGGTTCCAAGAAGCAAGCATTGGGATGTCCATGGCTCCAGGTTTAGTCAGCTGGAGCAACAAAGATGCTCCAAGATGCAGTGAAAAGAAGGAGCACAGGACTTGGCTTCTTGGAGGAGTCCTGCCAAGAGAGTGCAGCTGGCATGACCTGTTTACAGGTCCTTCTTGCAGCCCCTGCTGGCCCTAACATCCCCAAATCTGTCCGCACTGTTTTCTTTCCCTAAAATCTACTTGTTCATCTTCTTCCATTTTCTGCTTCTTAACCTAACTCTGGCCTCAGTTCTAGCATTACTTCTGACCACGTCTCCTCCAAGAAGCTTTTCGATTGGACCTCCGCCCCCACCTCAGAGACTGATGAAGCAGCTTCTCACCCCCATCCCTTCAGCACCTCGTGACCACCTAGCACTTACTGTTCTGCTAGAATTCTATCTTGCTTGCCTTTTTCTCCGGTACGTTCTGAGCCCTGAAAGTATTATGTTCACTTCACCTCTCTCTTTCTAGCACCAGGGGCTGGTGTGCAAGAGACATAAGCTCCTGGTTGCTGAATAGTTTTCCTTGCACAAACCATGCTGCAAAATCTGGGATTGCAGAGCACAGTGGCTAAGAACACGGGCTCTAGAGTCAAATTTTAGTCAGATTTTATCTGCCCACTCTCTGGGTGAGGAACCTCAGTCCTCAGTCTCTACATTTGTAAGTGGGAGAAGTATATTTGCTCCAGGAGGTAGGAAGAAGTCAACTTGGGACAATTTATACCTCACTTAACACCGGTGAGGCTGAGTGCTAGTGGGCTGTGACCTTTTTCGGTGCTTCTTTTGTGTCTCTTCTAGAACCTCTGCCTCTGGGGTGCTGACCACTCTAGTGGTTTGATTCTGGATAGTTTCTGAAATGTTTAGAGGGAAAAATGTGTCAAGATTATTAGTCCAAGTATTTTTCTTTTGTTTTTCCTAAGAATTGTGTTGTCATTTATTGTTAACTTCTTCACAGTAAAACTGCATTCTTGCACATAGGTCTTGTAGCTATGCTAGTTCATAGTAGTTGCTTTTGGCAACTTTTAACTAATTACTCACCTCTAAAGCCTTTATTAATTGAGTTTTAATCTGTTTATAGCAAGTAAGCCTTTTCCCCCCAAATGTACTGCTTTTAGGTCACTGCAACCCCACTTGCCACCACCAGAAGTAGATCAGAAGAGGTACCACCACCTACCCCCCATCCAGCCTGGCCTCACAGGAAGTTTGTGGGCTTCTCAGTCAGGGAGAACCGGATTCAGGTTACAGCTCAGCCCCGAGCTCCTAGATTACAAAAGCCTCATTTTTTATTAGCCCTAAAGTTTAAAGACTGTGAAACATTATGGAAAGCACCCAGTACAGACCTGGCACTTGGTCCCTTTCTGTTGCCTTTCCTGCCCCTTCTACCCAAGCATTCACATAACACAGCTGTGTTAAAACTATAATTGTCCCAGGAGCATATGTATCCTCAAAAGGAGAAGTACGTGTCAAAATCAAACTCTAAGAGAAAGGCCCAATTTGTGTCATTTAGTAATTCACGGGATGAATGTACAGAGAGTGTCTACTCACTACGGAGTTTGTAAAATTACCCCCATTTCTCAAAAGCACAAGCTTTGGAATCAGAGCTCAGTCCGACCTGACTCAGGCCTTTAAAGGCAGTCATGGGGAAAGGTTTTACTTCTTGTAGCGTAACCCTAAAACCAGAAACAACAAATTCAGCCCCACCCTTCAAGGGTGGCTCTATGAGCCGAAAGCCTGACAAGAATAGGACAGGTGTGGGGTGATGGGAGTCATCTTTGGAGAGTTCAAGATTACATGAGAGGTTTAATAAATGGCATGCATTTCCTGAAAGTCTGGTTGAATCTCACCATTTGCAAGTCACTGTGAAGAGAAGGTTCCATTTAGTGGAAAGTATCTGTCACTACTAGTAGTAGTCACTGGAATGGAGCATATGACCCTTGAGTAATCCCCTCTCAGCTGCCTATGGGAGCCAGACTTTTCTTTGTCACTGGCCCAAGTAGCAGCCCCAGCTGGGGTTTCTGAGTGGCCAGGGGAGCTGAGTAATGGTTTTTTGAATGACAGCCCTTGTCATAGTGGTACACAGCTGTCCTCATTGATCTTTTGAGACATGTATTTCAGAAAGCCGCTGATGCAGCCAAAGTGATGAGGGTTATTAGTTTTTAATAGAAAAGTTAGACCAGCCTTGCTTAAAACTTCTAGCCCATTTGCCATGGTCGATGAGTTCAGGATATCTGCTGAGGATCTTAGGGAAAGGTGGTTGTGCTCCCTCTTTTTCTTGGATTTGTCTGGATTTCATTTTTAGGGTGGAATCTCAGAGCCTAAGCTGGGATTTGGAACAGTAACCGTTCATGTCCACCCCACCCCCACAAGCACCTGCCTCTGGCTATGACTTGAAAAGGACTGGAAATGTGTGCTCCTGCCCTAGATGTCCCCAGGAGACCCTGATTAATTGGATCAATTTGGGAAACTGGAGAGAATGACTGCTTAACCTTTCACATCAGACATTCCAGTAAGGCCGAATCTGTCCCCTCTGCTGGTCTGGCAAAGGTGGCTGGCTTCTGACGTCATGGGTGGAGGGGTCATAGAATAAGTCCTTGGGTCTTGGAAAACACTGTCTAAGAATTTACACTTGTGTCACAAGAAAATGAATCACCTTTTTATCCAACATTTCTTGTTTCCTTTACTCTTACATTTGTTGCACTTCTACCTGATTCTCTACTCTTCTTGAGTAAACATTTTTTTTTTTTTTTTTTGGTTTGGTGATAGTGGTGCTGGGGATTGAATCCAGAGCCTCAGGCATACTAAACATATACATTTTACTACTAAACTATATCCTTGGTTCACTTAAGCAAAATCTAGCCTGTTGGGAAATAGATGGCTTATTCCCACTAGATATAAAGCTTAAAAAGAAAAATCCAGCCCCAATAAAAGTGATCTTGAGGTAACAAGGTCAGAGAACTAAGTCACCTTGCTGGAGCATCACAGCTATCAGTGGGGAGGCTCCAGGTGGGGGATCTGCTTAAATAACGAGCAGTTAAAATTGAGGGCAGGTGAGCATTGCAGGGTCCCAAGAATAGGCTCAGTTGGCAGCTGAAAGTTTCCTCTTAGATCCAAATATCCTGGAAGGGAGAAGAGTTCCAAAACATTAAGGCCATGATAAGTAATGTGTCCATCACCAGCAGCTTGGTCAATCTTGGACTCTTAAAAAAAGGATTTTAGTTATTGTTCATCCTCAACAAGCAAACCCCATCATTGTCTAAGCTCTGGGCCTTGTGATTAATAACTGGTGCCTCCAGTATGCCAGCCCTATACATTTATATACCATTTCTCTAGTCCTCAGGACATCCTGGTAAAGTAGGTGTTTAATCAAATGCCATGTATAAAAGCACTTGCAAACTTACTAGCTTTAAACACTCACCCTATTTCCTCCTGATGTGAGCTCATCTTCGCTCCTTGTGGCTGTGCCCAGCTGAGGGCCCAGCAGGTACATGGAAGACATGTTTTTCAGCCTGGCATCATGGCCTTGTGTACATCACACGCAAAACAGCTTTGCCTCCCCTCCCTTTGGCTCCCAGATAGGCCTCTGCAGCCTTGCTCGTCCTTTTTCCTTCACTGCTTCCACTCCAGTGAGCCCTTATCCACTCGGCCTGGCCTGCCCCACCCCACTTCTTAAAACTCCTGTGAGAACAGGAGCCGTCCTGGCACCCCAGCCTCTGTGCTTCCTCTTACTTCTCTGTGGTGATCTCTTTATGACCCCTTTCTCACTCCCAGCAGCCACACCCAGCAGTGATTGGCCTGAACTGCAGAGTGTCCCTGCAGGAGGTTGCTCAGAGTCTTAGCACAATGCTCACATTTTCTGCAACCTCCCCAGGACTAACAGGTATCTACTGGGTGCCTTCCAGGTGCCCTGCCCTGATAGGAAATGAGAAAGCATTAGTTATATGAGACTCATCTGCCAGCCCAAATTATCCCCCTCATTTGCTGAGTGACTATTTTTTGGCAATGTTTATAAAATTTTATTAAAGTATACAATTTCTGGAATTTAACTGGAAAGACATATTAAATATTTATAAAAATGTCACTCAACAAATGACAATGCAGGAAGATCTTGAAAGAAAGACTTAGAGGTTGAGAGTCTGGAGACTTCCCAAAACAGATGGAATGGCCACAGCTGACCAAGGCGTGAACACGATAGTTTGAGTCGATGCTGCCCCCAGTCCTCTGAAATCTGCTCTTGGGTGATTCTGGCTCACAGACAGCAGTGGGGACAGGACAAGAGTTGAAATGGTCAAATAACTGATGTAATTTCCTCCGTCCTGCTGATAGTGTTGAGGTCATATAGACATAGCCAAGGTGGTTTTCTTTGTCCTGTGATGAATTTAAGGATATGAACAATTTCTCATTGCTTAAACAAAAAATCAGTGCATAAAAGGCTGAGCAGACAGTATATACACTAGAGCTACTAACTGCTATCTGGTGAAACATTATCGATAAAATTAAGATAAAACAAAACTAATTGTGCTGTATCTCATATTTGATGAAAATAGGAAAGGGGACAGAGTGACACTTAAATCTAAGTGCTCCAGTTTAGCTTAGAGTAGTTAATAAATTTTTTATGCTGAAGTGACCACATAACTTGCTCAAGTCAAGAAGAGTTTTAACGGCTCATTTTAAAGACCAAAATAAATAGAAGTTAAAACAAAGACAAAACGGGGAAGATAACAGTGCCCACAGGATGAACCAGTGTATTGTATATGAAGCTGATTGTCACTTGGTCTGCCCTCACTTCCTGTTTTAAAAATTCCTTCCAATACTGAACTCAGGAAGGAAACTATGACCTTCGGATAACTTTAAAACCAGTCTTGGGCTCAGTAAGCACATTCCAAAAAATAATAATCACTATAGTTTAAAACAGATCATCTCTCCCTGACTCCTCGGATACTTTTTAGGTTTCTTTACTCATCTAAATTTTGCCCAAGGAGCCACAGATGAGTCTAGGTCAAGATAGAAGTCATCATTCACCCCTTGGATTTCTTGCTTGTGGCTCCTTTGGACATGATTTTCTCAAAATTAGAATCAGAATCAACAGTAGTAGATGATTTCTTTTTGTGTCAACACTTGCTTTTAGCAGGATCTTGCTTTTGAGAGATACTGTATGTAGTTCGAGCCTGGATCTGTATTTGGTTCCTTTTGGTACCATCCATTTTTGGTACCAGGAGTGGAGGTAGAAGACTGACCCTTTCCTGCCTTCTTTGTCACTGTCAGGCATTTTTTGGGAGATGGCTTTGTAATTTCAGTTTAGGCTGGAAAATGAGCAGAAGGACTTGAAGAAAGTCCTCAACATCATCAACCTGGAGGCCAATTACTTGAGATGGTACTTTTCTGTGGCTGCGATTCTATTCTAAATATATTTGGGGGGAGTTTGAGACTTAGGTACACTTGAATCTGATGGAACAAAAATCTTCATCATCAGTTTGTTCATCAACATCTAAGAAATCTTCATCCAAATCCAAATCCATTGTGGGTTTGGTTTTTGCTACAGGTCTCTGTGGCTCTATTTCTCGTGGAGGAATGTCAGAATTAATTTTCAGTACTACTTATATCTGATTCAGATTCAGACCAAGGGTTTCTCTTCTTTTGCTTTTAGGTAGATTTGGCAATATAGATTGTTTCTTTCTCTTGGTGCCTGGATTTCTTTTCATTTTCTTCTCTAATCTTTGTTTCAGGCCTTCCAACTCCATAATGTCATCCACAAGGGCTCCCTCAGTGTTTTCACTCTTAATTTTCTGCCTCTGCTTTCATCTCTATGGTCACTTGACAAATGATCCTTTCACCTTACTGAGAAGGCAAAACTTCAACTATTCGTGTGCATGAGTGCATGCCTGTATGCGTGCGTGTATGTATGTGTTTTCTTCTCCTTGTGCTTGCCCTCTTTTCCTAGGTAAGTTCTACTGGTCCATCTTCATTTTCTTTGGCTCCAACAGTCTCTGGTTCTTCAGTAAAATCAGCCAAGTCTTCTTGCCACAAATCCAACAGTGTTTTTCTTTGTGTCCAGCTCTTGCTCTGTTTCACTTTTCTGTTGGGCCAGTGTCTGTTGCAGCATCACCCTTTGCAGTTTCCTTTTTCCTGTTGTTTCTTCATTTTCTTCCTCATCTTGAACCTGTAGTTGGCCTTTCCAGGCTTTCACAGAATCTGAAGCATATCTCCTCTCCTGGGTGACACTTGATAAAGTCACGTGGTCTAGCTGAGTCCAAGCACTCCTCCACCTCCAGTACAGACAAGGAGAATTGTCTCTGCTTGTTCAGCTCTCCCAGGATCAGAGTCAACGGGGACTTGGGCCTGGGAAAGAGCTTCCTTGGAAACTGATATGACACCAAGAGAAAGCGATCCTTCTCTTGGAGACATTCAGTTTGTAGAGCTTCCAGAAAGGTTTTTTTGCACCTAAATAGGCTTCTGCTCCCTGAACCCCTTGTCCATTATGGCCGCTGTCTGTCTTTCTTTTGTCTGTCTAAGCTGTTAGTGTTATTTATATCTAGATGGGTGCCCTGTTTATGCCCACCAAGCTGAAAGAGTGACACAGTAGCCCAGGAATAAACGCCTGCTTTACCATTAATGGACTTTTCTTTCATAGTCTTCTTTAACTCTGGTGTTAGAGGGTAAGCAGGCGTGGGCTTGTTGGTGACCAAGATATGTAGCAGAAGCTTTAAAAATATGCACATTCTTTGATGCAACAATTCCTTCACTGGACATATATTCTAAGGAAACAATGTATTCAAAACTGTGTCTTCAAGGTAGTGTTATTTACAGCAGCACAAAATTATAAATTATCTATGTGTCCCAGAATAAGTAGCCAGCTAAATAATGGTATGCATGTTCAATAAAACACCATCAGGCCAGATTCATGGGTGCATGACCAACACAGGCTTCAGGAGGGCTTCTCCCTTGCCTACCTGCTTTGTTATCACTGTCTTTAAAATTCTAATCATTTTTGAATGAGAGTCCTTTATTTTCATTTTACACTATATGTCACAAATTACATAACCACTTCCTGAATATATGTTATGATTGAAGTAATTCTTATGGGGAATATTCGTTGAAATAGAAAATTGCTTCAAATAAGTGAAAAAATGAGGATATAAAACCATAAATGAAACAATCCTAGTTTTGTAAAAACAGAAATATGTGTACATATTGGGAGAAAAGACTATGCAGAGGGGCTGGGGATTTAGCTCAGTGGCATAAGCGCTTGCCTGGCAAGTGCAAGATCATGAGTTTGATCCCGGTACAAAAAAAAAAAAGATTATATAGAAATATATCTAAATGTTGGAGCAGTTGTCTATGAAGAAGCAACATTACATGTCCATTCATTTTATTACTATTTTCTTCTTTGGCCATTTTGTTTTCTAAAATGGAGAGTGAGAATATAGTCTTGCACTGACATTTCTGAAGGAAGCAAAAGTGTGTTGGGGCTGGGGATTTAGCTCAGCGGCAAAAGCACCTGCCTTGCAAGCAGGCAGTCATGAGTTCGATCCCTGGTACCGATAAAAAGGCAAAAGACAAAAAAAAAAAAAAAAGTGTGTCTATCAGAGCTGAGAACAAGCAATTCTCTCTTGTTCTCTGATGGAGTCAGGAGCCCTTCACATGCCAAGTAGACTTCTGGATTAACAGACAAACAGCGAATCAGTTGCAGAGAGTACCAAGGGTTCCTAGGTGCTCCTTGAAGTTGAGGACTGATCTCTTGGTCTCCACTTTCCATCATGGTCCTGCACACACAGTTCATCCAACACATGGGATCCTGGCCATATTTGTGGCATAAGATCAGTAGTAGTCTTCACCCATCACAGTCTCATTAGACATTGACCATGCCGTATTCTGACAGAGGCGGGACCTCCTTTGGCTTGGAGCTGGACATGAGCTCTGAGTAAATCTCTAAGACTAGGGAAAGAAGCCAAGCCCTAAGTCCTGTGTGGCCTGTCTATCTCTGGGAATGGGCTCCAGAAACACAGATCAGACTTATTCCTGTGCAAGGCGAGCTCCAGTTCCCTCCTCTTCACCTGCATCAGCACAGATTTTACCCCAACAGCGGAGGGCAGCAGTAATCAACAAACCCAGAAGGAAGGCTGATGGGGAATGGGGTGAGCCTTTAGAAATAAAGAGGTGGTCCTCCAGTAGGGAGTGGTCCTGCTCACTCCATACTCCTTCCCCAGATTTCTCCTCTCTTTCCAAATCCTTATCAACCTTTTCCTGGCTGCCTTGATCTTAGCTAAGTGTGGCAGGTAACACAGGAATCCCAGAACCTTAGCTATCTAAACCCAGCTCTTCTGAGTCACTGGCCTCACATGGGCAGATGGGGATGTGGGGATTCAGAGAAGGGATGGACCTGCCCAGAGCCATATAGTAACCAGAGGCAAATGCTTCTTCCCACTGCGGAGGGGTAGCAGGACCCATGAGTCACCCATGGGAAGAGCTATTCCAAAGGAGGCAGGCAGTGCAAGCATGAGTGATGCTCACAGTATCTCCTTTGCACTCGGCTCTGAGACACAGGTTCAGGGGAGACCACACACTCAAGGCCAAACTGGGAGGCAGAGCTATTTCTCCTCTGAGTTCCCACACTATTGTGAGCTCCATGTTCTGGTGTGGGGAATGCTGCTCCAAAGAGACTATGGGATCCCCCAAGGGCTCCTGTCTTCCCTGCAGCAGGCAGCAGACAGTGGATGTGGGATATGAAAGGAGTCAGGCAGGATCTCTCTGTGTTCTGCCAAGTCCAGACTGGACAGTAGGGCTTCTCACCTCTTTCCCCCACTGTGTGAGCTCCTGTATATACACACTTGGTACTGTCCCATCTCTGCCTTCATTTCATGATTCCTCACCAAGAATGTCTCCAGGGCCTCCTTACTTCTCCTTCAGGAAAAAAACTGATGGTACAAAGCCCCTAGAGGAGCAGGAGAGCACAATGAAAGGGACATCAAGCATCACTGTCCTGTGTTCTGAGTGCCAAAGTCCCCTCACATTGTCTATAAAAAGGAGTTGCTAATCCACACACCAGACAGGCAATCACGAGCAGTTAGGCATACACAGAGAAGGCCTGATACAGTAGGCAGGGAGCTACAAACTGCTATTGTACATATGGCTGGTTTCCTGTGAGATGCAGAGCTCTTTGCTGACAGGGATGGAATCATTTTTGACCTACCAAAAGTTGAAACAATCAAATGTTAGGGGACAGGCAGAGTTCTTGAGAAATCTGCCCCTCACCAGCAAAGTCTAGGAAAGCAGCTCTCACCACCCACACCCACACCACCTCTGCTCAGCACTCAGAGCCCCCTCCTTCCCAGCCCCATTCTCAATCTTTGCAGTGACGCCCCATTCAGCAATGTGTCCCCTCCTAATTACCCTTCTCAATGATCTTTGTGAAGGTTTTCATAAATTTTAAAAACTTATTTGCACACTATAATAAAAGCATTGGGTGGGCAGGGAATATCGAACTGCAAATTTTTTGTAATAAGATTCACATGCATGGATTATCAAGGTTGGGGGCTCCCCTCCCCCAGCCCTCAGGGACTGCTCTCTCAGGACCAGTGACTGTGCTTGTTGCTTGACAGACCACGGTGAGCTGGGATGGGGACAAGCTCCAGTGTGTGCAGAAGGGAGAGAAGGAAGGGCGCGGCTGGACGCAGTGGATCGAGGGTGACGAGCTGCACCTGGTAGGTTCCTTGTCATTGTGTAGGCCCCAGTGGATTGGAAAGAGACATGATGGCTGGGCCTTGGTTCTGCTCTGAAGCTTCTCTCCCAAGGGCTTGGAGATGCATAAGTGACTTTTAGAACCATGCAATGTGCTTTCCAGGCCTAGGCCAGTGATGGCAAACCTTTTAGAGCTCTCAGCGATACAAACAGCATGCTGCAGGATGCATGCCATAGACTGGCCACCACTGTTCTAGGCAAACCCACTATTCAGAGAGAAGAGGTGAGAAGGTCCCTTACTAAGCATCAACAATGGAAGCCCTTTTGTATTCTCTTTCTAGTAACTTAAAATAAGAATTAATTCCTGTTGTGCTGATAAGGACTTGGAGCCCTGAAAGGCTAAATTCTGTGTCCATATTGCATTTTTAGAAAGAGCCAACTTGCTCCCAAATAATGTATATGTGCATTATGCCAATTTATGCAGTCTACAGCTGAGGAGAGCTTCCTCGGCTTCTCTAAGACATGATCTCAACCTAGGATTGAGAGAAGAAAAGCCTGCCTTACCTGCTTACTGTCCGCCACCCTGGGAACTCAGGTCAAAGCCACTTCCATTCTGTCTGCTCTCTGGGAAAAGCATACACAGGTCCAGAGCAGAACCCTGAGCTTCTGGCAAACTAACAAAGCTCATGTGCCCCAAGGAGAGATCTTCTATCATTTCTCTTCCTTGGGAAACTCCCCAACTACTCCATCAGCCCAAGGAGCCCCGTCCAGGTAGTCTTGGTTCTAATCTCAGATCACTCACTAGAAGGTCCTGTCCCTTCCTCAGTCCCTCAGCTTCAAGACTCAACCTTAAACTGGTCTCTTCCTGGGCCTTTGTTTCCCCAGCTGTAGAGCAAACAGGTTAGATGAGATGATCTCTATTATCTTCTCAGTTTAATAGTTCTGTGGCTCTCTCCCAGAAGTTGCAAAAAGGGGCTGCTGATCTAGTTTATTTAAGCCTGAAAAAACTTTAAAGTTCTTTATCTATTTAAAAATTAGGAAATGTCATGCAAATATTCAGATTTCCACCTTCTTTTAAAAAAAAATCTCAGAAGATAGAGCAATACAACTGTCCTTGCCTCCTGGCCACAGTCAGCAGGGCTGAGCAGGAGCTGGTCCTGAGGGCAGGGCACAAGCTGCTTTGGCTGTAATACTGGGAGGCTTTAATGGTAGTAATAGCACAGCTCCACCCATGGGATACTCACATAACTGGTGTAGTGTGGAATCAAGCATTTCTGAACTCCCAGGTGCCTCCACTGTGTACTTTAGGCTGCCTTGAAGCCCTGTACTGCAGCATGACCTATTAAACCATGTACCTGGGCCCAGTTCCTTCCAAGCCTCAGCACGGATTCTGTCATGGGTTCAGGCTTTGGTTCCTAAAGCTTTTGGCTTCTTGAGGGTGGTGAGGGGAGAAGCAGTATCAAGAGGTCTTATTGGCCAGCTCTGAGCCGTATCTGGGTTCCTAGCGAGCTCTGTCTACCGGATGTAGAGGTTCTGATCTCTGCTGATCCTGTTCACCCGACTCTCTAAGGAAATAATTAGTTCAGTTCGTGGAGAACAATAGTGGCCATTATTTTCAAAGTTCTTGCCTTAAAATGCTCTGAGCCCCAAGTATGACATTGTTCTGGCCAACAACCTTCTGCTTTTGTTTTAGGAGATGAGAGTACAGGGTGTGGTCTGCAAGCAAGTGTTCAAGAAGGTGCACTGAGGCCCAGGCAGATAACGTTGCTCTGGAAGAACCAGTGGCACTGACCTGGGGCAGGACCCCTTCTGCACAGCATGGGGCAGAAATGTCCAGCCATACCCAAACATCCGTTAGCAGAGTCTGTCTTTGCCTTCGATTCTTTTCCCTTTTCTTAAAATGAAGCCATCCCAATAAAAGCAATGTCTGTTCAGGATGTGTTTTGCAGAAGTTTCACATTGCAATTTTTCCTCCAGGACTTCCAACGCCAGCTTTTCCTGATGCAACCAAGCCACAGCTTTGGCGCTGAGTTTGCACCTGTTTGAGGTGCCTGTGCCTTGAGAGTCATCTGTGTGCTATGTTCCTTCTACATTACATTCCCAACCAGAGCCGAAGAGTAGTGAGTGCCACAAAACCAGGTGAAAAACACCTACCTGCCCCCTGGGAACTGGGAACCAAGATAAAGAGGCCTGGCCAACAGAAAATAGCTTCATAACTGCGCCACACACACACACACAAGGAGATGCTCCCACATGATTTGTGAATGAAAAGGAGTTGGACAGGATTTTCAGTCTACAGCTAGAATGAGATGAACCTTAATCAAAGGAAATTACTTATTGGATTTGATTTCAGTCATGTCACAAACATTATTTCATTCCAAGACCATTCCTACCCCACCTATGGTCTGGTGCAAAAGCCTTCCTCTTCACTGTTTTAGATAGAACAGGGAGAGCAGCCTTATGTTCACACTAAAGTGTAAAAGGTTGCTAACTGTACCTTTGAATAAAGAAACACAAAGAAATTGAAAACAATCATAAAAGGAAAGACTCACAAGGAAGACCCTTAGCCAACCTGACAATCTTCCCAGCTGTCCTCTAACCTTTGGAAGTAGCACTGGCTTAGGAGTCCCATGAACTGAGTTCAAATCCCAACTCACTCAGTAGCATCACACCTCTCTGGAGCTTACTTTTCCAGGCAAAAAGCCACACTAATAATTCACCTTACTTCCTGCACAGGTGGCTTTATGGTTTGATCTAGAATGTCCCCCCAAAAGCCTCATGTGTTCAAAGGTGGGGCTTTTGGAGAGTGCAATACTTAGCAGGGGGTTGAACCACTGACGCTTTCATATCTGAATGTGCACTGAGAAAGTGAGACCTGGTCTGAAGAGGTGGATCACTGGGGCTATGATCTCCTTCCTTGTCATCTGCTTCCTGCTGGCCATGATGTGAACTGCTTTCCTCTGTCAGACTTTTCTACCATGCCCTTCCAGCCTTGGAGCCAGCCAATCACAGGCTGGATCCTTTAACTACTGTGAGCCAAAATCAACTTCTCTCCCTTAAGCCGTAGGTGTGAATACTTTGTCCCAGTAACAAGAAAGCAGCTAAGACAGGTCGATGGAGAAACCTGGAATGTGTGTGGAACCTCTAGACTGCCACCAACCAGAGTGATGGTTTTCAACCTGGCTGCAAGTTAGAACCACCTGTGGAGCTTCAGAATTCCCTGTACCTGGGTCACAAACCAGAACCAGAACCAGTTACATTTGAATGTCTCGAAATAAGAGGCATCATTTTTGTTTGATTCACAGGAAATTCTGACACGAAAATTGAGAATGACTGCCCTAGACTAGGGGTCCTCAGATAGAGGTATTTCAGTCCCCAACCCCACTTCAGGCTACTGAGCAGTGTCTGGATACATTTGATTTCATGACTTGGGTAGGGAAGTCCTACTGGTGACTTGGTTAGAAGCCAGGGATGTTGAAAAAAATCCTACAGTGATATGGGCTATCCCTCACGAGAAAGAATTAACCAACCTAAGGTGTCAATAGTGCCAAGATGGAGAAACTCTGGCTTAGATAACTTCTTGTTTGCTTAGCCTACATCCAGGAATGAAAAGCTAGTGTTGCCTAAGTTCCTGGAGCCCTCTCCCTTGCAGCTTTGGCCTCACAGGTAACGATCTTTAAAAAGGCCATTTGTTCATTGACAGCTAGATAATGGGTCCTACTATGTGCCAGACACTGATCAAGGGCCACTTGGGGATCTGTAGACCATCACAAGTTCCCATCCCATCTCAGTTAGCTCCTGCTTTGTCTGTAAACTCCACATCAGGTGACCATCTTCTCCACACAGATACAAGTGCAGCAATCTTTCCCAATATCATAAAACAAATCAAGTTTGTGAATCAAGATACCACTGTACTTAGAGCACATCTTGAAACATGATAACCTCTAGTTCAAAATGTTAAAATTCCAAATGTCCATTCTAAGTGGTGGGTCGAGGGAATTTGAGATGTGCTGATTCAGTTTCCCCATCACATCTTGACTCCCAATAAGTAAATACCTCCCCCTCCACAGTTAAGTCCTGGTGACAGACTTCAAGGTACAACACTGATGGCCTGAGTATGCATGCTTTATAGGCCTTGGGCCGTACCCTCAGAAGTCAAGAACCCCATTGGGAGACTCAGTCTTATTCTGATTGGACAGTTTGAATACTTGCACTAATTTTAATGGGCAGTGGGGAGCCCCAGGAGGTTTTGAGCAGGGGAGTCACCTGATCAGCCTCTGAGAAGAATTAATCTGGCAGCAGTTCTTTCAGTAGGGAGAGACAGGAGGGAGAGAGGAAGGGAGACAGAGAAAGAGAGAGAGAGAGAAACTTAGCACAGGGCAGTCACATTTAATTCAAAATTCACTTCATCTTCCCAAAGACATACATGCAAAATGGGAGGAATGTTCTTACTGTGTGCAAACCTATAACCATAGCAATAGGCTTTAATGCTTTGGCTTTAATGCAGCTTTTCATTTTTGCAGCACTTTCTCCAATATTTTGCAAAGCGCTCACTGCTAAATGAGCAACAGCGTGCATATGGGAACTGTTCAGCCTTCTTTGTGGCACTTCAGTCCCTCTCACCAGTGCAAAGCCATTGATGTTCTCTCCATTTTTAGAGCACTGCTGCAAGCCCCACCACTTCACCAGCACTTGGATGTCATTGTCACAGGACTCAAAAAGGATTTTCAGATCTAACAGTGCCTGGTAGCATAACTGGGCGCTCAGACTGGAATTGTCCACTGGATTTGCCAAGCATGGTAATGATGGGGTGCTGCCCTGATGAAAAATGGCACTGAGTCGGTGCTGTGGGGCTGTGGAAATGAGGTTCCCACACCTCACAATTTCCTGTACGTACAATCTAAGATGGGAATTTGGAATTTGGACCTTTTTGGACCTGGAGTTACATATTTTAGTGTGCTTTAAGTGAGACCATGATATATTTACAACATGCAACTTCAAATTTGCAGAAAAGATGACTGCCTGGGTACAGCACCTCAGGCAGGAGGCATGGAGGCTGCACCCAGGGCAGCAGCAGACCCCTGAAAACAAGCAGAGGGGGCAGTAATGGAACAACAAAGCTCCGGAGCCACGCAGTCTGGGCACAGATCCCAGCTCTGCTGCTTTCCAGGTCTGTGAGGTTAAAAATCTCAGGCAACCTCTCCAGGCCTGAGTTTATTCACCTGTCAGTCCAGGCAAACAATTCCTCATGGACTTTTTTGAGAATGAAATGACTCTGATCACATCTAAGCAACTTAGAACAGAGGCTAGATAGGTATAGATAACTGATAGTTGATAAATAGATGACAGATAAAATATTTACAGATATTTGAATAGTGCTTAGCATACATCAGGCCACTTTATATGTGAATTAAACATTAAAAAGTATCCAAGAGCACCTCAGGGGTCCATCAACACGATGGACTTTTGCCCACAAGATGTAAGAAACAAAGGAGGAGCTGTCACTCAGAACAAGCCTGGGAAGCAGGGAAGGTGCCTCAAGAAGGCAGAGAGCCCCTAACTCTAGCTCAACAGCAGAGGGAGGGACTAGGACAGGGCCCCTCTGAGTGTCTTGTAATCCAAGTACAAGTTCTAGAGCCCACAACACACACATGATACTGGCTGAGATCTTGGGGTTAATTCCTGATGCTCACACTACTGACCTGCAATCACAGGGATGGCACAAGGACAGACCTCAGGCCCTATCCCCAAAAATCCCAAAATGTTGTTCTTTGGGTGGCTCCCAAACCACCCTACAAGAGAACTCTAAGAAGGTAAACCCTAACAACTTCTCCAGAAGCCCCAATTTATAACCTCTGTCTCAATTAACTAGGACACTACTGTTCTTAATAGGAGCAAATTAAACAGCTCTACACTGCACTGCAGGTAAACTCTGCTCGGTTCTCCTAAATATCCCTTATCCACGCGAGCACTGACAGGAGTTACCTGTCATATCTCTCTGCCTCACCTACAGATCTCAGTCTCCCACTCATAACCTTGCACTCCCAAGGGCTTCTCCACTTTCTCAGCCCTACCACCAAGCTGGCAAGACCCGCAGAGTGAGCCAATCTACAGAGGCAGATAGGACCTGCCAATCACCCACATCACAGGAATGCGCTTTTTTCTCATGGGATTGGAGAAAAGAATAGTGATGGCTGTCCCTTTGTTAAAAAAAAAAAAGAAGAAGAAGAAGAATTGGTTTGCTCTGAGAAGAATACTTAGCAACGATGACATTCCCCATGCCACACTACAGATCATAATAAATTCTACCAGTCCTTCAGAAACCAATTTGTAGTCCCCACTGGTATCCCTCTAGAGCTCTTCTTTAATCTCTGAACTGCTCAAGCAACATCCTAGCTATTTCTCCTTTGTAAGAATTCCTAAAGAAACTCTAGGTCAAAATTACAAAAGTTATGACATAAAGATAAAACATAATATAATTAAGTAGTGCTAGTTCCAGGATACTTATGGAGTCCATTACATGTATAAATTTTTGGAGCACCCTTGGACCATTTATGGCACACAAGTTTAAAGGGGAAGAATGAAATTTATTCTGTCCCAGCACTGTCTCTCTGCAATTTCTTTGTGTAACTTCATTTGGGAACAATGTCAAAAGGTGAAAAGCCTTTCAGGCTATGAGGTCTGGGCCAGGTGGCTCTTCTCTCTCAGTTCTGCACACCTCATTGGGGCTCCTTTTTGAAATCCTAACACCTGACTCTCAGTCTCTTTTAAAACTGATATATAATAATGATACATATTTGTGGGGTAGTGTGATATTTCAACATATGACAATAATGTGTGACTATCAAATTAGGTAGGCAGCATGTCCACCACTTCAACTTCTTAATATGTTTTACTGCTAGGAACATTCAAAATCCTCCTGTCCACTGTTCTGAAGTACATAGTAAATGATTGTAATGTGTAATTTTCTATTAACCAGAATGCTACTGTTCTTCAACAGGTGTAAATTAAACATAACACCAGGTCTTATTTCTCCAAGTGTAATTTTGAACACATTAGTCAGACTCTCACCAACATCCTCCCCTTAATTCTATCTGACCCCTGTCTTTGACCTGTGTAGTACCTGTTGGTCATGTTTATGGCTCATCATAGTCTTGTGAAGAACTCTCCCATGTTCAGGGAATTCCTTTCATTAAAGATTCCATTTTTTGAGAGACAAGAAGATGGCGGCTTGCTAGGTAGCTGGGTGGAGAGCCTCTTTGGGAAAAACAGCTCAGACGCTGGAATTTGACAACATGGAGAGGGCCGGATGATGGGAAAAGAATTCTTGTGACCCAGGAGGAATCTGAAGGAAAAAGAAAAATAGGAAAAGGAAGGAAACACAAGTGGAGGGCTGGAGCCCTACGTACTCACTGAGGCCCATCTCACGCTGTACTGAGCACGCCATGGAGGTGCACAACTCAAGGTCGTGCTGAAGCGCGCAGCGCGGTGGAGTGGAACCAAGGTGGAGAGCTGCATTAATTCTAGGTGAGTGCTGGAAATTGGGTCCCGTGGTGGGTGTGGCCGGCATGAAGACACATTGGAATGAGGCAGAACAAGGCCTGAGCCTGGAGCCGCAGTGGCATCAGTCAGGGACCCTTGGCCCAAAGAGGACTGGTGAGACCTGCTTGGACAGAGCCACGCCCCTGGTCGGGACCCAATAACCAGAGACAAAACTGTCCCAACCCTGTGATGTCTGCAAAACACAGGCTAAGTTGCTGAAGGCACTTGCCTGTTGACTGGCTCAGAGAAGAGGGGCCAGCCCACAGTCCCTGTGTGCACCTCAGATAACAGCAAACTGGAGAGGGCAGCAAGCTGCCAGCCAGCATGCTTCAGAAAAACCATAAGCAATAGGGAGACGGCCTGAGACCTCCCCACACACTTGTCTGAAAGAAACCAGAAGCATGACAAGAGAAACAAATAAGAAAAACCTCTAGTCACTGACCTGGGAAAATAAGCCCAGGAAAGGTAAGTACAGAAGAGAACCAGTGCAGCAATCATGCAGTATTGACCACAACATCAGCGGACATAAAGAAATACTTTCGTGACCTCATAGACGAACTTAAAACTGAAATTCTAACCCAAGTGAGGCAAGATATAAAAAGATTAATAAAAGAAATGCTAAGCCTCTCTCAAGAAGACACAGATGGAAAAATAGAGGAACCCAGAAAAGGAAGAGAAACCTTTGGTGAAGAATATAAACAAAATCTAGAATACATGAAACAGATCCAAAGAGATTACCAGGAAAGTAAAAACTCCATTGAAAGCTGGCACAATGCCTTGACAGAAACTAAAGTTAGCGTTTTGAAACTTGAAGAAAGATTTATGGTGTGTGATCATAATGATTGCAATGTGTGCAAAGACCTCTTAAAAATAACAAGGAACCAGGAAGTAACAAGTCAAAGGGTAGAAGATGGCAAGAGGATCTATAACTTAAGAATAAAAAAAATTGAGCGAAGAAGCAGGAATAACCACAAATGAATTACAAAGGCTATTCACAAAAATAATGAAGGAAAACTTTCCAAGCATAGGAAAAAGAAATGATATCCAAATAAAAGAGGCATACAGAACTCCAACCAACTACAAAACAGATCTACACCCAGACATATAATAATCATGATCCCAGAAATCCACCACAAGAACTGAATATTAAAAGCAGTTAGAGAAAAGAAGCTAATCACCTATAAAGGAAAAATCATCAAAATAACGAGAGACTTCTCAACACCAACTATCAAATCAAGAAGAGCCTGGGGAGAAGTAGTCTAAGCCCTGAAAGAAAATAACCTCCAACCCAGATTGATGTACCCTGAAAAACTCTCTCTCAAAATCAATGGAGAAACAAGATGTTTCCAAGACAAGGAGGAACTATGGAAGTTCATGGCCACCAATCCAACTCTACAAAAAATACTGAAGGACATTCTAGAGAGAGAGAGAGAAAAAAAAAATACCAGGATTCCAGCAACATGGCAGAGAGGCCTCAATGAATGGGGCAGACAGTGGAATGAAGAAGAAAAGTGGGCAAATATTAGCATAAAAATAGAATAGCAGAGAGAAGGCAGAGAAGATGGGCTATAATCTCTAATATAGATAGCCTTGATACACTAAAAAAAAAGAAACACAGGCAGAGTAGATTAGGAGGCAGGTTAGGAGAAAATATACTCAACCTGAAAGAGGGTTAATAAACTGAAGGTCAAAGATGAGAAAATTATACTCTATGTGACAAGGAACCAGAAAGAAACAGGGACAACTCATCTAGCAACTGCAGATAGGTTGGAAAGTCATGACACTTTTGGGCAGTGGAGAACTACTCAGCTAGAAGGAAGGAAAATTGTGTGGCTTTAGTAACTAAAGGAATACAGCTCAAGGTCAAGCTCAGGGGTAAAAAGGTTCAACACCACTCAGATAGATAACGGGTTGCCCCCTAATCTAAACACTAAAAGAGTTAGTGAGACCCAAAATATACAAAGCACTCTGAGAAAGAGAAAGGGGAGAAATTGCCTAAAAAAGGAAGGCAGAGGACATTGTTAATAGTGTATCAGGATTTAAAAACCACATTAGTCTTATCGCTCTGTTTAGTTTGATTATATTTTGTTCCAATCTGTCTCCTCATACTAGATTTGAGGGCACAGACAGCTATCCTAAAAATAACAGGCCATTCTATGGTAACTATCCTTAATTTCCTATTAACTTAAACTGAAGCCCTATATTACTTACATGGTTTTACTATGACTGATCTTATTTGAAGCTGGTTTGTTAGACTGCTGTTTTGTCTTGGCTGATTTTATTTGAATTTGGTATGCTTGATAGTATCAAGTCTAAGAGTAGAGGCAACTACTCTGAAGATGACAAGATGTAATAAGACCCCCATTCTGGTTTGATTATTAACTGCTTTTGAAGTCCTACAATATCTCCAATGCTATGTTTTTATTAAAATTGTGATGTAATGCTATATTCAATTATATTATGTCTGATGATGTAGACAATTCTATTGAAAATAACACGAGAAAGCATAGCAACTACTGTAGATCATCTAACATTGTGGTTTTATATGTCTTTTTCATTTCATGTTTTTCTAAGAATTTGTTTTGTTGTCTTGTTTTGATCTGTTTTTCCCTATAAGACAAAAAGGATAGATATACATGTAGAGATTCACACATGTGAAAAAATTTTAAACAGTTAACAGGAACAGATATATAATGCATGATGTAATGAACAGATACTCTGAAGAAGAAGAGGCACTAAGATATCCAGTGCTAATTCTGTAGCATTATGATATAAAATCTAGCAATACTATTATTCACTGTTCAGAGTGATATTAGTATAGACTCTCAAGTTTAATTTCAGCATACATAAAGACATGGACAGCTACTTCAAAGAGAATGAGAGACATTATCGCAGCCATTGTTGACTTCCCCAGTGTCAGGTCTTGAAGATCAAAAAAGCCTTCATCATCCTTCTCTGATTAGATTAGTTCTATAGTATTCAGTATGTATGTATTCAATGTGTGTGAAGATGGGGTCAACTATTTGGAAGAAAACAAGAGACAATAAGATAGACAGTGAAAATTTCCAGTGGACTTGCTTTGAAATCCATGTTTCTTAAAATTGTTTCCTTATGATCTTATGTTTTGTTATGTTTAATCTTACCCTATTTAAAATAAATTAAAACAAATAAACAAATAAATCAAAATGATTCCATTTTTCCAACATGTTAAAAGGAGAAAACATTCCCTTCCATAGCCCACTTGCAACCATGCTCTAGGCATGAACCCATGATGTCTTCAACTCTATATACCCCAGAAAAGAGATTTGGGGAGAAAACCATGCCAGGAAAGTGGATTGTGTGGCCACAGAAAAATTGGCTTTGGGAAGGTGCAATGGCAGAACTTCTGGTGTCTGGTCTCCAGTATCATGACCACTAAACTGGCACTGGACACTCTGTAGTACTGCTGAGTAAATGTATTTACTCCTTGATATGTTGCCTTCAAGATTGACTCTAGAGGGCTGAGGATTTAGCTCAGCGGCATAAGCATCTGCCTTGCAAGCAGGCAGTCGTGAGTTCGATCCCTGGTACCGATAAAAAACGAAAAAGGCAAAAAAAAAAAAAAAAAAAAAAAGATTGACTCTAGAAATTTGTGGGAATTACAATATTTTGTAATGACTTTATTTTTCACCTAAGCTATAGGATATTCTGTTTGCAATTAAGAACTCTGAATACTACACCTTTTGAGGGTTTCTGCCATCTCATAACCTTCCTTTCTTATCTGAGACAAGCCCTTTATGTATGCAGTGAGAGGAAAAAGGAAGCTGCTGTTACTTTCTAGCCTAGCCCATCAGTCATCCCTGAGGGGACAAGGACAGATGAACCCCTGACTCAAGAGGGTGAGTCAAATGATCTTCCCTGGGAAACTGGAACTGAACTGATCAGCCTCTGCTTGATCCAGAGCCTGAGATGAGAGCAGGAAGAAGGAAAGGAGCATTTTGTGATCTATGTAAGGAAAAGTATAGAAAAGTTTTGCAAAGAGACAAATGACATAAGTGGGCAGAGAGAATCCCAGGAAGGCAGCTCCCAGTGTTTTGATTGGCTTTTTAAATTTTGAACATGACAACCTTTTGTCATGTGTCTTGGTTACTTTTCTCTTATTGTTGGGACAAAATCCTCAACATCAAAAATTAAAGAGGGAAATGTTTACTTAGCTCATGGTTTGTGGAGGTTTCAGTTCATAATCAGCTGGCTCCAAGGCAGAGAGGCAACAGTTCATGGCAGTGGAAGACAACAAAATCAACAAGAGCTAAGGGAAGGGAAAGCCTCTTTTCTCCCTTATATTATATACAGGTTACTCACCCTAGTGAGGATATAGCACTTATACCCCCAATCACAGTACTAGGCAATCAACTAATCACAAACTCTGTATGTAGCAAGCTCCAAAACGCCCATCTCCCAATAACACATGAGGCTTTGGGGGGACATCCAGACAAAAACCATGACATCATGTCAAGTGATACTTTCCATCTGAGGATTAAAAGTTATTCCTGTAGTCTATCACATCTTTCTTTTGGGCCTTAGCCAGTGGAGTTCGTTATTCCAAACTAAAGGAAACGTTTCTAAAAATGGCCATTCATTTGGTAATTAATCATGTACTTCTCAAGGTTTCCTTAGGTAGTTGTCTTGTTTTGGGTCTCTTTTCTGTTGAGTTCTAAGTTTTACAGATATAATAGAATTATTCTATACATAAATAGGTGAGTTTGTGTGTTTATACCACCACACATCTGCAGCACAATTTCATTCACCTTCCAGAAGTAATTACATTGATTTTTAAAAAACTTACTGCAAACAAAAATATTTGCAAAAGTGGTTTGCAGTATGAAAAGTATATTGGACCTATGAAGAGTATATTGGACCAGAAGAAAAACATAATCCTTGACCTTTCTTTTTCCTTTTATGTTATATCAGATGATTTCAATTATTTTAGAGCCACCAGAATATATTATTTTTATAGTTAGAACAACTTACTAACACCTAATGAATTAGTGCATTGAGTAGTGATCCTTAAGGCTGTTACCATCACTATACAGAGATAGACCAGGTGGTGCCTTTGCCCCCTCAGCAGCATCACTGATGGGCAGTTATGCAAGAAAGCAGCTCTGAGCCTGATCTAGACATTGGATCTAGCTACAAAGTTCCAGAAAATACAGAAATAAAGTACACTGGTAGAGTACATTGCAGGGTTGTCAATAGTAAAACACAGGAGAAGCCCTGCAGCACAAACAACTGAGTTTCTTCAACAAATAAATTGCAGAACCAAAAACACATACTAAGAGGATACAATTAGAGTCTAAAGGAGACTCAAGAGGCATATCAACTAATTCTATTATGTGGCACTTACTGAGTCCTAATTCAAATAAATGAACTATAAAAATAAAATAAAGCAAACAAAAATATAACATAATTAGGGAAATTTATAAACTGGATATATGCTATTACTGGAAATACTGCTAAATATTTAGGTATGATAATGACATTATGATCAAGTAATTTAAGAGTTCTTATCTTTTACAGACATACACTAAAATAATTATGAATAAAAAGGCACACAAAACATGGGATTTATTTCCAGACAATTGGAGAGCAAAAGAATAGTGGGGATGGAGCAAAATAAGACTAGCCATGAAAATGATGGTGCTGACACTGAGTCATGGGTTCCACGGGATCCACTCAACTATCCTGTCTGCATGTGTAGATGTTTGAAATATTCCATGATAAAAACCTTTAAAATGCTAAAATAAACATGATTTAAAATTAAAAAGTGAGTCTCAAAATCAAACTCCTGTGGCTTCACTAGGAATACCCTTATACACCTGGTCACAGGCTTAGCCAAGCACTTTCCACTGTAGATGACAACACAGAAAGCAGTTGCTTCTCCTTGTCCTGTGGGGAAGTTGGGAGGCGAAATTGCCTGGATGCAGAAGCTGAGAAGCTGTAGTATTCTTGGGCGTAGAGCTGCTCTGAGCTGTCACACAGACGGAGCCTTACAGAGGAAAGTAGAGGGAAAAGGTGAGGGGTGCTGCACCTCTGGAGCATCAGGATCTAGCCTTTCTCAAAGCCATTCTTATCGCTGGGCTTTGTACTTCTAAGCCAATCAGATCTCTTATTTTTCCTTAACTATGAGTTGCGGTTTTGCTGCTTGCAATTAAAATCATCATCCTGTTAAAACAATCTTATGAGATAAACATTATCCTCAACCTGCTGATAAGGGAAATCTGAGGAGTTAGTCAAGCTGCTTAAAATTATGCAAAAAAAAATGCCAAAAGCAGATATCTTTTGTTCTGACACCTTCCTTCTTTTCTTCTTTTCCTCCTTCCTTCCTTCTCTTTTTTCTTTCACCATTCATCTTTAATTGGGAAGCATTTTAAGAAAAGATTTTTGTGAACACGGACATTTTACAATAAGAAATAGTTTGGATATTAGCCAGAAAAAGAGTCCTCTTGTAGACACTTAAATTTTTAAATGGGAAGGGTGTAAAGTCCTCTGCCTAGGACCCCAGGATCTAATCTAGCAATCACCCCCACTGCCATACACATACGCACCACTGAGCCATAATCATGGACCCTGGGTAGAGGTTAGGGGCTGAAGGAATGGTGGAATAGCAGTAGGTCCAATAGATGAAGACTATGGGAGATATGGTGATTGTTAAATATTTTGGAAAATTCACTGATATAACTTACTTCAAAAGGTGGAGCCTAATTCTGCTTAAACATAGACTGATGGCAGATGTGATGTATGTGACTTCTTAGGTGAAGTCATGAAATAACACAGCTTCTTACTTGCTCTCTCCTTTGGACCACTCCATCAGCAGGGCAGCCCTATAGGAAGACCTCTGTGAGAGCAGTGGAGGCCTCTCTGCAGCAGACTCTGAGCAACCTTTCAAGCAAACCCTCAAGTAGAGGGTGACTTCTGGAGTTAAGAAAGAGGACCAGGAGAAAGGGTGGGGGAGAGGAGGAGGTAATGGGGATGAAAATATGTTATTACATGTCCCAATAAATCCAAATGAACCTCATCACTCTGTATTACAGATGTGCACTTATTTTTAAAAAGTAGATCTGCCAGTTCAGCTGAGCTACATTCTAACTGCTCACCCATAGAACTACAAGATAATAAGTGTTTATATTGTTTTAAATTGCTGTTTTAGGGAGAAGCTTTGTTACACAGCAGTAACTGACACAGAAACTCCTAGATACATAGTCAGGGTGGCCTTTTAGTGGGCTAATAGTGTCTTCATAAAAACCAAAAAGGATTTCTATCCCAGATCCAGAGGGCTCCATGGATATATCAAATCAACTGGCAGCAAGATTTCCTTTCCACAGTAGAGGGCTTCATGGGCAAATTGAAGAGGCAGCACTGAAACTGGCACCTGGGTGTTTGTGACACCAGTCTGGATACCAAGGAGACAGACAAAGGAGCTGTTCAATAAGGTACATACACTTCACTTTGTTCTCTTGAACCAGAGAGAAGCCAAGGATTGGGGGAAAGAATAAGATGACATTTTTCCCATCTCCTCAATTATTTAAAATCCAATGGAAATGTGATTAAGGTAGAGATTTAGATGAAGTCATACTAGGTAAGGATGACTCTAGATCCAACAAGGCAATTCTTACAGGAGACTAAAAGGCACATAAACAGGAGAAGGTAGTTTGATACAGCGGTAAACATTGGAGTGGCATGTTCACAAGATTGCTGCCTAGCACAAGAAGCTAGGAGACAGATACTGAATAAAATATTCTCTCTCTCACCCCAGAAAACTCATTCCAAACCTGGATTTTTTACTTTCCCCCTCCGGAACTAAGTGAATATATTCCTGGTGTTTTAAACCAAACAAAAAAACACCAATGAAATTAAATAAGCATTGGGGCAATATCAGAAAACAATTTAGAATGGCCTGAGGGAGTTGAGGTGTCCTCCCTCCCCAAACCCAGTGTCTTTCATTCTCCTGTGACTGTGTGTTAATCATCTGCTAGTGCCAGGCCCATATTGGCTGTGCCCACTGGACATGCTACACCAAAGCCAGGGCTGCGTCCCACATGAATGTGACCACAGGAGCCTGCTGCATGTAAGGAACAGTGTGGGGGCAGGAATATAGAAAACTCTTGCAAGCTAAGAAGACTTTGGAAAAATGAGGAAGGGAAAAATTTCTAGCAAGCACAAGTATGCATCCCTTGGAAAAGCACATGGTGTTTGCCCATTTTGGGGTGAGCATGGAGCTTACTTCAGAGAGGAAAATAATATTTAAACCTCTTTCTTCTAAAAAGCCTGGAGTGGACAATACCTTACTCAGCAGACACGCCCTTAGACCTCCTTGGCCTCTCAGGCGCCGGGAAGAACGGTTGGGGATAAGAGTTTGAGAAAATGCCTGGGAGTGTTGTGGCATTCCAGTTCCTGTCACACAGCACCTACCCTCCACGTCCTGATGTTTGGCCCCTCAGGGTCCTTCCCCAAAGCTCTTGAACACATTTTCTCTCGCTCCAGGTTTCTACACTGAAGCAAAGATGCTGTGGTCGTTCCTGCACTGTTATTTTCCTTACCAATCCCCCCTGTGAAGAATGCCCTGTCTTTTCTTTCTCAACAAATTCTCATGAACTTGCACAAAAAGTGCCTTCTCCAACAAGCCTTCCTCACTAGTTCTGCCTTATGCGGACTGGCTTGGTGCTGCTGGGATATTGGCCAGGCAGGGTCAAGTCAGGTGCCCGTCCTGGGAGCTCTTTATCTCTGACCCTTTGGATTGCCACATGGCTCCTGCCAGACTTCCTCCAATTGAGGACTTTGTTGCACATTGTTGTCCTCTCCCTCCTTGTCTCTTCCTGTGTGCTTGGAGTTACTCGGACTGTGCACAAAAGTTAACTGATAGCCTGAACTGTACACACCACGGTTATCAGCCCAACTTTGTCCATTTATGGCCCTTATAGTAAGACTGTAGACCATGCTAAGAAATCTTCCTGCCACGCAGTAATAGGTGGGGACCTTTGGCCCACAGAAGAGGCCACCTGTGAGGGGGTGCTGACTTTCAGGTGATGTGGGCACTGCATCACCCAATGGGGCATTAAGATAATATCTGAGGAGGTCTTAAGAAAAAATCTCTGCCATTTTGCACTTTGAGACTTTCTCTGTTTTACCACACCTATCTGATAGCCTTCAAGATTCCTATAATCAACATCTGCCCCCAAGTACTCTCTTTCAAGACTCAGCTAAAGGCTCCACCTAAGCAAAATGTGTTTACATCAGCATTGGGTAACTTTTCCACCCTAATATTATATTATTTTAAAACACCATTGCTTTTATGTCCCATCACCTCCCTTACAAAACACTTGTAGATCAAACTGTAAATCAAAATGTAAGTGGAGGATTGGAAATGAGTTCAGTGAAGAGCATCTAGCTGGCATGTGTGAGGCTCTGGGTCCAATCCCCAGCATGGCAAAAACAAAAACAAAATAAAACAAAACGCACTTCAGTAGCAAACTGATTAGAAATTGATGAAGAAAAAAGTGTATATTTTTATATCTAATGAAAAACATATTTGTCATATAAACAACTAATGTCAAAAGGAGGAAAACAAATATTTCATGTAGAAAATGGTCAAAAGACTTGAATGGACAGTTCACCAATGAAAGTAGGGCAGCAAATATCAGCATTAAAAGATTTTCAATGTCATTGGCTATTAGGAAAACTGGAATTTAAATCACTATGACGTAGTACTATGTAATTATCACACTAGCTAAAACTTAAAATATTGATAATACCAAATGCTAGCAAGAATGCAGAAAATTTTGATCATTTAAGCATTGTTGGTAGGGATATAAAATAATAGGCCCGTTCTGGAAATGAGTCTGTAAATTTCTTAAAATATTAAACAATAATACAACCCAGCAATAAGAAACCTAGACATTTTTTCAGAAAAGTAAAATCTTAACATTCATGCACACACCTGTTTTACAGTACCTATTTGATAGCCTTCAAGATGCCTATAATCAACATCTGCCCCCAAGTACTCTCTTTCAAGACTCAGCTAAAGGCTCTACACAGGTGTGTGCATGAATGTTCATAGCTGCTTTATTTATAATAATCCAAAATTTAAAACAATCTAGATGTTCTTCAACAAGAGAAATGTTGATATATCCTTATAATAGATTATCACTCAGAAATTAAAAAGAACAAGATATTGATACTTAGAACAGTTTGCGCGGATATTAGGGCAATATATAAAGCAAGAAAGGTTACATACTCTATGAGCCTTTTATGGAACATTATCTAAATGACAAAACTGCAGAGGTGAAGATACATACATCAGTGGATGTCAGGACTAGGGGTATGACTTAAAGGAGCCAACAGAGAGATACAGTGTGAGACAGCTCATCTATGGGGTACAACACATAATTATGGTAGCAGTTATGAGAATCTATGCATGTGATCAAATATCATAAAATTCTACACAAAGGCATTAAAAAATGAAAACATGCAAAAAAGCCCTTGATAAAGTCTGAGATCTTTAGTAGTGTCATTGTCTTAATCATGCCAATGTCCTGGTATTGATAATGCTTTCTAGTCCCACAGGATGTCACCATCAGGAGAAGATACACAGTGGCACGTGAGACCTCATCATACTACCTTTACCAATCTCTGTGAACCTGTAATTATTTCAAAATTTAAAACTGAAATGGTAGTACTAAATCCTAAGGAAAATGATTAGAATAGGGCTGACAAGATATATTTATATCTTTAAATACTTACTATTACTTGTATATGGGACATAGTTGAATCAAGATTTTAAGTTAGGAAAGAAATAGAAAAAATATAAAAGTAATGGGAGAGTTTTTAAGCAAAAATGTATTAATTAATACTTTAATTAAATTAACAGCCTTGAAAATAGTAAACAAGAACAAACATAAGAGTTGAATTTTTTTTTTTTTTTTTTTTTTTTTTTTTTTTTTTTTTGGTACCAGGGATCAAACTCATGACCACGCGCTTGCAAGGCAGGCGCTTATGCTGCCAAGCTAAATCCCCAGCCCCAAACAGTTGAATTTTTAAAAATAGAGAAACCACCAACTCACCAAATCAAAACACAGTGAGAAATCATAAGTATGCAAAGTCAACATTAGAATGAAGAATACTACTGATACTGAGAAAATACAACTAAGTACCATTATTTCTCTAAGAAATGAAAGGAATTCAAGTAAACTATGAAAGATAAAAGCTGATTCCAGAATAGTCAGAAAATCTAGAAGCAAGTGCCTTGGATAAAAATTGGGAATATTGTCAAAGAACTTTTCGTCTAAGTACCAGTCCAGATGTTTCATAGGAAAATTTTTATTAATCATTTCAGGAACAAACAATACAATTGCATTTGTTTGCTTTCAAGGCTCTCTCTCTCTCTCTCTCTCTCTCTCTCTCTCTCTCTCTCTTTCTCTCTCTCTCTCCTTTATTCTTTTCTATGTTTGTATTCTCATTTCCTACCCTTTCATTTAAGAACTATTTTAATAGGTGTAGGGTTGACGTATATTTTAAATATGCATTTTTTTTTTTTTAGTAATACATGTCTACTTTGAAACAGGGTCTCATTCAGTCACTATATTGCCCAGGCTATACTCAAATTTTTTATTTTTCTGCCCTAGCCTTCCAGAGTGTTGGGATTACAGGTGTGGCTGAATGCTTTGCATATATTAGGTTATATAAATGGAATTGTGTCATATATAGTGTTGTTTTCTACTTTTTTGCTCCACTTATTGTGTATTCTTTTTAATCCATTGATGCCTTCTGTATACATTTAATGAATTGTTTCTAGTTCCAGTTTATAAGTTTATAAGTTTATGGTATGACATCTACTACATTTCACTTCTCTATCTTCCCAAAAATGGATCCACAAGTTCCCTACAACATCTCTGTAGAATCCCCTCATGGATGTAAGTGAAAATTACTTCAGGATATGCACTCAGGAAGATAAAAGGAGGGACTCAGGATATGTGTGAACTTAATGTGTTTGAAGGCAGCTGTATTGTGTTCAAGGATGGCTTTACTCCTTTTATTTTCCTGAGTGCAACCCAGCACTGGCAATTTACAAGCATCAACCCGGGAATTAAACTTTAAAAAAGAAAACAGATGAGAAGACACTCAAACGAGATACAACCCCAGACATCCAGTTCCTGAAAGACAAACCCAGGAGGCAGTGAAGTGGGACAATCTGAAAACCTCCCACCAGGTCTCTCTGCAGTGGTAACTGATAGAACTGTGGAGGGGAGGAAGAGGAAGAGGAGGAGGACCGGCGGCGGCTGAAAAGATAAGAAGTATAAAATATAAGGAATCTTTATTTTGGGAATGCGGGGAGAGACACCCCCGACCCCCTGGGGCGTGGCATCTCCACCCCAGGCCAGCGACCTCTCCGTGGAACACGTGGAGTGAGGCACATAAGTAGCCTCCGCCTGGGGTGGAACTCAAGGGGGCATTAGGGATGCACAGGTAGCCCATTGGTCTTAGTTTGGCGCCAGAGGTAATTCCTAAGGGTGGGGGGAGATAGGAGCTCCCTGGCTTTACAGGCTATAGTATCCCGCCTGGGCCAGCAACCCTTTCAGTAACCACAAAGCATTTGAATGAGGCACTGGAAAAATGAAATTAGAAATAATCTCTCAAATAACTAGAGATTACCAAAATACACACCATGCTTAGTGATGTTAAAGCAGACACAGACAAAAAAAAAAAAAATACTCTTACTCAAACTATGGAAGCACAGCACAGGCAAGAAATGGAATCCATAGAACAGATTCAAGCAGATATCCAGGAGGATAAAACTTCATGGGAAGTATTCAAAGCAGATTAGGACAATGTGAGGACAGGATCTCAGATATTGAAGACAGGCTTGCAGTTAGTAACCAAGAAAAGAAAAATTTCTCAAAACTAGCAAGGGACCATGAGAAATCAATCCACCAACTGCTATATGAGACAAAGAAGAATAACTTAAGATTAATTGGAGTCAATGAACAAGCAGGAGATACCACAAATGACATTTAAAAATGTTCACAGACATCATGACAGAAAACTTTCTGGCAGAGAAAAAGAATTTGACATGTAGATAAATGAGGCATATAGCACTCTAATTAGCAATGACCAAAAAAAAAAAAAATCTACAGCCAGGCATATCATAGTTAAAATGCCAGAAACTCAACACAAGAATAGAATCTTAAAAGCTGTTAGGGAAAAGGAAAAAAAAATCACTTATAAAAGAAAACCCATCATAATCACTGCTGACTTCTCAGCATAAACTGTTAAGGAGAGCTTGGAGTGAAGTGCTCCAAGATCTAAAGGAAAACAATTTTCAACCCATATTGATGAATCCTGTAAAACTATCTTTCCAAATTGATGAAGAAATAAGATACTTCCATGACAAAGAACATCTGAGGAAATTTATGACCACCAAACCAGCACTCTAAAATATTCTGAAGAACATCCTAAAAAGGGATAATAAGGACTATAGCTCCAGTAACCCCAACAGAAAAAGTAACCCAGGAAAACAAACTATTTAAGGGAAGGAAAAAAAGGGGGAAGCCAATAACAGAAAAATAACATGACAAGGATAAATCAGTATATATCTGTTACAATCATCAATGTTAATGGTCTCAATTCACCAGTCAAGAGACACAGACTGGCAGAATGGACCAAGAAGCAAGATCCAGCTGGGTATTGCCAGTACTTAGAAGGCTGAGGCAGGAGGATCATTGTGAGTTCAAAACCAATCTGAGCTACAGAGTAAACTCAAGTCCAGCCTGAACTGCATAAGGAGACCCTGCCTCAAAAACAAAAACAAACAACAAAAAACAGAAGGAGGAGAAGGAAGAGGAGAAAAAGAAGAAAAAGGAGAAGAAAAGAAAAAGGAGAAGAAGGAGAAAAAGAAGAAGGAGGAAGAGAAAAAGAAAGAAGAAAAAGAAGGAAAAAAGAAGAAAAGAAGAAGCAAGATCCAACAATATGCTGCTTACAAGAAACATATTTAATTCAAAAATAAATTTATAGACTGAAAGTCAAATGATGAAAAACAATACTCTATACAACAGGAATCCCACCCCCCAGCAAAATGCAGGAGTAGCTATTCTATTTTCAGAGAAAATAAATTTCAAGCAAAGACGCATTATGAGAGATAAAGAAGGCCACTGCATTCTTCTAAAGGAAAAAAATCCAAGAGGAAGAGACAACAAACATAAATATATCTGCAACAAATACCAATGCATCCAATTATATAAAACTAATACTAGTGGGCACGAAAAATCAAATAATCCTTAATACAATTGTATTGGGAGCCCTCAATACCCTTCTGTCACAAAAAGACAGATCATCTAGGTAAAAAATCAACAATGAAATGTTAGGACTAAATCAAACTTTTGAGCAAATGGATTTAGTAGATGTTTATAGAGTGTCCCACCCAACAACATCAGAAAACACATTCATCTCAACTGCACATAGAATATTCTCCAAAACAGACCATATACTGGCTCATGGAACATGCTTACATAAATGTGAAAGAGTTGAAATTATTCAGAGCATACTAACAGACCACAGTGCAATGAAATTGGAAATCCATGCAAAGGGAAAACACAAGAACTTCATAAACAAAATGGAAATTAAATAGCACCCTTCTGAACAACCAATGGGTCAGAGATGAAATTAAAGAAGAAATTAGACAGTTTTTACAGTTGAATGACAATGACAGTATAACATATCAGAGCTTTTGGGACACAATGAAAGCAGTCTCAAGAGGGAAATTTATAGCAGTAAATACTCATACCAAGAAAACAGAGACAGCACTTATAAACAACTTAATGTTGAACCTCAAAGTTCTAGAAAAAATGAGCAGGCTAAACCAAAATCTCATACAAGAGAGAAAATTAAAAAGATCAGAGCAGAATTAACACATTGGAGACCAAAAATAATACAAAGAATCAATGAATTGAAGAGTTGGTTCTTTTAAACATTAAATAAAATTGACAAACCCTTGGCCAACCTTATCAAAAAAAAAAAGAAAAAAGAAAAAAACCTCAAATCCATGCTCAAATTAGGAGTGAAATTCACTCAAATTAGGAGTGAAAGGGCAAAATCACAACAGACCCTGCAGAAACCCAGAAAATCATCAATATCTACTTTGAAAACTGGTATGCTAATAAGGTAGGAAATGGACAGATTCCTAAATACATATGAATTACCAAAGCTGAATCAAGAAGATATAAAAATTTGAAATAAGTCAATATCAATAAACGAAATTAATCAGATAATTAAAAATCTATCAACAAAGAAAAGCCCAGGCCCTGCTGGATTCACTGCTGAATTCTATAAGAAATTTAGCGCAAACCTAACACCACTACTTCTAAAACCCTTTATTGAAATTGAAAGGGAAGCAATTCTTCCCAATTCATTCTTAGAAGCAAGCATTACTCTGATTCCAAAATCAGAGAAGGACCCAGCTAAGAAAGAATTACAGGCCTATCTCCTTAATGAACATTGATGCAAAAATCCTCAATAAGTTACTGGCAAACAAAATGTAGCAAATCATCAAAAAGACTGTATACCATAAGTGGGATTCATCTCAGGGAGCAGAGATGGCTCAACATATGAAAATCAATACATGAAATAATACACCATATTAACAGAGCCAAGAACAAAAATCATTTAATCATCTCAATAGATATAGAAAAAGCTTTTGACAAGGTCCAGCACCCATTAATGATAAAAAAAAACCCTACAGAAAATTGGAATAGATGGTCTTTACCTCAACTTGATAAAAGCCATCTATGACAACACAACAGCCAACATCATACTAAATGGTCAAAAATTGAAATCTTTCACCTTAAAATCAGGAACAACACAAGGATGTGCACTGTCTCCACTCTTATTCAACATAGTCCTGATATTTAAGCCAGAGCAATTAGACAAGAAAAAGAGATGAAAGGAATAAAGATAGAAAAAGAATAAGTTAAACTATCATTATTTGCAGATGACATGTTACTCTACCTAGAAGACCCCAAAATCTCCACTAAAATACTTCGATATTTAATAAGCAAATTCAGTAATGTAGCTGGTTACAAGTCAACACTCAAAATCAATAGGCTTCCTGTACATTAATGACAAACTCACTGAGAAATCAGGGAAATAATACCTTTTATACTAGCACCCCCCAAAAGTGAAATACCTAGTAATCAATCTAACAAAGGCTGTAAAAGGCCTCTGCGCTGAAAATTACAGTACTCTGAAAATGTAGATTAAAGGGGTATCAGAAAATGGAGAGATATCTCATGTTCCTGGATAGGAAAAACCAATATAATAAAAATGACCATACTTCCAAAACTGTTATACAGATTCAATGTAATCCCAATCAAAATTCCAATAGCACATCTCACAGAATTAGAGAAACAATCCTAAAATTCATCTGTAACCAGAAGAGACCTAGAATATCAAAGGCAATCCTGGGCAACAAAGACAAGACAGGGGGGCATCACAATCCCTGATTTGAAATTATACTATAAAGTGACTGTAATAAACAGTGTAGTAATGTAAAAATAAAACAGACCTTAAGATCAAGAGAGCAGATTAGACAGTGAAGAAACAACTACAGACACACTAAACCACCTTACCTTTGACAAAGGTGCCAAACACCTTCACTGGAAAAAAAAGCCTCATTAATAAATGGTGGTGGGAAAACTGGCTCTACACATGCCAAAGATTAAAACAGGACCCACATCTTTTACCATGTACAAACTAAAATCAGAATGGATCAAAGATCTTAATATTAAAATAGAAACATTAAATCTGCTACAAGATAGAGTAACTAAAACTCTTGAAGATATTGGTGTAGGCAAAACCTTATGAACAAGATTCAGATTGCATAGGAACTATCACAAAGAATCAACAACTGGAATCTCATCCTAAAGTTTTTTCACAGCAAGAAAAACCACCAACAGAGTGAAGAGACAACCCACAATGTTGTAGAAAATATTTGTCAGCTGTTTCTCAAAGGATTGCTATCGAGAACGTATAAAGAACTCAAAAAAAAAAAAAAACAATCCTCCCAGATTTAAATACTTAATCCAAAAATAGGCATCTGAGATGAATATACACTTCTCAGATGAAGAAATACAAACAGCAAATACATGAAAAAATGTTCAACATCACAGATCATTTGAAAGATGCAAATTAAAACAACACTGAGATTCCACTTCACCCAAGAAAAAATGGTTAGTATCAAGAAATCAACCGACAACAAATGCCGGCAGGGTTGTGGGGAAAAATGAACTCTTCTCCACTGTTGATAGAAGTGTAGACTAGTACAACTACTGTGGAAATCAGTGTGGAGCTTCTTCAAAAAACTAGGATCAGCGGTCCCTTTCAACCTGGCTATTCCCCATTGGGACATCTTCCCAAAAGAATTAAAAATATCATACCACAGCTATATATGTGCATCCATGTTTACAGCAGCACAGTTTATAATAGCCAGATCTTGGAAACAACCTAAATGTCCATCGAATAAGGTATGGATAAAAAAAATGTGGTATTTTTATACAACAGAATACTACTCAGCCATTAAAAGGATAAATTGGACACTTTCATAGGTAAATGGATGCATCTTGAGAACATACTCAGTGAAATAAACAAAACACATGTGTAAACATTGCATTGTTTCATTAGTGTGACAAGCTGAAAGAAAAAACATATGTATAAGTGTATGTGTATGTATATATATATATATATATATATATATATATATATGATAGTTATAATACTGGTTTCTCTGTGTTCACTGAAGGGAAAAATTTGTACTGGTGTTGTTTGGACTTGTGCTCTGGGTGAATGATTCCAGGATGACAATGCACAATGTATGCACAATTGTTGGCCCTGATTGATGTATACTGATATTTTGTAGTTTCTTTTCTTCTTTTCTTCTTCTTCTTGTCTTCATCTTCATCTTCATCTTTGTCTTTGTCTTTTCTTTTTTTTAATCCCTCAATAAAGTGGATTTGAAAAAAAGAAGAAGATCATATGATGTTGAACATTTAGCCTCGCTAAAATAGATATAAGTTTAAAATAAAGGCTTAGTAAACTAGATGTAAATATCTAATCTTCTTAGCATGATGTAGAAGACTAAAAATAGACTAGTCTTATTGACAAAACATTAAAAGCCTCTCTATTAAAATCAAGGCAAAACAAGAAGGTTCACTGTTACTACTGTTACTTATACTTTTCTGGAAAGATCAGCCATTGCCACTGGATTATCAAAAACAGTAAGAAATAAGGACACAAACTCTTCATTATTTGTAGATGACATGGTTATTTACATGAATAATGGTTTCATGAAACCATTGTTTCTCAACCAAAATATTCTGGAGATCCTGATTCAGTTCACTGCTGTGCTCTGAAAGTTACATATGAGATTCTAGCACGTACCACTACCCCACAGTCATGCTTTTAAAGGTCAGTTTTTGGGAAGTCAATGTTTTTACAAGGCTCTAAGACCATCTTTGTAGAACATATGAACTCTAACCTGTAAACCATGGGTAAGACTGCAGTAAACTTTGGTGTTAAATAAAAACTGTTTATAAATTTCAGGGCTATGATTATTTTATTACTGAAAATTCTCAAATGTAAAAGGACTGATGCAAGTACATAAGAACAATGCAACTGATAAGGAAAGTTGGTTGGTTGTCTGGTGGCATCCAAAACAAAAATAATAAAATCATTTACCAAAGAAAAGTGCTTTTTAGGTAATGGCTAAGTCTACTTTCTATGAAGTTGGTGAGTATCATATCCAGTTTATAAATTTGAACAATATATTTTAGAATAAAAACCTCTTGAATAATAACATAATAATCCTTAAATATATTATGTATGAAATATATAAAGAATATCAAATAAAACATTAAACATATCTAAAATAGGACTTTGACATTTTTATGAAATTTCATTAATAACTCTGATATGCATTGAGACTCCTTGACAATTAGTTGACTTCAATGTTTTAAAAGAGAAAAGAGTCTATAGCCAATTAACACAATAACTAAAATACATTTTTGTTTTATATTATCAGACAAAAATACTACTAAGACTCAGGAAAAATCAAAAGAACCATTTTTGAACACCTTTAATCAAGCCTTTACTTAAAAATAAATACAGAAGATAAAGAGATTGAAAAGCACCTTAACATTTTCAGAAGTGAGGAATGTTCCCCCTCCTCTCCCTCCTCCTCCTTTCCCTCCTCTCTCTCCTCCTTCTTTTCCTTCCTCTTCTCGATTTTCTCCTTTCTTCATTTCTGCTTTTTTCTTCTTTCTCCTTCATAATTAAGAACATTAAGTTAATACACAAAATATATAAAATTACTTAAGTCAGTCACAGAGTCTTCGCTTCCAGGCAAATTACACAGAAAGTAAACAGGGTAACCAGCCAGTCTGTTTCCCCCGGGGGACTGTCCCTGTTTTTATCACTGCAAGTTTCAATCCAAGAAATCCCTGAGTCACAGGCAAATAAGGAAGGCCGCTCACCTCTGAGAGGCAACCACTCACACTGCTGGTGAAAATGTTAATTAGTAAGTAAAAGAAGTAATCCCATCTAGAGTCAGTACATTTTGCAAAAAAGGTTAACACATTTAGCAGCTGGTAATACTATGCTTTTCAAATTTAATGTTATAAACCAGAGCAAGTAAAATTCACTTTTCAAACTTTGTCCCTTATTATTCTATTTTGTATACAGTGACCCTTTAATTCTACTACAGAACTTGGTGGGCAGAGCACAAGTTCAAAACAAATTTCCTGATAATCTTCTATTTAAGATAGGCATGCACATTCATCATTGCCATCCTCAAATAAGTAATTATTTTAAACATTTAAGACTTTTGGATATTAATACAGCAAATATAAATGATAGGGCTTTCCAGTGCAGTAAAGGGAGAATATAAAGTAAAAATGGCCTTTATTCTAAGAACATGGAGAGAATCCCATGACCACCAGGACCTGGATTTTTCTGCTGGAAATGTGGGGTGGTGCTTAGGGCAGCATTGCTGATGTGTGGGCAGCTGATTAGGACTCTTTTGGCACCACAGGTAAGTTGTCATAGGGAAGGGGGGAAGTGACCTCAAGGTAAACATCCCTTGGTCCCGCCTCCCACTGCAGTAATATTGTATCTAGGGCAAAATCCTTTCAATGAATACTTGCAACCATATAATCAATCACAAGCTCTTTGAAGTCATCACTAAGTATGAAGTGGTCTGAAAAACAACAAGAACAACAAGAACAACAAAAAGAAAACCCAAAAATTTCTGTTTGTGGAAAAACGAAAGCATACATGTTTGTGTGTCACAACTGTTTCCAACACACTTGCAAACACACATGGTCTTTATAACTTTTAACTGCAGAAGTTAGGTTTTATTTCAGAGAGAAACTGAGCAACTAATTAAGAACTTCATGTTGGACTGAAGCACTTTAGTAGATTAATGAAGCTTGTAGTACAACTTCTTACAGTCACATGTATCCCTGTGTGTAGAAATGAGGACTTTCATTAGTGTGAATCACTGCTACAGCTTCTCCTATGACACACAAAAATAAATACATTTATCTTTAATAATCAATGTGTCTGTATTCTAGTCTATTTGGAAAGCACCTAGATATCCACTGGTTATACATTAAATAATTTAATTCAATATCAATTCAAGATCTTAGTTATCTAAATATTTTAGAAATTATCTTCAAGCCAACATCTTACAAAACATAATTACTATTGAAATAAAAAGTTATTCTGAATAATTGTTTAGTTTAGCTGAACATGAATTTACTCATGGAGCCCACACAGGGATGCTACCAGTTCAAATGAGCCCATCTGCCCTCTTAGAGAAACATGAGTTTAATTGCACTTGGATCACAGAAGACATCAGTCAGTCCTGAGGACATCAGTAGGTCACAGAGGACACATCAACAGGCCACTAGTGGTCCCCCAAGGACATACCAGTAGGTCAGAGAGGACATCAGCATGCCACAAGCTCACCATTTCTCTGACCCACCTCCTCAAAATCCTGCCAAAAACTACTATGAAAAAAGCCTCTTACCGTGTAATGACACCATCTCTGCTTGGCTCACACAGAGAGGACCCTCTCAGGTTTAGCGATAGACGTGCTTGGGCTGTTGCATTAGCGTCCCTCTTTCCCATGGTTTTTTGTTGTTTCATTTTTATTTTGTTTGTTTGTTTTTTGTTTTAGACAATGTCTCACTATGTAGCACAGGCCAGCCTTGAACTCACAACAATCCTTCTGCCTCAGCCTCCCAAACGCTGTGATTACAGGTGTGCACGATCACGCTGGGTGCCCATCTTTATTTTTCATAATTTTAAGAGTCATGTTAGCTTGCCTGATTAGCAAAAAAGAAGAAAAGAAAACCATAATAAATAAAATAAATTGCTTTTATTATATTTAAGAGCGATAAATTAGAAACTATAAATTTGTTTTTATTCAGCTTTCACTAGCCAACTAGTCTTGTTTGTCAAACATTTACTTTAGTTATATGAATTCAGATTCTTAAAAGATTTCTGAGTCAGATTCAGAAAAAGTAACTTTTAGCACATTAAAGAATCGGAAGTTTAATTATATTAGGAACATTATATATTGGCATTTATTTATTTTATAAAACAATTAGAAAGAGCTCTTTTAATTCAAAAGTTTGTAATTTAATCTACCTATGCCCTCCACAAATAATTCTCACATAATGAAGGATATTGCCATTTTATAATTGTAGGTAAAGAGCCTATCGCTTCTATTTTAACCACAAGTTGAATTATATAAAAGACCCAAAATATATATATGCAAAACCAAAAATTCCACCATTTCGGATATCAGAGGTGTTCTTCCTAATGCATGAAAAAGTTAACTATCTGTGTTTAAAAGGCAAATGTGAAAGTAAATAAAACAAAAACTGTTAAAACCATATTCTCTGTCATCTAACTCAATAGACAATACTGTAAATATCATTTAGCTATGTGAACAGATCATATTGCTGTTATTGCTGTCTCCAAAAGGTATAATTTATTGGCTGACAATGAACTGAAATAAAAAAAACCCAAATAATTAATTAGGAAAGGAGGAAAACCCAGATAAAATGAGCTAGTAAGTTCTACCACCATTGCAGATTCAACTCTAGAAGGCAAGGGTGGAGGACACTTGCTGAATTCCTCATAAAGTGACCCTGTGTATAGAGTTTACCTGGTTCTATCAGGAGAGTCACTTGTGTAACTCATAAGCACTCCAAAATGGTTAAAAGATAACTTTTAAAGGTAAAAAATCACAATTCTTATATAAAGTGAATGCTTTCCAAAGATTTTTAATTAACTCATTAATTATTGAGGAAACCAGTAAGTTGAAATGATTGATTCAAATGAAGACTTGCAGAGATTTACTTACTGAAAAAAGCCTGCTTACATTGCCTTGATCGGGCATCGTCTGCAAAAATCAGAGCCATTTGCATTATGATCAGATCTGCAAATTAACTTTTGTTTCCACAGAGATAGAAAATAATCCTTTTCAAAGGTAGAAAGAACCTCAGTGGGCGGAGCTACACAGACCATTCACTAATATTTTATTACAGATTTCAACGTTTCTCACAAGTTTTCACAAAAGAATAAAGTTAATATAAACCCGTAAAAGCAAAGACATTGAAAGAGAACACAAGTAGCAGATAAATGATGGGAGAGCATGAAAAAGTGGTTGGTAGTATGAATGGTAACTGAGCAAAATAAGAAAAAGAAAACTCAGGTATCACATAGAGATACAGTAATAAAAAGCAATCTCCCTTCAGCCCCTCCAGTCTTCCCCATTTACAAAAGCTTTGTAAGATAATGAGGGAAAAAAAGGAAATTATATCATGTACAGGTACAAATTCTCTGATGAATGTGATCATCATGTATATCCAAAATGTACCAATAAAATGTGATTGGAAAAACATAAAATAAAATCCACCATCCTAACACACACACACTCACACACACACACACACACACACACACACACACACACACACTCACAAATTTAAAAAAAGCAATCTAATTTACTCTCAGAAACCTGCAGTCTGAAGATAGGAGTGGTGACTGAAAACCCACTAAATGCCCATAGAAAGAACTAAAATCTCAGGTTTTCAACTCTCTCTCTCATCCAGAAAATGAACTCTTTCTACCTGACACCACCAAAAGCTGTGAATTTACTCTCTAGGAACTGAGCTTAGTGGGCTTAGTGGTTCAAGGGCACCAGACAGACGTAGGGCCTAAACAAGAAGGCTACAATGGGAACACAAAGGGCCTAATGTTTTTAAGAAAAATTGACTTATCCTATATGCTTGATTATAGTGAGAGTGATTCTATAATGTAGCTGAGACTTTGGAAAGAACTCATGAAGGAAGTGCCTTAGGTTTAAGAACACTGAATTTAAAAATCCATTTATTTTGTACCTACAAAAACCTGAGGTCTCAAGGTCAGCATGGGCAGTTCAGTGAGACCCTACTACTAAACCAAAAGAAAAAAAAAATAGATGGGAATGCAGCTCAGTGGTAGAGTGCCCCTGGATTCAATTTCAAATACCACAAAACAAACAAATAAAAGTCTGAGGCCATGGTTAACTTCAGAAAAACAAGAGTTGACAGGAATGGACATCTAATCACAGTCAATCATTCTTCTTAATTACAAATACTGAGTTTTTTTAAAAATAATAAAAACTATATATTGACTTTACCAAATATTCAAAACTTGGACTGAGAATAACTTGACCTGTGAGTATTCCACAGGAGGAACTAACATGTGCCAGAAAATTTAACTTGATAAACAACTGATGTCTTGCAATATGAGTATTATGTCACATTGAATGTCTCACAATCACAAGTGCTCTCTCTCTCTCTCTCTCTGCTGCTTTGATATATAAGTGCTTTGGACTCTGATGAAATTAATTACTCTCACAAACCAAGGTTTTACTCTATAGATAAAGTATGCCAAAAAGTGTGTACACCTTCAGGTAAAGAAAAACTATAAGTATTTTAATACTAAGTTTACTGAAACATTATGAGATTAATACAAGTTACCCTTGGCCTCTATAATTACAAGAGGTGCTAAGAGTGGTGGCCATTAGCTTCTAGACATTTATTAATGCAGCAAACTGCTTCTTAGGTTACCTTGGTCACTGAGATTGCTGCACACACATCTTTAATTTCTTTTCTAAAGGACAGCAGTATAGCAGGTTTTCTGAGATACGCAATATCTTCTAGGGTCTCCCATTTGAGGGTAATGCCATCTGTTTTAGTTACCTTTCTTGTTGCTGAGACAAACTACCTGACACTCAGAGTTAAAGGGGAAAAGGTTTATTTAGCTCATAGTTCGTAGAGGTTTAGTCCCTAATTGGCTGGCTTAAGGGCAGGGTGGCACATGACACAGGGGCAATCGTTCATGGCAGCAGAAGACAGCAAAAGCAAATGAAAGCCAGACAAGCCTCTTTCTGTCCCTTACATTATATCCAGTCTACCACGATTAGGGTGATACCAATCCAATCAGATTGGTATCGTGGGCTGATCCAGCAATCATCCACCCTTAATCCAAGAATTGCACTACAAATCAGTCATCTCTAGATTTAGGCATCTTCAAGAAAATCCTAACCCACATGATGAGGCTTTAGGGGAACATCTAGACACAAATCATAACACCAGGTGTTGCAAAAACATCATACTAATTTCCTTTTGCTGAAGTGTGCGTATGTCTTTCTGGCAGAGAAAGAGACAGCAAAACAGAAGGTACTAATAGAAGGTGTAGATGTGCCTATTGGGAGGAAGAAAAGTGCTAAATCTTTAGAATCCACTGACGAATCAAAAGAAAATGTCTAAACTTGATATAATAAAGAAAATGATACACATTTATTATTTAGAAATTAATATGGAGATTAAGTACTACAGAAATAGCTTAAAATTTTTTAAAAAATAGATGCTTCTTGGAGGCAGAAACTTGGAGCGCAGTGGTAGGATGAAAGACTGCCACTTTCTTATTAGTCTTTCAATACTCTGACTTTTGTAATAACTGTGCCTTTCTTTGACAAAATAGAAAATATCTCAGAAGTCTGATTACAAAGCTAAAAGGCAAACAAGAAAGTGAGGAAAATATTCAAACAGTTATATAGTAAGTTTAATTTCCTTAACATATTTTGGGAAGTAGGAAGAAAATGTTCAAATGGGAAGGGGAGGATGAGAGGAAGGGAAAAGTGAAAAAGAGAATAGAAGAAAAAAAAGGAAACAAAGCTTTTATAAATAAGGAAGGAAAGGGAATGGGAAAGAAAAGAAGACTCAAGATATATTATGCACAGATACAAATTTCCTATGATGAATGTGACCATCATGTATCTCAAAAATATACCAATAAAATTAATTTAAGAAAAAAATTTTAGCTGGACATGGTGTTGCACACCTGTAGACCCAGCACTCGAGAGGCTGAGGTAGGAGGATCACTGTGAGTTCAAGGTTAGCCTGTGCTACAAAGTGAGTTCAAGGCCAGCCTGAACTGCATAATGAAACCCCGCCTCAAAAGACAAAAAAAAAAAAATTAAAGCTTACACACTGACACATAGGAAAGGAACTTTTTAAAAAAAGATTCTCTAATCAATAAAAAGACTAGCAACCCAAATTAAAATGAAGAAAGGACATAAAAAGATAGCTTTCAGAAAAAGAAAAGAGGTTCACAACTATTTGAAAATATACACAATACTGGTAGTCAACAAACTCCACATTAAAACATCAAAATACATTGTTACAAACCTATCTAACTGGCAGATAGATTCAAATCACTTTGATAATATATAAGAATGTGACAAAATAAGAACTGCCATTCACTAAATCAACTCACGTTCAAAGCACTTTGACATTTTCTGTGATATGCACAAAACAGATGCACACGATGATCAGAGTAGCACTGTTTATAATTAAAAGTAATAGAAAACAACACAAATGACCTTCAGCTCGGAGCCAACTAAATTAATTATGGTACTTGTAAGCAGGGGGATGTTATATAGCAATCAGAGTGAAGAGACATCTTCTGTATTGATAAGAAAATCTGCCAAGATATTTTAAGTAAAAAAGAAAACTATGGGATCCAGATTTGCTTCTGCTAAGGTCTGAAAGTGTTCTCCAAAATTCATGCTTGGAACCTAATCTCTAATGCAACAGTATTGAGAGGTAGGACTTTTTGCTAAATGGTTAGGTCATGAGAGATCTGTCCTTATATGATGGATTAATGCCCCTTGAAAGGACTCACAGGAGTGGATTCCTGATCTCTTGCCCTTTCATCTTCTTCTATGTGAGAATGCAAGAAGAAGGCCCTGATGGCCAGATGTTGATTTTGGGCTGCTGAGCTATATTCCATCCTTATTTACTTACTGTCTGATTAAGTCACTAAACAGCCCAGTCTGGACTCAAACTTGCAAATCTTCCTACCTCAGTCTCCCAGAGTACAATGGCATATGCCACCACACCTGACTAGTTTACAGGCATATGCCACCACACCTGACTAGTTTCTATTCCATACAGATTACTCAATCTTGGCTACTCTATAATAACAGCACAGAACAAAGATAGTTGTATTTTACTTTTTGAATAGAAGACAAGAAGAAAAATGTAACTTCAAATTTAATTTTATGTGCGTAACTCTGGAAATATGCGTGAGAAATTAATATACCTTCCTGTCTGACTTTAGCAGGGGTGGAAACTGAACATAAGTGAACCAAACTTTTCATTAGATATCTTTCCATGTTGCTTGAATTTTGAACTATGCAAATATATTAGTGTGATAAAGGCAAGAGTAGATAAGTAAATAAAACTAAGGTGGTTCATATGTTCTGACTTGGAAACATTTTCACAATAAACTAGGTGAAAATGTCAAATATTCCTTTAGTCTCAAGGAAGGGAAGGTCAGTGAGGAGCAGTTTTCATGGGTAAGATTGCCAAGGACACTCCAGGAACCCTTAAAGGACAAGCAGGGACAGAACCCTTGGGAAGAGGTGGTTTAGTTTGATCCCTGCAGCTCACTATCTCCTTCTAACCATTGTCAGATGGTGGAGAAAGGCTGGGAGTGAGGCAGGAGATTAGGTAATAGCAAACTGACTGAACAAGTGGGTGTGGTCTATCAGTCACAAAAGTCAAGGACACGTGCACCAAACAGTTCCCCAGCTGTGCAATGAACCAATCAGAAAGAGCTATCTTCAATTGTTCTGTTGTGAAACTAAGAAAGTTTTTTGATAGCACAGCCTAGAGATGAGGTCAGCCTGAAGAATGAGGGATAAAAAAGACCTTCACTATTGATCTCATGACCACCACTCTCTGGATCCACTCTCACTCTGAAGAGCCTATTCTTTTCCTACCTTTAAGAAATGTAAAGCCTCACTGTCTTTTTTGTGTGTCTCATCCAATTCTTTGTTCAGAACACCAAAGACTTGGAAAGAGTCTACAGAATACCAGAATCTAGTAACCGATTGCAAAGGACCTCTTTCTGTAACTCTGTGGCCAGGGATCAATGGTTTGTGTTTTGAGGAGCAAAAGTAGAGAAGGGGCACAATTCACATTGAAAACCAAGACAAGGCCCAGTACTGTCTACTGGCCTAAATGAGACCTGAAGGAACACCTAGACCTTCCCCCTGGGGCCTCCAGGTGAAGGTAAATCTGATTACTCATCCCCAGTCTTAAACACTGAAGACGTACCTGTTGTAGCTTGGCATAATTGTCGCCATCTTGATCCATGCATTTAACTATCTATTTGCAATATTTGACTCATGAGAATGGAAAATTGCCTAGAGTAAAATACCAGAAGGAAAGCAAAATGAGCTGCACCACAAGAGAAAAATAAACCTCGTCAATAAAGAAGTGGGATACAGGTGTCAACCAAAATTAATTTAAGATTCTAGCTAAATTGTTTCCAACATGATGTCTTTTTGTGGTTCTATGTTTAAAAAGCTCTGTAACTTTCTAGTTTTAGGCCGTTCTGTGGGACTCTCAAACAGGGGGTCTGTATGAGTGGTCCTGAGCTCAGCTAATAAAATTTCAAATTTATCAATTTGGCTGCCTGGGTTCCCACGTTGTTCACAACCCGCTTCAGTACTCAGGTACCCTCAGGAATATTGTGTCTGACCTCCCATGTCTGTCCACAGGGACAGACTTCCCTGGCTTCAATGGCCTCCTGAGGGTGTCAGGTTGGGAAGTGGATGTCCACAGCAGCACAGATAGGTGCTTCTCACCAGCAGCCTAGCATTGACCCAAACAGAGGGACCTGCTTTCCCACAGCTTCCTTGACCATGCACTGCATTAGAGCAGCCATGACCATGGTCATTACTAACATCTGTTTCTGATGCCTAGCTCTCATAGGGCCAGGGCCAGCACCTGCAGAATGTAGGGTGGGGAAGGAGCCATCCAAGACTTATTCTTCCTCTTCCCTGCATCTCCAGCCATGCCCTGCTTCCCCTGCACCTGAGCATCATGCACTATCAGTATCAGTGTGCTCGTTTGCTTTGTGGCTCCCTCATGTTTTAGTGTCTGTACAGCACGGCATCAATGATTTTTATGCTTCAGTGGGTGTCAGAATCACCTGAGGAGCTAACAGGGCACATAAAGGCCTGGGCTCCCAGCCCAGAGCCTGCCTTTCATGTTTTCACACAGCTGACTGGATGACTCTGACAGGTGCAAAGTTGGAAAACCAGTGCAATAGACTGTTTCAAAGATTATCCAGGTTAATCCTCGGTAACATCTGAGAGATAAATATTGTTTTCTTTCATAAATACAGCCAGAACAGAGTTTCTGGATCCAAACTCATCATCCTTTTACTAGCTAGGTGACCCATGGGAAGGCACTTACTCTCTCTGAACCTTGTATCACCATCTTTAAAGTGAGAATTCAAAGATATCCCCTCCGTGGAAGGGCCAGGACAAGTGTTCAACAGACACAGCAGAAGGTCACAGTTGTCATTCTAATCCTGAGCCAAACCATGTACTGTAAACAAAGCACTACATAAGAAAAGTTTTTGAATGGACACGTATTCATTGATTTTAGCACATCAGGGTGTTTGATAAATGGCTGGAGACTATAAAGACCAATATCTTATTGATCAACTCACCAATGTTTTTATTTAATTTGAAGTCTTGAAAAGAAGAATTGCTGGTAGCTCACAGAGTCACTGGCAATCAAAGTCTTTCTGTCCTTCAGTGCCCATAGTGCGTAGAAATTTGTGGTTTTCTGCTGCAGAAAGATCCTTCCTAACTCGTGCTTGGGTTAGCTTGTTACAAGAAACCTCTGCACTGATTGGTCATTCCTAAAAAGTTTTTGACTAGTCTATTTCAGACTATGAATCTATAACTAAACCAGATTATTATAGGTCCACTTGGCCAATGCTTCTAAAAGTGAACTTTGTTCTAAAAGCAATTATCTTGTGTGTCTGTGTTTGTTTAAACTGATTAAGTTACCTCAACCTACTTTGTTAAAACCTGAGTAATTTTACCAGAGACTTATGATGGCATACTCCAACAAACACTATTAAATATGTTGTTGTAATATACTTACATCAGTTATAATCAAAGGGTTAAATTTTCTTTGTCTAAAACAATAAGGTTTTCTTAAAATATTAAGATACTCTTGGTTAAACTTGCAAAACTAAATTTAAAAACAAAGGTTCTATATTGTAATTAGTCTTGTGCTTTCCACTGTTAAACTTTGCTTAAATTGAGTTTTAAAAGTTCAATCAAATGTTGGCTTATAAAATCTTTTCAATAATCAGTTTATGATGACTTAAATAAACAACTATAATCTCAACTTATGACATAATTTATGTATGTGGTACCTCGGTTCATGAATAATTCATTCCATGATTATGAGGAAGATGGATGCATTCATGTTCATGTGAGGAAGATGACCAAGGTCACATCACCACCGTAGGCGGAGATCAGAAACAGAAGCATTCATGAACCAAGGTAGTACTGTATGTGTGTCTATAACAAGATATAAGTCTAAACTTTAAATGTATAGAGCTAGAACTATATAAATTTAATGCATATATTTAACTAATGTGTTTCTCATTTTCTATACACCTAGTTCTTAAACCAAAATTTGATTTTATATACACAAGGTGTATATAAAAGGGTTCTTAAACCAATATTTGACATCTCTCTTTTAAATTGTGTCCACCATTTAAAACTTGATCTATATCCATTGGCTTTATTAAACAAAACTTGTGTTATTATATAAATGAGATATGCTTGCATATTAGATAAAAGTCTATCTGTGGTGAGCAGCACTATTTCCTAAACTTATAAGAGTATCTATAGATGTCCCTTAATTCTTATCAATGTGGTTACCCCCTGTAAATGTGCCCAAAAATATCTAAATTTTGCCTTAAGAATAAGAACTAAGATCTGGGCATGGTGGCACATGCCTGTAATCCCAGCACTTGGGTGGCTGAGATAGGAGGATTGCTGTGTACTTGAGGCCAGCCTGGGCTACATGGTGAGTTCAAGGTTCAAGGCCAGCCTTAACTACACAGTGTGCCCCTGACCCAAAACTCCTCCCCTAAAGAACGAAAGTAAATACATACAAAACCTATAACCCTGACATTATCACTAAATTCACAGTGTATTAAATATATTTGTGTTTTCCAAGTATACAGGTCTTCGAACATACAACGTTGGAAAAAGAATATTATGTTAGTGACTTCATGACTGAAGCTTTTTGTGGTGGGAAAATTTTTAACAGTTGTCACGACTGTGTTAAAACAGTGTGTAACTCCAGTTGCTAAGTGACATCTCCAAGCTTTTAAGCCTTCTATGAGTTCCTTACGTAGACAGGTGGGTTCCTAGATATAAAAATCTTTAGCGCCCCTAATTTTTAGGCAAAAGTTCAGCTATTGTACAAAACTCCTTTTTCCTGCCTCCTTAAATCCATAAAAGAAGGTTAAAACAGCTATATGCCAGGAACAGGATGCTGAGAGAGGCCTAGGTTAATTACAAACAGCGAGGCAGGCTATGGCCTTGGGTTGGGCTTCACATGCAGTGTGACCTCAGATACAGCAGGTGGCTCAGAGAGCCTGACCTCAGGAGACCTAAGCAGGATGCATCTTTTTCTCTCTCCCTTTCTCTCTCCTCAAAAGTACACAGAAAAGATCTTAAAGTCATCCAGTATATCTTAAATGCTTGTAAATATTTTAATGTTTGTCCACAAAACATCAGTTTTAGGTTTTATTTTGTAAACTTGCAAGTTTATAAACTTGTAAAAACTTTTTAAACATAGATTTTTCCAAGTATAAATTAAAAAGACAAAAAGAAAAGGCCTCGGATCTGGCTTTATAATAAAGAGAAAAAGTAACAAATATCCTCTCTAACAATTTATAGCTCTTTTCTGTGATAAGGTATTCTATACTAGGTAAAAGTTTAAATATACTTTCAGAGATTTTAAAAAATTTAATGATTCTCACCTAATAGTGTCAGCATAATTGTTGTGCTAAAATGTTATGCTTTGTTCTTGATCTCAAGTTCTTAAGTTCTTCCAGTAACACTTTATAACTGTTATCTGATACTAATCTATAAAAATTTGACTTCTAATGTAACTGAGGTCATTGTAATAGCTAAACCTACTGCTCTCACTTCAATACTGATCTACCCGACCTGCTGGATATTCAGCAATTCAGGCCCCAAGACCAAAATGAAAAACAACTAAATAGCTAACTGGACTGCGAGGACAGCCAATATTTTGACATTGGTTCTCTGAGGTCAACAAGGACTGAGGAATGAATAAACTTCTCTTCGAGATCCTACAACTCTGTAAGTCACCCAGCTCTGGGGGACAGAAATCAACTGATGCACACTGAGCTAAAAAGACAATCACCAGGAAAAAAGCTATAGAGTCAAGCAAGACCATGAGTCATCCTAGCTGATGACACTGACCAAGGAGCTAAGAGACTGTACATGGTCACAAAAGTAACCCCTACGGAGCCTTAACTGATTTTAATACATAACATAAGGTTAATTTTGATTAAAACAAGTCTTACTTTAACTTTGTCTTAAACACCTAGAAGAAAGATAGAAACAAAAAGATATTTAGAATCCAGGGTAAATTTACAAAGGGAATTCAAATCCTATGTACTGGTCTCTGCTGACAGTTTCCAGCTGCACATATAACTTGTCACTTTTGGGATTCATTGACACCACAGAGCCACAATAACAGGTATAAAAGTTCTACAAAAATCTTTAAATTCCTTAGTTAAAACTGTCCTTCAAAACCACAGGGCTCTCACTCAGTATGTTCATGGCTAGAAAACTTACATGATTATAAATAAAACATCATGTTTAAATAAGTCACATCAAATAAAAAGATTTTGAATGATAACAATACACAATATATTAACCATTCTAAATCTCCTATTATTTTGTTTTGAAATTCTGTATCATCACTTTTATTCTTTTTTCTTTTTAAAATAAAAAAATTTTTTAAAGATCTTAAAAATCAAACTTAGAGATAACCTCTTCACTGCAAAAAAGAGAGGCTATGACTATTCCTAAAATTAGTAAAATAAAGCAAATGTCGCTTTTATGGAATCAGTCTGGGATGGTGAGATGCGTAGCAAGGAAACCAGCTGGCTGTGCTTCTAACAGCTGCCAGAAATATCTAAGTCATAGAGATCCTAGTCAGGGATCTGGAACTGGATATTCTGGTTACCCTTCCTAGGAGGACCATTATTAATGCTTCTCGTAGCCTTGACATTTGGACCATGCTTTCTCCATCTCAGTCGAATGCATTTCTTCCCATTTAACAGCTTTAAAGCTACAAATAGTGATGTGGACAGACTTCTGACAAGTGGTCTTCTTCACCTCATTCAGGACCATTGCATAGGCCTCCCCATGGTAGACCTTGGCTGCCATCCCCAAACAACACCCTCTTTTCATCAGGAAGTAGCTCAAGAGATCACCACTTGTTGCCTGACAGCAGTCAAGGATAGCTACTGTACAGGGGGAAATTGAGGCCAGGAGATAGAAGGGAATTAGGCAGACAAGGAAGAAGCCCTGGATAGTTAACCTAAGTAAGCTGAAGGTCAGGGTTGGGCAAGTTAAAATGCAAAAGGCCTAATTAGATCACTGGGTGAACTAGAAAGTACCTTGGTGGATTAAAATAAACAAGACAACCTGCTTTCCAGATGCTAAAGGACCTGGGACACAAGGCAGCCACGCTGTGTTCCATCACATACGCCTGTACCAAAGAGGTATAAAAGACGTGGCCTTATATTGCTATGGGTTTCTGCCTTTCAGAACACTGACAAGAGGGGAGTCTTTTCTTCCTCTTCTTCCCTATACATACTCACCTGGTCCATCCCCATTAGTTGCTGGCTGTTGGATTCTGCTAAGAGTTTTGGATTTTGCTCTTTTTAATTCTCAATGAGATTCAGAGGATGAATGTGAGAGCCAAAGAAGGAAAGTATCCAGGGGCTACACTGCAAAAAATTAATAACATCTAGGTTCAAAATGGGGCCTAACTCCAAAACACTTTGTCTGTTTCTCTTGATTAATTTCCTCTTCCATCTCTCTTGCTCTAAAACAGTAACTCCCAAGTTATGGTCCTGGAGCTGCAGAAGCAGCAAGTGGGAACTTAGTGAAAATGCAAATTTTGGGAGCCCACCCCAGATGCACTAACTCAGAAACTTCTGGAGTGGCTCCCTCCGGATGAATCCAGTGCTCTCTAGAGCTTGGGAATCTCTGCTCCAGAGGGGACACTCACCTTTCAAGGTAAAACTTACACTTACATTAATACCAAATGTCTCATCAGTTAGCAATTCAGTCTCCTGAGCACGTTTATTCAGGTTGCCTAGCTAATTTCTCATGCGGGCATCATACAGGGTTTTCATTTGAGTTGTCACTAAGCCTTTGCCACATAAACAATCAGCACTTATTTTGTTATATTCATTAAGTATAATTTGCATACAATAAAAAGGCACAAATCTGACACTCAGAGTTTGAGTTTTGATTATTATCATCCAACTACCACCCCAGGCTATGGAACATGTCCATCTATTCTCTAAGAAATTTCCCTTGTGCCCATTCCCAGCCTATCTCTACCTACTACCTCAATACCCATGTCATGGTTTATGTGGGTGACCCCCAGGCCTCATATGTTTGCTTGTGCATTTGTGATTGGCTCATTGTCTAGCCTTCAGATTGGTGGTGTGAGTGCTACACCCACCTAGGGGTGGAGCCAGCATACAACCCGTAAGAGCTGGAAGAAGATGTGCCTCTCTGTCTTGTTGGTTTCTGCCTTGCTGTTTTGCAGCTGCCATGAACTGTGGCCCCGTCATATCACTCTGCCTTGAAGCCAACTGAGTACAGACTGAAACCTCCAAAAACTGTAAGAAATAAACCTTTCCTTTCCCAACTTTGGACATCAGGTATTTTGTCTTAGCAACTAGTAAAAAGTAACTAAGACAACCCATCAAACTCTGCTCTGCTTTGTATTCATGCAGCTTAGATTTGTAATTTTTTAGTGTCATATAAATGGAAATTTATAGTATGTAGTCTTTTATGTCAAGCTTCTTTCCCTGAGCTAAATGTCTATGAGATTCATCCATGTTATTTTGTAGAGTAAGAGAATGTTCTTTCTTATCCTTAGATAGAATTCCATGTGTGAATATATACAATTTGTTTATATATTAATTTGTGGACTGAAATCTAAGTTGCTTCCAAATTGGAGCCATTATAACAGCAACATACCAGCTTCAGAGACATCCTTATACTTGAATGATACATAGATAGAGTTAAAATTCTTGCTCAAAATTAATTTCCCAAATGATCATAAGGTAATGTTCTATTGTTGTATTCCACCAGAGTTGTTAAAAAGTTTAATTGACCTGGTGATTTACTCATTCTCTTATACATAGTTTGTGTTTTTGCTCTTTTTGGAGGATTTTACATTTTATTACTATAGTCACTAAATTTTTACCACAGTATGTTCTGCATTATATGCCTTCTGAACAACTTTCATAAATTCCCTCTTCAGCAGTTTAATCAGTTGGTTAGCTATTGCCTTCTTAAGTTGAGCAACTGTACTTTTAATTTCTGGAAATACGCTAATCATTTTGAATTGTTTTTAAGACTTTATTTTACTCCTTTGGTCAATTTTAAAGTTATTTTAGTTACTTTGAAAATAACTAATTTGCAATCTGTTTTTGATCATTTTATTAACTAAGACACTTGGAAATCTAGTTTATATGTTTTCACTGATATTTGCTCTGTTGGATTACTTTCAGACATATTTATAATTTTGTATTGTAATATATGTTTGACATGGCTTTATAACAGACAATTCTCTTATAAGGGTTGGCCTGGTTTGAAGGTGTATCTTTCCAGACAATTTTTATATTTACCTTTTCTAGATTAGCTTAAGATGTTAAAAGCTCATCATTTTGTTTTAGAATGAGTCCTTGGTTAGCCTAGAAGTATAAATTCAAATCTCAAACCAGAGTCAAAGCAGAACAGAATACTTGTTTATAATCTACAAAGATTGTAAGCTAAATACATAAGCTTTTTTTCATGTCTCTGAGCATATTTTAACTAGTTTACCTTCTCAAAAAAAAGTAACTCCTTTAGAGTTTTGTTTTATGTGAGCATACATATATTAACTTCTTGCCTTGAGCTAGGATCAATGTCTGTTAAAACCCAAGCCCCTCGCTTTTTTTAGTTAGTAACACCATTCTTGTCCCCAAGTCCCTTCCCCTGCCAGGCCAGCTTTTCTTTATGCTCTAGCAGAGGCAGCGGACTGGGGATGGGAAGGATGTGTGGATGCCTTTACATCTGAGTCTGGAGAGGAAGACCTCCTTCTCCATCCCTGAAAGCTGAATGCTCAGTCTGTACAGCCTCTCACGGGACCTCAGGGATGACTCCCCGAAGTTCTCTTCCTGTGCATTTTTGCCACTTCATTCACTTTCCATTTGTGGTACTTATCCTTATTCCCCCTTCCCTGTATCCCACACTGACCTTTTGCCAACAACTGGGTCATTTCTCACTCAGTGACTCTGGTATACTAGCTGAAATATAAATGTGTTATTTGATACCCTCCAACCACACATGCAGAGCCAATTAATTAGATTTTACAATACAAGACCATATATTACTACAGTTTCAAAGGGTCCTCATCAAAATTGGTCTCACTTTAGGGATCGTGGCACATCCAGTAGAGCCCAAATTGCCAATCCACTCTTCAGAATACAAGGGCCCCTCCTGAGACCCCACATCTCAGAATAGGATGTCAGAGCTATAAACCAACTCATCTTCTTGTCCACAGGATAACCAATTTGGAGACTAAATTTTTAGTCCAAATGTCAGTTAATGCCCCCACTTGGGCTCAGGCAATCCTTAATTTGCTTCTAGGGTCCTGAAGAAGAGTTTGACTGCCTTTCTATCTCCCTCTGGTCTCCTGCTGGGTCCAGCTCACTGTCAGTAGACTTATGTTCCCAGAACATGCTCTTCTCCTGGAATCCTGTTGCTTGGGAGCCCATGAACACCTTTCAGAGAAGCAAGGGAGAGTCAGGCTCCCAAGTCAGGCTCTAGTCCTCTTTCCAAGATGCCTTAGCACATTCTGGAGAGGAAGGCTCTGCAGCCAGACAGACCTGGCTCTGAATCCTGACTCAGTCACTTGCTAAACATTACTCACAGAGTTCTCATAATTTAAAACTAGGTGAAGTATAAACCTTGCAGAGTACAAAAGTGCTCTGCAGATGTATGTTTATAACTTCTCAGCTTCCCCAGCGCAGTGAGAAGTGCTGGTTACATGTCTTGCAGAAGTGCTGCCTACTCGAAGTACATGTGGGTGGACAATGGGTGTTTGCTTCCCTAAGGAACAGGATGCAGTGTTCTGGATCTTGTATTAGCCAGCCCGTGGTGAGCTGCTTTGAATCTCTGTGTATGGCCAAGGTCACTGGGACACATCCCTGACCACACCAGGATTTTGTGCCTGCCTGGCCCATATACTGCTGAACTTTGTAGAGAAAAGTTCCTTTGGATTATGCTTGTGACCTTTGTCTCTTACTCTATCTTATCTTGTTTTCAAATGCATAAACCTGGTAACTCCAAGCTATAAAAGTGGCCTATTCCAATGCTTCAGCTTGCTTTTTAGCATTTACCATACACCCACACCAAACCAGAGGCTGTCACCATGACGAGAGACCAAAATGGAACCTGGGAGATGGAGAGTAATGACAACTTCGAAGGCTACATGAAGGCCCTGGGTAAGGGGATAAGGGATGGGGAAAGAAGGGGATGGTGGGAAGATGTTGTCTGGTCCTCTAGTGCCACTGTAAAGTTCAACAGACATTTATGCAAATCCTCACTCTTTTGATTACAGCAGCACACACATTTCTGAGGCTCAGTTTCCTTATTGCAAATTGGGAGTAATAACAAAAGAGATTATGTTTAGAGTGTTTTCAACACAGTCCCCATCTCAGACAAAACAGATGGTAAGCAGAGAGTATGCATATAACACACACAACAAACACACACACGGGATAGAAGTTATCTTGGGGGAATAAGACAGCCCTTTCCTGCCTTAGCCACCACTTCTTTTATGATCATTTGGTTCTAACATCAATCTACCTACGACCCTTGCTTTCTCTTTGTCAAACTTGTATGGAAAGACGGGAAAGGAACAGGTGACAGGTCTCCCAGCCTAGAGAACATCAGGGCCACAGACGGGTGGAGGAGGGTTTTGTCACATGATTCAACCACTCGCTCTTTCTCTGACTTCCATCCTGGGCTCTTGGCCAAGGACCATCTATCAGTCATGTTCTCAGTTGACAACAGGTGGGTCTCTTCAGTGCTGGCAGAAACGTGTAATCCTCTTAAACCTGTGGGCTCTACATGAAAGCAGAAGGGGTGTACGTGCAAAGGGGAACTCATGGCAGCTTTACTGCCTGTCTTTTCTTCTCTGTAGCCCCTGCCTACCATATTTTCCAGCTTTAAATTTCTCTATATGCTTAGAGTTATCTCACTGGAACTTCCCACACAAACAGCATGAGAAAAATGGCTAGAGGGAGGTTCAGAGGCCCAATAATTTGGATATGAGGGTAGGATATCACTCCAGGAATGAAAACAATGTGTTCTTTGTGCAAGTCACTTCTCGCTGAGGAACATTTCTCCCATGACAATAAAAAAAAGGCCTGGCCAAGTGCTGTTTGGAAGTTTTGAGGTTTCAGCAATAGACTGAGCAAGCTGGACTCACCAAATACTTCAGGAAGCAACTTTGAGCATCTCACTGCTTTTGTTTAAATAATAAAAAGGCCTAGAATGGCTTTAGTATAAAATCCAGTGTCAGCTTAGTCTATGGCACACACATAACATGCGCACAGAACAAAAATTACCTTGAGGGAGTAAGGCAGCCCTCCACAACCACACCTCTTTGAAGACCATTTGGTTCGAACCTCATCCACAATGACCACTACTTTCTTTCTCTTTGTCAAACTGGACATAGTTTAAGCTCCTAAAGCCTGTAATGTCTCTCTCTTCAGGCAAGCATTGACCCCTCATAAACTTTCTCCACAAAATACTCTCTTTAAAGTCAGCCTTCTTCCTGACTCTCACACCAATTTACATCCTCAATATGGGTGAGGGGCTGAAAATCACTAATTGATTTTTATGTCTCCCCTATATAAGGTTCTGAATTGGCCTTTCTAATCCTCAGCCCAGGAAAGTTGTCTCATAGCATCAATCAAAACTTCAACACCACACTACACTGACCTCACTTTAATGAACCAACTGTTTGATCTCTTTGTAACAGGGTCTCTGCATGCAGAGGGTTAGCTGACACTTGACTAGCTGAGATGAATACCATAGGTGATGGTTTGGTTAAACAGAGGGTAGAAGTGGTTGGTGCCTGACTTCCCCAGCTGTTGATAGTCTAGTATCTCAGGCTCCTAGGTGTTTGTCACATCTCCAAGAAGCCCTGAACAGAAATTCACAGCCACATTCCTATGCCTGAAACAGGACAGGTGATTTGTCCTACCTGATCATGGGGACATCAACCAGGCATGGAACAGCAGTGATTAAAAACAGGTTTCAGAGAGATGAACCAGAGCAGACAAGGTGTGGCTTCTTTTTAACCTAATCTTCTGAAGCAGTCTAGCAAATCTGTACAGCTCCCTCCACACCCAGGCTGCAAGGCAGGCTGATTTCCAAACACTGAAACATCAATGAAGTTTGCCTTTCTTGCCCTTTTGAACAGTGACCCTTGGCATTTAGGAAGAGTATGGGTAGAGACTTGTATATCCCCAGATGTGTAAATATCACCAATAAAATACCACCCCTCAAGATCCATCGCTTCTTACACTTTAACCTCCACACCAGGGAGCTGACTTTCTCTGAGGACCCAGTTTTAGGTTCACTAGAGTGGAAGAAACCACATTGAGATGCAAGTCTGAGCAACACAGTTGTTTTGTCAGTTCAGAGACTTAACTCCGCACACTGACCTCTCCATGTGACTCAGCTGCCAGTCTCAGCAGTGATAGTAATGACAACCTTTGGGTTTGCTTTAAAATTACCTAAGTAATTAAGAGTTCAAAGAAGGAGTGCCAAAGGTTGGTCAGTGGCACTTCCTCTCCTACTTTCTTGGTCCCCTGGTGTTTCTTAATGCTCTAGGAACAGTGATGGCAAACCTTTTAGAGACCAAGTGCCAAAACTGTAACTCTAAAACCACTTATTTATTATAAAGTGCCAGCCCTGCAGTTAAACCTGAATACTGAGGTTTCAGTTTAGAAAAGCACTCATACACTTGTCTTGCACGCTGGCAGAGAGGCCCACAGCAACACATGTTCCATAGGTTCACCACCACCACTCAAGACTCTTTTCTGACACTGGGGGAAGGAGATGATGAGCTCTTACACCCTAAACAACTTTTCATGTCCTGAAGTCCTCCTACTATTGGGTCAGAGAGGGATGAGGAAGGTGGCCTTCATTTTGAAGGGGAGGCCAAGAAGGGTAGGCATAAGGAGGAGATTTCAGTAAAGTGAAGGAGCAGTGTGCATGTTGGGATGAGGAGGGAACCCAGTGGCTCTACCTGGCAGTGTGTTTGGGGGTGGGGAAGGAACCCAATAGCTCTACTTAGCAGGGGGACTCACCCAGCTCCTGCACCAGCTTCAGCAGTTGCTTGTGGAAACAGAGACTTTGCCATCTTTAACAGAACCAGGCTTGCTTTCTGTTCATAAGATCAAATTTATACAGGCAATCAAACTGGTTAAGTTATAGCTGTGCCAAAATAGTGTTCCTGTTTTCACTTACTATATAAAAAGCTTTTACAAAATGTAGTGTAGTACATCTCTCACAGCTCTGAGTTTTGGAAGGTTCATCCGGATGGTTCCCAGTGAAGGTCTCTCATTCAGTGTAACTAGACAGTGGCCAGGGATGCTTCCTCACCTTTAGACATGTGTGGCTTGTGGCTGAGACCTCAGCTGCACCTGTCAGTATCTATGTGTGGTCTCCCCACGTGGCCTATGTGTCCTCACAGAATGCTGGCTGTGTCAAAGCAAGAGAAGGCAGAAGCTGCATAACCTGTTACAACCTGGCCTCAGAAATCACCAAGAATCACTCCCACCGCACTATATTGGTCCAGGGGCTGCAAGCCCCCTTAAAACAAGAGATCCCCCTTCCTCAGTAGAAAGAATGTCAAAGTCACATTGAAAAAACAATGTGTAGAGTGAGATGCAGTCGTTTAAGAAAATAATAGTCTGCTACAGATGGACAGTGAGTGATTCTATAACTTGAACCCCAAGGGGTGAGACGCCCTGATGGCAACCCATTTAGAGCTTTCAATGATACAAACAGCTCACTGAAGCATGCATGTCATAGATTCACTACCACTGGACTAGAGTAACACAGAACCATAGTAACAAGTAGTAAAGGATGCTAGAGAAAGGTGCAGTATATGTGTCAGTAAAGGCTTCCTGAGTATTTCAGGGGGCTTTGGGGTTTTTTTGTTTTGTTTTGTTGGTGGTGGTGGTGGTGGTGTTTTTTCATACTGGGGATGGAACGCACAACCTCGCACTTGCCAGTCAGGCACTTACATCACTAAGTTAAATCCCCGGTCCTAAGGTGGAGCTCTGAAGGAAGGAGAAGAGTGTCCTGTGCAGAGTGTGAGCCAGACATGGTCCCATGGGTATGAGACTGGGAGACCAGACAAACTTGTACTGCCAGAGCTGAAGCACAAGGAGTGCGTGAAGCAAGTCTGAGAGGCAGATGGGATACCACATGTGGACTTCAGCCCTTAAGGAGGGGCTCTAGAGAGAAGTGTTGTGCTAAGAGGACAGAGGTCATCACATTCTGAGTAGTGCCTAGCCCAAACAGTTCTGGTGAATCTTTGGAAAATTCTAGTAGGAAAGAGCCTGCCATAGAGATAGCACTCAGACTGCTCCCTTCTGAGGGATTTCTGCCAAGAAGTATTTCTTGAACATCTGCAATGTGATTGGTTTTGGGTTTTGGTGTTTGTTTTGCTTGTTTGCTTATTTGTTTTTGTGATACTGGGAATTGAACCGAGGGCCTCACACATAATAGGCAAGTGTTCTACCACTGAGATACACCTCTGAGTCTCCCAAATGTCTAGGAGCTTGCAGTGAGTTTGGTTAGTGGGAAGATGAGGCAAAACGCATTAAGAATTCTGTTTTGCATATTTTGATTTCAGATGCTTGCTGTGCATCCAAGTGAAGTATTAAAATTGGCATGTTGATATAAGGTTTATTGCTCAGGGTATAGTCAGGGGTGAAGATAGAAATGATGGTTTCCATTTTATGGGATAAGGACTCTGAAGTCCAGAGAAGTAAAGGGACTTGCTTGGGATAATGTGTGGCTAAGAAATGACAGTCCAGACAGCAGCTCTGTGTATCTCTTCTAATACCCAGGCCCTCTCCATAGCACTATTCTAGGCAGGGTCCATGAATGCAATTGTGGAGAAGAAGTGAGATGTTATTCTTAAGAAGGCTTATTTGAACAGGGATGTCCAAAGTAGACAGGCGAGGCCCACAGAAATATTCCAAGAGCATCATTTAGAGTCTCTGGGCAAAAGTAAATGAAGGCATGATTAAGTGAATGTTTGATGACCCAAAAGCAAGGATGAATTTATCTCACAAAATCTGAATTCCTGCTGATGCTGACAAGCCAATTAAGTTACACATATGTGCCTTGCCAAGGTCTTTGCTTAGGCCACACAGTATCTGGTGGTACTGTCAAATGGAAAAACATGGAGAGGAGCAAACACCAGGTGCCACTATAAACCTAGCACCTTCCTATGTTCCCTCTTACATGTGCTGGCAGCACCTGCACCTCACCCCCTTACAGTGGTGAATACCAGACTGTGGGTGGGGAGGTGAGGCCAAGCATAGGGGCAGGGAGACGCCCAGAGCAACCAGTTTGGCTCTGCTGTCCAGGAGAGTAAGCATGGGAGACAAAGAGAGGCCAATCTAATTCCTCTCTAAATGTGTTCTCTAGAGGAGCAAATGGTATGGAAAAAAAGGAGAAGATTGCTCTTACACTCTGCTTCTCACAATTGCCTGAAAGTGCCAATGATTTGAGAATTAAGGAGTCCAGGTTCGAAGCCCATTGAAGCTGCACTTTAAATGGTTCTCAGATTTCATATGATGAAAACTTGAGCATCTCTGCTCTTTCATTTACAGAGAGCATCTGCCCTTTTAGCCTGCAACCTTAGCTTTTTTTCATAAGCACTTTACAAAGCATTTTAATGTTGAGTAGCATACTCATATTTCAACTTTATGACTTGTATTGTTCAAAATGCAGTTATGAAAAGTATGCTTTAATAAAATCACTTCAGTGTTTTTTTTCTGCTGCGGCAGCTATAAGCTACATATATTATTCAGAAATAGCTTGGCTTTGGACCTTTCCTTCGGAGATAGAAATTCATTGCACCTGGCTATAAATCATGCTCAGGGATGTCTTTAATCCAGCAAAGCAGATAAAACATACTGGATAACCCTAGTGTTAAAATACCACACCAGGAAAATAATTTTCTCTGCAAAGTTCAAAGAGAAAGTGTTTTTGTAATCCGTGTGTGTGTGTGTGTGTGTGTGTGTGTGTGTGTGTGTTTCTAAAGCTGCAGTTAAACTCTTTTGATTAGAAATATCCAACAATGATCTACCAGCAGAATATCTGGCCCCCTTCTCTGGAGAAGGGCAGAGGTGACATGATTAATTGACCTGTGCAAATACTAAAGGTGGCCAAGAGGCCAAACCATTTTTCAATCTGGAAGAAGGGGTGCTACATTCTATTTGCATAGAGATCCTAATAAGATTCCCCAAGCACTGGTCAGAAAGATTAACTAGGGATAGTGTGCCAGGACAAACCAGTTTTCTCAGCAATATACATTTTTAGCTGGGCTGTACTTTTCTAGAGAGCGAGGGACAAGCAATCATTTTACTAGGAGGCTTTGCTGTGAATCACAAACAGACTATTTGTAGGGAAGTTGGTGGGAGCCCTGTTTTAACTGGGTGACTGAACCACCACTCCGGGCCTCAAATTTTACATCCACAGAGTGAAACAGATTTGTTTGCTAAGAAACAATTCAGTTCTCAATTTATCTGTAATTTTTATTTCTTTTTTGTACTTTTGTCTGGAGGCCTCACTTTTTTCTTTTGGTTAATAGATGACCTTTGCCTTTCTTTTCCCTGCTCCTAATTATGACTCAAGCAGAATGATGTGGCACAGCTTGGACATCAGCACAGAGGACTAAAGCAAGAGTTACTTCTTCCAAACTGCAGGGAGAGGAAGCTGATCTAAGCAGGGCAGTGTCCCACCAGGCCCCTTAAAAAAACCCATGGGACAGACTACAGCAACAGAGTAAGGAGTAGGTCACCCACCATCCCCTCTGCTCTCTGAAGTGTCAGCTGGCTAGAGAAATACACAAACATGACCTACAGTTTTCACTCTACTGAATTCTTACCTGGTCCTTATTTGACTCAAACAAATAAGACCAAGGGCATAGGCTAGTGTTGGTGCGCACAAGTTCCTTGATACTATGTAAAGCACTTCACCATCATTTTTACTCAGTCCTCATCCCAGTAGCCCTGTAAAGTGATCATTCATTCCTTCATTTTTTCATGACAAAACTGGAACACAAAAAGGAAAGTGGCTTCTGTAAGCTCACATAACTGGGAACTCGAGGATCGATCTGCCCTTCACTCTTCTCTCTTTCATAGCAGTCCTTCGAATTTTTGGCAAACACAGAATCACTTGGAAGGCTTAACAGAACAAACTAGAACCAATCTGCAGAGCTGCTACTCAGTGGCTCCAGAGAGTGTTCCACAATGTGCCTTTTAAGATGTTCCAGGTTGCCCTTCCTGCTGTTGGCCCAGGGAGCTCACTTTGAGAGCCACCATCCTGGACTATGCTGCCTCTTTTAACCAACCTATGATATTTAGCAAGCACCTCCTATGTCCAACAAGGACAGCTGTTTCTTTGTCTTCTTAGGGGTGAGACTAGGGGGGACAGAATAATCAATTGCATGAAAAAGTCAGGGAAAGCACCAGGTTGCATGCCCTGGAAGTACTTGGCTTTCTTTCTATGGGGAATGAGGAAATCCATGTTCTAGGAGAAAGCAGGCCTCCATTCCTACTGCAGGCTCTTCAGCACAGTGAGTTACGCTTCTCTTTGAAATGTTCTGCAGGTCAATCACAACTGTAAAGACATTTTGCCCAAAGCACATTCCATACCCTAGCATGTTCAAACTGCCTTTCACAATAGCAACCTGAAAAACACAGTGTGTGCTTCCAGGGCCATTACAGAGCAGCTCCTCCTAAAGTGCTCAGTTAGCTTTCAGCTTCTACACTGAACTTATACCAAAGGAATCCAAACTCTGGGGAGTATACTCTTAGAGTTTACACTCACAAGGGCAATCTAAATCAGCACTAATGGTAGATTCCACACCTCTGCCTCTACAACAGAAGTATTGTGGACGTAGAGTTTCACTTCTCCATGGAACTTCTGAGTGTGGAAACACACTATAACTTGTCTCCTTGCAAAGGCAGCCTTAGGCTTTTAGATGCAAACTGCCTTTCCCAGGGAAAAAGTTGGGAGCAAGAAACCCCAGCCTCTCCAATCACTCCACAAGCACACAGGTCTCAGTGCACAGATATGGTTAGTTCTCTGGACTCTATGCAGCCTGAATGACAGCTGATAAGGAGGGCAAGACAGATTGCCAGAAGGCAAGGCTGAGGTTGGGCCTTGTGAGATGTGGAAAACAGGCAGGAGAGCAGCAAGAATTCAGGAAAATATAGAGGGCTCTAGGAAATGGCCTGTAAAAGCACACCTCCTAACGGACTGCGAGAACGGCAGCTTCCATTTGTAGCAGGTTACCAGCCACTCTTCACTAACATCACCAACTTCTTACAAAAACCCAACCCAGTTTGTAATAGCTCCATTGTGACTACTGCTTTCTACTGGCTCCATATGGGTCCGGTCATGGGACTAGAATGAGACAGAGATGTTACCTGACTTGCTGCACTGTCTCCCTGAGGAAAAGGAGAGAACAGGGGTTGTAGTGTGACCTGTTAGACTCTTGCTGGTTCATTCTCCACAAGCGTGCATTTATATTAACTAGAACATGGAAGACATTCTTTAGCAGCTTTTAAAAATTAAAAGAAATCCTTTTTAAACCAAAAATACTTGTGTACTCTTGTCCTATCTAAACAAGCCAGCAGTTGCCTTGATGGAGAAAAATTAAACAGGAGACAGGTCGATAATTTCAGAGTTGATGTAGCTGAAATAAACTCCCTAGAAAGGCTCTTCTTAGCCCTTTCCATATCATGTTTTGGAGACTTCCAAATAAGCTGGGTGTCTCACCCAAGGGTACTCTATGCCATGCTACACTGTGGAAATCTGTATCCTGAATCCCTCTCGGAGTTACAGAGCATCTTTCCTACATAAATGGCTCCACGATGGTCTTCAGCGCAGAAACCAGCTTTTCTTGATTTTAATTCCTCATTTTCCACAAGCCCATTTATTTGACCAGTTAACCTACTCATTAGAAATGAGCCCTGTGGCAAACACAGAGGGCAAATACTGACCTCTGTGCATGATGTTTGAGAAGCTTGGAGATGCTTGGTGCACAAAGGGCAGCAAAGAAGCATTACGTCACCTCCTGTCCTGTGGCCCGCAGACTGTGTGGCTCCACTGTGCTCATGACATTCCATGGACCATGGCTTTGAAGCCAAATGAACTCATCAGAGAATATTCAGGGAATAGAGTGTGACCGTGCTAGCACTAACTTATAATAAAGAGCCCAAGCCTAGGAAACAATTGCTTTTTGAAAGGAAAATATGGAAGAGTCCTGAAAATCGTACATGGACTCAAATAGGAAAGATTTATCCAACTAGATCCAGGGGAAATAAGTCATAAGCTACCATACAGTGAGCAGCCATACAATGCACAAATGAGAGGTGGTTTACCTGGGATCTCCCAGCACTTGTGGAGCTCAGCATGGCTCTACAAGCAGATTGTCCTGAGTTCAAGTACTACCTCTACTGCTTCATCATTGTCATATTAGCCAGTGATAGCATCTTCGAACCACTTTCTTCATTGGTAAAGTGGAGATAACACAGTATTTATCTTGTTTGACAAATGTGATAAGAAAGGCTTTGCTTCCCAAGAAAGGTTCAATCATGGGTATTTTTCCTGGCCATTTCCAAAGAGCATTGTAGTCACTACCCCAAATATTACCAAGGTTCTACATGGCATGGCCTCACTTTTACTCCAGGTAAATTTACTATGCACCCTCTAAAATTAATTCTTCTTTTTATATCTCTGGATCTCAATTTAGTCACCCAAACTCAAAACTACCATTTCCTTCTTCCTTGTTTGCTCCCTCTCCACACTCATGGCCTTGCTTTTTAGTTGCATGTGTTCACACAAGTCCTAATCTCTTTAAGCATCTACTCCCGTACCTCCCATACATGATACACAGGTACTCAAATGTGGCTTTCAAATTTCTTAAACCATAGAGAGATCTAATATCACCCGACTATGCCCAGAGATTCTAGGCTTATAGTATGAACCAGAAATCCTCACTCTTTACATTTTTCCAGGAATTCTTATGGGTAGCTAACTTTGGGACACATTAGTGAATCCTGAGTCATAAATAGCACCCCAAAAGTCACACAAATACTAGAGAATGACAGGCATGTGAGGCCCTGGTGTTTGTGCCCCAGCTCCTACCAATTTGAACCTATTTCTCTTTTCAGTTTAAGATATAGGTTTGTGATTTTTCCCCCAATCTAGCTGATATTACTTAAAATTATTCCCTTACACACAAATCTTCATGCAATTAGGGCTCAAAACACTAACTAAATGTGATTCTGCTTTAAGTTGGTAGCCATGGTCAACTGCTGGCTCAAACTGAGGTCCAAACAGCTCGCTTGATCTTTCCTTGGTCTTTTCCTGTTTTGAAAAACAGGGAATTAGTAATGACAGAGGATAAAAGGAAAAGGGTAAGAAAACAAGTGGAGAGAAAGGTTGAGCAGCAAGATGTTAATTCTCCAAATTGGCAGGAACACCTGAACTGTCACTATCTGCTGGCCTCTGTTATGGATATGTATATTTATCTTATGCCCGACAATATATGATATGAAATTTACACAGAGAGAACTACAATTCTCAGAGAAACAACATTCAATAAACCTGAACGTTCTTACTCTTAAGGCCATTATTACCCTGGGGTTATAATAGAAACAATTTCTATTTTTTTTTTTTTTTTGCAATCTTTCTATGTGGATGTTGTAGAAAAGGCGGGGGGGATTTTAACTGGCATCCAATGATACCTGCAGAATTCATAGGCATAAATGTACTCAAATATGATTTGCCTACAGAGTAAGAGTTTGACATGAATAGAACCTAGAAGATCCAGAATTTTGTTTCTAGATCTGTTTCACAGGACAGCAACTTTTTGGCTTGGGTGATATTGTATGAACAATACAATAACAAAGGTTAGCAAAGGTTAGCAAGTAGCTGGGCTTAGCACTGAGCTTCTTACTGTGACATGTTAGGCTTTGGAAACTGAACATTCCCCCTGAAGGACACACTTCCCTTACTAAGAATTGAGAAGAAATAAGTAAGATTTGCTTTAAAATGTGAAGGCAAAGAAAAGATGCAGCTAGAGCGACAAACTCCTGATCATTGTTGCATCTGGTTAATGAACATTGCTTTGATTTATTCTAATTTTTAAAGGTAGACAATTACTATTCACTAGTGCAAATTCACGTTTATGCCAGTGAATTCTGCAGTATCTTTGGATGCCAATCTAAATTTCCTATTTTTGCTTTTTAAAGAAAATTTACCTAAAATGTTTTCAAAAAATACTGAGATTGATTCTGTTACAACCCACTGGTAATAATGGCTTCAAGAGTAAAACAACAAAAGAAAATTTCTGAGCAAGTGCTTATTGTCTAAAATATGCTTAAAACTATCCTGGGGACTTGTGAGGCAGAATTGCCTAGTTTAGCAAGCCTACAATCCAGTTTAAGAATGGAAGTCAGTATCTACCTATAATCCTGGCAAATAGAGAGACTGGGGCTGAAAGATCATAAAGTGAGCCCTGCCTAGGCAATTTAGTGAAACTACATCTCAAAATAAAAAGTTAAAAGCATTGGAGTTGAAACTCATGAGTACAGTGAGTTACTGGATTTAATCCCTTGGATTTGAATGGAAAAACAAGTTTGTCACTTTTCCTCTGCCATTTAAAATTTCATCTTTACCCATGATTGAGACTGGTGATTTCCAAAATATTTTTCTTTTAAATCATGAAATCTTTACACAGAACTCTTAGGAGGAAATGGCGATGCTGGAGAAAACAGAGCTGCAGTGATGGGAAGGAAAGAAGAAGGGTGGGAAGGGAGAGAGGGAGAGGGAGAGGGAGTTGGGAGCTGTAGCTCAGGGTTGCACCTTGCCTGCTACAGTTCTCTCCCATCAGGGCCCCCAAGGAGGTTCCAGGAGGCTCCTCAGTTTCCTGGCAATTGATTGAGTTGCCCAATGCTCTTGTTTCTGGCTTACGCAAAGAGACACAGCATATGATCTATGTCTCTGATCCTGAATGTTTGGCCTTGTTAAAGATATGAATGAATCTCACTGGGCACATCGTAATATCTGCAACTCCTTTTTGCCAACAGATATTGATTTTGCCACCCGCAAGATCGCAGTACATCTGAAGCAGACAAAGATCATTGATCAAGATGGTGATAACTTCAAGACCAAAACCCAAAGCACATTCAGAAACTATGATGTGGATTTCGCGATCGGAGTGGAGTTTGATGAGTACACAAAGGGCCTTGACAACCGGCAAGTTAAGGTACTGTCTTGCGTTGGCAATTTTGCATTTCTTTGCACAGGTGCTGCCTATTTAGCTTCTCAATAAAAGAAAAAAGATATAAACACAAGCTGGGAAAGAGGCCGCTAGAATGATTTTAATGAACAGTTATGGCAAGTTGAGTAGGAAGACACAGTCTAGAGAGACATTAAAGATCTCAGCCTCTCCAGGGATTACTGCATGGCTGCTCAGGCACGGTAAAGAAGGTGAAGTGGAGGGACATGGGCAGGGATGGTGACTGTGACCAGCTGGGCAGGGCAGCTTGATGGAAGGGGCAGCCTACTCCACCTCCACCATGCATTGCTCTAGAGGAATGAGGTGTCAGGATGTCAGGCATTGTTTCCTTTCAAGAGATGTTGAAACATCAGAAAATTTAAATAAAATATCTCAGGTTTAGGTGAACTCAACTGGCTGAAAAAATGGTTTTGAAAAGTACGATGCAATTAAAACAAACAAAAAATCAGTAGACTAAATGAAGTTCAGAGTTTATCCAGTTCTAGCGACTTGGAGGAGTTTCTGGCAAGGTGTCAGCTGTGTCCTGACACTGCCTTCCTTACCTGACATGTTGGAATCTAGAGGCCCTTGTGTACCTCGCAGCTCAGACTCCCAGTCACATGAATTGTAGTACCTCTCCCTTATCCTGGCTTCACTTTCCATGGTTTCAGTTACCTGTGGTCAATTGAGATCCAAAAAAAAAATAAATAAATAAATAAATAAATAAATAAATAAAAACAAGGAAAATTCTAGAAATAAACAAGTAGCAAATTTTAAATCACATGCCATTCTGAGTAGCATAATGAAAGCTCACTCTGTGTACTGCATCCTGCCCTGAATGTGAGCCGTTTCTTTTGTCTGGTGCATTTATTCTGTATACATTACCCATCCACTGACAGCTTAGCAACCACCTTCATTACACCTGTCAAATATATAAGTTTCTGCATTATGTGAGGTTCATGCATTCACTAGGGATCTTGGAACATACCCTCCATAGATGAGGGGTACTACTATATTTGCATATGTAGAACCCTGGAAGCAAGCAGGGAGAAAGGAATTATCTCAAATCCCAAGTATGTGAGTTTGTGGAAATAGCAGGCCCTTGTCTAGAGGCTCTACTCATAAATAAGGCAGAGCTGGTAAGCAGCAAACAGGAGTGGGAGGACAACAGCTTCTCTCCCTCTCCATCATGGAGTGGTATCACAGTGTTCACATTTGTACTCCCTCATGGGCCTATCTTTGATCTTCCAAATCAAATTATGCCTGATCAGTCCCCTCCAACCAGGAATACAGAGAAATCAATCTCAGATGTGTATAAGGACCTCCTCCAATCTTAGCATCGTACAGAACCTACCCCAGCGATTACACTGTCTAAGAAACTTGGAAGGGTTACTAGTCTGTGATGGGTCATGCTTGCCATTGACTGGTACTGCCCATGCCCAGGCAATGTACACAAGGGTGGGAGTTTGATACTCATAGATGCCTTTCCCTCTGTCCCAAACCAGCCAGTAGAATCTCTGTCTGGCTCCCCGAGCTAAAAGAGAAAACTGAATGTTCTGTCCTCAGCTCTGTGTGCCTCACCCTCAGCAAAGAGGGTGACTCCTTCAAAGTCTCAGCTCCGTTACCGCAAGGAGCACAAACTCTGGTTTCTCTCCTGGGAACGTGTTGTGGGGGACTGTAAAGCCAAGAGAGAAGGACACATTTCTCAATCAGGCTGTCCTGCAGTACTGACAACTTCAGTCATTACGGTGAATTATATTTACCAATCCTTGCTGAAGAAAAAGGTGCTGGGGGAGAAAGCATGTTGGGAGTGTTTCCATCTGAGCAGCCCTATAATGAGAGAACCTGAGCTTCCAGGTCTTGGACTATCCATACCCAGAAACTTTTCCTGAGCAGATGATGGCCTCTTCTGAACCTTGCCTGAAAAGCCAATTCATCAGAATTGATGGGAAAATTTGCCTCACAATTTTGCATCACTCTGCCATTCCAATGAATCAGTTCAAAATGATTCATTTTCCCTTGCCTTTCAGTTTGGGGCTGGGCTTTTGAAAAGCAGGCTTGTCCTGACTTGTTCTTTCCTACCTTTGATGGTAGAGGACTTGCTCTTCCTGAAATCAGTCATGTTCTTTTGGCTTTCCCTGACCCTCAAAGACTCCACCTGTCCGTACTTACCCTTCAGCTTCTCCACTTCCCATAATCCTTCCTCTCTTCAGGAGTTAACCCTGCCAAGAGAAGGAAGCCTGTTTTCCAAGGCTTATTTCCTTATTGTTTGCAGCCAAAAGCCAGAGCTAATACACACACACACACACACATACATGAAAACTGGTGAGATGGGACATTTTTTGAGAGGTTTTACCCAGCCAAATGCTGGACAAGGTTTGTTCTCATTAGAACCACAGTGCAAAGCAAGTGCCTTCAGGAATGTCTATTTCTGTCACTGGACTAGACCCCTTCAGAGGGCAGGGGACACCAGGGAGTAGGTAAATATGTTTTCCGGATTGATTTTTAACTCAGGTGGCATGCTGGGATGTACACACAGCTCTGTGTGCGTGCACCTATATGTGTGCATGTATGGGCATGTATACGTGTGTAGTATTTCTTATTCTTCATGTCCTTGCTCTCCAGAGCTTCACTTCTCAAATCCTTGGTCACTTCTAGAAACTCTCTGAAAAGCTTCCCAGTCATTAACGTGGAGAAGAGGTGTACATGGGTTGCAGCAGGGGCCCCGCAAGACCCTGAAATGACCAGTTCTAAGCCAGCCCAGACCAGGGGCACTGGTTCCACATTTGCCATGGTGTGGACATTTCTCTAAGGAACCTGGAGACACTCCCTTCCTTCCTGTAGGTTATATACATTCCAAACACCTACCCTGATTTGGTTCTAAGAGAGTTTAAAGCCCCTTTCAAAAATATACAAACTACTTCCTACTAAAATGTGATTGCTATCCATGCAGCAGAATATTGGGTATCCTGTAACTATGAAAGGAAAGAATTCTGATTCATGTGACAACATAGAAGAAAACATTCTAAGTAAAAGAAGCTTGGAAAACATTCTAAGTAAAGAAGTTACATTCAAAAGGCCACATATCCTGTGACTTATCTGAAATGTGTAGAATAGGCAACTTCACAGACAGAGTTTGCCAGGGAATAGGGGACACAGGAAATGGATAGTGACTGCTAATAGGTACCAGGTTTCTTTGTGGGGCAATGAGTGTAATGATGGATGCACAACCCTGTGCACTTTAAGAGGGTGAATTTCATGATTTGTGAATTGTATCTCAAAAAATAATTAAATATCTGAGCACGATGGTGCACGCTTATGCTCCCAGCACTCTGGAGATTGAGGCAGGAAAATTGCAGGTTCAAACCCAGCCTAGGTAATTTAGTGACTTAGAGGGACTCCATCTAAAACAGAAGGTACAGACAGTGGCAGTTGGAGTCAATACTATGCAGCAGAGCCACGAGGAAAGGTAAGCACCCAGAGCAGGGCCAGCAGGTAGTAGGGACAAACTGTTCCCTAAGAGGCAGCACACAGGAACTGCAGAAAGCCAGAGGAACATTCGTATGAGGATGATTGCAAGGGCAGGGGAGCCCTAAACTTGTTAATGGTGTCCCTCGATGCTCTTAATCTAAAGAGCTGTTATTTTCCTTTTTTAGAAAACTTACTGGGGAGAGATTCAATTTCATATAGAAAAGCTACAAGAATATATCAAGGAACATCTGTATTCTCCTCACCAAGAGTCACCTATTGTTTATATTTTGTTCCATTTGCTTATCATTTGCATGTGTTCTCATCTCAATATATATATTTTTCTGAACAATGCGATGCATTGCCCCCAAATAATATATACTTTCAAAGAACTAGGATAGTGTATTCTCTCATAGGATACTCATTACCTCGTAGTGTAGTTATCAACTACAAATTGAACACTGCTGTAGTAACTGCATCTAGTTTGCCATAAAGGGATGCTATATGGATGCTAACTTTGGATGCTGTGAGAGGAGAAATCAAAGTGGGCAGCTTCCTTCTTCGACCTCCCTGACCTCCCTTTTGATCCTTTCCCTCACCAGCAATGCCTTTCCTCACCTGCATCCACTCCCTCAACCTTAGAATCTTTTAAAGCAGTTGAGTCTGGTTTTAAAACCTCTTCCAATACAGAATGATGGGCACCACCTAAAAGCAAATTGAATTATAGTATTTTAGTTCACTTAACCATTCCCTTCTTTCTGCTCCTCATTGTCTGTTTTATGTAGGAATGAGCCTATAATATTTTAAGTGTTACTATGATTCACTGGTAACCAATTTACTTTACAATCAGAATAAGTTTTCATCTTGCTGGTCAATGTAAGTTATTAAAATAAAATATTAGGACAGGCCCCACGTACTGATGTTTTTCTCCTTCCTTCTACAAAATTCACTAAGTGCCTGCTACATGCCCAGCCTGTGTTAGGAGCTAAATACAAAATGATGAATCAGAGCCCATTTCCTGCCCTCAGGAATTTTGAGCCTTACAGAAAGACAGGTGAATAGATGGACAAGGACTGTATTGAGTCCACCCTGATGGGCATGTGTGCACTCTGGTGGGACCTCCTCCCATGCAAGGAGGCGAATGAATTTACCTCAAGATTCTGCAGCAGCAAAATCATCCAACCAAAGATTCACTCAGCAGTGCAGATCGCTGTACTAAGTGTGGGGTTGCAGAAAGGAACAGCAGGACAGTCGCTTCTTTCTTCTTTTCATGGAGTTTACCATCTACAGAGAAAAGCGAACATCAATTCAACCAGCATGTAGCTGGGCTCCACAGGGTGCTAGGTGACGTGCGAGCAGGGTGAACAGAAGATACAGTCCTGGCCTGGATGAAGGCGACAGTCCTCTCATCTATAGGAGGAACCTCAGAGTTCAAGGCCAGAGACGGGTGACAGCAAGCAAGCATTCCAGGCAGTTCTGCCTCCCAGGAGAGTGAGGAGGGCAACCTGTGACCTGAGCTGCTCTCAGACCTTCAAAGATGTGAGGCTTAGGATGGCCTGGAAGGAGGAAGAGACTATTTTTCCTTTAGAAAATACATAAAATTTTGTCTTAAAGTTAGTTTGGGAATACTAATATGTGCAGATGGTTAAAAACATTTTAAGCAACAAAAAGGAAGATTTCCTTCCCACCCTGGCCCCCAAGCTCAGTCCTTCCTGAGGGACAATCACAGCAATTGTCTTCTTTCACCTCCTTGTAGAGAACGTATGCAAACACACACATCTAAATGCCCCGCCCAAACCCCTTATTTTATGTGTATGGCTCTGCAGGTCACTATTTTTTAATACCCAGACAATATACTGTAGCATCTTCTTTCAATGACTGTGTACCAGGGAAGAACCAGCCCATATTTAATCAGCCACCCACTGACAGAATTTATGAAACTTCTGGTCCTTTGCTGTAACAAACAACGCTACAGTACACTGGGGAGTAAAATGAGGAGGAATAAAATTACACACAAAGTGCATAAAATGCTCAAGGTCAAATATTATTTTTAAAAATAGGTGAATTTAATAACCTGTAAAAAAACAGACGTACTAAAAAGCAGACCTAAGTGCACAAGGAGACTGTGGAGAAAACCCACAGTTTAGTTTATCACCAACTGGGTTTGCAAGATATGCAAAAATTGTAAACATCTTGGATCCAGATCATCCTAAGAAAGGATAGAACACACAAGTCTCTTTCCCGGATGGAAAGGACTTAATTATCTCAGTAGTAACATGAGCAAACCTAATCTGGGCACAGAGTAGGGTGGCCCTGGAGGGCTACCTAAAAGTCATGCAGACTATCTCAAAGCAGATATTAGAAGGAAAAATGAGGAACTGAAGGCAAGAATTTGGAGGTTGAAGTATTTGTAAATATGTGTACAAGAATTTGAGTACTCTTGTTTTCCAGCATGCTTGGGATTTCTCCCACCTGCTGGTCCCCTCAGCTTGTTTGGCCAAGGTGCTTTCTGCCGATGTTCCTGTGTAGCTCACCAGTTGGCATGACGGTCTGGAGGAAACCAAGGAGCAGGTCCACCCTCTGGTTCTATATGATAAGGCTGGCACTGGCATCATCTGGCTGGCTCTCTGATTAATTAGAAGCTTGCCTGCCTTTATTCCTGTTCTCTGGGGGACAGTCCTCACAATGTGACTCCTATGGGGAAAATTCCCAGAAGCAGATTTCTAAGTCAAAGAATACATGCACTTTTATAATTCGAAAGGTAATAAAATATGTGTCTAAAAAATGTGTCCCACCTGCCTTGTAAGTGCTTCTCTACCTCTCAGTGAAACACCAAAGTCTTTGGCCTTTGACCACATGATGAATTATATCTGAAAAGTAGTCTCATTAGCATTTGTCTTATTATGAGTGAGGGTGATTATCTTTTCTTGGGTTTAAAAGTCATCTACTAGGGGCTTCTCTCCTTTTAATCTGCTGGTTCATGTCCTTTGTTGACAGCAGCTATTAAATTAATAATCTTTTTCTTCTTGATTGACAACAGCCCTTCATAATAAGGAAATCAGGTCTTTGCTAGTATGCTACAATTCTTTTTCTCTGATTGTATTTGTCTGTTGGCTTTGAGGTATTTTCCCCTTTTAGAAAATTTACATTGTTAATAGTCAAATGCATCACCCTTCCCCCACTGACCTGAAATGTTATCTTTACCCCATGTAAAAACGCTATCTTTACCATACGTTAAAAATCGTACTCCTTAAAAGAGAACAGATCAAGCCATATAAACTGTGGTTGGTATGGAGGACGTTTTTGGAAAATGAGATTAGCAAGCTCTTAGACCAGTGAAAATGAGAATAAAAGGATCTCAGGTCATGGAGGCCAGGGGTCTGCAAGCAGTGAGTGGCCTCAGCAATTGCAGTTACAGGTTCAGCCTCATGGAATCTCCCCGGCCACAAGTTTCATTTGTCTGGGAACCTGTCATTGCAGGCACTGGTCACCTGGGAAGGCGATGCCCTTGTGTGTGTGCAGAAGGGAGAGAAGCAGAACCGCGGCTGGAAGCAGTGGGTGGAGGGTGACAAGCTGTATTTGGTAAGTCTTGCGTTTGCACCACTCCTTCCACTGTGCTTACACACTCTTGCAGTCACCTGGCCAGGCATTGTGACAAGAAAAATGGCCCTGAGCTCCTCCTTGCCTGAGCTCCAGCCAAATATATGTGGTCATATAGCCAGAAAGCCATTCCCATCTGGCTCCGGGGACTCCAGGAAGAAATCTGTATGGCTGTTTCTGTAAACGGCTGCAATTAAAAAGAAAGTTCAAAATGCTGAGCCAGGAAGCCAAGATCCAAGGAGAAATGCAGGGAACCTGTTAAAGACCAACAGGGGAGAAATGTGAGTCACAGAATTAAGATGCCCCAGAGGAGGGCGGCACCAGGCCTTCCTTCAATTATGAGGCTGGTAGAGAGTCTAGTAGGGAGGGAAGAAGGATGGGTTGCAGGGGGCGGACCTGGGGACACCGAGCTGTCATCATGAGGTATATCTACCTGGCCCCAAAATATTTTAGGTTAATTTGGTGTTAGCACAGGGTATTAGGAGCCGTGGCTAATATCGTCATATAATCGTATCTGCATCTAGACAGCTTAATCCTTCATTCTTCAATCTTCACGGCAATTCATGGACCCAGCATTCAAACAGTGAACATTTTTTTGTCTTTCCTGAGTTCTACCATTCATTTGTTAAGTAAATGATTCATTCAATGAATGGGTCTTCCTTCCTTCACTCATCCTTTCAACTAAGGAGTCGGGCAGGCAGCAGGCTCTAAACCTGGAATTCAGGTCACCTTGGTGCCCTTCAAAGCCAACCTTGATTCACCTGTTATCTTTATTTCAGAGGCAGTGTCAGCTAATGATATATGGGAGGTATTTGTTGTATTTTGTGCTGACAGTTTTCCCTACCTGCTCTAGTTGGGGTGATAGATGTTTTTAATTGTGGTAACATCCCCAGTGGTACCCATGGCTAAGACAATGGATTCATTGTCAGCTTCCAAGAGTACAGTAGTGTTCTCCACACTCACTTTCTCTCCTTATACCATAAGTATGGTGCAAATAAGGTCTGGAGTGCTCTCTGTCTGAAGCAAAAGTCAAACCTTCCCAGTTTCACAGGTGACCTGGGGAGCCCTCCCACAGCTCACACCCTGTCATTGGGTGTGTCACTGACAGCTGTGTTGTAATCTACTGAGCCCGGAATGCCCACAGGTAGAGGACAGCTTGCCAGCAAACTTCTTTCCAGGACCTCACCTAACACTCCTCCGTGCTAGATCCTTCTCTTCCTCATGACTTTGCTGCCTTTTATAAATTATGCAACCATTGCTAAAATCACAGGAGTAGGAAAATCCCACCCAAGAGGGTCATTTCTTTGCATTTTTCACTTTTATGGGTGCTCAAGCTCAGTTCATGTGTCAAAATCAAATGACTGCTTCCCGCAGGGAACACCAGCTGCTTGGGTCTGTGAGATCCACTTTAGTATCCTGAATGACTAAGTGGATTCTTTATTCCAACCCCAGCCCCAACCCCAGAAACTAAGAGAGCCAGCTGCTGGGCAGAAGGCAAGGCAAGCTTGTTAATCCCTCACTCACTTTCTGACATTGCAGGAGCTGACCTGTGGTGACCAGGTGTGCCGTCAAGTGTTCAAAAAGAAGTGACGCCAGCGGGGGGTCCTGCAGAGGTTGCAGAATTCTCTACCAACCTCCGGAATTGACGGGGTTTTCGCCCTTTTTGGAAACCCCATTAAGGTGCCTGGATGGGTTTTAAACTAAATGAGTGTGTAATAGTGACAGTACAGTCTTTCCTCTTTAAAACCTGGCATTAAAAGGAAAAACAAAATCACTCCCATGTTGAAATCCTTTCTATCTATGTCCCTTTATTTCTAGAGCTGTTGTAGTTACACGTGGGTAGAGGAAGTAGCTGCCTACATGCTGGTAATCTTTTTGTTTTTGTTCTTTGTTGATTTGTTTTATTTTGTCTCTTTTCTTCATTAGTTTGCTGTGGGAAGGTAGTGGATACTTTTACCTAGAAACTTTCTCTGGCCACTAATTCTTGGACATTCTCCATTTGGCAGACACTCCTTTGAGTAGTACATTAATTCTCCAACATTGTATTTAAAGATGTGAATGCCCTTCAATTTGTACCTTGCTGTGAGAAGACCACACATAGCTGTCTGCAAATTTCCAGCTGTCCTGAGTCCTGTGTCCTTCAGCCCTGTGTTGTGTAGCATGTCAATGAGCACATGTCCATTAACCCTCAATGTGCCTTCTACCAGGGGCCTAAGTTCAAGTTCTTCAGCTCCACTTTTTAGCTGGGCCCATCACATCTTTATGTCCGAGCCTTCTCCTTCATTAGTCTTCGAAGAGCCCGTAACCCCACCATCAGACAGCAGTTTCTTTGAAAAGCAGATTTACCCTAAGGGAGGAAGCAACGTGCTAGCACACGTTGGTATAATTTGAATGATCAGACCTTAACACTAATCCTAGGCATCCTAGGATTATGGGATAAATAGAGAGGTGAAAATCCTACCATGTGTCTCAAGCCAGCCTTAGCTCAAGCCCTCTGACCAGGCAACAATCATGCCATGCCCTGTGACAAGGAAGCAGAAAAGTGCCTGCCTGAGTCTTATGCTGGCTGGAGATACAGAGAAGGCAGATGGGAGCCCTCTGAGTCAAGTCAGTGACAGGTGCTCGGAGGGTAGCTGAACCCAGACACATGAGTGAAGGGCCTGGAGTGAGCGCATGCCCCTTAGTTACATTATTCATTGCTGACACAAAATACCTGACACCCACAGGTTAGGGAAGGAGAGGTTTATGTTGGTTCATAGTTTGTAGTGGTTTCAGTCCATAGCTGGCTGGGTCCAAAGCAGGGCAGAATAGCAGAGGACAAACAGCTTATGGCATGGCAGTCAGGAAGCAGAGAGACATCAAAGGAAAGGGAAAGAGATAGACCCTTCTAGGCCACACCCAGAATGGAAGACTGATCTCTTTCAGTCACCCACCTCTTCCAACCAGGCTTCATGTCCAACTGACATTTAGTATAAACTCATCAATGGGCTAATCCACTATGAGTGTCATACATTCGTGATCTAATCACCCCGCAGAGGTCTCACCTGTAAGCCCATGGGGCTTTGGGGAGACATCTCCGTAGAAACCCTAACACTCCCCCACAGATGTTCCCAGTAGCTTTGCCCTTGTTCTCTATAGCCTCAAATGAATCCTCTTTATTGTCCCTCAAGAAAACCCTACTGTGTGGGATGTGAGACAGTGGCTGAAGCATTGGGGACTATAAGCGTCAAAGTGTTCTGCACAGGTAAAGGGGTTACTATTTAATAAGGACTTTTTATTCTAGATTCTGCAAGGTATATTCCAGGGGGTGTTAGTTCCCCCAAGATTCCGTTGGCTCAAACAAAGACCCCACCACTCTCCAGCTGCCTTGGTTATGGGGCAGTTACTTCCTCTGAGCTTGTATTTCCCCATCTATAAAATTAAGGGTGAAACAGCCTGCTTCAAAGTGAGTGGTAAGTGTTAAATATGATCCAAGCTTAGAGTTTGACACAGCAGTCAGATATATATATATATATATATATATATATATATATATATATATATCCCCCTTGTTAAATTCTATGCCTTCTAAAAGTTTTAACACTGGGATCCCTTACTATGGGCATTTCCATACTTGAAAATCAGCAGAATAGAGGAGAGGAGGGTACTGGAGGGCAGGTAATCATGGGACAGTTAGGCCTACTGCATGTGAGGTGACATAGCTGTGCCTTCCATGGCCCTGTCCCCAGCCCCATTACACCTTCCAGTGACTACAGGTTACCCACCAGGCACCCATCAGCTCCCACTGTCTGGGCAAGAGGAGCCCAGGCTACACTGGAGTTGAAGGAGCAAGTCATAAGGGTGCCAGAGCCAACCCTGAGGTCAGGAGATGACGACTCATCAGGGATGAGGAGAGAAAGACAGGGAAAGAAGGGGACAATGGGACAGGTTAGAAGAGGGAGGAGGAGAGAGCTGGAGGCAAGAGGAAGAGGAAAGGAGGGAGAGATAGAGATAGGGAGGAAAAGGAGCAGAAGAGGAGGAAGCAGGGAGAGTAGGAGAGGAGAGGAGAGGAGGGAAGGAGAAGGGAAGGGAAGGGAAAGGAAGGGAAGGAAAGGGAAGGGAAGGGAAGGGAAGGGAAGGGAAGGGAAGGGAAGGGAGAGAAAAGCTCAGGGGAAAAGAAACAGAGCAGAGGGAAAATGAGGAGAGAAGAGGAAGGGAAAAGGGCAAAGGGGAATGGGAGAGAAGAGAAGCAGAAAGGAAAAGGGAAGGAAGAGAAGAGGACAGGGAAAAAATAAGCAAAGTGAGAGGCAGAGAGATAGGATAGGAGAAAAGATCCCTGCTCCTCACCAGCTGATGTAGAGAGAGGAGCAGAGTGAGAAATCCGGGTACATGGCCCACAAGCCATGGCCTTGGTGACCAAACCAGATCAAGAGAGTTTCTTGAATTTTCATTGCAAGCTTCCCTGAAGCACCCACAGCTTCACTTAAATACAACCAGCAAGGGAGGCAAAATTAGTTCACCCACAGCTGAAAAGGGTAGGCTGGCCCTGGACTGATCTTTTGGGAAAGGAACAAGTCCAGGTCACTGCCTCTGGGTTAAGCACCCCCTTTTGTGCTTTTGTGCCTTAGGGGACTGTGATATACATGCCTATTTTACAGAAAAAGAAACTGAGGCTTGTACTGGGTCAAACGCTTATCCAAAATTCCATATTTGTCAAGTAGCAGAGGCAGAACTTGAACCCAGGTGTGTCTGTCTCCAGAGCCCGAGGCCCTCCACACAAAGGCTTTGGTGACAAGGACAACATAACCCTTGCATGGCAATCTCTAGATATCAGCATTATCAGAGACCTCCAACTCTACTTCTCTCTATTCATTTGAAATTGAGCTTTGTGCATTTTTTTCTTTACCTCCACATCCACTTTAAATCTCCTTTAAGGTGAACTCCAGGACAGAAGGGTAGTCATTGGGAGTGACTAGCTTAGGCTGAGGCTTTGGGTCTTACGTCTGTGCAGAGAATCACAGAAGGGATGGTCAGGACTGTCCTGAGCTGTCTCTTCTACTTCATCCTGCTTTTCCCATCCTGCAAGATTTGTGATTGATTAGAAGGGCAGAGGTTGGGATGTTTAATTTCAACTCGCTGATTACATTTGCTATGTAGATGGGCACCATTAGAAGCAGGGGCTTGAGAAAATGAAATAGAAATGAACTAATCTGGGTTTTCAAGAACTTTAAAGATGTGGTCATGAGTTTTTCTGGAGTCAGCCCTCACTTTAGCTTTCCTCATGGTTCTGGAAAGAGATAGATGCAGTGCAAGTCTCGTGAAAGTGGGCAAAACTCTACTTTTTCTGAATATTACAACAAAAAATGTACTTAGCCCAAAAGTTCTTCCTAAGAAATTACTGTGGGCCAGCTGTTCTCAGAGGCTGTGGACACTGTGGACACAATGTCCTGAAAGAAGGAAAAATAAGCTAGGCCATGAATTTTATATGGATGGAAATTAGCCCAGGGCTTGGTTCCACAGGACAGAGAAGTTGAGAAGCCAAGTAAGAGACGAAGCAGGTGGGAGCTGAGCGATACCAGGAAGCTTCCAAAGCCACTAAGAACGGAAACACAAGAGGAGAAAGTGGTGTCACCAGAACCTGAAGCCAGTGCTGAACACAGAGGGGATGTTGTGGGATACACAACCACGGCCAAAAGCCACTCCCAAAGTAGGAGAAAGAGGAAGAGTCTGATGAACACCATGGCTTCTCCATTCTTCCCACTTTCCAATCTCCTACCGCTTTCCTCATTGGAAAAAATTCTCCAGAAGACTGCTGCTGCCAGAGAAACTGGAAAATGTGTTCCCTGCAGGTCAGAGCAGAACCGGAAAGGAGGGGGCAGGCATCTGATTGCAAACAGGCACTGAGGGGCCACACAGGTGCATGGCCCTGGCTTCCGCCCAAAGAGGTCCAGTTAGACCATCACAAGGATGCAAGAGGACCGCTTTAAGGCCCAGGCAAGCACAGCCCAGAGTGGGAAGGCTTCCTATCAGCACTATTGGCTGATTTGAGTTTAAAGAGTGGGCGGGGCTCTGGGCTATAGCTCAGTAGTAGAACATTTATCTAGCATGCATCAGGCCATATGTTCAAATTCCAGCAGCACAACATAAAATAAAATAAGAAGTGAATATGATTTGGAGAGATGTTCTCTGAAGTAAAGGGAAGGATGGAGCCCTCACCAACTGGCCCTGTCCTCTTGTACCACATGCTGTGCCAGGTGCTTTATGTGTAGACCTTAGTTCCCTCACTTGTCAGCATGACCTTGCACAGTGGTGCCAACCCCTTTTACAAATGAAGAACCATGCCCATAGTGACAGCCAGATGCAGCAGAGCCAGAGTTGAAACACAGTTTCACAGAGGCCCATCCTATCTCACTGGGGCTTGCAATGCAAGTGGTCACCTTCTGTAGTTGTCCATCAGATTTTGGGTGAATGTGACCTTTTCCAAATGCAGACAAACCTTAATCTAAATCTTAAAGGACAATGAAGTTAATAAAAGAAGGCGCTTACTGAACTGGAACAAAAGAGGCTATTTTATTAACCTAATTACTTTTAGCTCCTATTAAGTGTTTAAGAGCTCAATGGAATGTTTTCTTTTGTTAAAGTTCATTGTTTTTGTTTAAAAGGCATTATTTTAAAATTGCAGCTTCTCTAGAGTCCAGATCCTTGTCCTAACCACACACCCACAAGTTAGTCCACCACTTGGCAGGTGGTTACTCTGCTAGAGCTCCATGGCTGACATTTGCAGGTAACTCGGACCCTCCACATCGCAGAATTTCTCACACTTGCAGTTATTTCAGGATTTGTGACTTCCTGAGCCACAGGCTCCACAAAAGCCGGCAGCTCTTGGTGTCCTGCTTGCCATTGCATATGACATCTCCTGATTTCTGTCCTTTGCCTGACAGCTTCACCATCAGGCGTCAGTATTTATTGACCATGTCTCAGTGCAATGCCTCTGACAGATGCCAGACACATTTTCCATCAACCTATTCATTCAAAGTGCATTTATTTATCATCTACTATGAACCAGACACAGCAGCCAGGACTTGAGAAGACAGTAGTAAATAAAACAGGCACGTTTCTGCTCATCACAGATTTGGGTTTTCAGCAACACAAGAATTATTATCCTCATTTTATAAACAGGAAGTCTCTGGCTCCGGTGAGCAGAATGTCCCAAAGCACACATACTTCCCAACCCCAGAAGTGCCAGGGCCAAGATTCCAACATGTTCCTGGCTGGTATGGTTTAGAGACACGTTTTAAGTGTAACCACTAAAGGTTCCTATGTTGTAAGCTTGGTCCTCAATTCAGTGATGTGGGGAAAGGAAGTTTTCAGAGGAAGAGCTAGATTAGTGGGAGATCTCTAAAAGGTGCTTTCTCTGGCTTTCTATTTGGAGAAGTGCTCTCTTCCTCCTTCGTGTACTTCTGCCATACTTATCTACCATGAGTGACAGCCAAAGAGGAGGTCTCACCACTATTTGGACTTCCATTTTCCCCCAACTATGGGCTAAATGAGCCCCCTTTCTTCAGTACATTAGCCTACCTCTGACATTTCACTACAGAAATGTACAACCAGCTAATTCACCATTCACTATTACTTCTCCTTGCTGGGCAGGCAGAGAACAAACCTGCACATTTAACCAGAGAAACTAGGTGACCCTGTTGCTCTGTGTCTCATAAGGAAAGAAAATAAAAGGCCTTTGTAATCCCCCAGCCACAGATAAATGAGACCCACTCTGTAATGTTCATAACAAAATGCTTAACATATAACACTCACATAATAAATAGTGGCTAAAACCATAATTGTCTATTGTTACTTTAATTTTTAGAATGGGGCCATTTATTCTAGGGCAGTGTTTCTCAACCAGGGATGAATTTGCCTCCCAGAGGACACTCAGCAATGTGTGGAGTCGATTTTTATTGTCATAACTGGGGGTGTGATGATACTGGCATCTAGTGGGTAAAGGCCAGGCATGCTGCTAAACACCCTATCACACAGAGGGCAGTCCCGCAACAAAGAATTACTGAGCTCTAGATTTGAATATTATGGAGGATGAGAAGTTGGTCAGTGGGAACTGCTTCTATTAGCTATTCTTTTGCAGCATTATTTTGAGAGGGTGTGCTGTGATTGCCCACGTGATCGATGAGTTCCTGTAGTAAACTGAGAAGCAAAAGACTTTTATTTAAATCTCGACTATAGAAGTTATCTTCTTCGCCACAGTTTAAGAGGTTACAACTGTTTTAGTGGCCGAGGGCAGTTCTTCTCAGGTCAGCTCAGGGTGCTGCCCCTGTTCAACTCATCCTATGCCCCTTGATCTCATCTCTTCAGGAAGAGCAGGTTTTGCTCTTCTGGAAAGTGGAAGACCAAAACCTGCATCTAACTGTGTGTAGAGTGCATGCCTGTAATGTCATACTCTGGGAGGCTGAGGCAGGAAGTTTAACCCTAACCCAGCAACAATTCAGCAAAATCCAGTTTCAAAGCAAAAAGGCTGAGACAATAGCTCAGTACAAAGACCTCAGCTCAATTCATGCCTCATCCTTCCCAACCACCAAAAAAACAAAAAACATATACCTGCTCTTTTGCAGAAAGTGTCAGAATTCCAAAGGTTGAGTTTGTATTTTTAAATGGCTGCCCTCTCAAAGTCCTTTGTCCCCCATATCCCAGGCCAGGGAGCCCCTGAGCTCCATAATGACCTTCAAGGAATGTTAATGCCCTTCCGGCTAGTGGGGACTCTAGAAGCCAATACCATGTGACATGATTAGAACTATTCCAAATCCCATTCATGTTAAGAAACAATGACCTTGTCAGAAATGTCAGGATAATTAGAAAGAATTGCCATTTTTCTAAACTATGGTGAAGCTCTGGTAGGTACAAAGATATCTGCTGGGAAGTAACTCAGTTTCCTATAAACCATGAAGTTACAGAAAATCAGCAAGTATCCAGACCAGTCCCTGGTCCTGTACCCTATGCAGGACTGGCAGGCCCCAGGTATCATGTGTCAATTATGCTTCAGTGAAGTTTTCACTTGTGTTTTTTAAGTCAAGACTCTGCATGGTAAATCTGATTATCTCTGGCTATAGACATCAGGAATTCAGTTGCAGTATGGAAACAGGAGGGGCCACAGCAGTCACCTGATCCCCCTCCACCCTCCCCCCAGCCTGTTAGAAGATGGAGGGACTTACCAAGATCTCTTAGTTAAGTCTTAGCTTCAAGAAAGCTGGAACTCAAATTTGGATTCTCCCAACTTCTACTCCAGAGCTCATTCCAATGACATTGAGGTCTAAGGAAGATGAGAGCCTCATTAAAAGCCAAACTGCCTCCCTCATGGTCTTGTTTTCAAATAGGAAGAAATTGCAGAGCACAGTATCAGGTTGGGGTAACCTAAGGGATCATCTTAGATTTATGGTACAAACCATCTTTTGTTTCCTAGGGCATTTTTCCTTGTTGTCTTGTATAGTCTTCATGAGAACCAGGAAGGAAAAGAAGATGCTATTAAAATCTCATTGGCAGGAGAGGAAACTGACATCCAAAGCTTCCCCCATCCCAGGAAGCCAACCCCAGAGCAGCCTCTCTGCCACTCTTCTCCTAACACACATTCCAAAGAGAGCTTCCTCCTCTTATTTGACGCTCACATTTCTTACCTGGAATTCTAAAATACAGAAGAAATGCCAGGATGCTCAGAAACCCCAGGCAGAGCCCACTGAGACTGGGGCACCCCTTCTGAAAAGGAAAGGGAACACCAGAAAGAGAAACTCAGGCAGACCCTGATGCCACCCAAGACTTGCCAGCATTGAGGGTGAGCATTTCAACAGGCACAGCAGTCCACCTCCTTGCTTGCCTCTCCTTCCAAGGCTGGAAGGGAGAATGGGTGTCCTTTGACTTCAGCTCTCCCACTGGGATAGGAAGGAGACAGAGAAGAGGGCCACACTCTCTTGTACTCCTTCAGGAGCAGAAGTTAAGCCTCACCAGCCAACAAGTGGACTTTGCTCTTTGGCTGCTTGAAAAGCCGGCTTGTCTCAAGTCCAGTTTCCAGTCTTGTATTTCACATGAAACATCAACAGGGAATCTGTTTAGAAAGAACCACATCTTCCGTGGGATAAATTAAAGTGTTTGCTACAACCTGTGCTCACCCACTCTGACCTGCTTAGTGGGCTTCACTGGTCCTTGCCTTGGGGGATGCTCCCAACCTCCCCACCCAAGAAAGTTCCTCTCTCCTGCTCCCTACACAAAGAGGACTCTGCCCATCATAGTCACATCAGGAGGATTCTGTCATTAACAGACATCAGTGGGGCTTGGGATAAAGGTCTTACCAATGTGAGAAGAGAAAAGATGAAAAAGAGAAGCCGGTTAGGAGGAAGCAGAAGGATGGCAGGGCAAAGTGGAGGGGAGCGGGATGGAAAGCAACTGGTTTGTTGGTTAAGGGTTGGGCTCAAGAGCTCTGATGCACGGGCTCAAACAACCATGCACCAAAGTTCTAGGACATTCCATTGTGGGTTTGTCCCTGGTGAACAGTTATTTACCAGCTGTACCCAGAGCAAAAGCATCAATCACCTTTACTTTCCTCTTGCCCTCTAGGTCTCTGTAGAAAGCTAAACCATAAATCAGCTCCAAGTAGACATGGAAGAAAAAGAAAGACCCTGTTGCTGCTGTTTCTCTACCCATGTGACCATGAGCCCTTACTTAAACTCTCTGAGTCCTTCCCTCAAGCAGAAAAAATAAAGCTTGACCTTCTCATAAGGGGCCATGGGTTTTCAGAAAGCTAAAAACTGTCACAGCTCTAAAACCTGGGAGTGCTCACCACACACCAGCATGAGGGAAGCATCCATTAAGACAGCACTGAAAGTTTGATTCCCTGATGGATGGGTTCTCGGCTGGGTGTGTTCTCATGGCCTCTGCTCAGGTCCTCGCCCAGGCCCCAACGGGCCCTGAGACACACGCTGATCTTGCAAGAAGCCTCCATTATGTTCTGTAGTCCATGATTTTAAGTAGCATAAGAGATATTTTGGGCTGGAGTCATATGTTTGGAAAAATTCCATGGGAGTCCATGTGGAAAGTGAATTAAAAGTGGGCTCAGTTGGTCTAGGTCTTTGACAGAGTAATCTTTTTGAAAGGAATAATGGACTTATCGTATTGTATATTTCTTACTGTTTTGGAGAATCTAGCTTGTATCAGGTACAGTGTTAGGCTCCTCTAATTCATTTGCTTATTTAGTCTTCACAATAATTCAGTAGGGGGAAGGTTACATTTTTATCTACAGGTTACAGATAAGGATCCCATGGCTGGCAGCCTCCAGGCTGGGAAATCATCCCAACCTGCCTCCCACCCAAGCCTCCGACCAGCTGTTAACCATTCCCATTCCTTGTTTCAACTTTGTTATTAAAGAAAGCTGACTCAAGCTTAGTGTGAGGGAGACTATTGTGCCCTACCTCTCCAAAGCAGCGGGCAGGCAACATTCAAGAACCAGTTGGCATGACAACTGAGCAAGGAGGATACTTTCAAAATGGGCAATTTAGTTTTAAATGATTATTGCTTTTTTAACTGAATGTCACATTCCCATAATTGCAAGGACAGCTAATTGGGCAATTGTTCAGAATTTCTCAATTCTGCTCTTATTTCACTTAATGTGTATATATGCACAAGCACACTTCCTCTGTCTCTGCCTCTGCCTCTCTGTCTCCCTCTGTTCTCACACACACATACACAAAGTGACTCACGAAATGGGCCACGTAACCAATTCCGTATGCACCATGACCAACACTGAGCCATTTAGTGGGTGTTGATGGTTAACACCAACACTTCCTGATTGTGTTTGACCCACAATGCAGCCCCCAAACACTCCTCTCATACAGAAGATGCTTCTGTGGGACAAGATGGTGCCAAGCTGCTGTCCACACCTACTCATCCCAACAGAGTAACTATCTGACCTGGGGATTCTGACTCCGGAAAGTTTGACATGGATCCTCCTAAGTTTTAAAAAATTCTGAAGCTTGCATCCTTATCACCCTCATCCTTCTTGGTTCCCTAGCACAGCTGTTTATTTTTTTTTCAAAAGACATATGTTCTTTTGTCCCCCACATTTTATGACCTAAATGATGTCATTTGAGGGAGAATTGCCTGGTCTATGTAGAGAAATCTATTTGATCTGACTTCATCACGGACCCCATGGCCACATGCATTATATCTGAACTGGAACCTGGCTCTTTGACCTCACTGATTTACTAAGCCATTGTCACAAGTTTTTGTTGTTTCTAATATTGTTTATAAAACTCTAAATCTGGTGAACCATCCCTGGCTGATAAATTAGTGTTAAACTGATTTCACAGAGAATGTTTCTACCACGCCCTTGGAAAAACTGTCCCTTTAAAAAACAGCAGAGAGAAGTGGTTAATTCATAGTGTTTCATCCCAGGGCAGTGGCCTGAAACTGTTGTTTAACTGAGCTGAAGCCCAGAGATGAAAAGCCGGGGACAGAGAGCGCATCACCCTGAGAAGGAATGGAAATCATATTTCCAACTCAGATGACAGATGCCATTCTGACCTTTCGCTGCTGATTGCGAGCCTCTGAAGCACAAAGCAGTCCCTTTCTTCTGATTTTCTGACTACTGTTTCATCATGTTCTATTCAGAGAAATTACAGGAGAATTTTCTTGTTTTTTACGTATCAAATAAGATAATGGCACAGGGAAATGAAGTTCTGGAAACAAATAAATTGCTGGAGTCGCACAGGCAGCGGTGAGCTTCTGAAGATGCTGAAGGCTGGGTGGGTGGTTAAGGAGGTGGGCAGGAAGGCCTTTATCCAGCCATATGTTCAAATAAACTGCCCTTGACCCGAGGCCCCATTGTCAACAAAATACGAGTCTCATGCTAACAGCCCAACGGAAAGACACTGAGGAGGGACCTGACATTTACTGAGTAGCTTTCATTTCTGTTATTTTTTCTGAGCCCTACAATGGGCCTATAGTGTACGTTCTATTAATTTTATGGACAAGGGAGCTGAAGATTGCCTTTCTTACTAGGAAGTTGCCGGACTTTCTCTTTCACAACCTCATTCTACTGTTCAAAGTAATTCAAAGCTACATCTTCAGTGTTCTCTCAGCTGCCTGTCCAGCTGGTCATGGCCGCATCAGGACAAGCCACTGTTGCTAAAAACATCTCCAGGACTTGAGGCTGTAACAGTCCCAGAGCTGGGTGAGGTGCTGGGCCAGTCATTATGAATGAACTTGGCCACTGCTTCTCTTCTGGTTGTTTTTGTAAGTCTAAGTACTTCAGGAACCTCAAAAGTCCCCTGGCTCAAAGAGGGTCACTGGAGACATGAGCTCTCATTTTTCTTTCCTTTTTAAAAAGACAAAGCTTTTTAAAATAAAAAAAAGCAATAAATGCTTTCTATAAAAACATAAAACTCAATACAGAGAAGGGCAAAAAATTAGAAACCCCCTGTCAACCACTTTTCCAAACATAATCACACAATCAGAGGTGTAAATTACAGATCAACATTGAAAGGGTTTTCTTTCTTGACATGCTGCTTCAGAGCCTGATCATTCTCCTCAGAAATGGAGATAGCAGATCTAAATCTTTATTTATCACCATATAGCATTTCACTTTATAAATTTCTACCATTCATTCAACCAATCGTGACAATATGGAATTTCTGTTAATTTTTATAAACAATAGTGGAACAACCACTCCTGAATGATATTGCTCTGTTTTTAAACTTCTATAATTATCTCCTTCACCACTAGTTCCCAAAAATAAAGGAGTTAATGAACTATCTAGGAGGGGTTTTTTCATTCTTCCCTTTTTCTTTCATTACCAAATTTGGACAAAACAGTAGCTTCAAAATGACCAAAGGAAATTTTCTTTTATTCCTTGAATTTTCTTCCAAGTGTGGTTCTTCGCCCATTTTTGCTTTCCACCTGATTGCTTGCTTCCATGTTTTAACACACTCCTCTTTATTGTGCTCACTATATAATGTGGATGGCTCTGAAAGCACCTTTTATGGGCTTCTTTTCATGCTATCTACAGTCTGTCCATTTTCTCTGAGTTCTAGAGGTGGGTAATCCAAGTCTGTCCAAAGCTTTTAGCCTGAGAGCACCACAAGGAGGTAAGAAACTCTTTTCTAAATTAGGTAAAGCCTGAAAGGCTTAGGCTCTTTCCCTACTGGGTTTTTATCCAGTCCCCAGACAGCTCCCCTCAGACTCTGGAAAGGTAACTGCACTTCAGAAACACCCCTTTGGAGTGATGAGTCTGGCTTTCAAGGAGAACTTTCTAGGGTAGGTAGGTGGAAGCCTCTTCACCCTGAGGCTTTTTGGTTTGGCTTTTTAAATTATGCACAGAAGGCCTGCTTGTTGCCTCAGTCTGTGTGGCCAAATTTAACCAAAATGATAACAATATGACTGTGAATGAAGCTCAGTGGTACAGTGCATCCCCAGCATTAGGAAGTCTCTGAGTTCCATTCCAGCACCAAATCACAGTAATACAATCAGCACCCAAGTCCTGATCCTGAGTGCACTGCGGACACCCAGCCTGACTGGCTGGGCCCCTCACTCTGTGACTTTTACCACCCAGAAGCTGCCTGGGAAGAAAACTGGGACAACCCCCAACCCTGAAGTGGAATTTTCTTGTCACTTACAGAAAATCAAAATACTCACTTCATTTTCAGTCTCCAGTTGATTTTATCAAGTATTTTCTGTGCTGAACAGGAGTCTTAGCTGTTTCAGGTTTTATATTTTTGTCTTAAATTTCCTTAGATTGCACCTTTGAATGTGTGTGATGCAAAATTCACATTTAGTTGGCCTATAAACTGCGAAGTTTTTCCATCACCCAGGAAAGAAAAATCTTATCTCCAACATGCTATATAGTATCTGCCTTACAAAATCTGAGTTTTGGATAAAATAGAAATATTTCTTAAAAATAGTAATAAATCACAGGACTCCCAGTTAAATTTAAATTTGGATAAACTAGTAAACTTTTAATAAAGTATATCTCAAATATTGCATGGAGTTTTTACCAAATAATCATTGTTTATTTAAAATTTATATGTAAATAGCTATCCTGTGTTTAAACTGGCAGCCCTGTATCTGTTCTCTTCTCTACAGTTTGGAGCATAGTTGTATGAATTCTCACTTACCTGATTCCATCAGAATGGCTTTTTTTTTTTTTTTTGTCTTTTTCCTTTTTATCGGTACCAGGGATCGAACTCATGACTGCCTGCTTACAAGGCAGGCGCTTATGCCGCTGAGCTAAATCCCCAGCCCCCATCAGAATGGCTTATAAGACAAGTTTACAAGTCATGGCAAATCCAGTTAGACTTCTCCGTTTCATTGTTTGACCACTACTTTTTAGCCTTTAGGATAGGAAGTTGTACTTTTTCTTTGATTGGCTGTTGTTGGATGTTAGCTTTTTGGATGAAGTGTTGGTCAAAATCTTAAAATTTTTTAAAATTCTTCCATTCAGTATTTCAAGAGAATGATTTTGTAATCCAATTTCATTCTCTATTCAGAGTTTAGGAATTCCATTCTCAACTGGTATCTTTTGAAATTATAAAATATATAATGTCCAACCTCTAGCAAATCTCCTTGGAACTCTATTTTCTCTCCTCCCTAATTCTCTTACATTTCCACTCTTTCTGAAGTTCCCGACAAACTAAAAATGTCTCAGAATTCTATATTTCTATGCCCTTTGGCTTCTCAGCATTTTTAATCACTGTTTCCCATTCTTCTGTGGCCTGACCACCTGCTTCAGAGATGGGCTCGCCTTCTCCTTTCTTCTGCTTTTTTTTCTTTGACCTACTCCACGAAATTAATTCTGTAGAAACAAACTCCAACCCTCAGTGTGGTGATAGGGAAGAACTGAAGTCGGGATAGGATTGGAAGCATGAGACAAACTGCAAAGTGTTCTCTAAGAGCGGCTGGAGCAGGGTAGTGTCTCTGAAAACATCTATGCTAATAACTGACATCTCATTTCATAGGTAAGTGGTAGATCTCACAGTTTAACAGTTCGGAGGAGTTAAGTGATTTGTCAGATATATTCAGGAATGGGACACATAAGGATTCTGAAGTCTTGGCACTCCTAGGTTATGATGTCTCTTCTTGCACATTTAAGTGTGCACTGCGGGAGTTATAGTAACATAACATTTGCTGTAGAATGTAGTTCTCATGACAGTCAATTCTCCAAAATTTACTCCACTTCTCCACTGCTAGTTTGCTAAGGCTGCCATAACAAAGTACCCCAGAGTAGGTACCTTAAAGAACAGAAACATAATGTCTCTCACTTCTAGAAGCCACAAATCTGAGATGAAGGTGTTAGCAGGATTGGTTCCTTCTAAAGGTTGTGTGGGAAAATCTGATCCACACCACCCTCCAAGTCCTTTACCTTCCTTGGATTCTCAGCGTAGATCCAGCCTCTGCCTTCTTATTTACGTGGTCCGCTCCTTGAGTGGGGGTCAGTGTCCATATTTTATCCTTTCATACAGAGGCCGCTCATATCTACCTAGGAGTCCCCCTACTCTAGTGTGACCTCCTCCTAATTTCATGCAAGGACTCCAGTTCCAAATAAGATCACATTCTGAGGTACTGGGGATTAGAAGTTCAACACACGAATTTTGTATGGGCAGTGGGAGGAGTGAGGATAATATAAAATGTCCCAAAACACTGAGGTATGCTGGTTGGATTCCTTGTGTTTTGTCACTGATTGAGAAGTGGGAATGTTTCAGAATTTTATAGGAAAGGCTTTCTGTTTTCTAAAAGAAAAAGTCATAAAAATAGAGCTTTTTTTCTCAATGTATTGTCAACTCTCAGTGTGGCATTTAAAAGTGAAGCCACCACATGCCACGCTGAGAATAACCAGCATGGCATTCACACTCACCAGAGAGAATCTCAGTCAAAAACTGTTCATAGATGCACACCCCTGTGGCATCCATGGCATAGGAACTAATTCATTTTCCTTAAGCCAGCTTTGGCCAATATCTTCTGTAATCTGTTGCCAAAACCATCCTGATTCTAACTCAAAAGACACTATCAGGTAGATATATTATAAATATTACTCAAAATTTATTCAGCCCACCAGTTTTGAAATGATACATATCATGATGATGTATGTATTTGGGAAAACTACATTATTTCAAATTTGATGCACAGAGTGAGACCAATTAATATATTACACCGAGCAATTTTAAATTCTCATAGCTCAAATTTGCAAAACAAAGTACAGTTGTTCTCAAATTTAAGTGTGCCTGGGAATTATCTAGAGGGCTCATTAAAACAGATTGCTGAGCCTAGCCCAGTTTCTGACTTAGTAGATGGGAAATGATGCTCGAGAATTTGTATTTCTAAGCAGTTCCCAGATACCTCTGGTTGGAGTACCAACTTTGAGAACAATTGGTCCAGTGAAATAAATCCTGTATCAAAACAGTTTGGTGTGTGTGAGACTTTTTGGGAAGAGGAGTGTCCTAAACAGAATCCTAGAAAGAATCATCCCTTATGAAATATACAAAGCACTGTACTGGATAGGCTGTATTTATTTATTTATTGCTCACTAAGGAAAAAACTGAGATCTGGCTCCAGGTCTGTAAGTTTGTGGTCTTTTTACAAACGTGTGCCATTCAGAGACAAAATGGTGGTCTAAAACGTGGGGTTGTTGCATCAGTGCAATTCAGAAATTACTGAGTGTTATGATGCCACGCCAGAGCCTCATGCAGTCATAGGTGGGGCTTTTTTAGAGGTGTCTGGATCTAGACTGTGTGACACTAGGATTGACTCATGGTGCAGTGCTAGGCTCAAGGGCTGTAGGATTAAGAGTGTTGAGTGCTGCTCGCCCTAAGACAAAATATAAGAGATAGAAAGAGCTGTGATCATACCTTGCTGTTTTGCTACCTCCTGCCCACTGTGAACTGTTCCTCCTCTGTCTGCCATGCCACCATGCCTGGAAACCAGATGATTATGACTGAAACCTCTACAAACTGTGAGCTAAATAAACCTTTCTTCTCTTATCTTGTGGTGTTTCTCCTTGCTGAGGCAAAATTAACTAAGACACTGTGTATCACAGTTGAAGAAAAAAGGTATCAGGCCCAAACCAATTGCCCTCCACCAGGCACGGTGAACAGCTCTGCTTCGGTCCTTCCCCTGAAACTGCTCAGCCTCCTGATGCAAGAGCTTGTTTTGCAGCTAAAGTCACAGAGTCAGTCATGTTACTCTGCCTTTTCCTTTCTACTGGTGGAGACCAAACCCCCACGATGTAGTCAGCCATGCTACTCTGAATTCTGAGAGTGCCATGTCCCTTTCTGCCACACTGCAGATACCACATACTACTTTGTGCTATTAGAGAGGAAAGAGCAGTTTGGGAAGGGCTAACCAGGACTGTGTCTGAAAATGCTAGAATCTGAAGCACCCCTTGCACAACAGTTTACTCCCATATGAAATGTCTCACTTGTCCCAAAGAATTCTTATTTAAGAAGGAGACAAGGCTACACTGGATTCCTCACTCAGCAAAACTTTCTCAAATGTGGCTCCCCCAAGAGGCAGGTAGATGAAATTTTTCTCATCACCTTGGCATTTGATCCTGACAGAAATCACAGCTCAGTGCCCTTTAAAATCAGAAATTGAAGAAGATGGAATACAGTCAATTGTGAGACTGAACTGGCACCTCTGGTCTGGAACCTGTCCTCAGAAAGATTTTCCTTTGAAAATGGACAATACCCCAGCCACCACACAGTGCTCCGCAGGCAGCTGTGCAGGAGTAGTGGGAACGGAACTACCCTGACTTCGTCATCCTTATCCTCCAGACAGACTTCCCTAAGGCCCTCCTGCACTTAGAGTGGGATCACAGGCCAAAGCCCAAGGCTTCTGCATATCTGCATGTGCGGGTGCTTGCTGAAATCTGCTGTTTCTTCCTTCCTATCTAGAATCCAGAAGCAAAGGGGCTGGAATTGTGAACAGCAGACTTCTGGCTCAAGCTCTTTGCTTAAAAGGAAACTCCTGAGAGGGAGGTTGACTTGTTGAAGGTCACAAGGGATGTTAACAGCCAAAGAAAGACCCCATTGAGGGCTGGTGTGGAAAAGAAGCTGGCTGGGAGACACATTTTGATCTAGTTTGGGTTTGTGCTTACATTTCCTAAAGTGAGGCAGTGGGAAAGGACAAGACTAAAACCGATAACGGTCAAGGAAAAGAAAGCAACAGGAAAGGTACAACACGGAGATTACAGAAAGAGCACCACCTCACTCCTGGATGTGAGACATGTTATCTACAATCCCCGTTTACCTCACACTTTTCGTGGGGATGGATACTTATCACTATTTTACTAAGAAGAAAATCAAGGCCCAAGAGGCTGATTTGCCCAACAAAACACAGTTCATCCCTAGCAGAGCTGGGATGTAAAGCATCACTGTATAGTTCCCTAGACGTTCATTCCTCCATCTGTAATCACCTCCCCATCTTCCATCTCACGAAGTGAAGCCAGAGCCACCACACCAGTCTGCTAACTGGTGTCCCACCCCAGGAATCCCTGCAAGTTATACCTCTTCCACATCACCACTAGGCCATTTTTTCCAGAACATCTGTATCTAACATTGCCAGAGTAACACACAGAGGCAATTACATACTATATAGACGTTTATGTCTGTTTTATTTCACTTATTACAATGTTTCTAAAAGTCACTCCTGCTTTAGCACATTCCCCCTTTTTCCATTACTGATAGCATATATTTCTCAACAATATACACATTCTACAGTTTGTCCATTTGTTTACCAGCTGATAGGCATTTAGGCTGCTTCAAAGATGTTTTGGCTATTATGAATACAGCTGCTGTGAATATTCACACAGTTCTCCGTGTGGACATCCATTTTCTGTTTTCTTGGGTGAATATATAGGAACAAAATTTCTGGAAATTATGTTGAGGTTATACTTAACTTTATATGAGAAACTGCCAAATTTTTTCTAAAGTAACATTACTATCTTGCGTTCCCTCCAACAGTGCATGCAAGTTCCAGTTGCTCCATATTCTTGCCATCGCATGGTTTTGTCATTTTAATTTTAGTAATCTAGTGGATGTGTAGTAGTTTTCCACTGTGGTTTCAATGAATGGTGTTCAACATCTTTTTTAAACAGTGCTAGAGATAGAATCCAGGGCCTCCTACATGCGAGGCAGGTGCTCTATTGCTGAGAATCCCCACACTCTGTATGCATTCTTCATTTTATTTATTTATTTATTTATTTATTTATTTATTTATTTATTTTTGGTACTGGGGATTGAGCTCATAATCTCACACTTGCCAGGCAGACACTTATGCTACTGACCTAGATCCCCAGCCCCATGTATGCATTCTTTAGTGAAATGTTTATTCAAATCTTTTAATCTATTTTTAAATTTAGTTGTTGCCTTATTAAGTTGTAAGAATTATATATTACAGATTTGAGTTCTTCGTTGGCTGTATGTTTTATGAATATTTTTACTTGTCTGGGGTTTTAAGTTTCTTAATTATGCTTTGTAAAAACACTGTCTTTTGATGAAGTCTAATTTAATCATTTTTTCTTTTATAATTCATGCTTTGTGTGTCCTACTTAAGAAATCTTTATCTAATCTAAGACCCCTAAGATTTATTTCCCTGCTTTGCACAAGAAGTTTTATAGTTAGTTCTTAAATTTAGTTCTATGATTTGTTTAGTTTTTGTATACAATGTGACATAAAAGTCAAGATTCATCTTTTTGCATCAAGTTATCAAATTACCAATCCTACTTTAGGGAAGGGGCCCTCGGTATATTTTAATTTTAAGAAATGAGGTTCTACCAGAACAGAATTTTAAAATTGGGGGCTTTTTTGTTTTTGTTTTGAAACGAGGGCTCACTATGTGTCCCCGGTCAGTCTTGAACTTCTAAGCTGGTCCGAGCTTAGAGACAGGTGGTCCTCCTGTCTCAGTCCCCTGAGTGATGGGATTACAGGTGGAGAAAACAAATAGTGTCCTGGATTATTTAGTCATATTTTAAATGTCCACATTTAACAAGTTAATCCTTTTACTCCATCAGGTACAATGAATGTATGTACAAGAAGTGATCAAAATATACAATGAATGTTTAAATTTTAAAAACTTGGACAGTAGGGAGAGGAACCAAGATGGTAGAGTGGTAAGTAGCAGAGAAAGAGTCTCTCTGAGAGTTGGCATCTAAATGATGGTATATAGCAATGTGACGAAGCCCAGAAGGAAGGAAGTGGGTCCCTTGCACCCAGGAAGTCTGAAGCACAAATTGAAGCCCAAAAAGAGTGAAGAGAGAAACTTCAGTGAAGAAGAAAGAGGCAGCTGATGGTGCCAGAGACAAGATGAGGAGATAGTCAAACCTGCAGACACACAGTGACTGCTGGTAACCACAGAGGCCTCCACATAGAGACACAACAGTGAAAGAAGCAGCAGGTGTGGAAGATTGCACTAGCTGGTGGTAAGTGCTGAGGGCTCAGTCTTTCTGTTAGAGTGAACAATTGGCCAGCAGCCATCTTGGAGATGGATCAGCTGAGATCAGTACTCAGAGCAGCTTCTGGTTCTATCTAGTGACTCCCAGCTGGGCTCAGGCCTCTGGAAGGTGTACTGACAGCTGCAGGCCGATTGAGGCTAATCTCAGCCAGAATTTGACATGCAGATAAGTGAGGCATATAGAACTCCAGTTAGCCAAAAAAAAAAAAAAAAAAATATATATATATATATATATATATATATATATATATATATAGCTAGATGTATCATAATCAAGATTCCAGAAATTCAACACAAAAATAGAATCTTAAAAGCTGTTAAGGAAAAGAAACAGATCCCCTATAAAAGAAATACCATCAGAATCACAGTTGACTTCTCACTTCTCAGCACAAACCCTCAAGTCAGGGAGAGCTTGGAGTGAAGTGTTTCAAGTTCTAAGGGAAAACAACCTTCAATCTAAATTGATATATGCCACAAAACTATCTTTCAAAACTGATGGAGTAATAAAATACTTCCATGGCAAGGAATACCTGAGGAAATTCATGACCACTAAACCAGCACTCCAAAATGTTTTGAAGGGCATTCTAGAAAGAGATTTTTAAAAAGACTACAATCTCATGAATCCTAAGAGGAAGAATCTACTAGGCAAGACAAACAATTAAACAGAGGGATAAAAGGTGGAGGGAGCCAGCAACAGGCAAATAGCATGACAAGGATGTCAGTATGAATCATTTATAATGCTCCATATTAAGGGTCTCAATTCAAAAATCAAAAGCAGCAGCCTGGTAGAATGGATCAAGAAGCAAGAATCAATATGTCGTTTATGAGAAACACATTTAATTCAAAAAGAAATTTATAGACTGAAACTCAAAGGATGAAAGCAATATTCCATGTGACAGGAACCCAGAAAAAAGCAGGAGTAGTTATTCTATTTTCAGACAAAGTGCATTTCAAGCCAAGATCCTACATCTTTGTAAAAGGAACAATTCAAGAGGAAGAGGTAACAATCATAAATATGTAAGCAACAAATACCAGTGCACCCAACTATATAAAACATTACTAACAGACATGAAAAATCAATTAAGCCCTAATACAATTTTATTAGGAGACCTCAATATCCCACTGTCACAAAAAGGCAGATCAACTAGACAAAAATCAACAATGAAATATTAGAACTAAATCAAACTTTTGAACAATGGACCAAAAAGATGTTCCACTCCCACATCAGAATACATGTTCTTCTCAGCTGCACATGGGACATTCCCATTCTCCAAAATAGACCATATACTAATTCACAGAACATGGTTAAGTAAATGCAAAGAAATTGAAACAATCCCATGTATATTATCAGACCATAGTGCAATGAAATTGGAAAGCAATGACAAAAGAAACCACAAGAACTTCATAAACACATGGAAATTAAGCAGTACCCTACTGAAAAACCAATTGGTCATAGGTGAAATTAAAGAAGAAATCACACAGTTTCTACAATTAAATGTTACTGACAGTACATCATACAATGAAAGCAGTCCTAAGAGGCTAATTTATAGCAGTTAAAACCTATATCAGGAAAACAGAGTAAGCTCAAATAAACGACTTAATGGTGAACCTCAAACTTCTAGAAAAAGAAAAACAGGCTAATTCAAAAGCTCATACAAGGGAGGAAATTACAAAGAGCAGAGCAGAAACTAACACATGGGAGACTAAGAAAACAGTACAAAGAATCAAGGAATCAAAGAGTAAGTTCTTTGAAACACTAAATAAAACCCACAAACCCTTATGCAACCTTACCAAAAAAGGGAAAGAAAAGGCTCAAATCTACCCAATTAGGAATGAAAAGAGTGAAATCACATGGACTCTACAGAAACACAGGAGACCATCTAGAGCTACTTTGAAAACTTGTATTCTAATAGGATGGAAAATGCAGAAAAAATAGACAGATTCATAGATGCATATGGAGTATCAAAGCTGAATGCAGAAGATTTTAAAATCCTAAATAAACCAATACCAATCAATAAAATAAAAGATATAATTAAAAACTTATCAACAAAGAAAATCCCAGGCCCTGATGGATTTACTGCTGAATTCTAAATAATATTTAGAAAAAATGTAACACCACTACTTCTCAAACTCTATTGAAAGGGAAGCAATATTCTCCAAGTTATTCTTGGAAGCAAGCATTACCCTGATACCAAAACTGTAGAAAGAACAAACTAAGGAAAAAAATACCATCCAAACTCCTGAATGTACATAGGTGCAAAAATACTCAATAAGATACTGGCAAACAGAATGCAGCAAATCAGCAAATACACTATACAAGTAGGATTCATCCCAGGGATGCAGGGGTGGTTTAACAGAAATAAATCAATAAATGCAATAGAGCAAAGGACAAAAATCATATGATCATCTCAACAGATGCAGAAAAAGCTTTTTAACAAAGTCCAGCACCCATTCATGATTAAAAAAAAAAACCTACAGAAAATTGGCATGATGTGCTTTATCTTAATCTGATAAAAGCCATCTATGAAAAGCCAACAGTCAACATCACACTGACTGGGCAAAGGCTGAAAGCTTTCACTGTTAAATCAGGAATACGATGAGGCTGTCAATTATCTCCACTATATCCAACATAGTCCTGATATTTAAGCCAGAGCAATAATACAAGAAAAAGAAATGGAACAATCATAGGTAAGGAAGGAATTAAACTATCATTAGTTGTGGATGACAACATACTCTACATAGAAGACTCCTGGTTACAAAGTCAACACTCAAAAATCAATAGCCTTCCTCTACATGAATGACACTTACTGAGAGAGAAATCAAGGAAACAGTATCTTTTACAATAGCATTCAAAAAAGGTGACATACCTAAGAGTCAATCTAACAAAGGCTGTAAAAGATCACTATGCTGAAAACTACAGTACTTTGAAAATGGAGATTAAAGAAGACATCAGAAAATGGAGAGATATCTCGTGTTCCTGAATAGGAAAAACCAATATAGTGAAAATGGCCATATTTCCAAAACTGTTATACAGATTTAATGCAATTCTGAAAAAAATTGCAATAGCAAATGTCACAGAATTGGAGAAAACAATCATAAAATTCATTTGGAATGAAAAGAAACCTAAAATAGAAAAAGCAATTGTCTTGGTTGCTTTTCTCTCATTGCTTAGACAAAATACCCAACAACCAAAATGAAGGAAAGGTTTATTTAGCAAAAGGTGAAAGATTTATAAGATCTGAAGGGAAACCAGAGTATTGGGAAGGTTTATTTAGCTCACAGTTTGTGGAGGTTTCAGTCCATTTTCAGCAAGCTGAGAATGGCAGGGTGACATGGGTAACAGGTAACCTTTCATGGCAGCTGCAACAGACACCAAAAGCAACAAAAGCTCAAGGGCAAAAAAGGAAGGAGATCACCTCTTTTCCTCCCTTAGATCATAACTAGGTTATGCTCCTCAATCAGATGTTGCACTCACACCATCTTTGTGCCCTCCTCTTGCATGGGTTGAGGATGCTATAAAGTAAGGATCCTGGTCCCCTGCTTAACCACTTAGTTAAACTTCTGATCTTCTCAAATTGACACAATGAACACTATCCTAGAGAGGGAACAGTATGTTCTTTATGCCTCAAGATGAAGAGTTGCTGAGTTACTTAGTTAAGCTTCTAGATTTCTCAAGCTGACACAATGTATCAACCATAGCAGCAATTCTGGGCAACAAAAGGCAAGGCAGGGAACATCACAATCCCTGACTTGAAATTATACTTTAAAGCTACTGTTATAAACACATCATGGTACTGACAAAAATAAATTTAATTTAAAAACAGATCTGAAGATTAAAGGAACAGATTAGAAGATGTAGAAACCACTCCAGACATACTCAGCCATCTTATCTATGACAAAGGTGCCACACACATTCACCTGAAGCAAGCCTCTTCAATAAATGGTGCTGGAAAAACTGGCTCTGTACATGCCTAAGATGAAAATTGGACCCATATCTTTTATCATACACTGAACTAAACTCAAAATGGATCTTTGATCCAAATATTAAAACAGAAACATTAAATCTTCTGGAAGTTAGAATAGGTAAAACTCTTCAAGACATTGGTATAGGCAAAGACTTTATGAATAAAACTATGACCACAAAGGAACTTTCACAAAGAATCAGCAACTGGGATCTCATTAAAAAGCTTTTGCACAACAAGAGAAACCACCAAGAGAGTAAAGAGACAACCAACAATGTGGGAAAATGCGTTCACTAGGTCTTCCTCAGAAAAGGATTACTACTGAGAACAAATAAAGAATTCAAAAACAAATCAACTCACCCAAATTTAAAGACCCAATCCAAAAATGAGCATCTGAGATGAATATACACTTCCCAGATGAAGAAATACAAACAGCAAATAAATGCATGAAAAAATGTTCAACATCACTGTTCATTTGAGAAATACAAATTAAAACAACACTAAGATTCCATCTCATCTTGGAAAGAATGGCTATTATCAAGAAACCTACCAGTAACAAATGCTGGTGGTGTTGTGGGGGAAATGGAACACTTTTTTATTGTTGGTGGGAATGTAGATTGGTACAACCACTGTAGAAATTAGTATGGAGAATCCTCAAAAAATTAGGGTTGGAGGTTCCATTTGACCCAGCTATTTCCTTTCTGAATATCTTCCCAAAAGAATTAAAAACATTGTACCACAGTGATATATGTGTGCCCATGTTTATAAAAACACAATTCATAGTAGCTAGATCTTGGAAACAACCCAAATGCCCATCAACCAAGGAATGGACAAAAAAGATGTTTTTTTATACAATGACTCTATATCAACCACAAAGAAGGATAAACTGGAGACTTTTTTGGATGCAACAGGGAACCATATTCATAAGTGAAATAAATCAGACACACATGTACAAACATTGTATTGTCTTCCTAGTGTGAGAAGTTGAAAGAGTAAATAAGATCCAAAAATGTACCATAAATATTGTAAAATGGGAAGAAATCTTCAAAAGGAAAAAGAAACTGGGATGGGGAAAGAAGAAAAAAAGAAAGGAAAAAGTAAAATAAATACATATATATATATGTATATGTATACACATGTAAGATAGTTAAGATAGTTACACAACTACTTTCTCTTAGTTCATTGAGAAGAAATGTTTGTGCTAATATTGTCTGGACCATTAAATGCTGTATCTTGTACTCTGAGTAACTAATTTAAAGGTAAGAATATCCAATGTATTAACTATTGTTGCCTTCCTATTCTCATTTTGAAATTTTATTTTTTTGTATTTAAAATTTAAAAATATATAATTTATTTTTCACAAAAATATGCCAAACCTAGAAAAAGTTTATTATAGTAAAAGACACAGTAAATTTTATTTAATTTGTCTAAATTTTATTATAGTAAAAGACACAGACAAAATATTCCCCATTAACTTCAAGCACACTTATTTCATCAATCTTGAGACTTTCTGTATCAGTTCTTGAAGTCCACTTCCTTGGTGTCTTTATTAGGACTGATTTAAAACATGCGTTGAATGCTGCTGCTGAGTGCCATCCACCCGAAAGATGGGCTTGTAAAATACCACAGTGTGCCCTTATTTGCCCTCTTCCCTGGGATCTAGCACCATGAACATTCTGCCTTTTCCCCAAATTCAAAATCGTGAAAGATAAATGTTCTGGGTGCATTCAAGACATGGATGCAGCCATAGCAGTGCAGTAAAGACATATACTAAATCACAAGCAAAGGCACAAACTCATATAATGTCATTTGCTAAGATTATCTCATTGTTCTTGGAGACAGGCTCCATCCCCAGCCTACTGTGCACCATTCCCAAATGTGCTTCCTGGGAGCAACACTGACACCCCAGGAGGACTAAACTGCCGGTGCAGCCCATGCTGTGACCCTGAGCACATTCCAGAACAGCTGCTGCTTTGACAGACCACTGTTACACACATGCATCTTGTATGGCATGTACAAATGTAACATGTAATTTTCACATGAAATAACATGTCACTATCTTTTCACACCTGAGGAAACGTAAGTCTACAAATTTTAAGGTTTTTGTCCAAGATCATTAAATGACGGAATAGCAAAGGAGCTGGGAGTTGAGCCCAGCTACACAGAGACCAGAGTCCTCTATCCACACTTGACCATTGTCCCATAGACCAGAGTTTAATGCTTTTCATGCCATTAATGTGGATTCCCATACAGTACATGACCATCTTTGAAATATAAAACATTATAAGAATAATATTTCCTCTCTTTTTTATTTTTAAAAATTTCAAACATGTCGATTGCTGCAAAAGGAAAACTTACATCTTGTACCTGGATTTAATAATTTAACATTTTGCCACACTTATGGATACTGTACAGGCCACAAATTGCTTTAGGATTTTTTATTGCATATTGTTATCTTAGAAGTAGTTGCTCAGATTATAAGACTTAGGCATGAGAAAAAATGATCAAACAATCAAACAATGAGAGCACAAACCATTCTTTTTGATGAACTTACAGAGATTAGTAGTATGGTTATCTAACTTGTGTGTGTGTGTGTGTGTGTGTGTGTGTGTGTGTGTGTGTGTGTATGTAATCTTTCCCTTCTTTCTTTTCTCCTTTCCCCTATCCCGGTTGTTCTTTCCTTTTGAGCTTTTTCCTTCTTTTTCATTTGCACAATATCTATTGTACATTATTACTCTTTCAGTTTTTTTTTTTTTACTCTAGGGAGACAATACAATATTTATACATGTGAGTTTATTCACTTATGACTATGGCCTTAAGTTGCATTCATTTATCTATAAAAGCCTCAAGTTTATCCTTCTTTGTAACTGACTAATACTCCATTATATAAAAATACCACATCTTTTTTATCCATTCCTCAGTTGATGGTCATCTGGGTTGTTTCCAAGATTTAGCTATTACCAATTGTGCTGCTATAAATATAGTTTATAACGCTATATGTAATTTTTTTCTATTTAAAATTTTTTAAAAATTACAAATATGCTATAAATGGGTGTACATTGTTTAGAATTTTTTGAGAGTAAGCTGCAGGCATTAAACACTTTATTCCTAAATAGTCCAGCATGTATCTCTTAAAAACAGCTAGGAAGTGCAGGGAATGGAGAAGAAAAGAGGGATAATAATACCAGGGTCTCACCTGACAAAATTAATAATATGTTGGTTTCTTATATCCAATCTAAACTCAACTCTCAATTGCCTTCAATATGGCTTTCTCAGCTTTGTTTTTTAACATTAGAATAGCACTAAGAATTGGCACATTGTGCACATTAAGTCTCTTTAGCTACCCTTTTACTCTACAACACCTCCGCCACTGTTATGTTTGATGGTGCTGACTTTAAAAATAGGACAGGCCACTTTTCTTGCACATAATCCACATTCTAGATGGCTTGCTGCTTCCTAGTCTCCCAGAAACTAAGTTCTGGAAGGAGAGGTGGGAGGGACATGCAGGGTTACATGAGTTCCATGGTAAACAAGGACTGGTGTGTGGCCCGCAGCGCGGTGGGTTGGCAGGCAGCCAAGCTCTCCGGACACCTGGCCTCTAAGTGCAGTCAGACCCTCGGGCTTCCCCGTCGGTTTCCTTGGATCTCTTCTGGGTGCACAAGGGGGGACATCCCCTGGGGAGTCCTTATGGCCTCCTGGAAGGGCTTATGGAAGTTAAGGCCTTACACAAGGGCTCAGAAAAGGATAAAGAGATGGGCAAAGACATGACAGCCAACTTGAAGGCAAACCCATTGACCAAACTGGAAAAAAAATTGAAAAATGAGTAACTAAAAAATAAAATAATCACATTTAGCTATTAAATATCCATGATTTCTTACTGATAGTAATGAGAAATTACATAAATAAATGGAGAAATGCCAGCTCTTCCTTTTAGATAAATTTCAGTTAATGAATGTAAATGAAATAAGAAATATTTTAAAAATCATGAGATGAGCACTAGCAACTGTTACAGGCACAGTTCGTGCATGAGTTTTCAGGAAAGTGTGAGCAAGTTTGAGAAGCAAGATTTGCATAGACTCAAAGGATCTCTTTCAAGTTATTTATTAATTACAGAAGAAAAAGGCTAACTTCACAGTAAAAAAATCCAGCAGATAGCTCCTTAACCATGTAAGCAAAGTTGGTTACTCCTGGTAATAAGACATATTGATACAACATCATTGTGACATTTCTGTCCAAAATGCATAGCCTCAATCCAATAAAGAGCAAACATCAAATAAATCCCCGTTTACAGTTAACCCACAATGTAACTGACCAACATTTACAAGTTGCAAGATTACAGAGAAAATAGACAAGACTGGGGCTGGGGATTTAGCTCAGCGGCATAAGCGCCTGCCTTGCAAGCCTGTGGTTGTGAGTTTGATCCCTGGTACCGGTAAAAAAATACAAAAAAAAAAAAAAAAGAAAAAAAAAATAGACAAGACTGGGGAGGTGTTACAAACTAGAGCAAACCAGAGAGACAGGCAACTAAATGCAATGTGACATCAGCGCTAGTGGAAGAGGTTGTGAAATTCAAATTAGGCCTATATTTTAATTAATAGAAATCAATACCATATTAATATCATTAGAAGTACCAACATTCATTTCATGGTCCTGACTATTGGGTTATGATTCCATAAGATGTTATATTAATATTCAGGGAAACTGAGCTGTAGGTTTGTGAATATACTTATAAGTTTTGTAATTTTCTTATAAATGAAAACACATTTTAAAATAAGTGATACATTGTTCCACTGAAGGTCGCTGATCACTTTAGTCTGAGAGATATAAATGATATTTCCTTTTTTGAGCAATTTCCTTTCCATCCTACAAAGATGCCTGAAATGCATGATTCAAGATTACTTTCTCCTAAGGTCATGTAGGTAGGTGTTCAAATAGTCGTGCAGTGGATATTTATTCAGTACTACTTGTGTTCTGGCACCCACCAGGTATGAGGAGAAGATGGTGGATGACACAAACAAAACTTCTGTCCCTCTGGAGCTTTTAATCAGCTATTCATGTGTCAATATAATGCTAAGATTAGTTAATTGGTTTGCACCATTTCCTATGGAATCCACAAACCAAGGGGCTACGAAGTAAATTTTAATGAGTAAAAGAGGCTAAGTAAGCTTGGATCAGGGGTCATTTGAAGAAGGCAGGTCTACACAGGGGTTCCTGAAAGTAAAAAGTGAGCATGGTACAAACAGGATGGGTCATTCACCAATTAAGAAATTGAAAAGTAGGAAGAAAATGTTCAGATGAAAAGGGTAACTTGGGAGAAAAAAGGCAGAAGGAAAACAAAACAGGAAAAAAAATAGGAAAAAGTAGAAAAACTTTTGTAAATGGGGAGGTGACGAAAGGATGCAGGGAAGGGTGGGGAATGGGGAAGAAAAGGAGAAATAAGATGTATTATACACAGAGTCAAGTTCCCTATGATGAATGTTGATCATTATGTCTATCAAAGTGTACCAATAAATTAATTTCAAGAAAAGAAGGGGGTAAAGTCTGAAGTGAACCTGAAATAACAATAACCAACATCAGAGAAGCAACAGGTGCCGTTCTCATGACTCGGTGGGTTGTCTCTCATTAGACTCCCACAGCAGCCTCCGAGGTGAGAGACTGTTACCACTGAGTGCATGAAGAATCATTCCACCAAGGTGGATTTGGGCCATGGACCCGGACAGGTGGTCTTCAGTCTGTGGACTAATATTCACTCCCAGCTGCATCTTTGAAAGCTGGTGACAGCAGCTTGGCACAGAGGACAGTGGACACCAGAACCAGGACACCAAGGTCTAAGGAAACAAAATGAAGGTAAATATTGCTTTGTGTGAGTTCTTATCATGCGTCCCACTGGCATTAGGCATCTAAAAACCATACTTTAGAGATACTATCATTCCCATTTTACAGGCTTAGAGAAGTCAAGCATTTTGCCCAAGGTCACAGAGTTCCAGTTACAGGGGAAGCCAGGATTTTGCTGATTTGTGGAAGCTTAGGACTTGGCTGCTATCACCCTGGCCATGTTCTAAATAAGCAGGCAAAGCTCTGTCTTTCTCCCACTCCCTCTCTCCCTCCCTCACCCTCCCGCTCCCTTTCTCAACCTCTCCCTCCCTCACACACACTAAAGTTAATTATTTAATGCCCATAATATATATCTTGAGGATGGCATTTTGCAGCACTGAGCTTTAAACAGTGCGTGTTTAAATACATTTAATCCGATGAATATTTCAAGATAATTAATCTCCACAGGGTGAGAAGAATGCTCAGGTTTCCCAGCACATCATAATACATCTGAATCAACTGAGGAGGTGATTTGCGCACTCTGCAGTGGGCTGAGAGAGAAAGATTCACTTAAAGACTTTACTTGCAAAAATGCTCTAAAGAAGAGTTAAGGCGCCGCCTAGTGGTTGAGAGTGTTTATTCAAGAACAGAACAGGGCTGTGGACTGCAGAACAAAAGGCCTCCTTTTTAAACCTCAGGTTTGGGGTCCAGAGTGATCTTCTGTTTTTGTTTTGTTGTTGTTGCTGCTGCTGCTACTGTTGTTGTTATGTTCATATTTGGAGGCGAGTGCCTGGAAAATGTGCACTTTCACACACACTTATGCACACAAAGACACATTTTACATGAGTTCTGCGCATTAAACACACAACATCATGGTACACAAAATGTGTATATGTGCTGCTATTTTATGGATGTGGGAATTGGGTGGGGATAAAAGTGGGTGGGGGCTGGAGATTTAGCTCAGTGGTTGAAACATTTGCTTGGTAAGCACAAGGTCATGAGTTTGATCCCTGGTACCCCCCCCAAAAAAAAAGAGTGGGTGGGAATTTCCATGGGCGTATATGCATATGATCCTGTCTGGACTCTAACCCTTATGTGATGTTTTGAAATGGCTATTTGTTGAAGTTTTCATTCAAGGTCATAGAATTCAATGGCACGTGATTTTCAGCACATGACAGTATTAGTAGTAGCTGCAATTAATTGAGGACTCATGGCTCTGAATGTACATATTTCTATATATAATATCCTTATATAGTTTTACTTATTCCTCTTGTCAGTCCTGTGAGAAAATAGTATTTATCCCAAGCTGCAAATGAAAACCAGACACTTGGAACTCGAGCAGCTTGCCCAAGGACACATAGCTTTTCCAGAGGAAGCCTGCTGATACTTTAGCCCCTGATGCTAGCCTTTCTTTGACAGTGCCTTTGTGCTGCATTGTACACTGCAGTGAGCTTATGCCTATGCTATCAAATCTTCCTACCTGCCAGATACATGGTGCTGTGCTTGGTACCCCTAGGGGAGCACACACACAAACCATGATGCCTAACTCTCAAGAGTTTAAGGGTTTGGGGATAATAATATATGTAGAAACTTAACATTCTAATTGTTTTTAAAAAATTAAGCCCTAAAATGTTAACTACAAAAGTATGTAAGTGACAAATGACCTTAGAAAACCTTAAGCTTAAACAGTAGTTGATTAGTTGTGGGGAGATCAGTCACGGAGTCTGCATAGACTTTGGAGTTAGGTAGGTCAGGTGAGCCAAAATGTCACGTAGTACTTTCCTGGAAGGGAACTAGCCCAGAATGCCAAGAAACAAGAGACTCCATGGCTGACTTAGTGGAGACTTAGACACTAAGACTTACCTTTCTCTCTTTGCATATCTGTACAGTTAGGCAGCTGGTTGACCGACAATTAGGAAATACAAGCTGAGTCCAGGTCTAGTAAGGACTGCCATATTTGGGGGTTGTGGTGGTTGACTGGCTGAGCCATTATCCCAGCCTGCTCATCATCTGGAGAAGTGGAAATTTGCCCAGCCATGCCCATAAACATGTACAGGCTCCCTACATGGCTCACGGCATGTGAGCCTTTGATATTCACTGCAGAACTCAGGACAAGCAACATTGTCATCTACATGGTGGGTGTGGCATTTCATACGGAGATGTTTCTCCAGGCCTCATGACTTGGTGCACTGCACGCATGTCAACGTTAGTAGAAGGAACACAGCACAGCATTGTGGAAAGCCAGCTTGACAAATAACAGGTGACTATTGCATTTTCCAGTGAATGGTCTTCAGTTTCTCAAATACACACGTCACATCTCTCTCCAGGCCTTCTGGAGACTGTTTGTGCTCATAACAAGCACGCATACCTGTACTTGTGCACACACTCCTATGCATGCACCCTGTACTCATTTTGTTCCCTGTCATTTATTTAGTTCTTAGTAGTGAGCACAAATCCCAAGACACAGTTCCAGAACACAAGGAATATAACCTTTATTTTCTATAATTAAAAATAAATGCTAGTCTGAGCTCTTGTTCTGCTACACGAGTAGCCATGGAAGAGTCTCCCACCCTCCAGATTGCATCTAGATTCTGGTGCAACATGAAGAGGGAGCTCATGTTTTGCCCTGACGTTTCCTGTCCATCCTGCCTGTGCAATCCCATGATCAGTCTATCAAGGGAGCTCACAGTGGAGATACCCCTTGTTCCCGGTTCATAAGCTTTTCTAGATACCCCATTCCCAGTCTCTGACACACAGAAAAACATTCTTCCATGCCCTAAATGCCAGCTGTTGTACCTTAACTACCCTCAAACATCCCTCACAGCCCACTCTCTGGATAACTCCCCCACTCTCTGGATTACTGTGATGCTGCTGAGCCTTCCTCCAGAAACTTCCATTAGCTCTTCTGTTCCTCTGGTCTGTTTGGTGTGGATTTTCTTCCAGAGATGCAACTCAAAGCTGAAGAGGGGAAGAAGCTTGTTTTACAGGTGTGGTAGGTGTGACTTTCCTCCCTTCCCCTCCTGCTAGAATCTTTTCTGAATGCAGAAGACAGCTTTGAGATGGTTTCATCATGTGAGAGCTTGGTTCATTCATAAGAATATCTTAAGTGGATCCGTAAGAGGGACACCAAATAAAATGACTGACCTTTGGAGGTGTCAATGTCATGACAAAGATATGAAGAAAGTGGAGACTGTCAGAGTACAGGGAGAAATACGACAGTCAAACACAATGTGGAATTCCTGGAATTTAAAAGAGCATTAGTGAGAAATTTGTTAAAGTCCACATGGAGTTTCGAACTTAGCTAATGCTGTTGTGCCAATGTTCATTTCCGAGTTCCAATCGTTTTACCATCTTTATACAAGATGTTAACAATTGGAGGTGCGTAGATGAAGAATATATGGAGACTATGTACTATTTTTCCATTTTTCTATAAATCTGAAAGTCCTTCAAAGTAGTTTTTTTTTTTAATTCACCTGCTCAAATTCAGAAGGCAATTCACAGTTAATCTAAGTCGTTCTGTACATACCAAAATATGTTATTTGAACAAAATACAAATGAGTGATATTTTAAATTTTTTACTTAAAGGGAGTTGTAAATTCACAAGCAGTATTAATAAAGGACACAGAGATCCTCTGTACTTTTTACCCAGTTTCTTACAATGGTAACATCTTGCAAAATTCCCTTATAGCATCTCAAGTAGGATACTGACGTCAGTATAGTGAAGACAAAAATTGCCACCACCACAGTGGTGGTCCTTCTTGTGGTCCTTTTAAGTTACACCTTTCAACCGCAACCTCCTTAAACTAATCCAATATTCTATAATATTCTCATTTTACCTCTATGAAATCATACAGTAACCTGCAGGGGTCGACTTGTTTTCAGAGGATAATTCTCTATTGATTTACCCAGGTCGTCCCACATGCCATTAACACTTTTTATCCCTGAGTAGTATTTTATGGCACAGATGTGCCATAGATTGTTTAACTGCTTACCTGTTAAGGGACGTCTGAATTCTTGCCACCTTTTTTGCTGTTATCAATAAAGATGCTCTAATCATTTGGGTACAGTTTTTTATACAAACATAGTTTCATTTCTGTGGGATAGAAACTCTAGAGGAACAACTGCTAAGTTTTACAGCAAGGAGGCTGTCTAGTTTTTAAAGAAACTGTCAGGCAGCTTCTCCCAGTGGCCTTCCTAGTTGGCATTATCACCAGCAGTGTATAAATAATCTAGTTTCTCCACTGCTGTCAGCATTTTAACTATTCTGATCAGTGCATTGTGGTTTTCCCTAATGGCTAATGGTGTTGAATATCTTTCCATGTGTTTATTTGCATTCTGTATATTCTTTTTGGTGAATTATTGCTTCGTATATCCTAGCAATTTTAGAATTGGATTGTTTGCTTTATTATTGATCTTTCAGAATTTTTTTTTGTGTATTCTACTTTTTGGCCCTTTCTCAAATATGTAATACACAATTATTTCTTCCAATTTGTAGATTGCCTTTTTATCTTCATAACACTATTTTACACAAAGCAGGACTTCCCAATCTTTAGGGGGTAAGCATTCCTTCCTTTGCTATTAACTATTGTGTTCACTGAAGGTTTTTCTAGATGGTTTGCATCAAGTTAAGGAAATTATCCTCTATTTCTATTTGTCTTAATTTTTATAACCATGAATACTGAAAGTTCATTTGCTTTTTCCTACATGAATTAATATAATCATGTGATTTGTATTTAAAATCTAGTGATATGATGGTTGTCATGTTTTATATGTAGATGTTCACACCATGCCTCATGTACTCGGTAGGGCTTTGGGGGTGACTGGATCATGAGGACAGTGAATTAGTCCACTAAACAGTTTATAGCTAAATGTGATGTTGAGAGGTGAAGCCTGGTGATAGGAGGTGGGTCACTGGCAGTGTGGTCTGGAAGGCTCTGTCTCCCCCACTTCTCCCTTGGTTCTATCCTCTGCTTCCTGTCTGCCATGCTATGAGCTGTTTCTCCTCTGCCACGCCACCCTGCCTTGGAGCCTTGGAGCTGATTATGCACTGAAACCTACACAAACTGTGAACCAAAATAAACGTTTCCTCCTTTAAGTTGTAGGTGTTGGGTACCACGTCTTAGCAATGAAAAAGGAACTAAGATAATGGATTACTGTTATTGTTTGGATCTTAATTGTCCTCCCAAAACTCTTATGCTAAAGGTTTGGTTCCCAGCTGTGCACTAACAAAAGGCGGTGGAATCTTGCGAAGTAGGGACCAGTGAAGGAAGCTAGGTCATTGCTGGCTTACCCTTGACGGGAACAGTGAGCCTCCTGCCTCTCCCCTCCACCACGCACCCCCTCCCTTCCTTCTTTCTGGCCTCCATGAGGTGAGCAGCTATGCTTCACCACACATCGCCAACCATGATGTTCTGCTTCACCACAAGCCAAAAAGCAGTGGAACCAACCAACCATGGCCTGAAATCCCTAAAACTGGAAGCCAAAGTAAACTTTTCCTCCTTTGAAGTTGTTTATTTACACATATTTTGTCACAATAGACAGTTATTTAATGTAATGATCTTGATTGATTTTCAAATATTGAGGTGGACTTGGATCCCTAGAACAAATTCTACTTGGTCGTAATGTATAATTCTCTTTAAATATTCAGTACTACTGAATTTTATGCCCCTTATTTTGTTAAGAATTTTTTTTATGTCCAGTGTTATGGTTGATACGTTGTGTCAATCTGAGAAGTGTACAAGTTTAACTAAGAGATTCAGCAGGGAGCCAAGATCCTTACTTTGTAGGCATCTTCATCTACAAAGGAGGGCACAGAGATTTTGTGAGTGCTACACTGCCCTGGGGAGTGGAAGTGGCCTGCACACAACATAAGGGAGGAAAAGAGGCTTGCTTCCCCCAGCCACCCTGCCTTTTGCTCTGGCTGTGGCCTTAAGTGTTGCGCTGGTGCCAAGCCACCCTGCCTCGGAGTCAGTGATTATGGACTGAAACCTCCATAAACAGTGAGATAAATAAACTTTCCCTTCCTTCATTTTGGGTTTCAGGTATTTTGTCCCAGCAAAAAGAGAAAAGTAACCAAGACATGACAGTTCATGAGAGATACTGTTTTTTTAATTTTTCTTTTCCTCTTTTTTTGTTATGTTTTTGTCTAAGTTTTATAATGTGATAGCGCTAGCTATGTAAAATAAAGTGCAAAGTGCTGTTGAATCCATCCAGTTTTTAAAATTTTTTACTTCTAAAATTTCATCTGCCTTGCCCCTGGCCGTGTTTATTTATTTTTAAGGCACCTTTGTGGTTTTTTCTTCTGTATTGAAGATTAAACCCAGGGCCTTCACACTGAGTTACATCCCCAACCCTGTCATCAATTCTTATTTTGAGACAGTATCACAGTAAATTGTTAAATTTCATTTGACTCTTATATAGTTTATTTCTTAGCTGCTATCTTCTTTTAATCTAGACATTTTATCTTTGTTTCAAGTATATTCATAATTGTTCATTACAACATTTTTATTATGGTTGATTTAAAAGTATTTATTTTTTGAGTCTAAAATTTCTGGTCTTTTTGTGTTGACATTGCCTTTTTCCATTTACTTTTAAATCTTCTTGATTCTTGGTATGCTGGATGATTTTCAGTTGAAACCTGGACATTTTGGGTATTATGTTTGATTCATTATCTTATAACTTTCCATTTTAGCTGGCTTCCTGTGACTGTTCTAGCATCAGAGAAATGGGTGTAGGGCAATTCATTATTGACAGGTACAGATGGAAGTGTGGGTTCCCCATTTAGCCTTGATTGGCACTCAAAGACAGTATGACGGCTTCTTGTTACAGCTTGGTGATTGAAGTCTCACGTTCACATAGACCTTCACTGATGCATTCCTGCCAAGAAGGGATAGGATCGCCTCTTTGCTGGTCCTCAAATTGCCTCTGCTGATCCCATAGGAGCGGGAAAGAGTGACTTTCTGACTGTTAGGCTGCTACGCCTATTTTATGTGGCAGGGCCCCTCATTACTGAGAGATGGAAGTGGAAGTTCCAGCTTCCCATAGTCTCCACTGACACTGCAAAGGCGTGGGCCTCCTTCCTACCCAGGGAACAAGAGGTCCCAACTGTCTACTGGGCCACCCAGCAAGATAAAGTCAAGACACCATCACAGCCTGGTGAGAATGGGAGTCTAGGCTCATTGCTTGGTCTTTGCTGGCATGAGTGTGTGGCACTTTGCTTGAGTAGAGTAGTTATTATCTAAAAGATACAGTAGTATTATCTAAAAGATTAGTATGTTCTTTGCATAGTCTACTTGACAGAAGTATTTTATTTGTACCCTTTGGGGTTTTCAGCTGGCTGATGTCTCTAGTTGCAAGTCTAGGATATATGTTATAGTTGAAAAAAAAAAACCCAGGGAATATATCTAAAAGTATACTTTGAATTAGTAAAATTATCTTACCAGTTTTTTTGGCTTGATAGTCTGGCTGGTAACCTGTTTTTATCATAATTAAGTTGATAAGGATTTATAAAATAAATACATGAGAGCCAGACATCGTGTTTCACCCCTGTAATCTCAGTATTCATGTGGCTAAAGCAGGAGGATCACATAAGTTCGAGGCTGGTCTGGATACATAGTGAATTCAAGGCCAGCCTGAACTACATAGTGAGAGTCTGTATTAAAAAACCCAAATAAATAAATAAATCTGTTGCTGGTTTTTAAAAATGTTAAAGGGGTGATGAAAAGAAAGGGGAAAAAATGACTTGAGATGTGTTATGTATCTATACTTATTCCCAGAGTGAATGTAATCATGTACTGAAAGTGTGTACTTATAAAGATTTAAAAATTTTAAAAAGGAAAAGAAAAAAGAAAACCCAGGTAACTTACCACTTGTTTTTACTTGAGTCTTGAGGTCCTTAACTACTCTGTCATACTTAGAGGAATAAAGAAAAATCATGCCCACTCCATTTTCTTGGAAGCGAAAATTAAGAACTGTCTTCAAATTTTAAAACATCTTGAGTCAATAGGAATTCGCTAGTCCATTATTGAGTCCTTTCTTTCCCTACGTCTACCTGCTCACTCATGCCAAAGGACCCCTTGTATACATAGTTTTACGAGTACATTTCATACCTGGAATAATATTCACAGAATAGCTGACCATGGGGCAGGGGTGGGGTGGAGTATAACAGCACAAATAGTGAAAGGAAAGCTCAGATGGGAAAGGGGAGTAAATGCATACTTTCATGAGAGTGAAAACTTTTTTTCTAGACTATATAAGAAACTTCAAAGCCTTAACAGAAAATCTAGTAGTCCAGTTTTTAAATGGATAAATGATTGCAGGAGACACTTCAAAAGAACTACAAATGCTTACAAATACATGAAAAAATGTTCAAAATCATGCTCACTTTAGCAGCAGATATACAACAAAAAAATGTTCAGTGTCATTACCTATCAGGAAATTGCAAATCAAAGCTACAGTGAGATACCACATGCATCAGTTAGAATCGCTACTGCATATTTTTTAAAAGCTGACAATAATGCACAGAAGAGCTAAGCCCTCCTGTGAGTCGGTGCCATGCACAGGCTGACTGGAGGAGAGCCAGCCCTTTCCGGTGCATGGTCAGGGAGACAAGAAGAACCTATGCCACCCCTACCACCGTAAGTGACCAGCTTATCCAGAGAAACACAGGATATGATGATAGCTAGTGAAGTAAAATACAACTTTATGCTTGCAGTGTTTGGTGTTTCGCTGAGTGCAGGCCACAAGCCAGTAGTCTGATCATCTGTTCAGAGGATAGCAGTATGCAATGTAGCATATATGGGGGATCTCTTTCTAAAGATAGAGGCCATTTTTAATTCTCTATTTTTTTGTTTTCAAATCCTTTATCATTCTCATTGTTTTGTTTGGTTGTGTTTTTTTTCTGTTTTATCTTGATTTTTTTGTATCTGATGGCAGCTATTTCAAAGATAATAAGATATGTATTTCCTCTCTTTATTTTTCTTTATTTTAAAGAAGAAAAAAAAACCAAAATGAAACAAAACAGAACAAGGCAGATCAGAAGCAAACAATGCAATCAACATAGGATTTCAAAACAAAGCAACAGGAAATCAACAGCAGTTACCATAATGTCTCTTATTTTCTTCAAAATGGTTGTCCATATCTCCATACACAATGAATTCAGACAAGACAAAATAGCATAAAACTGTTCAAAACAAAAGAATGAAATCATTACAGGCCTTCAAAACCAAACAAAAGGAAAATCAACAATGGCTAGCATAATGTCTTTTGTTCTCTTAAAAATAGCTGTCCATATCTTCACACATATTGAAATTAAATAACACAAAATAGACCAAAAGGGCTAGGGATTTAGCTCAGCAGCACAAGCACCTGCCTGACAAAACAGACTAAACCCAGTCAGAACAAAGAATAAAAGCATTACTGGACCTCACAACAAGATGATAGGAAATCAGCATACGGCTACCATAGTGTCCTGTTTTCCTCAAAATAGCTGGTCATACTGTCACATGTAATAAAATCAATTCATGTAAACTCTTTAGGAGACGTTCTAGGCATGTGTAAGCTGTACATGTACATCTATCTTTTCTGCATTAGAGAGAAAAACAAAACAAATTACGAAAAAAACATGAAAAAAGAGATAAATAAATATAGTAGTTATTTTGAAGTTAACTGTTATCTTGTTTTGAAGCCCTGTACTGCATTCATTGTTTTGTTTTTATTGGTTCTATTCTATTTCTGTTTTGTTTTACTTTACTACATCTGAAGGTATGGGCATCTGTTTTGAAGACAACAAGAAGCATTATGGTAACCTTTGTTGATTTCCTATTATCTTGTTTTGAAATTCTGTTTCACTTTTATACTGTCTTGTTTTGATTGCCTTTGTTGTTTTATTTTGCTTAGTTTTACTCTCTCTAAAATAAAATTTAGAAAAAAGAATACAGATAAAAAGGAACTTTCATATACTGTTGGTGGGAATCAAAATTAGTGCAGCCACTAAAGAGAACAGTATAAAAGTATCTCAAAAAAATAAATATAGAGTTACCACATAATCCAACTATCCCTCTTCTGAGTAAATATCAAAATGAATTAAAAAGCAGACCAAAGAGAAACCTGAACACATTTATTCCAGCACTGTTCACAACAGCTAAGATCCAGAGTCAACCTATCAACAGATCTCTCTAGTCAATATACCAGCAGATGAACAGATAAAGAAAATGTAGGTGCAATGGAGTATTATTCAGCCACAAAGAAGAATGAAGTCATTTCATTTGAAGCAAAACAAAAGGGAGGATATTATATTAAGTGAAATTAGCCAAACACAGAAAGATCACCACAGATTCTTCCTCATATGTGAAAGCTAAAACATGTTTACCTGGAAGCAAAACAGTAGTTACTAGAGATACGGGGAAGATAGCTCAAAAAGGAGGTTGGATTTCATCAGTACATGCTGTATGCATGTGTGCAAATATTGCACTGAATCCAATTAATACATAGAAATAAAATTTTTAAAAGCCAATATATTAGTAAAGCAAGTCATATGATTTTTTCCCAATGCACTTAAAAGTCATATTTATACTATGTGAACTATATTTAGTGTGCGTTGTCTAAAACATGTATATATCTTTGTTTAAAATCCTTTGTATGTTGGCCAGGCTGACTCAAGAAATGCTGAGTTTGAGCAATGCTCAAGCCTCCTGAGTTTCTGAGGCTTCCTGAATGTTTCAACATACTCAGCTGAGTTTCATATTTTTTTAAAGTATTCTCATCTCTTATTTGAAATGTATCTCTTTACAACAATTTAAGCATTAGGGATTATCATCATTTTACTTTGAAAAGGCATGTGGTCAGAGAAGCAAACCTCTACAGGGTGAAAAAGAAGACGTAAGGGCTTGCTGTTTATCCCCTTTCTTAGCTAACCAGAGGTTTTTCCAGAACTTCCCACCCACAGACTTCTACATGCAAATCACCGCCACGGTAGCCATTTCACACATCCGTTTGTGACACTGTAAGAAAGTATGAAAAACTAGCGAGTAAAATGGATGGCAATAAGGTTGAAAATGTGTGCTGGGTCCACCATCCTGCAGGCCGGCCGCAGTCTATGACCATAAACCAGGACTACCTTCCTTTAGGCTGATCCAAACTCTAGGAAGCCTATTTCAGTTTTTAAAGTCATATTCAATATGCTTCCATATTTGGAGACTTTAAAAATTAATAATGTTTAAAAAAATAAGCTTAATCTCTTTTTGATGTCTCAGAATCTATGAAAGATGTAAATTCTTCCTAGACCATAGAGCAGGAAAATTTTTATATTTAACTAAAAAGGCATGCATTTCAAGTTGTTAAAAAGTGTTGTATTAGGAAGTTAAGCAAAATGGAGATACGCTAACCCAAAACCCTGGATATCACAGAACCCCCAGGACTACGTGCAAAGATGAGCTGATTTCTTCTTTGTGAAAGAGAGAGAGTCCTCTGGGTCTGTCCAGAGTCAAGCTTCAAGGAATCAAAACTTGACAACAATATTATCTGTTCAAAGGTGAAGCAGGGTCTGGGGATGTAGTTCAGTGGCTGCTTACCTAGAATGTGCAAGGCCCTGCATTTGACCTCAGGCACAGAAAAGAATATAAATAAAGCTAGAGCCATGAGGTGTGGAGAAAATAGCCACATACTGCCTACCACAGCTAGGGCTAAGTGCCTTGGTTAGGGATGTTTTCTTTCAGGGTCACCTGGTACAGAGTAGCCAAGCTCACATAATTTCAGGAAAAGATACTCCATTCCACATGATTGCTAATTGCCGAGGAGCAAAGCACAATAGAAGGAGCAGGCAGATATGAAATTCCAAATGTTGGTGATAACTGTAATTAACCACTCCTAACAGTACGTTAAAGAGACTTTAATACTTCAGTGGAGGGAACCCCAATGTGTGAAAAGAAATAGCAATTGCTGACAGAATCACTTTCCACCTGAAAGAACCGTGCCAGAATCAATTTCTAATAGGAGGGAAAGGTAATGAGAGTGCATTGGGAATTGCAGTCACATTCTACATCTCTAAGAGCTTCTCTGGACAGACTGTAAATTAGCCTGACCTTAAAGAAAATGTTCACCAAGACTTTGTGTTTTATGAACATTCCACCTGGATGGTCTGACCCAGCATTAGATAAAATAAGAAATGAGCCAAAAAACCCAACTGAACCACACAGAAGCAAGGGTCAGGCCCAGTTTTATGATCAATTCTGTCTGTTTTCTTGCTTCCTATATATCTAGAGAGAAAAGAGCATCATTTTCATAAATGATAACTAACCCCATATCCAATTTGCAATGAGTACTTGCTATTCCAACCTTGCTTTGGCTATCTTTAAAGTCAATGTGAGTTTTAGGGCTTTCCTTCAGGTTTCAAAGTCGCTGTTAGGAGCCCCCATAATATCTTTCTGTGTGTGGAATTATTGGACAGCTAGCACAAGATCTAGGTTGAAAGAAATGGGCAATTTAAGCCTACACATATGTGTCAGAGTTATGCTGTGGTACTACCACAGAATATGTTTTCTCTGCATAACACCATGGGAGGTATCTGTGTCCTGAGGTCCTCGCCACTGTTGCTGTACTTTAGTGGCATGGTACACCCTCCATAATGTTACTCTGCTACAAATTATCAGCAGCCAACCTCCTCTCCAAATTCAATTCAGACATGAGCATCTCAGGTTCTATTCAGGCCATATGGCCACATTCTTGTCACTGGGGGTTGTAGATCTCTACAAAACAGGTAGGGTATGCTGAAGAGCCAAAGCAACACCATCCACTCTAATGAATTAGAGTGTCAATATCCTCTTATTACATCCAAATTTCTAAATACATAATAATATGCACACTATTCATTACATTTTGCCTATATGAATATACATAGATGTGTATATTCAAAGAGAAATTAATGCTTCCTGAAAATTAGTCAATAAATATTTGTAAATGATAAGACACAGAAGCAAAATGGCACCCCAGACTTCCACCTCACCTAAGAAAACTTCAGGGGATGAGATAAAGGAAATTAGAAGCAACCCGCCTGAATTTTCTTTAATGGTATAAGCAGAAATAAAAACAAATAAAAACCCCAGATGTATGAGGTTATAAAGGAAATCAGAGAAGAAATAATCTCTCAAAAAACATAAATGACCATAAAGAAGGTCTTGCTCAGTAACTCTAAAGTAGACATAAATTTAAAAAATACAAGAGCATGGGGCAATGGTGGAAACTGTGAATGCCCAAGACAGAAAAGAAATGGAATTAATGAGACAGATTAAAACATACATTCAAAAATTTAAAATTCCATTAAAAGTTTGCAAAACTGACTGAACAAAAGTGAAGACCAAATGTCAGACCTAGAAGATAGGATCACAGTTAGCAATCATGGGAAGCAAGATCTCTTAAAAACAGCAAGGGACCGTGAAAAACAATCCAAGATCTTCAAGGTGATGCAGAGAACAACATAAAATTCATCAGAGTCAATAAAAGAGCAGGAGTGAGCAGAAATGACATTTTTTAAAAAAGTATTCACATAAATAATGGCAAAAAATTTGCCAAGCACAGAAAAAGAATTTGACAGAGAGATAAAACAGGCATACAAAACTCCAGATAGTCATGACCAAAATAAATGTACCCCAAGGCATATAGTAATCAAGATTCCAGAAATTCTGCACCAGAAACAATATTAAAAGCTGTTAGAGAAAACAAACAAATCGCCTATAAAGAAAAGTCCATCAGAATCACAGAAGCCTTCTCAACACCAACCTTTAAATCAAGGAGAACTTGGAGTTCCTGAAAAGAACTAACTTCCAATCCAGATTGATATACTTTGCAAAATTATTTTTTCAAATTAATGGAGAAATAAGATACTTCCATGATAAAGAACAACCGAAGAAATTCATGACTGCTAGATCAGCTCTACTAAGTGTTCTGAAAGATATTCTAGTAAGAGATAACAAAGACTACAATTCCAAGAAAACCAATAGAAAGAAGTCATCGGGCAGGACAAACAGAGGTAAAAAAACAGGAAACTAGCTACAAGAAAATAATATGACAAGGATAAACCAATACATATCAGTTATAAGCATCCATGTAAATGGTCTCAATTCACCAGTCAAAGAAACAGACTGGCAGAATAGATCATGAACCAAATCCAACAATATGCTATATACAAGAACACATTTAACTCAAAAACAAACTTATGGACTGAAAGTCAAACGATAAAAAAATAATACAGCATGTGACAGGAAGCCAAACAAAAGCAGAGATAGTTATTCTATTTATAGAAAATGTGAACTTCAAACCACGACTGATCAAAAGAGATAAAGAAGGTCACTACATACTTTTTAAGGACAAACTCCAAGAAGAAGAGACAACAATCATAGGTATACATGCAACAAATACAGGTGCACCCAACTATACAAAACTAATATTAATAGACATGAAAACTCAAATAAGCACTAACATAATTGCTATGGGGCATCTTAATTCTCCACTGTCACAAATAGTTAGATCTATCAGACAAACAATCCACGATGAAATAGCAGAACTGAACCAAACTTGTGAACAAATGGACTTAGTAGATGTCTACAGAGGGTTCTACTCCACATCGAAACACACATTCTTCTCAGCTGCACAAGGGATGCTGTCTGAAATAGACCACATACTAGCCCATGTTGAAGAAAATGCAAAAGAATTGAAATTATCCTGTTCATATTATATGACCATAGTGCAATAAAATTGGAAATCAATGGGAAAAGAAATTTAAAAAACCCAAAAACATATGGAAATTAATAAACATGCTACTGAGCAACCAATGATTCAGAGATGAAATTAAACACTATCTACAATTAAATGATAATGCTGATACAATAGTCCAGAACTTATGGGATGCAATAAAAGCAATCCTAAGAGAAAAATTTATAGTGGTAAGTTTTCATATCAGGAAAACAGAATGAGACCAAATAATCTAATGTTGAAACTAAAACTTCTAGTGAGAGAACAAGTCAACCCCAAAGCTCTTAAGAGGCAGTAAATTATAAAGCTCAGAGCATAAATTAATGAAATTGAGGCTAATAAATAAACACAAAGAATAAATGAATTGAAAGTTTTGTTCTTTGAAAGATTAAACAAAATTGATAAACTCTTAGCCAAGCTTATCCAAAAAAAAAAAAAAAAAAAAAAAAAGGAAGAAAAGATTCAAATTCACGCAATTGGGAATTAAAAATGTAAAATCCTGTGGCTCTTGTGGAAATCCAAAAAATCAATACCTACTTTGAGAAACTTTATTAAAATGGAAAACACAGAACAAATGGACAGATTCCTAAAAATGTAGGAATTACCAAATATAAAAATTCTAAATAACTCAATATCAGCCAATGAAATAGAAAATATAATTAAAAACTTACCAACAAAGGAAAGCACAGGCCCTGATAGATTCACTGCTGAATTTTAAACAAAATTTAGAGAATACCTAGTGCCATTACTTGTCAAACTCTTTGATGAAACTGAAAGAGAAGCAATACTTCCAAAGTCATTTCTGGATACAAATATTATCCTGATACCAAGACCACAGAAGGACTCAACCACAAAAGAGAGCTACAGGTCAATTTCCCTAATAAACAGAGACAAAAATCCTCAATAAGATACTGGCAAACAGAATGCAGCAAATCATCAAGAAGTTTATATACCATGACCAAGTAGGATTCATCCCAGAGATTCAGGGATGGTTTAATGCACATAAATCAATTAATATATTATACTATATCAACAGAGACAAAGACAAAAACTACATGATCATCTCAGCAGATGCAGAAAAAACATTTTACAAACGTTTTTCCAACTTATTCATGATAAAAATCTGCAGAAAGTTGGAATACATGGTTTTTCTCAATATGATAAAAGCCATGTATGAAAACAAACAACCAACATACATCCTACTAAATGGACAAATATAGGTACTTTTACTCTAAAATCAGGAAAAAGACAAGGATGTCCACTTTCATTGTTCTATTCAATATAGTTCTGGTAACATTAGCCAGAGCAGTTAGACAGGAGAAAGAAAGAAAGGAATAAAATTTGAAGGAAAGAATTTAATTATCATTATTTGCAGATGACATGACATTCCACGTGGGAGATCCCAAAAAACTCTACCAAAAGACTGCTAGATTTAATAACTAAATTCCATAGATACAAAGTAAATACTCAAAAATCAATGGCTTACCTATCACAACAAACTCACTGAGAGAAATTGGGGAAACAATCCCTTTCACAATAGCATTAGAAAACAAAATACTTAGGAATCCATCTAAAAAAGAAAGTAAAAGATCTCTACAACAAAACTACAGTATTCTGAAAAAAGATTGTCTCAAGTTACTTTTCTCTCATTGCTGAGATAAAATACCCAACTACCAAAGTTAAGGAAGGAAAGATTTATTTAGCTCATAGTGTATAGAGGTTTCAGTCCCTAATCAGCTATTTCCGAGGCAGGGTGGCATGGTGAGGGACTGTGGTTCAAAGTCGCAGAAAGTACAAGAATCAAAAGGGGGAGAGCAAGCTCTTTTTCCTCCCTTATATTGGAAGCAGGTACCTGCTCTTGTGTGAGTGTAGCATGCCCACTTCCTCTTGCACAGGATGTGGATGTTTACAAGTGAGAACCTTGTCCCCCTGATGAAAAGTTTAGTTGAATTTCTAAACTTCTCAAGTTTACAGAGATAGAAGATAACAGAAAGTAGAAATGTATCCCTTGCTCTTGGGTAGGAAGAATCAATATAGTGGAAATGGCTACATCTCCCAAAATCAAATACCAATCAAAATATCATTGGCATACCTCACAGAACTAGAGAAAATATTCCCAGAATTTGTTTGGAACTGAAGGAGACCTAAAATAGCAAAAACAATTCTGGGCAACAAAGGCAAGTCAGGAGGCATTGCATTTCCTGTCTTGAACTTGTACTACAGAGTGACTGTAATATAAAAGAATAATAATTTTTAAAAACTGCATTGTATTGGTGGGGGAAAAAGCCAAACCAAAGGATCAATGGAACAGATTAGAAGATGCAGAAACAACTCCCCAACACACTCAGCCACCTTATCTTTTACAAAAGGCCAAATATCTTCACTGGAAGAAAACTTCTTTAATAAAACATGCTGAAAAAAATAGCTTCTCACATGCTGAAGACTAAAACTAGACCCATGCTTATCACCATGCACTAAACTAAGATCAAAATGGATCACAAATATAAATACAAGTACAGAAACACTAATTTTTCTGAAAGAGAGAGTAGGTAGAACTCTTGGAAACGTATGTGTCAGCAAAGATTTCTTGAGCAAAACCCCAGTTGCATAGAAAATACTACAAAGACTCAATTGGACTCTAATCTCATTTAAAAATTTGTACAGCATGAGAAACCATCAAAAGAATGAAAAGACATTTTGCAGTGGGGAAAAAAATTTAGCCAGTTGTTTCTCACACAAATCACTAATATCTATACTATATGAAGAATTAGAAAAAGTCAGACTTCCTCAATTTTGGGAGGAGGTACCACGAATTGAACTTGGGGCCTCACACTTACCAGATAGCCACTGTGCCACTGAGCTATATCCTCTGCAGACCGCCCCCCCCCCAAATATAAAGACCTGATCCAAAAATGGACATCTGAAATGAATATACACTTCTCAGATGAAGAGTTGCAAGTGACTAATAAATATCTGAAAAATTGTTCGACATAACTGGTCACTCAAGAGATGCAAATTAAAATAATACCAAGATTCCATCTCACTCCACAAAGAATGGCTATTGTTAAGAAATCAACCAATAACAGATGCTGGCAGGGATGTGGGAAAAAGGGAACCCTTCTCCACTCTTGGTGGGAATGTAGACTGGTGCAACCACTGTGGAAATCAGGTAGAGATTCCCCCCAAAAATAGGACTGGAGATCTCATTAGATGCAGCTATTCCTGTTTTGGTATCTTCCCAAAAATATTAAAAACATCATACCACAATATTATATGCACACCCGTGTTTATAGCAGCACAATTAATAATACCTAGGTCTTGGAAACAAGCCAAATGCCAATCAAGCAATGGAAAATGTGTTTTTGCTATACAGTGTAGCCATAAAGGATAAAATTGAGACAGTGACCGCCAAATGTATGTGAATGAGACCAGACTGTTAAATGAAATAAATCAGGCAAACATTTATAAATATCACATTTTCTCTCTAGTCTGAGAAACTAAAAGTGTAGATGAAAACCAAAGTGTGTAACAGATATTGTGAAATAGGAAGAAATTGTTCAAAAGGAAAGGTGAACTGGGAGGGGGGAAAGGAAGGAAAGGAAAATTTTAAAATGATAAAAGAAGGATAAATGGAAGACAGACTGAAAGGCGAGAAGGAGAATGAGGAAAAAAGGAATCAAGCTGTATGATGTGCAGGTACAGATTCCCTCTAAATTATACCAATACACTTAATAATAAAAAGATATATAGAGATATGTATTTAGAGTTCCCATGAGTAGGTTTTACTTTGGGTAAAGACCTTACCTGGGCATGGCGGGCCATCCTGTAACCCCAGTCCTCTGGGAGGCTGAGGCAAGAGAACTGCAAGTTTGAGCTCAACCTAGGCAATCTGGCAACTTAGTGATACTTCATCTCAAAATTTTAAAAATGACTGCAGGTGTAGCTCAGTATGAAGGTCCTAGGTTCAGTCTCCAGTACCACAAAAAGACTTTATGTTCAGTTCCTTGTAATAGCAGACAGACTAAACATCTTCATCCATGGTTTGTACTGAGTGCTTTTCCAGATGGCCAGACCCCAGGGATCTACACAGTTCGTCTTCTCTTGGTGCCTCATCTTTTACCCCCAGCCTACTTCTCCACCACTTTCTAAACACTTGTTGCTGAGTTAGATGTGATAAGAAATGCAACACAGAGAAAAGAAGTGAAATTTTCTGAGTGCTCATTTATGAAATATTTTAGGACTTATTTAGCTCAACACTATCCTTATGAGTGGTAAGACTATAAACATGCAACACCCATCTTGATTTGTGGCCCAGCTCTATCTCACATTGTGGCCTTGGGAAAATTATGTAACTTTGTGTCTACCTGGTTTCTTATCTATAAAATAAGGATACTTTCAGGGTTGTCAAAAAAAAAAGTGCTCTAAGCTCTTAAGCACATACTAGTTACGTGCTGTTATTTCTAATCTTTCAAGTTTTGGCCCATTCCTAAGTTTATTCTTTATGAAGCCTTGTTCATTCTCCTAAGGAAAATCGTATCCCTCCATCTTCTTGGCTCCTTTGGTCTTTAGTTTGAATCTGTATAGTGCTCAATATAGGCAGTGAAGGCTTTTGGTTGGTAGGAACATTTACATATTCTCAGAACCACCTAACAGTGTCTTGCCATAAATAGGTCTTCCACAGAAAGTCATAGAACAGAAATAGCCAAATTGAATTCTTCAAAGTAAACTATCTAGTGGGCTGGGGGTTTAGCTTAGTAGTGTAAGTGCTTGCTTGGCAAATGTGAAGTCATGAGTTCAATTCCTGGTACCAAAAAAAAAAAACTATCTAGTTAACATTATAAATTTTCCAATTAGCTGCCTAGATTGTTCTTTCTTACCTGTTTTTCTTTTCTTTTTTTTTCTTTTTTCTTTTCTTTTCTTTTCTTTTCTTTTCTTTTCTTTTCTTTTCTTTTCTGTGGCACTGAGGATTTAACTCAGGGCCTTCACATGAGCTACATCGCCAGCACACTACCCCATTTAATTTTTCATTTTCATACAAAGTCTTGTTAAGTCACCAAGTGGTCTATGCTGGGCTTGAGTTTTTTTATCTAAAAGATATATTTTGTATTTATTATACAGTCGTGCAATCAAGATTTGGTGTTTATGTTTAGCATATTAATGCAAAATTAAAACAAAACAATCTTCAAAATTGTTTAGGAAAGAGACATGCTGGAGACTGATACACAGTGGTTTTTAGTATGTTCAATGTAAATATTTTTACCTTTATTGTGTTCTCTAAATGACACATGTTTGGCCTTTTAGAGCACATGATAGGAAAATGGGTGATTTTAAGCCTCAAAATCTCATTCACTGAGGCAATAGGTTCACACTTGAAGCCCAAAGGAATCGAACTGTTCTGAGAAAACAAGTTCATGTCTTAGTTATGCTCATTCTACAATGAGAATTGCTAATTCTTATTTTTCTTTACTTTTGAGCTGAATGTGTATATGATGTAATTTTGTATAGTCTCAAGCTAAGAAACTCAGTGTCATTGGTGAATTTTACTCAGGATTTTGGTGTACATACTTTTTAGCAAATTGCAAGTTATAGAAAATGAGATGAGAAATATTTGATCTGTAAAAAAAATGTCCCACAACTAAACTAATAGCCCTCTTTCCTATAGTCTTTTTATCTTTCTGCTTTTCCCCCCTAATATCAACAGCAAGAGTGGTGCTCCCCTTTTCCCAGCTCCTCTTCCCCATTGGTGTCACAGACACTCTCCCCACGATGGCTTCGCTCCCATCCTCTCTATATTGGAAAGCTGTCTTCTGCAACCACTGATGGTCCTTCAGGATGCTACACCCCACGTTTTTCACTTGTTTGACCATTACTTCCATTATCACTGGGACTTAATGCTTGACACCCACAAATTAAAGGAGGAAAGATTTATTTTGACTCTAGTTTAAAGATGTTTCACTCCGTTGACTCTATGGCAAGGTGACATGGCAAAAGGGCATGGCAGAGAAGGATGAAAGACACACCCTTCCAAAGCATGCACCAGTCACCCTTCTGCCAACCAGTTTCACTTTCCAACATCACATTTAACTATCAAGGGCGCCATAATCCATTCACTTCCCAGAAAACCTCACAGAAGAGCCTATGAGGATTTGGGAGATTTGGGCCATGAGCCACTAAAATCTATAGCTAGCTCTGTGTTCTTTCTGTTACAATTGGAATACAGCTCATACAAACTTCTTACCTTTTGTAAGCAGGTAGAATGACGTCATAAAGACTTTTCAAAAAGTAATTGTGTTGCATTCACTTTCAAAGATAAATATTATATTCTTGTAATATTTTTATCATCATAATAAATTCAGGCACATTTAGGATAGACAAGATGCATTTTTAATCTATTTCCAGAGCTTCACATTACTCACTGCATACAACCTGGAAATGTTCATTGAAATGGGGTAGCCTATCTCACTGGTGTGGTGTTTGAGTTTAGCATGGGTTTGACAAAGGTTTGAAATTATACAAACAGCTACTTCTATATATTTTTGCCCCTTAAGAGAAGATCAAGTTCTAACCTGGGAACCATGGTGACTCCTCTCACATTCTGACCCAGGTGCAAGAGAGAGCAGTGGTAGAGAGATGTGAGACAAAAGAATGAACAGAAGCTTTCTAAGAGTCGGGGCTGAGAGATGCTGGCAGAAAGCAAGTATATAAAGAAAAATGGGGGACATACTTACCAAATATGTAAGCACGTTACTCTGCCACATCAGCTACAAATTGGGCCAATTTTCAAGGGCACTGGTCTCCCTAGAATTACCTGTACATATGTAGCTTTGTGTGTACTACAATTCCACTATGTATCTCTTACCAGTTAAGCTGAGACCTCTTTTTCCCATTATAAGTCAAAATAATTTACCAACATTATCATCTTTCATCGCTAAAACACATTTATTGAGACTCAATTATAAAATCTCTGAGATGCTCCTGCTTTCAAGATGTTATTCAACCAACACTCTTTCTGAGTACAATAACAATGGAAAATAGATAAATTATAAATATTACTTTAAAGTAACAAATGTTTAAAAATACACACACACACACACACACACACACACACACACACACACACACACACCTACACCTCTTCCAGGGGATGACTAAATGACCAAAACCAATAAGGATGTCTGTCAATATTACTATAGCCACTAGGGGCTTCGTGAGTGCTAGTTAAGACTTAGAGATAACAAAAACTGGAAAGAACACCCTCCCCAAATTAGCAAACATGTAAACTAAGGAAAAATTGAATCTAAATCCATCTCCAGTGCTCCTCAATCCCAGGGGACCACAAGACAGCCTGCCTTGGTACTGAGCAAAGCAGAATGAAAAAAGAAAAGGGTCAAACGAAGTTGTCACTACAGACCAATCTTGTATGAATACATACTTTGGATACATTTAGGTAAGGCTTGAGACTTTGAATCCATGCACGGAGTGCATGGGAGTCTCAGGAGGTTCTGTTATCAGGTGGCTGGCAATAACAAAAAGTCTCTCTGGAAGAGGGAACATCCAAATCAGGCTTCAGAGTACCCTGCAACTAATTTCAGAACAATGACCAATTACCCCAGGAAAGATAAGAATCAAGTGAACATGAATCAGCAAGATGAGACTGACAGAGAGAGAGACAGAGAGAGAGAGACAGAGAGAGATTGACTTCTACAAAGTTCAGACATAAGATCAGAGTTTAAACTATGCTAATCATGTTGGTAGAAATAAATGACAACCTTAAAAATAGCTACATAAGACTGTATCAAGTTACAAGTTATATCTGAATTTATTTATAAAAAGACAGTAATAGAAATTAAAAACTCAGCAATCATATTTCCTATATGATGGCCTCCACCCATGTGAAGCGTCAGGCTCTGCGTGATGCCTACCTAACATGGTGCTGGACAGCGCCTCCCTTCAACACTGACTTCAACGTTCTTCCAGGTTCCAAACCGGAAAATTGAACTCCCTGCTTCTTACACGCGCACCAACACTCCCCCAATCAGCTATCAAAACGTCACTATGCCCGTCCCTTTAAACCCCATCCTGTATCAAACTGAACAAAAGCTCGTGGCTTCTTTGTCTGCCTCAGGAGGATCTTGCACTCTACTGCAGCCCTCCCATGCCCACAGTAAAGCCCTTTTTTTTCCCCCTTTCTTTACTGTTCCTTTTCTACCACACTGAGGAAAACCTTATTACAATAAGTACAAGGGAGAAATGAATTAGAAAGTCAGGCAGAAAACATTTTATGAACTAAGAAAAATAAAACAACAAAAGAGTAGGCCAGGTGGAGAATATAGAACAAAGCTCTAACAATGACTTGCAAGAAAGAAACAATAGAGATTGCGAGTTTTTCAGAACTGATAAAAGATGCCAATTCACAGATTTAAGAGTCTATGAATTTCAAGCAGAATAGAATGCAACTCACGCTTAAACAACTTATTATAGAATTTAATTAACCTGACACAAAGAGAAAAATCTTAAAACTGCCTGAGAAAAAAAATGAACTTGTTTTTTGATAGTAAGTCAAAAGAAAGTAGACTAAGTAGACTGATAATGCCTTAATATACACACACAACAATGAATGCTAGGCTAAAATTCTACGTACAAAATCAATAAAAATACCATTTTGAGAAGAACTGTGGCCCCCTTTCCTAGTCTGTGGTCTCTTATAAAATGAAATGTGGACTTTCATAGGGAAATGATTTCATAAAGTATTAAATAATCAAGTAGATACATTTAGGGCAATTATATTTCTTTAAGAATTATGTGCTTGCTGGGCATAGTGGTGCACACCTGTAATCTCAGCACTTGGAAAGGGAAGCTGAGGCAGGAGAATGAGTTCAAGATCAACTTGGGCTACAAAGTGAGCTCAAGTCCAGCTTGTGAGATCCTGTCTCAAAAAGATGAAAAAATTTATGTCCTTATGACAGTGCTGCATAAAAATAAATAATAATGACAAGTAGCCTGAATATCTGGCATATAGCAGTTATCTTCAAATTAATTGAAAAAATGTAATGTTAAAGTGAAATATCTGGAGTGACAAGGCACTGCACAGTATAATTTCCATCCAATTGCTTTATTCCACTTTCTTCTAAAAATTTGTCAGCTCAAGTTGATCTAAGGACATTACTGAATTTGAATTCAAATGTAGTTCAAAATTCAAGGCTTAAAAATGAAGTCCTAAGACTGAATTCATGATGTGCTTTGGTATCTGAGGATGATAATCCAATTCATATTGAGCTGTACCACTATTCATCTTTTGATATCAAAGCAAGTTCATAACAATAATGCCTGATCAAATCACTAAAATCAAAATAAAGCTATTGTCTTTAGGAAGAAAAAAATTGCTCTTTTACTAAATATGGCCAAATCTTTGTGTATCTAACACTGACAATGAATTATATAACCTCATCTTCAAAAGGTTTACATATAAAGTATGTAGTACATTTCACTTTATATGTTCATACAAACAGATATAGATAAAGTCAGTAGGCAAGGTAAAAAGGTTTTTTTGTTTGTTTTCATTCTCTATTTTCTCTGCTATAAATCTGTACTGCATAATAAAGAAGTTATTGTAAGCAAACATAAAATGTTCCACGAGCTCTTGCCATTGAAGGAAACCTATTTTGAATCTGAGAATAGCAAAAAAAATCTCTTACCCACTTTTAAGTGCACCAAAATTTTAGAGTCATGACTGGAAAAACACCTCTGCATACAATATACTCTGGTCCCTTCTACTCCTGGTCCCTCATGCACATCAGGCTCCTTGTTCTGAGCCCTTATTCCAAGCACAAGGAAATCTCAACAAAAGTTCACTGATGGAAGGTGGCTTTCAGAAAAAGAGTAATGCATGCTGTAAAATATGTGTAAAGAGGCAGGAACTGGCATGTGAATGATGGAAAAATAAATGTCCAATTATATACCTGCAGGCACGCTTCTCATCCACTTAATTTGAAAGAACATAAAATCATAGACTCAGAAGTCTAAAAATACTTGGTGTAGGAAAGAGACTTTAGGGCCTTTCTGTCTGACATTATTTTGCTGTCTGACATTATGAAACCAAATCCAGAGTGACCACTCCATAAGACATCCCTGGGACAGAAGAGCACCCAGAGACTGCTTGTTGTGACCTACTGTGGTGGTGGTTTTAGTATTCCATGTGTGAAAAGTGGGTACAGAATCTTGGGTTGGTGAAGCACTATGGAAGTCACTAAATGACAAACTCCTGAAACACCACTGCCATAATTAGGATGTCAAGCCATTTGCACCTATGAAATCACCTTCATTTCATTTAAAAGCTAACTTTAAACTCTGATTCCTCCAAATTTTTATTGAAGAAACATGATGCTAATGTATATCGTTAAAAGGTAAGATTATCTAGATATTTTTCATACAAATTTGACATTCTTTCCACCCTAAATCCTCCATCACACTGGCATTGAGGAAGTTGCACGAATTGTAAATTCTTAGAAGGTTATCACTGGAAATGCATAGAACTCTGATTATTGAAGTTTCAACAGTCTGTCACAAACCTTCTCTACTTTTTAGGCAGCCACATCTACATTCTGCTTGGGAAACAGTGGTAGTTCTTCAACTCATTTTAGTCTGTTGATGGTTGGTATATGACCATGTGGTCAAAACTTTTACTTTCAGTCCTTTTATGCAGAAATGCAGCTGATAATCTTAAAATTTTCTGCATGTCAGGGAAAGTAACTGACATGCAGAAGTGAATCAATAATGAAGCATGCAAATTACCCAATGTAACACTCTTCTAGGGATTCCTGAATTCCTTAAGATAAAGTCCAGAAGCCTACACCTGACAATCATAGACCTTTGTAAGCTAAGCCTCATCTGTCTTTGTGACATCATTTCTTTTTTTATTCCTTCCCCCTTACTCCAGTTCAGAAATGTTAAACTAGTCTTAGTTCTCTGGGAAAAATCAAATTTTCTTCAAGAATAGTATTTCTTGATATGTTCCTGACTAGTTTCTGCTTATGCAAAAGTTGATTTAGATGTATATACCCATTAGAAGTATTATCATAAAGTAAATAATGTCAACTACATCCTAAAAACAGGAATAGTTAATCCATTTTCAGTGCTACATGTGGCACATCAATATTTGCTTTTCATCACTAATATTTTGGTAAATGTTTGTATTTACAACTTTCATCTATCATCCAATTATTTCTTAATCTCTTGCAAACTTGCTTCAGCATTACTTAACTGAAAATGTTCTCTTTTTTTGAAGAACTAATGTCCCTAAAATCACTTAATTCCTTGGTAATAGTTTATGTAAATGCTAAGCTTCTTTAGGGTCTTTAAAGATGCCAAGACTGCTAATCCTCCTGTTTCATCTTCCTTTCCTAACTCTGCAATTTTCTTGAGTCTTTCACACAGACTTTTCTTTCACTAGTTCCTTTCTTTTCTTCTCTTGTTTTCTTTTTCTTCTGGGTCTCTTTTCTGATTTCTCTTTCATTACTTCCACTGCCACTTTTAAAGATAGTCCTCAGTTAATTAGATGCAAAACACCAGCTTAAGGATGCTTTCCACCACCTCGGCTCAACAAAATCATTTGTACATCCCATTGATTCTAGCTTCTCAGGAAAAAGGAAGCTCCAAAAAAAGGGTATTAGGATCCTTAGGCATTAGGTTTGTGTCTCAGTTGTCACTCATTTTTGGGAAGTGTGGCATGGAGCATCCTGGCCTCGGTCTTTAACCTGTAAGTTAGACAAAATAGTGCTTTTTAGTATTTCTATATGAATTACAATACACAAAGTACATATTCCAATGGTCAGTACACAGTGGGCACTCAACAAAGTTATTATGACTGATGTTCCCATGCCCAAGTCCCCCTTTTATAGTCTTGTCACAATTCATTACTTTCAGTGTATTATACACATCTGGAAAATGTAAATCTAGAGTACAGATATAAACAGGTTTCTTTTCTGGAACAGTGGTTTCCACCTGCATACTAAATCAAATCCTGATTCTTCCTTATTTAAAAACCTTTGGGTTCTACCTCCAACATCCTTCTTTTTCCTTTTCCATCACTGCAATTCTAAATGAATACTATTCTCTGAGTTAACTGAGCATAGTCTAGAATTCAAACATACAGCACACTTCTCACCTAAAGGCCTGCCTCAAATTCTGTTTGACTCCTTTAAGAAATTCATTCTCTTCAGCTGATATTTTGTCCTTAGAGTATTTTATTGGTACTTGTGATGGTACTCATTTTCTGCCTGGCATTCAATTATTTGTGCACAACCGACTCTTCCTGCTTTTAGGCTGTAACCCTTTTTCAAGTTCCTATTCATGATCCTACTACCACTCTGCTAAGTGATGAAGCACATATATTACGAGGCAAATGTAAAACTAGACATTAGCTGAAGGAAGCATTTTCATTTCTTCTATGTCTTATGAAGAGACAGGGTCAGCATGGAGAGGGAAGGATATTATTAGGGTACTGATTGAGACAGAATTCTCACTTGAAAGTTTCTTAGCAACAGGTTAAAAATAAAATGCAAGGTCGAAAAAGCCGTCTTAGAAATTGACCAGGTAAGACTTTAAGATCTGTTAATCAATTGCAATTAACCTTTTGGGAAAGAGACAAAGTGCAGCGTGAAGGCGACATGAAGGGCAATATAGTTCACTTAGTAACAATAGCAGTTCACTTAGTAACTCCTACCACATTGTAGACTCTTCTTTCAGAATTCAACTACATTACCTTACCAAAGATATCCTGACTTAGTAGATAAAGCTAGGGCTCCCAACACATACCTATCTGAGTTCAATTTCTGATACTATGCTGTCTTGGCCAGGGCTCTTAAATTTCTTTAAACCTTACTTTCCTCATCAGTAAAATGGAACTAATTCAGATTTGATGCAAAGATTTAAGAGGAAAGCATGTCTGGGACATGGTCGAAGACTGATAATTTGGGGCTGAGTGACATGGGCAGAGCAAGGAAGATGCTGTGAAAGGCAATCCTATGTGGACGCGTGAGAGTCGTGACTCCGTAAGGCTCCAGAACCGAAGAATCTTAAGCCTCAAATAAGCTGAGACCTGGTGTCCAAGCCCGTGTCTTCCAGGGCTCAGTCAGTGGCTCTGATGGCCAACAGCGAGCTCTCTTGGCCCTGTTGCCACCAGAATACACTGCTTTTGGGACCTAGTTTCACTACTTCTCTCTCCTCCCGCCTCGCAAAGCCAGAGTCCCGGAACAACCGATTACGTCTCTCCGCCTCCGTGACATTGCCGCTGTTAGGTGCAGAGGAAATTCAGTATTTCACTTTCCTCATTTTTTATTCTCTGGGTTCCTTCATCCGGGTCCATGGCCAAAGCCTCTAACCGCCGCGAACCACTCAGCCACACCCCTCCCTCCCAACCACGACTGTTCAGTCCTAGGCTTTTGGGAAGGCCGCGTTGCCTTGGAAACCGGGGCGGGATTTGAGAAAGGACAGCCCTGCGCGATATTTGCGCAGGCGCCGAGGGCCTGGCCTGGGACTATCGCGAGAATCGCTTCCCGGAAGTTCCACGTCAGTCAGTCTGCGGATCCGCTGGTCGGTGGGTTTTTTAGGGCCTGCATCGCTGGAAGTGAAGGCCTCCGGGCTTGGACCGACGGAGCTATGGTAGGTCTAGACTTGGCAAGAGAAAGCGGAGCCCTGTCCGCTGTGACCTACTCCTGGGCCACGATACCAGGGTCTGTGGTCCCAGTGTGGCCGACGCCTTCGGCCCTGCGGAGTAGGGAGTCCTGGTAGACAGGAGGTGATGGAGACCCACAGACTGGGGTAGTTTGCGAGCGAGGGTTCCCTGTTTCCCTTTGCTCTTGCGGCGCTAGCCAGAACACCTGCAGTCTACATTGGGTCAGCGGTATAGGGAAATGAAAGGGGCAGAAACCGTGAACTCTGAACGCAGCTGTGACAAAAGTACTTCATTCTAACGTTAAAACGGTGACAGCTCATTTTGCACTCCTGTAGGACTCGTTTTTCGAGTGTGCTGACCACAAACTACGAACTTAAACAGAAGACCAAAAAAAGTAGTGTATATGGAGTCAGAAGTGGAATGTTAATGCTTGGGAGCCCAGCTCCCGGGTCTTTTAGGGGAGAAGAAGGATTGAGGAGTGTATAAAAACTGGCTGATGTGCTTTTCTCATTGCAGATGTCGTGGTTGGTAAGAATAGCAGGCAGGACAGCACACTTACGTTATTACTCTCAGACATGCCGTTCAAATGCTTTTGCACCTAAGTATTGTAATAAGGAAAAAATGTAGTATTGTAAGAATGTTTTTTCTAAAAAAAGTGTAAGCAAGTCTGTATTTTTAAACATTGTCTTGCCCTTTAAGAAACTTGTTCTGAAGCATATAGCCAAAAATTTTGGAGCTGGAACACTGGAGATTCATAATTTCAACCTCTTAGCTTGCATTTTAAAAAATTAAGTCTGTACATGTTGGTTGTGCTGGAGCTGGAACAGTGACAGAGGTTGATCACTTGGATAACCTGGTGGAAGTTGTGGATACTTTCAGAAAAATGCTTAGAGGAACAAAAATTTGCATAAAATTGTGTTCCTTCATAGATACCTCGCCCCACGTCATTCTCATCTATATACTTATATGAGTTCCCAGATTAAGAACCCCTGAAGACATTCAAACAGGCTGCTGATTAAAGTGTGCAGTGTTTCCTTTAATGAAAAAGGTTCTTGCATTCGACTAATTTCAAGAGTCAAATATTGTTATAATGAACTATTGCCTTCAGTCTTTAGTGCACAATCCGCCCTCTGTGTGTTTGGGTCCAAGTCAACGGATTTAGCCAAGGGCAGGTTGAATATATTTGGGGGGAAAGTTGAATATAATTGAAGATTTTTAAAATTGTCATCATTTCCTAAAAAATACACTATAATACTATTTGGAATATTTACATCATGTTAGATATCATAAGTAATTAGAGATGATTTAAAGTATGTAAGAGGTTGTATGTAGGAGATATGAAAACACTATAATTTAACTTGAGCATCCATAGATTATCTTATCCATAAAGTGTGGGCTGAGGTGCTAAAACAGTTCTTCCACAGATCCTGTATTTTAAATCTTCTGTAGAAAGTACAAAACACAAATTAGTTCATTTATTGTCAGTTTTTACTCTGTGCCATGCACTTTGCTAAATATTTGCTACCTGATGCTCATAATAACTTGTAGATAGGAATTATAATGTTTATGGGTGATTGCCATAGACCAAGTGCTGCTTTAACTGATTTCTCAATTTAACCCTCTAACATCAAAAAGCAAACAAGTATTATTTCTGGTTTAAAGTCAAACCAGAGAGAGAGGCTAAATAAACTTAGCCCATATTACATATCTAAAATGCATTGTAGAACTTTAAATCCAGCATGACTATGTAGACATGGGTGGTAATTTCTGTCCTTATCTCCTAACCGTACTATTCACAAATATATAAGGTATTACAGAAATAAAATCACATATAAACAACAGTCCTACCCTTAAGGACTGTCACTCTAGAAATCAAAAAGAGATATGTGCACAATGTATCATGAATGACAAAAATGAAACCTAAAGGGTTCTCTAGGAAAGACTTGTTACAAACTAGGATAATCAGAAGAGTCTTATTAGTCAAAGTGACATTTAAGCTACCTAAGTCTTACAGCTTTTGGAAGATGGAGGAAGACACTTGTAAACGAGGGTGCAGCATATGCATCTTAATCGTCTTTGTGCCACAGCACCTAGTACAGCGCCTTATATAAAATTGTCACTGAAATGTTGAAGAAACTATCAGAGCAGGAGCTCTTGTCTGTGCTTTTTAAAGTGGGATTTGTGTTTTAGGAATATGTAGAGGTATATTAGGGTTGTTTAAAACTTCTTGGCTCACTTTCTGAATATCATTTTTTTCTATTATCAGTTACAACATTGTTACAATAAAACACATGGTTTGTAAATATCCAATTTCCTAGTTACTAAAGTATTTAAATGCTTTAGCTTATGCAAAAGCCCCCATCATGGTTCCTGGCACAGGGATGCTTTATGTTTGTTGCCTCTGAGGAAACAAGAAACAGAAGGTGAAATTTATGATATTAGTTAGTGGTACAAAATCCAGATATGGTTGAAATAAAAAAGTTCTACTTTCCAGAAACTAAAAAGAAATTGAAAATATTATTTAAAAGTAGAAGGTTTGAGAAGGAGAGGGAGATACCACAAGAAACATTTTCAGGGCAATTGAGGAGCCACGGAATTGACTTCCTCACAAAATCAGAAATAAAAGTTGTCCCTAAACTGAGGGATATTTCTAAGAGGAGTTGGAAGTAGTCTTGATCCAATTTTGACCCGAAAAGGTGAAGTATTTACTTTGTTTCAGGAAATTATCTCTGCTAGCTCCATTTTCTATTGAAAAGTAAATTATTATCCCACTCATCATAATTATGGGAGATCATAACAGTGAAAATGTGATAGTACCTCAGCCTGCCAGGAACTTTGAGGTTGTGTGTAAGAGCTGTTGAAAGGCAAATATATTTTATTGATTGATTGATTGATACCAGGGATCGAACTCACACCTGGCGCTTGTCAGGCAGGCACTTACTCTGAGCTAAATCCCTGGCAAGAGGCAAGTATATTTTAAATCAGTCTTTCTCAACCGGCCTGCAAGGGAGAATTAAACCTATTGCCCTAGGCAGAATTAACTTTCCTTCTAGAATGACATGCTTGGGATAACTGAGAAAATAATTACTATCATTTTCTTTTCATAGTGCAGGTGAAGAATCTGGCTGAAAAAGAGAAAAACTGTTTCCAACTCTTAGTATTCTTTGACTCAAAAGCATATTTTTTATTTAAAATTGCTCTAATTTTGTGATAGGTTCGTGTAACTTAAATTCATGACAGTACCACAGATATTCCCATTTGACTCCAAAGGTCTTCATGAAGTGGATATAACCTTTACTCATCACACCTCACTTGCAATTACTAATTTTTTAGTTAAAGTAGGGGCTGGGGATTTAGCTCAGTGGCATAAGCACCTGCCTTGCAAGCAGGCGGTCGTGAGTTCGATCCCTGGTACCGATGAAAAGGAAAAAGACAAAAAAAAATTTTTTTTTTAGCTAAAGTAAAGTCTGCTTTTCTGTGAATAACTCATTTAATACTATAGCTTAGAGTTATTAGAATTGCATGAATCACACTTCTTCTGAATATCTTCTAATATGATGCGAATGACATGGGTACAATATTATCTAATAGATATTGTAACAGTTATTAACTAGACAGTCTATAAACCAGGAGATCTCAAAGTGTGTTCTGTAGTTCTGTGGATGTCCCCATTACTCTTTCAGGAGGTCCACAGATTAAAATGATTTTCTTTTTTTTTTTTTGGGGGGGGGTCCTTTTTGGTTTTTTTTTATCGGTACCAGGGATTGAACTCATGACTGCCTGCTTGGAAGGCAGGCCCTTAATGCCGCTGAGCTAAATCCCCAGCCCAAAAAAATGGTTTTCTTAATAGTGAAAACTTACTGACCCTTTTCACTATATTAATATTTGCCCTGATGGTGTAATGTATACTTGCTAGTGTATTAGCTGAAAGTATATATTCTTCACACGGTTTTTTAAGTGGGGACAGTAAACACTACTGTTATTACATCTCAACATTTGAGTGCACATTTTTTAAATATTCTGTATAATGAGATGGGGAGAATAAGTAAAAAACTTCTGTTGCATACTGAAGTTTGGTGGCTGTCTTATGAAAAACACTTGCACTATTTAAATGTTGCAAGATTTACTTGAAATAATGACTGAGAACCTGGTAGACATATTCTAAAGCCTAGAAGTTAGCTGGTCCCTGAGGTATTTGTTGCTACTGATAGCACTGGAGCTTTCATATGAAAATTAGAATTTTAGAGAACATTGATAATGAGCTTGAGGGATTTCTAATACTTAAAGACTTATCAGTGAAAGTACTAGGTAGTACTTTAGGTAGTAAATATCCTTTGATAGAATACAATGAAATGTGCCAACATTTGGAAGACCTCATTACTCAGTGAGCCAGTACCTTCAGATGACCAAAGTGTGATGTTATGAAATCATACCTGATTAAGAGATCCAAAGGCTAGACCAGTAGATTTTAACAAAATACATATAGTTCACTGACACTGTGTCAGATTCCACATTATAAATATCTTTTAAGAAACTATCACATCTTAGGTTTTAATGGGGTGTTGAAGAATATCCTGTTATTCAATGATTATTAAAATAGTCCAGCTACATATCTGTGAATGGGGTATTGTTTTGGTACACATCAAAACAGTATATCACAACATAATGAAAGCATAAACACGAGAAACTTGTCTTCTATTAAGTCAGAATTCAGAAATTTTATAAAAGTATGCAACATTGCCATTCTTATTAAATTTCTTTTGTAAACAGAATTTTCTATCACTTCTCAGCCTTTTGGCTGAGTATAGACAATATAATTTTCTAAGTATGTTAAGAGGTCCTGAGAATTAAAAGAACTACTGGTGTAAGTTAAATTCTATTTAAATTCTCTTTTTTTCTATGTATGATTGAAGACGTGTTTTAGACTTAAAACTATGCCTACAGTTTTGCAAAGTAAAAACATTTTTAAACTTGTTAGTAAATTGTAATTGATATCTCAAATATATTTTATTTGGCGTACAAATTTACTGTTTTAAATTTTTTTTCTCCTTAGCCTCTTCGACTTGATATCAAGAGGAAACTAACTGCTAGATCTGATCGAGTTAAGAGTGTAGATTTACATCCTACGGAACCATGGATGTTAGCAAGTCTTTACAATGGTAGTGTATGCGTTTGGAATCATGAAACACAGGTAAGATTTCTTTTAAAGACTTTATTAAAAATAAACACTGTATTACATTTTTTATAATGAATGAGAAAAGCTATTACAAATATGAGTCCAGGACCTATATGCACACTGCTTTCTCAAATTGGTATAAATTATTTAAAATAGAAACTACATTTACAAGGGTATAACTTGCAGATATGTATGATAGTTAAATGTAGCAACTCTGATACAGTGATCTTGGCTTTTCTTTGAAATTTGGGAACCTGATGCTAAAATATATGTTGACTTGCTATAGATAAAGCATTTCATCATAATTTCTGAAGATTGGGAATTTAGCTCGGTGGCACAAGCGCCTGCCTGGCAAGCACGGGGTTGTGAGTTCGATCCCCGGTACCAAAACAAAACAAAACAAAACAATACTTAATTTCCCATCCTAACTATCTTGAGAATATATTCTAAATTTTTATTTATTTTCCCCCAAATATTCAATGTAATGAAATACAGGTAGCTTTCAAGAGCCTTATAGAAATAACTATAGTCAACTTTTGATTGTAAGTATGATTATGCCTGTTATAAATTGTCTGTCTTAATGTTTATCATTCTTTTAATGTTCCAGTCTTTTTGACTATCTTTGACGTTTTCTTAAATACAAAAACATTATTAGCACTCTGTCATACAGCTGTGGGTCTACTTATATATTATTTTTACCCTCAACGTTAAATTCTTGAAGCCCATGTAAAATTTGTACTTCAGGAGTTTAAGATGGCAAAAATAGAGAACCAAAGTTGAGAGTAACCTTAAGAATACTCTCACATTGTTACATTCATTATAATGCACACTACACCAGGTCCCCCTGTCCTTGGTATTTTATACATAGTAACATTTTGTTCTGTATTATATCCCAGTCCCTGTGTCATTATCTCATAGGTAGCTAAGTTGTTAATAATAATTTGCTGAACTAAAGAACAAAAAGCATTCCATTTATCACTAATTCAAAACTTCTGTTTCCTGCAGTTTCAGATCTTTATCAATCTTCTTACTTCTCTTCCTCTACCTCTCCTACCTACTCCTCCTCCTCCTGTCTGTCTCCCTGTGTCTGTCCCCCCAACTATTTAGTGTTTCTATTTAGTGTTTAGTGTTTATGCCTAACAGGTTGGATTCCCACCACCCTAATTCTTCACAGAGGGTTCCTTTGTTGGCTCACTTTACCCATCTGTCAGCACTGCCATTTCTCTGTGAAATGTTCCTAAGCCAAGATGTACTTCCCTTTGTTTTCTCTGAACTTTACTATAATATATCTCCATTTTTTCTGGAGATCTATTTTGCCCCTTTTTTTTTTCCTTTTGTTTTCTTCTCTACCCTCCTACAGGCTGTTGTCATCTTCTTTTGTCATTAATCTCATTGTTAATTTTATGTTTTAATGTTCTTTCCTCTAAGAATGGAGGTTCTATGAGGACAAGGATTCCCTGGTCTTATTTCCCACTGTTGCTCCAGTGAATAGAGTACTACTTGGCAGAGTATGCAGCTCATGGTAGATACCTAGTATGTCTTAATTAAATAATTGATCCTTGGTACTGCCTACATTTTCCCATTATCACCAACGAGAGTTATTTGCCATTCATGTGTATCAAGAGCAATGTTTTGGAGAGAGCCAGAAGGGGTTTTGGAAGCAAATTCAAATGTGCCTCAATTTAAATAAAGAGATTAAATTGACAGTATTTTATCACTTGGAGCCTTTTAACCATATTAATCTTTATTGTATTTATATAAATTTAAGATTTTTATATGTTTAAAATTACGTATGAGACCTGTGAAGGACTATATAAGTGTTAGTCATGACTTTTCTAATTCACCTTGAACATACATATATTAGAGGGCGTTGCTTTTCTTCCCCCTTAGATTGTTTAGCTCTAGAATATGTAGATCATTTCTTGTGTCACTTGTATCAGCCACAGCACCCAAAATGGTATGGAACCACGATTGTTTGGCAGCTGATTGATTTTTACTGCTCTGCATATCCTGGGATTGGTTGGCTTCTCTTGAGTTTTCCTGTATTTTTCTGCATCTTATAGACTGCATTTCTTATCTGTTCTGTGTGGCAGTATCATATCACATTTGTGTGAATGTGCACTGATGTCCTCATTTGTTGAAGCATTGTGTAGAAAATCTTTGACATCTGGGCCTAGAAAGCCAGAGTAGGCTCAACAGGTCTTGTGGCATAGTTCCTGTGTCTTTCAGTGCGCATGGTTACTAAGCCAGTAAGATTTTTCTAGTACAAACAGGGACTGAAAAGTAGTTTGATTTGCAGAATCAAAGTAAGAGCGCACTTTGAAATTCTGTATTTTACCCTTTTTTCTGTTTTGTCTTGTTTTTCTTTCTTTTTTCTTTAAATAAAATCTAAAAAATTAAAAAATTTTAAAAGAAAAGTAAGAGCACAAGGAATTCCATTCATTTCAGTTCTAAGGGTTTTTCTGTTTTTCTGCCTTTATTCTCTGTATGTAATATACTTTGAAAGCTCAAAAACACATCTAAATCACTTAAGCTTTTATACTTACTGAGGAAGAAAAAGTATTTGTATAGAAATATATTGCTAACGTGCGCAAAAGAACTATATCTGGTTTTTTTTCTTTGTTTGTTTTGGTACCGGAGATGGATGGAACTCAGGACCTCACACTTGGCAGGCAGGCGGGCGTTTATGCCACTCAGTTAACTCCCTGGCCCCCAAGAATTATACTTGTTTATGAGTCACAGCTGCAAGTTCAATTTTAAAGAAGAAACCAAAAGCTAAGAGTGAATTCATTTAGTACATGCCAGCCACCGTTTTAGGTTCTGGTCATATGGTGGAGAAGATGATTTCCATCCATAGGACATAACATGGCAGGAAATATTAAAATTAATTGGGTGATAAAATGCTGTTATGAAAAAAAGTACAAATTTCCATGGCAGAGTATCCAAACAGAGGGAATGGGAACAAAGGTGAGCTGGGAGTAGCAAGGTAAGGCAGACTGGGAGGAAAGGGCCAGATCACAGGAAATCTAGAATGCCACCTTGTGGACATTGGTTTTCTTTTTAAAGACATTTTAATTATGAATCTATTTAAGAAAAAGCTGATCAGACCATTTTTTTCATTTGAATATTGAGTTTTCATGTTTTAGTCTGACAGTATTTTTAAACTAGAAGTGACCTAAGTGGTCAGATGTTTTAAATATAGCAGAATAGAATTTTCAGTTATTCTCTCATAGCTCAATGTGTATATTCTTGTTAAATTTTAAAGACGCTGGTGAAGACATTTGAAGTATGTGATCTTCCTGTTCGAGCTGCAAAGTTTGTTGCAAGGAAGAACTGGGTTGTAACAGGAGCTGTAAGTTGTTCTATGAGTCTCAAATCCCATTTTCTTATTTGGTCAATATTGTGTAAACTGGTTGCAGAATTTGGATTCCTGATTTGTTTCGTTAATGTAATGTTTTTGTTGTCTTTTTTTTTTTTTAATAGAGCCCCAATAGGTAGTTCAGGGTCCTCTTGACTCACTGTGTAGTCCTAGCTGGTCTCAAACTCACAGCGATCCCCCTGCCTTAACCTCCCAAGTGCTAGGATTATAGCAGTGCGCCGCCATGCCCAGCTTAATTGATGCAATGTTTTGAAGCATGGATATTGTTCCTTGGTTCTATAATACAGTGTTGTGTAAAATTGGCTTCCTAACAGTGATGATGGTTTTTACATTCCTATTGCTAGGATGACATGCAGATCAGAGTGTTCAATTACAATACCCTGGAAAGAGTTCATATGTTTGAAGCACACTCCGACTACATTCGCTGTATAGCTGTTCATCCAACCCAGCCTTTCATTCTGACTAGCAGTGGTAAGAGATGACCTCCTTTGGTCACATGCATCTCTTTGGGTAATTAATTTTCATTCAGTGAGACATGCTATTCTTTGCCTGCTGTTACCAATAAATTTTTAATTCCAAACAGCTCTTAAGAACATTTAAATCTATTACTGTGCTGTTGATGCTGTTTGCTTTTACATTTCAGTGAAATATCAACTGTACTTAAGAATGTATAACAACTGCTCTGATTCCTGTCAAGGCAGACGTAAAGGTCTAGCTGGTTAAGGCTAAGAGAAAAGCTCATTTACATGCTGATGAGTAGTTGTTGGCAGATCGCTATAGACCCTACTCTGTTTTGTCTTATATTCAAACTAGTTTCTTAGTATTTCATATAAAACAGTGAACCTTTGGGAGGACCATCAAAATGAATAGCACCAAATTGTCAGTATCTCTGAGTACTTTTAGTTTCTAAATTACATGTTGAGAACTTTTTAAAACCAATCTTACAAGAGCAAATGCTTATTCTCTCAATTATCATTACTATCATTATCTAATTAAACTGTATTACTCTTTTCTTGCTTTTAAGATTAGTGGATTCTTTATAAATTTTTTCATAGCTTTTTATATTGCTGTTAGTAGTCTATTTTACTTATTTTATTCCCACTCTGCTATAAAGTTAGGTTTATTCTTAAGGATTTTGGAAAATTCAGTATAATTATATTTCATTAAATCATGAATACATGATGGATGTTAAGTTTGCTGTCTTAAAGTACAAAGATTCTGGGTCTTAGTTCTGAAATAGAAAAAGAAAATACAAATTGCAACTAATTTGAGGCTTTTCTTTTGGCCTAGATGACATGCTTATTAAGCTCTGGGACTGGGATAAAAAATGGTCTTGTTCACAAGTATTTGAAGGACACACCCATTATGTTATGCAGATTGTGATCAACCCCAAAGATAACAATCAGTTTGCCAGTGCATCTTTGGACAGGACCATCAAGGTAGGGGACAGCTCTGTGTGTAAGGTGTCATTGCCGGTGAAACAGTTACTGAGGTGTTACACTCCTCACAATCTAGAAAGCTACTTCTGCCTTAGAAGTTTCTTTCACAAATTCATTTTGAAATCAAAATAGTCTCATTTTGATGTGGAAAGACATGTTCTACTTAGAAGAATATTGTAGCAAATCTTTTATAGAAGGAACATTTTTCCATGTGAAAAGCAGCACATTGTTTTTTAGCCCAGAATAAGAAAAATGCTGTGATCTTCTCTAAATTATTACTTTCCTTTTTTTGTGTGTATTCGTTGCTGACCTCACATCATTATTAATCTATTTTACATTTGAATTCTCTGCTTCCATTCTCCCTTTCTTACTGTTACCCCAGACCACTGCCATAGATTACATCCTATCCGTTCTCAGGGTAGTGTAAAGTCCAGGTGTCTTAGGATGCCACAGCTAACCTGCACCAATGTTAGGAGACATCTTTACCCTTTGTCTCCTCTGGAAATGAACCTTCCCTTATGAACTCTTTCCTCTGCCTTCTATTTCTTTATTTTCCTTTTTTGATTAATTTTCTCTGGAGAACTACACAAATTTCAAAGCTTAGCACAAAAACTTAACTCTGAGAAGCTTTTTTTTTTTAAATTTTTTTTTTAATCAGTACCGGGGATCGAACTCATGACCGCCTGCTTTCAAGGCAGGTTCTTATGCCATTGAGCTGAATCCCCAGCTCCGCTGAGAAGCTTTACAAGAGGTCTGCTTTATTTGTAAACAGATCTAATTAATGCTTATTCCATTCCTTCCACTCCTTTTGCTTCTACTATGGCCTTTCTCACATAGAGTCATAATTAATGTTTTTGCAAATCTTTATCTTCTGAAAAACTAGACATTCAGGCCAGGAACTGGTGTTTTCCCCTTTTTCCAAACAGGGATTCAGCAGCAAACAGCACAGTGCTTTGCCTATACTAGGTGCTTAACATGTCCTGCAGTGAGTCAGTCATAGTTTTTAACATTTAAAGTATATCTGTATGCATAGATGTTAAATCACATTAACTTTTGCTTACACATCTAATTTCATACAACATTTATTGTTTTTCCTTTCCTTTATATGAACTCTTACATGTCTGAATTTTTTAGGATTAGATCTTACCTTTTTTTCCCTTTTGTTAGATTGTCCTTGCTTTTGAATTAGCCTAAAACCTCAAAACTTAAATTAGGTTTATCTTTGGAACAAAAATTATCTTTGGCTTAAGTAAAATTTGTCACAATACACGTACAAGTAAATGGCAAATATTTGTTCACACACCTTCATACTCTCCAAAGGGACATAGTAGGCAACCAGTAAATATTTATAAAGATAAAGCTCAGTCCTATAACTTTTGACTAATTTGCTATGCTTTAAATTTTTTAATCAAGCAGTAATTTTTTTTCTTTCACTACATCTTACTGTACTTACACTTAAATCTCCTGTAAAATCATTACCTGCATTTAAAGTAATGATTCTCAGTGTTAACATCTAGGTCCTTGGGCTTCATTGTAGATAACTGTATGTATTCATAATCTCTAGGAATAAAGCCTGAATAATGGCATTTCCAGAGAACTTGACAAGTGATTCTGCCCTCTGGAAATTCACATAAAAGGAGATAACTAAAACAAATAGGTGGGAGGGAAGAATGAATGCTTAGCTTTTCTCTTCTGGGCTTTGCCATTGCCTGTTGTATGTCAGAAGTGTGGTGGATCCACCTTCTGAATGCGAAGGCCTGCACTGACTGGCAGATGCTGTTACTCTCTGAAGGTGTGGCAGCTGGGCTCTTCGTCACCAAACTTCACTCTGGAGGGACACGAGAAAGGTGTGAATTGTATTGATTACTACAGCGGTGGCGACAAACCGTACCTCATTTCAGGTGCAGATGACCGACTTGTTAAAATATGGGATTATCAGGTATACTTTTTTCATTACCTTACTCAGTATTTTAGATACATTTTTTACAGTTTCTTCAAGAGCAGTTAAAATTTGGTTACTAAGCTCTGTTCCTAGCATAAGAAATGAAGGCTTCAGTACTTGCACTTAAATTGTGGTCTCAGAATTCTATAAAAATGACTGCAAGGCTGGAGACGTAGCTGAGCAGTAGAGTGCTCGTGTGCAGGGCCCTGGGTTCAATCTTCAGTAATATTTTTAAAAATCTACAAATGCATGTCAAGATTTTAAAAATAAAATGCTGGCATATTTGTTTTTCATTTAATAATTGAATTTAGAAATGTTGACATTTTAATGTTAGACATCTTCATGTGGCCTACGTGGCAGACTTCTATATGTATTTGAAAATAAGCTGTTCAGTGATTGATGTCATAGCTATAACACAAGCTTTTTCCACACAGAACTCCCATAAACCTAGTTATAAACTCGGTTACTATACTTTTGCTTAAATTTGATATTTGTCTCCAACTCCAAAAGTTTCTATGAGCAGTAAAACCTAGAAACCCAAGTTTGCTTTGAAACTTTGAAATTTATATTTGAATATAGAAGAAACTCATTAGGCTAAGAATTTAAAGAAATAATATTCATATGAAAGGCCAGGGATTTAGCTCAGCAGCATAAGTGCCTGCCTGGCAAGTGCAAGTCATGAGTTTGATCCTCAATACCAAAAAAAAAAAAAAAAAAAAAAAAAAAATTCATGTGAAAACATAGCTACTATCATTGATAGTGTGTCTGTGCATTGATAAAAGTGGGTTACTTATTTTTTGCTAATAAAAATGTTTTCTGTACCTTAATTACAGAATAAAACATGTGTTCAGACACTAGAGGGACACGCCCAGAATGTATCTTGTGCTAGTTTTCATCCTGAATTGCCAATCATCATCACAGGTTCAGAAGATGGTGAGTTAGGATATATATTTACTTCTCTGCTTGTAATTATTCAATGAATATTTAAACAATGTAATATTTCTACATTGTAGTGGGAGTTTCTAGTTTTGGGAGAGGCAGTGTATGGGGAACTGAAGTCAGGACCTCATGCTTGCCAAGTAGACACTGCTACTGAGCTAAATCCCCGGCCCCGTTTCTAGTTACTTTGATATTGTTATTAGAATGCTAGTCTTAAGCTAGCAAAGAATAAAGAGGCTTGATCATCACAATCATTCTAATGTACTGTATTTTGATTCTATCACTTAAATAAGAGGATAGCGAGGTATTCTAGAGAAAAACTGAAAACGCATGTGCTCCAGAGCTTACCAAATCTTGGTTCAAATTTGGGCTCTGCAACTTCACAAAAGTGTGGTACAGACAGATTATGAAATTGGAAAATAATGTCTTCTTCCTGGGATTGTAGTGTGAGTGTGAGAAGAAAATCATATTTCCTAGTTTTGTTTATAAGTTTCTATGATTACATGTGTGTTACTTTTGTAAACATCAGTTAGATAATAGATCCAAAACACTGGTCATTAAAGTTGACCATAAAATTAGTCACAAGTGTTTTCTATTGGAATAGAGAGATTTTGTGTGGCTTATTCATGTCATTTAATTTTTTTAAATATCATATCAAAAGGGAATATTCACCATTTTCTTTTTAGGAACAGTGCGTATTTGGCATTCAAGCACCTACCGGCTTGAAAGCACATTGAATTACGGAATGGAAAGAGTGTGGTGTGTTGCCAGTCTAAGAGGGTCCAACAATGTCGCTCTGGGCTATGATGAAGGGAGCATCATTGTTAAGGTAATTCTGCTGTCTCTAAAGAAATGGACATAGGCAAAGCCACCGTCATCATCTTCCAGGATATCAGTATGGTTCGTTGGCACTTGTGTCAGTAAGCACAGAGATTAAGTAGTAGTAATATAAAGTGAAAGAAAACAGATCTCTCTGTTATCTCTTTTGTTGGGGCTTTGTTTACTTTTCATTTCATTTCATATTTCATTTCATTTGCAGCTTGGGCGGGAAGAACCTGCCATGTCCATGGATGCCAATGGCAAGATAATTTGGGCCAAGCACTCAGAAGTCCAGCAGGCCAACCTAAAAGCAATGGGAGATGCTGAAATTAAAGATGGAGAAAGATTGCCACTGGCGGTAAAGGATATGGGCAGTTGTGAAATATACCCTCAGACAATTCAGCACAACCCAAACGGGCGGTAAGCATCACCAGAATCTCTGAGCTGCTGTGTGTGTAGAGCACATTCCTGTGGTGGGCATCCCCTGGCACTCCTCACTGAGCTGCGCTCCCTCAGAATCCCCAGTGCTGCCAGGCCCATGCCAGTTTGTCTGGTCATTATGTGGGGTGCAAGAACTGAATGGTATTTGCTTACTCTTCCCTTATGTGTTGCCCCTTTGGGGTTAAGGATCATGTCCTACCCTGAGACTTAGTAGATGCCAATTACTCTCTGACTCACTGCTGTTCAGAAGAAAAACTGAGGTATGTGTCCTTTTAGAACATTTTTTGAGATTAGTAATAATTCTTACTCAACATTGGGGCTGTTGTTTCTCCTTTAACATTAATAAAGCACCAAACATTTTTGAGAGAGGAGTTCTTAGAACAATGAATTTAAACCTATAGAGGTTTAAAAAACTTTAAAAATTATTTTAGAGTAGGTCTGGGCATCTTATAATGCTGTCTTGAATATTAATAAAGTAAGTATGCTTCAAGAGTACAATAAATGATGTCTATTAACATTTGTAATATAATTATCTTAAGGTTGAGAATGCATTATATATATTTCTTTTACTATAATAAAACATTCTTTGTTGGTTTCATTTTACCTTTGGCAGTGCTTAGATAGCAGTTATTATGATGTTCTAGTTGATAACTTTGAAGAGAACTGCTTTGTGTCAGTTGAGAACTTTTTGTTGATTATTCAGCATTATATTTTTGTTTATTTAAATCCATTTTATAAATTTAAATCACTAAAACCTAGGTATTTTTCTTCATTAAATGGTCAACTTCACTGGGGATTTACCTCAGCGACATAAGCGCAAGCATGAGGTCTTGAGTTCAATCCGCAGTACAATTAAAAAAAAAAAAAGACAAAAAAATAGCTTCAATGAAGATAACCTTCCATTAATGACAAAGTGTTTTCTTAAGGTACAGAAGTCTTGAGCAAAGTGCTAATAACAGGTACTCAGCAGGTACTAGGAGAATAACTGGAATCTTCCTCTGTATTTCCAGCTACTATCACCTTCCTATGTCACCTCCTCAGATTATAAGAGAAGGCCTTGTGATAACATTTTCAGCAATAATCCTGTATTCATAATTTGATTTTGGATTTGTTGCCTTGAGTATCTTTGTCTAGCTTTATTACTTTAAAAGATTTTAAGTTGCAATAAGTGACTGAAATAACATTTATTAGAATTATTTTTCCAAAAGAATGAATTGTTGTTTTTTAACTTCTGTGTGTTGTTGGCCCTCAGTGATTCTCTCCCTGATTTCTTTGCTCCAGGTTTGTTGTGGTATGTGGTGATGGGGAGTATATCATCTACACAGCAATGGCCTTGAGAAACAAGAGCTTTGGGTCTGCCCAGGAGTTTGCGTGGGCCCACGATTCCTCTGAGTAAGTTTTGGTTTTGTAATATCTCCATCTCCCTGACTGTAGATTGGTGTTATGAGTTACATTCTCAGTGATGTCTGTCCTTCTCTGTGTAGTTAGGATCAAGCTGGCTCAGTCAGGCTGATCTGTTCCATTAAACTAAGAACACAGCAGCCATTTCCTGTGGCAGAACCTTGTATTTATGAGCTTAAGGCAGAGTGCGCACCCACATCAAGTCCTTCGGAAGTCCTCCATGAGACGTGGCCTCCTAAGGCACTGCTGCTCTTTCATGGGCTGATTAGGAGGGGTGCTGTGTTGTGACATCATCTTAGTGAGAACTTTATGGTATCTTTTAAAAATAAATTTTCAGTGGTGTTTTCCACCTCCATTCTTAATGAATTTTTGTCTGAATTCAGAATATTCATAAAATATTCTGAGACATTAGAAAACTCTGAATTGTTTTACTATATGGTCACTGACTGCTTCCTTTTTGATTTTTGTTGGTGGATGTAATAAACATTAAGGCTTTCATGTTTTCAGACCACAGCTGAATTACCTCTTCACTGTTTTGTTTTCCCAAATATACATACACAATTCTTTATACTAGGAAATAGTTTGTTACTAAATAAAATTGGGATTTATGGATTGCCTGACATCTCTGCATACTCTTTCCTCTATTTTGATAATTCTGTCTTTTGAGCTGTATACAGTCAGAAGCCTGCTTAGCATCCTTCTTTTCCTAAGCCAAGAACTCAGTAGGTCATTTCTCACACAAGTTTCATATCCAGTCGTAACTGCGGCTCCTGTTTACAAGAGAAGGCTGGATGCATTTCCTGTTGATGAACAAACACAACTGACTAATCTACTTGCCAGTTTTTCTTAATTTCTTTAAATTAACTTTATTATAAGTTATAATTGACATTTTAAAAAGTACCATTCTAACGATACATTCAGTAGATTTGGACAAATTACATCTCTACAAAGAACATCTCTACCTCCCACACCCCTTACTTCTCTTAATAGTCAGACCACCCCACCCCAGCCCCACCCAGGCAAACACAGGTCTATTTCTGGTCAACATATAGATTTGTCTTCTTTGGTATTTCATATAAATGGAATTATACAGTATACACTCTCATGTCTTATTTTTCTCATCTTGTTTCTGAGATTCACTCATGTTCCTTTTATCACTAATTGTTCCCATTATTTGCAAAGTAGTACTTCATTGTATGAATAGACCACAATTTGTCTGATCATTTACCTATTAAAAACATTTGGATCATATTCAATTTGTAAAGTAGTTTGTAAGCCCTAACTGTGTAATACATAGTATAACCAGTCCTTATATTTTTCTAACTGTAAAGAGTTCTCTTTACATTTCTCTGAGTTCTAGGAAAAAATATAGCTGTCAGTCTTCAAATATTCCTTTAATGTTTTTGTATGATTAATCAGAAATATTTGAAGATATTTCTACTACCTGGTGGAGTTATGGTTTGGTATATAATATGCTGTGTTTACCATCTCTTTATCCCTCTCAGATATGCCATAAGAGAGAGCAACAGTGTTGTAAAAATATTTAAGAACTTTAAGGAAAAAAAGTCATTCAAACCAGACTTTGGAGCAGAAAGTGAGTCCTATTTACTTACATTTTTAGAACCTTTGTAGTGGCCCAAAAATACATAAGCAAGATCTTTTTTATGTTCTTTTAAGGCATCTACGGAGGCTTCTTGTTGGGCGTCAGATCTGTAAATGGCTTAGCCTTCTATGACTGGGACAACACAGAACTCATACGCAGAATTGAAATTCAGCCCAAACATGTGAGTTTTCCCCACTGTTTCTGAAATGAATCATGATTTCTGGACCTCTGGAGCCAAATCGTGGCTTTGTGCCCTGCTGTCCATTTATTGTGCTGAACACAGTGCCATTTACCTTAGCATTGCTCAGAAAATCAGGATGGTGGTAGTTGAATGAAGCAGTAAACATTAGATATTTTGAAAAGTATAAAAATTTATACAAATTTCAAACATCATTCATATTCTAAGGGCTTCTGACAGAATTAGAAAGCATGCTTTAAAAACAAGTCAGAGGATTCTTGATTTAGAAAGGCCTGAAAAACTCCCGCCTCGTTCAGAAAACCTTTTCATGCTTACCTGGAGAAGGCTTCGAGTTCAGGGGACCTGGGACCATCACCAGTGACAAATCCACCTTTGAAGTGCTCGCTGCTTTGACAGCTCTCACTGTTAGGAAACTTAGGTTTTACAGACAAACTAGACTCCCTGAGGTCCTGGTTCTGTTCTAGAGTATGCTGATAGTGCTCCCTAGAGGGGAAAAAAAATGGTTTGGGAGGCTTTTTTACTCTGTATAAAACATAGATGTGTGTACAAATGTACCATATATTTGCATTATATATTTGTGTATGTGTTTTAACAGATGTAGGCTATATCTCTGTTACATATCTAAAATTTCTTTAGGGGAAGTGATTAGGGAAAAAAGTAAAAAGGCTCCAAATAGACCATTGCTGCTTCTCTGTATTACACAAATCCAGCTCTGCTGCGTGTTTCCTATTGCTCTTCCTAATGTTAGGCCAAATAGAACATCCTTGCCCTGTCCACCCTCTGGAATATATGCAGAAATATGCTATGTCTAATTGTTAAGTGCATAATTACTACCTTACTGTGAGATTATTCTTGTGAGAAACAAAATATCTGCAGTTGTCCTGTCACTCAGAAATTCAAATTGGTCGTCTGTGTGTTTGTTGTGTTGCAGATTTTCTGGTCAGATTCTGGAGAACTAGTCTGTATTGCGACTGAAGAATCATTTTTTATCCTTAAGTATCTGTCAGAAAAAGTGTTGGCTGCACAGGAAACACATGAGGGGGTTACTGAAGATGGCATTGAAGATGCCTTTGAGGTGATTATTCAGCACATCTTTAGCTTTGTTTTTAAATGATCTGTGTTCTTACAGCGGACCACAGATTTTAACATTTTATTACAAATTAGACTTGGGGAACACGTATTTAAGGGGTTCTGAGTAAATGCAAAAATTAAAATTTTAATGCAAAAGACGGAATCTGAAAATGTTTTAAAAAATTTCTGCTTTGATGTTAGGAAATCTTTAGACTTATTCTGGTATTCCTGGTTAGCAAATTTGAAGTTGTTTTGGTTCTAAGACTGTTTAGTCAGTGAGTTTTAAATTAGCTCCGAAATGGTAAAAGTAAACCACCCATTTGTGGGGATGTTCTCAAGATCTTATGAAATACTGTTCTAGTTTCATACGTATTAGGGATTTTAAATTAACATTCTTTTAACTCATAGTTTTGAATCACATACTCAACTAGGAATCTGTCCTTAGAGAAAAAAGAGATAAATTCTAAGGAAATAGTTTCTTGAAGTAGAATTTTACTTTGCATCCAGTATTTTTACCGTATCACTCTCAAACATATTCAGCTTTTTGTTATTGTCAGATTTTTAATATTGAATAAGGTAATAATAGTCTTTATTTTCTTTCTACAGGTTCTTGGTGAAATTCAGGAAATTGTGAAAACAGGGCTATGGGTGGGCGACTGTTTCATTTACACAAGTTCTGTAAACAGATTAAATTATTATGTCGGAGGAGAAATAGTCACCATTGCCCACTTAGACAGGTAGCTGAGTGTTGTTTTGTCATAAGCATCCTAAATCTTAAAAGTATGCTTTTAAAGAAAAATAGCTTATAGATATAACAGATTGATTTTTCCAAGTTCTGGATTTAGTAGGTTGCCTGTTGTTAACCAAAATTGCATTAATCAAATGGGAAGATTTTGAGCTAGAAGCAAGGGGTATGTGTGTATGTGTGTATGCCTGTGTGCTTGTGCATGCTTATGTGTGAGCTTATGCACACAGATTTGGGCTTCTGATTTAATGTCTTATTTCTCTTGCAGGACAATGTATCTTCTGGGCTATATTCCTAAAGATAACAGGCTTTATCTGGGGGATAAAGAATTGAACATCGTGAGTTACTCCCTGCTGGTTTCAGTTCTGGAATACCAAACAGCTGTCATGCGGAGGGATTTTAGCATGGCTGATAAAGTCCTTCCTACCATTCCAAAAGAACAAAGGACCAGAGTTGCACACTTTTTGGAAAAGCAAGTAAGGGATTTTTTTCATCTTGTTTTTTAAAATCATTGATTTAAAGGAAGATTAGTATGGATTTGAAAAATGTTACTTTATGATCACCACATTTCTTATTCTTAGGGTGATCGAATTTGTCTTGTCATTTTAAGGCACTTGTTGTAGGATGTGGTATAATCTCCTTACAGTCTTCCTGCTCCTTTCTCAGTGGCCTTCATATCTGCTGAAATGTTGATGGTGGTTTATCAGTCTTCTCTTCTGTATATCGTTTTTCTAATCTCTTAGTTTTTTATTTCTAAACAGCATTTTTCTATCTCATCTGCCTTTTTTAAATTGTGACAATGTATGTAATGTGAAATTTACCATGATCGGTGTCTTTTTCTTAATATAAAAATGTTTAAGTCAAAGCACACTGTATATAATAGTTCTGCAAAACTTAAGAAAAAGCAGATTTCCCTTCTTTCCTTTGTCCCCTTCCCGTTCCCAAAAGTAATTGCTTTTAACTTTTACCTAATTCTTTTAGTATAGTATTTATTTCCACATCTCTAACATACAGTAGCCAGCAGTGATTTCTTCACTTTTCAGCTTTAGGTGTTTCTTTTGATTCCCCACTCTATGGGAATGAGGAATTAGCTTTCTTGCTCATCATGTGACTACCACATATATATACAAATATCTCTTATCCTCCCAGAATAGTTGTATCATGATTAGATTGGCATTTGATGTTTACACCATTGCTGTATACACCGTCTTCACAGCTAAGCCATGTGGTATACTATAACTTCCTTCCCTATAATCACTTGTTTTCTCTGGAGTTCATAATTGCTGGTTCTTTTCTTTGCTTAATTTTCTAGATACTTATAATAAATTCTCACTAGACTTTTCTGGCTCTGCAGATTTCCTTTCATTTTGTTTAGTCTGCCTAGGACCACACTGGTATTTCCATTCACCATGAATATCTCTTCACCATTATGTTGAGGCTTCCTTTTGTCTCTTGCTTGAGTTCTCTATTGCCTACATCTTGTCATCTTTCCTGGTTTACTCCTATGTTTATGTCCTTCAGCACTTTGCTTAGAAAACACTTTATTTATAGACATAAGTGTTTTGTAACACTCAGTATCTGAAAATGCTAAACATACTTGACCATTCAACCAGGTGTAGAATTCTACTTTGGAGGTAATTTTCTCAGAATTTTGAAGGCCTTCTAGCTTCAAGTTATTGTTGGAGCATAAAGACATTTTTCTTCCTGATTTTTAGTACATGACCTACTTTTTCCCTCTGGAAGCTTTCTGGATCTTGTCCCTATTATTCTGAAATGTTTTCTTTCATTCAGCTGGTTGTTAGATGAACTCTTAATAGGAAATGCATTCTTCATTTCTGAAGAGATTTTCACAAATCATTTTGTGCTGATTTCTTTCCTCTGTTTTGAATACTCTGTTTTGAATACTCTCTCTGTTACCTACCACTCTGATGTTTTCTATCTTACTGAAGGTCTGAAATTTTATTTTTTAAACTGGAGATTGAACCTAGGACCTTTGCACAGAGCTACATCTGAGCACTTTTTATCTGTTTATTGTGTGGGACAGATTTCTCTCAGTTGAGTTGTGTAGGTTGTTTAACTCTGCCTGAGCCTCCAAAAGAGCTAGGATTACAGACCTGTACCATGCCAGGCTGAGTATTTTTGCTTGTATTCAGAAGTTATCTTTTCCTCCTACATTGTATGCTGCATTCAAGTGGTTTTTATTGATCTGAGTTAGTCATTGTGTTTCCCTGTTAAGAGATTCTACTCATGTTCTGATGATCCTTGACCCTCATTTAAGAAAGGAGGTATGAGCAATAGATGTGGAAGGCTGTTTGTGGTAGAACCTGGATGTACACTTCACAGTAAGTAAAGTAGTTGTCATTTAACTAAAGAATGCCATCTCAGTATCTTCCTCTAACAAATCTTATCACTTTTCATTTATTCACTTACTGAATTTAACAAGCACTTACATCAGCTTTGTTCTAAGTAACATAGAACCCTCATGGGATCAACATTTTAATACTTTTTAAGTCTTTCCAGCTTGGGCTGCTTAGATTTTAAAGAGAAGGCCCCTATCACCATAATTCTGGAGTTGAAGACAGCTGGGAATCTCAGTATTTAGGATTTCACTAGTTTCCATATCCATTTTCATTATCTCTTTTGATATTCAATACTACCAGGCCCTCTAGTTGAGTAAGTAAAAGAATCTTGGCCTGACTTCCTTGTGTGCTGGGATAGGAGGGATGCTGAATGTCAAACAATTTTAGGTAGATTTTGTTTTTGTTTTTTATGACTGTCCTTCTTGATATACCTTTGGCAGTTCAGACGTGTGAATCAGGTTATTTCTGTGTTGTCTTCACTCCTGATTTATGTCTTAGGATTCATTTTCTGTACTAATTTTACTAGCTTTCTATCTTCCAAGATTTTGTTAGTCTTGTTTCTCCTCCTTTTCTAGTATATCCTTGGACGTTTATGCCTTTAAAAATTTGTTTTAAGTCCCTTAATGCCATTTTAGTGGTGATGTGAGGGAAAGCAAAAGTACCTATTTTCAGTCCAACATATTTAATCTGATCACCCTTGCCCACATATGAAACTAGTTCCAAAGATCGTCTTTTACTGTTAGGTTTAATGAAGAAAAGGAATCATTTTATTTAGAATGTCTGATCACATTGTACTCATGGATGGATGGAAGTAAGTGGTGGCTTGATAATCTGAAAAGTCAAAAGTATTTCCAACAGAATAAAACCATCCTGAAGATCTAACTGAATAGAAGTGAAGGGCGAAAGCCGCCTGGCTTCTCCACCCTGGCCATCCCATACTGAGCGTTCACTACACCACCACATCTTTAGAGCACCTGACCGTAGCTGCTCCCTCCCTCCGTGCTCTCTGTCTTGTAGGAGAAGCTAATTTACTAATAGCTGACTTAAAAGCTGTTCCTAGTGGTTTAATAAAGGATGGAAAGAAAATCTTAGGCTCTCTCTTCTTTGAGATACTTGCTGATGAATGAACTGGGTATGAGACCAACACTGAAGACATAGGAAAGTCACACTTGATCAGTGTCTGAGCTTGAAAGCAAAATGTTTGTTAAATGGCCCGCAGATGACAGGCTCTAAGGCATTATGTTTGTCTCCCTTTTCTTTGCCACTAATCTCATCTGTAAAATGAGGCCTAGCCTAGATGTCTTTGTTGAGAATACTAGAAACTGAGTTTGTACCACTGCTTTTGCTTCTTATGCAGTGATTCTTTAATGTCAGCAATCACTCTGACACTTTTTAAATTTACTAATTGTTTTACTAGAGTTTCCCATTATCTAAACTGTAGACATTATGTGATTAGTATTTTAGCTACAAGATGTTTGTCCAGTCCTAACAGATTGTCATCTGTTAACTTCTTTATCAGCAAGGTTTTTTTTCCTTTGAATGGGAAATGGATTGGCCTTTAGGTATGTGCACTGTGTTTGGTAGACATATTTTTGTATGCACAAATCACACACATATATCCATTTTTCTTTTTCTAAATCTGGTTAGGGCTTCAAGCAGCAGGCTCTTACAGTATCCACAGATCCTGAGCATCGTTTTGAGCTGGCTCTTCAGCTTGGAGAGTTGAAGATTGCATACCAGTTGGCAGTGGAGGCCGAGGTAAGCACTAATTCACAGCTTCCAGTCAGTGGTATTTCTGTGTGCTTGTTGGGATGTTTTGTTAGCTAATGTTTCTCACAAGGAAATTAGTGACTCATTTTGATGATACTTTTTCAAAGTTGCATTATTAATCTTTGCATAAGTTAAGCAAATTATATTCAAGATAATCTTAGCAGTGTGATTTTGTTTTCCTATCTTAGGTGAGATTTATTTTGCAAGAGTAAGTGATGTAAAATAGTAAGTAAAGTTGCCAAGAAAGTCTGAGCACAGACAAAACAGTAATTTGCCAGAAACCCAAATTATCAAAAAAGACACTGGTTTAAAGGGTTCTGACGCTTAAAGACAGCTTCATGACAACCTTTTACATCTTTGTATATTGTGTATTCCCAATTGTGTAAGTCCTGCATATACTAGTAGTAAATCAACTTCAAATAAGTGAAATAAATTTTAGCTGCTAAGATCACCCAAGTAAATAGTGTTTTGATTTCTAAGAAATTACAAATGCCAGATAATATTTATTGAAGATATAATTTTCCACTTTTTCAGAAAAATATTAAATTCATACATTCAAATGATTGCAATTTAATTACCTTGAAACTCCAGTTAGATGTTACTTTCTCTGTTTAATTAAAAAATAAAAATATTTTTCATGTATCATTAAAATTGAATGAATTTTGAATACGTGAATAATTTTCACTTTCTCAATATACATCTTATTCAACTGTTAAGAGCCAACTTAACAAGCACAACTTAGTATCCGTCTTCCATTTTGGAACAGAAATACAGTAACAGAATAATGTTGATTTTGAAAACATGAGTGTTCATGTATCTTAACTTGGAAACTCTTTCTCACAGTCAGAACAGAAGTGGAAACAGCTTGCTGAGCTTGCCATCAGTAAATGTCAGTTTGGCCTAGCCCAGGAATGCCTGCACCATGCCCAGGATTATGGGGGTCTGCTGCTTTTGGCCACTGCCTCTGGAAATGCTAGCATGGTGAACAAGCTAGCAGAGGGTGCAGAGAAAGATGGCAAAAATAACGTGGCCTTTATGAGCTACTTTTTACAGGGCAAGTAAGTATTACTCAGTCTGTAAGACCTTGGTGAGCACGGCAATTAAAAGCAGTATTTGTAGTGAGAGTAGTGGCACACACACCGGTAATCCCAACACTCAGGAGGCTGAAGCAGATGAATCACTGTTTGTCCTGAACTACATAGCAAGACAGCCTCAAAAAAGGGGAAAAAACAGTATGTGTACATTGACTTTTGGAGGGAAATGAAAAATGAGTTCTGGAGAGCTGCTAAGATGGCCAACAGGTGGGACAATGGTTCTCACCTTTGCACGAGGATCCTGTGCACTATTGGTCTAAATGAGGTGGTCAGGGTGAACTCCTTTCTCAGCAGCCACCAGGTGATGGCTGAGACATTTGTCTGACAGCAGGAGGCCAGATAATAAAATATCTGCTCTAGTTGGTTTCTGAATGCCAGATAAATATTGTGGTCTTTTGTGTGAAATTTGCTAATCCTACGTCAAGTCCTTCAAATCCCATTTAGGTTCTTTTTAAATTAAAATGTTTTTCAAATTAAGTAAGTTGATAGTAGTTACAAAAGCTGTTTTATCCTTCATATTCCTAAAGTCCACTGATCTTTTTCTTTTTTATATAAAATATCACCTAAGACAAGTAAACAGCTCAGTAAAACTGAAGCAAATATGTGAGGGCAGTTGGGGAAGGTTTGACTTTGCAGCACTAAATCCACGTATCTTTCTGTTGTGCATCACTGTGACAGCCTTTATTGATATAACAGTACCTCCTCTTTTCATCTTTAGGCTGGATGCTTGCTTAGAGCTCTTGATTAGAACAGGACGACTGCCAGAAGCTGCCTTCCTAGCCCGAACTTACTTACCCAGTCATGTTTCAAGGTACACCTTTAATTGTAGGAAAATGTGTTTCAAACAAAAATAGAACACAATTACTTAGTCTGTCTTTGGTTCCATATTTATAACAGGGTAGTCAAACTGTGGAGAGAGAGTCTTTCAAAAGTCAATCAGAAAGCAGCAGAATCCCTTGCTGACCCTACAGAGTATGAAAACCTTTTCCCAGGATTAAAAGAAGCCTTTGTTGTTGAAGAGTGGGTAAAGGAGACACATGCTGACCTGTTGCCAGCCAAGCAATACCCACTTGTGACGGTGCGTAGTGAGACACCAAGCTTCATTCAGTGTGACGACAGGGTGGAATTGTATTCGTGACTTTGGGTTGTGCCAATACCTGGGGTTTAGGCCATATTACTGATCAGTTATGATTTCAAAATATTTTATTTCATCATTTTCTACTTGATAGCCAAATGAAGAGAGAAACGTTATGGAGGAGGCAAAAGGCTTTCAGCCCTCAAGATCTGTAGCTCAACAGGTCAGTAGGTGCCACATGTGATAATCTGGCTGAGAACTGTTGATTTTCAGTACTGTCTCCCACTTCCTAATCTTGATCTTCTTTGCTTTGGGGAAAAAATTTAAATTTCTGGACAAATTCTTTGGTCTTTATATCTGTACTTCTGTTTCCAGGAACTTGATGGAAAACCTGCTTCCCCCACACCAGTTATTGTGGCTTCCCAAACAGCCAACAAAGAAGAAAAGGTAGGTCAGGCATCATTCATCTCACCCCCACCTTGTGAACACATGCAGGCCTATGGTTTAAGTGATACAATCTGTGGTAAAATTTCATAGTAGGGTCTTTGAAATGAGAAGAAGCTCTTTCTGACCATTAAGCCAATTTTAGCTCTCACTTTGGAGAGTGACCTAGGTAGCTTTTCTCTGACACAGTATCATGTAACATTACCACCCTCTTCCTTTCATTTTCAGAGCTTACTGGAGCTAGAAGTAGATTTGGACAATTTGGAATTAGAAGAAGATATTGACACAACAGATATCAATCTGGATGAAGATATGCTGGATGACTGAACATATCCTCCATTTACTTGACTAAACAGATCACTGTTCTATGTAGATACTGATCATTACCCTATCTACAGTACTTGGAACTAAGAGAAACTCCTTACAATTTTATAAGTAAATGCTATGGACCAATGGATGCGAATAGCCTCCTTACATTAAGAGGAATTTATGTGTGCATTTAAATTACCAATTTCCTCACTAAAACAACATGGGCTTTGATTGGTTTGAGTCAATACTTCAGTTTTACTTTGTGAATAATTTAAAAACAGACTTCTAGTTTTAGAAAGCTAGGCAAAAATTATACTTTACATAGGGTTCAGCCCTACATTCTTTTTTTTCCATAACTAAATCTGCATTGTCAAGTATTATCTGTCACAGTTCTGAGAAGTAGATGTCCATGCTGTAATGATTTACACCCTTCTCAATCTCCTCTTACCTTTGTCCTTAGTCTGTGTAGCTTGACTGGGCTCATACAGATTTTGTCTAGTAGTTAATCTTTTGCAAGGGGTAGGGGGTTAGAGAAAAGGTCTCATTATGTAGTACAGGCTGGCCTTGAACTCGCTTGTGTAGCCTAGGCTGGCTTCAGACTCACATCGATCCTCCTGCCTCAGCTTCCCGAGTACTGGGATCATAGCAGTACAACACCAAATCTGGTAGACAGAAATTTTTAATTACCCATTTCTAAATTCAAGACCTAAAACTTCCATTCTTCTGACCTCAAAAAGCCAGGTTGTGACCACATTACCAGTAAGTGATACCTCTTTGATAGCACAGAAAAGTATGGTACTTCTTTTATTCTTAACTTGGTCTAGTGTCAACAGAGAAATTCATAATCAAGCATTCAGATATATTCAGTTATGTCTTGCAGCCTAGGAAAATGAGTGAGGTGACAAGTTTTTCTTTGTATTTTTGTCAGAGGTACTATATAGGATTTTAAAAGCAAAGGGTTTTTTTTTTTTTTTTGTCTTTTTCATTTTCATCAGTACCAAGGATCGAACTCACGACCACCTGCTTGCAAGGCAGGTGCTTATGCCGCTGAGCTAAGTCCCCAGCCCCAAAGCAAAGAGTTTTTACAGAAAACTACAAATCAGTATCTTTTTATTGTCATTTTTTAAACATTCATCTTACTATTAATAAGGAGACAAGTAGCTTGTTTTTATAAAATGAAATGTAATTTTAAAATATTTTCACGAAGCTGCAGAATGGCTAATGAATGCTTCTTGATAAGTCTGAAGTGCTAATTCTATATACGCACCCCTCTGTGCTTCTGTTTTTGCAAAGACCTGTTTAAAAGAAAAAAAAGCAATAGGACATATACTATTTACAAAGGTCTTAGTTTTAAGACACTAACATTTCTGTAGTAGGAAACAGTCCCAATTAAGATCTTCCTTCATAATAATGTTTCCCCAGATTATAAAGCAGTAAATACACATGCACAAGAAAACATCCCACAGTTCAAGCAGTATTAATTTTAAACACCAAATTAGCTGTGGTCTCTTTTAGCATGTTTTCAGAAGAATGTAAAACAGATACTATACTTGTACGTCCTGCTAGACCAAAGTGAACTGGATTCAAGAGAAACCTATAGGATAAGCGTTAGAAAATCATTTTTCACTTTAAAGAATGTTCAAAAGCATTTTGTTTTATCTGGCTTATCTCAGGAAATCATGACTACTACTATAGTTTCTCTACTCAGGGTGGTCACAGTCAATTTTATCTTTAGTAAGCTTTGTGAGATAACAAAAAAATATTACTGTAATATAAGCCAGTTCCACAAACTATATTCAAAGCATTAGAAATTAAATTATACAATGACTTCCCTTTCCTCTCTTAAAAATACTAATTCAGCATTTATAGAACATCCATGTAATTCCATGGTTTGAAGAAGTGTGTAGTTCCCAAATGATAATGGGAACGAGGCTTGGTAATATCTGACCACCACCCTCTCCTGCTTGATACCTACATCCCACCCTGTTCTGCGACCACACTACAGGATAGGAAATTGCTCTTGGGGACACACTGAAGTACTCCAAAGAATGAGGGGCACACTACTCATACTGTCTGAACCTCTAGACTCCAACACTCATCACCCACCGTACTCCTCACCCCATTCATGGTCCAGGATGAATACAGGCCTGTGATCATACTGCCTTTTTCAAGACCATAAATGTTCCATATTCACAAGTCTGTTTAGTTAACATTAAATACGACCCACTTGTGAATTTTTTAAACCCAATTATCACCACAAAACAGCCAGTATGAAAAAAGTCTGTTTACCTTAATTAAATGTATTCCGTCAGCAACCTGCTCTCTGGCCTCTTGAGCTGATGGGCCATCTGGATGGAGCATGTGATACAGCTGGACCAAGCTGGTAGCATCATCAATTCTGAGAATGAAAGGGCTTACTGTTACGGAGGACTTTCTTCACTGGCTTCACAGTTGTATGAAAGTGCCACTTTCAAGATAAATTACATTCCAGAATTCCCTCAGGTCAAAAGCATGTGGGAGCAGCGGGGTGGGGTGGGGTGGCAGCTCTAGGGCCAAAAGAATTTCAGAAAAACTGACTAGTTCCCACGTGAAGTCTGTGGGGCAGGCATGGCAGGAGTCAATAGAGGAAGTACCTAATTTATGGAAATGAATGACTCCAAATGCGGCTGTATTTTTGGAAACATCACTTACTGAAACAACCTTCCTAGTAGCAGCTCATTTTCAGGCCAGCCCACTTTACCAGCATAAAATAATGTGACCAAATATAGAGGGCAGAACCACAGTTCCATCCCACAGAAGCAGGTTAGTGGCTATAAAATTCTCAAAGTCACTTGAGCTGGGTTAATGGATAAGAGCCTCTGGAAGAGGAGCCTGTGATTCTAAGAAAAGTCTCAGATCATTTGCATATTCACAGGGATAAAGTTTAAAAAAATAGCATCTTGGGAAAGCAAATATGAATTAGGCCCATCAGAGTAGAGACAAGCCAAATTCTACATCAGCAGTCTTAACATTAGTGTCATGATTAGTGTCATTAGCCATGATGAAGCCAAAATGAGAAATCAATTCTGGTTTGTACAATAAAACTTCCTAGCCGTCCCCAAACCAATCAATCACTGTCTTTTCACACTGCCAACACTTCCAAACATTTACCAGCTGGAGGAGGATAATGTATAAAAACAACCAAAAGGTCTTGAGGCTGTGCTGTATCTACTTTAATAAGGTACTGGCCTCTCGCGGGGGAAGAAGGGATGAGGACACCTAATTCCGTGCTACCCTCAACTACTACCCTTTGATTTTTCTCACTGTGCCATTACCTGAACTGGAAGATAAAGAGTAGTAGGGTGACACTGAATTTCTTAGGCCACGATGCCCTTAGAGAAATACTCAGGGTTTATTCCAGTTCCCATCTACCTTAAAGAGCATCATGTGGGAAAACTGCAAATCCAGAGATGCTTATATAGTGAAGCTTTTCCGAGGCAAAAACCAAAAAATGATTATTAAACATCTACCGTGTTATAACCTAACAACATCCAGCACATGTAGGAATAAAATATCTACACAAATAAATTTTAAAAACTCCCTTAACAGCCCACACGTATGACCCCATGGAAAACCAGCAGTGGGACGGACCTGTGTCTGAAAAGCAGATTCTGAATTGTGGCCTGGTCTCCATTCAGTAGGGATAGAAGCTCTCTACTGTCCAGATGGGAATCTGCAGTCAGCTAACTGTCCCATTCATTAGACTGCAGGAGGCATTAGTGCAGGAATTGCTTCACATGCCCAAGGAATAATAAATACTACAGTATCACCTACTGTGTCTCAATAAAGAACTTCTAATTTTCAAACGTCAACATTTCTGTGTTGTCCTTAAGTTTTTACAAAAAATACTGTCTTAGTTCAGAATGATACAAATGAGGAACTTTAAAAGCACAAATTCATTCATGGGGCTGTCACCCCTTGCACATCAAGGCACATCACTGCTTGGCATCTTCATCACCATTCCCATATTCAGGGTAGAGGTGCAACTTCTGCCTTCTGGGCTGAATTACACAGTGCATGCTGGAGTGAGCTGGCCCAGCCATCAACACTATTAGGAATGCTATTTCTAAAATGGATGCTATTTCCAAATATGGGTTTAGAGAAACCATGGAACCTTCCAATTCCAAATGGCTTAATGCCTTTATCAAAAATATATTACTGCTAAAAATGCTAACAATTATCTAAGATATAGCATCAACAAAACTTTTCAATGCAGAGTTGTCACTTCAATTTGTTTTTTTTTTAAAGTAATACCTGTAAAGCACAATAGTAAGGTATGCTTCTATGATTCACAGCTGGAAACCTGGGAGCACCCCAGCCTGATGCTAAAATGCAGGAGTCTTTGTTTCATGCAACCCTGAAAAACACTTTTCTGATGTCTTAAAAATGTCACTCAGATGAGGATTCTCAAACACAAAGTGTTTTTATAAGTGATGACTTTTACTGAAAAGCCCAGAAACAGTTCTGCTACAAAGCAAGCACTCATCAAAGGTTACTTCTGAACAGTCCCTTTGATATCTGGAAAGTTCACTGCTCCCAGGAGCACTGATGAGTGAGCCTAGGATAAGCCAGGATAAGTACAGATCCAGAGTCGCATTTCAAAGAATCTACCCTAAAGGGCATCATGGAAAACTGCAAATCCAGCGATGCTTGTCACAGTTTGTGTCTGTCTGGATGTCCCCGCAAAGTCTCATGTGATCGTGGGTAGGGCAGGCTTTTCAGAGGTGGATGGATCTAGGGTGTTTGACACTGGGATCAAGGGTATATGATTACTAACTCAGTCCACTGACTGGTTTGGCACAGATCTAGGTGTGGCTGCCCACTCTAGCCATGGGTGGCACCACCCAAAAGGCAGGTAGCCTGGGTGTACATAAGGGGACAGAAAGAAGGCAGGCCTGGGCTGGGGATTTAGCTCAGCGGCATAAGCGCTTGCCTTGCAAGCAGGCAGTCATGAGTTCGATCCCCGGTACCGATAAAAAGGAAAAAGACCCAAAAAAAAAAAAAAGAAGGCTGGCCTGCTGCTGCTGCTTCACTGCTTCACTGCTTCGCTGCCTTCTGCCAGGCAGAACCATTTCTCCTCTCTGCGGCCCCGGTCTTGGCTCTAGCCAACTATGAACTAACCCTCTACAAACTGCAAGCTCAATAAACTTACCTTTAACTCTGGGTGTCAGGTATTTCGTACCAGAATGAGAAAAGTAACTAAGACACTAGACTTGTTGGTGAACATAAAAGCAAAGCCTGGGAAAACTGGTTATGCTAGAAGAAATCCAGACAAAATTAGGTAAGTGAAAGCTTCACTTTATCACAGGAAAAAGACCACAGCTGAAGTACAGATTTACTGTTAGGGCAGTAAGAATGATTCATAAGATCACACTTACAAGTCTCTCTGAATCTGGTCAATCAGCAAACCATCAATCTTTTTCTTATTTACAAAATACCAAGCCATTCCACCAAAGTGTCTTGTTGAACGTAAAAGGTCATACTTCCCATGTTTATCGATATCTTCATAGGTCTGGTGATGAACCTATTCCAATAAAACACAACTCTTCAGAAACGAAAACACCAAGTGAGCAGCACTACTCTAATTACACTGAGCAGCAGGAGCGCTGGCCCAGGACAGTGTGAGTGAACCAGGTTTACTGAGCGCTGCCTGCACTCTCATCAGCACCTGGTCAGCTGCAGACCACTCTTGGCACACCTCACCTTGGGCAGGAAGGAGGGTTTACTAGGAAAAATGTGTTGAGATACAACTAAGCTATGCCTTCCCCACTGTGGAAGTGTGTGCAGCCTGAAGCAAGTCACACCAGACCTTTATAACCTTATCTAGTACATCTCAACAGCCAAACATAAGCACTGACTTCATATATATAGAAAAATAAACGTGAAAATAAATTATCACACCTCTCGAACACTGGGGAAAAAGAAACTATTCCCTTTTCCCATCAACTACCCCATCCATCAGCTCACCCATGCCTCCTACTGACATTTCTTCCAGAATCATCTTCCTACACAAGGACTCTGCTGAGGGCGTTACCTGCTCAAAAGGCTTTCAAAGACCTGCTGACTAAAAGTCCATTTTCCTTAGCCTATCACTGAGATCTCCTGTAACGTGGCTTCATCCGCCTTTCTAGTGTAAACGGAAACCCTTCCGTACACACACATTGTATGTACAAGCAAACCAGATGGCCAGCCATGTCTCAAGCATACTTGCTGATTTGTACCTGTTGCTTTTTCCTGTTCTACCTAAAATACTGCTCACACAGCTCCCTGCCACAGTGTTCCCTGGAAGAGTCCAGAATATTTTTTAACAAACCCTTTCTAGCCTTTTCACACCTAACATTGTAGTCATAAGGTGATAATTATCTGCCTACTTATCTAGAACCCTTCCACACAGTCATCACTGCACTATAGCTATTGACACGACACATCCTGTCTTAGTTCATTACCTTACTACCTATGATAAGGCCTTACACATAAAAGGTACCACTAAATATGTAAGTATACTGAGGTATTTAAGACACACACATTACACTCTGGCAAACAACAGTAAGTAACTTTCTGCTTGCATGGTAAATTAAGAGAATAGGCCAATGTTTGGTCCAAAGCCTTTCACTTACTAGCAATGCAACTGTCAGAGAGCTACTAACTTCCCTCACTGTTTTGAAAATAAAATACGTATCTGATACACATCTGTATTCAAAGCATTTTCAAGTAGCTTCCTTTCCTTTTCCTATATCAGAGGTGGCAACCTGTGACACACATGCCACAGCACTGTTATCATTGAAAGCTTTAAAAGGTTAGCCATCAACGCCCTCTATCAAATCTTAAAACTAAACTCAGTATGCAATATTGAAAATCTTGCTCATAACTGTACATTAACCTGTATGTTAGAAATTATAAAATATATCTACCTTGATGTACTCAGCCGAATCTGGTTCAAACTGGGCAACGCAAAGATTAAGGACGTCAACATGTCGGTCTCGGTTGTACATCGTCTAAAACCACACCGCAGAATAGAATTAGATGAGAACACAAAGTTTAGTACCTGTCCTAGCATGTGACGGGGCTGCCTATCCATACACAGGGGACATACATGCTTAACAAGAGACATACAGAAACAACATGGGTTTTGTAATGGTTACCCCTGAACCACATTCTATCTAAGACAATTATAAGAGGAGAATTTTCATCATGTAACCGGTACAAACATGTGTCTGTATTTACAACAGCACCACATCCACATGGCTCAACAAATAAACCATCATCGTTAAGTCTAGAATACAAAACCTAGTTCACCTTACCATAAGGTTTTCTTCCTTAAAAATTACTGGTGGCAAAACTTTACGACCTTCTTTGGGAAAATAAACTTGTATCACCCGGTCCCGTTCTTCCCAAGAAGCTTTGCGTAGTGTGCCACTTGGTTCTCTTACAACAATAAAGCGCTCCTGAAATAGAACACGTCATCAAGGATGAGCTATGTAGACTCATCTCTACGTTTAGTGAGATGTTCTATATCTCACCAAGACCATTACAGTGGTCCCCAAACTTGATGGCCAAACGTTTTGGCACCATGGACAGTTGTTTTGTTTTTTTTCAGGGACCAGTTTTGTGGAAGACAATTTTCCCATGTACTGAGGAGGTGGAGATGGTTTGGGGATGTCCACTTTAATTCTACCATTGTAACATGAGCGTCTCATAAGGAACGGCAACCTAAAGCCTTCTCCACATGTACAGTTCCTAGCAGGGTTGGCGCTCCTGTGAGAATCTAATGCTGCCCCTGATCTGACGGGAGGCGAGTCTGGACAGTTACACAAGTGATGGGGAATGGCAGTAAACACACACCAAGTTTCTCTGACATGTCCACCATCACCTCCTGCTTTGTGGCCTGACTCCTAAGAGACCACAGACCTGTATCAGTTGGTTGCTGGGGCTTGGGGATCCCTGCTGATAACAACTTGCAATCTACAATATACAATGCAACTGGCAAACAAAATACAATCATGCATATGAAAGTTTAATAATTTGAGCTTTGAAAGGCTCAGCAAGGTTGAACACTTCCTTCACTACCATGTATCTGACCATCAGAAACCTAAAATTTAGTAAGCACCTACTATGGTATTAACGTAGGTTCAGTACAGAAAACATTTCAATTAAAACTATTCTGAGAGTCATCTAAATTCACTTCAGAAAACAGCTGTTTCACGTTATTTCACTTCCCTATCCCACAGTCTCGTCTAAACAGATCTTACCACATTATAGCCTACCTTTAACAGGATAACAGGAATACACTCAAGAATGTGTAGTCTTAATCCTGCACCTCTGTGATTTCTCATATTGACATCAGACATCCACCTCCTCTGGTCTCTTCACTCTTCTAGCTGCCAGATCCCAGGCCCTCAGAATGCTTCTTTCACTGAATTTAAACCACTATTTGTACCACTCATATGGCAATTTATTAAATGCAAGATTAACACTTCTCAGATACTGTTATATAACTGAAAAGGAGCAGGAAATGTGCATAATAATTCTTTTCAACACCTGGAGCTGGAAATACACAGAGCTTTGCACATTGCTGGTAACTGACACACAACTGGTTAATGTATTAATTAAACAAATGTGCTATACTGCACAGCTGTAAGAGTTCTAAAGAGAAAAATAAGACTTTCATCAAATACTACAGATTAAAAAACAATGTAAAGATAAGAATTCTTCCACAAAAAAAGTTTGGTAATTTGAGAAACCAGAATTCTAAGTTTCCTTCTCTTTCAAGCTACTAAAATGCTCCTATAACCAGCCTTAATAGCACTGCAAATATAAACTACAACACAAAAATTAACTAAAATTCTGCTTAAAGAAACATTTCTAATAAAAATGTAAACTCTGTGACCCTTGTTCATTATGCCAGGTATGTAGGCGGCTGGTACAAGAATCGACATAACTGAATTCATGGTTTTTAACCATAATCATACTTCATCAGACTGATTAATTCTCCCACTCAGCATTCTATAGTAATTCTAACACATTTGGTTGGCTGAACTGTAAGTTACTCTTTTGATTCTTTATTTGCAAGGCTCATATATAAAACTGAAACATTTTTTAAATGACAAAGTGTGTTTTTTTTATACTGGCAATCAATCTAAGATAGGCAAAATAATAAAAACAAAACAGAACAAGCAGTAATGTTTGAAAATTATATCAGAAACACGTGTTGCTCTTACTGAAAATTCTGTAAAGTGAAAATCTACTGGGATGTTGGAGTTTCTTGGTACCATCAAGGAATACACAGGATTAACATCATCTTTTCAAAAAACTTCAGCAAAGAAGACAGTATAATTCGTTTAACAAGAATTTCCTTCTCCTGCTACCTTACAGATTTTTGTCCACTTGTGGTTTGGGGGGCTGGATTTCTGTCTGTCTGCATATGTTCTATGTAAGTACATCTGTCTCTCTGCAGTCAATTTAAAATATACTGAATCCACAATCACAAGGAAACAGTAACAGACGTGAGGCTGGTCTGGAGCTCTCATCCTCTTTAAACTGCATCTTCCAGAAGGGTCTCATTCAGTCACAGGAATTTCACTTGGCAGCATAATACACAGCCGGGTCAAATCATCCCACAGACCAATCTCCACATGAATTTCAAGCATGTATCATTTTGCATTCAGACATACACTTACCCGGTGTGGTATGTTATATGATATATCTGTAAACACGTGTTTCGCTGTTTCTGTCCCTTCCAAAATCTTGTCTTCTGCTAACACATCATTTATTGGTGCTCGTTCTTCCATAACTGGTGGCATTTTTAATCGTACTTTAGCTGCCTGAACTGCCTTTCTGGTAGCCTAATAAAATAAAACACTTCTTAACGAAAGTCACAAGGTTGCAAACCAAAAGGATCATTTGATAGAAACAGACATTCATCAAAAATTTGTTAAAGACTGCAAGGAAAGTAAGTTATAACCAACAGTCAGTGAGTAAGAAGCCAAACTTGGGACTCAAGAGCTCTGGCCTTTGCCTATCATTTGGCTGAGAACACCAGCAAGACTTCATCATTATCAAAACAGCAATGCAATGCTGCAAAACAATGCCACACTGTACCATCTGCTTGAAATAAAGGATTGCATTTACTGGGTACTTACTATGTGCCAGATATCATTCAGTTACTCTGAACAAACACATTTACTTAGTGCCCATACAACCTTATGAGCTAGGTGCTACTGTAACCTCCATTTCATGAAAGAGAAAACAGAAGCACAAGAATGCAAGAAAACTGCTATGAAGCTGCACTGGAATTTGAACCTATGCAATTTCTGAATTAGAAAGATTGTTAATGTTTCACTTATTCATATGTCAAAGATTATTCCACAAAGGACTCAGTACCCACAGCTCCAGGAAGATGCTGCTGTCTGAATAGGATGCTGTTCAACATGGTCTCCTGATTTTAGGGAGCCCTTAGTGATGCTTCTCCAAGAAGGAAGCTGGAATAGCCAGGGAAAGGAAAGATGCTCAGGCAGTTTGACAGCAGATAGGACCCTCTATTCAGACATCCACACCAGGCCCATATACTTGTCAGCTCAGTTCTGGTCACACTCCTGGTCCCTCTGCCTGCCTACTCACATTTTGCTTCTCAGTTCCATGCCATTAGTGCACCTCACAGGTGCCTGTAGAAGACAACTAAAATCATCTGTAGCAGCCTTTGGAAATCTTCTGTAAGCCCTTAAAGAAAGGTATATGATCAATATTTCTGGTTTTATATACCTCTTCCAACTGGGCCTGTGTCATTAGCTTATAGGTTGGTGGTTTTAGTTCTTGTATAGCCGGCTTAAAAACCTTCTCCAAATTCAAGCCTGTCATCTTGATAAGGATGTTTTGGACTTCTTCATCCATAAATGTAGGTTTCTTGATCTTTGATGTACCAGATTCTGCTAAAACAGATTTCGGTAAATAAGAAGCTAGCAAAAATGACAAGTCAACAAGTAAGGGATCAGGCATATAGATCAACAGTAAGGCACTGCCTTGCAAGTACAAAGTCCTGAATTAATTCCCTGTACCCCCCGCAAAAGTAAATTATCAGTTAAAACCGCACGTACAGTGTCTACTTCAAACTGTATAAACTGCATAATACTAATACCTATGAGATTCATTCATTCTACTTCCATTTTAAATTGTAAGACTTACTGAACAAGCCAGGCATAGTGGCACACATCTGTAATCCAGTACATCAGAGGCCAAAGCAGGAAGACTGTCATGAGTTCAAGGCCAGACTGAACTACTACAGAGCAAGACCATGTCTCAAAATACATATACATACATATATACACACATACAAATTTTTGAACATTCACTATGATGATGATATGGTCTCTGCCAAAAACACAATATACTGTTGGAAGCAACAGAAAAACTAATGTAACAATAATTATAATTGCTACCTTTTATGACCTGTCTCCTAGTTTTTACAGGTTTGTTCTGAGGCGCCGCCGGCTGGTTGGTTTTGCAGTGTGAGGTACAGAACCTGGGGCCTGTACACACTCAGTAAGTGCTCTACTACTAAACTACATTGTAGGCCCTCAAATCTAAGTCAAGATAACGCACAATTTCAGGAATACATATAATAATTCACAAAATAGGTATCAGTACCCCAATTTTATGAATGAAGACACTAATGCTGACCCAAAGGCAATCAGCTATCAAAGGGCAAAGCTAGGTTTAACAAAGTTTGTCTAGTTCTAACGCCTCAATCACTTCCAATCTTATTTCAACTCTACCTCACACAGTCTGCCTATTCCTTTATGTCATTTCTCTTTCCATTTTCATTATGCAAAATTATGGAAAAAAAAAAAAAGCTCATTTGTTTCCAGCCATCTCTTCCCTTGCTTGTTCTGTAAATGTTGGTATCCTACCACTTTCTAAACCATTTTCTTTGCTCATATTGTCACTGGATGATCTTTTTGCTCCCTATGACTTTAATCGAATGATATGCTGGAGACTGAAGTGTGAATCTCCACTCAGATTATCTTCACCCAACTAATGGACATTTCACTGTACTTCATCTGTATAAGGATCACTACTTTCAAAGGCATCTAAAATTTAGTATGTTAAAATTCTTTCCCATCTCCACACTCCATCTACTCTGGCACCCACCACGCCCCCTTCCCCGGCAATACTGTTCATACAATTTTCCCAGGTTTGTTACAAACGGGACTACTCTCTATTTAACGCTTAAGCCAGAAATTTCAGAAACAAGATTTTTCCTTCTAAATCTATATCCTGAAGCCATAATCATACCTTATCAATCCTACTCCCAAAATACCTATGCTCAGTCTCTTTCTGGACTTTTACTTATGCTGTCCCCTCTACTCGAAATGAGTAATGTTGTTCACCTTTAGCCTAGTTAACTAGGTATCAGCTTTAGTCATGTCTCCCAGGAACCCATCCCAGTTCATAGACCTCTCCTGCGTTCGTCCACCAACACAACCCGAGTAGCAATCAACTGCTGGTTTCCTCTGGGCTTTGCAATCTCTCAAAGGAAGGCTGTTCCAGCCTCAGCTTACTTGGACCCCGTAAGCTTTGCACAGCACTTTCCCAGTGACAAAGCTCAGGCACTGGGCGATGACAGATTCTGCAGCAGAGAACGAAGTTGACTAGTTTGAGATTGCACAGAGGGAAGAGCCAAAGGGGCCGCGGCGTGGTTTTCGCCAGCTAAAAAGAGCTTCTTGACCTCGAAGGAGTCGGGCAAGTCACTTACCGACGCCGGAGCTGAGCCGACGGCGTGGAAGCCCCACCGCGACGGGGAGTAGCAGCGGTTGAAACAGAGCATCCGCCTGAAGCTGGGTTTGGGCTCGGATACAGACCGGCTCCATGCCGCGAGAGACTATCAGGAACTTCCATAGCGACACTGGAGTTCTCAGGGCCGCCATAACCATTTGAGGCCGCTTGCACCGGAAATGGCTGTAATCAACTTCCGGTTCACGCGCTATTTGTATGACATTCTGGGAAATGTAGTCTAATGGAGCAGTGCGCCAGAGGCCTTCTAAACACCCCCTCTTTTTAGGTTTTTATTATATTATTTATTTTAAATTTTTGAGACAGAGTCTGGAGAAGTCGCCATATTGCCCAGGCTGGGCTTAAACTTGTAATCTTCCTGCCTTAGCCTCTCAGAGTCCTGGAACTGCTGGAACCATGCACAACTCCTTTGCTTCTCAGATTGTTTCTTCTAAACTGCTTAGTCACATATAGTAGGTGTTTGTATCTTTCCATGTGCATAGATTAAAATTTCAGACCATTTATCCCAATCCCAGGTTTAAATCCAACTTCCTTTTGGATTTCTTCATTCAAACTTTTACATCCTCATGCCAAATTTGACCCCTGATTCTGAGTTTACCTCTACCACTACCAATTCATACCCCTTATTCCTGAGTCATAGTTTATTCCTTTCCTTCATAGCCCTTTTCACAATTTGTGGGGTTTTTTCCGGTTCCTTTATCACTTGTTTTTCCCATCCAAGAAGACAATGACTACATATTTTACTGTAATATCACCTAGTCCATCTATGTCCACAGCAGATACATGTAGAGCAAGTGAACAAAAGATTGATTTTCTGTTCTTTCCCATTCTCTAGAATGTGATGCTCTTGTCCTTCCCTAGACTATAGGTTGATGTATATGTTGAGTACTTATCCTATGGCCTGGCAAAAGAAGGTTGTTAAGAAAATATTTGGATTAGCCAACTGGAGGGACTTAACTCCTCACCTTACCTCTTTTTTCCCCACTCCCCTTTGTGAAAATTCACTATTCAAAATGCACTTAGTTGAAAGGATTTTGGCTCAGACAGGACTCTGTAGCCAGGAAAGCCTCAACTGGAACCAGAAAGCTCCTATCTCCCCTGCCCCTAGGAATTTACTTGTGATGCCATCTTTCCACCCCTGGGAACTTCCTGTTCCCCCCCAGAAACCATACCGTTTTGTAAGCTTGTCGGCAGTGTGATAAGCCATAGATAGGTATGGCTTCTGGGGAGCAACAGGAAGTGGTCCCCGAGATAAAATGGGGTTTGGGGTCTAGCCCACGGGGTTACAATCAGATGAGGCAACGGGCCATGGGCAGCCAGCACCCACCAAGAGAATCAGAAAAATACACCCTGGTGTGCCTGCCACCATCCTGGGAGTCCCAGTGTAGACATGCAAACTAAGAGAACAAGCAACCTTGCCACCACACACCCCTGGGCAACATGGAATCCTCACTGTAGCTACATAGATCTGGAGAGCCCTGCCCCATGCCCTGCTACCTCCCTGGGAACCCGGGTTCAGAGAAACTCAGGTGCCTTGCCCATTCCCCTATACCATGGAGGGGCAGCCAACGTGGGAAGTGTCTGGAACTCCACAGCTGTCTTATTGGGAGGAACCTTGGAAAATGTCAAACTGAATGAGCAAAAGGCAATCTCAGACCTCCTGCCCACACAGAAAAAGTCTGGAAAGAAAATGGAAGTCACATACCTGAAATCTCTGAAAGGATAGCAATTAACTAAAGAAACAACTTCATGAGACTGTAAAAAATAATATGAGAAATAACATATCAGGTAAAAGAAGAAATCACAAATATAATAAAAGAATTGCTGAGCATATCTAAAGACAGATAAAATAGAGGAGCATAGGAAAATAATAGAAACCTTGAATGAATAATATAGGAAGGAATTACAATGCATGAAACAGATTCAAAGATATATCCAGAAATTAAAAACTCCATCAAAAGTTAGCAAAATCTCTTAGCTAGAGATAGACTTTCAGACCTTGAAGACAGAATGGCAGCTAGCAATCATGAAAGAGAATATCTCTTAAAAATAACAAGGAACCAAAAAATAACAATTCAACAGCTGCAAGATGGATGTTGCAAAGAAAAATAATTTAAGAGTAATGTGCATCAGTGAAGAAGCAGCAGTCAACACAAATGACATAAAGAGACTATTTACAGAAGTAATAACAGAAAACTTCCCACACATGGGGAAATGATCTGCCATACAGACAAGCAAGGCATGTAGAACTGCAACTAGCCAAAACCAAAATAAATTTACACCCAGGCATATAATAATCAAGATCCCAAAAATTCAGCACAAGAACAGAATATTAAAAGTTGGTATAGGAAAGAAAAACATTACTATAAAGGAAAACCAATCAGAATCATGGCAGACTTGTCAACGCAAATCATCAAGTCAAGAAGAATTTGGAGTAAAGTGTTTCAAATACTGAAAAAAAAAGCTTCCAATCCAGATTGATGTACTCCTACAAAACTATAGTTCAAAATTGATGGAAAAATAAGACACTTCCATGATGAAGAACAACTGAAGGAATTCATGACCACCAAACCAACACTATAGAAAGTACTGAAGGGACTTCTAGCGAGAGATAAAGATGACCATAGTTCCAGGAACAGCAGCAGAGGAGTATCACCAAATAGGACAGGCAATTGAATGGAGGGGAAGAGTGGAGGGCCAACAGCAGTTAGAATGGAATGTCAGAGATGAACCAATGCAAGCCACTTGTAACCATTAATGTAGATGGCCTCAATTCATCAATAAAAAGAAACACAGGGAGAGTGGACCAAGAAATAAGAACTACCAATATACTGTATACAAGAAACACATTTAACGTGAAAGGAAATTCATAGACTGAAAAATCAAAGGAAGGAAAATAATTATTCCACATGACAGGACACTAGAAAAAAGCAAGGGTAACTTGCTCATCAACTGAAGAATGGATAAGAAAGATATGGTGGCCAGGGATTTAGCTCAGCAACATAAGTGCCTGCTTTGCAAGTGTGCAGTCGTGAATTTGATCCCCAGTATCCAAAAAAAGAAGAAGATATGGTATTTTTATACAATGGAAAGCTACTCAGTTATAAAGTAAGATAATCTCAAGGCTTTTGTAGGAAAATGGATGCAACTGGAGATCATGTTCATGGCTAAGATGGCTTGCATTCATATAGGTGAACATTAAAGCATTAAAAAAAAAAACCTAGCATTAAAAACCAAAGGAGGACCAAACCAAAAAGTACAATTATGAAAGTGATAGGAGAGGAAATACCTAAAAAGGGAAAGTGGTAACCACTGTTAAGTTTCTATTATATTGCTTTGAATTCTTGTATTGTTTTCATAGTTTCCTTAGATTTGATTTTATTTTGTCTTGTTTTGTAAGGTTTTACTGTGTCAGATTGTATGAGCAGCTCTTTTGAAGATAACAGGATTATTATGGTAAACATTGTTGATTTCTTACTATTTTGTTTTGAAGTCCTATAGTGCTTTTATTCTTTCATTTTTATTGATTTTATTCTGTTTTGTTTTGTTTGATTTTATTATATATGAAGATTTGGACCGCTATTTTGAAGAAAACAAGAGATGTATGGTAGCTATTGTTGATTTGCTGGTTTTCCTTTATAGTAATGTTTCTTTTCACTAACAACTTTTAATATTCTGTTCTTGTGCTGAATTTCTGGGGTCTTGATTACTGGTCATTGTTGTCTTGTTTTGAAGTCCTGTATCATTTGCATTGTTCTGTTCAGATTTGCTTCACTGTGTTTTATTTTGTTGTTTTATTCACTTTAAAATAAAATTTAATAATAGGGGAATAGTCAGACCTTAGCCTTTTCCTATGAGTCAGTGCCTTTTGTGGACTGTGGGGGAAGATAACAACAAGTCATCAAGAAACAAGCCCTCTATGCAAACCAGCACCATGCACAGGTTGCCACTGCTGCTGGACAGCCAGGCTCCAGCCCCTTCCAGCGTGTGGGCTGAGAAACTGGAAGAGCCAATCCCCCACCCTCCAAGCAACTGGTTGATCTGGAGAAACACAGGCTATCATAATAGCTTCTGAGATGAAATGCAAGTTGATTCTTGTGGTGTTTGGAGTTTCACTGACTTTGAGGGTCTTGGGTCAGTGGTCCAATCATTTATTCGGAGGATTGCAATACACAGTGTGACATCAATGGGGGAATATCCTTCTGCAGGTGACATCAATGGGGGAATCTCCTTCTCCAGCCATTGTTAATTCCCTGTTAGCTTGTTTTGAAGTCCTGTATCATTTTCATTGTTTTGTTGGATTGGGTTTTATTCTGTTTTGTTTTGTTTGATTTTGTTATAGCCAATGGCATGGACAGCTATTTTAAAAATAGCAAGATACATTATGGTAGCCATAATAGTGGCTTTACTACTGTCTTGTTTTGAAATCTTTTATTGCATTCATCATTTTGTTTTTATTGGTTCTATACTGTTATGTTTCATTTGATTATTAATATGTCTAAAGGTATCTGTAGCTATTTTGAAGACAACAAGAGACATTATGGTAACCAAAAAAAAATTTTTTAAAAAAGAGATAGTAGGGATGTATCCTTTTTTTGTGGTACTGGGAATTAAACTCAAGATCCTATGCTTGCCAGGCAGGTGCTGTGCCACTGAGCTATAATCCCCAGCCCAATGTACACTTATTGCAGGTAGAAAAGAAGTGTGCTCTGCCGAAAGTGGGTCAGTGAACAGACTCCATGCTTGGTGGTGAGGATAAGGGAAAAGGGTCTTTCGGGTCTGAAATTCTTGTGTTGGCTTCTCCCTCTTGCAATCAAGGCACTGGGACAGCTGTCCTATAAAAAAAAGTCAGCTTTAAACTGTTCTGTCAAAGACTCACTTGGCTTTACACCAGATGTGAATGAAAAATTGAAAAATAGCATTTTTTGATTGTTTTCATCTACGGTGCTCAGGAGCAATGGTCTTCCTGGACCCTCTTTTCTGAGCATATGTCCTGCGTCTGAATGACTTGGACAGATTCCACCTGGTTGTTTGATCAGTTTTGTTTTGGACTTAATTTTCTGCTTCACCAGGAATATGTAGCTGCACTACTGATGAATGGTAACATTCATCAGATCATATCTGCAAAGAGATCACCAGCTCTGTGGAACAAGGACAGTTTCCAGTTGTTTGTAATTCAAACAGTCATTACACTATCTGTGATTTAACAGTAAATTTTGTTTCCCTAAAGAGACTAGGAATTTGCCCCAAATTTTTAAAATTCAATGCAGGATTTGGGTGAAGAAATCAAGGGAAGCAATGGAGAAAGGAAGAACGAAGCTTAACACAGAAAAGTGACAATCTGGACAACTCAAGAATCCCTGTGATCTCCAGCAGCGTGCTTGCAAGTTCTGTGTCGTCCTCAATACCTTATCCCTGAGCCTTTCCTAAGGCTCACACCTGCACCCATTTTGTGCTCCCCCAGATTATTTCCTCTCCACATTTAGAATTCAAGCCCCACACATGTTCCTACAGAGACTCAAATCCATGGCCAAAGTTCTGTTGTGTTCCAGATAGGAACTATTAGTGAGGAGAAGAGTAAATCACCAGCAATTACAAAGAAAAAATGATGGTAAGGGTACTGATGAAGCCTTAGGGCACGAAGGTCTTAAGTGCAGGCACTGGCAGTTATTGGGAAGGGGGCATTTTAATATGGTTAACCTGCAGGTAAGTTTTGGAGAGAGAGTCAGAGGGCCTACCTGCCTCTGCCACTTTTCCTGAGCAATAGAAAGCATCTTTAATGAGGAACAACTGGTAGGCTTGTTGGGAGCATAGAACTGAGAAGTTTTTGCATCTACTGGAGCTGTGCAAGGCTATGCTTTATCACAGAACAAACAGTGAGCAGTGGTAGAATGGTGTAATATGTAACTAAAGCCAGCATCCTTGCCTTGTTGGTCTACATGGCAAATTGATGCTACAAAAAGAGTAGGTACCAACTTTTACATCTTTTATACGCATAACCTAAGGCTCTTGGGTTAAGAATTTTGCCCAAGACCATATAATTTATTTAATGCAGAGATAAGGCTAAACTCTAGGTTTCGTGGTAAATGTTACAGTAGAAAAGCTGTTTCACATGATTTCTGGGGAGTAAAAACAAACCACTGAGCCTTCCAGAAATTATACAGACAATCTTCTAGGCCAGAATGTGACCTGAAAGATAGAAGGAGGGGGGACTGTCCTCCAGCATGAGACATTGGGGGGTGGATGAGTCAGTTCCTCTAACCCCAGAGTTATCTGTTTATCTCCAGTTTTCCACATGATGCTCTGTGTCTTTTCTTCTGACAGCATCTACCCCAAACTGAACACTCAAAAAGGAAATGCACTGCCAGAGGCCAACACTACCTAGGTTTGTGGGCAGAAAACCTGCCGTTCAAAGCCCTGGAGGATAAATTCCAAAAGTATTGGGGCTGGCTTCTTCCTGCCACCCCAGCTGCCCCCACAGTGGCTTGAGCCCTCCCTGTGTCCCAGCCATGCTGAATATAATCTGTAACAGTCTCACTGTTGTCAGTTTTGGTATGTGGAACATTTTGTCTGAGGGATACATTGGCCTGGGTTAAAAGTAATTCCCATCGTCTTAGAACCAGGTGGTCTGTCATGAGGCTATGTTTCAATTCAGCATGGACTCAGGAAGTGCTTTGGACTGTGAACTGGTATTTGCAAAGGTTAATAAGCCCATTCAAAATGCCTTTGATGGGGAATGTGATGTCTCTGCTTGCCTGACTTGCACGCAGTCCAAGTGACTGAACATAATTTCACTTTACACTTGGGACTTCAGATTCCTGAGGCCTGGTCTAGAAGCTGGCAGTGGGGTGTCTTATACATTGTTTATGGGAAGCCTGAACAAGAAGGGCATAATGCATACTTGAGTGCCTCAAATGTATACTTGATTGTACACATGTGTGTAAGGGTTTGGCCATGTTATGCAAACATGTATATACATAAGTGCATGTTCAGGGGGACATCTGTGAATAGGTATTTGTGTATGCATGTGGCAATTATTGTATGCATGTAAATGTCACTTTCCAAAGCAGTTCTGGAAGTCCTCTTTAAGCACTGATGAAGTTGCTAAAATGTATGTTCATGGACAAAGTATGGTTGAAAACTACTGTGAATATTTCAATTAAAAACTATTATAGTAAAAGACATTGTCATTCATCCCTCTCAAATTACTCCCCCTGCTTCAAATATATGTATCTCATTGTTCCTGCCACTTTCTGAAGCAGTTCTGAAAGTCCTCTTTCATGCATGTCGTGGCTGCCTTGATATCTTGACGCAATTAAAAATGGAATCAAATTTGGCCTCAAATCCTAGCTCTGCAACCCAGTATAAGGCCCTGTTACTTACTACCTCCCGGACCTCCTTGTCTAAGTGAGGTGACAAAAGCTTTGGCATAAGCCTGGGTGAGGATTAAAAGGCAAAAGCAGATAGTACAAGAGGTTAGTGGCCATCAAGTAGTAAATACTAATATTACCATTTAATCATCGACATCATTTCTCAGTTTCATTTTAACTTATTTCCTAGGTGATTGGCATTCATTCTCCTTTCTTTGGAAACAGTCCAAGGCTATAAATATTTTGGACTAAAATGAGTTGATTTGCACTAATAGTACACAAAGATGAGTGGCCAGATCAAAGTTCCCTCACCCTGTATCTTTGGTTGGTTCAGTAAATCACAAATTCCCCCTCAGTTAAATGGACCTAGTAAACAACCTTGTTATCAGTTGGGTTCTACAATGCTATATCTTGTACAGATAAAATAATCAAAACTTTTCTGGCCACCTTATATTCTCACTTAAGCCCTGTGGGAAATATGAGAAGACAAGTTCCTAACTTCATCAAATGACAATGAAGTCAGACTTCTAAAAAAATAAGCAAACAGTTTATTCAGGTATAACTAACAAATAATAAACTGCATACATGGCGGCATGTAATTTGGTAAGTTTTGGCATATGTGTACATAACTATAGTCAAGTTAATGAATGTGTACATCCCCAAATCTTCCTCTTAGTAAACTCCTCCTGCTGCTCTGTCCTCATACCTCTCTTTACCAGCAGCTCTTATTTTGTTACATTAGATTACTTTGCATTGTCTACAGTTTTATACAAAAGGCATCACACCTTTGTATTCCTTTTTGTCTTTGTTCTTCCATACCTAACTGGTAAAATACTTACCCAGTTGTCACATGTATCAGTTGTTTTTTCCTTTTTATTGCCAAATAATATGCCATTGTATGGATGTACTGAAATTTGTTGTCTTCTTACCTGTTGAGGAAATTTGAGTTGTTTCTGTTTCTTGGCAATTACAAATAATGGTCCCATGAACATGGCATACCAACCTTTTGATATGTTTATATTTATCTTGGATAGATCTCTAAGAATGTGCAGTCTAATCATAAGTCTAACTTCAAAATTTCTTTAAAATAGTTATAATATTTTACATCTCCATTAATATTATGAGTTCTTTTAGTATCCTCACCAACACTTGAATTTTAAAAATTTTAACCATTCTGATAGATTGCATTATAATATCTCACTGAATTTGCATTAGCTTAATGATTAAAGATGTTGAGCATATTTTCATATGCTAATATTCCATTTGTCTGTTACTATTTTTATTGAAATGTCTCCCTAAAGCCTCATGCACTCACAAGCAGACCATTCAGAAGGTGAATGAATTATAGGAGTATTACAGTTGACTTCACGTTAAGAGGTGGGCCCTGGTCAAAGGAGCATGACATTGAGTTGGGTGGGTGTTTCTCCCTCTAAGCACCTGCCTTGTTTCTCTCTGTCTCCTTCCCACCCTGCCTTGAGCAGCTTTGCTCTGAAATGTCACCCTACCTTGGATCCAGCTCCCTGAAACTTGAGCTAGAATAAACTTCTCCTACCTTGAATTGTGGGTGTTGGGTATTTTGTTTGAGTGATGAAGGAAGTTAACTAAGACAGATTTTAGTGCCAGAGAATTTGGGTCACTGCTGTGACTCTACTTGACCATGTGACTTAGAAGCCTTTGGAATGGACTCTTGGGAAAAGTTTGGAGATATTGGCTAGAGAAGCCCTAGAATACTGTAAGTCAGTCTTTATGACTCAAAAGATCAAAATATTGATTTTTTGTAAAGGAGATGGAAAAGACCAGATCAGGAATGAAGAAGGAAGGCTCCATTAGTAGTTGGATTCAAGGTCTTGTGTGTTACACCCTGGAAAAAAAATCTGTCTACATTTTGCTCACTTTATGAGTCTTTGTGGAAAGCTAAGATTAAAAGTGGTAGATTAATTAGCCTTGTGAGGGAAAGTTCAAGAGTGCTCAACATTAAAGCTGTGGCATGGGGTACTTTTGGAGCTTTTAGCCAGCTCTACATTGAGAACCAAGAGCAAATGGCATAACTGTATGCCATTTGTATCACAACAAACAAAGCTCTTACAAAACTGAGGGCTATAAAGTTGGTATAGGGGCAGAGGAAGATCATGGTTGCTGAAAAAGATTAACCCTTAAACAAAGCAAAATGCAGACCCTCTCTCAGTCTTGGGAACTGAGCGGATGGCGGTCTTGGGCCTTCTTGTTCCACCCCCAGTGACCCTCTCTGAATCCTGGGAACTGGATGGCCAGAGTCCCAGGAGCTGAAGGCATAGAAGACAATTTCCAACAAGCCCAGGGGGAAGTCTTGGAACAACACTTGAAACGTGGAAATATAGGAAAATGACAAAAAGAAAGACCAAAATGCAATCTCAAACCTGTAGCCCAACCCAAGAAACTTTAGGAGTTATGTACCTAGAAGAAAATATATACCATACACCTGAAATACCTGAAATAATAGTAACTGAAATAAAGAAGCAACTTCAGGAAGTTTTAAAGAAATTCAGATGAGAAATAATCTGCCAGGTAAAAGAAGAAATGATAAAAGAAATGAAAGAGATGCTGAACATATCTAAAGAAGACACAGTTTAAAAATTAGAGGAAGAAAACAAAAAGAATCCTTGGATAAACAATATAAGAAACAAACAGAATACATGAAGCGGATTCAGAAAGATATGCAGGAAATCAAAAATTCCATTGAAAGTTGTAAAAACCACCTCAATGAAAGTGAAGATAAAATTTCAGACCTCGAAGACAAGATTGCAGCTAGTGAACAGGAAAGGAAAGATCCTTTAAAAATAACAAGGAATCAGGAAATAACAATTCAATAGCTGCAAGACGATGTAAAAAAAAAAAAACCCCACAACAACATAAGATTGATAGGGATAAATGAAAAAGAAGGGGACAAACAAAGGATATCAAGAGGATATTTGCAGAAGTAAAAGCTGAAAATTTCCCAAATATGAGAATGGAAACTGACATCAGGATTAGTGAAGCATATAGAACACCAAATAGCCATAACCAAAATAAAACTACACCCAGACATATAATAATCACCGTCCCAGAAATCCAACGTAAGAATAGAATATTAAAAGCTATCAGAGAGAAAAGACAGATCACCTATAAAGGAAAACTTACCAGAATCACAGCAGACTACTCAGCACAAAAAATAAAGTCAAGAAGAGCATGGAGTAAAGTATTTCAGATCCTACAGGAAAATGATTTCCAACCCAGACTGATGTACCCTGAAAAACTGTCCTTCCAAATGGATGGAGAAATAAGATACTTCTATGACAAAGAACAGCTGAAAAACTTTATGATCACCAAGCCAACCCTGCAAAGAATACTGAAAGACCGTTTAGATACACTTTGGAAAAAACCACTAAGCAAAGCAGGACAAACAGAATGGAAAGATAAAGATGCAGCAGCAGAAAGATAACATGTCAACAATAAACCAGTATACAACAGTTATAACAATTAATGTAAATGGTCTCAATTCAACAATTAAAACAAGCAAACTGGCAGAATGGATCAAGAAACAACATCCAACCATATGCTGTCTACAAGAAACCCATCTAACCCAAAAGGATACTTACAGACTGAAAAAGTCAAAGGATAGAAAACAATACTTCATGCAACAGGAATCCCCCCCCAAAAGTGGGGGTAGCTATTCTGTTTGCAGACAAGGTGAGCTTCAAACCAAAAATGATCAGAAGAGATAAAGAAGGTCATTATATACTGGTTAGGGGAAAACTTCAAGAGGAAGAGATAACAATCTTAAATATATATGCACCAAATTCCAGAGCACCCAGTTATACAAAGCAAGTATTAATAGAAATGAAAAATCAAATTAGCAATAACACAATTATAACAGGAGACCTTAACACACCATTGACACCAAGGGACAGATCAACCAGACAGAAAATCAGCAAAGAAATAACAGAACTGAATCACACCTGTGAACAAATGGACTTGATAGACATATACAGAGTATTCCGCCCAACAAGAGAATATACATTTTTCTCAGCAGTACATGGGTCATTCTCTAAAATAGATCATATATTAACTCACAGAATGTATTTAAATAAATACAAGAGTTGAAATTATCCCTTGCATGTTATCAGATCATAGCACTATGAAATTAGAAATTAATGATAAAAGATACTGCAAAAATCCCACAAACATTTGGAAACTGAATAACACACTCGTGTAATCAGTGGGTCACAGAGGAAATTAAAGAAGAAATTAAACAATACCTACAAGCAAATGGAAACACAAATACAACTTACCAGAATCTGTGAGATGCAATGAAAGCTGTCCTCAGAGGAAAATTTATTGTACTGAGTTCCCACATCAGGAAAACAGAATGAATACAAATAAATAATCTAATGCTACACCTCAAACATCTAGAAAAAGAAGAGCAACTCAAGCCCAAAGTCAAAAGAAGAGAGGAAATTATAAAAATCAGAGCAGAAATTAATGCAATACAGACTAAGAAAAAAATCCAAAGAATCACTGAATCAAAGAGTTGGTTCTTTGAAAGAATAAATAAAATTGACACGCCCCTAGCCAACCTTATTTTTTTAAAAAAGGGTAGAAAAAGCTCAAATTCATGCAATAAGGAATGAAAAAAGGTGATATCACTACAGACTCTGTGGAAATACAGAAGATCATCAACACCTATTTCAAAAACCTCTACTCTCATAGGTTTGATAATGCAGAAAAGATTGACAGATTCCTAGAAACATATGAAATACCAAAGCTAGGACAAGAAGATGTAAAACTGCTGAATAACCCAATTTCTATTAATGAAATTGAAAGTGTAATTAAGTCCTTACCTACAAAGAAGAGTCCAGGCCGAGATGGATTCACTGCAGAATTCAACAAGACCATGACCCAAGAGGGCCCAACTACTACATGAACTGGTGGATGACCTTGGCATCATCCAAGTGGTGCAGAGTTTATGAGCCTGCAAAATGCAGGAGTTGTGGAGTTAGAAATATTCCACCCTGATTCATCTGAAAGGGTGAAGGATGGTGCATGAAGCTGTGAGAGTGAAGACAAAGGTGCAGTAGAAACTCCAGGAAGTTAGAGAAGCCAGGAACATAGATCATTTAAGGAAAGATGTAAAGAGTGAGCAAAGCCATCCCAAGAGAAGCTGTGAGGGCTACACCCACAGGCTGTAAGGGCAAGGCCACCTAAACTCTTTAAAGTTGGTTTCTCTTGGCCACATCTTGCTCTGGGTGGTGAACACAGAGGCGCAGGATTTAATGCTTCCCAGTTTTGGTCTTACTTCAGTCCCATTGCTTTCTAGTCCCCTATTCTTTTGGAATGAGGTTTACCCCACACCATTATGTGTTAGAAGTGCTTAACTATCTTGTGCTTTTTACCAGGGCTTATAGCTTAGAATTTCCCTTGAGTCACAGAGATTTTGAACTTGGACTTTTCATCAATGCTGAAATTCTTAGGATTTTAGCAACTCTTAGAGATGGATTAAATGCAATTTTCATAAAGAGATGTTCATGAATATTTTGGGGGTGAGGTACAGAATGTTATGGTTTATGTCTAGATGTCTCCCTGATGCTTCATGCAATCATAAGCTGAACCTTTGGAAAGTGACTGATTATGCCGGTATTAGAGCTTGCTCTCAGGTGGTAGGACCTGGCCAGGAGAGGCAGGTTACCCTGGGCTTGATGTGGAAGAGTACATCTCCCTTTGCGGCTCCTCCGTTATCTCCCTCTGTTTCTCTACATGCCATGAGCAGCTCTCCCTCACCATGCCTCTCTGCCATGCCATCCTGCTTTGGAGCTAGTTGACAAAAACTTAAGCCAAAATAAATATCTCCTCCCTTAAATTGTGGGTGCTTGGTATTTTGACCCAGTGACAAAGCAAGTGACTAAAACACTACCTTTTCAGTAATTTTTTTATCCAAATCTCTTTCATGCTTCAAAATTTAAGTTGGTTATTTTCTTACTTGCGGATTTGGAAAATTATTATATCTTCACAATATAAGACCTACATAGAAAATATGTTTTGGAATATTTTCTCAGAGTTTGTGGCCTATCTTTGTATTCTTTTAAGAATATCTTTTAAAGTATACTTAAAATTTTTTGATGAAGTATTCTTTATCAAAATGTTCTGCTATGTGTCATACTTTAACTTACAGTCATGAAAATCTCTTCCTATGTTTTCTTTTAAAAGGTTCATAGTTTTGTATTTTACCTTTAGGCCTATTTTCCATTTTTAGCTAGCTTTTAAAAACCTTAGTGTGAGGTGTAGATTGAAATATGCATGGGTATTTGCATAAATATAGTAACTAAAATAATTACTTGAAGATACACTTTCTGTACCCAAATTGCCTTTACACATTTGTCAAAAATCAGTTTTCTTTTTTTTTTTTTATTTAAGAGGAAAAAGAGAAAAACACAAAACAAACCAAAGCGGCGTAAGGGTACACGCAATACAGAACTACAAAACAAAACAAAACAAAACAAAACAAAAAAAAAACATAACAGTAAGAAATCACCTGCTAGTAGATTACACACTATCTTCTTGAAAATAGTTCCTCAAATCACAGTATCAAAGAACACAAGGTGGACATTCAAACAGGGAGACTGCAAACAGCTGTGTTCAATGTTCCAAAAACATTGATAAAGTCAGCTATTTAACACCTCCAAACACACTTGCTGTTATATCCGTTAGAGCTCTTTTTCTTTTTTTTTTCCCTCTCTTTTTTACAACAAAATTTACACATCTTGGATCTTATTACTCCTTAGTGCTTATTACTTTCTTTGGGGGGGGGGGAAGAATACAGTCAAATATGGCAAAACAAAGCTGTCAGTCAATACCAAGGATAGACATAGCACATGGTGTAGAACAGAGTACAAGTTTATCAACAATGGTTATCAACGTTGTCCCTTGTTTCCTTAAAAAGAATTGTCTATCTTATTAGATATTATAAAGTTGGACAAAACAGTAGAGAACAAGACCAATAAAACTTAGGCATTGTAAACATTACAGGACTTCCAAAGAAGACAATAGTCAAACCAGAATGGGTATCTTAGTGAATCTTATTGTCTTCAAAGTAGTTGCCTATGTCTTCAAACTTGATACTATCATATAGAATGGAACAGAGTCTAATCAGTCAAAACAAGATCGTGGGAGTACTACAGGACTTCAAAACAAGTTAATAGGAAATCGAAAAGAGTTACTATTTATATATCCTAATTTTTTTGAATTTTTTCTTTAATTAAGACAAACATAAGAAATGACTAAATAATTTTTTTTGAAACAATAAGGGGGAGATTGAGATAAAACAGGACATAACAATATAACAATAGAGGTCACAGCATGACTGTTTCAACAACCTAGTACTTCACCACCTTATAAGCTGACTTAATAGTAGTTACTATAGTGTCTTTTTCCTTGAAATATTTGGATAAAACTTCATATACTCTAGCTTCAAATATTTTCATATCAAGAAGCCCAGAATAAAGACTTTCTAATTAATGAGTGAAAACTTTATAAGGCTTCAAGGCCACCTAATGGGGAATCATGATTACCACATATTTTTATATATTTGAATCATTATTTACATTAGGGAAACTATTCGGTATTCACACATGCGAGATTGATTTATTTCACTAATGAGTATGGTCTCAAGCTGCGCCCATTTATTGATAAATATCTCAATGTGATCCTTCTTTATAGCTGAATAATACTCCATTGTATAGAAATACCACAACTTTTTTATCCATTCCTCAGTTGATGGGCACTTGGGTTGTTTCCAAGATCTGGCGATTACAAATTGTGCTGCTATAAACATAGGTGCACATATATCACTGTGGTATGATGCTTTCAGTTCTTCTGGGAATATGCCTAGAAGTGGAATAGCTGGAATAAATGGGATTTCCAGTCCCAACTTTTTGAGAAATCTCCAGACAGATCTCCACAAAGGCTGTACCAGTCTACACTCCCACCAGCAGTGCAGGAGAGTTCCTTTTTCCCCACAGCCTCTCCAGCATTTGTTGTCGGTTTTCTTGATCCTGGCCATTCTTTCAGGAGTGAGATGGTATCTCAGTGTGGTTTTAATTTGCATTTCTCTAATGACCAATGATGATGAGCATTTTTTCATGTATTTATTTGCCATTTGCATTTCTTCATCTGAGAATTGCATATTCATCTCAGATGCCCATTTTTGGATTGGATCTTTGAATTTCGGAGGTCTGAGTTTCTTTAATTCTTTATATGTTTTAGACAAGAGGCCCTTGTCTGAGAGAGAGTTCACTAAAATCTTTTCCCAGTTTGTGGGTTTTCTTTTCACTATGCTGGAGATTTCTTTTGACATGCAGAAACTTTTTAATAAGAAGTGGTCCCAGTTATTGATTCTGAGAAGTATTTCCCGTGCGGTTTGAGTCCTGTTCATGAATTCTTTACCTACTCCTATGTCTCCAAGGTTTCTACCTATTTTGTCTTCCAATAGATTTAGTGTTTCTGTTTTAATATTCAGATCTTTGACCCATTTAGATTTTAATTTAGTACATGGTGATAGACATGGGTCTAGCTTTAGTTTTCGGCAAATGGAGAGCCAGTTTTTCCAGCACCATTTATTAAAGAGACTGTCATTCTTCCAGTGAACCTGCTTGGCTCCTTTATCAAAGATAAGGTGGTTGAGTGTGTTCGTAGTTGTGGTTGTATCTTCTAATCTATTCCACTGATCTTCAGCTCTGTTTTGATTCCAATACCATGTTGATTTTACTACTGTTGCTTTGTAGTATAACTTCAAGTCAGGGATTGTGATGCCTCCTGCTTTGTCTTTGCTGCTTAGAATTGCCTTTGCGATTCTAGGTCTCTTCTGGTTCCAGATGAAATTTAGGAGTGATTTCTCTAGATCTATAAGGTATGTTGATGGTATTTCTATTGGGATTGCATTGAATCTGTATAACAGTTTTGGGAGAATGGCCATTTTCACAATGTTTGTTCTTCCTATCCATGAGCAAGGGATGTCTTTCCATTTTCTGAGATCATCTTCAATTTCCTTTTTCAGTATATTATAATTTTCACTGTATAAGTCTTTCACTTCTTTCGTAAGCGTAATTCCTAAATATTTCATTTTTTTGCTTGCTAATGTGAATAGTCCAGTTTCTCTTATTTCCCTCTCTGTAATTTTGTTGTTCGTGTATAGGAATGCTATTGATTTCTGAGTATTGATTTTGTATCCAGCCACATTACTGAATTTATTTATTGTATCTAAGAGTATTTCAATGGAGTTTAGGGGGTCTTGTATGTAGAGTATCATGTCATCTGCAAACAATGATAACTTAACTTCTTCTTTTCCTATCTTTACCCCTTTTATTTCTCTTTCTTGCCTAATTGCTCTGGCTAGTACTTCCAGTACTATATTAAATAGGAGTGGTGATAAAGGACATCCTTGTCTTGTACCCGATTTTAAAGTAAAGGCTTTCAATTTTTGGCCATTTAGTATGATGCTGGCTGTTGGTTTGTCATAAATGGCCTTTATTATATTGAAGTAAAGACCATTTATTCCAATTTTCTGTAAAGTTCTTATCATGAATAAGTGTTGGACCTTATCGAAGGCTTTTTCTGCATCTATAGAGATGATCATGTGATTCTTATTTTTGGCTTTATTGATATGGTGGATTACATTTATTGATTTGCGTATGTTGAACCATCCTTGCATTCCTGGGATGAATCCCACTTGGTCATGGTGTATAATCTTCTTGATGATTTGCTGGATCCTATTTGCCAATATTTTATTGAGGATTTTTGCATCTGTGTTCATTAGGGAGATCGGTCTATAGTTCTCTTTTATAGTTGGGTCTTTCTCAGGTTTTGGTACTAGAGTAATATTTGCTTCCAGGAATGACTTAGGAAGGATTGCTTCCCTTTCAATTTCATTGAATAGTTTGAGGAGTGTCGGCATTAGGTCTTCTTTATATTTCTTGTAGAATTCTGCAGTGAATCCATCTGGGCCTGGGCTCTTCTTGGTGGGCAAGGACCCAATTACATTCTCAATTTCATTAGCAGAGATTGGGTTATTCAACAGTTTTATATCCTCTTGATCTAGCTTTGGTACTTCATATGCTTCTAAGAATCTGTCTATTTCTTCTGTGTTATCAAACTTTTGAGAGTAGAGGTTTTCAAAATAGGTGTTGATGATCCTCTGTATTTCTATTGGGTCTGTAGTGATTTCTCCTTTTTCACTTCTTATTGCATGAATTTGAGCTTTTTCTTTCCTTTTTTTAATAAGGTTGGCTAGGGGCTTATCGATTTTATTTATTCTTTCAAAGAACCAACTCTTTGATTCGTTGATTCTTTGGATTGTTTTCTTAGTCTCTATTGCATTGATTTCTGCTCTGATTTTTATAATTTCCTCTCTTCTTTTGGCTTTGGGATTGACTTGCTCTTCTTTTTCTAGCTGTTTGAGGTGTAGCATCAAGTTATTTATTTGTATTCGTTCTGTTTTCCTGATGTGGGAACTCAGTGCAATAAATTTTCCTCTCAGAACGGCTTTCATTGCATCCCACAGATTTCGGTAAGTTGTATCTGCATTTTCATTTTCTTTTAGGTATTGTTTACTTTCTTCTTTAATTTCTTCTGTGACCCACTGATTACTCAAGAGTGTGTTATTTAGTTTCCATGTGTTTGCGGAATTTTTGCAGTATCCTTTGTCATTAATTTCTAATTACAGAGCGCTATGATCCGATAATATGCAAGGGATGATTTCAAGTCTTTTGCATTTGCTTAAATATGTTCTGTGAGCTAATATATGGTCTATTTTAGAAAATGATCCATGTACTGCTGAGAAGAATGTGTATTCTGATGTTGTTGGGTGGAACATTCTGTATATGTCTATCAAACCCATTTGTTCACAGGTGTGATTCAGTTCTGTTATTTCTTTGCTCATTTTCTGTCTGGTTGATCTGTCCCTTGGTGTCAGTGGTGTATTAAGGTCTCCTGTTACAATTGTGTTACTGATAATTTGAGTTTTCATTTCTGTTAATAATTGTTTTATATAACTGGGTGCTCTGGAGTTTGGTGCGTATATATTTAAGATAGTTATCTCTTCCTCTTGGAGTTTTCCCCTTACGAGTATGTAGTGACCTTCTTTGTCCTTTATGGTCATTGTTGGTTTAAAGTTCACGTTGTCTGCAAACAGAATGGCTACTCCTGCCTTTTTTTGGATTCCTGCTGCATGAAGAATTGTTTTCCATCCTTTGACTTTCAGTCTGTGAGTATCTTTCTGGGTTAGATGGGTTTCCTGTAAACAGCATATGGTTGGATTTTGTTTCTTGATCCATTCTGCTAGTCTGTTTCTTTTGATTGGTGCATTGAGACCATTTACATTAATGGTTATTACTGTTAAATGCTGGTTAATTGTAGGAATGTTATCTCTCTGCTGTTGCATCTTTATCTTTCTGTTCTGTTTAATTATTTGCTTTGCTTAGTGCTTTTTTCCTTTGTGTATCTAAACTGTCTTTCAATATTTTTTGCAGGGTTGGTTTGGTGTTCATGAAGTTCTTCAGCTGTTCTTTGTCATGGAAGTATCGTATTGCACCATCTATTTTGAATGATAGTTTTGCAGGATATATCAGTCTTGGTTGGAAATCATTTTGCTTTAGGATCTGGAATACTTCACTCCATGCTCTTCTTGACTTTATCGTTTGTGCTGAGAAGTCTGCTGTGATTCTGATAGGTTTTCCTTTATAAGTGAATTGTCTTTTCTCTCTGACAGCTTTTAATAATCTATTCTTGTGTTGGATTTCTGGGATGGTGATTATTATATGTCTGGGTGTAGTTTTATTTTGGTTATGACTGTTTGGAGTTCTATATGCTTCACTGATCCTGATGTCAGTTTCTGATCTCATGCTTGGGAAATTTTCAGCTATTACTTCTCTAAATATCCTCCTGACATCCTTCATGTTGTCTCCCTCTCTTTCATTAATCCCTATCATTCTTATGTTATTCTTCTTTGCATCGTCTTGCAGTTGTTGAATTGTTGTTTCCTGGTTCCTTGTTATTTTCAAAAGATCTTTCCTTTCTTGTTCACTAGCTGCAATCCTGTCTTCAAGGTCTGAAATTCTATCTTCACTTTCATTAAGGTGGTTCTTACAACTTTCAGTGGAGTTTTTTATTTCCTGTATATCTCTGTGCATCTGCATTATGTATTCTGTTTGTTTCTTATATTGCTCGTCCAGGTATTCTATCTTTTTGTTTAGTTCCTCCAATTTTTTATCTGTGTTTTCTTTAGATATATTTAGAATCTCTTTCATTTCTTTTATCATTTCTTCTTTTATTCGGGAGATTATTTCGAGTTTGAATTTCTTTAAAGCTTCCTGGAGTTGCTTGTCAATTTCAGTGGCTATTGTGTCCGATATATGAGGTGGATGGGATATATTTTCTTCTATATACATCGCTCCTAGGGTTTCTTGAGATGGGCTGGAGGTTTGAGGTTGTAATTTGGTCTTTCGTTTTGTCATTTTCCTATATTTCTGTGTTTCAAGTGTTATTTGAAAGCTTCCTCAGGATCTGTTGAAAATCCCCTTCTATGTTTGGAGCTACTGAGACTCTGGCGCCGCGCTACCCCAAGCCATTAGGCCTACAGAACCAGTGGCCCTCCTCTGCCTGCTCAGAACTCCGCAGTTCCAGACAAGCTGGGCCTCAGGGACACTGTGCGCCCACCTGCCCCTTGGAAGCTCCACAGTTCTTCAATCGCAGCCGGGTTAGGGTACTGACCACAGGCCGCAGTGCTTCAGGAACCTGTGGACCCTCCCTGGTTGCAGAGATATCCACAGTCCTCCAGACACATGGAGAGGCCGATGCAGGCACCCCAAATCTGCCCAGCTCCTCCTCTGCAGACCAATGGCCAGGCGCGGCAGCTAAACAGGCTGGGCTAGGCTGGTAGTGTGGGCCAGCCCACCTATCGGGAGCTCAGCAGGTCTCCAAGTGAAGCCGGAATGGGGAGGCTGATGTGGAAGCCTCAAACCCACCTCTCCCCTTCACTGCACCTGGAAGCCTAAGGGAACTCCAGCAGTCTGGGTGCAGATATCCAGAGTCCTCCAGACACGCAGAGAGGCCAGTGAGGGCACCCCAGATCTGCCCAGCTCCTCCTCTGCAGACCTATGGCCAGGCGCGGCAGCTAAACAGGCTGGGCTAGGCTGGTAGTGTGGGCCAGCCCACCTATCGGGGGCTCAGCAGGTCTCCAAATGAAGCCGGGAATGGGGAGGCTGATGTGGAAGCCTCAGACCCACCTCTCTCCTTCACTGCACCTGGAAGCCTGAGGGAACTCCAGCAGTCTGGGCGCAGATATCCAGAGTCCTCCAGACACGCAGAGAGGCCAGTGAGGGCACCCCAGATCTCCAAAAATCAGTTTTCAAGGCCAAGCATGGTGGTGCAAGCCTGTAATTCCAGTACTCAGGAGGCTGAGGGAGAAGGATCACCATAAATTCAAGGCAAGCATGGGCTATATAGTGAGACCCTGTCTCAAAAAAATTAGTTTTCCACATTATTATGATTCTTACTAGAGTCTGTGTACTGTCTCATTGATCTGCTTTTATACATTCATGCCAGTGCTACAGTTTTGATTACTGTGGTTTTGAGATAAATTCTGAAATCAAGTAGTATTATTACATTTCCAATTCTGTTTTCTTCACTCTCAAAGATGTTTTGGCTATTTTATGTATTTTGCATTTACACATAAATTTTAGAATCGAATTTTTAATTTCTATAAAAATTCTAATTTTACCAACTGTCTATCAAATCTAGAGAAAAATTCTGGAAAAATATCAAATAAATCCAAGAACTGACAAAAAGTATAATACATCCCAATGAAGAGGATTTTTAGAATTGGTTTAATATATAAAACCCAATCAATTTAATTGAATTTTTATAGTAATGAATTTTTAGAACTTTCACTCTGTGTTCATGAAAAATGTGGTCTGTGGCTTTTTTCTTTCTTTCTTTTTTGTCTTTTTGACACAGGGTCTCACTGTACAGTTCAGGTTGACCTTGCACTCACTTTGTAGCCCAGGCTGGCCTTGAACTCACAGCAACCCTCCTGCCTCAGCCTCCCTGAGTGCTGGGATTATAGGTGTGCACCACCATGCCCAGATCTGGCTATCTTTTCTTATAATATCTTTTTCTGGCTTTGAAATCAGGATAATGCTGGAGAGAATTTATATCATGATAATTTTGAGTCTTCCAAACTGTGAATAAAGCTTCCTTTCTATGTATTTAGGTCTTCTTTAATGTTTCTCACCAATGTTTTATAGCTTTTGAAATACAGGTTTATCCTTAAGTGTTTCATAATTTTGATTCTATTGAAAAATGTTAATTTCAACTTATAATATGTTGCCAGTCTATAGAGATACCATTGTTTTTCATACAGTGATCTTGTATCTTGCATATTTTCTCGTTCCTCAGTTCTAGTCATTTGTTTGTGTGTTGTCTGTGAATAAAGGCAACCCTAATGTTCTCATAGAGAAGTCTTTCCTCTTTCTTTTGGCAGGAAGGTGGCTGCTGCACTAGCTAGGTCCTCCAGCACAATATTAACTAGCACTGGGGAGAGCACATTCCTTGCCTTGTCTCTGATCATAGAGGAGACTAAGTGTCTTTCAGATTCAGTTCCTCATCCATAGCCTTTTCATCAGTGTGTTTTATCAGGCTCCATGAATTCTCTTTTAATTCCAGTTTGCAGAGAGCTTCTTTTTATACATTTTTTAATTTTATTAGTGCATGTTCATGTAGCTTATAATCATCTTGGGGAAGGGTTACATGTACCTACTACAGCTTGTTTCTTTTTTAAGAAATCTTGTTCCCCTTCTCTCCTCCCATTCCTCCTCCCCCAATTCCCCATCCCATTTTTAATTCTTGTGATATTGTTAACTAACTCATGCTATGGCATAAAATATTTACATCAATTGAATAGGTTGCTGCACATAGAAAATCTTTACTCTGCTTATATCCCCTTCTCCTCCTCCTCACCCCTTGCTCTTTTTACTTGGACCACTTCTCTATGGAAAGAGATCCATCCCTTGTCCCCTCCTACCCATCCTTTATTAGTCTCTCTGTTTACACTTTGCCTCACTCAAATGAGAGACACTGCGTGGTACTTAAGATGATGTATCTGGTTTATCTCACTGAACATTACATTTTCCAGGTCCATCCATTTTCTTACAAATGTCTCAAACCTGTCATTCTTTATAACAGAGTAATAATATGCTGTTATATATGGACACCACATTTTCTTTATCCAATCATCTGTTGATACAAGATGTTTCTAGGATTTAGTTATTACAAGCTGTGCTGCTGTGAATGTTGGTATGCATGTATTGCTGTAATATGATGTCACAAGCTCTTTGGTGATGATACCTAGCAGTTCTTTGAGAAACCTCCATACTGATTTCCATAATGGCTCTATCAGTTTACATTATCACCAGTAATAAAGGAGGGTTCCTTTTCACCACAGTCTTGCCAGCATTTGTTGTCCAACTTCCTAATGAATGCCATTCTTTCCGGAGTAAGATGGAATCTTAGGTTGTTACAATTTACATTTGTTTAATGGCCAAAAATGTTGAGAATCTTTTAATGTATTTGTTGACCATTTGTGTTTCTTCTTTTGTAAAGTATCTGTTCATTTCTCTTGCCCATTTCTTGAGTGCGCCTTTAATTTTAGGTGATTTAATTTTTTTGGGTTTTTGTGTATTCTAAATATTAGTTCTCTGACTGAAGAGCAGCTAACAAATATTTTTCCCCATTTTATAGGTTGTCCCATCGCTCCATTGATTGATTCTTTTGCTGTATAAAAGCTTTTTTTTAGTCTGATATAATCCCTTTTGTTGGTTTTTGTGCAATTGAGTTTCCATTTAGAAAATCCTTTCCTACACCTTTGTCTTCAAGCATTTTCCCTATTTTATCTTCTACTAGGTTTAATGCTTCTGTTTTAATGTTTAAAACTTGGATCCATTTTGATTTTAATTTACTATATGATGAGACATAAGGATTCAGCTTCAATCTTCTGCACACAGATAACTGTTTTCCCAGCACCACTTTGAATAGGTTGCGTTTCCTCCAACATATTGTTTTGACCTCCTTGTTGAAGATCAAGTAGCTGAACATGTCTAGGGAAGTTTCTGTACCCTCAGTTCTGTTCCATTGATCCATGTATCTGCTTTGTTTCAGTATCATGCTGTTTTTATCACTGTTGCTTTGTAGTATAGCTTGAGGTCAGATATTACTATACTTCACATTTTGCACTTGTTCAGAAATTTTTTGTCTATTCTGGTCTCTTCTGGCTTCAAATGAATTTTAGGATTATTTTTTTCTGCATCTGCAAAATGTGTTGCTGATATTTTGATTGCAACTTGCATTGAATCTGTATAAAAGTTTGGCCATTTTGACAATATTGATTCTACCTATGTAGAAGCAGGGGACATTTTTCCATTTTCAAACTCCTTTTTCAGAGTACTATAGTTTTCTTTGTGGAGGTCTTTCACCTCCCAGATTAGGTTAATTTCTTAGTATATCATTTTTCTTGAAGCTACTGTGAATGGGATTTTCATCATTTTCTTCTCATCACATTAGTTGTTGGTGTACTTTAATGCTAACAATCTCTGTGTGTTGATCTTGTATCCTGCTATATTACTGAAGTTCATTATTAATTCTAGGAGTTTTTTAGAAGAGTTCTTTGGGTCTGCTATGTATAGTACTGTCTCATCTGCAAATAATAATTTGAGTTCTTCTTTTCCCCTGTGTTCCCCTTTAATTTCTTTCTCTTGCCTAATTTCTAGGGATAATGTTTCAAGTACTATGTTGAATAGAAGAGGTGATAGTAGACATCCATGTTTTAATCCTGATTTTAGGGGGAATGCTTGTAGGTTTTCCCATTTAGTATGATACTGGCTATCAGTTTGTCATAGGTAGGTTTTATCATATTCAGGTACGGTCCTTTCATATCTGTCTTCTTCTTAGAGTTTTTTTTTTTTTTAATCATGAAAGAATGTTGGATTTTGTTGAAACCCTTTTCTATATTTATTGATATGATCATATGGTTTTTTACTTTGCTTCTGTTTATATGATGTATTGCATTTATTGACTTATGTGCGTTGAATCATGTTTGCATCTTTAGGATAAAACTTTGATCATGATGTATAGTCTTTTTGATAACACAATTGATTATACTGTTTCTTTTTTTAAATCAAGGGCAGATGTTGACTTTTTTCAATTATTTTTCCAGTATCTATTGAGGTTGTTACAGGGTTTTAGTTTTATTATCTATTAACAAGTTAAACTAAATTGATTAGGTTTTGCATATTAAACCAACTCTAAATTCTTGGGATAAATTCAATTGATAAGTATGTATAGTAATTTTTTGCCAATCATATTTGATTTTTCTAGCACCTCTAGCTTCATGAAAGATACTGGTCTCTAGCTATTTTTTCTTCTAAAGTCTCTGGTTTTGGAATAGGCATAATATTACTGTCAGAAAAACTGTCTGTAGTTTGTGTAGAATTAGTATTATTTCTGCCTTAAATATTTGATAAAATTCACCTATGAAGCCATCTTAGTCTGCGGTTTTCCTTGTGAGAGAATTTAGCTATCATGTTGCTATTTGGTTTTTCTTTGTCCAATATTTTTATTTTCTTTTTCATTTTTTTCTGCCTTATTCCAAATTAGTTGAGTGCTTTATGGCCTCATTTTATATCTTTTGTTGACTTACTATATTTTTATTTGAGCAATTATTTTAGAGTTTATAGTATACATAAAAAAGGGAGTTTATTTTCAAGTAACATTATACCAGTACTACATGCTATTGTATACCTTACAACAGTGTACTTATTTTTTGACTCTCCTAGCATTTATGGTATTTTATCCTAAATTTTATTTTTTGTATATTGCAAAGTCTTCAATGCATTTTGTTATTTTTGTTGAATCGATTATATTTTTAAAAGTCAGTTATCAGGGCTGGAAATTTAACTCCATGTGAGTTTGATCCCTGGTACCAAAAAAAAAAAAAAAAAAGTCAGTTTTCTTTTTCATTTTAGAGCAGGCTTAGATTCATATAAAAATTTAGTAGAAAGTACGAGTTGCCATAACCACGTCTCCCTGCCAACACACATACAGAGCTTCTCCCGTCACTGGCACAGTGCACTGCTGTGGTGCACGGCTGCGCTGATGAGCCAGTACTAACACACCGTTTTTACTAATCTCCATAGTTTATGTCAGCCTTCACTTTTGGTGTCCCTAGTTCTATAGGCGTTGGAAAAGCCTATAGGTAGTTCTATAGGCATAGTCATGTGTCCGCCACTATAGCATCACTCAGAATAGTTTGTCTCCCCTGCGAGCTCCCTTTGCTTCGTCCTGCTTTCTCCCCTTGAATTCCTGGCAACTGCCGATTTCACTACTGTCTGTATGGTTTCACTGTTCCAGATGTCATGTCGTAAAACTGAGACGTATGCAACCTTTTAAGACCGGAGCATTGTTTTCTTAGCACTATGCATTCAAGTTCTCTCCATTTCCTTTTGTGGCTTAATGGCTCTTTTGTTTTCATGGTAAAAATCATAGTCCATTGTCCGTACTGTATCACTACAGGTACTACACTTTGCTTATTCATTCAGGGACTCTTGGTTGCTTTCAATTTGGGGCAACTATAAACATATCCACTATCAACATGTACAGTTTATGTGTACACAGGTTTTTCATTCATTTGGATGAATGCTGGAGAGTACAGCTGTTGAGTCATATGATAAGAGTATGTTTAAATGCAAAAAAAAGTTCCAGAGTGGCTGTATAGCAGTTTTTGATTCTCAAAAATTATTTACTAAAAAGATTTAAGTGATAAGATCATATATTTCCCCATATTAGATACCATTTCCAGTGCTTTTATTTACTTACATAGATCCAGATTTCCCCCCATGCCCACCTCCGGCCCCAGCAGGCTGTAGGAGGTCAGGGCATGATGAGTCCTCCTCCCTTGGGTGCTGGGAGGGCAAAGCAGGAGTCCCTGGAGAAGAAGGAGCTGGGCTGTGGCTAGAGGGGAGGGCGCACAAGGTAAGACTGTGCCAAGTCCAAAAAGCCACCGAGTGTCAGAGTGGCTTTGAACCCGTATCTGCAGGCGAGAGGGCCTGTGCTTTTCCCCAGCAGCCGCAGAAGTTCTGGGAAGAAGACAAGACAGTGGCTGCTTCCTGGCCATCGGCTTTGGGTAGGGTGAACTGGCTTCTTGCACGAGCAGGAAGCCTTTTGTTTTGCCAACTTCCCAGAAACTCGGTTTCTCTTCCAGGCTTCCGCAGACGTCAGCACTGCTGTGGGATGACTGAAAGGGTTGGCAGCGTCGGGCACAGAACGTTCTCAGCGAATGGCGCTCAGTACTGTCTTATGTTACGGCTGTTCTACTTACCTCCTGGAACGACTGGAGGGAGGGGAAGGGCATCCTGGGTGCAAGCAGGAGGGGGCCAAGCTAACTGAACCGCACAGGGGTGGGGGTGGGGGGGAAGCGCCTGGCCAGGCTTCACCCTTTGCAGGTGTGATGCGTGTTCTCCTAGGCTCACGAGGTGGCGCTGTGGGACCGCTCTGTGGACCCAGCCTCCGGAGCAGAGCTTGCTCCTGGGTGATTCAAACTTTAAGGAGCCCTTTCCAAGCCAGGACTTCCAGCGGAGCTGGAGCATCCTCCTTTTCCATGCAGCCTCAGGCTACCTTCTCTACCTGCCCGGCGGATAGGGAGACTCAGTCTTCAGCCACAGAGGCACAGGGTCTAAACTCAGAGCCATTGTGCTGTCTTCCCTGAGGTTCTTCTGCGAAGTGAGACACATACGTTATAGTAGCGTTGCAGCGAGTAATAGACGAGTGTCTCATGAGTGTTTATGTCCTTTAGAAAGCTCTAGGCACTTGTGCGATGTGACTTTAACCAAAAAAGAAGCTTCCAAAGCCTTGGGAAATGTAGCACACGGTTGGCAAGGACTGCAAGAGCCAAGGCAGCCAGAGGAGGATGGGAAGGAGACCTGGCCCCTGAGCCAGACAGGATCATGCGTGGAAGCAGGAAAGGTACTCCCTGAGCCAATGTTGGGAAAGTGTAAGAGAGTGGGCCCTGGCCTGTGTGGCTAGAAGCAGGTGGTAGAGCCAGCTCAGGAGGTCTCCAGTGTGTGGATGGTGAATCAGAGCCCTGTGGATTCTATCTCAGTTCTAGAAGGCATAGTCCTTGAACAGACATTTGCAGGTGCAGGAGAAGAGTGAGATGGGGACCAGCACTCCACCCTGCTCTGCACTGTTACTGCAGAAGCACTGCTGTTCCTCTCGCTTTCCCCAACCAACTGGGATTGAGGGTGGAAGCCAGCTCATCTTTCTGTCCCAGGAGAGCAGGACCGATTGCCAGCATAGCAGGCAACACTTGATGGATAAGTGTTCATGTTCCCATCCACACTGACACCGAATATCTCTGGAGTTTACCTCCCGCTTCTCAGAGAGGCCAGGAACCCCGCCCCAGGTCTGTCTGAGTTGTATCAAGAGAGAAACTGAGTCATGGTTCCTGCAGCGGCCCCTGCTCTAACAGACACACAGACAAACTCGGGGCATGAAATGTGTGGTGGACAAGGAAAGCCAGGCAGTGTCACACAGGGCCATATGCTGTGCCCACATGCTAGGCTTTAGCTCCTGTGTCACATAAGAGGGAAGCAAGTGGCAGCCAGCATACTCTCCTATGCAGGGCGGTAAGACCAGCTTTAGTGTCTCCCTCCATAGTAATCTATTGCCAGTCCTTGGAGCTGTCAGCCAAATGTCCTCTGTTCCTAGCCAGAGGTCTCTCACCATGAGCTCTTCTGTTGATGGGTAAAAGGAGGCAAGTGATATTGCTCTTCTTTGCCTGCAGCTGATACTCTTTCTGCAATGCCAGGATTCACAGTGGCTATTTTGTTTGGCACTTGTGGATAAACTATCCTCTGAATGTAACCAAACCCCAGAATCAGAGAGATTGAAAAAGGAGGAGATAGAGACACTGGCCAGGCCTGAGGCTATAGCTAGGTACTTCCTCTTTTGAGGAAAGTTGAAATTTCAGCTTATTTCCATGCATTGTGATCCTTCCTGGTACAGAATGAAGACAGAATCCAAGACAAGGAGAGGCTTGACTTATATGGCCTGGCTTAGCAAGATTTGTGTTCTGAAATCCAAGAGCAATCTGATATGTTCCACAATTTCCCCCATCCTTTTGGTAGCTTTGAGACAGACCCTTAGCCAGACCTGAGCCAGAAAGGAAGGCAAGAAACAAGCCTCCTTCTGTGTCTCCAGCGCCTTCCCCAAAACATGTTACCCTTCGGTTTCTCCACCTGCAATACGGGATAGCAATACATGAAGGCAGGTCAAAGAGTTGTGTGAAGTTTAATGAACAGATGTAACGGAATCTGGGAAAGGGCAATAGTGAAGGTGGTATTTTCCTCCCAGTGGGAAAAGAAGCAGTATATTCTTACTATATACAAGTAAAACCTCAGCCCCCAAGCCAAGTGAGTTCATGACATGAAGCCAAAAGCAAACCTGGAGGGCTGTGGCTGGAACTGTTGGCGAGGAGGCCTTTGAAGTGAAGGCTCTCCCTCCCTCCATGGCTCTGGCAGCTCCCCCAGCCATGCCTGATGAAAGGGAGGAGAGGCTCTGTTGTGGTTTGACACATGCCCCAGATGTCAGGTTGCAACTCTCTTCAGCCAATTACCTCTCAGAGGTGGCAGCTGTGTAGAGTGGGAAGGGCCAGGGTAGAAGCCACGGTGCCCAGGTCCCAGTGCCAGCCATGCTATCCCACTAGCCAAGCACCCTTGGTGAATTAAGCTGCTCCAGGAAAATGGGAATGATACCAGCACAGGCCTCCTTCTCAGGGTTGCCAGGTGGAACAAATAAAAACAGAGCATGCCTAAATAAATTTGAATTTCAGATACTCAAATAATCTTTTACAAGTATGTCATGTAATATTTGGGGCATATTTGTACTAAAAATACCATTTAATGTTTATATACAATTCAAATTAAACTAGGCATTCTACATTTTACTTGGCAACTTCATTCCTTTGGGAGACTTCACAAGGGGTAGCCAGGATAAAGGGTCTTTTGAACTGTAAGGGCCTCAAAAGTACAGATTGGGAGGTAATCTGGAAAGATGTAGTAACCAAAATGAGATTTTACTTTGAACCTTCTAAATATTCCCTCCCCGGTTCATCTCTGTGCCCACTCCAGTGGAGTCTCTTTCTTTCTAAAGGGATCCTCTTCTCTTCCAATCCCTGCTTTCCTCTGGCTCTCATGAATCTCCACCCTGTCTGACCCCAAAGTCCTGCAGAGACTCCTTAGATGCTACAGAAGCCTTTCTCTGCTCTGCCCCCTTCCCTGTCTTATCTCAAGATATTATAACAAAATACCACAGATTGGGTGACTTAAACAACAGAAATCTGCCACTCTCACAGGAAAAGGTCACGGAGTCCACATGGCCAGGTTCTGCTTGCTGCCAGCCCCTTATTGCTGTATCCTCATGTTTCCTTGGTGATCTCTCTTCCTCTTTTAATACCAGTCCTCTCAGGTTACGACTTCACCTCATAACCCCATTTACCCATAATGGCCTCCTAAAGACCCTGTCTCCAATCACACTGGGTGTTAGAACTTCAGCATATATTTTTTTGGGGGGGGGCACCTTTCAGTTCACATAACCCCCCTCACGTTGAAAACATAGGTGGGACTGTTATGACTATGGCTTTGAGGGGCAGTGTACATCAGGGGGGGAGCTCGCAGGTCCATTTAACAGCCCTAGCCAAGGGTACAACTCTGAAGGACTGCTTCTCACCCAGGAGCTCCAGAGTCCTGTGCCATGCATGGGGCTAACCTGTCTCAAAAAGGTTGTTGAGAGGAACATGAAGTGATGCCAAAAAGGTTCCTGACATGGTGCCCAAATGCAAAGGGACCCCTGCCCACTTGCCCTCTGCTATACTATGTGGCCCAATGCAATCACCATGAACCAACACTTCTGAACTGTAAGCCAAAACAAACCTTTTTGTCTTATAAACTGACTTTCTCAGGTATTTTATCACTGTGATGAAAGCTGACTAATACATAGGGACTATTTCACAGTGGAGATATATTTGATTGTGATGGCCTGCATCAGAGGATGGGAAGAAAGAACAATACTAGAATCTACCTGATGCTACTGGTCTGAGATGTCCTGTAATGCACAGGACAGCCTTCACTAGCTCTTACTAGTCTCCTTCCACACCAAAGGGATATTCTTCCCATAATGGCATAGTGCTGATCTTAAGGCAACCAGTCTGTAAGAAGGAAAGAGATGTTTATATGGGCTTTTAAGACCCTTTATAGTGTGGTCATTTTATGTATATCCTTTAAACTATACACAAATGTTTTATTGTACATTTCCACAATAATTACAGAGAGTGCAATTTGCTTTCCGCAGAGAAGACCATAAGATGAGGTCAGCCATGTCATCCACCTGTAAGGACAACTCAGGACTAGTGCTGGGATGCTCCCTCGGAGCACGTCAAACACCGGAAATCTATCTTCAAGTTTTCTATCATCTCTCATTTATTAATTTGGTCAGACAAGAAACAACATATAATATTTGACTTTCTGAGTATGGCTAGTTTTAACACAGTGGCTTCTAGTTCCACCCACTTTCCTTACGTAATTGTATTCTCCTTTATCAGCATGAGGGACTGCTTTGGGGGGCTCACGATGAGGACCTTGGTTCAGCTGCCACCAATGCCATACAGCCCTCCCTCAGCATCAGGCCTGGGGCCACTTCGCCCTTCACAAGCATCTTCTGTCTGAGTCTGTGTGATCACATGTGGAGTGGAGTCACTATCCCCATTTGATGGATAGGGAATCTGAGGCATAAACAGTTGTGTCCACCAAGAGACAGAAAATATCTTTGTGACAGACAAAATTTCATAAAAATCACCATTAGCCAAGAATTGCAGAACTGAAAAGGCATTAGGAATGTGGAGACATGGCAGAGGAATTTCATAAAGAACTCTTACCATGCCATAACAAGAAAGCAGTCCAACATTTAAAATTAGGCAAGTGACCCAAGAAGACACTTTAAAGGAAATAGAGGAGCAGCAAATGAACACGTGAAAAGATGTTCAACATTGGTAACAACCCCTAGTGATGTGGCAGCCAAGGGGAGAGTGTGGGGTTATGAAGGCTTGGACACTCTGGACGTCTGAGGTACAGTGTCTGAAAGGGTGACAGAGATGACTCTGGAGATGGACCATTGCTGCAACAGAGCTGTCAGAATCAGGACATAGTGATGAAGGAACCTAGCCCTTTCCTCCAGGCTCACAGGCTCTATCTACCACCTCTGCCTGATGGAGCCTAATAGGCCAGGTGTAGTATACCTTAGCAGGATGTAAATGTGGTTTGCAGAGTCCCAGAACATTCCAGTATAGTATAAGAGAGCAGATTTGGGATGGAGAGAAAATAGCTTAATAACGAGCACTGCAGACTTGGCCATTTGCCCAGGTACGACAGCTAAGTGATGGATTTTCATCCAGGCACGTGGCCCATGGTGGGTTGAGAAGGAACACTTGTCCCTTACCAGCCTCAGAAGCCAGGCCAGAGCCTGAGGCATCTGGAGTTTAGGGAACTGAGCAAGGGCAGAGGTCCAGGCAGGAGGTACTTCAGCAGGTACCAGAGACCCAACATGGGTCCTAAAACATAGACGCAGGACTCTCAGGGAAGCCACAAGAGCTGTTATGGGTGTAGCCTCCGTGGTCAAGAGCAGAGAGTCTCCACCTCTCTCCTCTGCCCCTCCTCTGGCAACCTCTCTCTGGATGTGCAGCTATTGAGCAGGTACCTGGAGCCAGCCTCCTAATCTGTATTCCTTGGCCCCAATGATCACCTCTCCTCTCCAGCCATACTATGCCCACCAATTAGGAGCACTGGCTTGAGCTCAAAGAGCTGGGGTTCAAATCCTGATTCTACCACAAGCTAGCTATAAGAAGTTGGGCAAAATGCCCCGCTTCTTTGTGTCTCGTGTTTGGCATCGTGGTTAACACTAGCACACCTATCCCTGGAGTCTTGTTAGGGCTGGATGGAGGCAGCCAAGTAGCCAGTACCCAAATGAGAGAGTTGCAGCAATTAGACTTAGCTTCTGATTTACCTGCTCCAATCGCCTTTGGTGCTCCACCACCTGTAAGCATAAACATCTGGGTTTCCTACTTGGGTACTACACTGGCTCTGCAGGGGACAGCATCCCCTCATCTTTGACTGCACTCCTGATAGTCATGACACCAGGCTCTGACTCCTTGGCCCAGTTCAAGCTACTATGACCTGGCTCTGGAATGAAGAGCCACTAACTCTATCATGGACATATTCAGCACTGGGTCCATACAGGTGCCCACCTGGTCCATAGCTCATGTACAACAGACACCTGGCCTGTGGCTAGTAAGCCTGTCTGCTCTACTATTCAAGGGTAGTGGGATGCTGCCTTCTCCACTTTGGTCAGGACAGGGAGGTGCCCAGAGATGGTTTAGGACCATCTCTATGATCCATTTTGTTTTTGTTTTTGGTACCAGGAATTGAACTCAGGACCTTGCGTTTCCCAGGCTGGTGCTTATGCCACTGAGCTAAATCTCCAGCCCTATAAGTGGGGAGGGTTTTTGTTTGTTTGTTTGTTTTGTTTCTGTGATCCATTTTGACAGCCTTACCCAAACATATGCTTTAATTCCTAACGAGAAAGGGTCTTTTTTTTACATGGAAGAGAACCCACAGCAGGCTTTAAAGAGTTTTCTGCACAATTTAGTGTATACAAGGAAGATTCCTGGCTCTGTATTGTTCTGCTGCCCCAGGGTGCAAATTCAATGCCACCTAAGAAAGAGAACTTTTGGCCTGTCCTAAAATCCAATTGGGTGACAGTTAGATGGAATCAACCTTTTCCAGAGTTACCTTGTGCACTGATTCCTGCTAAGCCAATGAATGGGGTGGAGGTGGGTTCCTCCATCAGAAACTGCCTTCTGCAGATCCCTGCATTCCTTCTAATGTCTCCAGAAGGAGTTAGATAATTTGTAACTGATTCACCTGGAAAAACTTAATGAGATTTCAACTCAGTACCTAATGAAAAATAAATGATATCCAGCCAGGATGACTTAGAGAATAGATGGAACATTCCAGGCGAAAAGATTTCATCTTTTTATTTTCCTTTGGTTATTAGCCTCCCCGTTTCAGTTGTTACAAGCATGTCATCTCGATGCAACTGCCACCCTGGGGTCATAGCTTTCTGGCTGACAGCAGGTCTGTTTCCATCTCTCAGAGAAAGACTGTGCCTCCAGCAAGGTAGAGGAGGAGGTACTCAGGGCTGACGTATCCTTCTGTGTTTAATTTTCCCATAAGTCAGCTCTGATTATGGGGATGGCCTCATGTTTCATGTATTCAGAGCTGAGTTCTTCAGAGCACCTTACAGGGGTTGGAGAGCCCCCTGGCTGGCAGGCAAGGGCAAAAGGGTGACTGCTCACCAGGTCACCCCCAGCACACACGTCTGCTACCTATCAGGTCTCATTGGAGGAACGACCCACTGGATGCTGAGCTCATCTGACAGCTTCCTCCTAATGAGACCCAGGACTGCTCCCAAGAGTGTGTGGGAAATGATGGAAAGGAACCCTGAGCCAACATGAAGAAACATCCCCAAGGCAAAAAAGGCATCCTCTTCTAAGCCTGCTTTGCCATGGGAACCAGTGGACCCAGGGCACTTCTGTCAAACAAAGGCCTTCACTTGCTCTTTGCCAATCAGAACGATGGTTCTCTCATCCCTCCAGGTAAAGTCAAGAACTTTAAATATTTACTTGTGGCAATGGCATCTCTCTCCTGATGGCATGAGGTAGGTGTGAAGGAGGTGGGTTCAGTAGTCACCTCCAAGAATTCTCATCTTCCCGGAGAAATGGGACAGATGCCCAGGGAGTAAGGTGTGTCAGTGTACTCCACGGAAAGGGCCACTCTGTGCACACAGAAACCTTCTAAAAGCGAAATTATGCAGGTGATACAGTCTTCTGCTGAAGATGCCCCACTGCATCTCATACCACTTGAAACAAAACTCCAGAGTTTTCACCAACATACCCTAGTCCTTGTCAGGTTCCCATCCAGGTGGTTTCCTTCTGTTCTTCAAATGCTACCTATTGCCCCATGTCTGTGCCCCTGGCATTCCTTTCCCTGGAATTCCCTTTCCCTAGATCTTCACATGGCCACCCATCTGATGTCTCAGCCTAGTACTATCTCTGCAAACAACACTTCTCCATCTCCTGACAGCTCACTCAGCTACTGAACTCAGTAGCAGATGAATCCTCCATGGTCAAATCACCTTCCACAAGTCTCACCTCTGAACACATGAGGCTTTTGGGGACATCCTAGATCTAAACATATGAAATCGATTACTATGAGGATGTAGTTCCATGAGAGCAGGGATGTTTCCCGTCCTGTCCACTGTATCCTAGAATGCCAAGATGTCTGATGAGTCTATTAAAGGATACTCACTGAATATTTGTTAATGTAATAGAAAAAAGAAGTACTCTGCATAGTAGTCAAAGTGTCCCCAGGAGTTCACCTCAGTAGCCAGGGTGTTGCAATGATGACCTCCATCTCACCATATGAGCACAAACCTCAGTTCTCTCTTTTTCACAAGTTATTCACAAGGATTAAATGTAGGCTGTAGTGAGGATTAAGAGTGAGAGGTAGTAAGTGCTCCATGACTTGTAGCTTCCACCACCATCATGACTACTACCACCTACCTCTACTATCATCACCTGATCGACAGCATTACCACCGTCAACTTCATCTACACTGCAGCTCAGCAGTGACCCCCCTTTACACATTTTTGTCATCTCCTCTTAGTTTCTGGCAGAGGAAGCTTCTTGCCCTTGTTCCCATTCTTGCCTTCTCGTTTGAACCATTAGCAGACACTGTTGGCTTCTTGACATGGGTCATCCTAACCTGTCTTCTGCCTAATACAGCCCTGATTATATGATTATTGATGTCTTGATTTTAGGGAAAGTGGGACTAGAGGTTGCTCCAGGAGATACACACATGAATCATCTCCAGTTAAACTTCTGGGAGAAATTTCCTTCCCAGTAAAGACAGGCACATGACCCTGATTTGAATACAATTGCACAAGAATGGAATGTCTAGGGTTGTGGCAGCCTAGGAGACTAAAATGCTGCTGTGTTGAGGATAAGAAACAGACAACTGCACTAGCAGTGCTCTCTAGGCTCCCTCACTGGGTTGCATTGGCCCATCTTGTCCTCAGTGAGGCTGCACACCCGCTGCGTGAACCACCTGGCCTCAGCTCCCATCACCATGAAAGCCCCATATAGCTGGACTCCTTATTTCCCCCATCTCTCTGTGAGAGCTCATAACAACTCCAGGCTCCTGTAGGAGCTTGAGAAGACCGACCTGTCCAGTCTCCTCATCCAACCAGTACCAATGCTGCCTTTTAAGAAGTGGCACCATTTTGGATGTGGTGCTTCTCCGGAAAGACCAGCCTATCTCCATGGAAATGACTGATACATATGCCCCGAATCAAACATATCTTCCAACTCATCTGCATCTCCTCTCCTGAGTTTCATGGTGGAGAAGCCAGATGACACAACTGCCTGACTGCTTCCTCCTGGCTTCTCCCTTTCAATGAGAGACTTTTCCCAATGCAAATGAAATTTTTCTTGCCTTTGCAGCCTTCTGAGGTCCTCTAGGCCCTTCCCCATCTCAACCTACTGGTTCTCTTCTCTCATGGAGTACTAACCTTGTGGCTTTGCCTCAGCAATAGGTGAGATTTCAGAGAACAAAGCCAGGTTGCTCATGTTGGTTTATATTGTGGGCATTTAAAGATGGCATTCCATTCCTAGTCCCATCTGCTCTAGTTATTGGATACAGAGCATTCTTGCCTTAATCCATGTTTCTGTATTTATCAGTCTACTATTAACCTTGCTGGGTCAGTTTCTGCGTTCATACTGTAAGGATCATTGTTCATGACAAAGCTCGGAAAGGATTATACATTTCCATGCCTTTAAAGCACTTAGCACACAGTAAGTGCTCGGTTAATGGCAGTTATTACTCGGCCTCTTTAATCCTCATCTGTTAAGACAGGTCCTATATTCTTTAGAAGCTTGTCTTGTCCCCTGCAGGTCCATACAAGTTTGTGCCAGGGGTTCTTATAGACATTACCAAGTACATCACAGAGGAATATGTCCTCTTAGGTAAGACTCCATCCACCATAGGACCTCCAGCTTCTTTAGGGTCTTATGAGGATGCTAGTATCACAACATTTCTTGTCCCTTGAGGGGACAGCAGAGAGCCCTAGTAACACTCAGCCCCCTCCCCCACACCTGTTCAGCTCTTCCCTCTAAGTCCTCCCAACTCACCTCCCTGCTTTTGTCCCCCACGTCTCCATTCCAACCTCTGCCATACATGCACACATGTGAAAACCACATTCACATGTCCTTTCATACATGTGCACAGCTACATATGACCTTGTGCTCACTGGTGCACACCCTAAGTTGCCAGCGCACCACACTAGCTCAAATACATAGGTTTAGATGGCACTGGGGGATGAAGCATCAGTCCCCTCACACCCAGGAAGTCAGAGTTCACTAGATGAACAGAGATGATCTCACAGCAGGAAAAAGAGAAGCTAACCAATGCGATGTGGCCTGTAGAGACAAGAGTACCATGGCTGTGAACGTCCAGGCTCTGGTCACCGCTCTGCCATTCCCTCACCATGTGACCCCCTAGCAAGTTACTTACCCACTCCATGTCTCATCTAAAAAATGAAGGCACTGGAACTCACTTTTCAGCAATGTTAGTCAAAAAAATGTACATAAAATGCTGAGCACACAGTGGGCAGAAGGCAAGCACTCACATGCAGGGATGCATTGCTATTATCAGATACTCAGAGTCTGGAAAATAAAGGAAGACCAGAGGAGCCCTGGATAGGTGTGGTAGGAGGGGGACATCAAACTGGTCCCATGGAAGCTGATGGAAATGAGGTAATGCAGGAGATGGAATTTGCACAGGTACAATCGTGGCTGGCAGAGGGTTTCTCTTGCAGTCTGGAGGGCATTCTAAGAGGAAACCAATCCCAGAGTAGATCCTACTAAAAACCTCATACACCGCTGGGTCCTCTGCATCAGGGAACCTCTGGGGTAGAAGCACTAACTCAAACATTGAGGAAACTCAGGCCCAGGCCACAGGTCAGAGACCTGTTGAAAGACTCAGCACCACCCCAAATTGCATCTGCCAGAACAAGAGCTTTGGAACCACCCACCCCAACTCTGACCATAGTTCCTTATGTACTGGCCACATGACATTAGACAGAGCAAGATGCCCTCTGAGTCTCCTTAGGAAATGGGCCTAGCGTTGCTCTGGTAAACAGCAAGTACCCAGTGCTGGTTATCAGCAACCACAACTTCAGTGCCAGCTGCTTCCCAGCTCTGTTTCCTGCCCGAGTTTTAACTCCCTTTTCTGAAGATGTGGACCACGTGGTCACTGTCCGTGATGTTCCTCCCCAAAATGTGAATGCTGGTGCTCCTCTCCTCCTCTCCAGAAGGATTCAAAGAGCCCTGGAAACTTGTTTATTAGGAGAAACTGTGGGAGTCTGTCCTGCTTGGTGGAGGTGCTGACCTCTCCCATCCTTCCCTGCATATTTCTCCCCAGCGACATCTTTTCATGTTCGCTGGCTCACTTGGGTGAGTCACAGATCTGTAAATTCCGACCACAGAAAGCTTGGCAAAGTGTATTAGGTGTTTATTGGAAGGGGAACGAGGCAAATGATCAAAACGTTGGCCATGGCTCTAGTCTCTGAAATTTGCAAGAGCAAGTTTTAAAGTCTATATTTGAAGCATCTAAACAGATTCCTGGAGCACTCCTTTTTTCTTCCTTTTCCCCTCAAGGCCATAATGAGAATAAGGCTGTACCATACTCCCCAGTTGCAGTGAGATCTTTTTATGGTGCTGGAGAGGCGAGTGGAAACTGACGAATGTAACTCAGGTTTAGGTTCCCCCATGTATACAGACCCAGCCCCACCAATACCCCGCCTGGGCTACAGGTTTCGGTGCACCCTGTGATGCTGTGTGCCAGCCTCCGTCCTCTGCACATTCTCTCCCCACTGCCTGCAAGTCCACTTCAGTCACCACAGGAAGCTTGTTGCTCTCTGTGTGAGGCACTGGGCTAGCCACTGGTGACAAGCAATGAGTCAGACACAGCTCCTGACCTCAAGACTTGCTGAGGTGGAAGGATAATGGTGGGGGAGAACCGAGCTGAATCTTAGCAGTGAACAAGTCTCCAAAAGAACAGAGAAGGGAAAATATTTTCTCACATGTGCACATCTCTTTCTTCTCTAAGGCTCAGCTTGCATGCCCTCTCTTGGGGAAGTGTCCCCTCTGGGAAGTGTCCATTGTCCATTGTATCTTGGATGCTGCCTCCTTTGCCTATCCCCACAACAAAGCCTGTCCCCTGCATTATATATCTGTATGGTGATCTAAACTTGAAATTTTAGAGAACTGACATTATTTCTTGTCTTCTGTGTCCAGGTGTCCAGTTCCTGCCCTGGTGCATGGCGAGTCCATTATGTGTTTCGTAGTTTATAAACTGAGCACTGCTGTCATCAGCAGATGACAACTAAAGCACCCAGGCAGTGCTGTCAGAGCACTGGGAATGCCACACCTAAACTGTGCCTCTGGAGCCCTGTTGCCTCCTGCATCTGAGCCCTGCAGAGGTCTGGGTGGGATTAACCCCTGGATCCCAGCCTCATTCCAGCATCCGTGGTTTGGTGGTAGTGTGTGGGGAGAGGGGAGCTGTTCAATCAAGAAATATGCTTTGAAATGAAAACGCTCCCCTTTCTGATCTTCCTGGCTCTGCAGTGTTCCCAGCCTCCTTAGTATGCATGTATTCAGCCCCCAGTTCAAGATGTACCCTCAGCATCTTCTCCACCCTGACAGGCTGAACTGCGCTCCTTTGCCTCTCCCCCCTCCAGTCCTCTCCAAAGACAAATTGCTTACATCTGTCAAGGCTTTTCTGATTAATAGAGGAATACGCCATGGGATGTCATCAGGGGTTCAGAGGCTTTTGATCAAAGGGGAAGGGGGAACCGGGCCACACATCCCTGCTAGTTCATTTATCAGGTCAGTTCGGCACCTTTCCCCCCAAGTGTCCCTGACAAAGCCTTCCCCATGAGCCCATCATCAGCTCACATAGCCCTGGGCAAGGGGCAGGAAGGAGACAGGGCCCTGGGAAGGGCACATGAGAGCAAGGAGGGAGGAAGAGCAAGCTAGAGGGCCACAGCCTGGGCATTGGTGCTTGAGGCAGTGTCCCCCAAGTTCTCTTCATTCTGGGCAGCCACTGCGATGAATGTCTACCAAGCAATTCCTTCCAAGCATGGAATGGTGGGGGGAGGAAGCAGGGAGCAGCTAATTAAATAATGATAAAGCCATAGACAGAATGAGAGGGTGAAGAATCTAAGAAATGAATAGAGGGTGCTGGCCATGGCGGTGCATACCTGTGATCCCAGCTACTCCAGAGGCTGAGGCAGGAGGATTACATGTTTGATGGAAACCTAAGAAACTGAGCAAAGCCCTGTCTCAAAATCAATAAAAACTTTTAAAAAGAAAGATGTAGTTCAGTGGTGGAGCACTTGCCTTTTATGTGTCCAGGCCTGATTCAATCCTTACTACACCCCTGCCCACAAAAATAAAAAAAAAAGATAAAAGAGAGCAAAAATAAATTAATTAATGAAATGGGAAATGTCTGAAAGGGGTGATGAATTAATGATTCACAGGAGGCTTTAAAAGTTTGGACTTTGCAGCCCAGGCCCCTCTCTCACTCTTCCCTCTGTCCTGCTGTGGGTTGGTGTTAACAAGACCCAACTTAGAAGAACGTTAAGGCAACCATGGAGGAGCTCAGGCCTTAGCCCACTGACTCCAGCCTCCTCCCGCCCTGGCAGCACATTTGGTGTTGGTAACAACCCCTGTGGGCTGGACAAAGCAGTGGCTGAGCAGGGCAGCCCGAGAATGGGGTCTGCTTCTTCAATCAGCCTTCCTCCTACAAACCAGGCCCCTGAGGACTCACTGTCATTTGTCATAGGCTCTCTGCATCCTCAGGCCTGCTGTCCCTGGAAGAGCAAAGAGCACCTCTGTAACGCCTCTGCAGTAGGAGCTCCAGAAAGCCATGCAAGGGACACCTTGGAGGCTGCTAATTAGGCTCTGGGATTTAGATCAACCTAATTTAATGATACGGATGGCTGGCTGGAGAGAAGTTCTTTGCTATAATATTTTTTTCTTTCAATTCACTCAACAATTATTTCCCTCAAGTTGGTTGCAGATGCAGCCTGCCCAGGAATTATAATCTGTTCCTTACTGAGCAGCGAGGAGGCCAGGGAGATGCTGGCCATGTCCACACGCACAGCAGTCAGGCAGGGGGCTGCAGGATGGGCAGTGCTGTGGACTGTTTGTGCCATAACTTGGAATTTTCAAAAAGGGCCACAGACAGCCCCTCCTGGCCAGGCTGGCTGCCCTGGGTCCTGGCTGACAAAAGGCTTCAAGGAGACGTGGTAGCTGCCTCTCCCCCAGCTCTCCGCTCAGGGGGAGCAGCCCCACACAGACACGCAGCCCTTGGAGGCACGCACAGTCACAAATCCACATGTGGACACATCTGGGATGGGACTCCCATGGACACACACATCCCTAGATATAACCCACAGGCCAAAACCACAGAGACACTGAAAGACACACATGCTCACCCACCCAAATACCCCATGGTCTTTAGCCTGGAATCCAATTCAGCTCAGTCCAACATCCGTGCCTGAAGTCATGGCTGATGTAAGCTTTCAGACATCTACCAGAGACTCCCATGGCCCAGGACAGAGGGTCGCAGAGGTGCACAGCTCATTCAGTCAGTGAGTCAGGGTCCATGGGACACGCCAGTAAGGTAGACAGTGGGCACAGGCGGGCACATGGGGACACATTAGACTCAGGACCTGTCCTCACAGCTTTAATGACAAACATAAAGGAACATTCATCCTGGTCATTTCAAAGGTCTGCTCTGGGCGGAGTCCTGGGAGAGACATGTTGTGGTCTCTAGGAACCCCCAGCTAGGTGAGGAGGCACACAGGCAAACAGGCTAAGCATCGCCACATCCCAGTGCCATGACAGAGGACTGTGGGGTCCTCAGGAACCTGTGGGTTCTCGAAGGGCTTCTTGCAGAAGGTGAGGGACCCAGTGCAAAGACAGAATGGGCACTCCAGATGTGAAAAGGGGCCCAAGCACAGACCACAGGAGAGCAGGAAGAAACTGTGTTCAGAGAAGGGCAGGCAATGCAGCAGGGCTGGGAAACAAGCAGCAGCCAGGAGACACAGGAAGGGGATCAGATCCTAGTTTTGCTGCTCCAACAAGGCAGTATCAGTGTACAGCCCTGACACTGCTGGGTTTCGTGTTTCCATCATGCCTTCCCTCTGTTTGGGATTCCCCAGTGCTGGCTAACCACACGGGCGAGGGCTCTGACCCCATGCCACTGGCATCCCATCCTTCCAGCCCAAGGGAGCCCACAAGGACAGGGAAAACATCTCACTGCTGTCTGTGGGCCGTGGTCTCACAGCCCACCAGAGCCCAGAGCCTCGCCTGGGAAGGGATTTGGGAGGTCTTGATCTTGATTGTATTTGTTCTGGGAAGACACAGTGGGCTTTGCAGCTGGGAGCGCTTTAGCTCTTAGTGATACCTGTTGCTTCCATGTCAAGAACGCCCAGAAAACTCCTCACACAGTCCTTTCCCAGGAGGTGACCTAAGGACAGGCTTGTCCCCCTGCAGTGGCCCCTCCTCACATTCCTTACCTTCCATCCTTCCTCAGCTAACTCTTCCTGTCCTTCCTGACCAAGCTGAAGGATCATCTCTTCCAAGAAGGCAAGAAGACTTTCTGGTCTCCTCTCCTCTTCTTTCCTTTCCTTTTTCATTTGTTTGTGGTAGAAGGGATTGAACTTGGCACTGAACTGCGGCCCCAGCTCTGTTTCATTTTTTTATCTTGAGATAGTGTCTCAGTAAGTCAGTAAGTTGCCCAGGACACGTTCCTTGTGATCCTCCTGCCTCAGCCTTCCAGTTCTGGGATTACAAGTGTGTGCCAACACATCCCACTTTACAAAGGCTTTGTGAGACTCTCCTTTCCCCACTACCACAAGAGAACCAGACACAATTCCGCCAAGCTGTACTAGGTGGCAGCCTTATCAAGCAGCACAATGACTGGCTGTTAACGAAATCTCCCCAGTGACATTGTGTGTAATATCTCTCTACTGATGCATAACAAATGATCCCAAAATCAGTAATTAAAGCAACAAGAGTTAATTATTACCTTCTAGGTTTCTGGAGGTTAGGAATTTAGTGCAGTAGGAACAGCAACTTATCCACAATGCCTGGGCTTCAGTTAAGGTCCAGAGCCATCCAATGAGTTATTCACAATGGCCATTGACTTTGTCCCTCTCCACGTGGTCTGGGCTTTCTCCCAGCACAGTAGCGAGGTTCAGAAAGAGATGGAACCCATGTCACTTTTATGTTCTAAAATCAGAATTCATAACACATGTCTTCTACTCTACTTTGTTGGTCAAAATAATCACACACATACTTACTCATCCAGATTCAAGAGAAGCAAACTCAGGGTCCCCACTTCTAGGTGAAAGAGACAGTCATGCTACCAGAAAAGCACATGGGTAGATAAATACAGAAGTGTGGCTACCTTTGGAAAATACAGTCTGCCAATATTTGTTACCAATAGATATTCAATGAAGGGCAGATGAATGAATGAATGAATGAATGAATGATTGAATGAATGAACGATTATTCTCCTGAACTATCCACCTCTCCTCCGTCCTCAGACAGTTCTCTTGCCTTGAGATCCCACTCAACTTCAACAAGCCTGAGGGCAAGTCACAGCCCCGCTTTCTGCCATGAAGACCAAGGAGCGTGGAATCCCTGAAGTCTAGTTGTCACAATGTCTCAAGAGTTCTGCAGAGCTGACCATGGCTTCAAGGGACAGAGTGGGACCAGCAGTGAAACAGCCCAGCAGAGCAGAGCTGGGATGCAGTCTCCTTACAATCCACAGTAGATGTTGGAACTAAACATAAGGGAAAAGTTTATTTTAAAGGACTTTAAAGATGTAAATAACCATCTTTAGTTACTTAGCTTTCTAGGGGGAAAAGTGCTATTTGGACTATTTGATTTTTTTAAGATCTACTTTTGAACAATTACTCTGTGCATGGTCAGTTTTTCTAATTAATACAGAATGCACTGACATTTTATAGAGGGCCAGGCTGTGCGTTAAGTGCTTTGGAGGCACTGTTTCAGTAAAAGGTCAAGATTATTAATGTGTATCTGGAGGCTTCCCCAACTTGCCACGTGACGCAGTCCATGATCAGCCCAGAAACAACAGGAAAGGTGTTCACCACACAAAGCTTTAGGGAGCAGGTGCAGGATGAGACTAAGAGGAGGGAAAGTTTGAGCATCATTGTGAGGAGCTGGGGTGTGGGTTTGCTGAGCAGGTATACGGTGAAGATTGAAACTCACCTCTTCAGTGACTTTGGCTCAAAGCTTCTTTGACTTTGGCTAGGCTGAGCCACCAGGACACTGGAACTTATATGGGTTATATCTCACTTGATCATTGCAACAGTGTGACGAAATAGAGATACTCGTCTTTCCAAAGCTGAGAGAAATGTGATTCAGAGAGACTGCACAATATGCTTAAAGCTAGGAGCTGAGAAACAGCTAAACCAAGGCCAGAAACCAAGTCTCTCTGATCTCTTACCCACAAGGCTATAAACTTCTTGCTATAAACTTCATAGGTCACTGAAAGAGAGGAGCACAAGCATTTTATAGAAAAGGATTGTAAGTGTGCTTCCCCAGATGGGAGACAGGAGAGCAAGAAACTCAGGGCAGGTAGTTTCTCTTTCAGATGGCGCCTGGGACTCTGTAGTCCTTCTTAGCAGAACATCCTCCATTGGTGAAAGCTTTCAGAGACACGCATCTTCTTGTTGCATTCAAACCAGGCCATGACTTGCTTGGCCCCGAACAAGCAGGCTTAATACTAGCCCTTCCACTAGCCATGCTGTGTCCTCTACCTGGAATGCCCTTCCTTCCAATTCCCACTAGTCAAGCTCCTGCCCTTTCTTTAAGACCCCACTCAGATGCCACCCTCCCGTCCATGGATCAACTGTGAGTCCTCCAACCACAGTACACAGAAATGAATGCTGTCTCATGACCTCACCTGGACTATAGCCTACGTGCAGCAGACCACACCTGGTCCCTCCTTCTCTTCTCCTCCCGTCCCTCCCCTTCTCTCCCCTCCCCTCCCTTCTCCTCTGAGGCCCAAGCACTGGATAAGTGTCCACCAAGAAGACATTGGACTACATCAAGGGAGAAATAATCTGAATGTTTGGATGCAATTTCAGTGACCTGACTGTTTGCATTCCCCTAAAATGATGAAATTAATCCCAAGATTATGATACATGGAAGTGAGCGAGACCTTGGAATTAACTAGGTCATGACAGTGAGTCCTCATGACCTCATTAGGAGAGGCCGGAGAGCAAGTTCACTCTGAGCCTGGAAGAAGGCACTCACCAGAAACAAGCATGCTGGAGGACTGACCTTGGACTTTTAGTCTCCAGAGCTGTGAGAAACTCCTTCTTGGTTTCTCTCATTCCTCCCTCTCTCTCTCCTTCTGTCTCTTCCTTGTTTCCTTTTCTCTCTCTCTCTCTCTCTCTCTCTCTCTCTCTCTCTCTCTCTCTCTCTCTCCATTCAGCCTATGGCATGCTTATAGTATCCCAAAAGGTCTGTGACACTGAGTCTTACAATCAGCGTTTTTAGAACGTCAAACCTAATAAAATGAATGTGATGATTACAAATTCAGAGGTACAGTGCTCTCATGTCCTCAGCTCCCCCTTTTGTGTTTATTCTGTCCAGTGACAGTCCAGGGAACCTTAAAGCGAGCCAGAGTCCTCCTAGCAGGCTCCAAGCTCACCAATCAGTGTCCCAGCCCTATGTCACCCTACGTCTCCTCCCCTGAGGTCACTGCACTCTCACCCCTCCCTGCCTCACAGCCTTGAATCCTCAAGCACATTACTTTACCTCTCTGAGCTTCAGTTACTGCAACTTGGAACAGAGGTGATGGAACAACTTATTAATGAGGTGCAAAGTGCATGAATGATCAAATATAGAGGTACCTTTTTGTTTTTGTTTGTAAAGAGTTTGGCTTGCAAATGAAAGCGTTTGGCAAAACTTTGTTTTTGTGTGCAGACTTTTCCACACAAACACAAACATGGCCAACTTTTCCAAAATCATATAACAAACTAAGTTTGTGAACTGCAGCACCAGTGTGCTAGCTATCTCCCAGAAGACATGGATGAGAAAGGAACAGGGTTCATAACACTAAATATATTACAGTTCCTAATTGGTAGAAAGACTGAAAGATTGCACTGTAAGGTTTCTTGTTTTGTTTTTTAATTTTTGTTTTTTGCCATTCACAGCTAAAATTTCTTAAACTTCCCTCCAATAACCACATCTCTATCTGATTATCTAGGCATTATTTTAAAAAACAACAAAAAATAATAAAACTCTAAAATAACCAGCAACAAGTAACCCTGTAACTGCTCTCTATGACCACACAATGATGCCAAGCATAGCTCAGCTGGCCCAGTGCCACCATCACAGTGCGATGTCCTGCAGATACCCAGGGGCAAGCTGGGGAACACACTCCTCTAGGAAGTGTCAGCATGCAGGCCAGGACAGTAGGAAGGGCAGGACACTGTGTATCACCAGGTGCAGCCAGGAGTTGACGTCCAGACTGATGACCAAGTACCCTTCGAATTCACAGCCCCAGACTGTGAACACAACTTGATCTATACATCTAGGTGTGAGAAATTTTGAGAATTAGCCAGACACAGCCAATCAAATGACCAGAGGAAAGCCGTGGTGAGCTCAGGTGTCTACAGATAGAGCCTCATGCAAACTATACCAGGTGGAAGTAGTTGCATCCTGCCCAGAGCTACATGACTATACATGAGGGCAAGTCCTCCTCCCACACATGGCTCCCTGGTGTGTTCACTGTCAACTCTTCAAGGCAGCAGGCCTAGGGTTGGGCCAGTCCCAGCTGCTCTGATGAAAGTCATCCTCTAATATGAATCGTCCTGCTGATCTCTGTGTGGACAACTGCACAGCTCTTGGGACAGCTCTGTTGTTCATGCAGCTGGGGTCTGTGATACCTGCATGCAGACCTTGAGCTCTCTGAGCTGGTGGTGAGCCACAGGCCTCCAGTTTTTAAGAGGCAGGGGCCGAGTCAGGGCTGCTCCCTAAATATTCATGGGCTGACCAAAACCCCAGGAGGCTGGGCCTTCAGGCTCCTCTTGTCCCTGTAGGCCCCTTCTGGACCTGTACTCCATGGTGTGGAGACAATACAGATGTTTTGTAGTTTGGCAGAGCATGAGGGAAGCCTAAATATTAACTTTTGGCGCCTGGGTCGCCCTCTTAGTGAGGCAGCTCCTTCCTCCAAGTTATAAGGCCTGAGTGGGCTGGGCTCTCCCAAGCCATGGGCAAAGTCAGCTCAGCAGCAGGTCTTGTGCAGCACAAACTCCCCTCCTCCCCCGCCGCAGGTGAGCTGAGCTGGACCCCTGTCCCCATACCAAACCTTCAGATCAGTCCAGCATAAGAGCACCTAACATTCCCCAGCCCTCCCCTCTCCCTGCTTGTGGGAGCTGCCCCCGTCCTCACCATACGAAGAGGCACAAACCCAGCAGCTTTTTCCTTCATTTATTGTTATGACTGGTTGGCTGGTTGTTTTCTTTTTCTTTGCTTCTTTTACTTTTTCTTTTTTTTGTCTTTTTGAGACAGGGTCTCACTATGCAGTTCAGCTAGTCTCAAACTCACAGTGATCCTCTTGCCTCAGTCTCCCAAGTGCTGGATCATAGGTTTGCACCACCACACCTGGCTATTGACTGACCGTTGTCTTTAACTACCCAACAAAGCCAAATCTGTGGGTCCGTTGACATTTTACAAACATAAATCTATAGAATATTTTACAAACACTAAAAGCTACAGAAAGAAGCCGTGAGCATGGTAGTATTTTTTTCTAGTCTCTCCTGCCCTCCACTCCGTTCATTTTCCTTACATAATTGAGATCCTAAAGTTTCCATAATTCTACCATTCTATACACAGCTCTTCCTCATTCCAAATTTTCAGCAGGTTTTTCTCATTACATCAACTTCTCTTTACAAATACCTTTTTGCTTATTTGTTTTGCATACATCATTTTTATACGTTGCAGTCTTCTCTCACTAGGTTGCATGGAGGTTCTGCTTGTTTGCTTTGTGGTCTTGAAAAGCAAGGATATGAAAAGCTTTGCCTGCATTTCAAAATATTTCTTAGAGATAGATTCCTAGAAGGGGCATTACTAGTCAAAGTGTAGGAACACGTTAGGGTTCTTGGTCTCTGTTGCCCAATGGTATCTGGAAAAACTGAACCAGCTTCCCCTTGAGTAACAGAGAATTCATCACACCGTGCCCTGTGCCTGTGACAGAGAATCCTTCAACCACAGACCTTGAAGCCAGTTATCTCACCACCACTGCCCATTCAGGGATTTCTAAGCCCCAGTCTCCTTTCTCATGACCCTAAAGGCCACTTTTCCCACAAAATAAAAAGCTTTTGAACATATCTTTGGAAATAGCTACAGGTCCAGAAGACCAAGTTCCAGAGCCTGTCTGACACCAGGGAACTAGGTGAACTCAATCCTTAGGATCTTCCTCAGTTAAGCAGAGGGTCTGATCTGGAGGGTCTCTAATGCTACATAGCCTGTAATATTCTTTCTGTACGGGAGTTAGGGGACCAAGCTGTGGTGTCAAGTTGCTTTGACTCAAGTCTTAAGTTTGCCACTTTTCTACTACATGATCTTGGGCACACTGTTTCACTGACATATGCCTCAGTCTTATAATCTGTAAAATGGGGATAAAGGAAATTGAATTGACTATTAAGTGATTGTGTGCATTGAGTGGGATCATGTACCAAACACCAACCATATTTGTATTTGGATTGTAATGAAATACTTGAAACAGTGCATGAAAGAAAGTATACTCTTGACTTTGCTTGCTTTAGATTATACAACATGATTGATCGGGGTCTCTGAGGTTGGTGTGAACAGTGTCAGGATAGAAAATGCCCAAGCTCTTTGGCAGTTGCTTTACCCACCTCTATCTGGGTCACACAGGACTCAGTCCTTGCTTTCCATCTAACCAGAGGCTTGGCTGTGCAGGCGGATGGCTTTGAAACAGGGTGCTTCCACAGAGGAGAGGTGAAGGCCACTTCGCCAGGTGGTTATCAAAGCCCTGGCTGCCACAGAAGCTTGGGAACGTAATCACCAGAAAGAGATTGCCTGCACTCAGTTTGGTGGGGGCAAGGACACTGACTCTGATAAGCTCGAGCAACAGCCAAGGAGGTACTGGACCTGGGGGCTCAAGAAGTCTCCTGTGACTAATTCCACAGACATTGCGCTGGGGGATCAGGGTAGCCAGAAGCCAGATTCACACTCTAGATGATAGGGTTGGGGGTAGGGAGATCAGGACAGAATCCTCTCTCTAGGATGCAGATAGAGGAAGTTATGATCAGACATACACCTCCTTGGCAGGGGCCAGTTCCCAGCCTGCCTTCAGTCCTAGCCAAATCGGGGTTCCCGGGGGCAAGTGCTGCTGTAAATTCTGGGGCTGCCTGGACTGATGAGGGCCGGGACCCCAGGTACTCGTGCCCAACAACAATAGGCGCTCCTGATTCCAGCAGAGGAAGTTCTCATCAAGAAGACTGGGTGTGAGAGGCATCGTACAGATCTCAACCAGAAACTGGGGGGCAGCGCACTGTGGGGAGACGGAAGGGTCAGCTAAGGTCCTGAGGTGGGTGTGCCCCCAAAAGAGTCCATCTAAGGCCAATTTAGTGGTGTATGTGTACATGCACAAAGAAAAATTAAGTTGCAATTTTTGACAAATAATGATTATTCCTTTAGTATAAATATATCCTAAATATTTCATAGGATATATTTATGTCAAAAGTATTCAATGCTTATTTATTTCCATTCTGTATTTTATCCAGAATCCCCAGTCCCAACTGATCAGAGGAGAGTGAGAGTCTGTTATTTTTCTCATTACTGAGATGAAATACCCAATGCCCAAAGTTAAAAGAAATGTTTATTTTAGCTAACAGTTCATAGAGGTTTCAGTCCACATTTGCCTGGATCTGAGGGAGATTGGTATGGCAGAGGGGCACTGCAGAGGGGAAACTGTCCATTGCAGGTAGAAGGCAGCAAAGCAGTTCCTTTCTGTCCCTTTATACTCCATCCAGGCTACCTGCCTTCTGGGTGGTGCTACCTACATCAGTGGTGGGGCATGTTTTACCTCAGCATCACACCCTTAGTCCCATTATCATAGTTGTAAGCCCAGCATTACACACCGTGACTCAGCCACCTTCGAAACTCCCCACCTATGATTGCATGAGGCTTTGGGGGGACATCTAAATACAAAGCAGAACAGTAAACAAGAGAAAAATGGCCAAGAGTCATCAGAGGCAGGGCTAGCACAGACCCTGAAAATCTTGGCAAGGGTTGAATGTCATTCAAAGTATAGCAGCAGCTGGATATCAGCAAGGACAGAGTTAGCACAGCTCCTGGTATCAGCAGAGTACTATGGCAGGCAAGCTGACTGTCTGGACTCAGGACCTCAACAACTGGGTTCTGATCCTGGTCACCGATAGCTGTAAGTTCCAAGTGCTATTCAGCATGATGTCCCTCTGTTTCTTTACCTATGAGGTGGGCATGATGAAAGTGGATGATTCCCTCAAGGCTGCTATGTGCAAAGCACTTGGACAAGCATCAAATCAGTCTTTGCTTCAGTGGTGCTGCTCTTCAAATGGATCGCTCTGTTGCTGGACAGAAAGGCACCAGAGAAAGGAGAAGACCATAGAGGAGGCTGTCACACTGCTCGAGGTGAAAGATGATGTTGATGATGGAGATGGGGAAGTGGCTGGGCTGGAGGCAGAGCTGTAGGACTTGGCAAGGTTTGGGGCACAAGAGACATAGATGAGGTGGTTGGTGTAGCTGGAGCAGGGATACAGGCAGCTGTCACAAGCACTGGCATTGCTCTCCAAGGATTAAGGCAGAGCCTTCTCCAGGAGGCCAGGAGCCCTGGTCTGCTGAAGGGCAGCCTCTGCTTTACAGCAGTTTCCATTCTTGGCCTTTCCCTGCAGAAGAGGACTTGAACACAGTGGCCACAGCAAGCTGGCATTTCTGTGGATCAATATTGGCTCTACATGCAAATTAAAAAGGAAATTACAACAATGTGAAACAGACTTGCCTTCTATTTCTGGCACCCTGGCAACTTTAGAAAGTCCTGAAAGATTTAAGTGGTTTGTCATTTCAGGAAAATTTCACCCCTCCTTCCAGGGTAAGGCCGACCTCGCCAAGCTCCAACTCAAACCATCAGACATTTCAGATGTGCATTGTTGCCAAAGAGGGCGCAGATGGGAAACCACAACTCATCACTTACCACTGCCCCTCAGATGCAGGGGTCCACATGGCCAGGCTTGCTGGCCCCATGGGCCCGGGGTTCCTCCTGGATTCCAGCTGCAGCTGTTCATCTCAGATGTGGGATCCGACAGGGGGCACCAGAGACTGCTTGGGACAGGGAACTCAGAGCAGCCCCAAAGCTGCTGAGGAGCCTCCAGCTCCAGAAACTCTGGTTCTTGAAGCAGCAAGGATCACTGTACATTCAGTGAAATTGTTTCCCCTTTGGCCTTAGAATAAAAAGTAGAGTGAAAAACAAATTCAGCCAGTTCTCTTCACCCTGTGCACAGAATGTTGTAACAGCTTCCAAAATGAGGCTGAATTCCAAACTCCAGGCTGTTCAACTAGCCATGTCTGCACAGAAGGGGGAGTGTGCCAGCTCTCCCACTTGTGGTTGGGATGGATCTCAGAATACAAATTTGATTGGTGCTCATTATTTTAAAGGGCTGCAGTAGTCACTGCTGCCTGCAGAAAGAGCTAAGCTTGGTATCCAAGGCCCTTCACAGTCAGGATTCCCTTAGCCAGGGTTAACTCCCATCTGTCAGCCCACAGAAGCCTCTGAACTTAAAACAGCAGCTCACTGCCAACCTGCATGTCTTCAGTATTCTCGTGAACCTTTGCTCTCTGGGTTCTGCCCAACTGGAATGTCCTCTTTTCCTCCTCCCAAAGCCTACTGGCCTCAGAGGCCTAGTTCTCCGGGAGCCCTTCTCCAATCGCCAGTGCCAGTGACCACTTTCGACTCAGCTTCTGCAGCACCTGAGCACCTGGGGCTTTCATTACCACTACTTTTTCAAGGCCTAAAGAATCCCTTGAATTTTGTGCACATGGAGCTTGTCTGCCCATCAAGACTATCAATTTCCTAAAGGTAGGGATGTTGCACTATTCTTCTTCCAAGGAGAAAAGTGAAACATCTATCCCATGGCAGGACCCGTGCTGGTGATTTTCTTCCATTCTTTCACCCAAGTCTATCAACAACCCTATGCCATACGTTCAGCCACTTGCATTTTGTGAATGGGAGGAAACAAGATGCAGAGAGGCTACGAGACTTGTCTAAGGTCACACGGTTGATAAATGCCAGGACTAAGGTTCAGACTTTGATCTGCCTGAATGCAAATCCACTCCTCTTTGGCCTTGCTCCAGGACTTCTCTCCCCAGGAGAGCTGCATTGGTTGGTACAAAGGACCCGGAAGAGCCCGGTGCTGCACCCCAGTGGATCAGTCTGACATTTTTGTAGACATTCAATAGATATCTATGCTTTCAATGATAAAACTGTCACAGTTTTGTCATATGGAAGGGGCTTGGGAGGCAGTGGACCTGCCTATCTATCCCCCACCAATCTTATTTCCCAGGTGACCACCAGTTCTATCCCAGGAGGCAGCACAGCCAGTGAGCCACTCCTCAGCTCCATGGTGTTCCGCCTCTGCTCTGTGCCTGTCTCTCTTCCACCCCCAGCTCTGTCTTCTGTCCTCATGGATGACTCAGCCTTGAATGGTTGAAGCTATCACACAGAAAAGCCAGAAATGTCCATCACGTTGCCCTTGGTTTATCTTTAGAAGAATGAAAGGACCTCCACTGCCCAGGATGATTGTTTTGACAGGTTTTTATTGTCCATAAAATTGCGTCATTGTTTTGTTTAACATTGAAAGGAGTTAAACTGCTATGAACTTAATGCGCCACCCCCAGTAAACCATTAGGTCCCTTCTGTGTTCCTGACTTTATAAGTCTGTTTCCCTTAGAGGAACATCTGTTGTATACTTAAATGACCTTAGTTCAAAGGCACGATCAACAAAAAAAACGTCTTAACTCCACTAGGAAGCATTCGGAGGGGATCGTTTCTCTGCACTAGCCGCAGTATCGGGGCTTCTCTGTTAACAGCTGTGTACATCTGCCTGAGCGGGCAGAGGCCCCTCTCTTTCTGCACATCGTTAAAGATGCTCAGCCTGCCTTTGGGCCTCATTCCCGCTCTGACCCAGGCAAGTGAGTCTCGCCAAAGTCTCCATTTTACGGGCATCGATAGCCAGGGTTCTTCTCAAATGTAATTCTTACCCGCATGAGGAGGGGCTGTGCTGAAAGACGAGCAAGGAGTGCTCTGCTAACCCTTGGAAAGAACATGAATGGGCATTAGGGATTTCGAGCAACTTGACAAACATAGGAAAAACAGCATGTTCCGAGCCAAACGCAGAGGAATTTGAGAAGAAAAACGAGCCTGCTGCAGACAAAGATTACAAGGCGACACCATCTTGGAAGCCATAAAATTCATATTGGAAACAGAGAGATGGCAAGGAGGCAGGCTCTCTGGCTTTCATGCAGATTAGCTCATTCTGATGTTATCCCATTTTACAGATGAGTCCAGGCACTGGAGCTCTACAGCTTGCCCAGTGGAGTGTCCAGCACTGGGTGCAGCCATCCTGCTTCATGAGTAGTGAGTGTGCTTGGGGTGCAGGTGAACATGGCCAGTGTGTGGGAGAATGCTAACGATGGTATAGACAACACTGGGAAAGTCAGGGTGATAGTTTCCCTTCCCCGAGGGCTCACTCGGATTTTCTAGCCATGTGAGTGTTCCAGATGCCGTGATGCCAGTTTGACCAAGCATCAGGAAGGTATAAAATTGAATTTCTCCAGCAGGGTGAGGAGAGATGAGTTGTCCCTGTGGAGCAAAGCTGAGCTTACTCATGCGGTCACCTTGTCCAGGCTGGCTGGGAGTTGTCATGGAAACAGGACTAAGGTTCCAGCTCTGTCTGGCAGCCCATTTCCAAAAGGAGTTCCTGTGTCTTCAGGCACATGTAAACCTTTCTGAGTTGTTAAAACTTTTCTGGAAACCGGTGTGTTACTAAAAGCCTGGTTCATAGAATTTGGGCTTCATACCGGAAATCATTGCTAAAAATAAAAGGAAAGCTAGGTTTTGCCATCTTGGGAAAGGATTGTCCTATATTGTCTCCCCCTCCCTTGTCATCTTTTGCCATAATTTGAAAGGCTTTAATCATGAAAAAAGGTGCTTTTAAAAGATATAGACTAAATTCTACAGTCAACGCTTCCAAAGACTGTTGGAATCTTCTGGACTGAAGCACTACAGCCTTACTCTATAGCGCTGGTAGCACGTGGATCCTGGGTCTGAGGAGCTGCAAAGGTTTTGTTTAATTTGGATCATTAAAAGATTAGTTGAAACTGGATGTGACTCATAGCTATGTCCTCTTTCATTTGTTCATTCATTCATTCATTCATTCACTCATTTGGCTGATCAAAGATAGCTAGAGACAACCTGGGTCACATCCCAAATGCAGAAATGAACGAGTCACCACTCTGCTAGGAAAGCTTTTGATGTCTAGCTTCAGAGGGCAGTCACAGCTCAAGTGCTGAGTGTTCTGGGGTACACTGGAGTTGGTGTGGGGTTCCTAACAGGACCTGGGAAGTAAGGGAAGAACTGCCAGACCTGAGACTTAAGGAAATTTTATAGGATCTAGTGAAAACCAGATGAATGAAAGAGAAGAGCAAAGAGAGATTTACAGGCAGAGAGGATGGCATGTGCAAAGGCCCAGTGTACTTGGAGGATTGTAAGCAGTTACTTGGGAGGTGAAGAATGGGATAATTACATCCAGACACAGAGGCAGGGCTAGAGGGGAATGAGGTTAAAGGCAGGATCTACCCACATTTATGAAACTTACTTCTCCTCTCTCCTTCAAAACTTGCTTTATTTGTCCACATCATATCAAAGTTTTGATTATTTGTTCATCATGGAATTTTTTCACATTAGTTTTAAAATTTTTAATATATTGTTTTAAAATATCATTTATTTTGGTTGCTGAGCTTTGGGTATCCCTTTAAGTTCTGCCCTCGGGATGGACGGCTGCCTCGCTGGGCTCACCCTCCTCCTGGCTCATTCACTCAAATGATGAAGGCTGGAGAGCCAGCATGCTAGGGACCCTTCCCTGTCTGTTGCAGGAGCCTCCGAGCACAGCAAGGCAAGAAAGTAATGCCATCCAGTGGGAACAGGATGGAGAGGGTGAGACAGAGCCATGTGCAGCCGAGTCCCACATGAGAGCAGCAGACAGCCCCCACTCAGGGCCAGAGAAATGGGTAGCAGCAGCTATCAGGAAGTAAGTCTACTCTTGCTCTAGAAAAGAAGGGCTCTGCAGGGAGGGTACCCTCTCATTATGTCTCCCCATGCCAAGAAAAGATCAGATCAGGAGAAACATATGCTGCAGATTGTCTCTGAAATCTCAGTCCCAGGTTTAGCCTGGGTTCCCTTTGGGAAAGGGATGGGCAGAGGAGGGCATAGCAGTTAAAGCTGTCAGAGGGGTGGGTGGCACTTGCCAGGGGCTACCCTCAGCCCTGATATGCCCACCTCAAAGCTGGCGCAGCCTTGCTTCCTGCTGAGTAGTTTCATTTGCAGGACTCTTACCCCACTGCTGCCCTGGCCTGGCCTTGTAGAACCAAGGCCCACTGGGCAGAACAGGGCAATGCTGTCAGCTCAGTATGAAACCACAAAGACATGCAGGCAGGCAGGTGGGAGGGCAGAAGGAGGTCTGGACTCCATTAGGGGCCATTTGCTTGTGGAATCAGGCCACTGGGACTGTGGGATGGTTAACAGGCATGGCCACGGCTGCTAGGAAGGAGCTGCTGCCTTGAAATCACATTGATTTGCTCTAATTTCCCCTGCTCCATGCCAAGGACCCGAGAGCAGGCTAATGCAAGGTGGCAGCCGTGGCAGCCCAAAACAGGATGCCTCTCCCGACTTAAGAAAACACAGAGGACCCTTTTTCTCCAAGTGGTTCTTATTGGACAATGCAATTTACTGTGCTGAAACTTCAGCTGATTGAGTTCCACCTCCCCCACAAAGCCTCCATTGTCTGCCTAACCCCTGGGTGCTGTCGTCAGGCATATCTTGGTCCCTTTACCACCTCTGTCTTTCCCTCCCATTGCACTTTTTAGCCGCAGGATAGATGGACAGGATCCCTATGGCACATATGTGGTGATAATGACACAGGGATACATAATGAGGTGTCATGCCCTGCCCTGCATAGCCCAGCCCTGTCCTCACCCCCACCCCACCAGGCTTGATGCCAGCAGTTCTTTGAAGCTATCAGAGTGGGAGGAACCTGGTTTTCTCCTTTGAGCAAAGCCCCCTTCCCTATTCTTGCTCCAGAAAAGAAGCCAGACCTCCAGGGTAGCACTGTGGTTCTCACCCGTGGTTCTCCAGCCATGCACTCCCAAGGGAAGGCGGAGATACAGCAAAGGGCTGGCTCCAGGCTGACCCAGCAGACACTGACACTCAGGCAGGACGGGGTGGTGCGGGCCAGGCTTCCAAGGTATTTGTGTTCCCCCTCCACACCGACTGCTCATTTTCCTGCTTGCTGCCTACTATTCCTCTTCCCCACCCCCATCACCACCTCTGTGGACCCCAGGCTCCTGGCTTTTCTCTTTGACGATTTCTCTGGTTATCCTTTCCGTGACTTCTCCTTTCCCCCTTCATTTAACAATTGTTATCAAGTAGTCAATAAATATGTCTTAAGTGCCTTCTATGTGCCAAGGGCTATGCTAGGCACAGGGGAGAAAAGGGGGAGCCAACATCAAGGATGTCCCAGATGTCATTTGCTTTTTGTCCTGTTCTGTCTCCTCTTGAGGTGTCTCTTGGGCTAGGAGGGCATGAAAGATGCGTGCAACCACCAAAGGGAGCAGCTAAATCTGGACCCTTGAAGGAACAGTCTCCCTCCAACTCCAGCCCACCCTGCCTGGGACACGGAAGCCCTCCTCCCCAGTGCCCTCCAGATGTTATTTCTGCCTCCATAGGATTGCAGAGTGCATGGAGAAGAGGGAACCTCTTTTCTCTGCAACTCCATCATGGGAACGGGATGGAAAGGCCAGAGAGGCACAGGAGAGAGGAGAGGAGCAAGGGGCAAGGTCGCTACTGAGTCAGGCCCATAAAGCGCTGCGTCCCCCACTGGCCTGGCCAGCAGCCCCCAGCCATTTCAAAGGGCTTGATAAACAGCTTGGCAGCTCTGTCTCTCCCACACCTGGCAGCGCAGCAGCACAGGCTGGGAAAGGCTGCCTCCTGGCCGGCCGGCAGCAGCACTGAGGGTAAGGTGCTCCTCTGCTGGGTCAAGGTGCTCCGGGTTCCTTTCAGGGCCCCAGAACTGGCTGCCTGCTGGCAGCCACACAGCTGCAATCCCTGTCTGACCTGTAAGGCACATCTGTTGGCAGTCAGGGGTTAGTGACCCTCTGGGGAGGCACAGTGAGCCATGCTGCATGTACTCAGACCCCACATATGTGTGCCCAGGCTTGTGCACACACTACCCTTCATAGACAGCTGCAGAGGCCCCCTCACCCACATGTGTCCACTGGTCCTCATGCATACCCAGTTCCCGTCCATGCATGTGTGTCCCCATCACTGAGAATACACCCCTCACTCTAGTAATTATACAGCCAAGTGGATTGGAGGGGGCTGAAGGTTCTCTTTCAACTGAAAAATAAAATACAGGCTAAGGAGATTCTGAAATAGCTTTAAAAGAAGAAAATAGAGAAACAGAAGCAGCCAGCCAACATCTTAGTGCTCCTGATGCTATCAATAGGACCAGGCCAGGAGCGCAGCTTTGTTCTTAGAAAAGTTGTTCCCCTCTGGGGCACCCCTGTCATGGGTATGGGGGCGTGCCCTGGGCCAGGAGTGCCAGTGGGTGGAGGCGGCCCTGCCCTAGGTGAGCTAAGCCCACCCCAGGCCTGCTATACAGCTGCTTCTCCAGGACCCCAACTAAGCTCATGGCAACTGTGTTTTCCCGTCTGTCTTTAGGAACCATGGAGTGCAGAAGCCCCGCACACAGCTTTTGGAACCAGACTGGGTTTAAAATGCTGGTTCTGCTGTTGGACAATGGGTGATGTGGGATGACTGGAGCCAATGCTTTTCCATCTCTAAAATGGGTACGATAATCCCATTTTACAAGTCTCTTATAAAGGTTTGATAAGATAATGTTGGTAAAGAGACTATTGGTAAAAGCTCAAACAATGTTATAAGGCCTATCAATGAATTTTGAGTCACCCTTGCTTCAGAAACTAGGTTCCTCCTGTTTCCCAGAGTAGAAGAGACAAAAGGGTTGAGGCGGTGGTTTTAAAATGTTAGCAGCAGCATCCCCCGGAAACAGTTAGAAATCTGGACTCTGGACTCTACCTTGACCATCAGAAAATCTGAGGCAGAGCCAGCAGAGGACGCTGTTGCACACTTAAGTGTAAGAAGCAGCGGTGAGGGGTAATGCACACCACTGAGGCACAGTTCCCGCTCCTATCTTGCCCTGGCTTTTAATGACTGCTGCCCAGAAATGCGCACCACCATGCTCTGGGGAGGCCCTGAGCGCTGCTGGCCGAACACTCTGCACTCTGTCCTGGAGACACCTGCCCCCTTCGGTCTTCACCACCCTTCTCCGCAGCACTCCCCAAAGCCTGGGCCTCCCCTGGCCCTGCCTCCAGCACGTGCAGCCCAACCTCCGTCCTGTACTCAGCCCCAGTCCAGCTGGGCTGAGCCCAGCCCGAGTGGGAGATGCAGGCACTTGACTTCAAAGCCTTGTCAGAGTGAGCCTGCTTTGCAGTGGAGGTCAAAGACAAACCAAAGAACAATTCGGCCAGAAAGGGGGAGGAGAAGGGAAGGCGACTGTGGAGCGTACAGCAGGAAGAAAGGCAACTGGCGCTTGTTTCTAGGACCGTAGGAGAAGGAGACTCCTGCACCCAGGAACCTGAGAGTGGAGGGGTCCCAGCTGAGTCCCACCCTACCTCCAAATCTCCACAAAAGCTTACATAGTTTACATAGCATTTGTACAGTCCTGAAGCCTTGTCTTTCTCCTCAGCAGTGACACCTGATCAGAACCAGGAGGGATCCTTGCCTTTACCTATAGCACCCCAATGGATTTACAGCCAGAGGGGGACAGAGCAGAGTGGGAGCTGGGTGCCAAGTACAGGGGTTTCTGTGTGGGCTGCATGGAGCTGCCTCTGCCACTGCTTGTCCACATCTTTACTGAGCAAGACTCCCCATTCAGCCCCAGTACTATGGCCAGATCTATACCTCCAGGGACCTCCTGACTGTCCTGCTAGAGGAGAACCCTCGGGGACATCATAGCCCTCTGTGTGTGTGTGTGTGTGTGTGTGCGCGCGCATGGCAGGGTGTATCTGTGAGTTCCACCATCCTCCAGGACAGGGGAAAGAGTAGCATGGGGAAATAGTCTGCTAAGATAAACTCCCAGCCCCCGGCATGAGTGGTGACAGCTGGTGGACCTGCCCGAGGGGCTTTCTGGACTTATCAGGGTCACCCCAAGAAACCAGGCTGTCCCTCAGTATCAATGGGGAGAAAGGTGGGCACAATGAGCATGATGCCAATGCAGGTTAAACATGTCCATATGTATGATCTTATTTCACCCTCAAAGTCTTCTTTCAAGGCAGGCATTAATCTCTCCCTCTCACAAAGAAGGTAAGGCTGTGTGGGGCCCTTGTGTCACAGTTGGAGAGCAGCCCTGCTGGGACGGAAGCCAGCCCAACTCCAAAGGCTCAGATCTCCTTCGTCTCTGCTGAGGTCAAGGAGCCGCAGAGCAGCCTCTGTGGGCAGCAGCTGTGACCCCTCCCGCCTGCTCTGCGTCCTGGGAGTGGGGAGGACCCTGTGCCTGCACTGCCCTAGGAAGCTCCCTGGACACACTTGGCTCTTTGGCCATTCGCAAGCCCATGCATGGCGGCTGTGTCCCAAGGAGCCCCGAGGAAAGGCCATAGTCATCATGGCTCCCTCTGCATGTAAGAAAATAGGTTCAGGTAGCGGTTTAGGTTTGGCCCATGGGTAAGTGAGGAGGCCTGAAACTGGTGCCCAGAGCAGATGCCAGGCATCCTGAGCTAATGTGTGAACAGGGCAGGAGTTGTGGGGGAACAGGTCCCCATACATACCCAGATCCAGTCCACACAATACACTCCTGCCACTGAGAATATGCCAGTCACTCTAGGAAATATACAGCCATGCTTTTGTACTCAGCCTGTTTACCAACACTACTTTAAATTTACTGCACACTTTGTAATGCAAACCACACACAATAAGACATGCATGTCCTCTCCCTAGAGGAAACTGCTATTGTTATGACAAAGAAAACTGCTATTGTTATGACAGAGGAAACTGTTGTTGTTATGACAGCCAGGTATCTATCTAGGGCTTTGGAATGCACCCACAGATGCCCACAAACACCTCTACACTAGATGATATTTACAGAAGTGTTTCCTGTTACACATCTTGTTCTGTGCCTTGCTTTTTCCACTATTTCATTATGGGGCAGGGCTGCAGAGGTTCCCCCAGAGTAGAAGTCAAATGGTCAGTTGACTCATAGAGCCCAGTCAGGTCCCACCCATCCATGGGCAGTGGTGGGTGACAGCTGGCTGGCAGTGGTCAAGCTGTTCCATACCTCAGGCAAGACCAGAGGCTCAGGCTTTCCTTGGGGTGAGGCTGACACTGGCATCCTCCTCCTCCCCACCATCTTCCTAGAACGCAGGTGGTGGCCTGAGTCTCTGCCTTCCAGTTCTATGGACTCGTGCTGAGACCTCATGCTGCCCTTCCTGAGAGTGCTGTGCCTTTTTCTGAGAGGAAGCAGTGCTTCACCCAAATGAACAAAGGCCAAGTGAAAGCTCATGATGGCAGGCGAGTAGTGGAAATGTGTAGGCAAAGTGGCTGTCTTAGTTACTTTTTACTCGTTGCTGAGACAAAATACATGAAGCCCAAGGTCGGAAAGGAAAGATTTATTTTTTACAGTTTTTGGAGGTTTCAGTCCACACTCAGTTGGCTCCAAGGCAGGTGGGCATGGCTGGACCGCAGTTCACGGCGGCTGCAAATAGCAAGCAGGAACCAGCAAAGAGCAAGACACACCTTCTTCCTGCCATTACACCATATCCTGGCTCCACCCCTATGTGGGTGGAGCACTGACACCATCAATCCAAGCACTAGACAATGAACCATCATAAATGCACAATGCAAACTCATGAGGCCCGGGGGCCACAGACATAAACCATGACAGTGGCCTTCGCACATCAAGTGGTTCCACAGAGGGGACCTGAGCTTCCTGCCTTCATAATATCCAGCTGCATTCTTGCTCTGTGTGGAGATGACCACTGCCCACTGGCAGGGATGAAGCAGTCTGCATGGAGACCCTAAAAGACTGCCCCAGGCTGGCCCAGCCTCCTGGCAGACATGCTGATCTACAGGTTCCCACAGGAAGCCCTGTATTCTGCCCTCTAGGGGAGGACTTGGACCAAGGGCTTTCCACTGCAGGCTGAAGGCTCACCTTTCCACCTCCCTCACCCTCTGCTCTGGGCTCTCACATTTCCCTTACCCTACTGTGCCCTGTAGCTGCCTGTCTGCTGTTGGCCTCCTCTTCCCCTAAGTCTGCTCCCTTTCATCAAGCCTGTGGAAGTTCTACCTGTGTCCTTTCCTTGGGAAAACAGATCCAAGTGCCATTGCTCTCCCTGAAGCTCCTCTAGCAGGGATGCTCTGATAGTCACCACACACTGCCTGTTGAGCAGTCTGCAAGACCAGCTCGTGTCTACCACACCAGAAGGCACATTCCCTAAGGACAGGGACCGCACCTCATGCTTACCACCCTCAAAGTCCTGGAAAATTTCCAATGGTTTCTTGGCCATAGCCCCAGGGTTCCCCTCAACTCCTTCCTCATTGAGAAGCTCCTTCTCAAATCACAGGAAGCTTGGTGCTATAGTTCAGGCCCATCCTGATCATAGTAGGGAAAGGACATGCAGCTGCTCATTACTGATTCTTTCTCTGGCTCTCAGATATTCATCCAGCAGATGCTTGGAGAGTAACAGCTACGTGACAAACATGCTGGTCCTATGATCATTAATTTCATGGAGCTTGAAATCTAGCAGGGAGACAGAGGGTATCTTGATAGAGGAAAGGAAGCTGTGTGTGTGTGTGTGTCTGTGCGTGCTCATGCGTGCATGCCTGCAGGTGCATGCACAGGTGCTGAGGAGTCTCTGAGGGCACAGCAGGGAGCTGAAGAAATGAATAAGGCCTCTTGGAGGAGGTGAAGCTTGAGCTGAGTTTTGTAGGCAGATTTTTGCAGGGAGAGAAGGGATAGAAGGAAGTTGCAGGCAAGGGGGCAACATGAGCAAAGTCACAGTGACAGTGGAATAGAGCTGCATGTGGAGACTCCTGCCACAGCTCTGCCCATGCCAGCTGGGACTGTCTCCCTGAGGACAGGGGCCAGCAGGGACCTATGCGGGCCTGGCCTGAGCACACTGCCCAGGAGCATGAAGGAGTCCTGGGTGCCCTGCTGTTGCTGAGGGAGGGCTCCCGCAAGAGGTGCAAGGAGGCTGCCAAAGCTCCATCACCTCACCCAGACCCTTGTCCACTTCCAAACATTTCTTCTCCTTGCTCAGGACAGGGTACAGCAGCCCACATTTCTAGGCCATGGTATCTACATCATGGAGATTCATCCTGCAGAGAAGAGGGGCAGTGGCTGGGGGCAGTGGAAGCAGCCTGGGGCTGGATGACTCAAACCCTTGGCTCTGCAGGCAGCTCTTCCTCTCTTGTGCTGGTTGACATAATATGTATCACTTTTCTTCTCTGAGCCCTCACTCTGTAAGTGATGACAAAACCCTGCAATCCAAAATCCTCACACTTGCAATTGGGACAATCACCTGGTGCATGTGTGTTTTTCTGGTTCGGTGTTTTGTGATTCTCGTTCTTCAGACCATCTTAGTTTGTATCCCGCTCCTTTCCCAGACCTTCTGTGGCCCCATCCCCACTGACTCATAGCTAGGCAGGCACAAAGGTAAAAGGCCTCGGGTCAGGAACTATTTCCCCTCTTCCCATGTGGCTGTGGATCCTGCTGAGGCTGTGCTTGCCAAGAGCACACAAACACACACACACACACACACACACACACACACACACCACAGTACCTAGCACTGGACATGAGATCAGTGACCTCTAAAGACTCTGTCATCTCATACACCTGAGAACCAATTTCAAGCCAGACAACCAGACCAGAGGCCAAGGTAGTCAGAGGCCCTCGCCCCGGTCTGAGACCTGCTCAAATCAGGCACACAGACTGACTCTCAAAAATGTCTGCAGGACCGCCCTCAAGGTTGAAGCAGGCACACACACATCCATCCCCACTGCCAGAGGCACCATGCAGAGTGGGGGCAGCACACTCACAGGTGGCAGCATCCGCAAGGCATGACATTTAACCAAGCAGAGAAGAAAGAGAAGGCAGCCGCTTCCCCACTCGCTCTAATCACTTCCCGTGGCGGGAGAAGAAACTGCCTCCTGCTAGGATCCTGCCGCTCAGGCTCCAGGAGAAGGGCTTCCTTTGGCAAGGCCTGGTGTGAGGCGTGCAGTGCATGTCTTGGGAGGGAGAGTGGTACCATTTGAGAAGGGGCGAGCGGCGGAGACAGCTGTCTCCCCTCTGTTGTGGGGCCCACATTGAAGAGCTGTTGCATAGATAATTGGTCGATGTCCTGGTACACTGACGAGACCTACTTCCAGATGGCACTGAGGGACCACTTAGAACAATTAGCCAAGGGAGATGACTCTACCTGCTATTTTTAGAGGGTACCACATCTGGAGGTGGTATCTTTCTGCTGGAGACGTCTGCACCCAAGGCAGTATTCTATGGTCTTGCCTCGTCTTCTGTGATCGGCTCATCAAGATTTCTCTACCATGTTTTCTGCTCTTCAGAAGACAAAGCATTCTGGTATTTCTGTGCATGAGGCCTGGCCCAAGAGCAGCCTCAGACACAACCCCCTAATTGGTGCTCAGTGTTGTACTGAAAGGGAAGGAAGGGGCCTTGTGTGCTGGCTTCCCACAGTCCTATTTTCCAGCTCTATCCACAGAGCAGGGGCTGAGTAATGGAAACCGGCATGGCTGGGGCACATTCCAGGGTGTGTGGCTCTGTCTGATGGAAAGCAATTGATGTGCTGTCCTGTACTCCCCAAGAAGCAGGGAGGAGATCTGAGACCAAAAGCAGAGACATGGACTTTTGTGTCAAACAGATATGAACTTTGCTCTTAAATCCTCTGTCCACGGAAGGTTGGCAGGTTGTGGGCCACATCATGGGAGACCCAGTCTCTGTGGGACTTTCATGATCAATTCTGGCTCACCTGGGTGAATCTAGCTTTCCTAGTCCCCTTTCCTCTTTGTCCCCCAGGAGACAAAAGTTCCAAGTATTTGGGGAAGGACCAGTTGAATCCAGTCAGGGATCTTGCAGTTCATGCTAGTGATCTGGGGCCCATGGGACAGTCCCCAAGGGCATCCACAGTGCTTTCCTGCAGCCACCCAGGGTCCATGGTTTGGTGCTATGCCAGGCTGTGCTGCTCTGTGATGGGCTGGGTTGTTTCTATCTCCTTCTTCCTGCCCTCTGGTATTCTATAAGGTTTATACAATAAACAAAGAAACTCTTTCTAAATTTTAAAGGGTGTCCTCAGATCCTTACTTTGACTTTGGATGGGTTTGTGTTCCCCTTCAGCTTCAGTGACCTCACCTCTACCAGAGCATCAATCATGGCCCCATCATAGGATGGTCCAGAGAGATAACTGTGCTCAACATAGCACCTGCTTAGAGCATCCTCGTCATGGTCATTGTTGTCATCTTTGTCTCATTGGCAGAGCCGAATTGGACAGACTCATTTCCAGGGGAACATGCTTCTCACATGCACTCCAGCAGAGCACCTGGGCATCTCCATGCACAGGGCCACCCCCTGGCATCATGATGAGAGTTGGCTCCAAATCTCAGGAAACTCAGGACCCTGGGAGAAGGCAGATCCCACTACACCTTCCCGCTTTCCCTGCCAACTGGAGCTGCTATGGTCAGGCTTTGCTCTGTTGGCTCCCTGATCCTTTACACTTTCTTCTACCTCTCAATTCCCTTCTAGCCCTATAACTTCTACCCCACCTCACACCCCAATTCCCACCCACCCTATCTCTTTCACTGCTCTAATTTCCTTCCATTTCTATCAGGAACAAAGAGACTGACTTCCGGTAGTAGCCATTTCGCATCCACCCAGAAATGAATGCTTCTAGTCCAGCTAAAGAACAGCTGCAAACCAAGGAGCGGATCACAAAACAGGCTACCACTCACCATGTGAGTGTCCATGTGAGAACAGTGTCTGACACCTGAGGCATCCTCCATAACCGTGGTCTGGGGCTTCTGACATCTAGGCTGGCCTATCTGTGAGATGTGAGTCCAGGGCTGCCTGCTTCCCAGGCTGCCAGGCAAAGGCAGTTTCCACGCTGGTCAGAGGTAGCATCCTTGAGCCTCAGGGACAGCAGCCATGGCCTCCAGATGGCAAAGGGCGAAGTCAGACGGGGAAAGTGGGATGTGTTCACCAGACTATATCCATGGTAGGTGCACAGCTGGGCCTTTTCTGGCAGTTCCATATCTCTCGAACCACAAAAGAAGGGGTTTGCTAAATTAACAATAAAACTCTTGCTGATCACCAAGCACAAAACCCAGCAATTTAGGTTTCATCAAGTATATAATGTGAGGTGCAAACTTTAGGGAGATTCCTGGTCTTCCCTCACAGCTCTCCATGGCCTGGTACACGATATTTTACCCCTAGCAGCTCACCACTTTGGCATCTAACCTTTTACAGTACACAGGTCCTACAATGAGTACAAAGAGATACATAGGAAGGCAAGAAGAATCACTGCCTTAGTCCATCAGGCCAGTCAAGAGGAACAGCTTTACGGGCAGACCACTGAGGAGATGGAAGTTGCTAAGGGAAGAGCGAAGTTCTGAGCTGGAATAGAAGGGAGGAGAGCTGAAGAAGGCTGTTGGGATTCGCTGTCACTACGATACTCACATTCCCTGGATGTAAAGATGTGCTGGTTGCTTTGACCAAATCACCTAGCCCTTTTCTGCTTTTGATCTGCTGGAGGGAACTGATTTTTCTGCTCCCTTAGCTTCAATGAAACAGTGTACAAGGATAGCCAGGAAAACCTGAACCCCAAAAGTTGACCCTGTTTGGACCCTGTCACCACTGTGGGAATCCAGTGGGGGGATGGCTTCTGAGCTTTGTGAGTATGAGTCTTCACCTCCAAGGCCTTCCTAACCTTCAAACTCAGAGCTCCACTGTGCACCTGCCATGTGCAAGTGCTGGGCTGGAGATCTTTCTCCTCAGGCTACAGATGAGGAACCAAGGCAAGGTATAGAGACAAAAAGTAGTCCACCTGGGCCACATGGCCTGGGTAGAGTCACATCCAGGATTCTAATCTGGCTGATTCCAAAGCTCCTGCTTCCACTCCTTGTTCTTGGCCACATCGAAGCAATGTAGCTGTGACTGGTGTCTCTGGGAGTGAAAAGAGGATTAGGGTTTCTTCTAGGGTAGAATTCAGAGATAACGGTAGAATTCAGAGATAACGTCTAGACACAACCTCAGTTTAGTCACATCCCTTTTTTCAGTAGCTCATAGCTACTGGAAAATTATGCTCTGATCTCCTGGGTGAGGCCTGCTGTGGAGAACAGATACTTTGCATCCTCACAGAGCACGGATGTGAATGAGCCAGGGCATGTCACAGAGTGGGCACCCTGGCACACATTCAGGCCCCTTCTGAGAAGAGGCAGGGCAAAGCCTGCAAATGGATGGGACTGAATTTGAAGCCCATAGCTCCATGCTTTGGGAAAAGTGGTTTGACATTTTGGGCCTGTACTATCTCCATTTAATGTCTTCCTTTTTGTAAGGGGAAATAAGTAAGCATTTATAGCATCTAGTACAGTACCTGATCCCCCACAGGAGCTAAGTATATGGTCACAATTTCTATCAGTTTCAGGGCATGTCTGATTTGGCCTATGGAGAGAGAATGAGGGATGAAGGACCTCTTGAGGGGCAGGGGTGTTGGGGTCACATGTCCCCTTGAGAAAAAGGAACTGGGCTAGGAATCACTAAAGTCTCCCTGCCCAAGTTATCTTTGAAATCTGTACATGTACAGCTATAGAGGTAAAATAATTTGCCAAGTATCTCATGGCAGAAAACAGTAGAACTGGACTCAAACTAGGTCTTCCTAACAGAAATTTTGGGTGTTCTCCATGTCTCACTCCATTCTGATGCTCCAAAGCAGAATTCAGAGATAACTTCTGGACACCTCAGGTTAGTCACATCCTCTTTTCAGAAGCTCATAGCTACTGAAAAAATTATTATGAAGTATATCATTGCTATTGTTTGAATGTTGTCTGTCAATTCATGTTGAAATTGGATACCCGTTTCTGGATACCTCACATGAGTGGTTGCTGGTTATGGGCAGGGCCTTCTTCACTGCATCGGGTTGGCCCCCAAGAATGAATGTTCCAAGACGGGCTGCATGGTTTCTTACTGAGCTATCCCCTGAAGTAAAGAACATCATTTCTGCCACACTAGGTCACTGATGCCAGCCCAAATTTAAGGGACGGTGGATCAGATGTCACTTTCAACTGCAACAGGAAGATGATGTGACCCTCTTTAACATACTACATATAGGTCTGGATGAAGAGGATGTGTGCTTTGTGTGTGTGTATGTATGTGCCCACGTGTGCTGGGAGTGGGTAGGTGTTTATCCATTCACTCAAGCTCACCAGTATCATTTGACACAAAGAAGCTCCCAGTCAAGAGGGAAGGCACAGATATAGACAAGTGTGTTGTTCACTCCTTTAACAAACATTGTCTGTTGCAAGCCAATCCCTGCTCATTGCTGGGATACTAGGTAGCCAACGCTGGATATCCCTTGTTTATGGAAGTGAATCTGATAGAGAAGACAAACATCAAACCTGCTTGGAGAGGAGCTCTATGGAGAGGATACTGTATTCCTGCCCAAGATGCATTGAAGTAGAAACCCACAGTTGGAGTTTATGAAGGTGGAGGTAGGAAGAATGGATGTTGGAGTCAATAGTGTTCTCATTCTGCAGATGAAAAACTGAGGCCATGGAAGGTCTGATTTTCCCAAAGTCATCCAGCTTCTCATAACAGGTGGGACTGGACTCCAGATTTGGGGTTTTCAATCCATCCTCAGTGACCAATTCACATCCAGTGCAAGCACCATTATCAATATCTGGGTACAGAGTCTGGGTATCAGGGGAGGGTTCCATGAAGGGGCTGCATGGCACCAGACAGGAGGGATCACGCTGAATGCCCACAGAGCATTTGAGTACTTGCTGTGTACCAGGCACTGGGGCTGCCCCTTTACCCGTGGCCAGCTCATTCACCCAGCCACATGGTGACCTTACTTCTCCTGTTAGCCCCCTTTCTCTGACACAAGGAGGTCATGCAGCTGGCAGAAGGTGTCCAGGGGACCCCAGAATTTCAGCTCTATAGAAGTTAAGTTCTGACCTCAGATAGAAATATACGAGGAACTTCCCGACATCTTTTAGAAGAGGCACGCGGAGTTTCTTTCTTGAGACTCATAAATAAACAGTCTTTTCAGAGCCCTTGCCTGTCAGTCTCAGGAGCTGCCGCAGACTTCTACTCTCCTAATTCACTCAGGACTCTTTCTCCTAATTCTCCTTTCCTCCATTTCATGCCTATAACATATTAACATAAACAACGGTGCTGACAGCAGCTCAGCTCTCACGGGCTCATGCTGGAATCTGACTGATGATTTTCATCAGGGAAAAAGACTAAACAGGTTAAGATGATTAAATTTTCTTAAACCTACAGCTAAGCCTAATCAAAGCCATTTGTGCAGAGGTGTGTGCATGTTTGCTTTCGCTGGAAGGTTGATTGGCAGTTTCCAATAGATGAGTGGGACTTCTGGGAGAACAGAGTTAAAGTAAAGTACTTTCTGCAACTTCTAGACATTAGCACAGGTCATCTCCGCTTCCCTGTCTGGGCTGGCACTATCGTTTCCCTGAGACAGCTGATGATGGAAAGGAAATTCAGAGCGTCTGCATTTCATCCTGTCTGTGATTTCCTCCCAAATTGAATCCTTTTATAATTAGAGCTTTCTGTATTGAAAAAGAGGGAATATCACAGTTCCCTAATTTTCAGGAGTTCAGGGGTCAGGATTCTCTCACACAGGGTGACCACATGATCCTGGGCAAAGTCCTTGGAATTAGCTTTCCCATCTGTACAATGGGAAGGTTAGCTGTCTCTTAGGATCTCCTATTTATAATTCAGGTCAGGGCAAGGGGAGCACAGCAAATGAGGTGCCACGGGAAACAACCCCTTCCACATGTGGGGGGTTCTTTGTTACTTGGAGCTCATAGGAGGACTTTCTGGGTTCTGGCACAGATAGGGAATAGCTTCAATTTTCCCTATTTGGAATCTTCAAAATTGCTTTCAAATTTGTTTTCCAAGTCAAAGTTTCAATGGATTCCATAGCCAGGAACTTAATCCCACTTTCAGGTATTAAAAAGGACAGTTTCAACCTATTTAGAAACTCAAACTCACCTCCACCTCCACATTCTTTTCCCCCCATCAGTCACCTGTCCCCCCTTGCTCAGGAGCCTGTAGTGGTCGGGAGGCATGGCCTCCTTAGCCCTTCCTCTGCTCAGTTTTAGGGCACTTCATGCCTGGGGTAGGGAGTGGGATTACAGAAAGAACAGTTCTTTTTGTAAGTCTGTTGGGTACATCTCTGGCTAACTGGTTGCCCCTGTAATGTCAGGCATCCCAATGCTCACTACTCCATCCATCCCCTAGAAGAGAAGCTCTGTGGGGACCCCCTCACTGTAGAGTACAGTCACTGTGTGATCCCTTGTGGCACCTTCCTCAGCATCTCTCTAAGTGCCCTCTTCACCACCTCTTACTACTCAGGTTTCCTTGTGCTAGCAGGTAGATTCATCAAGACAACTTGAGCCCACAGTGTTCACCTGACCCATAGAAAACTCTCTCATGAGGTTGATCGATTATTACTGCTCCTCCCCATCCACTGCTACCCCAGGGCCCTCCTGCCAGCCCAGTTAGTCTCCATATCAACATCATCCACATTCCAGGTGATGCGTGCCATGATGATTCCCATTGTCCCTGCCTCTACTACTAGCAAGACAACCCACAAGTCTCTAAACTTTGGCAATATTCTACCAGGAGTTGGGGCCAGACTTCTCTTCTGATAACTCACTCCCAAATTCTGTAAGTACTTTTGAAGTCCTGTTAACATGCTTGGCAGGAGTACTGTATTTATTCCCCTATGAGGTAAAGGAGAGGAAAGGACATAAAGATTTTGATTCCTTTTAAAGTTCTCTTTCTTTCTTTTTTCTCCTTTCTTTCTGTATTTCTTTATTTCTTTCTCTCTTGTTTTGTTCCTTCCTTTCTTTCAGAATTGAACCCAAGGCCGTTATACTGGTGCTGCCCCAATCTTGTTTTGTTTTGTTTTAATTTTGAGATGGGGTCTCACTAAACCACTAAGTTGCTCAGGCTGGGCTCAAACTTGGGATCCTCCTGCTATAGCCTCTTTTGAGTGCTTGGATTAAAAGCATGCACCACCGTGCCTGGCTTCTGTTTTCTTTTATGTAGGCCAAAGGTAGAAATTGGGATGAATAGCAACTGGACCACTTTTTTATCTTTTGGTAATGTGCATGGATGTGTCTGGCACCTTACTTTATAATATATTGTCAGCTCTGAGTTTACATCCAACCTCCTGAAACACTAACATTTAGGGTTTCTCCAGTACATTCTCTACAGGAAAAAAAAAAACTATGCCCAAAGTCAGAAGAAAAAAAGTAAAGATTAGAGTGAAGACAAATAAAACAGATAATAGAGAAAAATCAACAAAGCCATAATCATTCTGTGAAAAGATCAACAAAATTGGCAAACTTAGCTGGACTGACAAAGAAAAAACAAAAGACTCTAAAAATTAAAATCATAAATGAAAGAAGGGAAATCACTAACAACTCTATAGAAACAAAAAGGATTACCAGGGAAAACTATAAAGCACCACAAATTAGAAACTTAGATGAAATGATAAATTCCTAAAAAAAATAATCAACTACCAAAACTGACTTAGGATGAGATAGAAAATCTGAATAGACCTACAATAATTTAAAAAAAGAACTTAAAATTTTCATCAAGGAAATGGCCAACCTCAGATGGATTGATTATAATTGAATTCTACCAAATGTTTAAGTAATAATATTAATACTTTGAGAACTCTTCCAGTCAATGGAAGGAGGGGTTTCCCAACTCATTCTGTGACTCCAGGATTACCCTGATACCAAAACCAGACAAAGACAACACAATAAGCAGCAGATCAATATCTCGTATGCATATAAATGCACAAATCCTCAACTAAATATTAGAAAACTTAACCCAGAAATATATAAAAAAGATTATATACCACAATGAAGTGAGATCTCCAAAATGAAAGATTTATTTGAAAATAACTTAATGTAATATATCATATTAATAAAAGGCAGAGGCCACATGATCATCGTAACAGACGAAGAAAAAGCGTTTGGAAGGAAAGAGAGGTCAAAGGTCCCCTAGGCAGGGGAATCAACATGAACAAAAACACAGGGGACAGGGTTTATTTAGTGATATACAGAGAGCACAGAAAATGTTCTCAGAAAGGAGATGAGGTTCAAAATAAGGAGCCTTGAATACCAGTTTGAGGGATCAAAAAGGAACCACAAGAGTTTTAAGCACAGCTTTGACATAATGAAAGCAGCATGTTAGGAAGCTAATCTGTAGTAAATTATCCAGTGATCAATTTGTAATGCACCAATGTGACTCCAAGATACAGAGTAACAATCACCAAAATTTTCTGGATGATAAATTGCAATCTAAGTTACTCCCACAGTAAACTAGGTTTTGCAGCTGGAAGCATATACAGTGTTTGAGGCTCTCTTTAAGAAAAGGAAAATAAAATTGGAAATCAAATTAGGTACAAAAGTATTTATTTAGAATGAGAAACGAAAGTACATCACACTCATGACTATTCCAAACCACTTAATGCAAGGAGTGAGATAGAGCCTCTTAGAACGGAAAGATGCAGGAGTCTAACCAATTATAGTTAGATGTTTTTTCCAACTGAACAAAGTATGGCCAAGTGAATAGTGTGTGTGCCTTGGAAAGATTGCTTCCAGGAAGGACTGTGGAATTTGAATCAGCTCATGGTGACTCTGTCCTGCAGTCCTTGAGGCCAGTATGTCTTGGTTTTGAGTGCCAGCTCTTGGCACCTCTTCCCCACTGTGCTTTCAGTGACATCAAGTTAGTAGCTTAAGGTCAGCCACAGTTAAGCACAGTGTTAACAGTACAGAAATCGGCAAATTCTTGCTTCTCACTCTTCCACTTCAGAAATCCAATCGTTAAACATCTGCAGCACACCCTGACTTCACTTCTATTTAAGGCTAAGGCAGTGCCGGCTCTGGTCCTTGGCATAAAGTTCCTGTCACTGGCCATCACAGCTGGACTGTTCTGTTTAGGTCTAAGTCATCAGATGCGTGTTTGAGCAGAAGTCTCTCTAGAGAAGTGATCGCAGAGCTGTTCATCTGTGCACTGTCCACTCTCCTCACCCTGCCCCCTTCACTCTCTCACCTTCTCTTCTGCTACTCAACCAAAGAAACCAGCGTCTTCGAGTAGGTGAGAAGAGAACGCTTCCAACCAGAATGAATGTGAGCTTGGGTCCTTTTTGTATGCCTAATAGGAGCTAGAAGACAGGTCACAGAGAAAGGCAATCCTCCAATCTTCTGTGGAAGAGCAGGCTGGCATTAGAGTCCTCTTATGTGTAACACCCATAAATATGAAAATGTACCCTGACCCATCTCATGAAGTCTCCTAATCAACTATACTGCTAGCTTGAGCTCTGTCAGGGCAGTGAGGTCCTAAGCCCCTGCCCAGTGACCACATCACCCCCCATCTGCTCTGCACATGCTACCTCTGGTTCTAAGGAGCCCTCATCTCACAGGGTGATGGATGGCGGGGAGGAGTCCCTGTCCCTTGCTCTGTGCTTCCAAGGCCCTTCTCTGTTCTTCACTCTCCAGAGAGAAGGTATCTCCTCCATCTTTCCGGCTTTCTCTATCCTTTTGCTGGGCCACTGGGCCTGTTTCGTGGGTACAGAAGTTAAGGATCAGAGACTGGAGTCTGTCTGACTCCAATGTCCATTCTCTTTTCATTTTGCTCTGTTGCTCATTCAATAGATGTGGATTCTGTCTCCTGCCAGCATCAAGCCAGGTTTCTATGCAGAATGAATCCCCAACCCTCCTCATGAGGTCCAAAATGACCCAGATTCCCAGGGAAGCCATTCCTCACCTTAGGCCTGTGGGGATGAACAGATGGGAGACCAGGAGGAGAATGATCAGGCAAGAACTGATCAGTGATTCAGGGGTCAGTGATTCAGGGATCTGGCCAGGAGGATATAAAGGAATGGTACCTGGTAACCCATACCTGGTTTCATTTAGGTGTGAAAGCATTCATTCATCAGTCAGTGCTGTAAGTTCCTGTGAGCATACCTGCTCACCTTTCAGGAATAAGCCGCGGATACCAACAATTGTTTGGGGATTATATTTTGAGTCTAAAGACATAAGCTCAAATTCCAGCTCTATTAACAACTAACCACAAGATGGAGAAACCACCGAGCCCCTCTGAGGCTCTGGAGACAGCAGAAGTACCCACCTAATTGTTTAGCAAGGCGATTAAGGGAGATGATGCATGCAAAGTACTTAGTGCCTGACACATGGAAACCATACACAGTGCTTATTATTGGTTTTGTCTAAGATTGCACTACATGTGACCAACGTTTGCAACTGAATGAACTGCAGTTATCCAAGTTATGCAAGTTATCCAAGCCAAGGATGACAGGCCAGCTCACTTACTGGTGTGTGTTTAGGCGCAAGGATGAGAGGCCAGCTCACTTACTGGTAGTGTGTTTAGTTGGAGGCATATAGGTACATCACCCCGCTCAACCACCTATGAACTAGAGATCTTGGGAAAATTACTTAGCTGCATTCCTTTAGGCTCCCATCCATAAAATGGGCACAACAATGACACCTAACCAATAAGACAGATAGATTTGGAGACAGATATAGATAGACAGATATGGATACATATGTTAAATGAAATGATATTTGTAAAGAACCAAGAGCAGTTCGAGTGCCCCTCAGTGTCAGCTATTTCTACTACTTAGGCCTCAGCCTGTGGCTCAGTCTTAAGGACTCCAGGCCTGAATTACTCACTCTGGGAGCTTTTGTGCTGGCCATGCTGCCCCACAAAGAAGGTCTCCACAGCTGCCAGACTTCTATCATCCATCCCACTGGCCCCACCACTCACCCTGCTCAGAACTCACCCTGCTCAGATTTCCAATTATTTGTCCTGTTTTGAATTCAAGTGGCATATTAACAGCGAGGCTGGCTTTATTAATGGTGATGTCTTTAGTGTTACCGACTTTCTCACTCACTCCTTGCTCTCATGGCAAAAAGCTGTTTCCTTTAATTAAGCCCCGTGCTAAGTGCTGAGCAGGTGATGTGAGTCTGGAATGGCTTTTGTTCTGGGATTTAGGCGCTTTCTCATGGGCTGGGCTGGGCTGGAGAGAGTGCACTGCTGCCTTTGAAGTCTGACATCCATCTCCACAAGCAGGGAAGCGGGGCGGTGTAGAATGCCAGGCCTGAAAGGACACAGCCAGCTCCGGCTCCAGTCAGCCTCTCTACCTGTTCGTGGGAGGAGGCGCACAAAATAACCTCTGCTGTCCGCCACACCTTGCCTACCAGCGCTGACAGCCACTACGGATTAGATAGGCAGCCCAGTGGAGCAGGCAGGAAGAACTCTGCAGACTCACTGAGGCAGGCAGAAGCCAGACACCTAAAAGCTGCTGAGCCACTGAGAAAACAACCCACACTTGGGCATCACTCACCCTGCTATTCTTGCCTCAGTGAGTCCCCAACTTACAAACATTCGAATTACAAACTTTCACAGGTACATTGTGTAAGACTCACTTTGTTGGAGATGAATGAGTTCAACTTAGAACATTCTCCTGGAATGGAACTCATTCATAAAGTAGGGACTTACTGTAAACTTATGAGCCCTAGCTCCCTCCGCTGTAAAATGGGCTAGGGGAATCCCCTCCAGATGAGACATGGGAGACATCTGCAGTGCCAATCCTATCACTGTTAGGATCTTACTGCAAGAAGCTTGATATCTGAAGGCTACTTCTTGCCAAACTCCAGGGACCGTATGGCCACGAGTAGCTCTATGTGCTTCTCCTGATCACACGGTCTAGGGACATGTCTGTGCCTTGTCAGAGATGGATACACAGATCCATCACTGCAGGCATTTTGTACTGTTGAAAAGATAGATTTTATATGCCTACATTTCCATCTAGGGCCAGCTTTGTATTCTTTCTCTGCCACATGAGTGGAGAGGCAGACAGACTCAGTCAATAGTAGGCTCCTGGTAACAGCTGAGTTCATTTCAGGCACCATGGTTGCCAAGCAGACTCTCCCCTAGACAAGACACATTTGCACTTGGCTCAGGGCTTTCAATCTTACTATGCACCATCAGAAAAGCAAGAACTGAAGATTATTTGCTATGAAGATGGGAGTACAAGGAATGTTGAGTGTTGAGCTCTGAGCACCATGGCTGCCATATTGAAATATCCAGCAACTCTTATAAAACTTGTTGATGTCACAAAGGTCCTGGATAATGAACCCAGGTAAGCGTGACTGTCTCAAGTAGGTAGGCACCTGCACACCCCATCGCCCTCTCACCACAGGTTGGGAAGCCTTGTCCCCTTCCATCTGGCTCTGAATACCCACACATGTCCTTCTGCAGTCACTGCAGCATTCTGATTTATCTCCAGCTGAATGGGATGTAGTGGGGTAGGCAAGGAGAAAGACAGCCAGGACACCTTTCAGCCCTGACCAGAAGTTTTGGGACCTCCTGTCCAGGGGCCTGAAGCAAGGGGCCTCAATGATTTTCATCCAACCATGTTACACTCCCCTGAGGCTTTTCTACTCTCCCCCCCCCACGAGTCCCTGCACAACTTCCTCATCTTTTGCCTGCTCCTCCATCCAGGACTCGCAGAGCCCTGTGGTCTTGGCAATGCCCCATAAGACAGGGAACTGCTTTTCCCTAACTGCAGTCTCTGCACCTGTCATTCATCTCCCTACTAGACCGTGGGCTTCTTCATGATGGATCTTCACTCTCTGCTTTTCAGTGCCACAGCACTAGCAAAGGAGCCAGCCCAGAGGTGAAATCCAGGAAAGACTGAATTTTGTCACAGATGCTCAAATGATGTCCAAAAACTAATCCAGCAGGCTGGGGATACAGCTCAGTGGTAGAGTACTTGTCTAGCATGCACAAAGACCTGGGTTCAATCCTCATCACCACAAATTTTTCTTCTTATTTATAGTCTAAATTTTGTTCAGTTCTAACAGTGACTGCCCCTCATTCCTGAACACAAGTCCTGCACTCGACTGTGAACATGAGAACTACTGGATCCATTGTAAAAGGCTAAAACCCAACTTAAACTAAGACAAATGAAAGGGGTGGAAGTACTGGGCTGCAGTGTGGACGGATGACCTCTTCCTGGGCCCAGCTGCCTAGCCATAGTGCTAGGACTCTGCTCCTCAGCTGCATCTGTCAGCTATCAACTTCCCTTTGAGGAGAACTGCCCCTAAGAAGTGACTAGATACATCAGAAGCTCCAGGTTTTGAAACTTCCCATTCAGCACAATTCCAGAGGAAAGAACTCACCTCTCTATGGCAGCACTCCTAAAGAAGCCTCCATTGGCCCAGTGAGGGTCCTATGACCATCCCTGAAACAATCACTGTGGCCCAAGGAAGTGTGCTCTGATTGGCCAGGTGTGGGTCACATGCCCAACCATGGCACAGAGGGCTGAGAAGAGGAGGATCATTCCTAACCAGAGCAATGACAGGGACCGAGCCTGGAAAGAAAGGGATGAACACAGGACAGGAAAATGCAATTAATCCTCATCAGAGCTCTTCTGTTCACTAAGGTGAGAAAAGTCTGTATGGGAGCATCTAGCAGCCCTCAGACACACAGCCACTAACAGCCCCACTGAGTGGTTGTCTAAAATGAGCCAGCACTTGAACCTCAACTGTGCATCACTCATTCTCAGTGCTGTTGGAGCTAGAGACAGGAAGGCTTCCTGGAGGGCGAGGTGGGGCTTGAACAAAAGGAGAAGGCTTTTTGAGCTATGCACAGGGACAGGAGAGGGATGGAGCAGACTTCAGATGTCATACTACCTACCAGTGCACAGCGCTGTCACCAAGACCATGCTGGGGCATGAGGAAGAGGAGGAGGCAGGAGAGCCTCACCCCTCTGAAGCACCAGGCTCCACCCACAGGACCTGAGCCAGCAAGATCAAAATCTAATTTACTCATTAGGCATGTTTCTTCTGTACAAATCAAATCATGAGCTATTTTTCCACATCATAAATATTGTTTTAAACTCTTGCTCATGGGCAATTAGATTACAAGCATCGCCTGGCGAGCTATGCGCCAGCACATTTGGCGGGTCTCTGGCTGCAGTTTCCTTTTAAAATGTTTCCCAATGATTTTTAAGGGTCTTTGAAATCTTCTCCCTAGTGATGCGTGAGGGCCTTTGTCTGGGGCCATTAATCTCCCTAACAGCCCAAGAGAGACTCGCCTCATCTCTGTTCTTTTCCAAATGGCCCAGCTGAGCCCTGCACCCCCTCCTCATATTTCTCCCTGCTGCTCTGATGGTGTTGAGGTTGGGATTTCTTGCTGCCTTAGGCTCTATGCTAATTAGAGATCCAGGAGTCTGCAAGTTGAGCATCAACCTTCAGAACTGCATCCACCTGCATTCCCGCCCTGTTCTCTACCCACTGGGGCAGATTATTCTATTTATCTCCTGTGACCCTACTTTTGGTTTTGACCTTGGCAGAAAGGGGTTAATTCTTGCTTAATAAGTACACCCTTCTCTTCACCTCTCCTGGCCTTTCTGGATACTCTGTGATCTTCCACCACTGCCAGAAAGACTTTGGTCTTGATGCTTCCCCCAGAATGTTCCATTCTCTACCAAGGGAGGTGGTTTGCCCCTTACCTGCTTCAGGCCGCCCACCCTGGAGTGTTAGCTCTACTGTAAAACCCCACTTAGGGGATTTTACAGTAGCTAGGTAGGCTGAGCACCAGGACCACCTCCTCCAGGAGGAGACGGACTGCCTTAGCTTCCATTACTGTATCTTCTCTAGACTTCCACCTTATGGGATATTCTGTAGTCTCTGATAATAATAACTATGCCTAACCTTGACCAAGCACCTCTTATGTGCCAAGTTGTAACACTATTTCTTTCAGTCCTCCCAATAGTCATGCAAGATCAATATTACTACTCCCATTTTCCAGGGGTAAAAACTGAGACTCAGAGAGGTACACTGGTATTTCAAGGTCATGAGCTTGTCATGCCTGAGCCAGAATTTATCCCCCTAAAAGGAATGACCTTGTCATATGTGGTGGTGCATGCCTATAACCTTAGCACTCAGGAGCCTGACACTGGAGGGCTGCTTTCGTGTTCAAGGCCAGCTTGGACTGCATAGTGATTTCAAGGCTAGTCTGAACTACATACTGACTCCTTGTCTAAAAAAAAAAAAAAAAGAATGATCTTGTATTGAGTTTCCAGAGGGAGTATGCACAATTTAATTCCCACATTAGCCCCCCCATAAAGTAGGCCGTGTTATCCCCATTTTATAGAGAAAGAAATAAAAGCCAGAAGAACAAGACTAGGCTGAGACTACACCTTCCTTCCCTCTTCAGGGATTGATGTTAGTCTTTCCTTAAAAGGAAAGTAAAGTGGCCTCCGGGGAGCTGTGCGAGCAATCACAGACTTGCTCCACACCACTGTCCCTGCATGGAATCTAGCTTTCCAAGCAGGGACCCTGCTGTGTGCTGAAAGTTTGAGGGTGGCTCCTGTGGAGCACAGACAGCCTGATCCCTAGGATTTGATTCTGGCTTTCCTGCTTATTCCTGCTTCACTTCCGTCTACTGCACTGAGCTTTGGCCTACACCAAAGGGCACTGGACAATGCCTCCTCACTGAGGGCTACTGTGGAGGACATCGTCCATCACATCTCATCCTCATGACACTGACCACTTGCTACAGTCTGCTCAATAGCACTTAATAGTAAACTGATGGGTCCTTAATACTGTGAATATTATGAACCCTACATTTAATTGTACAACAGCATAAAGACCTCCTTGTCTGCTCCATGACTTCTGCCAAGTTCACTCCTGAACTTCAAATACATCTCCAGTTCCCACTTGACTCAGCCAGCTGAGCTGCTGATGAATGCCTCCAAGCCAGAAATCCCAAACAGAAGCCATGGTCTTGCCCCCACCTTTCTCTTTCACCCCACAAGTGGTCTATCTGATGCCAAACCCTATCATCCAGATTTTTACCACCTTCTACCCCCACGTCTCCCACTTGGGTGTCCTCTTTCTTGTCTCTTGCTTTTCCCTGACTCCTAAGTCTACTGTTAACATGGAAGCCAGGCTGGAAACATAAACAGCATAAAGCTGCTACTCTGCTCATTCTTTCAGTGATTTCCAGTTACGACAAAGTAAAAGCAGGCTGCTCTGTGACCTGCAGATTCTCCATAATTTCTCCCTGCCCTGTTTCTATCTCCTTTATATCAGCTTTAACTCCTCTCTCCCTCCATCACTCCGTTCCAGATAACCTACCCTTCTGGGTATCGCTCCTCAGTGGCTTTGTACTCGCTGTTCCCCCTATACACGCTCTTTCTCTACCAGTCACTTGACTAATGTCCTCAATAGCTCCAAATTACTCAAAAATTACCTTATCTCCGAAGTATGGTCACATGATTTTCAAGCAGGATGCCAGGACCATTCGCTGAAGAAAAGTCGATCTTTTCAACAAGTGAAGTTGAGATAATGAATATCCACATGCAAAAGAATAATGTGAGAACCTTACCTAACACCTCGCACAAAAATTAACTCGAAGCTCCTTTTTGCTTTGTTTTTGGTTTTTGGAGAAAGGGTTTCACTATATAGTTCAGGCTGGCCAGGAACACACTGTGTAACCCACACTGTCTTTGAACTGGCTTTTTCTGTCTCGGCCTCCAGAGTCCTGGGATTACAGGCATGTGCCACCATGCCTGGCTCAAAACTTTTAAGAGAAAGCATTAGGGAAGACCTTCATGATATGGGACTTGGCAATGACTTCCTAAACATGATACCAAAAGCACAAGCAACAAAAGAGAAGACAAACTAATTTAGCCTCATCAGAATTTAAAACTTTTGTGCATCAAAGGACAACTATAAGAGGCTGAAAAGGCAACCTATGGAGTGGGAGAAAATATTTGTAAATTATATGTCTAATAAAGGGTTAATATCCAGAATAAAGAACTCCTAAAACTCAACAACAAAACAGCAAAAAAAAAAAACCCCACTTGAATAGTTATTTCTCCAAGAAGATCCACAAATGACATATGCATGTGAAATAGCATGTAAAAAAATATCATTAATCATTAGGGAAATGCAAAGCAAAAACTTGCATGAGATACTTCAAACCATTAGAATAAATACATTTGAAAAAACAAAAACAAGCATCTGCAAAGATATGGAGAATGAAACTATTGTGCTTTTCTGGTAAGAATGTAAAATAATAAATACTTATTATATCATACCCCAATTCCATTGCTGGGTATATACAAAAGAATTGAAAGCAGGGATTCTAATTGATGTTCATAGTAGCATGGTAGATGTTCGCAATAACCCAAAGGTGGAAACAGCACAAACATTCATTGTAAGAAGAATGGATCAACAACAAAATGCACTCAAGGATATATGCATAGAATGGAATATTATTCAGTCTTCAAAAGGAAATTGTGATGCATACTACAAGATAGATGAAACTGGAAGATACTATGTTATGAAATAAGCCCAAAACAACAAATACAGTATAATTCCACTGTCATGGAAGACGACCTAGCATAATCTTATGTGAAGAATATATGTGGTATATTATGACATTTATTCAAATATACAATAAACAACTTTATAGAGACAGCAAGTATCACAGTGGTTAGCAGCTGGGATGAGGGAGAAATGAGAAGTTACTGCTGAATGCACACAGAATTTTAGCATAGGATGACTTAAAAGTTCTGGAAGTGGATAGCTTGATGTGTGCTCAATGATATGAATATACTTAATGCCACTGAACTATGTACTTAAAATTATTAAAATGGTAAGTTTTATGTTACGTATATTTTACCAAAATAAAAATCAAAAATATTTATAAGTTACTTTCTTCTTTTTTTTTTTTTGTCTTTTTCTTTTTTTATCGGTACTGGGGATCAAACTCATGACACACAGGTGCTTTATGCCACTGAGCTAAATCCCCAGCCCTATAAGTTACTTTCTCAGTGAGGCTTTCCCTGGATATTCTTTCTGAAATTTCAACTTTCGCCCATTAAATGTTCCATATTCCTTTTCTTTGCATTTTTTCTAGTGTTTATCATTGCCCATGTATTAGTACATTTACTTTGTTTTTTGTACACTACTGTCTTCCCTATTACCACACACATACACACATACACACACACACACACACAAGAAATACTAGAATGTAAGCTCACTAAAGGCAGAGATTATTGTCTATTTCCGGCTGTATCCTGAGAGCCTAGAGCAGTGCCTGACAGAACATACACTTTTGTTGGTTGGATGTAAGACACCAAAGGGTGGGTAGGGGCTGAGAATAAGCATCTCCAGGCATCTCAAGGGAGCTTGCAATTCCCAAGAGCAGCTCTGACCCTAGAGAAGGGCTGGGACCCTAGAGGTACTTCAAGGTTTTCCCACCCCAGCTACCCGCCCTCCCACGCCGCCTGGGGAGCTGCTCTATTAGATTATGATTCTGGCTTCCAGAAGGGCAGAGAGTTCATGGGAAAGGAGCTCATCAGAGCTCAAAGGGAAGCCAGGAAGTATCCCCCCCTCCTGCTGCAAACACTTCCCCATCTCCTGGGGCAGGTGACTGATGAGAATGTCCCCAGCAGGAGCAACTGATAGGCCAGGCTCCGGGGCAGCGAGCCAGCTGACAACACTCACTGGGAGCTCGCTGTGTGCCCAGTTGCTGGCTGCAGTTATGGAACCAGTGAGAGAACTGTTCTACTTCTAGGAGCTATACTAGAGGAAACACACACCCATGCACACTCACATGCACATGCACATGCACATGCACATGCACACACATTGTGGAACAAGTAAGCAGCCTGACAATACCTCTTCCTTTTATCATAGCATCATAGTCCCTTTTCATGTGGCCAGAGAATTCTATTCTGGACCTGTCTTAGCTGTCCACATCTGTTCCCAGGTAAGGTCATTCACACTTTAGTAAGACTTTAACTTAAATGTTCTTTCTCTTCAAGGGATTTGTCATCTAATATTCATCCCTGGTTTTATCTCCTAAGAAATGAACCTGAGCCTGTAGGTGTAGTGGGGAAACAACCAAATGGAGAGTTCCTGTGGTCCCTGACTCCCTCTGAATGCTGATGCAGTCCAGGAGAGCTAGAAGAGATGATCACCATGGGCTGAGGGAGACTCTACTAGGAGGGATTAATTCTATGGGGACAATGAGCTCAGTTGATGAAACCCAAGCCATACAGGAAAGAGTCACACTTCCCTTACAGTGGCCAAGCTCTCATTCACAGAGCCTACAAGTTGCCATCGTTGGGCAAGGCACCAGGGGCACTGGTACCTCAGGTGTCAGACCACCCTCACAGAACATGCATGGAGGCCCCTAGCAGAAAGGGGCTCAATGGTTCTCAGTGAATGAGATCCCTCCTCAGGAAGCTACAGAATCAGGACTCATGTCTAAAAGGGAACAACATCTAGGCTGGGTCCCGAATATGTGAAGACAACTCAGCAGGTGCTGAGAGAAAGGAGGAGAATTACAAGCCAGGGATGGGGATGGCACATCCAGGGACTGCATGGTCACTGCAGGAGCAGTGACTGCAGTGGCTGCAACTCTACCATGCTGGGGTTGGGAGAACATCAAGACTGAAGAAGCTGCAGGTTGGATCCTGGGGATCTGAGGGTCACTGTGAGCATCTGGGCTCTTGTATAGTCTGGATTCTTAGCAAAGATCTGATATTTTCAGATACGAGATTTGGAAGATTCTTCTGGCTGCTTTCTGAAGAAGGGATGGGGAGGAATAGGGGGAGGGAATAAGCCTTTCTTAGGATGAGTTGGAAAGTTACTGAGCAATCCAAAGGGTAAACCAGGATGGCCCAGAGTTGGATGGCACCAGCAACTGGTGATTTTCCCAGGAGAAATCAGATGTGGAGAGGTAAGAATAAGGAATGGTCAAGGATGAGCCTGAAGGACTGAGCAGGTGGCAGTTCCAGTGCCTGTGTGTGGCCTGAGGAAGAAGAAATACAAACTCCAGGAGCGTCCAGGTGAACGTCTGCTGGACATCCATGTGGAGACCTCAGAAGTTCTAGAGCTTAGAAAGGAGGTCCGAGCTGAAAATACGCAGTTCTAATTCATCTGTACTTACTGGGTAACTGAAACCATGACCAGAAATGGTGTTATCTAGAAAAGGTACAGTTTAGAAAGCACCCCAAAGAATATCAGCATTTGAGGTTGGTTAGAAAGACAGGCCCCAAAGCTGATAAAGGCAAAGCAGTCAAGAAGACTATCCCTAAGAGTGAAGAGGCCAGGTGGCCAGCTGCAGGGGTGATCATTTTGCTATTCAGCAATGCATGTTTATGAGCCTGTGACTGCAGAATTGTCTCCACACTGAGAGAACTCAGGTCACCTCTGCAACTTCTCCTTAGTCAGAGACCACTGCAAAGCCAAGAAGAAAGGAGGTCCTGAAGGCTGTGTTTCCCCCATCCTTCCTTTTCAGACTGTTCTTCCTATTTGGGCTGGGAGCCCACAGGGTTCTAGAGACGGATACATGAGGGTTGAATCTCATCTCCACTACTTATAAGCTCTTCACCTTTGACAAATTACTTCTGTGAGCCCTAGTGCTGTCATTGCTGCAATGGGGACAACAGCTGTATCTGAGGTACGTTAGGAAGGAAGATCAAGGGTTATGTGTGTAAAAAGCACAGTACAGCTCCCAGCATGTAATACAGGCTCCATCATTCTCTCTTGAACAAATATCCACTGAGTGTCTTCCATGTTTCTAGTCACAGGGAGTACAAAGATGAATACTGCAAATCTCTCTGTCAGTAAGGGAATGGCAGGTAACAGATAGTGGCTGTGCAGCGCCATCAGCACCCTGGAGCTAGAGCATGGAGTACAGTGTTGGATCCTGGACTCTTCTCCAGGATCCGAGTTACGATGGCCTCTCTGAACTCCAAATTCATCTCTAAGGTGAAGATACTGTAATGATACCTGCCAGACACTTCCTATCATGAAGACATTCATGGTGAAGAGGTGGTTGAAGTGTTCAAATTCAGGACATTTATTTCCACGGCTGCTGGGAATTTAAAAGAGAAGCTGAAGTAAAAGCCAGAGGTAAGAGACACAATTAGGGGAAAAGTAAGCAATCTAAGAAGTGAACAAGCCAAGATTGCTGCCCTCTGGCTCTCACGGCCTCCACTGCCCTATCATGATGAAGGGGAGCTGTGGAGAGCTTCTCAAACCAAAAGGGAAAACAAGTGCATTCCTGAGATTAGCAGAGGCAAAAACCAGCCACAGAGCCTCACGTTCCCATGGGCCCAACACGGGCTAGTCTCAGGAGAGGGCAGGGCAGCTGGAGGAAGGAGGCCAGGCATTCTGAAGAAAGTACACCTGTGAAAGGCACCCTCTGCCCCCCACCCTGGCTCAGGGACCACACTTTGGGCTTCCATCCTGCTTCCCACGGCCCAGGCTCAGAGCACTACTAGACTCCACAGACATTTGCCAATAATTGGGCTCTCTCAGCCACCAGCCCCTGTCTAGGTCTCCCAAGAACCAGAGCCTCCATCAGGAACAGGGGACACAGAAAGAATGAACAGCAACCATGTCACATCTCTAGAGTCCCCAGATGAGTCCCAGTGTGTCCTGCAAAGGGCTGAATAGACCAGTACAATCAGTACTGAGAAAGGTTCAAGGACCCAGGGTCAGGGTAGCCCTGAGGCATGCATCTCAACAGGTGCAGACTCCAGACACCAGATTACCAGGTGAGTTTTCATGGAGATCATGGCCAGGGTTCCACTGCTGTTCCTGAGGTCCAGGCATTTGGGGTCTCCAGAGATGAGGCCTGAAATACAGAGGCTTGAGCCTGACTCTTGTCAGCTGTCAGACCCCAGCAGTCCCCAGATCATGAAAATCTATGCCTCACTCTGCAAGAAGTATAAAGGCTTCCCCGGCATCCCCACAGCATAGTTATGCAGGCCCTACTCCAAAAGAAGAAGTTCTTTGGGTTAGATTCACCTACAAGAGGGTGCTTTTTCTGCCACATGAGAAGCTTTCTTCAAGTGTTTCCAGTTCTGGCAGGGCTGTCATTCTGTCTGTTCTGGAAGGTGATGCCAGAAGGCTCCAAGGTCTAGCAGATCCCCCAGCTGTACTCTTTCTCTCAGCCTGGCTCCTCTTCTTTTCTTCTCTTTGTTACCAGCTCCTTGCTTATTCACTAGAATCAGGACAGCTCCCTCAGAATTAGAGGAAACAGATAATGGATTGACCCAGTCTTGGTTAGACGGGGACATTATCTTGAGCAGCTGGAACACAGGACAGGCTACAACCTGTCAACAAAGGGGCCAGGCTGAGCTCCTCAGGGAACAACCTTGTGCCCATGGGGAGGGTAGGCTGGACAGCTGGAAGCAAACACCAAGGCAGCAGCTGGCAAGGAGCAATGGAGCAATGACACTTGGCCCTTGGCTGCAGCAGGAGCAAAGGAACTAAGGTTTCTGCATTTGTCTCTCCTAGACCAGGCAGCCAGGCCTCGAGTTCTGGACCACCTCCTTCTGAGATCTTTAGACTGTAGGAGTAGGAAGAATGAAGAGAAAGAAAAGAAGTTACCTGGAATCTCTGTAAATGAGGTTTGTTTTTAGACCCTATATCCATGGACATGGCTAGAAAGCAAGGAAGAGGGAAAGAGAAAGAAGCAGGAAGGAGGGAAGAAGAATAGGAGAGTTAGAAGAAGGATGAGGAAGAGGAAGAGGAGGAGGAGGAGGAGGTGCAGGAGGTGCAGAAGAGATCCTGGGATAGGAGGTCAATGATGTGTGGGTGAGGAACTATGCCTGATGGTACACAGAGCCCTGTAAGAGACAGGACTCTGAGCAGGGTGGCCGTAAGATATCCAGACATTATGTACTAAGCCCTGTGTCCTTGCCAGCTACAAAAGGTGGCCAAGATTGTTGTGGAAGGATGGGATGGAGTTGATTGACTGACCAGGATCTGTCTGAACGGATCAAGCTGGCAGGTTTGCCTGGCCATAGGGCTGCAAACAGGAAGCCCTGCCACCGTGAGTTTGTCTCTACAGTGCCAGTCTCTTCTCCTCTCTGGGAAGGGAGAGAAACATGACTCATAGTGACCTTTCAAGGTCCTCAAGTTTTGTAAATCCATGCACTGCTGTTTGACCCTTCCAGTCACTTGGTTGCTATTTTGTGCAGTTTTCTCTACTTAGCACAAATTTTTAAACAATAGATTTTCTTTCAAAATAATAGACCATAGCGATTGTAGCAAAATGACACACTAACATATGTGACTGACTGTCCCTCCACAAATGACCAAGTCAAAAACAAACCTCAAGGCAGTGGAAAACGTGAAGAAGTTACAGCAGTCACCAGAAAAGAAGAGCACTTAAAAAGCATCACACTGAGACTGAGTTGATGAAGTGACATTAGTCAAGCCCCTCACCCAGGAACACTGTGAGATGCGGCCCAACCTGGGACGGTGGGGGGGGGGTCTCTAAGCTAAACGTGGCTGGAATAAAGAATAGAAAAAAGTGACCATCAGGATGGTGGTCACACGTGTAACAGCCAGGCACCTGGAACTCTTTCCTTTATTCCCAGTGCCAAGCATCAGATCGCAGAAAACTTGCCTCACACTGAAGTCAGAACTTAGACCAGAAAGTCTAAGACAAGATCTGAAATTCTTGCCTGTATTACAGCATATCAACTCCACACACTTTTGTCCCCCAAAACTCACACCAGTTTGTCCATCTATAAAGAAACAAGTTGCTGGCCATACAGTAATCTGACAGTACAGTATTTTAAGATCAATACAAAATTAAACACCAGAGAATCACAATATATGAAAGAAAGGCATCTAACTGAAAACTAATAGTAAGGAAAGAAAGACAGGACATAAGCTGAAAGCAAAACTAACGTCCTTAGTGGAATAACAGAGTATATTGTGTTCATCGAAGAAGAAAAAAAGACAATCGAAAGCTTTGAAAGTGAAAACTACAGTTGTCAAAATTTAAAAGCTCAATTAAGTGTACTTAATTCCTGAAAGGTAAAGGCTGAAGAATAAATCAATATGATAAAAGGTACATTTCTTTAAGATTTGGACAAAAGAATAAATGACCAGAAAGCATAAAAGAAAATTAAGATATATGGATACATAAATCACAATATCTATCTACCTAAGAGGAATTTAGACGGGAGTAGAGAAAAATAAGGGAGGAGTAGAATTACAAAGGGAGTAGAAGACGCATATGCCCCACACCCCTCCAAGAAAGGAGGTCTACCTTACTCTCTGAAACCTGCCACAGAGTCACCCCAGCGGTGAAAGAGGGGCTAGCAAGCCTGCAAACCAATAGATGAACTCTGAGATAACTTCACCATCCAAAAGCAAATGGAGATTTCTGGTTTTGTTTTGTCTTGTCTTGTTTTGCTTTACAGAGATATGTATGTTGGTGAAAAGGAGACTGCTCTCATAGCTCAGAGTATAAGAGGACCAGCATTGGGGAAACAAAAACAGGGAGAGGTTTTGGATTTCCCTTTCATCCCTCCCACACTGCTCTGGGAATAACATGGCTTTCTCTTGACTTTTGTGAGGCAGAAAGGTAAAAGCCAGATAATATTGAGATGGTCCTCAAGTCCTGCTAGGACATGGAAGAGTTTAAAATTTATTGGTTAAAACATTGGCTGAGCCCTGCCTTCTAGAGGATTGTCCCTCCCTACCTGCTATACCCTTCTGGCTAGCTGGCTGTGGGTGAGGGAGTCGGGACTGAAAGCAGACTGAAAGCCAGGAAGGGATAACTATTCTAACTTTAGAGGTCCCTCTGCCTGAGGCACAGCCCATCCCTTCTCCCCTTGTCCTAGACACATAGGGAGGAGTGGCAGAAGCCTTTCTCCCCAGATACGTCTCTCACTGCAGATAGCTAATACCCCAGGATGTACCTCTCTAAGGACAAAAACAGAGACACCATAGGAATATGACTGCCACTAAGAAAAGACAGACTGAATAATATTCCACCAGATAAAACAGAACTAATGGGAACATAAAGCAATTTTAAAATAAGTGTACTAAATTTCCTCAAATTTGGATGTTGAAGATCTTGGAAAGAAAAACAGCTGGAAGCAGAAGTCACAAAGAACCAAATGAAAATCTTGGGAATGAAATATACAGTAATTAGAATAAACAACTTTCAGACAGGCGAAACAGCACAAGGGATAAAGCTAAAGACAGTATCTGTATATGCCATGATCAGATTGAGGCATAATCCCCAGAAGGTATCAAGAAAAGATGGATAAATATGGGGAAAAGCTCAAAGAACAAATGTAACTCTCAGAAAATACAGAGGAAATAGAGACAAAAGTGAACAGAGGAAGAAATACATGAAGAACCAACGTCTGAGGATTTCTTGGGATTCAAAGGATAAAACCTCATATAGAACAACTGGAAAAGTGAATTGATGTTAAAAAGAAAAACAAGTTCTTCATGTTAATAATAAGAATAAAGAGCACAAAAAGAAAAAGAAAAAAATTAAAGCAGCTGAACTGAAAATGCAGGTTATCTATAAAGAGAAAGAGCCAGTTGGCATCAGTCTTCTCAATATTAGTACAAGATGCAGGAAAACATTATTGTCAAAGTAAAACAGCTTTAACCTAGAATAGTATGTCCAGAAAAAGTATAATTTAAATGTGAAGTGAAATACAGACACTTTCAATAGTACAAAATGTTATGTACTTTACCCCATACAAACATTTACTGAAAAACTCCTTGAGGACATACTCAGAAATAGAGAAACAGGTACAACAATTCTCTGGAGGAGTCTGTGGGACATGGAAGATTCCATACTATACAGTCAGAGGTGCCAGATTTGGGGGCAATGATCAGAGGATATCTAGTTACATGCAAATCTCAAAAAAATAATAAATAAGATTTTAGAGTATGTCCTACACAATATTCAAATTTATCTACACATTCTATATTTCACCTGACAACCCTAGATATGGGGCATAAGTATAGGCAAATTAGGTAAACCCCTAAGAAAACGAAAAGGATTTCCCTGAAATTCCAAAGCTAAAATTCCTGATAAAGGGCAGAAGCAGGACCCAGGAGAAGGAACGAGATGGTTAAGAGAATCATTATACTCAAGAAGAAGGTGTAGACAGCATAATAAACTAAGGTGATACATTAGAGGTATCCAATATAATACGTAAAACTTTCATACTAACAGAAAAAAATTTTCTGTTTAATAGAAGTTGGAAAAAGAAGACAATAGAAATAATACAAAAGGGTAGTAAAGAGAAAGTAAGAATTGAAGTAATTGAAGTACTACTAAAGTAGTAATTACAGTAATCTTGGTATCAAAATTAGATTAAATTCATCAATCAAAGAACACTCAGAATTTATTTTCTTTAAAAATCAAATAGAAAACTTCTCAGAAAAAAAGCCCCAAACAGAAAGATATGTAGTATTGAAAAATAAAGTTCTTGGAGAAGATACTAAATACAAACAGAAAATGAAATGCCAATTTTAGAAGACAATAGATTTTTAAGTCAAAAAAACTCAAAGAAAATAACTATGTCTTAGTAAAGCAAATGATATATCGATGACACAAAGGCTACATATATACATAAAGCAAAAGAATAGCTTTGAAACATATAAATTAGGCAGAGCTAAAGATGGCAGATCAGTAAGCAGCAAAATACAGAGCCTCCCTGAGAGAAATAGCTCAGATGCTGGAATAAAACATCCTGGAGAAAACCAGACAGAGCAAGATGGATCCACTCCACTCAAGAAGAAAGTATACGGAAAGGAGCCAGTCAAGCACTTGGTCAGGTGCTACCAGCAGAGCCGCTCAGATTCGCGGCCACAGGGCACTCGCTGGAGCTGCCCAGACTCCCAGTTGCAGAGCACTTGTTACCAGAGGCTCCGCAGTCGCGCTGAAGTCAAGGGTCAGTGAGCTGGACAGAGAACAGAGCCTGCATCGAGACCTGCACTAACCCGCGGTGAGTGCTCTGAATACGACTCTTCCATGGGAAAGGTGCAACCAACTGGACAACATGTTGGAATTGGACAGGACAGACATGAACAAGGAATGGCAGTAACTTCAGTTGGTTGCTCCCTGCCCAGAGCAGATTGGTGGGATCTGCTTGGGCTGGGTCACACCCCTGGCCAGGACCCAATAACCAGGGATAAAATTGTCCTTGAAGTTGTCCCAAACCTGTTCTGTACACACAGCACACACTAACATGGTGAAGATCCACATTGGTTGACTGGCTTGTAAGGGAGGGGCCAGCTTACATCATCCCTGCTTGCACCTCAATGACCAACAGCAAACTGGAGAGGACAGAAAGTCTTAGCCAGCACACTCCAGAAGAACCATAACCAACAAGGAAAGGGGCTGGGATCTCCACTATACACCTGTATGGAAGAAACCAAAAATATGACAAAAGAAAGAAATAACCAAAGGTCCTCAGCCCCGAGCCAGTGAATATTGATCCAGAAGAGGTATATACAGAAGAGATTGAGGGCAGAAAACATGCAATATCAGACATGGCATCAGCTGACATAGAGAGATATCTTCATGACAGCACAGACAAGCTCAAAACTGAAATATTAATTCAAGTAAAGTAAGATATAAGAAGGTTTAAAAAAGAAATGCTAAGCACCTCTCAAGAAGACACAGACAGAAGAATTAAGAACACAAAAAAAGGAGAAATGTTCAGTGAAGAATATAATGAAAACCTAGAATACATGAAACAGATCCAAAGAAATTACCAGGAAATTAAAAACTCCATTGAGGGGCTGGGGATTTAGCTCAGCGGCATAAGCACCTGCCTTGCAAGTAAGCAGTTGTAAGTTTGATCCCCAGTAATGATAAAAAGGAAAAAGACCAATAAATAAATAAATAAAAATAAAAACTCCATTGAAAGCTGGCAAAACTGCTTGAAAGAAACTAAAGATAGACTATCAAACCTTGAAGACAAGTTTGCAGCTTGCAATTGAGAAAGGAAAGATCTCAAGAATAACACTGAACCAGGAAGTAGCAATACAAAGGCTAGAAGATGACAAGAGGATCTATAACTTAAGAATAAAAAATGTGAGTGAAGAAGCAGGGGTAAACACAAATGAAATACAAAGGCTATTTACAGAAATAATTAAAGAGAACTTTCCAAGCATAGGAAAAGGAAATGATATTCAGATAGATGAGGCATACAGAACTCCAGCCAGCTATACCCAAAATAGATTTACACCCAAACATATAATAATCAGGATCACAGAAATTCAACACAAGAACAGAATATTAAAAGCTGTCAGAGAAAAGAAACAGATCACCTATAAAGGAAAATCCATCAGAATCACAGCAGACTTCTCGACACAAACCATCTCATCAAGAAGAGCTTGAAGTGAAGTATTCCAAGTCCTGAAAGAAAATAACCTCCAACCCAGATTGATATATCCTGAAAAACTATCTCTCGAAATTAATGGAGAAACAAGATACTTCCATAGCAAAGGGGAACTGGGGGACTTCATGACCACCAAACCAACCCTACAAAAAATACTTAAGGACATTCTAGAGAGAGAAAAAAAATCAGGATTTCAGGAATAGTGTCAGAGAGACCTCAATGAATAGGGCAGACAGTGGAATGAAGGAGAAAAGTAGACAACCAATGGCAGAAAAATAGCATAGCAGAGATGAGGCAGAAAAGATTGGCTATAATCTCTAACATAGATGTTCTTGATACACTAACAAAAAGAAACACAGGCAGAGTAGATGAGGAGGTAGGGTTCATCAAGATGCTCTGTATAGGAAATACAAATAACCTGAAAGAGGGTTTATGGACCAAAAATCAAATATGAGAAAACAATGCTTTATGTGACAGGGAACCAGAGAGTAATAGGGGAGAGCTACCCTCGACCAACACCCACAGACAGGTTGGAAAGACATGATACTTTTGTGCAGTAGAGAACAACTCAGCTATAATTAAGGAAACCTTGAGACTTTTGTAGGTAAAGGAATACAACTTGAGATTAAGTCCAGGAGTGAGAAGGTTTGGAACTACTTAGGTAAACAGCAGGTTGCCCTCCCCCAATCTAAAAACTGAGGGAATTGGCAGGACCCAAAATGTACAGTGCACCCTGTGGGAGTGAAAGGGGAAGAACTGTCTAAAAAAGGAAGGCAGAGTGATTATTAATAATGTATCAGGATTTAAAATCCACATTATTTTCACTGCTCTGTTTAGATGGATTGTATTCTGTTCCAGTTTGTCTACTTGTACTAAATTTAAGGGCACAGACAGCTATCCCAGAAATAGCAGGATATATGGTAATCATCTTTAATTTCCTATTAACTTAATCTGAAGCCCTATATAAGTTACTCTGTCTTGTTATGACTGCTCTTATTTGAATGTGGTCTGTTAGACTGCTGTTTTGTATTGACTGATTTTATTTGAATCTGTTATGATTGATAGTATCAAGTCTGAGAGTATAGGTAACTACACTGAAGATGACAAGATTCACTAGGATACCCAATCTAATTTGATTATTACCTGCTTTTGAAGTCTTATAATGTCTCCAATGTTTCCTTTTTATTCATATTGTTATGTACTGCTATATTCAACGATACTATGCTTGATGATACAGACAATTCTATTGAAGATAACAAGAGACATCATAGTAGCCATTGTAGATCACCTTGTATTGTGGTTTTATATGACTTTTCATTTCATGTTTTTCTAGGAATTTGTTTTGTTTTGTCTTGCTTTGTTTTGTTTTTCCCTCGCATACAGAAAGGATAGATATCCATGTAGAGACTCATGCATGTGTAGAACTTATAAACAGTTTATGAGAACTGATTATATAAACGTGATGAAATGAACTACTTTGAAGAAAAAGAGACACTACATTACCCAGTGCTAATTCCAAAGCATCACAATATGAAATTCAGCAATACTATTATTCTTTTTTCAGAACGATTTTAATCTGTTTTGTTTTGTTTAATTTCAACATATGTGAAGATATGGACAGCTATTTTGAAGAGAATGAAAGACACTATGACAGCCATTGTTGATTTCCTTATTGTCTGTTCTTGAAGACCTAAAACGCCTTCATCATCATGTTTGGATCAGTTTTATACTATGTTGTTTTGTATGAATTCACTGTATGTGAAGATATGGACAACTATTTGGAAGAAGACAAGAGACAATATGATTAATCGTGAAGACCTCTGGTTGTCTGGCTTTGAAATTTATGTCTCTTACATTGCTTTCTTATGTTCTGTTTTGTTGTGTTTAATTTTACCCTCATTAAAATAAAATTTAAGAAAATAAATATATAAACTAATATAGGAAAAATAGTAAGTCAATCATTTTAGGGATTTTGACACTGCCTTCTCCGAAGCTGATATATCAAGTAGAAAAATAGCAACATAACAAGTGAGATATTTACATCTGAACTGTACTTTGTGTCAACACCCATAGAGCACAGCCAACCAGCACTTAGAGCAAGTCTATAGCTTTAAAAACATAGATCAGACCACAAGTAAAGTAGGCAATCAAATTAAGAAGCTTAGAGAAAAGTTTTGAAAATTTCCAAAAAGAAGACAAATGAAAATAATTTTAAAAAGCCACCCAGGAATAAATTTTAAAAAGAAACAGAAAAGCATGTCAATAAAATAGTAGAAAAATAGTTAAAATCATTAATAAATTAATAAAATTGACAAATTAATCTAGACAGAAAAAATAAAATTATAAGCAAAATGCAGGAAACAATACATAATTACAGTTTTAACAGAGATAACTTTTAAATTATGGAAATTTGTATGTTAATAATGGATAAAAAACTTTGGAAAGAATATATACTGCCAAATGTAAAAGACAAGTTAGAAATTAAAAAAAATTAAACAAATGTAAATCATATAAAGGCTGCTATGTCATATATCATATATCATATCATATCATATCATATCACATCATATCGGCTGCTCACTTTGGCCACCAAGGAAAAAATCTCAAGCTTAGATGATCTGAAAGGGAGGCCACTACAATCTCAAAATGTTAAACTCTGTATTGCATCATATAAATTGTTCTACAAAATAGAAACAGTGAAGTTTGCCCAAGTCATCTAATAAAGCTAATATAGCCATAATTCTAAGCCAGATAAGGATCTCATAAAAGAAGGAAAATAAGACCTTTAAAACAATTATATGAATCCAAACATGTATGTGCAAAAGAATGCATTAAGGCTGAAGGTACAGCCTAGTTGTAGAGTGCTTACCTCCTGGTACTAAGCCTGGAGTTCTATCCCCAGTGTTACAAAAATGAGAGAGACAGAGACAGACAGACAGACAGACAGACAGAGAAGTTACATGGTCATTAGTGCAAAAACCCACAACCTACTTACTTAAGACAAAAAAGAAAAACATTTCATGGAAGAAGTTATCAGAAAACCAAAAAAAAAAAAATACAACTTCCTTGCTTTAATGTATTAGTAGAGTAAAACATGAAGTAAGTATCATCATACTGTATAGAAAAGTTCTAGACATGTTCTCTTTCATACCATAGCCCATTATTGATGTTCATTATCACTGCTTTATCTAGGTTTGACTTTGTACAGCAGTCCTAGCATAAAGAATAAAACAAAAGAAATGAGACAAACATACACATTTGTAGGTGATTGCATTATTTACATAGAAAATACAATAAATCTGATAATGAAAATAATAAGGGTATTTAGGAAGGTTACTAGGAAATTTGCAGTGCTATTCTTTATAGTGGGAACAATTACTTAAAGTATAATAGAAAACAAGATGATACATAGTGAGAGGAAAAAAGTGCCTGGGAATTATCTTGACAATGTACCAACAAAGAATATCTATCAAGGAAAAAATGGGTAGACCAGTGGTAGATTGAGAGGAAATATTTGCAATAATTAATATCAGAATTTTAAAGGAACTCTTGAAAACTGAGAAGGACAGTTCAAGAAGAATAAACTTGAAAGCCTAACAGTTTTATAAAGAGATTCTCAGCCATATTAGCAATTTTTAAGAAATCTAGCAAGACACAACTTTGCATGCTTTAGAACAGGATGCAAAATTGTAATAAAAATTATAAAAATAGAATAAAAATTATTATAAAAGTTAAGAATAACAAATGATGATGGTGGAGTACACATGAGTAGAAACCTTGTTTCCATATCAGTCCGTGTTTGGATTGCTACAGTAACTCTGGAGAACTATCTGGAAGATATCAGTGAAATCCAGAATATATCCCATGACCTTCAGCTCCATTCCTGGTAGCAATCCAAAGAAACTGTTATGGATCCTCATTAATGAACATATTTAAGGTTGCTTATCACACAGAAGTGTTTATCAGAGCAGGCAGTAGAAGGCAGCAACCTAATATTTATTCACTAAACAAATAGATAAACAAAACATAGAGATATAATTTGCATATAGCAAAAGGAATCATATGTTCAGACACATTTAAAACATGGAGTTTGTTTGGAAATACTGTGTGTCAAGTGACAAAAATGATGATGAGTCTGCCACCTATGATTTATATAAATCTAAAATATACACCTGCAAACACAGTGTCTATAAATATTTCAAAGATCTACTCTTCAAAAATCCCCAGTCAAGAAAAAATAGCAATCAATAAACAAATATTAAAACTAAAATAAAGAGGTTAGGAAGTTATTAGGAATAATACTATGGGATAACTATTTGTGTCCTTTCAAAATTTATATGTTGAGATCCTTATCCCCAAGGCAATAGTCCTGAGAGGTGAGGTCTTTGGGAAGTAATGAAGTCTTGAAAGTACATGGGAGGATCTTGAGGAGCAAAGATGGCAGATAGATAACAACTGGCTACAGAGGCTCATTGAGATAGTCAACTTAGAATTCAACATAATACAAAGTGGGGAGCCCCAAACAAAGGGAGATGAATTCTCTTATCCCAAGAAGAAATTAAGCAGGTGATTTGCCGACCATCCGAGGTCCTGCCGTGACTTGCTAAGGTCCCATTGCAACTTGCCAAGCCGTCCAAGGTCCCTCCACTTTGACTCACTGGAGATGCAGTTACATTGAATTCAGGGGTCGGCGAGCTGAACGGCAAGCTGAGTTGGCAGGGTGCCTACATCGACCTGTGGTGAGTGATGGGAATGGAGCCATTCCATAAATAGGGGGGTTCTGGTGGACAACATTCTGGGACTGGACAGGACTGGCAAGTACAAGGGGCAATAGTGACTTCAGTCAATTGTTCCCTCCCTAAACAGGATTGGTGGAATGAGCTAGGCCTGGGTCACGTGACCTGGCTGAGACCCAATAAGTTATCCAAAATCAAGTCCCTACAGTGGTGGTGCACACGAACCACACTAACCCAGTGAAGCTCCAGAAGTTTGACTGATCCAGAGGGGAAGTGGCACAAAGTAATACAGTGCAGGCTAATACAGTGCAGGCCACAGCAGCTTGACTGATCCAGAGAGGAGGGGCCAGCATACATTGTCCCTGTCTGCAACTCACTAGCACATGACAGTGGGAAGGGTCATCTAGCCAGCATGCAAAGAAAGACACTGGGGCATCCTGGAAGAAGCAAAAAAGATGGGAAGAAGAAGCAACAACAAACAGTCCCCAGGTCCCAACCCTGAGAACATTGATGCAGGACAGGTAAATACAAAGGAGAATGAAAACAGCAAACATGCAATATCAGACACAGTGCCAGTGGACATAAAGAGATATATTCGGGACCTCATAAACGAGTTCAAAAGTGAAATATTTAGACAAATAAAGCAAGATATAAGAAGATTAATAAAAGAGATGCTAAGCACCCCTCAAGTAGACACAGATGGAAGAAGGGAGGAACGCAAACTCAGGAGAGAACCATTTGGTGAAGAATATAAAAAAATATAGAATACATGAAGCAGATTCAAAGAGATCACCAGGAAATTAAAAACTCTATGGAAAGATGGCAAATCAGCTTGAAACAAACTAAGGATAGATTATCCAAAATGGAGGACAATTTTTCAATGTGAGAGTATGAAAGGGAAAACTTTTTAAAAATAACAAGGAAATAAGCAGTAACAATACAAAGGTTAGAAGATGACAAAAGGTTCTATAACTTGAGAATAAAGAATGTGAATGAAGAAGCTGGGATACAAACAAAGGATCTACAAAGGATAGTCACAGAAATAATTAAGGAAAACTTCCCAAACATAGGAAAAGGAAATGATATTCTGATATATGAGACATACAGAACTCCAGCCACCTACAACCAAAACAAAGCTATACCCAGGCATATAATATTCAAGATCCCAGAAATTCAATATAAGAACAGAATATTAAAAGCTGTTAGAGACAAGAAATAGATCACCTATAGAGGAAGGTTCATCAGAATAACGGTAGACTTTTTGACATAAACCATCAAGTCAAGAAGAGCCTGGAGCAAAATATTCCGAGCCCTGAAAGAAAATAACCTCCATCCCAGATTGATATACTCTGCTAAACTGTCTCTAGAAATTAATGGAGAAACAAGATGCTTCCAAGACAAAGAGAAACTTGGGAAATTCGCAACCACCAATCCAATTCTACAAAGAATACTGCAGGGCATTCTAGAGAGAGAGAGAAAAGTACTAGGCTTCCAGGAACAGTGGCAGAGAAGCCTCAATGAATGGAGCAGAAAACAAAATGAAGAAGATAAGCAGACAACTGATGGCAAAAAAAAGAGCGTAACAGAAATGAGGCAGAGAAGATTTTATTCAAAACTGATATGACTGATAGTATCAAGTCTGAGAGTATAGGCAACTACACTGAAGATGACAAGACTCTTCGATACACATTCTGGTTTGATAACTGCTGGTTTTTGAAGTTCTATACTATATACAAAGTTGTGTTTTTATTAATACTGTTATGTACTGATATATTCATTTATACTATGTCTGATGATATAGCCAAATCTATTGGAGATAACAAAAACGACACAGCAACAATGGTAGAACTCTTTGTACAATGGTCTTATATGTTTATTTCATTTCATATGTTTATAGGAACATGTTTTGTTTTGCCTTGCTTTGTTTTGTTTCTCTCTCTAATACAGAAAGGATAGAAATACATGTTAAGACTCACACATGTGTAGAATCTATAAACAGTTTATGAGAACTGATCTTATGACACATGATGAAATTAACAGATACTTTGAAAAAAAAGAGACACTAAAATACCCAGTGCTGATCCTGGAGTGTCATAATGTGAAACCCAGCAATAGTATTATTCTTGTTCAGAGTGATATTAGCCTGCTTGGGTTTATTCAGTCTCAACATAATTGAAGAGATGGATAACTGCTTTTATGTTTAAGTGTATAGAATTGATAAACATATTTCTAAGTTTTTGTTGGATAGTTGAACAGAACTGGTTGCAATCTCGCTGTTTGAATCCCCACTTTATATGTTCCACTTTAGTATCTTGAATAACTATTTGTAAGAAGACAATCTGTTATCATCAACTAGTGATTTCTTACTGTTTATTTTTTCTTTGAAAGTATGTATTATTTCTACATATTTTCTGTTTTGTTTAGCTTTTCTTTAAATTAAATTTTTTAAAAAAAGACACTACAGTACCAGTGCTGATCATGGAGTGTCACAATGTGAAATCCAGCAATACTATTATTCTTTGTACAGAATGATTTTAACCTGCTTTAGTTTGTTTAATCTAAACATAAATGAAGATATGGATAACTGCATGTATGTTTAAGTGTATAGGATTGACAACCATGTTACTAAGTTTTTGTTGGACAGTTGAACAAAACTGTTTGCAGTCTCGTTGTTTGAATTCCCACTTTGCATGTTCCATTTTTGTATCTTGAACAACTATTTGTAAAACGACAATATGTAAACATCAACTAGTGATTTCTTACTGTTCATTTTTTTCTCTGAATGTATGTATTATTTCTACCTAACTTCTGTTTTGTTTAGTCTTTCTTTAAATAAAATTTTTAAAAAAAGAAAGTTCATGCGAGGATCTAGTAGGATAAAGAGACTGATTCATACCCCAAATAATCTAAAATGCTCTTTAATCACAATTAAAATTCCAAAGGGATATTTAAATAGTTTAATAAACTTAAAAGGCAATGTGAATGGGAAGCTAAAGGACCATAATAAACGATTTTGAACTTGTAGTTATTAAGATTCATTACAAAGCTATAATAATATAAAACAGTCTATTACTGTTTTGGAGAGTTGAAGGATGGAAAAATGGATATTAGTCACGAAGATCAAGCTCAGAGACCTGCTCTTGTTCACAAGAGAATTTGAGACAGAAAAAAGTGATATCACAAATTAATGTAGTGATGATGGCCTCTTTAGAAAATTGTCTTGGGAAATGGCTCACTTAGGAGAAAAATTTAAACAAGATCTTTATCTAATATAATGTACAGGCATGGAATTCAAATGGATTAAAACCTTAAGAACAAAATTAAAACTAAAATTATTTTTTCATTTTTATTTTAATATGAATAAAACCAAGCAAAATAAAGCTAATCAAAACAAACCAGTGTAAGTGACACAGGATTTCAAAACAATAAGAAATCGACAATGGCTATCATAATGCCTCTTAATGTCTTCAAAATAGCTACAATTAATTTCAGACATAGTAAAAATCAAACAAAACAGAACAGAATAGAACTAATAAAAACAAAACAATGAATGCAATAAAGGACTTCAAAATAAGACAATAGTAAATCCAAAATAGCTACCATAATGTATCTTGCTATCTTTGAAATAGCTGCCCATGCTATTGGATATAACAAAATCGAACAAAACAAAACAGAATAATGAAGCAATAAAACAATGAAAATGATATAGGATTTCAAAACAAGATAACAGGGAATTAACAGTAGCTACCACCTTCCAAAGGAGATTCCCAGGGCCAGGGATTTAGTTCAGTGGCATAAGTGCCTGCCTGGCAAGCACAAGGTCATGAGTTTGATCCCCGATATTGAAACAAACAAACAAAAAAAAACTGTACTGTTTGTAAAACAGAAAGAGGAGATTCCACATAGATGCCACACTGCATACCATTATCCTCTGAGTAGATGATCAGACCACTGGCCCTAGACCTACAAAATAAGTAAAACTCCAAACACCAAAAGCATCAAGTTGCATTTCACCTCAATACCCATCATCATAGCCTGTGTTTCTCCAGATCAGCTGGTTACTTATGGGAGTGAAGGGTTGGCTCTTCTTGTTTTGCAGTGCATGTACTGGAAGGAGCTGGGGCTGGCCCGTGCATGGTGCTGATTCACCGGCAGAGTTTGCTTCTTGGTGACTTCTTGTTCTCTTCCCCCATAGTCAGTGAATGGTGCTGATTCATGGGGTCTGGCTGTCCCCACCCGCAGTGGGCTGTATATGGCACTGATTCACAGGGAGGGCTTGCTTCTTGGTAGTTTCTTGTTCTCTTCTCCCACATTCGGTGAGTGGCACTGCCCTATGGGAAAAGGCTGGGGTCTGGCTGTTCCCCTGGTGGTCCAGATAAGGCCCAAATTTGCAGGGAGGCCTTGTTTCTTGGTGATTTCTTAAAACTAAAATTCTTAATAAACAATAAAATCTCTATATTCTAGAGATAAAAATCTTCTTAAGGAAAAACCCCAAAAGTATACATCATCAAAAGAATAAAAATAAATGAAAAGGAAAAAGATTAATTTCACTAAATTCACTAAATAAAATCTGTCAGTGAAGGATTTCTCTTCACTGACAAACACCATAGGCAAAATTAGAGGTAGAAGATGGGGAAAATATTTACAATATATTACTCTGAAAAGGGTCTAATTATTACAAGAAGCTCCTTAAAATTCTACAATAACCACTACAAAACTGGGGAACTCAACATAAAAATATGAGGAAATGATATGAACAGGCAATCACAGAGATAAAACTGATGTAGCTATAGGGTTTAGTGATTACAGAAGTACAAATTAAAATAATAAGAGATTCCTACATTCCTACTAGTAGAAAGTTGAACAATAGAAATATTAACTCAATGTTAGAATTTAGAGACTTCTGTTTGCTGGTGGTGGAGTCTGCAATGATGCACACTTTGGAGGAAGAAATCTAGCAATAGTTAAACTAAGAAAATGTATAACAGATTCAGAAATAGCACTCTTGTGTACATAGTTAAAGAAAATGTCACATAGGCCTATATAGGGGCATGTGTGAGACTATTCATATCATCTCCTTTGAAGGAGAAGGGATGGAAGCAACCTAGGTGGTCTTCGGTAGAGAATGCAGTGCTTTGCAGCAAACAAAGCAATGGGCTGTTGGTGCATCATCTAAGTAGTGCATGTTCACAGAACAAAATGGATAGGTCTTTTAAAACAAGTGCCCAGTGAAAAGCACAAAAAACAAGCTCTGTAACAAAATGTCATGTGTGTAAATTGAAAATACCTTGATAAATTAATACACATAAGAACATGTAGACATTCAGACATATGGAGAAAAGGTAAATTGTTGAGGAAACAAAGAATTAAAAAAAACAAAGAGGATTCATGAATGGGCAATTAATGACAATGTTCATGAACTGAGGAGTTTGATAAACTCAACTCTCTGTACCTGAGGCCTAGAAAAGGAAAAGAAAGAGGGAGGGAAGAGGAGAGAGAGAGAGAGAGAGAGAGAGAGAGAGAGAGAGAGAGAGAGAGAGAGAGGAAACAAAAGAAAGAGAGAAGGAGAGAAGGAGAGAGAAAAAAGAAAGAAAGAAAAAGAAAGAAGAAAGAAATGACAATAATTTATGACAAGAATATATATCAAAATCATTTGAAAGAGTACCATTGGAAAGAGGAGGGATGGAACTGTAGGTTTGCAATAAGAAAGAAAAAATGGTAAAATTAAATGGCAAAAATCATGCAGAAAGCAATGGCATGTTCCTCTATGTTGCTGAATTGAATATGATGACAAACCCTACACTAGAAGTTTGAAAAAACTATAGAAATACTAGAAAAAATTGCCCAAAGTATAAGACTCTAACGTCTTTCAAACCAGGGCTAAGTTAACTCAAAATGAGTGTCAATTAACACAATAATAAATAATAACTTGTACCTCACAGTTTTAAGAATTATTTTTAGTTCTAGACTCTCCCAGAGGAAAAAAAATAGGTAAGCTGTAGAAGAATAAAAACTGTATTAATAGGAGACTTATTATGAGTACTACTTAATTCAAGAAACAATGGATAAATAACTCTGAGTTTTTTAAGTTAATGATATTATTTAAAGTTAAAAATAAATCATGGCTAGGGATGCACGTCAGTGGTAGAATGTTTGTCTAACATACATGAAGCCTCAGGTTCAAATCACCACCAGCAAACTTATAATAACAATAAACAAGATAAAAGTTTCCAACCTAAATTCTACATCCATCCAAACACTCAGTCAGATACGAAAGCAAGTTATAGACATTTTCAGACATTCAATAATGCAAAGTTTTTCTTCTACAAATCTCTAAATAATAGCTGAAGAATGGAATCCAGGTCATAGGAAAATTTCATCCAAAAAGATTTGCTAGTTCTAGATAAATATAGAATATCTTTATAAACTGACAATAAAAATTTACAGGCAATCAAAGATAAAAAGGGAGCTAAATATCAATACAACCAAGAGCATAAGATAAAAACCATTACAAAGACAATGAGAAAATACTGTAATGAAAACTTAGATGGCAGGAATGAGTTGATATATTTCAGAAGTTAAAATTTAATAAATAAAAATGTCTTTTAAAAGTCAACAAGTCTCTGATTAGGTTAAAAAATAGAAAGCTAGCTAAAAATTGAGAAAATAATAACCTCTCCTACCCTCCCAATAGCCTTCCCCTAAAGAAAGAACGTTTCAAGCACAATAAGCATACTCAGCTCCATAGAATTAGAACATTGTCAGTATCATTTTTCTGGTGTTTTTTTTCTCTTTAAAATAAAAAGAAATAAAAAATAAAATAAATGCAAATTAAATCAATAAACATTTTTTAGTTTTCACTTACCATATCTGCAAATGTTAGAAAGTGGTAAAGAAGAGAAAGGTGGTCTCTCAGATGAGATGTGACCAAAAGACAAGATGAATATTTAACTTTTACACTGTACTTTGGTCAAAGATATATTGCAATTAAACTCTCCCAACATATTTCCCCTGATGCAAGCACACTTATCCCACCTTTCTTGCCACTTTCTGAAGCAGTTCTGCAAGTCGTCTTCTGTGAGTGTCTTTAGTTACGCTGCTATGGCCTCAATGTCCTGAACTGACTCAAAATATTTACCTTTCATAGTCACTTTGTCTCTGGGGAAGAGACAGACGTCGCACAGTGTCAGATCCAGCAGATGGAGATGCACTGTCATGCGTTTATGAGCCGGTCTTCCACCGGCTGGCACTGGCAGCAGCATTAACCACATTTTTTAATAACACCTCATGAAGACACTGTCATATGAGACATTCATTTTATGTTGCTAGGAGTGGCATGTAAATGACACATGAGAATAGACAGCCACTGGCAGAATCCAGTAAGGCTGCAAATATCCATGTTCAACAATTTAAGTTTCCACATAGTGATATATGCCCGAGAGAAACTTCTAACTATTATCAGGAATATGGGATGGTACAGCGAATCTGAGAAACATCTGGTAAAACTCAGACTTGTACAGTGATGTACTTTGCAGCATTGCTTGTAATGGTGGGAAATGAGATAGTAGATAAAACACACATCAATAAATAAATACAAACTGGGCACAGTGGCATATGCCTGTAATCCCAGCATTATGGGAGCTAAAGCAGAATGATCCAAAGTTCAAGCCTAACCCGGGAACTTAGCAAGACCCTGTCTCAGGATAAAAATGGCCTGTGGATATAACTCAGTGTGAAGGTGCTGGTTTAAATCTGCAGTACAAGAAAGCGAGAAAGCAAAAAAGAAAGAAAGAAAGAAAGAAAGAAAGAAAGAAAGAAAGAAAGAAAGAGAAGGAAGGAAGGAAGGAAGGAAGGAAGGAAGGAAGGAAGAAAGAAAGAAAGAAAGAAAGAAAGAAAGAAAGAAAGAAAGAAAAAGAGGGGGAGGGAAGGAAGAAAGAAACACCTTTTTACATTCATTGTAAAATAAAAGTTCCTAATAATACACCTTGAGTGCTGATGAAGGATGAGGGAATTAAGTGTTCATTAGCTGTATATACAGTTGCTGGAGAAAAATTGTTTTTGTTTTTTGTTTTTTGTTTTGGTACCATGGATTGAACTCACGACCTAGAATTTGCCAAGCAGGCACTTACACTGCTGAGCTAAACCTCCAGTCCTGCTAGAGAAAAATTGAAAGTATAAAAAATGATATTCACATTCTTTCAAATGTACATAAATAATTATGATATACACTGATTAAAATCTACATAGCAAACGTCACTCAAATAGCAAAATTTAAGACAATTAAGATTTAAAAGTATGAGATATTTCTAAAATAACACATTAAAACTGACAAGTTTAGACTTTTTTACTGATAAATGGACACCTAGAAAATGTAAAATAATTAATCTTTATATACTTACAGAGCTTAGAAGTACATAAAGCAAAAACAGAAACTAAAAGAAATAGATAACTCCATGATCAAAATGGAAGCCAAAATAGCAACTCAAGTAAAAACATAAAAGTAGGGGTATAGATAATTAACAATTATTCACTAATAGCTATAAATGGAATTTAATACTCAAAACCTAATGCTATCTTCCCCAAACATAATTCAAACAATTTGGGAGAACTGATTATACTACAGAAAAATTTTTTCAAAATTCCAAACATTAAAAATAATATAGATCTCATTCACAGGTTTACTAGTGACTAGAAAGGGAAAGTAAAGAAAATAGAAGGTGGACAAGAAGGGAGGAGGAAGAGTTGTGACATCCTGTAACACGGCACTTGCAGATTCCCAGGAGAAGGGCTGATTCTGTGCACAAAGCCATTCTTCCCTCTACAAGTCCTAGATGAACATCTACTTGGTGCACAACTATGGATGTGACAGTTCCTTCTCTCAGGGAGTGCATGATTCTGGAATAGAAGAAGCCAATGCCCATGGGTGTAGGGTACCAAGAAACTAGCCCTCATCCACGGGGCTGAACACAGAGAGACAACCTAGAGACTGTTTTCATCCCCAGATGCAGCACCAAAATAAATACCAGGTGTTTGCCTGAACACTGTCTCCGTGGTTCTTACTGAAAATCCAAATGCTTCTGGAAGGAAGGCAGAACAGTTCTAAAACTCACGATGAAAGCAAGGTTTTCTAATGGAATCAGACTAAAGGTGGGGCCAGGGGTGGCTAAAAGAGGCAAAGCAACAGGACCAGGCTGGAGGAAGAAGAGAAAGATGTGGACCGAGTTCAGTAAGGAGTGGGCAGAGTACTGCAAACCAAAGTCCAAGATGCCATATTTAGCCTGGGTTGATATTGTTTAGAAAGCAAGTTTAGGATAATTCTGGGGGAGAAATCTTAATGTGTCTCTCTTCCATCAGTAATTGTTCCTTTCTTGTAGCACAATAGGGTGGGGAAAAGAGAGAGAGAGAAAAAGAGAGAAGAGAAAGGAAGGAATTGACATTCCAATGTGTATTTTCACATAAGGATTTGTATTGGGCCCCATTCCCACTCCCACATCTTCCTATTAGGGAGAATTTTCTGTGAGAATGTATCTGCAATTAGCAACAAGTTTTGGATCCATTCTGAATTTTCTTAGTGTTTGAAATATGTTCTTGGTACTTTTTGACTAGTTCAATACTCTCCAGCACTTCACTGTGTTTTAAGACTTTGAGGCACATGGAATAGGAAGAACAAGGCTTGATGGCCCTGGGAAGGATACTGGGAAATGTCCTGCATCAAAGAAAGTAGCCTTCCCTCATTTTCATTAGCATCTACTCCATGTTGGAGTATGCAGAGCCCACAGCTTGGTATCTGGCTGCTCACATGGATTTGGTACCAAGAAGAGGCTCATAAGTGTTTGCTGATAAATAAGTGGAGGAAGAAAGAGAGCACAGATGACAGAAATAATATGCCATGGCTTAAGTACTTGATTGCAATCTATACTTCCTCAGTTCCCATGAAGTCTGTGACATTAACATTAGACAAGTTCCCTCTTACTTGAGCCCTGCAAAGGCTCCTGCAAGGGACCAAAGGGTCAAGCTCATCTTGTATGAGAGCTGACACGATGGTCATAGGGCCAGGGTAACTACGGGAGGACTTTTCTTGTGAACACATTCAGGCTCTAGGTTGGTACAGAATTCTCTTGGACACTGAAGTCTCAAAAGAAAGCAATGCGTGAAAGAAAGGGAGAGTTGAACTGAGTTGTGGGTCTTTAAATGTTTCTCCATGCTCACATTTTTTTGATAAGGAATCACATGCTTTGATAAGGAACAGCCCCAGGAGGCACCAGGGCAATGAATTCATCTTGCTCTCCAGCTGCCTTTACAGAAGAACTGCTATTTTCTTCTAGCAAAGCAATGTTACATACATTCAGCTAAGTTTTTTTTCCTAATGGAACTAAAAGCCTTATCATAGACAAGATCCACCCATTTAATTTAAGAGATGGTCAGAAGGTAGAGGATTGCTTAAATGGCAATAAAGTTATTGGAGAAACTGATTAAAGTCACACACATGTGCAGTTACAGACCAAAGTTTATATTAAAAAAAAAAAAACCCTCCTTGGAATAAAACCAAATGATCGCCTGGATCCTAACGTGAAGTGATATTGTTCCAATTTTTCCTTTATCAGACAAAAGTAGAGGTCTTTCCATGTAGCCTTTTGACATAGAGCTAATTTAAAGAAGATTTGGGGATATGATGCAGGATCAGATGCCTTCGCAAATTCCTTGCTGTTTTCATTTGAAATCTCTCATTTATGCTCAGATTTCCAATTGGAAATTTAATGACTTTTTCTTTAAGGGAAGTTGGCAAGCTGGGTTGCTTTAACTATAAATTTCCCAAAGGTAAAAGATCAGACATCATTATAAAAATAGAAAATATTCCCATTGTCCTTGTGAGATGTTTCTCCTACAAGACGTGAGGATGTTTCTGAACAGCAGATGGCTTTTGGTAAAACAAAGTTGAAAAATATGTGAAACTCTTGACATTGGAACTACTTCCTGAGCTGTGTCAAGTTTTGTGGCTGCCCAGAGTAACTGAGACCATTCTATTTGTGGCAACGAGCTCGCTGGAAAGTGCCTCAGCAACAGAAACACTCCTCATCTGCTGCCGGGCGATCCTCACTTCAACTTTGGAAAAATTCTCCATCCTCTGGGCCTCAGAATTCCTGACTGCCAAACAAGGAGGTTGGTGACCTTCAGGGGCTCTTCACACAGGATATTCTCTAATTTAAGGCTCGTTAACATATAAGATGGCTTTTACATTCACTGTTAAGGAACATTTTTTTTTTCCGACTAGCAAAATATCAGATTGCTGAGTAATTCCTCAAATCAGACATGGATCATCCAGTGCAATCAAGTAACCCATTTCTACAAGCAGCCCAAACTGACCTAAAATGATCTGCCTCTGTCCCACCCAGCCTTCCAGGAGCCCGATTCAAAGAACCAATTATATCAGAGAATAAAGAGACGCCCTCCAAAACAAAAACAAGTTCAGAACTGCTTTCTCATACTACTAGGTACACAGCCATATCTTTGCTGAAAAAAGCAACTTGAGTTGTGCCCCACCCGCCTTTTTCAAACTGAGGGAAGATCTGAGCAGTTTAACAGCTCTTGGAAGCCTTTAGGGCCTAGAACCAGACTATCTGTGCCTGTGTATCCAGATCCTACATACTGCCAGAAAAATGCACAGCAATTGTACTGAATATATAGGCTAATTACGATGGCCAGTCTACGGCCCACAGAGCAGAGGCTTGGAGCGAGGAGACCACTTAACAAGGACACTTAGCAAGGAATTTACTGAGGCATAACTTATGTATCATTTTAATTAATTAATTAATTGAGAACGTTCTTAGGGTAGCTTGAAAGGGAAATGCTGAAGGGAATTAGGGAAGCTTTTTCCCCAAGGCTGGTGCCACTTAGGGAGGTGGATGCTGTAAGGACCTCCTCACAGAGCTACGCAGAGGTGTCCATAGGCTTCTTCCTCACAGGCACAGGCCTTCTTTGTCCCAAACCCTGCACTCACTGTGGTCACACAAAGTACCAGTGTGACTGGATGTGACTGTGTGTGCTCCCCATAATTTCCTCAGGGGGTGGTGTGTAGTGGACATACAGGGGGTAGGGAGACAAACAGCTGGGGTTCTATCCTAGGTGCGGCGAGCAATGGCACTGTGGAACCTTATAGCACTGACCGGCCACTCACTCTGATCTAAAAGAAGGAGGAATCCTGCTCCCTCACGGGTGCACACTGAAGCCCCTGTCTATAGTGACTGAGACTTGTACCGTTCATCCACTTCCTGGTTCCACAGGCCTATTTTACACCGGTCTCCGCAGGCCTTGTGGCAGGCTTTGTTTACCCCCTACAAATACAAGGAACATATTTTCTTTGTCAGCCCAAAGAAGCTGAACAAGTCCATGCTAATGACCCCTGACCTGCCCCGGGAATAGAGTCAAGAGTAATCACACACCGAGGCACCGTGCACAGAAGCAATGGAGAGTTAGTGCTGGGCAGAAAAGTCTGGGGCAAATGTTAAGACAGGACAGACAGGACCTTAAATCGGTTTTGCCACTCAGACACCAAGAATCCTTGAGCCCTGACAATCGTGGCCTTGTCAGACCCCACCAGTGACGACTGGGGTTGAGAGAGTCAGGTTAAATTTCCTGACCTCCTTGTCCCAGCCTGACTGGGGTCATTTCTCATTCAAACCACAAGTCCTTGCTAGCCACTGTGTCTGTGCAGGTATGCGTGTGTGCAAACACGCATGTGCAGGCACACACACAATTGTGTATAAACAGACCCAGCAAAACAACAGCTTCTCAGGCCAAAACTGCCTTCAGCTTGTTAACAAAAGGAGGAAACACACCAAAGACAACTGAAATGTGGTCATTATTTGAAACTGGAGATGAAAGACCTGCTTCAAATATTAGAAACACCTTTATGAAATAAGAGCTTAAAAATTCCATTTAGCAAACAAAACAGGAATAGAAAAAGCGATAAAATATAAAAATAGCAAAATGTTGGGCATATATGTTTAGAAGATAACCTTGTATTAGTATCACTCACATGAAGATTTTACTTTTGTTAAATCAATAATCACATGATTTCTTTTCTGTGCCGTACTTTCGCTTTGTAAACCACTTTCTGATCGGGCTGCTGTCCTTCTAAAGGCTCCCAATTGTTAGCTGAACAAAGAAATATGAATATTAAATGGATGCAATATTCTCATAAGCACTCCCACGTAAGGTTTGAACTTGGAAGCCAAAATACTGTCCATTAACTCAGCAAAACTTGGATCCTCATGACCTATTGCAGTCTCACGGCCTTGTGTGGAAACAACACGCTTTCTCAGCAAAACCAGCTTCTTTAGAGCAAGCTTACCTTTTGCCTAGCCTGGGAGAGATATCGGTAACCTACATTCAGCATTTGCTCTGACAAAGATGAAGAACAAGATCCTAATTTGGGGGGCACGCTTGATGTCGAAAAAATATCAGTTAGTGAAGATTATTAGCTATCTCTGAGTTGACAAGAATGCAGGATTAAGTTTCTTTAAGGCAATTACACTTTTGATGACCCCTCTGCATATAAAACATGTTAGCTAATGGGGGTGCAGAGGAGCAGACTTAAGTGTTTGATCAGGAAATCCTGCGTGAGCATATTGGATGGAAATTTGATTAGTAGCCTTAGTGACGGGCGATCAGATCCTTCGGGTCTGCACAATCAGATCTGGCATGACTTGCCTTCTTGTCTCTTTGAAGGAGGCGAACATTTGTGCAGAATCAAGACAGTGCTGGGTCCTTGATTTTTTTTTCTGGGTCCGTTTCTTTAAGTTATTGCAGACTACAGCCTGAGAAGTACCTTTTATTTTCTTTTAACAATATGTTTGCAGTTACCTCAATGTTGAGGAATAAAATAAAATCGGTCTTTCCCTGAAAACTTGAGGGACAGGGATATAGAAAAAGAAAAACAGAGCCAGAAAGGAGCTAGGAGATGACCTTTACAAGACTCATGGCAAAAATTTTGCTAATAATACTGGATGCATCACTGCAGGGGGTTCCAAATGATTCTTCCCAGGACCTCATTTTACAGAGAAGGCAGTTCTTGGTACCTTGAAGTGGCTGAGCAAATGGTTCAGGAGTTGAGCCTGAAAAGCAGGCTCCTGGCCAAGGCTTTTGAGTACCCCATGCTTCTGCCTTCTTCATGTTACAAGTAGGAATACTGAGTCAGAGAGAAGATGCAATTCTCCCAAGGTGAATCAGTTATGCCTACAATCAGAGGCTCCTTCCCTCCTCATCCAAAGTTCTTCTCTTAGGCCTCAAAATTCTACTTTCCTCTATCATACTGGCCAAATCAGCCTGTGCTGGGTGCTTTACATCCATCTTTCCACACAGTTATAAAATAATTTACAGAAATGGAGAGGATTTCTGTTATATGTAGTGATGCTCTAATCACACAGCAAGAAAAAAAAGTGGGGGAGGTGAATGATATCACATCTATTTCATCCTGGAGTCCTTTCTTCTTTTTTTCTAAAAAATAAAATAAAGCTGGGCTAATAAATAAGGATGGATTAATTCCAGCAATATTTTATTTAAAAAAGAATTAAAATATGTTAATGAATTCATATTGTAAAAATGTGTTATTGCATGTGTTTAGCATGAAGATCAGGATTCTATTTCCATAATGTGTATTTAGTTAAACAACAGGTATTTTGCACATGCAAACCAAGGCTCAGCATCAGCAAGCTGTTGTGGCCAGATTCAGGCTTCAAACTCTGCTTTGACGAACAGTCTCACACATGCACAAATGTCTGCACATCTCTCTCTCTCTCTCTCTCTCTTTCTCTCTCTCTATATAATTTCTCTATATCTCATTCTTCTCTATATCTCATTTTTCTCCTTTTCACATAGATTGAAAATTCCCATGTTCCTATTTTCATGTGAACATTAAATCACGGACATGTTTATAAAGGAAATGAAACAAAGCAATTCTGAGATCTCTCACTAGGAAAAGTGATCAATGGAGGTTCTAGCATCAGACTGATCTGAGTCACAGAAAAGTCAATTAATTGTGATGGCCATGATGGATCGATTATCCTGGAAATCCACAATATGACTTCAGTCCTGCAGCCTGACAAGGAGACGTACATCAAATGCACTGGCCCTTTCTGAGGAAGTGATAACAGAGGGAAAGGGATAACAGTTCACCTCGGATGGCATGGCCTCAACAGGCAGAGATGGCATCTGTCCCTTCCTCAGCCATTCTGCCATTTTAAAATGGCTTACTTTTTATAATGGCTTACTTATCATGAGTGAATGCATTTTTCAAATACTGTACAATACGAAAATTAAAACAGCAACTTGTACTTTTTGCCAGGGAAGGGAGGACACATATATACACATGTTAATCTCTGTCCAGATGAACTGTTTGTTTTTTTCAGGTTTAAATGTTTACCCTTTTTTTGAAAAAGTTTAGCCCTTGCAAAAGTAATTCACAAAAGCACAGAAGACAAAAGAATTTCCTAGGTCTATCACCCAGAAAGAACTACCATTAACATTAATAGTACATTTTATTCCAGACATTTTCAATCTAACATACAATTATAATGGTTAAACATAATCAAAATTGCCACACAAATGTTTGAAAAAAAATCACAGATTTTTTTCTGATCATGAAACTAATAGGAACCCTTAGAGAAAGTTTAGGATGAGGAAACAGAATAGTACACAGAAAAATATGAAAATTCCAGCATCCTACCCCTCAGCAAGAAACCCTCTTACTGGGAAGCCCCTGGCTCGGACAGACTCCCTTCTCCAGCGCTGGGTCCTCGGCTCCAAGACCCTGCTGTCCTGTCTCTGTGTCCTGGATGGGAAACAAGGGAGTGTCCTTGCACTAGTGCTGCAACTGTGTCTGGTTAAGGCCAGGCTGTGAGTCCCCCAGGCCCTGGGGCCACACACACTACCCCACAGCCCTTCATCTTCTTGGCTACTTCATGTCAAAATACTCATATTTGTTTTTTACTTATTAGCTAATACCTTTCGCCAGCCACCCCCCACAGCAGCCTGTTTTAAATATTATGGTCCTAATTACACCAGATGATTATTGAATGACCAAACAGGGAGGGCAGACCCTGATCACACTCAGGAGGCCCAGCCTCTCTCTTACCAAACAAACTCTTTTTTTTTTTTTTTTAACACCATCCAATGATGTCACCCGTTTGCGGTTTCTCTGGGACTTTATTAAAATGTTTGTGACGGAGCCAATGTAAACCATCCTAAATCCAACACAGAGCTGAAAGGACTGATTTTAGGGAATGCAAAGATATGGATCATTGGGCCTGTCGAAGCCCCATCTTGAGCCAATTATTGGTGTCATCTTGAGCCAATTTAATCAATCCAAGAGGGATTGGGGGGTGAAAGGAGGCGCAGTCAGGGGTTGCGAGCGTTGGTCAAACATGCTGGCTCAAATGCTTGTGTCATGAAAGATACGGAGCCCCGCTCTGGGTTTCAGTTGCTGCTCTCACATGCACTTTTGTCCTGGGTTATCCTATCCCGTTCTGCTTTCAGTTGCATTATTGGGTTTATTTGAAATTACTAAGCAGTGCTGGTCTCAGTTTGAAAGTTCAAACCCTAGAAATTCTTGAAGGTCACTTCTCACTTGAGACATAGTGTCAGGGAAGCAGACCTCACAGACATCCTGACATGTGGTCCAGTTAGGGGACCTAGGGAAACAGTCCTTCCAACTATCTCATCACTGACTGCTTGGACCAGGAAAGGAGCAGACTGAGCAAGATGCTTAGAGACAGAACCCAGCAACTAACAGCATCCTGGAGTATTTATTTATCATTGAGCATTTCTTTATCTTTTTAAACTGGCTCTCCAGCATTATAAATCATAAAGAGGATGTTTTTCTCACTTAAAAAAAAAACTAGAAGGCAAAGACATAGAGTCACCATCCCCGGAAATGTCTGCTGATGTCAAAAGCCAAAGTAGCCTCAGCTACAGCTTTTACAGTTTGTGCCTCAAACAGGTGACATAAAGGCAGACAAGACATAAGCAGAAGGTTATATATTTCCTTCACAAACCTGTATTAAAAGATTAAGATATGTGGCACAAAAATACTCTTATTTGTCAATATATTTATGTATACTTATCCATGTTCAAAGAAAAAAAAAGATACAAGGGGTGAAACCAGAGTTGGGGTACAGATCAGCAGTCCCATCTTTCTTGCCTGCCCTACCCAAGTTTCAAAAAACTCTTATCCCTCTGCTCTCGGGCAGAGGATAACCTTTTACATTTTCTTGTGCTGCAGAAAGGATCTACGCTGGTTTCTGAGTACTTTGTGTGTTCTGATGAATAAAATCCATCAGTATCCTCAGCTCTTCTCCAGGACCAGTTATTTGTCTTGGATGCAGTGCTGTGTAAGCCTGGCACAGTTTAGAGGACTAAGACAGCAGAGAGCCGGTTTACTGTGCCTCTCTGTGTGAGCAAAGACCACAGAGCGAAACGTGGGCAGAAAGCACAAGTGTTTTCACACCCACAGAATGAAAGAGAAAAGTCGTCTTGAGTATTGCAATATGTAGTCATTGTCAGTTCACAAAGGAAGTGTCTAAAACCTTAACTAGGAACCAAAAACTGGAATGGTCCTAAATTTATTCACTATAAAGAACCCTGCCTCCCCACCATGGAATTATTTTCAGAAAGCGATGAAGATTGAATTCATCCCTTCCTATAATATGCAATCCGAAAGCTGTTTTGATTGAAACTGACTTTCTTTCTATTTTAACTTATTCCCAGAGACTGATTGCTAAACTTGTAATTTCTGTGAGCTTATTGTACTGCAGGGGCAATTCAGGAGCTTCATTACTCTGAAATGTATTCAAAACAAATCCAGAATTAACTTTAATCACTGTGACCTCTGAGGAAGACCAGGAAAGGCAGCTCTGGGATGGGGTGGCTTGGTCTCCAAGTCAGTATCTCTTGAGAATGTGTTAGTCTGTTTAGAAAGCAGGATAATCCTAACTTTCAATTACAGGAGGAAAGGGATTTTAAATTAAAGACTCAAGGTAGGTCCCCCAAGTGCGAAGATCAAATGCTGTAGTGCTTTCAACAAGCAAACGCTACTGCCTGTCTCAAGGCAGAGGCCAGCAGGAATGCAGGATTTATAAACAACGCTCTGCTATTTATTGGAACTGCCCACCCAAATCCAAATCTTCCTCTCTTCGATAGTGGACTATTTACTGCAGTTTAAACCAGGGTTCTGCAGCCCTGCTGGGGTCTGCAATTTATTACTTGCTGCAAGAGCTCAGACCCAGAGTTTAAAAGTCCCTAGTTGAAAGTTTATACCAGTCAGGACAGAAAATTATTCTCTCTGCCTAGGTTGAAGCACATTACTTCTTTATTGAATTAATTATGATAAGGATCATAACTTTAAACGAGGGGTGAGGTGCTGGCTTTCCGCTGGGATTGCTTGGAGCAATTTTCATCCAAGCATTTTTGTGGAGTTATTGAGTCTGGCAGGTCTGAACTTTGGAGAGGAGTAACTTTCTCCAGAACTTGAAAGGGGTTGGACATTGATCCAGGCAAAGCTGTACCAGATTCCATGTCTCGAGACAGGGAAATTTGCACTGCATGCTGAACAAATAACTGTGGGGCCGGATGAAAGACAGCTTAGCAGCTCCTCATGTGGCCTCGAGCTTGGCCTTACTTTGGCAAGCCTGGTTGAGAAGGGCAAGGGACAAACAGGGAAAGAAAGGTCCCCGGCAAGCCCATCCTCCCCTTCTTCCTAACCTTTCAGCCTAGCCTGGGCTTCAGGATTGCATGAGTGGCATACTAGATCTGATGTGCCGCGCATGACAGGACACTGCAAGGGATGCTGGCTTCAAGATCACAAAAGTGATCACTTAAAAGCACTATGACTCAAAATGTCCCTTCCCACCTCTGTGTCCTGCCTAGTGACTCTGGATTAATTTAAAAAGTGTGTATGTATATACAATATTGATAGATAGATAGATAGATAGAAAGCATATATTTTACATTGAAATATTTCACGTGCACATATCTAAACCTGGCATTTGGTTAGGTCTTAATTAAAGATTGTCATGATTATTATCATTATCAGGGAAGTGAAAAAGTTGAGCTAAATCAATGTCTCCTATCTTTCTGAGCTAAAATTTCCCCCAGCTCTGCCCCATATCCCAGGTGACCATGCAGCAAGGGTGCCTGTGGTCCCAGTCCTCCATGCAGGACCAAGCTTAAGAGTGCTCCCCACCAATACCTGGGGCCTGGAGTCTTGTTGCCTAGGCACCCAAGTGCTGCAGCTCTCATGGATGTCTCTCCCATAAACCCCAAGCTAGACCCCGGTGGCCTGCCCCTGTCAAGGAGGAAGAGGCATTTCCTAGCACACCTTCCTGCTAGATCAGGGTGACTTTATAATTTATCATCCAAACAAGAACACTGATAAAATAGTGAAGGGGGCACTGCTAGTAATTATTCTGAGACAACAAGCACAACTTGTTGTCTGCCAGCACCTGACAGGTATGGTTACCATTCTCAGATCACTGTAAGTCTCAGATGTACGAGAACATTTCATTAACACGAGCTACACCAACCACGTTCGCCTCTTAAAACAAGCCGTCCCTGATGGCTCCTGCTTCCCCCAGATAGTGTGGTCTGGAAGGACCCTGAACACCCGCACCAGCTTCTAACCACACAAATATTACAGTGTTTTCTGCTTTTCTTCACTGTTCCTCCTGGGTAGGAGATTGTGAAGAAGGGGCTGATAGACCCCCATGTCTAAATCATCTCTGAGGACTTAAAAGAAAAGGGACCTAGGGTGGCCCCAAAACCCAGGCTTTTCATGTCCCACAGTGCAGGGCAGTGGCTCCCAGATGACAACCATCTACAATCCAGTGCAGTTTTGCAGTTCTCCCCACAACGCTAGCAGCTACCACTTGCATGTGATTGCAGGGCACCTCATCCTGGCTCGGGATTTCACATGCTTTACTGCATTTGAACCTCTCCAGGATCCTATAGGAAAGTGGAGAAGTCCACTCTGCACTGCAGTGACCCAGTTAGACTGTGAACCCTAACAGACAGGCACTTAGAAACAAAGACTTATGTATAAGGTGAGGATGGGCTGAAGCCTCCCTTCTCAGTATGGCCCTTGGCAAGTTTTCCATGCATCCAATTGGCCGAGCAGCCTGCCATGGGTCAGGCTACCCACAGGTCTTGCCCTGGGGCCCTGGCTCTAGTCCTAGCCCCCTCAGAAGGTCAGCTCAGCTGAGAGATGCCTCCCTCCCAGGGGCATATCTGACCCTGATACGACGTGTACCTCCTTGGAGAGGGTTTACTATGATCCTGCCACCTCCAGGTCTCCATTCTGGAAATATGCCCACAGCCAATCCACCAGCATAACCTTCTGGAAGCTAGGTCTCCTTGGAAGTTGGCCAGTTAGCAATCAAATGCCCAATAGTCAGGAGGCCTGGAGCTCCCTCCGTCAGGTACCAAAGCCACTGAACACCCACCCCAGGGCATTGGCAGACAGGACACCCACAACTGAGACAATGGCCTTCCCTCCTGTGCCTTCCTCTCACCTGTGTGCTCTCCACCCTCCCCTGCCACCCCACATGGAGCCCACAGACTTGCACTGTTGAAACTCCTCTAAAGGGGTGGCCTTCATCTGTCAAGGAAAAGGCACCACAGCTGGGAACTGGGCTCAGTGGTCTGGCCCAAGCCCTGAGCCTCCCTAAGTCAAGCCTCTGTGCCAGAAGGGTCCTTTCCTCTCCGTGGGGCCAGCAGGGGGGTAGTGGAGCAAGTATCAGGTTTCTCAGCTTCCTGCAGGGCAAGGCAAACAACAAGATTGTTAGAGCTCAGTGGGACTTAGGCTGAAAACCTGTATAGGACCCAGGAGCATTTTGAGAGTTGCATGGAATGGGACAGGGCTGGGAGCCTGACAAGTTCTGGGCAGGGTGGCCTGCCCGTCTTTCAGTGTGTGCTCTCATTCAAGGGACCATGATTTTTCAAGAAAACAGTATCCATTTTTCATACTAAAATGTGAATAACTAAACGTTTCTCATGCTCTGTATTTCATAAAACTGTTTCAATGAAAACATGTAAATAACATTTTTAATGCAACCTTTCAGTCACCACCTCCCTCAGTGTTCAAATGCATACACACACATTCTCTCTCACACACTCTCACGTGTGCGTGTGTACATGCAAATGATTCCCTATCTAAATCAAACTATTTCGTATTTCTTTGATGGCTGAGACTCTCACTTCCTGCCAGGTATTTATACTACCTACTATTCATTAAAGCATCCTCCCCACTTTGTTTCCTTAATTATTTAAATGCATCCTTCATCTTCAGCCTGTTTGTCACCACCTCCAGGAAGCCTTCCCCATCTGCATGGGCCTAGGCTGCATTAGGAGCTGCCCACTGTTCCAGAAGAGCCCTCACAACCCACCCCATCGTTGCTTTCTAGTCTAACTCTCCTACCAGGCAGGGCCTGGGTCTCATTTTCCATTTTATCCTGATGCCCAGCACAAGCCTAGGCTCCGACGAGGTTCATGAGAAGTGCCAGTACACAGGTGTGCCCCTGACAGATGCATCCACAGAGACATGAGCTCCTCCTCCTCCTTGACAAAATTCCTAGGAACCATTTTGCCCAGGGATAAAAAAGGTTGGGGGACCAAATCAAGAGTTTGAAACATTGCAAAAAGCTCTGTACTTCTCAGTGTGCTATGGGAGTCTCCGAAGATACATGACCCCCATATGCTAAACTAGTCAGCTGGTATGCCATGCCAAGTGTGGTGTCTGTGACCTCCCAGACCTGCAGCAGTGCCCACACTGCCCGCTCTCACTTACTAGGTCTCCCAGAGCTCTGCAGATGGCTTTGTAGATCACACAGGTCATCATTCAAGGTTTTCATGACAGCTAATGCTTCTAGCCTACGTTTTCCTGTCTCATGAACCTAACACAACAGCACATTCCTTTCTGCCCACCCCCTCCCCAGGTCAAGGGCCTATCCAGAACCAGAGCCTGCATCGCACAGCAGGAGCTGCTCAGAACACATCGCCCCCTGCCACACACAGGTGTGTCCACCTGCCACATGGCCGCACACCCAGGCAGGAGAGGTCAGAGTGTGGGGACCAAGAGCATTGGCTCTGGAAATGCTGAAGGTTCAAGTTCTGAGTTCAGCACTTTTACCAGATGGGAGACCATGGGCAAGATACTTAACTAGTCTGAGCCTCCATTTCTTCATCTGCAAAATGGGAAAAACAATTCTTTTAACTTTGCAGGGTTGGCTAAAGATTAAATCTACCTAAGCATCCTAACGACCTCCAGGCACTCTAAGTACTCTAAGTCAGCAATTGTGATCCTGTGCCACACGTGGAAATCTACACTGCTGTCCTGTGCCTTCCCATTAAGTCACCCTCAGTCACAAACTAGGAAGTTCCTTTCTTTGACTTTCGTAATCCTCAGTGCCCTGTGTCTAAGGGTTATTTTAGGACTCATATTTATTCACTCAACAAACATTTAAAGAGCACTTACAACCTGCGAGGCCCTGGGGGACCAAGATAGAACAAGACCTAGCCTCGTCTTGAGGACACACAGGCCGTTTGAGGTAATCGAAGGTAATGGTAAATCAGATGGAGGGTGGGTAATCTAGGTTCAGGAAATCTGGGGAGGTGTCCAGTGGGAGAGGACACTTAAGTGCTAAAGGTTACATCACTTGAGGGGATGAGAGGGGTGGGCTGCACTGGCTCACACTAACGCATGATGACAAGCACCACAGCCAGCCAGCCTACTTCTTGGGCATTGTCTTGGTGCCAAGGCCAGTGCCCAGCATTCTGGCCACACTATCTCAGGGAAGATTCATCCCGGCTGTGTGTAAATGGACAGCCTTGAGTTTAGATCACAACCATACCCTAGTGCCTGCAGTGTTGCCTCAGGTGCTGCTCTATAAATGCTTGTGAAATGAGCAGAGATCAAATACTGCTATGAGGCTGCTTCTAAAAACATCTCCAACCTGCACACTAAACTATACCCTTATCGTCCCCCTTGTTTTATTCTGAGACAAGGTCTCGCTAAGCCTCTAAGTTGGCCAGCCTGAGCTTGACCTTGGAATTGTTCTGTCTCAGCCTCCCAGAGTCATGGGACCACAACTATGCACCACCCAAACCAGCAATGAGGCCCATCTTACAGAGGAGGAAACTGAGGTGCAGAGAAATTAAGTGACTTGCTAAAGGGTACTCAATGGGTACTGGTCAGATGGAGCTGGGATTGAAGGAGCTGTCTGGTCTCAGCTGGTCTCACCACTATTCACTTCTTCATGTATTGGTCAGGTCAAACTCACCACTCAGGTTGAAGGAGAGAGACCAGCCTGCAGGAATTTTGGCAGTCAAACCAGCCACTGCTTCACCTACGTGGAAGGACCAGGTCAGGAGCACCAGGCCTACCTCCCTTGAAGTAGGCTCTGTGAAGAGACTGACCAGCAGGGTGCCACTGCTTAGTCCATCAGCCCAAGGCTGCTGGCTCAGTGGCCGGTGTTTATATTTCTCCTTCAGTCTGGAGGCTGCAGACTGAAATTATCTCCACTGTGTCGTGTCAGCCTGTCCTGAGCTTCACTCTAGCCCCAGCGCCTCCCAGCAAGCCCAAGGCAGTCACAGCTGGAGCCTGATAAGGACTTCTAAGTCCTGTGGGACTGGCCTCTCCCTTCCGTAGCCTGGGCCATAGAAGAGCCTGTTCAGCAGGCAGTGCTTCCCGAAAAAGATAGAGGAGAAGAAGTTAAAGGGACCCCCTACCCCAGCCCAGCCCAATGAGAGCCATAGTGGTACCAACCGCAAAACCCTGAAGGAGTAGAATCTACTGCTAATCCCAGGTCTTGTGGCATCTCAGGTCACGTGAGGACAGGTGATTTCCAGGAGACAGAAGACATGCAAGGCCTCCCGCATCTTTCGTGGCCACCCTCACATCTTTGTAATGAGATTCTGTGCAATGCTGAGCTGGTTCCCTCCCCTCTGTGGGCCACAGCGACTTCGTCTATCCAGTGAGGGACTAGGGTAGATGATCTTGGATGGTATGTAGGAATTTACTTCATGCCAAATTCTGCTAAGCTCCCTCAGGGCAGGAGCCACACATCATTTTTATCTGTGTCCCCAGCAGCCAGCACAATATCTGGCATTCAGTATGCTCAAGAAGTTTGTTGACTGGATGAATGAGGAAGATCTATCTTCTTCTCTTGCCTGTAGTGAATTCGCATTCCAAGCCCAGGATACTTGTGGCCCTGCCACACCCAGAACCCAGCTCAGTGTTCCCCTTAGCCAGGTCTAACTCCAACCTATATCATAGCCTATAAATCAATCTTTCTCTGTCATAAGAGGTCTCAATGAAAATCACGTAATACGCTGTAGGAGCTCAACAAATGCTAGCAGTTACTATTATTATGTTTTCAGGTAAGCTCCTTTTTTATAAGGTCTCAGTGATGAGTAGAAAATAAACAGGTATCTTTCCTTGATCAGTCCTGAGGACAATCCCAAGAATAAGCCTCTAATGTAATGCCCCCAGTAGTGGTATACTGGGTGCTGGCATAAGAAGAAGATAGGGCAGGCTTCGCAGAAAAATATCAGAACCCAGAGGACAAGGATCATGTCTCAGAGCCTGAGGAGGCACACAGACAGGAAAGGAGCTTGTTAAACGGGCAGACCAAATCGACGTGTGTAATAAGGGGTTATGTCCTCTCCGGCACCTTGGGAAAGGATACGGGCTCCTTGGTATCCAGTGCTAAATATGGAGACATAGAGCCCTGAAATAGACAGGCATTGCAATTTCTCGCACTTGGTAAATTTCTTATACTTGGTACCATATCCTAGGCAAGCCACAGGATATGGTTTAGGGCTAGGATATGGTACCAAGGGTAAGAAATCTGCAAAGCTAAACTATCAGCAGTACAAAGCAATTAAAGACACAGAGAGTAGAGTGCTAGGCCATGGCATACTTAGTTAGCCTTGAATTCTACTTCAAAATCCTGATAAAGACTTCTGCTCCTTAGGATATTATGGATTTCGTATTCTTTTTTTTTTTTTTAAAACTAATGAGTGCTGAATGAAATACATCAAACATGTTTTGAAGTGCAGAGCTGGACGTGGAATAAATAAAATAAGGAATCTCTAAACATTAGAGGTGAGGAGTCAGGAATCCAGCCTGGAGGATGAGTGTTAAACCAGGGTAGCTCCCAGGCATTGCTGACACCAGGACATTAGACTCTCAGGCTCCTCGGCAACAGAAAACACGAGGTCATTGGGTAGGCATCTGATCTCCATCCTGTCCCATGGCTGACACTGAATCACAGGTCCTTGAAGGGCTACACCCTTAGCAAAAGGATAGGCTAGGAAAAGTCTTCCCACAACAAAGAGAAATGTGGTAACATCTTACACACCTGTGCAAGTGGCAAAAAGGAAAAAAAATACAACAAAGACTCCACTCAAAATTCATAGCCAAAGTCTTGTACTCTGCAGATCTGGCTTTCAGATTTATAATTTGAATCCTGCTCAGTCCAGGATCAAGAATCCCCACATCGAGAAATTAAAGAATTTCCAGGCAGGTGGTCTCCGTAACACTGGGGGAAAATAAAAGCAAATGCTCTCTAGAAGATCACACATACCATCAACTCAGGTCCCTTATGTTCCCTATAGGTTTACAGCAATCAAATAGACTTCATGATAATAATAATAAGGCACAGTAGAAACAATGACTAGAAATCATCACAAGTAGCTAATAGTAGAATTGCATCCAGAAAGATCAAGATCATGGGATGATTGGATATAATATATAATATATGAAATAAATTTTAAATATTTAATGAAGCCAAACAGGAAACTGAAAACTCAAGTAAGGCACAAAGGTTATTAAAAATGATCAGGCCCTCTTGGGAAAATAAATAAAATCTCTTAAGATAAAAATTTAAATCACCACAGTTTAACTTTTAATTAAATTGGTTAAGTAGTTGAACAGAGAATTTGTGAGTTGGATGCCAGATCCATAGAAAGTACTTACTGTGCAGCATGAAGATGGAGAGGTGAAAAATGAAGGAGATATTAAGCTCCTTGGAGGATGGAATGAGAAGATCTAATAATCCTAGTTGGTGTCCCTGAAAAAGGACTTTAGGGCAGCAATGTTTGAAGAAACAATGACTAACAATTTTTCAAAAATGACAAAACACATGAATAATTCAATTCAGGATCAGAGGAAATCCACACAAGATAAGTAAAAAATAAATTTACATGTAGACACATCATAACAAAACTGTGGAATACAAAAACAATTCAAAAATACTGCAGGAAAAAGACTGCTGGTATCAGAACAACAAGCCAGCCTCTTCACACACAATGTGGCAGCCAGAAGGCGGTAACATGGACAGCATCCTCCGGGAAAATAATAGAGTTCTGAACTCAGATTAAACCAACTCTCTGTCGAGAATGAAAACAAGAGGTATTTCAGAAAAAGAGTTGAGGTGATCACACATACCTCTGCCAAAGGACCAAGAAGAGGATAGATGATTCCAAAAAGATCTCACATATAAAAGCTAATTGAGAACAAAGAAAACATGCAAAGTTAAGCAAATGTCATTTCTCTTAAATGATAACAATAATGGCTCATATTGGGACAAAAAATAATTTGGAACTAAATTATCAGACAATGAAAATAACTGAGGCACAGAAGATGGGGATAGGATGATTAATCTTAAGCATTAAAGGCATATATTAAAACTTTAAGAGTAATCAGCAAAATGAGAATGTAAACTGTCTAAATTAATAGAGGAATACCATGGAAGTCTAAAGTTGGGCAAGGCAGGGAGAGTCTCTAACTTGAGGATTTCAGGATCTGGTAAAAGAGGTAAGTGAATAAGTACAGAATTCTACTGACCACATTTTAAATATTCAAGAAGATCAAGCTTTGAGAAGAATTTTGGTGAGTGGGTTGTGATAGTCAACAAGAGTGCAGCTGGTGCAATTGCTAAAGAGGATGACTAGCCTTTGGCTTCCTGTTTTGTTTACTTTTCTCACTGCTGAGACAAAATGCTTAACAACTAAAGTTAGAGGAGGGAAGATTTATTTTGCTCACAGTTTGTAGAGGTTTCAGGCCATAGCTGATTGGATCCAATGCAGGGTGGCACACAGAGGGGTGTCACAGAGTAGAAAGAGTTCATGGCAAGCAGAAGGCAACAAGCAGTAGGTGAGAAGTAGCAAAGCAGATTCTTTCTGTCCCTTATATTCTACCTAGGATACCTTCCACTAGGGTGAGTAGCATTCACAACCAGAACCATGCTAAACCCATCAGTGGACTAATTTAGTAATCAGACAGCCTTAATCTCAGCATCAAACATCTAGATCCAGCCACCGCTGAAGAAAGCCCCACTTCTGACCACATGAGACTTTGAGGGGACATCTAGACATAACCCATAACATTGGTCTTTTTCTCACTATGGGGTCCTTGGAGTCACTGACCCACATAAAGACCTGTGCAAAGGGCATATAGACACAGGCAGACATGCTACAACAGCAGCACTGGATGAATATCACAGACTCAAAAATATTCTAAATGTTCATTAATAGAGAAATGGCTAGTGTGAATATTTCTATGAAGTATGAAGGAAAACAGTAGATCTACTATGTTTTAATATCTAGTAACTCACCATACACACACAGATGCTTTCATGCATGCATGCACACACACATACCTATCCATAGAGTGATTTTCCAAGTCTAGGACAGAACAGGACAGGACAGGACAGGACAGGACAGGACAGGACAGGATGGGACAGGACAGGACGGGACAAGACAGGGCTCTGGCACCTCAAAAGTAGGCAATGAATGTGAAATTCAGCTCAACTGAACTGAGCAAATTACTCTAGAGAGGTATCAGGAGGATTAGAAAGATCCCAAATTTGTAAATCAGTAGATGCTTCTAGCAAAAAATGTAAAAGAAGAGATCCAACAACAAATATTTTAAAAAATAAACAAACATTGTGATGTAGTCCTACAGTCCCAGCACTCAGGACACTGAGGCAGGAGGACTGCCAAGTTCTTTGTCAACCTGAGCTACAAAGCAAATTCAAGGCCAACCCATAGTGCATGTTGAGACTCTGTCTCAAAAAATCCAAAACTGAAATAAAACAATAAAACAAAAATCCCCAAAGAAAAGAAAGTCCCCAGCTGACACTTTGGAAATGTTTCATCCACATACAAAGAAGCAGAGATGAAGGAGAAACCCACAAATCCTCCCCAGAAACATCTGGTGTAGAGGAGCATACCTCCTCCCAAGCCTGCATGCCAGGAGCTCTAAGAGTTGAGGGTAGACCAGAGTCAGTATGAGGGAGGAAACGGAAGGCAGGAAAAGACCCAGGCAATGAGTCCCAAACCTTGCCTTCTTCCCACACTATCAGCTCTCAACTTCCTGTTTGACTAAGCTTGTCAAGTATGCTTTTGAAAGCTCCTATCTTTGAAAAGAAGTTATGCAAGCTGCGGGTCTGGAGCTCACAGGAGGCCAGAGTGACCACCCAGCCCACATCTCCACCTCTGCCCTGAATCCCGGGAAGGGAATGTCCATAAGTACCTTGGGCTCGGGCTCATTTCCTGCCCAGCATCTCTCTCACATGTAGGCTGCAAGGTAAGGCACACATATATGTGCATGTGTGCGTGCCTCTGTCTCTCCAGCTGACCACTGCTTGGCTGTACATGAAACTGTCTCCCAATATATGCTGAGCATATTTTTGGACATGGGGGATGAATTTACTTCTTAACTATTGCTCCCACATCTCCATCCCCTGCGGCAGGGTATGAGTACCTCCCTCCACACAGCAGCTGTTTCTTACTTCTGAGCCTTTACTCAATATAGTTCCTCCTGTTTGGGACTCCTCTCCTCTCTGACCTGGATGCTAGTTACTTGTTTTTTAGATTTGACTCAGAGTTCACAGCCTCCATGAAGTCTTCCTTGACATCCTGTCTTAGTCACTTTCTCATTCTTGGAACAAAATATCTAACACCCACAACTGAAAGGAGGTCAGGTTTCAGCCCATGGGCTAAGTTAGATGCAGCGTGACAGAGGGGCAGGGCAGAGGAAAAGGTGCTCAACCACAGCTTCCAGGAAACAGAGAAACTAGGGAGGAGCTGGGAACAAGAACCCACCTTTCCTGGTCACCCCTCCAGAGACCTGCCTCCAGTCAGGACCTACTTCCTAACAGCACCTCCATCTTCCAGTCTCATCCAAGGATGAATTCACTGTGAAGTACAGCATCCCCATGATCCAATCACCTTCTACACATGAGACTTTTAGGGAGCATTTTATATGCCCCTGCATCCCAGGTTGAGCTAGCATTCTTACCAGAATTCCTGTCACGCTCTGAGTTTATATCTGTTGTGAAATGTACAGCAATAGTAAAACCAACACCCAAAGAGTATTTGTTATTTCTAGGAGTGGTACCTAACAGTACCACAACTTAGCATTTTTAATCTTTGTAGTTTCTTTATTTTATTAATTTTATTTTAAAGAGAATAAAACCAAACAAAATGAAACAGAATAAAGTCAATCAAAACAAAACAATGAAAGCAATACAGGACTTCAAAACAAGATAATAGGAAGTTAATAATGTCTACCATCTTCTCTTTTTAGACCTTTCCTTCCCTTTCACCTTCACAGTTTCTGTTGTACATTTTGGATTACAGTAACTCCTTCAGGTTTTTTATTCCAGGGATACAACAAATGCTCACACACATAAATCCAGACCATTTCACTCATGAGCACGATCTCCAGTTGCATCCATTTAACTACAAAGGCCTCAAGGTTATCCTTCTATAGAGATGATACCTTTCCATTGTATAAAGATACTGCCTAATCAAGATCCCAGAAATTCAGTACAAGGACAGAATATTAAAAGCTGTTAGAGAAAAGAAACATTGGAAAACCAATCAGAATCACAGCAGACTTGCCAACACAAACCATCAAGTATAGAAGAGTTTGGAGTGAAGTGTTTCAAATCCTGAAAGAAAACAGCTTCCAACCCAGGTTGTGGTACCCTGCAAAACTGTCATTTAAAATTGATGGAAAAATAAGATACTTCCATGATAAAGAACTGAAGGAATTCATGACCACCAAACCAACCCTACAGAGAGTGTTGAGGGATATTCAAGAGAGAGATAAAGATAACCACAGTTCCAGGGACAACAGCAGAGAGGGATCATCAAACAGGACAGGCAATAGATTGAAGGGTAACAGTGGAGCACCAACAGCAGGAGGATAGCATGGCAGAGATGCCCCAATGCATGCTGGTTATAACCATTAATGTAGATGGCCTCAATTCACCAATAAAAAGAAACTCAGGGAGAGTGGATCAAGAAACAAGATCCATCAATATACTGTATGCAAGAAACTCAAAAGGAAATTCATAGACTGAAAATCAAAAGAAAGAAAATAATTGCTCCAGGGGACAGGAGACCAGAAAACAGCAAAGGTAACTTTCCCATCAATCACAGAATGGATAAGAAAGACATGGTATTTTCATACAATGGAAAGCTACCCAGCTATAAAGTAGGTTCAAGGCTTTGAACTTGAAGGTAATTCAGAGTCATCTTACACAAACACGTGAGCATTGTGTGCGGAGACTAAAGCTCTCTTAGAAAAGCTATAGTTTTTTCAACTTGAAGAACCAGAAAATAAAGCTCAGGGAAACTGCAGGTGCTAGAAAGTAAAGGGATTACTTTAGAAAGTACTCGGTCAAAGATGAGGAGCTCTGAGTCCTGTATACGTATTCTATCAAACCTCTGGCTGACTGATGAACTATATATTCACACAGCAGGATCAGAACTATCTAGCTAGTGATGAAAGAACTCAGCAGAGGTTTGCATTGGTGCTCAAAACACAGCAAGAGTTTATCAGCTAAAATAAAAACAATCAGCACTCTCCATAAAAATCTGAGCTTCCACAATATGATACTTACAATGTACCAATTATGGAATGAATGAAGAACAGAAAAATGCTAACAGTTCCCAAAAGAAAAGATAACCAAGGGAGACACAGATGTTGGAAATATCAGGTGAGGATTTCACCGTAGTTATTATTACTGTGGACAAGAATGTGAGGGAAATTTGATTGTAATGAATGATATGGGAAGAGGTATTCATGCTAGGAACAAGTTGACCCGAAGAAGTTGAGAGTACCAGTGACAAGGTGGGTTAAAGAAAGTGGGGAAAAAAGGGAGAAAAAGGAGGAAAAAGGAATGGAGAAGAAAGAGAAAGGGCTAAGAGAGAAGAATTGTAGAGGGACATAAAGCCCGAAGTTCTGGGCTCCAATGGATGAAGAACTGTGTACTGGGAAGAGACAGCTAACTCTGCCTCCTGGGCCTTGTGGCCTGAAAGCCACCACTCCTCAAGGTGTCTGTCTTAATTCTGTCACACTGAACCATCTTCAGGGGAACTACTCACCCTTTGACCCTCCAGCCCCAGTTCCAGCTCTAATACTGCTATATCCAGGCAGGGAGAGGACAGCAAAACAAAACTCAAGCTCCCCCAGGACTTAAAGCACTTACAGGACAGGACTCACTCTGTACAGCAAGGTGCCTTTCCCACATAGCTCGTGGCTGCCATCCACGTGGCAGTCTCAGTCTATGCCAGAGTAGCCCATGGCTCCTGGGAGGACTCTGTCTAGACAGCTAGCCCACCAGTCTACACTGCCCAGCTTCACCTTTATGTTGAAGTGTGACAGAGCTGAGCGAGTGTTGAGAATGCTCTTAGGATGCTGGAGGAACTCTGATTATATGCTGAAAAATGAACAAATCTAAGATTCAGCTTCTCTAAGTGCAGCACCAAAGCAATTGCACTTTGTTCACTGGAAGCAGCAAAGAGGACATTGATAAATATCAGCACCTGAGTTCCTCTGTTCCCATCCCCAGATATTTTTAAAGCTGATTTATGCCCCTTGTAAGGGTTCTGCGGGATTGATAGCACATTCTTCTACATGTTTTACCCATTTTACATAGCAGGTAAAAACTAACCCCTTCAGAGATTGATTTAAGCTTACTGTACAATAAATACCAGATGTATGTGTACAACCAAGATGTCCTACTCCCTACCTACAACTGTATCCCACAAGTCAGTAAGGCAGCCTATCTCTAGCAAATAGGTGTTCTTGGAGGGCAGGACTCTGTCCTTTCACTTCCATGTCTCCAGCAGTCAACAGGATGAGATAAAAGCTTAAATAAGCCTTGAGGAGAGGGGACTGTAGTTCAAGGCAGACATTCTTCAGCAGTCTGCCCTTCTTTCCCAACAAAACTATGAGTGCAGGCAGCTGCTTGGGAAAGTAGTTATCCTAGCACTGAAGACCACCAGCATAAACACAACCCATGTCATCTGTAAGCAAAGGAAATTATTGTAACCTTTCTTTAAAAACTTCAAAAATATGCAAACAGAGCAACAGTTCAGAACCTGGAGAACTGGAATGCATTTAGGGTCTCCAAGGTTGTCCAGCAAGAACCTCCACTTCCACAGACCCCACCTCATTGCTAGGCTTTGATGAGCTAACTGAGGCAGGAGAGAAAGAATAACTGGCTGGTGATTGCAGACTATCCAGTGTCAGTTTATTGTTCTGGGATAAAGCTGTCAGGAACAGATCTCCACGGAGTAGCTGGGGCCTCTGGTTCTTATTTTCCCCTTTGTAGGTAGGAGGATGCCGTGGTGGCTCAGAGTTGTTATCTTCAATCAACTGGACATTCAAAATAAGATGTCGTCAGTCCAAGATCTCCACATTTCCAACCCTCAGATATTCAGACAAGAGGAGCAGGAGTCACTCAATGCTATTTTCCACTATTTTTCTTCAAAACAAGCTATTTTAGTATTTTTAATTTAACTTAATTGTGGTTTGAGCACTCTACATAAACTCTATCCTCTAACAAAATTTTATATGTACAATATAGAACTGTAGACTTAGGTACAATGTTGTACATCAGGTCTCCAGAGTTTATTCACCTTGCTTTCCTGAGACTTCGTACCCATCAATTAATAACCCTCTATTTTCCTTACCCCCCTTACCCTTATCACAAATCTACTTCTTATGATTCTAATCTGTATGGTTTTGATTACTGTAATTTTTTACACTTAGAATTATCCAAATATATTTTACACTATGGTTTCTATGTGTCCCCAAAATTTCATGTATTGTAAACTCAACCCCCAAAGTAACCTGTTAATGGTATTTGGAGGTGTGGTCCTTGGGAAACAAGGAAGTCAAAATGTAGGGTCTCTGGGAGGCAATTAGAAGAGGATTAAAGACCCCACAAGAAGATTGCTCTGCCTTATCAAGGGATCCCTTCTGTTAATTTAAGGTGCAGGAAGGAGGAAGATCCTCACAGGATACCAGGGTCACGATTTGGACTTCATGAGTCACTCCAGAGTCACGAACTAAATGAACCTCTATTCTGGTCAGTTTAACTCCCTAGTTTATGATAGCTAACTGTCTCAATGATGTAGCTTCTTAAAAAAGGACTAAGACATCATAAAAATACAAATATATGGTATGTGTCTTTTCCTAGATGTCTTATTTCATTTAGCTTGATGTACTCAAGTTTCATTCATGTTATAGCATGCATCAGAATTTGCTTCATTTTTAAGACTGGTTAATATACCCTTTATACATTATATGTTATTATTTATTTACATAATATACCACATTGCCGTATTTCTTTATTCATCTATTGGTGGACATCTAGATTTTTCTACCTCTTGGCTTCTGTGAATAGTGCTATAATCCACATGGGAGTGTCCTGAATTCAATAGGTTTGGACAGCTTAGAAGTAGGACTGCTGTACCACAAGTAATTCTAACTTTAATTTTTTGAGACCCCCTTATGCTGCTGCAATTTTCTACAATAATGGCCAAGACCAAGAATTTTCCTTATTTTCTTCTATGAAATTTATAGTTCCAGATCTCATTTTTAATTCTTTCATCCATTTTCAGTTGATTTGCATTTACGGTGTAAAAGTCCAATTTCACTCTTTTGCATGTGGATTTCCAGGTTCCCCATATCATTTGTTGAAGAGACTGTCCTTCCTTCACTGTATATTCCTGGAATTCTTACCTAAAATCAGTTGATTATCCTCTACTCCTACCAGGTCCTTGCCCTTGGTTTGCTCTCCTTCTGCCCAACCACCCCCACTGCACACATAGCACAGCCTTCTCTGCAGCCCCTCATATAAATCCTTCATATGGGCCTCATGGCTCCTTGCCTTAGCAGGACCATTGGTCTGTATCCCCAACGCTTCTTCTCTTGTTCAGACCCTGCCTTTTCAGACTTCTGTCACAATTCTTACAAGACTGCATCCAAACAATCATTAATTGGTAGCTCTTCTCTTCACCCCAATATGATACAGTTCCCCAAAGATTTCCTTCCCACTAGATTGTCCACTCAGCCCATGTGTCACACAAGAAGCAGTCACAAGAAATGATGCCCATCTCTCTTTCTTCTTCTTCTCTTTCCTTTTTGTTTATGAAAACAAAAAGACAGAAATGTAAGGCTTATTTCAGACACAACTTTCCCAAACTCTACCCTGTTTGCCAGCAGAGGCATTTATTCTTAACTCAGCACAGGTGTTCATGGCAAACACAGGGTGTCATAAAAAAGATAAGATGAAATACGGACTACATCTAAAGACATGCAAGCATTCACACTGGATGTCTCAAGGCCTTTACCCTCTGAGACACTAAACATGCAGAGAACTTTGACCACTACTGTTTACTAAGGTCTTCCTACTTAATGTCCCTTGCCTTCTTTCAAGTCCTATTTTTAAAAAGCCTTGCTTCTCTTTGCTCCCTATAAATAGTCTTTTCACCCTCTGCCTGTACCCAGGCACAAAAAATTCCACGCCGTGTTGCCTTTCCACAAGCCTGGTGATCACAGTTGGTCCCTGCCTCATGCTATTCCTTACAGATGTCAAATGAGCCTATAAGAAAGTACAGGAAAATAAAACACACATGCTATCAATGTAAGCAATACTGGTGTATGGAACATGCAGCGGTCATGTGTAAAAACTGCTGTGGGTGTGACAGTCGAAGCCAACCTTATTTGTGTGGTAGCTTTTTGTTTGTGTTTACACTGTAGTTCATATAGGTTTTGATTTTTGATGTTATCTTTCAGGCTTTGTAAGCAAGTAAATAGGTAGTGTGGAAATGATGCCTATTTTAAGCATGCATTACATATTTGACATTTCATTTTATTGACATCTTATTTCCCTAGTAAGTGTACACTGTATGATATAGTAGGAAGCTCCTGACAAAAAGGAAGAGACAAAGGGTGACAAGAATGCCACATAGAAAAGGAAAGCTAAGCACTCATGCTGCCAGTGTGAGACACGTGCATGGACCATGCAGTTGTCATGTGTGAAGACTGCCTTGAATATGACAGTTGAAGAAAAGCTTATTTTTATAGTAGAGTCTTACTGGTATTTTCACTATAGAGCTACAGGAATTTACTTCTGATGTTATCTTTTAGGTTTTGTAAGTACACAATTGATGTGAAAATATTGGTGTCTTTTCTAAATGCACAATCCATATTACAAATTTACAAGTCACGTTTTTATCCATTTCACATTCAAAACCAAGCTACAAAATACACTTTCTGCAGCTCTGTACATTGCCCATTCAGCCCATCCTGACAAGGACACATAAACTGTGCATAGAGAACAGGTCTACTGGGAATTTTATGCAGCTCAACATGGAAGGTGACACCATAGTAAGATAAATTAAGTTCCAGTTTGGGTGCGTCCATTTCCCACCACTGTATCCTGACCCAGTGGCTGTCAAAAATGGCAGGAATTGAGTAGGGTGTTTGGTCATGGGGAGAGCACCGTGACTGTCCTGGCAGACGGAGGAAGGGGAAGGTTTCACTTCTTCACAGTTTGAGTGACATCCTCATCCTCCAATGTATGGTCTTTCCCACTTTCTGAGGATTGTGTTTCACAGAGTGACTCCAGACCAGAGCATGTTTAAATTCTTTGATAAGATTTTTGTGAATGGCAGAAATTCTCCACTGCGATCCTGGGGTAAGGCAGCACCACAGGATATGTGTAGTCTGATAACTGCCCTTTGGGTTTGGTGCAGATTCTCACTGCTTTCATATGGTCCCAGATCTCAACAAGTCAAAATTCCAGTAGTGATGGGCAGAGATAGGTACACAGTGTGGCACCTTATCAATGATGTCCAATTTCTCATTGGAAATCTAGTCAATCGTGTTTAATACACAGTACAGGGATATACACTGTTTCCTTCCACTACGTCAATGAGGTCATCAGCTGAGGCATCAGTATGCAAAGTTATTTCAGCATTTTGAATTTTGTACTCAACCAGAATACTCTTGACAGTTTCAGCATGCAGCTTACTCAGAGGGCAAGTAGCTGTGAGATTAATGCCTCCCTGTCTTTCTTCCTAAAGCCAATGTTAAGAGGTTTGCTATTCAAGAAAATGCCGAAGTCTTTCAGCTTGTTTTCAATTATCTTCTTGGGTCCCAAGGGTTTCAAGACATTCAGAATGGTTAGGATCAGATTACAAGTATGGGTCACTGCAATGACTTGACGACCTCTACTTTTCCAATCCTTGGCAACTTCAGTGATACCTGGGAGACCTCGGAGCTGGATCTTGGCACCTCTGCACCTGATGACAGCAGGCATAATCATCAGAGTAGTGAAATCACAGGCTGCTGTCTCAGAACATACTCCTGCCAGGTTACTCAGCAGCGTTGACTTCCCCACAGACGGAAAGCCCACAAAACCAATTCAAGCATCACCTGCCCTGGACATACCAAAACCTTCTTCTGGCCCACCGCTACCTTTTGGTGTAATGAGTTCTCTATGAAGCTTAGCAGGGTGAGCCTTAAGCGGCTCTAAGTGATGTGCTGTGGCCTTGTTCCTCTGAGTCCAAGCCATCTCAGCTTTGATCTCCACAATCTTTATTAAAGTGCTGCTCATGATAGCAAGCCCAGAGGTATGTAGTAGTCTCCACACTAGCTGTCTCCCCTCTAATTTATTTTTTGATATTTTATGTTCCTGTTAAAGGCACATTGTATAATACAATAAGACCCTCCTGACAAAACAACAAGACTGCTTGAGATGTCAATATGTCCTACAAAAAGGCCAGGAAAGAAAAAGATATGTGCTGTCAGTGTTAACAATATATGTGTATGGAGCATGCTGGTGTCATAAATGCCATCTGCTTTAGGGTGATAATCGAAATAAAGGGGTTTTTTAATTTTCATTGAAGTTCAAATGGGAATTTATTTTTTACGTTCTTTTTTAGACTTTGTACACCAAAAACCAATCACTGCTATGTGATCCAGCACTGTCATGGGTTTTGGGTCACATAGCAGTGAACACAGCAGTTGAAAATTTTGATGCTTTTTTATAAACATTCAAATATTAAAAACTCAAAAAAATCAATAAAATCAGTTAATTGTATATAGATGGTCTTTTCTCTGTGTTCTCCATTCTGCTCCACTAGTCTATATGCCTATCTGTTTTGACTATTGTATTTTTGTAATGTATTTTGAAAATACCCTAACCTAATAAAGGTTGTATATAAAAGCCCATGCTAATATTATACTCAATAGTGAAAGCTTCCTCATTTTTCCTCTAAGATTATGAACAAGACAAAGATCCTGGGCTGGGGATTTAGCTCAGCAGCTCAAACCTCTTGCCTGGTAAACATGAGGTCGTGAGTTCAATCTGTGGTGCTCAAAAAACAAAAACAAAAACAAAAAAAAACAAGGATCCTTTTCCTAACACTTCTATTTAATATTGTGCTGGAAGCCCTAGGAGGAATGGTACATAAAAACAAGATATAAAAGGCATCAAATCAGAAAGAACCAAAGAAATGCAACTCTCCATATTTGCATATGATATTACATTATATGTGATATATATCATTTGCAAATATATATGATATATATCATCTGAATATTATATACATATCATAATCACTATCAGAAAAATGTTGAGTGAACTTGGTAGAGTTGCAAGATAAAGTATCAACATATAAAAGCCAGCTTTGTTTCTGTATACTAATAATGAAATATCTGAAAAGGAAATTATAAAAACAATACCAATTATAATAGTACTGTAAATTTAACAGAATATTTAACAATAAGGTTTACTAAGGAGTTAAAAGACTTTTATCATGAAAAGCACAAAACACTGTTGAAAGAAAGTAGAAAATATACAAATAAATAGAACAATATTTCATGGTGATGAGTTGGGAGAATTAATATTGCTAAGATGTCAGCACTGTTCCCAGGTGATCTACAGATTAAATACAATCCTTGTTAAAATTTCAATAATATTTTTGCATAGAGAAATTTATAGAAAATCTCAAGAGATTCCCTAGAAAAGTCAAAACAATTTTTAAAAATAACAAAACTGGAAGCATCACACTATTTGATTTCAAAATATATTATGAGGCTGGGGATTTAGCTCAGTTGCATAAGCGCCTGCCTGGCAAGCGTGAGGTCGTGAGTTCAATCTCCAATACCAAAATATATTATGAAGCTATAGTAACCAAAGCAAAGTGGTGCTGGCATAAAGACAGGTTGCATTCCAGATCAATGGAATGGAATAGAAAGCCCAGAAATAAATTTTGGCATATGTCAAGTTGGTTCAACAAAAGTTACAAGATCATTCAATGGGGAAAGGACAGTATTTTCAACAAATGGGAAGACTCTAAAGCCCAAATTTTGAAATCTCTAGAGCAATTATTGTGGTGAACTTTGCTCTTATTCATAAAAATATATTTTACTGAGATGAAACTCACTTTATTGAGGATTGCATACAACAGAGTGCACAAACATTAAATGCACAATTCTGTGAATTTTTATTTTTGTACACATATTGCAATCCTATAGAGGTAAAGATATGAGCCGTTATCTACATCCCAGGAAGTTTTCTCACACCTTGTTCTGGTCAGTACTCCATCTCACTAAAGCTAAATATATTTTTATTTCTATCATCATAGCCTGTTTTCTGTTATCCTGGTTTTTACCTTTTATAAAAATCAAATCACATGTGTTCTCGTCCATCTGACTTTTTTGGTTCAAGATAACGTATATGACACTTGCTGAAGTTATTACGTGTATCATAGTAGTACTTTATTGTACAAATGCAATGATTTGTCTATTTTCATACAGGTGTATATTTAGATTGCTTGGAGCTTTGAACTAATGAATATAATTGTTATGGATATTCATATACTTATCTTTATCATGACATGAATATTTCTCAGTTTACCTATGTGTATAGCTCAGAGTAAAACTATTGTCTATAAAGTAGCCTATGTTTAGCTGCTGTGGATAATGCCAAATATTTTTCAAAATTATTGAAACTATTACCATTATTATCAAGCAGTGTAGGAGAGTTTCAGTCACTCTACAACCCTGCTAACAATAAATTATTGAGTTGTTGGTACTGTTTGCTTGTCTATCTATTTATTATCCATAGGTAATCTGAATTACCTATGGGTAATTTGAATTTTAACTGAATTTTCCCTCATGAGTAATGGTGCTTAGATTTTTTTGTACAGTATGGTCATTTGGAATATTCTGGGGATGGAAATATATGTCCAAATGTTGCTCATTTTTAAAACTGAATTTTCTTGTTGATTCAGATATATATATACTCTTTGCATATTCTAAAGAAAAGTCCTTTGTTAGAGGTATTGTGGATATCTTTCACTAATTTGTGGCTTGTCATTTGCATCTTAATTGATTTTTTTAAAGATATGCTGATTTGTGCTTTTTGTATTCTGTTTAAAAATTTTTTTCCTATCCCAGGATCATCAAAATATTCTGTTTTCCTAGGGCCAAGGATATAGCTCAGTAGCATGGTGCCTGCCTGGCAAGCATGAGGTCATGAGTTTGATTCCTGGTACCAAAAAACCAAAAAGAATTCTTTTTCTTTTAGAAGATTTTTTGGTAGTGCTGTGATTGAGCCTAGGGCCTAGTGCATTCCAAGCAGGAGATTTATTATATAACATGATGTTCTATGCTCCATTTTGAGTAAATTTTTACAGTGTGAAGTAGGGATCAAGAATTCTTTTTTCATGTGCAAATAGACAACTGTTTCAGCATCATGTTTTGCAAATGTCTTTCCGCCCATATTTTTTGCAAACCAAGGGACAACATAACAGGTCTTTCTATTCTGTTTTATTTTTGATCCTTAATGCTAATCATATACTCTTTATTACTCATTACTGCATATTTATAGTACTCATTACTGCATATTTATAGTAAGTTTTGAAACCTGATAGTGAAAATTCCCTAAATTTTTTCTTATTCTTCAAGATTATTTGGCCACTCTTGGTCTTTTGCTTTGCCCTATAAAATTTAAGATCAATTTGTCAACATTCAACACCCCCTCAAATATCTCCTGAGCTAAGATGAATCTATAGACCAGTTTAGAAAAGAATGATGTCTTAACTTTGAATTTTCCATTCCGTATGTGTGACGCAAGTCTCCATTTATTTAGATCTTTTTTAATTTCTCTCAGCTATGTTTTTATGGTTTTTAGCCTTGTGTATCTTTCATTAGGTTCACTCTAGTTAATCATTTTTGATTCAATTTTACAGTTACTAGTTTATAAATTCTATTTCCCAGTTGTTTGATACCATTTGTAGAAATAGAAAAAAGTTTTATATATTCTGTTTGTACCTAGAAATCTTGCTAAATATATTTAGGAATTATAGAGCTTTTGAATTCTACACGTAGAGGATCATTTTATCTGCCAATGAAAACATGATTACTTCCTGTTTTCCTGTGTCTATTGCACTGGATAGACCCTTCAGAACACTGTTGAAAGAAGTAGTAATAATGCTTGCTTCCAGTCTCAGGAATAAAGTGTCCACTATTTCACTGTTGACTATGATATTCAGTCCTTTCCATGGAAGCTTCTGATGCAAACTGTAGTGGTTTTCTGTAAATACTCCTTATCAGATTGAGGAAATTCCTTCCTACCCATAGTTTGCTGAGTGTTTCAAACTAAATTTTATCAACTGCTTTTTTCACATGAGCTACTGAGCAAAACTAGCAACAAAATACATACCATGATACAGTTTTTCAATGCTAAGAACTTTCATCATTGCCTTTTTGGACCATCTGCATGGAAATTTAAAAAATTAAATTATGGAATTGGTGAAAATTCAGTAGGAAGTCCATTACTAGGAGGTCTTTGTGTACCAGAGTTTGGAGTGAGTTTTCTTTTTTTAAATCTAGTTTTTTCAAAAATTATCTTAGTGTAAGTATTTGTGTGTCCATTTTGCCTAATATTGGTGTTCTCCAGGAATTAACATATACCACTGTGTGTAGAGACCTTTGCCCCTGGGGGAAAGGCTGCTAGTTTTTCTAGGGGCCCAGATCTCTTCCCTATCACTAGCTTTCCCAGAGTCAGGTGACAGGACTGTGCCTGGAGTAGAGTCTGGACAGGACCACCCACTTCCGCTCTCACTCATCCTAACAGGTCCATCAGACTTTCAGATACCACTTCAGCATGCAAATTGGAGTCTGTAAACTCTGTCCACTTCTCTCTCATCTCCCCTAACCCAGATCAGAAAGCAGGACACAGCATCACTTTTGTGTGATAGGATGAGAGTAGAGTGGAGTGGAGAGTATTGCTAACTGATCTGGAGGTCAAGGAAAGCCCACCACATAGAGTGCCTCTCGTGATCCAAGACCAGGAATCTAATCTCTGTCTCCCTTGGGACCATCCCATACCTTAGAGAAGTTAAAGTAACCTAGTTGACATGCTTAATAATTATCTATAAAGCTAATAATTATCTTAAAACTTTCAGATGCTGCAGTCTGGACATAAATTGTCACAGGACAAACCAAAAAGGGTCAATGGAACTTGAAGAACAAGGCCTCCCACCCATATAGAGCTGAGCTCTCTTCTAGGCTTTGCTAGCTAAAGAAAACCACCAGTTGCTTAGTGAGGAGAATCCAGTATTGACATAAACTCATTTTGAGCTATTGGAATTATCCTCATATTCCATTATGGTATGTTCAGTAACTTCCGACTACCCATTTGTGATCTCTCTAAGGTCTTCACTTAAAGAGTGTCTCCTTCCAAACCGTGATAAATCAGATACCTGGACCAAGTGGGCCCTACCTATTACAGAAAAGATTCTGGTATTCACACCGAGCTAAAGCAGACAAGCCATAGGCACTTGTTTGGAATTCTTAGGTGTGTCCTACATTTCTGCATTCATATTTTGGGCTGGAAATTCTCTTCCCTTTTCACACATTGGGCCAAGTCTTCAATTATTTCCTGCATATCCTCAGCAACAGTGCCTTATACGCTCACCATGGCATTGGAAAGTATCCCATCCTTCAGATGTCCCTGTCTCCTTCTCTGGTAGGCCCAGCAGAATGCCAATTCACTTCTTGAATTTGGAGAAATGCTTTTATCATATACCACTCAATGTTCTGTTACTAACTTTAATTTGTTTCCTCTTTTATTTCCAGAACTCGTTTCTTGAGATCAGAGACCAAGATTAACTTCTGCTTCTTGAACATGTCTGGGACCATCATGAGCAGATGAAGAAACCAAATTCTACCTTCTAGATCATTTCTGTCCCACCCCCTCCCACCAAGCTTGGGATATCCTGTAGGTAAGCATCTTGGATACTTACCATCAATGTGTAGCAAAGTCATTTGACTCTTGGCTCTATCACTTAAGCAGTCAAAAGGTGTTAGACTGCCTGCCCTAGAAAAACACTAAACTTGAAGAATGATAGTTTGGTTAGGACTTTGCCTAGGAGTAAAACTCTGAAGAGCTGAGATAGAGGTTTCAGGAAATCCCACAGGAGCAAAGGTTGCAGACATCGCATTTGGCATGCAGCATGCTAGAAAAATCCAGTCAGCAAGACAGCTGCCTGCTTACTCACCAACCACTTTCTCCTAAATCCAGAACATGTTTAATCCAGGAGCTTTGGCACAAGACTGCTCCCATCCTTGGTGGCATGGGTCTATGGATATTAGAAACGTGCTGATAAGAATCACCATGCAAACAAGCTTCACTAGAAGTACACATGCAGAAACACTGCTTCTTTTATCATCTTCTCTACTTTTGTTGGAAACATACACCCACAGATAATGATGTGGGGATTAGTGGGGCGTCAGACTGCTCTATGTTTTTAGGCCTCCTGTCAGCTCCTATCAGCTACAGCTAGGGTTGTGGAAGAAGCCAGGACACACCTTAGTGCCTTTGGCCGAGGCCCATAGGCAGAGTCTGGGAGTGTGAGAAGAAAGATCCCATTCCCTGGTCCTCCAGTTTCCCAGTATCCAAGCCCCAGCTATGGCCCATATTACAATAGCAGTGAGCACCTCCAAGGTTTGCTCTCCCACACTAGCCAATGGTGTCATTGTATATACAAACCCCTCCCGCTCTGGGATCGGCCATTCTCTTTTCTACTCCCTGTCCTCTCACTTGCCTCCTTATAGGTTTGTCTGATAAAATACAGTATTAGCACAGGTTCCTCAGCTCAAAGGTGCAGAAGTATAAACTTTCACTGAAAGGTACCTTGTTCATTTAGAGACTCAAGGAAATGTTTACTCAGTCACTCAGGCCTTCAGAAGCTGCTGCAGCCATGATCCAAGGAGTTCAGCTACTGCTCAAGTTGGCTGCTGACCTTGGCATCATCTATGTGATGTTGGTTTTGCAGGCATACAGAATGTAAGAGTTACGGGATTACAGGGCCTTTCACCAAGGCAAAAATGTGTGACAGGATCACAGTCCTTACAAGGAACCTGTGAGAAGGCAGGATGTGAAGCTGTGAGAGTGAACCCCAAGGTTCAGTGAAAACCCCAGGAGCTGGAGATGCCAGGAACACGGAATGTACACTGAGGAAAGCTACCGGCGGTGAATGAAACCACCATCAGGAATATGCCATGTGGGTTCCCACCAGTAATACCACAGGGACAGGGCCACCTATAGAGCCACTTTGGAGCTCATATCTCACCACCACCTGCCCTCGCTGTTAGACATGGATCTATTGGATTTAACATTTGCCCTTCGGGATTTCTTGCTTTGGTTCTATTCCTTTCTATTCCCTTTTATTTTTATTTTCCCCTTTTAGAACAAGAGATGATTGCCCTGTTTCATTGTGTATTGGAAGTAGTTGACTTTCTTTTTCTATTTTTGTAGCAGCTCATAGCTAAGAGTTGGCCTTAAATGTCAGAGCAGATTTTGGACCTGGATTTTTCACAATACTGGAACTGTTAAGACTTTGATGATTCTTCAAATGGACTAAGTGCATTTTGCTAATGAGATTTTCTACTTACACTGTTACTATAAACAACATTACCATGAATACCTCTAAAGATCAATTTTTATATATTTCTCCAATTACTTACTTTGGCTCTAGTCCCAGAAAAGAATTATAAGGCCAAATGGCAGGTGGTTTTAGGAATTTTAATTTACTTGGTTGTCTTGTTTTCTTTTTTCCTCAACGCATCTTCCAAATGGCCATCTAGGCATTTTGTGCCACATTTCTATCAATTACAAGTAAATTGGAAGCTAAGTATGTTTCCTGAAAGCTAAATATACCCCTGCCCATTAATGGTGACCATTTCCAGAACTGCCCTGTAAGGAAGCTTATTTGTGATTTGAATTTTACCAAAACTCAAGAAGGGAAAGTGACTGACCATAGAAGGGTCTGCTGCTACCCCTGCTTCTGTGGCTTCCACTGGTGCCACCCATTCCTTTAAGGCTACCCACTCCGACCCAGTCTCTTGACTTCTATATTGCTGAAGTTTCAGATGGACACCTTCTTTAATATAAGGGACTTTCCCTTATATTAGGTTGTTTGGCAGCATTCCAGCCTCTACCCACCAGACGCTGATCAACAGCTGCCAATTATGACAATCAAAAGCATCTCTAAACTTTATCAAATGTCTGTGAGAGAGAAAGGACAAAATCAGTTAAGAGCCACTGGACAGGGGCAGGGGATTTAGCTCAGCACTATAAATGCCTGCCTGGCAAGTGTGAGGCTGTGAGTTTGAATCCCCATACCAAAAAAAAAAAAAAAAAAAGGAGGCTGGGGATTTAGCTCAGCAGCATAAGCACCTGCCTTGCAAGCAGGCAGTCGTGAGTTTGATTCCCGGTACCGATAAAAAGAAAAGGAAAAAAAAAAAAAACACACACACACATTATTAAAAAAAAATTATTAAAAAAATGGGGGCTGGGGATTTAGCTCAGCGGCATAAGTGCCTGCCTTGCAAGTGTGCGGTCATGAGTTCAATCCCTGGTACCGATTAAAAAAAAAAAAAAAAGAGCTACTGGTCAGGCCAGGCACAATGGTGCATGCCTGTAATCCCAGGATGAGGCAGGAAGATAACTTTGAGTTTAAGGCCAGTATGGGTTACCTAGGGAGACCCTGTCTCACCATCTGCCCTCCCCCAAAAAAACTCTACTGCTCTAACCTATAATCTTCTTAAGGAATATCTCAATTTAAAAAAGAGAGACGACCTTGGTTTAGTTGTGAATTGGATGTGTCTCTGAGCAAAGGTAGAAAAGGCAATAAGTAACAACATGGTTGTCAGGCAGGCTATCATAGAAGAAAGATAAAGCAGCAAATGATGCCTACAAAAAGTGTCCCTGTAGGAGAACCAGTCAGCAGCCCCGAGATCCGGCCACAGCCATGATGGAACTCAGGCGGCTGCACAAAGAAGCAATTCACCTGCCCTCTTGGTAAGCGCTTCTGTCCGGCATGAGCCAAGAGGAGACTCAGTCAGCATCTCTGTGAGCCTACCCCCCACCATTAGCAACTGGGGACAAAGGTCTGAGCATCTCTTAGGAGGATGACAGTATGCAATATAGCAAATATGGGGATTTCCTTCTATCTTCTCTTAAAGGTCAATATTGTTCTCACTGTTTTGGTTTGTTCTGATTAATTGTTTTTGCTCTATTTGATATTCTCTTTCAATTGGTTTTACAATCCTAATAAATATAATTTTATAAATTATAATTTCTGTTTTTTATTTGATTTTGCTATATCTGATTGAATGGACAACTATTATGAAGATAATGAGATACACTATGGTACCTATTACTGTTAGCCCTGTATCCTGCTGTGACGTTCTCTAACAATTTCACCACATTGTCTCAATTGGCTTTGTTCTGTCTTGTTCTGTTGTATTTCTAATACCTTCAAAATAAAAAAATAAAAATAAATTTTTTTAAAGTGTGCCTATGATTAAGATCTGCCCTGGGCAGTGAGCACCCCAGTAATGTTAGCATAGGGAGTTCTGGGGGCTTCACAGACATTAGCAAACCCCACAATGACTGATGTGGGTCCTGCTGGCTTGTGAAGTGTTGTTTTGCATCTTTTAACATCCATAACATGCCATTAACAATTTTTGTGTTTGAAAGTGTACCACACTGAAAACCACAATTTCAGCTTGACCTCTGCAAACAGTCCTCTGTAATGAAGTGATGCTTATTTTGTTTTGCTTTGCTTTTGCTTGTTTATTTTTTTAATTTGGAAAGCAAACAAACTCATAAAATTCCAGCTCCAAAGCAGGTACTGAGTTTGGCATTTAGACTAGGTTAAAAACATATTGGACAAGATCTTTGCCATTCCAGAGCCACAGTCAGGTAAGAAGTCAGACTATTAAAGAATAGACTACAAGACTAAAATGGATTAGCTGGGCTTAGGTTTGTTCCTCTTTCAAGTGACAAGAGCAGTTCTCATCATCCAATCTCCAGGGTTGCAGGGTGATCATGAACAATGTTTATGGGATACTGTGCTCTGAAGAAAATTCCTATAAATCCAGACATAAGGTAAGCAGTGGGAAAGAGACAGCAACTGAACTCTAGCACAAAGAAAAGGTGAAGACCATTCTTTCCATGAAACAAAATAAGGCCAAACTGTGATCTATCATTTGGCTCTGTTATCTAAGATGTGACCATTAATGTCTGAACATTAAGGTCTCTCTGAAAACCCAACACCTAGCGGAGAGATTGGACTGAAAGTAATTTGGAGAGCAGAAAGTCCATGTTTTCTTCTTTCTCCCCCATGCTGGGCCCTTAACCTGGTGTTCCTTCCTGCACTAGGAAGAGATATACATTGCCAGGCAGGAAACAGAAGCTGCTGAACAACAGCTTTCTGTTTTTATGACCTGATAAGTAAATTACATCTTACAGATTCAGCCTTATATGGTAGAAACTCTACACATTTATTCTGCCATCATGTAAAGATGTAAACAAGAATGGTCTCTGCACCCAAAAGCCTGGATGCCTAAGCTCCTTTTCCTTGGACTACCCCTGTGGAGTGACACTATAAACTATTTGGGCCACAGTGACACTCCACCATGTCTGTATAGCAGTCAGCATGGAGGAAAGGAAGAAAGAAAGCATGCCCAGGTCATTTAAAGGCAGGAGTCAAAACTCCTGGATTCCACTGGCTGCAAAACTAATTGTATATATCTCCTCTCAACTCATACCTGTAGCTTTAAATCATCCATAACGAGAGTATTTACACCATGAAAATCAGCAAACATTATAATCAGCATTTCATTTTCCCTGCTCTTAAATAACTGCCAATACATCTTTTATATATCTGCTCATAATTCACTGATGAGGACGTGGTAGCAAAGGCATCACCCAACTGTAAGTGAAGCTAAGAAATATAGTCCCCAGCTATATAGCCGAATGCCTCACTAAGCTTATTGCTGTGGGATAGGTTTTGGAGACAGTCCCAACAGCCTCACCCCACAGCACAATCTGGCCCACAGGATGCTCTCACAAATCCTAAAAGTGCAAAGCATATTACCTGCTTGCTGTTTCAGGTCACATAATCCTGTGGGCACTTGGAGTGAGCCACAAAGCCCTTCCACAAACCTGAAGTAATGGTAAACACGTCCAAACTACTCCACTCCCGGGGCTTTCTCCAAAATGCTCCCAATCAAAATCTTTCTTATCCAACTCCCCGAAGAAGATGGGTTTTGAAAGTCCCTGACTTCCTTTGCTATTTGATCTCCATCATATACCCCCAGATCAACTGAAACCTCCTATCTTCATATTATTCTTTTACTGTTAGCAACTAGCTGAGACTCAACTACTGTGGATAACTGCACGTACAACATCCAGACCCCAGATGCAACTGGTAATACTGAACGGTAACCTTGATAACCAACTGGTACAGGAAGACGAATCAAATTGGCAGTCATTGTGGTTCTCGAGTCTTCATCTAAGAGTATCTGAGGGGCCTATTGCGAGAACCCCATAGCCATCCCGACTCACTTGAGCAGCCCTGCCGTTAGATCAGGCAGAAGAGTGCCTGCTCTGGACCGCATATTAAATGGCTCTGCTCTGGTCCTTCATTGCTGCAGTCCTGTTCCCAGGTGAGGAGTTCACAGGCCAACAGGACATGGCCAACCATACCTGACCCTTATAGAACATGTTTTGGTATTCAAGGCTAAAATTCCTGAACCTCTTTTCCTGAATGAGCTTCTTCCCTGGTTCTAATGGATCACTGGTGGATGCACCTCTAGGCCTGAGAGACAGCTAAGGGTGACTGGGGAGAGGAAACTAGAGAACAGTTAGGAACTAGTGTCCATATACCTGCATACAAGACTCCTCATAGAACAATGTGGGAAGAGGATGGGGGGGGGCAATAAGTTGAGGGCCAGCTTACCCTGTGTGGCCACATAGCAAGGCAGAGTTGCGAGGAATCTGAGAATTCTCAGTTTAAACTGTCTTCTAGGTCATTACAAAGGTACATCTGTTAAGCTAGGAGTAAAGAAGTAGCTTTGTTAGCTTGATTTCTAACAAACATGTACACAGATGACTTAAAGACCTCCATTTGTACCCTTGCTCTGGGCTCCCAAATGTTAGCATCAGCCCACCCCAAAGAGTGCCTTTCTTTTGGTCCACTTTATTTCAATCACAGAATGGCATTTACAGAATACCTCTGTCTCTAAGTAACTTGGCAGATGGAATTTCGAAGGCAAAATCCAGCACATGGTTGTACCAAAAGTGATCTCCTTTCACATTTGCAATGGTACTTGCAAAGCATGTAACAGGTGCATCCTTGGGGTTTGGGTGGCTATAGCTTGACAGAGATGTTAATAAAGCCAGGATGGTTTGGAAGAAAGGACATGCAGAGACTGGACTGGGTGGGACTGAAGATTTACTATTTAACATGTGCTCCTAATTGAAGAAAGTTATTCTCTTTGACATATGACTCACTAGAACATTCTAAATGAAAGCCTTAGATACCATCTATTCCAATGGTTTCCAAGTCCTTTTTATCAACAAAATTAAAGAGATTTATCAAAATGAAAGCATACATGAATCCTGATAATGAGAAGACAAAAGTGACCATATAAGTCATTATTGATTTTTGGAAAATATTTCACTATTTATAGATATCCCTGAAATTCCTCCTTGGAGGTCTGGGCTCCCCAGAGCAGAGATTAAAAATCGTTAACCTAAAATCCAGTCTGGGAAGCAGCATGATATACAGAGCCCCACAGGACTGGATCAGCCAGACCTTAGCCTCCGTCTGTGAGTCAGTGCCATTTGCAGACCAGGGGTAGAGATAACAAAGGACACATCAGTGAACAGACCCAGTCTGGGAACCAGCACCATGTGTGGAGCCTCGCCAGACTGGACTCCACCACAAACTCGCTGTAAGTGACCAGCTTATCCAGAGAAACACAGGCTGTGATGATAGCTATGGAGATGAAATGCAATTGGATGCTTGTGGTGCGTTGGTGTTTCACTAACTTTGCCAGTGTTCTGACCATAGGTTTGGAGGATAGCGATATGCAGTATGGTATCTAGGGGGATCTCCTTCTGAGTATTGCAGCCATTGTTGATTCCCTATGGTCTTGTTTTGAGGTGCTACATCATTTCCATTGTTTTGTTGGGTTGGTTTTTACTCTCTTTTGTTTTGTTTTTTTTATTATATCAAATCAGATGGCAGAAGTAGCTATTTCAAAGATAAGATAAATTATGGTAGCAATTTTGGATTTACTGTTGGCTTGTTTTGAAGTCCTTTATTGTACACTATTGTCTTATTTTTTATTGTTCCTATTCTATTCTGTTCTGTTTGATTTTTATTATGTCTGAAGGTAAGACATCTTGTAATGTATTTGTACTGCTTTTAGGTCTGTATGTCTTACACTGCTTTTTTATTGGTTTTGTTCTGTTTTATCCTCTTTAAAATAAATAAATTAAATTAAATTAAATTAAAATCACTAACCTAGCAGTGTAGGGGGTACCACTGGGGTCTAGCCAGCAATACTCCTTCTCTTTTCTACTAACAGCCCTTCCTCCCACTCAGGGGTCTGGGTGGAACAGGACTTCATGTCTCTCTGCTTCCAGCCAGTAGAGGTCACATGACCTAGACCTGGCTATTCAGTGCATTCCATCCCCAGCCACAGAGAAGGTGACAAAGTAGGGCCCAATCAGAGAATTGTTGGAGTGACAGCCAGAGTATTGTCTCTTTGCTATTAGGTCTTCTCAGAGAGCAGGCAATGAGAGGAGCACTAAGCTGGAGCTCTGTTCACATGTGGGAGGAGGCCGCTGGGTCCATTCTCCATGCAGCCAGAGCCGTCTGGAGCATCTCACTCACATGAAGCAATACAATTTCATTCCTTAGCCAGATTGGTCGGATTACTGAAATATGCCAATAAGAGAGCTCCGATTGATCCAACTCACACATTTTATACATGAAAATACTAAAACAGGAGAGAAGACAAGCACTACTCAAGGCTTCCAGGAGTCTAATCAGGAGTCAGACTAGCATCTAGCTCTCCACAGCAATGATCACTCTTGCATTTTTAACTTTTTCATGTCTTTTTAATTTTGACTGTGGATGAGAATTCTACATAAGCAAGAGACAGTAGTAAGAAGCATCCTGCAGCACAGCCAAATCCAGCCAGCCCACACTCGGGAAGACTAGCTTTCCATAAAGGTGGGGTGATTTGGTGTCATCTGAGAGCCCAAGAAGAGTGCTCTGTCTGAATCAACCTCTTCTACTTGAAATTCTTTGCTGCTTAAAGTTCTCCCCCAAAAATTACATTTTGCCTAAATTAAGCATTTCCTTCTTCATATTTTTCTTTTAAAATTCAGCCTATCTGGGCAAGAGTGACATTTTATACTCCTAATTCCACTATGCAAAGAAGTTGACCAACTCCTTTCTTCCAGAACAGTGATCTCAGGAAAGCTTGAGATATTATATGTAGGAGGAGAGGACAGGCTGCAGGAGGTACTTAAGAAGCTCTGATGAAGAAGGCAAAGACACCAGGAGAGAAGAGAGAAACTCTATGAGTAAGCACCTGATCCTACTGCAACTAATCTCAAAGAAGCAATGAGAGGCAAAGGAAGACAGACATGCCTTCTTTAAACTCTATTCCAGCCAATTCCTGCTTGGATGATTCCAGGCAAGTTATTTAATTTTTCTGAGTCTTCACCTTCTCTATCACTTGTGGCCTTTGTCATTTCACTCATTGCTGAGGCAAATATCCAGCACCTGTAACTTAAAGGAGGAGAGACTTATTTTGGCTCACGTTTCAGTAGTCTCAATCTTTGCATGGTTTTCTGGCTCTGAGGCAGGAGGACATGGCAGAAGGGCAGAGCAGAGGAGAACTTCTCACACCATTACTGACAAGAAGCAGAGAGAATGAAGGGACAAATGGGGAGGGTGTATCTGGTAAGCAGCCATGGCTCAGACAAGCAGCAGTCGCCTCAGGGGAAGAACCACCAATCATCTCCGGAGATCCATGCCATGTTGGAACTTAGAGCACTGGGAAACCAAGCAACCAGCCCACCTCCATGGTAAGCAGCCATGAGCATACTGGCATGGACTGAAAATCAAACATCCCGGCTGCCCCCCACCCCCACCATTCGCAAATGGGAGCCAGAGGTCTGAGCATCTCTTAGGAGATTGACCATATGCAATATAGCAAATAGGGGGGATTTCCTTCTACCATCTTTTTGAAGGCAAATATTGCTATCACTGTTTTGCTTTGTTCTGATTAATTGTATTGCTCTATTCAACATTTTGTTTTAATAAGCTCTATACTGTTCTGTATTTTGTTTGATTTTCCTAACCTGATTGAAAGAACAACTATTGTGAAGATAATGAGATATACTATGGTACCTATTACTGTTATCCTGGTAACCTGCTGTGACGTTCTGTACCAATTTCACTGCACTGTCACAATTGGCTATGTTCTGTCTTATTCTGTTGTATTTCACTACCTTCAAAATAATAAAAGAAAAATGGGGAGTGTGCTCGACCCTTCCAGGCCCACCTCCTTCCATCAGGCTCTGCTTCCAGGATCACATAGAGATATAAACTTATCAGCTGATTAATCCACTGATCAGTATCACACACCTTTGAACCCATCACCTCCCCAAAGCCCCACCTATGAGCACATGAGGCTTTGTAGTGGAAGTAGGGGGAGTCTAGGTATAAACCATTATACTTGTGAACTATAAAGAATCTGCATTTTCATGAGGATGAAATAAACATAGAAATTCCTACTTGGAAGCAAGTGGTTAATAAATGAGTTCCCTTTGCTCAAAAGAAAAAAAAAGCAACCATCTCCACTGTTGCAAGTCATTCCAAGTTCTGAGTCTTCTATTATACAACAGACAGTGAGCTTAGGAGAAAGCATCTGTTTCCTAGCTGGAAAGTACTGTACTAGTGCAAGCAGTTAGGCTCTGCCTAATCAGCTTTGATTACTTCCTGGACCCAAGAGCAGCCAGTACAACCACCAGCTCATAGCTGGGCTGGCAATCACCACTATTTTTTCATCAGTACTGGTGCACACACAACAGGCACCATGTATTTCTTCCAGCCCAGTAAGCAGCAGGCAAGAGTGCCCTGTGCACAAGAATATGTGAGGAACTGGAGTTCAGAACAGTTAAGGAGCAAACATGCTTACTGTTACTCAGAAAATAATAACGATTTGGCTACAGAAGACCAATTTATTCTTACACAGAATCTTTTTTCCTGGCTACCTTGTCTGGGTTGCCATTTCCAATACTTCAAAATATTCAAAATAGAGAATCTGTGAAGGATTTTTTTTTTTTTTGAGATGGACTACGTAAATCAGAAGTAGGGACCAGGTAAGATGATGGGAAAGGAAAAACAAACAAAAATAAAACAGAACAACACTAGCTTCACACTTTTCAGACTCCTTCACATTGCTCAAGAGCCCAGTATTTGAGATAAAAAGTCCCCCATGAACAGCTATTAGGAACCTCCTATGGCTGGATGAGGTAGTACCTGCATGTAATCCCAGCAATATGGAAAGCTGAGACAGGAGGAACACCAGGTTTGAGACAAGCCTGGGCTATTTAGCAATACACTGTCTCAAACTAAAAGCTTTCAAAGGACTGGGGGTATACCTCAGCACAAGGATCATGGGTTCAGTCCACACACACACACACACACACACACACACACACCTCATCTGTCATTCCTTGAGGGAAATTTGCATCAGAAGAAGTGCTAATGCTTGGGGAAAGTATTGCAGATAGTCCACTTGCATCTCTTACTTATTTCTATCTAGAAACCAGGTTGGGCTTTTGGAGGGGTAAGGAAGCCAAATAGGGAGGTGAGACAGGCCTAGCTCTGCAGCTGAGACATGGACTGAACTAGGGGTGCGGACACTACAGCAAGTTCAAAGATATGTCACCGGAATAATGGAATGCACTAGCTGCAGGCCAGGCTGACCTCCTAAGTATGTGTTTGGGAGTTTGCAGCTGGAACCCAGCTACTTGAAGAGAGCCAGGCCCACCCAGATGCAGGAAGGGTAGCAGCCCTTCCCACTCGCAACCCTAGGCCCAGAGTAGAACAGTGTACCCAGCCCTGTCCATAAACCATCTCAGGAAGCGGACACCTGTCCTGGACCGGGGCCTACAGGAGGTTAAAACTGCTCTCAGAAGACACTCCATGGGAAACCCCAAGCAGATAACCACAGATTCTGAGCCAGTCAGGCTGGCCAAGAGCAGGATACGAGAAGGGTACTGGCCTGCTTCACAGATGGAAGGAAGGATAGATGAAATAGCAGAGAGCTGAAACCCAGAGTGCTCTGGAGGGGAAGACCCCGACCTTAACAGAGCCTACTGTGGATCACTGCTCCTAATGCATCTCCCAATCCACCTTCTGTTTCTGCACAACATGACCTCACAAAAAGTTTCCAAGAACTCTGCTGAGTAAAGGGGAACTCTTGTCCTAAGGAGCATTTTTGGATGGGTAGACATTACAGAAAGCTACGTAGGTCTTGGTCCAGCTGACCTCCATATGAAACAGAGATTTATTAGAGGTGACCTCAGGGATAAAGACCAGACTAAAAATGGCTGTGGATGGAATCACCGATGTACAGCACCATGCTGCGCCCCCTGCCTAGCAACACTGATACCAGCTCATCAATCTCCCGTGTTCCCATCTGTCATAAATACCACACAACTATTGTCTACCATAGCCAACTCTGTTAGGGCCAGAAGGATGGATGGGGTACAATCCAAGATGGAGAGTCCAAGCCTGTAGGCCAGCTTCTGTCCCTTCACAGGGGTCTCCTAGGTTTCTGCCAATTACCAACAAGGCCAAGGCTGTAGGGCTCTCTATTACAGGCAGAATAGGGAGCTCACCTGAAGGGCCATCTTGTCTCAGTGTCCCTTCCCCACCTCAAAGACTCGGAAGGCACCTCAGCTAAGTGGCAGAGAGTAGGGCTGTCAGCTCCTGTCCCTAGAGTATAAACACTCTTACTGTCTCTGCCTACTCACAGCTCCTCCTGTTCTTCCTGTAACAGCAACAAACTCAGATTATCCAAAGTCCTATAGCATACATATAAACACACCTTTACACAGTAACAAAGAGCAACAGACATATATGCACTACTATGCAATAGCAAGCAAAACATCAAAACAACACCCAGGATTTGGAGGCAGATTTATTTATGTCAATGGGCACTGATCAGGATCATTCCCAGAATATCAGGCCCCGATCTGTGGTGATCTAGGGCTTATATGAGACAAGCAAGCAGGAAATACAGGAGCAGAATTGTTTGTCAAATGGGGATTGGTTTATACCATGTGCATCATAGTGACCAGCTATGCATCACAGTGACCTATTGTTTCTAAGAGACAGGAGCAATCCAGATCTGGAACAGGAACTATTACCTGCGCAACTAACAAACTGAAGTATACTGGCTGGGGTGGGGGTGGATTTTCTGTTACAACTATAGCCACATATACGCACTCAGGTTCACATAGCTCCATCTCCCTCATGTATACCAATTTCATGCCCAAGCATACTCATTGTAATACCATTCATGCAAACACACCCACACACAAATGTTTTCACACTCACACATAAGATGCTCTTATTCACGTGATTTTTCAAACACTTGCATACAAGCTCACATCTGAACACACTCTCATGAAAATTCACATTGACACATAAACATAGATATCAGTCACTCATGCAATCACACACATGCACACAGGCACATTCTTACCTCATTAGCATGACTAGTAGCCTCAGTAGCTTCACTGGATTCAGAAGCTTCACTGTGGTCAGAAAAGGGCATGGAGGCTAAGCGGTACAATTTCAAAGGGGCCCTCTTTGCACCTTGCCCTAGCTGCCTCCCCAGGACTCCTCCCCTCCCTCAGCAGGACACAATCTAGGTTTCTCTTTGCTACATTGCTCAATAAACCAATGTATGGCTCAATAAACCTTCTCACCTTATGCTATTTCCCATTTTTAAGTGCCTTCCCCAAGTATCCCATCTCTCCAGTCCTCCACAATCTGTAAGTCAAGTCCTTGCCATCAAAGAAACAGCCACAGACACTGAGATACTGGCCCTCCGGGAATACATTTGTACCTTAGGAAGAGTGGTCATCTATACAGGCAGGCCCAAAGCCCAGAATTTCCTAAGTATGAATTAATCTCATTCATGAAATAGCAAAAATATCAAGGCCTAAGAACAGAACTGTGACGTCCTCCTCTTGTGGCCCCAGGACACACACTGAGCCCTCAGTTCATCTCTGCCCAAAGTTGCTCTCCTTTACTTATTCTATTCTCATTTGGGGCTTCCCAGTTAAAAGAAACCCTCTCTAGGTTCAGACATACACTGGTAGAAATCCCATTCCATTTACAATGATGTAGCTTGAGCAACCTTCTTAACATCTCCTGGTCAGTTTCTTCACGTAAAAAAAATTAAAACAGTAGTCCATCTTGCAGATCTGAAGCAAGATTATGGATATAAAATACCTTACACAATGCCTGACACACAATGGGTTTTCAACCCAACATGGTCCCTTCTTCTCTTGCCCCTGTCATCCCATACCCACAATCCAAGGGATTTACTCTTCAGGATGGAGCAGAGTGGAGCAGGTTCAAGAGAATCCCGGGACACCTGGCTCCAAGCCTCTCTATATACACACACAAGGTTGCCTCTAGGTCTGTTCCCCTCATGTGGAGCTCCATAGTTCCCAGACATCTTTTATTAATAAGAAGCAGAAGGATAAGCCTCATGATAATTAATAAATCATCAACAGCATTACTTTTCATCAGATAAGCCCATTAATTGTTCTCATTTCCTTACAAAAAAGCCTGGGCCTGGAGGCCCTTCATAGCAAACTGATCTTATGAAAAATCTAAGCCCATGAAGGTAAGCAGGGCCCTAGTGGGGTGAGCTGCATCCACTTGTAGAGGAGCTCAGAGAGCAGATGTCCAGTCACACCTCTGTCCTTTGAAAGTGCAGGATCCAAGTCTCTACTGAAACCACAACTCATAAGACATGCTTTGCTTGGCAGGGTTCCCCCAAGAGAACTCAGACACTGCTATCCAGGGCTGGTCAAGAGGTTTCCTCCCCTGATATCAGCCCCAATCCACTGTCAGTGTTTTCTGTAGCCACACTAAGGAAAAGGCATATTTGAGTTGAGAGTGGAGAAAGGTCCTAAATGATCAGGAGTGCCCGTCAGGGGTATGGGAGAGAACATGAAGACACAAGGGACATGCCTATCCATTCCTTTGTGCATTCATTCACTCAGCCTGCAAATAATTGGCAAGTACCAAACATATGCAAGGAGCTGGAGAAAACATGTGGGGCAAAAAAGAGGCCAGTTCCTGCTATCATGGAGCTTACTTTTGCCATCTCTAAGGTCCTGTTCCTTTTCAGGGAAGGAAACTATCACAGACAACAGCTCCCTAGGCCATACTGAGAATCAGTGGCACAACTGGCAAGAGCTCCTTCCTTGGCCTTTGCTAGCACCTCCTTCTCTCAAAGGGACAATAAAGTGAGGCATAGGGAAACTGCCTCACCCCCAGAACTGGCTGGCTGATTAGCCTAGAAGGCTGAGTTTTTAAAAAATAATAACACAGAATAATTTGGAAGAAAAAGAAGCCTGCCTTATTAAAGTGCACTGAAAGATTGAAGGTACAATGCCTCTTTCCCAGGAATCCAAGAAGCCTTTTGAAGGAGATGATAAGTTAGGAACAAACAGAAATATCATACAGGGATTTCAGGCACCATTAAAGAGTTTTGACTTGTCCTTTGACTCTTCACTTGTTCTCCCAAAGATATAATCAGGGTGCCATTATTTTAACTTCTCGTATACTTAATTTGAAAGAGAAAGAGCTGCAGAGATTCTTACAGTTTTATTGCACCTATTCAAAACTAAATTCCAGGTACACAAAAGGCCTAAACATTGAAACAAATACAACTATGGAAATACTAGAATAAAACATAAAACAATATTTATATATACTTAGAATGAGGAAAACTTTCCTAAGAAAAGGAAGATGCCCCCCAAAACAAAAAGGTAGAATTATGAACTCAGGTTTCAGGTTCACATAAGTGGCACCCTACTTCTCAGACCTAGGATCTAGGTTCATCCCTGTAGACTTAGGTTCCAGGATTGCTATCACAGACTCAGGTTCTAGACCTGTGTACTGCACTACCGATTCAATCACCATATCATATTATATGAGGATTCCATATTTTTGCTGCTGTGTGCTCACACACCTACCAACTATCCCACCCCAAATCACAAGCTAACTAAGCTAAGATCTTTCATTGCTGAAATGTGTCTGACAGTGGGAAAAGATGCCTACATCTCGACATCCATAAACATCACTGCAAGGCCAACATAGTGTAAAAGGCATTGAAAATGACACCAATAAATACAAACATATCCCTTGTTCATAGGTTGGAAGAATTAATCTTGTAAAAGTCTTGTCATACTAATCCAAAAGAATCTATAGATTCTATAAAATCTTTATTAAAACTCCAACAATAATTTTTACAGAAATAAAAAATACAATCATAAAATTTTTTTGCAACCACAAAACACTCAGAATACCAAAGAAATTCTGAGCAATATGGACAAAGCTGAAGCATCACATTACCTTATTTTAAAATACACTACAAAGCTATAGTAATCAAACCTGTACAGTATTTCATAAAAATAGATATAACAGGCAGCTGAAATGTAATAGAAGACTATTATGACTCACATCTAGATGTCCCACCAAAACTTCATGCAGTCATAGGTGGGTTTTTTCAGAGGTGGATGAATCTAAAGTGCATAATTTACTCATGGTGCAATGCTAGTATTAAGGGTGCTGAGATTAAGGGTAGATGATTGCTAAACCAGTCCACAAGCTGGTTTGATACCTCCCTAATCCTGGTAACCTAGAAACAAAGTAAAAGGGACAGAAAAAAGGTTCTAAGGTCTCTTGCTTGCTTTGCCCCCTTCTGCCCATCATGAACTGTTTGTCCTCTGTGATGCCCTGTCTGCCATGCCACCCTGCCTTGCAGCCAACCAGCTGAAACTTCTATAAACTGTGAGACAGATAAACTTTTCCAACTTAACTTGTGGGTCTTTTGGTATTTTGTCTCATCTGTGAAAAAAACTGCTAACATAAGGGCCAAGAAATAAATCCATAAGGATCAAGAAATAAATCCACACATTTATGGTCAATTTATCTTTGAAAAAATGTCAAGAAAATATAATACAAAAGAGATAGTATCTTCAATACATAATGAGAAAACTAGAAATCCACATGTAGAACAAAATTATATCCTTATATTATACGCAAAAAATTAACTGAAAATGGATTAATGACAACACCAGACCCAAAAATATAATAAGGTCAAACTTCCTGACATTGGTCTTATCAATAATTTTTGGATATGATCCCAAATGCACAAGCAGCAAAAGCAAAAGGACAATGGGGATAGCAAAACACTAAAAAGTTCTGCACTGCAAAAGAAATCAACAGTAGCAAGAACAGATAACCCACAGAATGAGCTATTATTTGCAAACCATACATCTGATAAGGAGCTAGAATCCAAAATATATAAGAAACTTCCTTAACGCAAAACAAAAACAAGAACCCTAGTTTAAAGACACAGACCGAGAAGGCACTGTGAAACCAAGCAATCAGCCCTCCTCTTTGGTAAGCAACCATGGCTCGGGCAAGTGGTGGCCGCCCCAGGAGGAGAACCAGCCAGCATCTCCCAAGATCCACACCATGTTGGAACTTAGGGCACTGGGAAACCAAGCAACCAGCCCACCTCCATGGTAAGCAGCTGTGAGCCTACTGGCATGTGGACTGAGAATCAAACATCCCATTCCTCTCCCGCTCCCACCATTGGCAAATGGGAGCCAGAGGTCTGAGCATCTCTTGGGAGGTTGACCATATGCAGTATAGCAAATAGGGGGGATTTCCTTCTTGCTCTGTTCAATATTCTGCTTTGACAAGCTCTATAATATTGTGTTTGGTTTGATTTTGCTATACCTTATTGAAAGAACAACTATTATGAAGATAACAAGATATACTATGGCACCTATTACTGTTATCCCGGTAACTGTAATCCCGATGTTCTGCACCAATTTCACTGCACTGTCTCAATTGGCTATGTTCTGTCTTATTCGGTTGTATTTCACTATCTTCAAAATAATACAAAAAAGAAGAACAGAACCACATGGAATGAAAACGAAGATGAAAAAGATAAAAGCCAAAATATGGATGATACTGAGAAGAAAGGTCTTTGATCAGAATACCACAAATTAGAAAGGGGTCAGACTAGACACTAGGATGCTTGATTTGAGGCATTATTTTGCGCAAAACTCCTTGAGCACCATCTATGTGCTGGTCAGGCATTCTGAGGAGCTTTTTAAAAAATTCCCAAGTTAGCAAAATGGGGTACTCCCAATTCTGTTAGCAGTTTTCTCTGTGGCTGATAACCTGTAAGTAAGCTCATTCTGTCATTATTAAAACTGAGGAAGACATTGTTTAATAAAAGCCCTACAAAGAAGAAAAAATAATATGCAATATAGCACTGTGAGGAATTTCCTTCTGTCTTGTTTTTGAAATCCAATATTGTTTTGTTTTGTTGGTGCCGTTTTATTATTTTATTTTATTCCCTTTAAAATAAAATTAAAAACAGAGAAAAAAACACAGACTGAGCATCTGAACATACATGTTTCCAAAGAAGACAGGTAAATGGTTAACAGGTATATGAAAAAACACTCATCATCTCTAGTATTCAGGTAAATTTAAATCAAAATCAAAGAGATGTCACCTCATATCTGCTAGAATGGTTATTACTAGAAAGACGAAAGATAACAAATGTTACAAGGATATAGAGAAAAAGGAACCCATATGTATTGTTGGTGGGAATGTCAACTGGCCAATATCATTAAGAAAAACAGTATAAAAATTACAAATAAAATGTTCATAAAATCCAGCATTCTTAACCTGTTTTTATATCCAAAGGAAGTAAACTCAGTGGCTTGAAGAGACAGCTACACTGCTATATGTATGTAGCACTATTCACAATAGCCAAGATACGGAAGAACTCAAGTGTTCACTGATGATCGAATGAAGATCTGATATTATTCAGTCTTTAAGAAGAAAGTTCTGTCATTTATGACCGCATGAATAAACCTGAGGACACTACATTATGTGAAATAAGTCAAGCACAAAAGAAACTTACTACACGATCACATATACAGAGAGAAACTTTAAAAAGTCAATTCTGATGCAGAGAGTAAAATCATGTGGTGAAAAGCTAGGACTGAGGGAGATATTGGGAGCAGGATGAAGATACTTCTAGAGATCTGATATACAGCACTATGTCTATCTTAATAATACCGTAAGAATATAGATCCTAAATGTTCTCGCCACCAGGAAAAAACATAGTAGTCTAAAGTAATACATATATATAATTTTATATGTCTATATAATTTTAGTTGTAATAATTTCACAATGCATACATATATAAAAAGTTGTGTACCTTTAATATGTATATACAAATTTTATTTGTCAATTATACCTCAGTAAAGGTGAGGGGCATGAAATTATGAATAAACATGGGTGATTCTTTATATTTTGCCTTTTCCAAATTTTATGCTACACTATGGTCATGGTTTGAACCTTAAATGTCCAAGAAAGTCTCATGTGCTAAAATAAAGGCTTGGTTTCTGTGACAGTTAATTGATTGTGTTAGGTTGAATAAGAAATGTTCAATTACATTGTATTAGCATAGTTCTGGGTGTGGCTGAAGGGATTTACTGAAGATAAAAGACCAACCCTAGGTGTGAGTGACAGCATCCAACAGCTGTGCTGCCTGAACAGAATAAAAAGGAGGTAAAGAAGGAAGGCGCCTTTTGCTTCTTGGAGATTACTCCAGTTCTCACCTTCACCTCAGATGGTGTCTCCCAGCTCCCAGTGCAGACTCTTTAGCCTCCAGAACAGACCTTCGGTCTCCCATCACAGACCTCCTCACAGACTCACACAGGACACTACAGTGAGCTCCAGGCCTTCAACTGGATTCTTCACATCTCCAGAAGGACAACCCTTTTGTACTTCCATACCTAACTTTGCAGGTGTCCAGTGTAAGCCAATCTTTTTTAATTCTTCTATATTTGTGTACCTTGCATTAAATCAGTTTTTCTAGTAAGCCCTTAAAGACACAGTTACCAAGCCCATAACAGTATTGGAAGATGGTGGGATTTTAGGAGATGGGACCTACTAGAAGACTCGGGCATATCCTTGAAGGGACTATTGGGACCCAGCCTTTCTGTTTGCCTGTTGATTTGCAGTGGAAGACAGCAAAAGCACCACAAGCAAAAGGGGAGGAGTAAGCCTCTTTTCTTCCCTTATATTTATGCAGGCTATCAGCCCTAGGGTGGTTATAGTACTCACATCCCCAATCCCAGCACAACAAACCAATCACAAACTTTAGATTCAGCCACCTCCAAAAAGCCTGCTCTCCAGGATTGTATGAGGCTTTAGGGGGATATCTAGACACAAACAATGACATTTCACCCTTGCCCTTCCCCAAAGACTAATGCACCTCCCTCACTTAATCCATCTCTAAGAGTTGCCAAAGTGTATTTCAGCATTGCCAAAAAGTGCAAATCCCAAGCCTCCTCTGAGATGTAAGGCAAACTTTTAGCTATGAGCCTCTGCACAAATGAAAAGAAAGTTAAACACTTCCAACACTCAAAGGCACAAAGATCAGCATGACCACTCCAAAAGTTATAAATGGGGATACAAAGAATTAGGACCAAAGTCCAAAATCAGCAAAGCAAACATTAAGGCCTTGAGTTCCATGTGCAACATGTGAGGCAATCTGTGGCAAGTTGTGAGCTCCAAGGGGCTTGTGCAACTCCCCGACAACACTTTTGGTGGTAGTAGCTCCCAGAGCTTCTCTCTTTAGCCCATTGTGCTCTATTCTTGCAGTTTTCCTCAGACAACCTACATTCCTCACTTCTCCAAACTGCTGGGGTTTCCACTGCATCTTTGGCTTCACACTCACAGCTTCACAGGCTCTCAAGAACATATTGCTTGGCCTTTCAGGACTTCTGAAATTGAACTGAAATCTGTGTTAAACCCCTACAACTCTCATTCTGCATGTGCCTAAGACTAGCATCATGTGGATGATGCCAAGGTCTGCTGTCAGCAGGAGCAGTAGCCAGACTTGGCTATAGGAGTCAAGTTCCTGGATTGCTGAGCACTCTAAATCCAATTCTGGGAAACAAATTCTCTATGCCACTGTCATTTTGGAACATGGTACTCTGTGACTTTCATCTCAAAACAAAGTCTTTCACCTTTGCAGTTTTGAGGCTGCAAAGAGTAAAGACTTGCTGCTTCTTATGACGCCCACAGACCACATCTTCTATTGTCCTTTTCTTCTCATTGATCAAGAGCTCCTCAGCTCTATATTTGAAGTCTACACCTTTACTGGAACTTCCCTTCTGTCCAAACTCAAAGTGTTCTAAAACATTCTGGTGGGATCCTTACTCTTGATTCTTATCTCATTAACATTTTTAGATCTGGCTAAAAGCCCCAAACAATAGCCATGCCACTACCTCAACATTACTGCCTTGAAATTTCTTCTGCCAGATTTATTAGTTGGCTTGTGGGTTACTGCAGCCAGTGAATGTTCCTAGAATCACCTCACACATGAAGTATACTTTGCCCTAACTGATCTGCTCTTGAGTTTTAAGTGATTAACTTTTAATTGAAATTTAGTATAGAAAACTTAGCAATTTGAATGCTTATCTCTTAGGGTGGGTTTGTTTAAAAATGTAAAGTTTTTTGAAAAGTTGCTTTATTGTGTACAGGCTCAATAGGAAAAAGATGATGGTGTAGGTTTTCAAACTTGAGATTGATGATTTTCATAGAGATAAATATCAATAGAAATTTTAGCAAAGTGAGTAAATTCTTTGACTGGTGGCTTTCAGAATGATTTGTATAGAATTTTTTTCAGTGCTTAACCCTCGCAATAAACCATTGGAAGACAAAACCAAAATGATTTTACTGCCATGATAGCTACCATAAAAATTAGAGTTGAATGACAAAAGTTCATCAGGGAACTAAATATAATTAATACTCTCAATTCATTTGCATGCGTCAGTTCTCTTCGGTGTAGTTGAAGTTTTCAAAATGTTTTTCTCAACAATACCCTTGCCATTAGCCAATGGGACACATAGAAATTGTTTTGTCTTTCCTGATGGCAATAACTTAAACTATTAATTTAAACTTCTGATATCACCCCCATTATCTTAGATGCCTCTTTCTTCCTGATAACCCAGATCTTCTTTCTGCCCAAGACCTATATCAGTCATAATGCCAAGGTAAGCTTATTAGAAGGATCTTCTCAGGGATCATAATCACAGAACTGGTGAGTGGTGCTCATCATTACTGGTATAATCACTGTTTCTGCCACCTGTTCAGAGGATAGAGCTAGGAAATTCTTTTTAAAATGTGATAACATCTAAACTGATACTGATATCTCCAATTCAAATTCAGAACTAGAGAGATTTAGTTAAAATCATTTTTCTTTCTCCCACGTTAAGCTCTTAGCTCCCAAAAGCACCATATAATTACTTACTTGCTTTATTCTCCAAAACACATGCAAAATTTTTGAATTAGCAATATTAATCATGCCAGAAGGCAGAGGATTACAAATTTAAGCTGAGCCTGGGCAACTTAACAAATTAGTGAGACACTGTTTCAAAAAAAATGAGAAGTCTCCAGTTGGACTCATGGGGGAAAAAAAATGAGAAGTGCTGGAGAGGTAGCTCAGTGTCCTGGGCTCAATCCCTAGTACTGGGGAAAATGCAGTTCTAGGACTGGGGATCAGCTCCGTGGCATAACGCCTGTCTGGCAAGCATAAAGTCCTGAGTCTGATTCCTGATACCAAAAAAAAGCAAAAAAGCCATTCTATTAATACCAATAATTACATAATTATTTTAAATAATTTAAAGTTTTTAATTGGGTTTTTTCAATCCTTTTTTCTGTAGTTATTCCCTACCTAGCACAGGCCTGTCCCTCTCCTAAGTCAATGCTTAGGAGGTGAAAGTCACCTGGGGCACACTGGGATGGAAAGGGCCATGGGACATGGATGTGGCACAGAGCCTGCTACCCTCACAAATGGGGGAAAGAGAATCCAGGTGTATGGTACAGCCAGTGAGGAGGGCACCTCACAGCCTCCCTCCCGCTTTTCATCCTACTGCACATCAGGGCTCATGGACGACCTCTTCAGTCCTCCCAAGGCCAGCATCCAACCTTCTATCCAGGAACTCTGTTTTTCTGTCATCTCATGTTCAAATAAACTGGTGATTCCCAATCCCTCTGCCATCTGTGGCCCCATCCATCTGCCAAAGTGAAATTGTCAACAGTAAAATTACATTTTTAAATAGATTCATTCATCCTCTCAACTATTTGTTTCTTTTTGAGTACCTGCCATAAGCCTGATACCTACTGGAAACCTGCAAATAAGAAATGCTTCAAAACTAAGTAAGCTAAACATGTGAACGTGAGACAGTCACTGAAGTTTTCTGTCTTCATGCCACCATAGTCCTTAGTGGACAAGGTGCCAGAATTAATCACTTATTTAAAATGCATAAGCATCTAAGAGGATATGGTGGTCATTCCCCATGAGTACATAGTAGGTACTCAGGAAAAACATGCAGACTGTGATTTAATTCTACAATCACAGAATCAATACTCAGTACTATGCGTTGTTTTGTACCTGGCTAAAATCTATGGATGACACAGATAGAGTTAGATTCTTACTTTCCATACCCTGCGAGGTTAGTGGGGAAGACAGAGCCCCACTCAAGTGTATATAATGGCTGTAAGAATGAGATCCGGCCAATAGTTGAGCCAATTTTGCCGCTGCCCAGGAAAGGGGTTGTGTCCCTGTGCCCACATGATAGGGAGGGATCTGAGGACCAGAACATTTGGACCTAGGATATGAACCCACTTTCTCCATGGAGAAAGGCAGGGACCATGGAACAGTGTGACAGGTACAGGGAGCCATGGGCAGTGGCCGAGGTGTCAGGCACAAATGGATCACAAAGGGCCCAGGCAGGGGCAAGCTGTGGAATATGCACATTGGTCTGAAGCTATTAGGGAATCCTCCATCGTTGGTTGCATTGAACTGTAACATATATGACCCAGCCTCTGGCATAGGACATGTCTTACCACCAAGGTGTGAACATGAACAAATTTCCCTGGCTTAGTTATCTCAGCTGGAAAAAGTATAATGATAGTACTTATCTCAAAGGTTTATTAGAGGGATTAGATGAGTAATTTGTTGTGAAGTGTTTAGAACTGTGTCTCATACAGAGTAAACAGTGAAATGTTAGTATCAGCATTGGCACTGTCATGTCTTTAGGTTACATTTTATACTCTACTGTCAATCTATGAAGGTGAGAAATCAATTTCACTTCCTTATTCCATAATCCCAGTATCTAGAAAAAGGCCTGACAAGTAGTAGGCATCCAACTAACCTCAGCTGAATTAAAACACGTGGCAGGCTAGATGTGCTGTCCACTTATGACAAAAGCTTCTTACGCCCCAGGGAGGCCAAAGGCAGGCAATGACTTGCTGTCCTACCTGGGGCTGGGGATCAGGCCCAGAGGGACTTGCTCAGAATTGCCTGCTCATCTGGCATCCTCAGATTCAGGTACCCTCATGCTCACCAGGGCTGCCTCAGGATACAGTCTTCTTTTGTGTCTTGGAAATATGCCCCTCATCACCTTGATAAGCTATGTTTTTCCAGCACACTTCCTTACTCAAGGGTCTCAAAATGTGTCACTCCCAAAGAATTCTGCTTTCCATCATCTGGTATTCAGACAAGCCAGCAGTTCTCAGTCATCCATTGAGGGATTAACCCATTCCAACCCAAGCTCCTGGTCCTGGCCCAAATGAGTCCTCCAGGTTCAAACCTTGTCACGCCATGTCTGTGCTTAAAACCCAGCCCTGCTCTCACTGGTTCTCAGGTGCAGTGCAAAGTATCAAGCATCGCTGCTCACTAGCCCTAAGCTCAGCCCCAGGCCCCTACACCTAGCCTCATCCTCCAGCTGCACTGTCCCCTGGCCACTTTAACCTATTGCTCTCCAAAGGCCCCAAGTTTTACATATGTATCTCCAATCCCCTTCTACGTGGAAAATCATTCTGAATCTTATGAACTCTGTTTCAGTTATGGTTTGCACCAGGGCATCCCTGTCCAGATACTCTGGTATTTTTATTCTTGATATATCTGTTATATCAATTTATGTTTATATTTTTATCTCTAGGGGCTAGAAATGTCTGGTTTTATGGATTATTTTTTCTTTTTATGCTCAATATCCAGCCCAGAATATGGGACACTGTAGCTTTTAGGTACTGATTGGTTAATTAATACCCAAGTAGAATGAATGAATGAATGAATGAATGAATGAATGAATGAATGAAAAGATCTCTGTTTTTTGGCAGGGCACAGTGATTATTTCTTGTGTGAAGGAGTAAATTAAGTGCCCCTCCACTGGCCACCAATACATACCGAAACAAAAACCTAAATATGGCTTCCGGGAGAACATGGCGGACAGATAACAGCTACTACAGAGGCTCTCTGAAAGACTCGGCTCAGAAGTCAGGAAGGGTGCGGAGTAAGGAGACATAAGCCGGTGGAGATATGCTCTGCTGACTCAGGAACGAACTGGACTGAGAGAAACCAACTTGGAATGCAGTCCTGGTGCTAAAACAGGAACAGAAAAGCCTCAGTGTGGAGGCTGGAGCCCGCACCATTGGAAGCTGCGATTTGGGTTTCCCGTCACGTGGTGGCTGCCTCTACATCAGCTCGGCAAGGAGAGAGACGCACAGAAGCTCTGAGAATGAGGGTCTGTGAACGGAGTCGAAAACAGGACGGGCAGGGAGGCGTGCACTGGCTTGTGGTGAGGTGAGTGAGAGAAACTGACACTCTACCACAGTTTGACTCCAGCGGAGGTCATTCTGGGCCGGGCAATCCTGCGGGAGCAGGGCGTGGTGGCGACTTCAGCCACACATCCCCCTCTCAGGCGGGATTGGTGAGGGGTGCCTAGCCTGCGTGATGCTGCTGGCAGACCCAGTGGGCTGGCCCAACCCAGATCCCAGAGCCTGACGGTGGCCGGGAGAGGCAGGCCCCGCATAGGCTGCCTGGTCTGGAACTTCCTGGTGCACTGCGGTGGGCGGGAATACCTAACCGGCGCAATTCGATCAGGCTGTGGCTGACAGGGAGGGAAACTGAGCCTCCTATGTAAACTTGCATATATAAGGAACAGAGAATATGGGAAGAGGCAGCAACAAGAAAGGCTCCTCGGCCCCCAATTCTGAGAAACAGGTAATAACGGACACCGCACGAATAGACGTAAAGCGTCATATAGAGAGCCTCATAGATCAGTTCAGGAATGAAGTTATCAATGACCTGAAGCTAGAAGTTTGCAGAATAGTTAGAGAAATGCTAAGCACCACCCAAGAAAAAACAGATGGTGGAATGGAAGAACAGAAAAAGAGGGGAGAATTGTTCGATGGAGAAAACAGAGAAAGCATAGAATACGTGAAGCAGGTTCAAAGGGACTACCAAGAAACTAAGAAGTCTATCGAAAACTGGCATAACAGCTTGAACGAAACTAAGGACAGACTATCTGAACTGGAGGGCAGATTTGTAATATGGGAGAATGAAATGAAAAACTTCTTAAAAATAACAAAGAAACAAACAGCAATAATACAAAGACAAGAAGATGATAAGAGGATCCATTACTTAAGGATTAAGAACATAAAAGAAGAAGTAGGGACACAAACAAATGAACTACAAAAGCTACTCACAGAAATAATCCAGGAGAATTTTCCTAATTTAGCAAAAGGTAAAGATACTCAGATGTATGAGGCATACAGGACCCCAGCTACCTACAACCCAAACAGAGCAACACCCAGTCATATAATAATCAAAATTCCAGAAATTCAATACAAGAACAGAATATTAAAAGCTGTCAGAGACAAGAAACAGACCACTTACAAGGGAACACCCATCAAAATTACAGCAGATTTCTCTGCACAAACTATCAAATCACAAGGAGTGTGGGGGGAAATAATTCAAGATTTCAAAGATAATAATCTCCAGCCAAGATTGAGATATCCTGCACAACTGTCCCTGGAAATTGATGGAAAAACAAGGTGCTTCCAGGATAAAGAGGAACTGGGGGAATTTGCAACCACCAATTCAACTCTACAGAGAGTATTGCAGGATATTCTAAAAAAAGAAAAATACAAAGAATCCAGAAATAGTGGCGGGAGGCCACAACGAATGGAGCAGAGAACAAAATGAAGAGGACAAACTGGCTGATACTGACAGAAAAAGAGCTCAACAGAAATGAGGCAGAGAAGATTGGATGATAGGAACAGCTATTTTGGAGAAAATGACACCTTAATAGGTAATACTGATCTAGTATCATCTTGTTTTGAAGTCTCATCAAGCTTTTGTTCTTCTGTCTCCACTGGTCTAAATAGGTTGTATCTTACTGAATTTTATTATGTACGATAGTATAAGCAAAAACCTTTTAAAGACAAGGAGATTATACAGAAACCATTGTTCATTTTCTGTTAGTCGATTCTAAATACCTGTAATGCTGTCATTCTCTTAAATGGTTTTACATTGTTTTGATATATTTAATGCTACAGTATACAAAGTTGTACTCAAGGATTTCAAGGAAAGAGACAATATGGTAACTACTTTTATGTCAGGATTATCTGGTGGTGAAACACTATTCTGCTTAAATAGTTATGTTTTGATCTGCGCTGTTTTGCTGTTATGCCCTCTTTTATCTCAATCTCCACTCCATTATTTACTTTTTTATTTTTATCCTTTTAATTAAGGGAAAAATAAATAACAATAGCAGGATATATTATAGTAACCCACTTTGACTTTCTATTATCTCGATTTAAAGCCCTGTATTACTCTCACCATCTTGTTTTTGACTGATGTTCCCCTATTCTGTTTTGCTGGATAGTATCAGGTTCAAAAGTTTAGGCAACAGCTGTGAAGATAATGAGATTCATTAAGACGCCCATTCTCGTTGACTTTTATCTACTTTTGAAGACCTACAATGTCTCCAATGTTTTGGTTTTGTCGGTTTTGTTCTTTACTGTTTTGTTCAATTTTATTATAGCTGATGATATAGGCAATTCTATTAGAGATAGCGGGAGGCATTATGGTAACCATTGTTGATCACCTTGTATTATGTTTTTACATTATCTATTATGTCCACCCTTTTGATTTGACCGACTCTGTTCTGTTATGTCACATTTGGTTTTACTCTCTTCAAAAAAGTAATAAGAACCATGGGAGCAATGAAACCCAAAATGTGTAATAGTCATTGTACAAAAGAGAGGAAAAGAAAGTGCTCTAAACTATATAACTGCATGTATATTTAAGTGTATAAGATAGAAAATGATATCACAGAGTTTTATTGGATCATTGAACAGAACTGTTTGCAGTATCATTGTTGGAATGTCCACTCTACAAGCTTTAATTTTGTGACTTGAACAATTATTTCTAAGATGACAATATGTAATCCATTAACTAGTGATTTCCTACTGTTTTTTTCTGTAAATCTGTATAACTTGTACCCTTTCTCTGCTTTTTTTTCCTCAAATAAAATTTAAAAAAAAAAACCTAAATATACACAGAGCTCTTCCAATCTCCACCTTCTATTTTTCTTTAGGAGTCACTTATTGAGAACCAATTTATTGAATTCTAATCTAATAGAATTTAATTTTTATATTAGAATAAAAATATTACAACTGGTAATATTTCCAGAAGTTCCTCTTAAAAATACCAGCCAAAAACTGGTGCATGGTCCTATGAAATATAGTGTAAGAAAAGCCTGTGAGTGGCTGTATCCTCTTTCTGAGGAGTCCCAGGTGTCCCCTACCTGTTCCCCCTCCCAGTTTTGTGACTCTGAAGCCCCAGTCCAACCTCCCCTTCTTGGCATTGAGGGGACACCTGTGTCTGTGCTGTAATCCTCAGGTAAGCCACCCATGCATATCCCTACACTACTCCCATGCTGGTCATGACGACATCAATAGCCAGGTGCACCTGTGGGCCAGTGGTCACTGATCCATGGGCGGAGACCAACGGGACTGAGATCTCAGCTTTTGAAGCACTGACAAGTTAGCCCCTCCAAGCCTGACCCCTGACCTACAGGTGGGTAAAACCATTGTCCCTACAAGTCCCAAACAGTGTCTGCCTTGCTGCAGAAACCCATGAAGGAATCCACTTCAGGTCAGTGCAAAGCAAAACAAATAAAAGGGCCAAGGAGTGAGGTTTTATGTGGAAAGCTTTGCTGGGAAGGGAAGCCATTGTTGCAAGAATGCATATAATCCTCACCAGGCAGGCCCCATGGACCAGCAGGGCTTCACCTGCCATACAGTTGTTTATAAACTCATGACCCAGGTTATATCTCCACAGCAAGAGGCTCTGGAGGTCAGGGGCTCTGCAGGCACTGGAAGATGCCTCAGTATCAGAAAGCAGCACCTTTATCTCCTTGAGCTAGTAAAAAAACACCTGTTGTCTCCCTGTTGTACCAAAAGCTGGGGTCAGGTGCAGGCCTGGTGGAGAACAGCTGGCAGAGCCCTACAGGGCCAGCAGCTTCAGACAACTTATCCCACTGCCCAATCACCTGACATTAGCACCAGATGACTCACCTGAAGTCATAACATTGGGGGTAACCATCAGTGTAATACTGACAAAAACTAGAGAATTTATGAATATAGAGGCTTTGGAGCATCTGTGTTATTTAACAGAATAGGGTAGACCCTATATCCCAATTCTAATGCTGACACAGCACAACAAGCTGTGGAAACTAAGAGAAGTGAGTTAACTTCTTAGAGTCTCAGTTAACGCACCTATAAAACAAGCATGTCAAGATCCAATTTCAAAGACTATGGTAGAATCAACCATGTGCAAAACTTCTGGATCCACATTCAGCTCTCACTTCCTACAGTTGATCTGGCACAGCAGATCCAGGAGGGTTCCTAAAATATAAAGAGTTTTAAAACATTTCCTGTTAAATATAACTCATATTCAAAACATACTTATGATATCAGTGTATGGCAGTAGATTACAGGTTGCATGTATCCTATCCAAAATGCTTAGGACTAGAAGTGTTTGGAATTTTGAATGTTTAAAAAATTTTTGAAATATTTACATATAAGTAATGAGATATCTTGGGGGTAGGGCCCAAATCTAAACATGAAATTCATTTATGTTTCATATACAGCGATAGATAGATAGATCAATAGATACATAGATAAATATATAGATAGATAGATAGAAATATATTGAAGGACATTTTCTACAATATTCTTTGCACCTGTGTTTTTTTTTTTTTTTTTTTTTTTTTTTTTTTTTTTTTTTGTCTTTTTCCTTTTTATCGGTACCGGGGATCGAACTCATGACTGCCTGCTTGTAAGGCAGGCGCTTATGCCGCTGAGCTAAATCCCCAGCCCCAGCACCTGTGTTTTGACTGTGATCTGTCCTGTGAGGTCAGGTGTGGAATTTTAAACTTGTGGCCTCATATTGGTTCTCAAAAAGTTTGATTTTAGAGCATTTCATATTTTTTCTCTCTTCTTTAATATTACATATTTTTGACCTACACTATAAAATGTACTATACTGTAAAGCAGATATCTATAGGATTCCCACCTGATGTTCAAAAATTGAACATTGCTCTGACTCCATAAGACACCACAGGTCACTTTCCAACCAGAATACTCCCTTGATCTCTATTGGTATAAATATATGGATTCATACAGACTGTATGACTCCTAAAGTTCACCTATTGTTTTCATGGGTGAATGTATTTAATCAGGACACATAACTTATAGGGTTATTTTATAATATTCCTGCAAGGAGTCAAATGCAAACAAGAGCAGGGAATCTGTCCACACATTAGAGACCCAAAAAAATCCAGCTAAGGGCCTGGATCCCATGGCAATGTCCTTCACAAGTTCAGCTGAAAGCTAGAGTCCCTGGCAATGTTCTCTACAAGTCCACCTGGAGGACATCAGCCCATGGCAATGTCTCATATAAGTCTGTATCAAAGATCTACACTGTAAGCTGCGTGTGGTGGCACACACCTGTAGTCTCAGCACTTGGGAGGCTGAGGCAGGAGGCTCACTGCAAGTTTGAGACCAACCTGGGCTACAAAATGAGCACAAGATCAGCTTGAACTACACAGTGAGACCCTGTCTCAAAAAGACAAATAAAAAGGATCTGCACTGGGAAAGCCCAAAGGTCAGTGGCAGAAGCTAGAAAGTCTCTGCCAGTGGGCTGAAGGATCTGTGTCAGCAGGTTGAGGGATCTGCACTGGAGCCAGGAAGTGACTCTCAAGGTAAGGACCAGAGCTTCCCAAAAGGAACCACAGTCATCCTTAGCAATGGTGAGGTCTTGAGCATCTTTGATAATGAGAACAGCTGAGCTTATAACAGGAAAACCACCATGAGAAGCTTTCTAGGAGAATCAACAGCAAACCATCTTTCCCTCTAGTTCTCTTTTTATACTGTTGGCAACAATCCTCAGATGGGCCTTCCGCACCCAGAACTATGCTGATTCAGTTCATCTGGGAGTTACAAGTTGACCATTAGCTAATCCACCATATCACCTTATAGAATTATTGACCGTGGTTATTGTATGTACCTTAATTAGCTCATTTCCATTGTTATATATCCGTATATGAATATATCATAATTTATTACAGTTTGTTCATAGACTTTCTTTTATATATCATAGAGAACAGTTATTTGGGGGTATGTATCTAGGAAATGAACTGTTGGGTCATAGTCTAGTGGGACCTTCAACCCTAATAGATAATTCATCATTTACCACTGTGTCAGTGTTCTACTAAAGAAACCAATATGACACTAGATATACAAATGTATAAGAATTTGCAAGATTGGCTTACAATGGCCATCCACAGAGCCAAATAAGGAAGAGTGCAGAGGGTCTGTCTGTACACTGGAACCTAAGTACTCAGTCCAAGTTCTGTTGGACACTTCAGTGAAGTGTCCCATTGGGTCATACTGGGAGACCAACAGGTCTGCGATGGAAGCTGGAGCCTACACCAGAAGCCAAAGGATCTGCGCCAGAAACTAAAGAGTTTGCACTGCAATCGAGAAGATGCTGTTCAAAGTGAAGATAAAGGCTGGAGCTCCACAGAAGAAACAGAAGCAGGGTGTAGAATTGCTGAGCCGATTTACTTAAGCTTCTGTTAAATTTCTCAAGTTGACACAATCAACCATCACAACCACTGCAGTTATATCAATGCAGCACTCTCACTAGCAGTGTTTAGAGTTCCCACTGACTGTTTCACATCCTCACCAACATATAATATTGCCAAATTTCTTTAGCGTTAGCCATTCTGGTAGGTAAAATGGTACCTTGGTGTGGTTTAAATTTTCATCGTTTAAGATGTTTATTAGGCATTTGAATGTCCCCATTTGTGAGATGACTGTTTAAGTCCATTGCTGAGATTTCTATTCTATTCTATTCTATTTCTTTTTCTTATTCTTAGGAACGTTCTGATTTTGGATATGAACTTTTTGTCAAGTATCTTCTTCCATTCTGTCCCTTCAATTTTCCTTCTTGTTTTTTTTTTTCATTTTTGTGGGTGGGGTGGGGTGCAGAGTGGGGGCTTCCTTAGATGAACTAAGTGCTAAATTTGAGTATAGATTTCCCCCTCTGCATTTAGGGGATTTTGAGGGACATATAGCAACTTCTGCCCTACAGTCATGAAGATTTGTCCTGGCTTATCTTCCCAAGCCTTCACCGTTTTACATTTCTCATATAGATACAAGCACATCTGGATTTGATTTTTGTGTGTGGTGTAAGGTGAGATGCGTATCCAATTTTCGCAGCACCATTTATTGAGAAGACCCCTCTCCACTCTTTTGCAACGCCACCTTTGTCATCAACCAATGTCTATGTGTGCGTGGTCTGTTTCTGGACTCTCATTTCTATTTCATTGCCACATTTCTCTATCCTTATGCCACTAGCACATGGTCTTAATAGCTGTATGTCTATAAAAAGTCTTGAATATACATTATTTACTTTTTTCTTTCTTCAAAATTTTCTTCACTGCTCGTCCTTTTGCACTTCCATGTAAATTTTAAAGTCATCATATAAAAACACAAAAAAGCAAACAAGAAGAGACTTAACTGGACAGAACATTTAGAGAACTGATATGTTTACAGTATTAACTCTCCAATCTATGAAAATGGTCCATCACTATATTTAATTAGAAATTCTTTCTTTCTTTCAATAATATTTAATAGTTTTTGTCATAGAGGTTATAGTCCTATACATTTTATTAAATTTACTTCTTAGTATCTGATAGTTCTTGATATATTTTAAGTGGCATCTTGCTATCTTTTATTTGTTGTTATAGAGAAACATGATTATATTGTACATAACTGTACTACTCTGTTTTCCATAACTGTAACAAAATACCTGAGATAATCGACTAAAGATTCATTTAGACTCATTGTTTCAGAGGTTTCAGTTTATAGTCACGTGGCCCTATTGCTTTGGGCCTGTGGTAGCACAGCACACCATGGTAGGAGTGCCTAGTAAGGGACACCTGTTAACTTTACGGTGGACAGAAAGCAAAGAGAGAAAGCAGGGAGACTGGGGTCCGAATTATGGTATTAAATCTCCTTCAAGGCCATGCCCCACTCTGAGCTGACTTCCTTTCAATAGGCCCCCCTCTCCAAGGCTCCACCACCTCCCCATAGCACTACAGGCTGGTGACCAAGCCTTTCATACATGGGCCTTTGGAAGACACTTCCAAGCCATAACAATTTTCTTTGTGCCCAGCTAAACTCTAATATTTCATTTGGAGATTACTTTGTATATTCTACATATATAATCTTATCTTTCATAAATATTAAGATTTTTATTTACTTCATAAATTCTACTTATTTTCTTATCTTACTGCTTTAGATAAAACTTCCAGGGAATGTTGAACAGAAGAGGGGGCATAAATATTTCTGCAACATCCCCAGTCTTTTGGAAAATGGGGTGAAAGAATTTGGTATTTCGCCATTAAGTATTGCAGTTAGAGTATGTCTGTTGTGATAGTTAACTGAGTGGGTCAACTTGAGTAGGAAATGCTCTACTAACTTGGATCGGCCCAGCTCTTGGTATAGCTGATCAGATTTACTGAAGACAGAAGTCCCACTCTGGGTATGAGTGGCTCCAACCAACAGGCTTGTCACCTGAATGGGATGAAAGGAGAACAAAGAAGGAAGGCTCACTTCTGTTTCTTCAGAGGAGCTCCACCTTGGACATCATCTGCTGGCTGCAGCACAGACTCTTCAGCCTCCAGCAAAGACCTTTCAACCTTCCATCATAGACCCTTAACCTCCTGACACAGACTCACCCATGACACTACAGTGAACCCTTTTGCAGCCAATATAAGCCTATCTTGTAAATTCTTGTATATGTATATATTTCATATTAAATTGATTTCTTTTGTAAGCGCTGACTGATACATCTCCTAAATGATTGCCTTCCCTTCTATTCCTAGTTTTTGAAAATTTTCTCCTTTTTTTGGTATCATAGTGGAATTTTATCAAATAGTTTTTCTGTATTTACTGAAATGATCATATGGTTATTCTCCTTCCTTTTAAGTTGGTGAATTATATCATCTGCTAATCAGATCCTGCAATGTGAGAATAAACCTATCTCCACCTAGTTTGGGCTATGCTATACATTACCATGTTAAGTTTAAAAATACTGTATCATTTGTTTTAAAATTTATATTTATGATGAAATTAGCTTGTTATTTTCATTTCTAATAGTGTCTATAATGTTTTATTTATGAAAGTTAAGACCAGTTCAAGAGTCCTTTCTTTTGCTGTCTTCTGAAAGAGCTGGTATAAAATTTATGCAATTTCTTATTCATATTTTGTAGAAGTAAAATTACCTGTGATGTTTTCTTTGTGGCAATCTTTTGTTTATAAAATTATAAAATATAAAATTTATAAAATATAACTTATATAAAAATAAATTATACATATATTTTATAAAGTGATTTCATATATATTTAATTTATAATTTTCACTGTACATAATTTACTGTATACTGTACATATATACTGTACATAATTTAAGAGCCCTCATGTGCATGGTGACTATATATTTATAACACGTTTACCTACAAATAAAACATGTGTGTACACATACAGACACCCAAACAAGTAGACAAACCACACTCTTGAATATAAAAATAGAAGCACCCTAATATATCATCAAATTCAATTCAAATTCAATTTGGTCATGTGTTGAGAAAATAGTAAATACTGAACTCTTGATCTGCAGATAGCTGACCTGAAAGAGGCAGAAATTATCTCATTTGTCATAAAATTTCCCAGTGTGCTGGGCACTGGCTGCTTTATTTATAGAAAAATAGTGAGTTTCAGTTAGTTTAACTACTCAGTTCAGTGACTGACCAGTTTAGAGTGGGGAAGGAGTCCTATTAAAACTGATTTACTATGTGGATGTAACCATGTGGGCTTGGGGGAGTGAGGAGTCAGAGAGTTTTAAGAATTCATACTGTTTAAGCTGTTTTGTAATATCAAGAATCAACAATGGGAATATATCAAATGGCAAAGTTTCCGCAAGGCAAAAAGAATGAAAAGAAAATCCACTATGTGGAGGAATTTCTTTGCTAGTTACTCTTTTGACAGAGCATTAATATATATAGGGGCTGGGGATTTAGCTCAGCGGCATAAGCACCTGCCTTGCAAGCAGGCAGTCGTGAGTTCGATCCCTGGTACCAATAAAAAGGAAAATAATAATAATAATATATAGAATATATAAAGTACTTTAGAAAGTTAACACCCATAAAATAAGGAATCAAATAAAAAAGTGAAAAATGAACTATTTTCCAAAAAGAAATTCAAATGACCAAAAAATATATTTTAAAATACTCAAAATCTCTAATCATCAGAGAAATATAAATTAAAACTATACTGAGATTCTATTTCATCCAAGTCAGATTAACTATCACCAAGAAAACAAAAATCGGTGAATGCTGGTGAGGATTTGGGGGAAAAAGAACCCTCCTATATTGTGGGCAGGATATAAATCACTGTGTACAACCACTATGGCAACCACTGTGGAGATTTCTAAACATAGAAATACCATTTGACCCAGATATGTCGATCTTGGACATATTCCCAAAAGAATTAAGTACTACATATATGTTTATAGCAGTGCAATTCACAATAGTTAAACTGTAAAAACAGCCCAGATGCCCATTAGCAGATGAATGGATAAAGAAAATGTGAAGTATTTACACGGTGGACTACTATTGAGACATAAAAAGAATGAAATCACTCTATTTACAGGAAAATGAGTGGATTAGAAACTTAAATGAAATTACCCACACTCACAAAGTTAAATATCACAAGATTTCTCTTACACGAGATGCCTAAAAATACCTACGCTAATAAGTAAGAGACTAAGGAGAGGACAAAAGGTCAGAAGATAGATGAGCTGGACAATAGGAGGAGAGAGAGCTGGACAGTGAGAGGAGAGAGAGACAAGAAATGGGATTTAAATTGATTAAGATATGTTAACTGCACGTAACAATCCCCCTAAATACATTCCATCATCTTGTAATATTAAAATGCATAAAACCACGACTTTCTGTGAGCCAGGGCAGCTACCATGGGGAGTGGGAAGAGAATCAAGAAGCCAAACCATGCCTTCCCACGGGCCAGCTGGTGCACAGGGCTGGGACACAAGAAGAGCACCCCCACCCCCACCCCATAAGCAGTGGGCTGATTCAGAGGGAGTCAGGCTGAGATGACAGTAACTGAGGTAAAAAATAATAATAATAATTTAATGCTTGCACTGTTTCATGAACTTTGTGGGCCTGGGGCTGGTGGTCTGGACATCTATGTAGAGGGTGGCAGCGTGTGATGTGGCAACTGTGGGGCATTTCCTCCTATCTTGTTTTTGAAATTCAATGTTATGTTCTGTTTTACTGTTTTGTTTTATTCTAGTAACCTGAACGACTATTTTGAAGATAATAATATGCAATACAATCATTGTTAAATTCCTATCATCTTGTTTTGAAGCCCTGTATAGCTATTGTTGGGGGTTTTTTTGTCGTTTTTGTTGTTGCTGTCATTTTGCTTTAGTTGTTTTTGGGGCTTATTTGCTTCTTGATTTTTGTTTTTCCTTTTTTCTCTTTAAAATAAAAATATAAAATGCACAAATAAAACATTATTTTGTACTCTTTTTAACTCAGTATTTTCAGCCATTCCTATCTTTCATAAAGATCCTTGAGAGAGACATCATTTCTTCTGACTATACCACTTTTGATATAACTAATCGTGCTCTTAGTGCTGTCCTTTGAAGTTGCTTCTCTTTTTTAATACTAGAAAATGGACAATTATCCTTGCCCGATTCCTTGTCTATATTTCTAGTAATTTTCTGGTCATTATTTTTCAAATCAGAATTATGATATCAACTTTTGCAACATTTTGAATTTTTTTATTTTAAAAAGCATAACAGAAAAGGATAGAAGTGATACAGAATTTCAAAAAATAGGAAATTAACACTAGTTAATATATTGCATATTTGTTAGTTTAGAAGCAGTTTTTCAGGTTATAAGATTTAAGCATAAAAAAGATCAAACAGTTAAACAATGAAAGCACAGACTATTCTTTTTGATAAACAGAGATCAGTAGTATAGTTATCTACCTTGTATATATACACACACACATATACACGTACACCTATACACATAGAATCTTTCCCTTCTTCCTTTTCTCCTTTCCACTATTCCAGTTGTTCTTTCCTTTTGAGCACTTTGTTTATTATACAATATTTATTATACATTTTGAACTTTATCATTCTTTTGGTTTTGTTTTTACACTAGGGAGACAACAAAATATTTACAGACATCAGTTTGATGTACTTCACTTACGAGTATGGCCTCAAGTTCCCTCCAGTCACCTGTAAAACCCTCACATTTATCCTTCTTTATAGCTGAGTAGTATTCCACTGTATAAAAATACCACATCTTTTTTATCCGTCCTTTGGTTGATAGGCATTTACGTTGCTTCCTAAGATTTAGCTATGACAAATTGTGCTGCTATAAACATGGTGCACATATATTGCTGAGATACAACATTTTCAATCTTTCTGGGAAAATACCCAGAACGGGAATAGCTAGAATGAGTGGGACTTCCAATCCTAGTTTATTAACATAGGTAGACTAAATGCTATCCAAAATATTAGCATCATCCTGTACTTCCACCAGTAGTGCCCACACACACCCCTTTTCCTACAACTGTAGCAGTGTTTGTTCTCTTTCCTTAGCCTGTTAATCTGATGGGTTAAAATGGTACCATGCTATTCCTTTGGTTTAGCTCCATTTGATCACCAGCAGAGGAAAACTGCCTTGTGTTTGTCAGCCAGTCCCTTTGCCATGTGTTGTCTTTGCCTGAGTAAAGACAGATCTTGAAATCAGTGCCTTATAGAAATCTCTCTACATGGTGATTTTTCTCAGTACAAGGGCTCTGGAGCACGTGTGCTGTGAGACACACAGTTTTGGGCCCTCGGCCAAGTACCTGGTTGGCCTAATGACAGAGAGCTGGAAACCTGAGTACCTCTTTGCAAAACCACTTTCATAATGACCAACCCCTGAATGGATGCAGATGCAGGATAAGCCCAGAGAAGGATAAAGTGAAAAGGCCATATGTGAGGTCTCTTAATTGCCACAGGACTGGAAACACTATTACACTTGTTTTTAATCTCCCCACTCTCTGTTCCTCTCTTACCTTTTAATTTTCCTAAATGGCCCAGCCACTGCTGTTGAGAGGGTATTTAATATGGGTGAGGATTTAGCTGTTCCTCCAGGAACAAACCAAGCCACCGCTTTTGAAATGTCATCTTGATTTGCTGCTTCCTCACTAAGTAAGAGACTTAATAGGGCTTAGGAGATGAATCTGGACACAAACCTCCCTAATGAAATGGGCCAGGGCCTCACCCACTGCTGCAGCTCAAGGGACAGCTGCCAGACAGCAAGAGCTTCTGATAGGAACGACTCTAGAGCCTAAGTACTGTCCTCCCAACAAATCCATTCAATGTCCCCACCTAGGCTCTAGCCACTCAGAACCACAGCAGGGTCTCCTAGTTTGCCCCATGTGTGTCTGTACCACACACACACACACATACCTCACTTCCTCCTTCTCTTGGGACAGAGAAGTATCCTCCAAGTTTACTCAAGATCTTATACTTATGCCCATTTATTCCAGTATTGGAATTATCTATTATATATTGACTCTCTTCCACGTTCCCTTTTTTTGTACCAGAAATCAAACTTAAGACCTTGCTTGCCAGGTAGGTGCTGTGCCACTGAACTATATCCCTGGCTTTTGCTTCCTCTTACATCTACTCCAACCCTGAATTCTTTAAGAATGGGAAGCACCTGGTATGCCAAGTTACCCTGATGCCAGTGTGGTCATTCCAGAAGAATTCTCAATAAGCCATTGGTGAATATAGTATTGAGTGACTCACTGAATAAGCCTTATGAAGACCCTTAACGTTTTTCTATTATGTGTCAGTACACCTGACTCATGAGTTTTCCTGGCTATCAAGTAGGAAAACAGATACCTGGGGGAGGTCTCTCACAAATGTACGGGAAGTGTGATCCGGGATAAGGCTGGAGGCTCTGTCTACCAAGCTATATGCTTATGGTGGTATCAGGCTCAGGGTACCAAACAGTTATTAAGCAGCCAAACAGTAGAATTACATAACTATTTTACATCAACCAATCTCTGTCATTGGCTGCCCATAGCTAGCTCCACTGTATCACTCTGCAACGATGATTCAACTGGCAGGTTGTTTTCAGTACAGCATGGATCTGCTTCAAAATCCTTTCATACTCCGGGCTCCACTAAAAACTGTCAGTTTTCAACACTATCAATGACTGCATGAAACTTACCCCATGTGGCATATGCTACCTTCAGAACCAGTAGAATCCTGCCAAGCATTGTGCTGCTTCTGCTAGGGAGGTGCAAAAAGCTCTCATTATCTATAGAAGACATATTCCAACATGCCTCTGACCACTGAACTCCTACAAATTTCAGATAGAAGGCCCCTGATCTTCATAGGATTTACTTCCAGCCATCTGGACATATATCAAATGAATACTTTCAACCCTTTCTTGCTCATCTAATTCAATTAAGATATTATCATTAATAGAGTGAACCAATGTGATATTCTTCAGAATATTCAGGTGCCTTGGAACCATATGGTGATATAAGGTGAGAGGAATAATATCATCCTATACCATCCAACACTATAAATATATACTGCCATCTGTCCCACATGGATCCAAAATGATTCTGCTTTGTTTCACAATTGCTAGAAAAACTGATGTTCACACATCACTTACTAGAGTCTGTGTCAGCCTTCTGCCAACAAGGACAGCATATCTGCTTCAGTAGCCAGGCTAGGGTTTATACTTAGTGATGAAATAAAAATAAACACTTCTTGAGGCCAAAATTTGATACTGAATCAAAAGGTTTTACTGCTGAACAAACTGGTCCAGCACAAAACTAAGCGAGCTCTTAGGATAAAGTGCCTTAGAATAGAAACAGGGAAGAACTGTCAAAGTCAACAGATAGAATTATGTTCCATATTCAGAGTGCAAATTCTGAATGATGTTGACTGACTTGTGATACTGAGTTTTTCTACTGTGTAAGCTTTGGAAATGGCCTGCTGTGTACCCAAGGTAGAGATTTCGGGACGATGCCAGTCAGGTACCTCTGGCAAGGACCTGAAGTCCTTGTTTGAGATGATTTCCAGTGCTCCCAATGTGCCTTAGTCAAGGTCGAGTCTTCCAATCATATCTAACAAGTTTCAGCAGGTCAGGTGGCCACCTGTGATAGTCCACTACCATCCATCAGGCTCCAACAAGTTTTTGCCAGGCTACTGAGTGAAGCAGGGATGTGACATCCTTTAGGTCTTTCGGGTTACTTCAAATCACTACCATTCCCCCAAGATATTGCTTTTTATGTACGATCTTGACCAGGGAAAAGGATAATTTCAGCTCCACTTGGCTTTTCTTACAGCAACAGTTATTACACAGCACAACAAGGATTCAATGTGAAGGTTCTTCAAACTACCAAATAAGTTTACTCCAATAATTCATTTGAAACTTGGAAAAAATAACCATCAGTGAATCCATTGTGAGCTGCTTCTATGCCAGGACTCCATTTGTTACATGGACTTCATATCTCCCCACTGAAAAGGAAACTTTATAGCACTTTGGATGCCACATGCTAGGTATCAGTATTAGTTCAGACACTATAAAAATTTTATTTTAAAGTCTGAGTGTTCTTTCCAAGGAATAGTTACCTAAGTAAATGGCCATAAGCCAACTGGGAAATGTTCTAGGGTAATTACTACTTAATCTTATATATGTCATTCCAGAGTGACAGGGTCTTTCTTCACAGTGACCCAGCCCTTTCTTCACTCAGAGGGGTTTGGCTAAGGGAATTAGCTTCAGTCTGAAAAATAGGCAACAATCAAAAATTTTTATCGAGGCAATGGTTCCAAATCTCCCAATCATCCTTAGTTTATTTTGATTCTGTACATATTAAAGCTACGTTGGCTGCCAGTTTGTCTTGTGAGGCAGACTGTGGACCTTTAATCGCCTCTACGGTATGCAGGTGAAATCTGTTTCTGCCACTCAAGTTTTGCCTCTCACTGCCATAATCATGCCTGTCCTGTTTTTGATCATTAAAATACTGGCATCTGGCTGCTAGAGTTTGGAATCCCATTATTTCCTCATTGCCAGGAAGAAGTCTGATTTTGAAATGTTTTCTCTTAACATCAGCCCTGGCCGCTGGGCTTCTCCATGGTGCCCACACTCTCCTCAGCATATTCATATCACTTTGGTAAACAGAATGTCCTCTTGGTTCTAGCACAGATCATAAGTCAACATTTTTCAGCCTGGTACATAGTGCATATACCCTACTCTCCAAGCCCGTAAATCTCTTCTGCCACAGTGGGTTTCCATGTCTTCTTCACTTAGTGTTGTTACTTTTGCCATGTTTCCAAAAGCCATCCTGGCAGCATATTACCACTATCTCCTGGGGTCTTGCCTGCATATTAAACCCTTCATGCATTGCAATATAGACAAAACTCTCCCTAGCTTGCTTCATATGATACTTCCCTTCACACAGCACCTTGATCTAAGCTGGTGTGTACTCTTCCAGAACCTTCCACTCATATAACTATTTAACCAATAAATTCACTGTAACCCCTATCAAAACACTAATAACATTCTTCACAGAGAAAAAAAATTCAATGCTAAAATTCATATGGTATCAGAAAAAACTCTGAACAGTCAGAGGCATGTTGAACACAAAGAACAAAGGAGGAAGAATCACACTACTAGACTTTAAAATATACTACAAAACTATAATAATCAAAGCAGCATAATATTATCATAAAAACAGACACAGAGCAGCAGAACAAAATAGAAAACTTAGAAATAAACTTGGATATCTACATGCAATTGATCTTTGACCAAGGGGTTAAGAACATAGATTGGGGATAGGATAATCTCTTTAACAAGTAACACTGGGAAACCTGAACATCCACACACAGAAGGATGAAACTAGACTCCTATCTCTCAGAGTATTAAAAAAAATCTCAGAATGGATTAAACCTAAAACTACTAAATGACAGAAGAAAACATATGGAAAATGTTCCAGAATTTTGGAATAGGCAAAAGTTTTTGAAGAAGACCCTAAGCCATAGAAAACAAAAGCAAAAATACACAAATGGATTATAGCAAATAAAAAGTTTCTTTATAACAAAGAAAACAATCAATATATTGAAAATAACCTACAAAATGAGAGAAAATATTTACCAAGCTCATATCTGACAAAGGGTTGGTGTATAGAATACACATAGATCTCAAACAATTCAATAGCAAATAAATGTAATTTTAAAAATGAGCAATAAAACAGGAGACCAAAAATATTACAGGCAATCCTGGGAAACAAAGAAAAGGCAGGAGACATCACAATCCCTAACTTGAAATTATACTGTGAAAATATTGTGATAAAAACAGCAAGGTACTGGCAAAAAAAAAAAAAAAAAAAAAAAAAACAGACCTGAAAATCAGTAGAACAGATTAGAAGATGCAGACACAACACTCAACTACCTTATTTTTGACAAAGTGCTCAAGAATATTCACTAGAAGAAAGATAGTCCTTTAATAAATGGTGCTAGAAAGAGAGTCTGGGAAGGTGGTGGAATAGTAAGCAGCAGAGTAAATACTATCTCTGAGAGAAACAGTTCACATGCTGGGATAGGGTACTCTGGAGAAGACAAAAAGGAAAGAAGTGGGTCCCCTCAACCCAGGAAGACACTAAAGTGAGAATTGAAGCCCACTGGGAGAATAAAAAAGAAAGAAAGAAAGAAAGAAAGAAAGAAAGAAAGAAAGAAAGAAAGAAAGAGAAGAAGGCAGTAGCTGGTGCTGCTTTCACCAGAGCCAGACCCACAGTGCCAGAAGTGCTATTGGAACCCAGAGAAGCATGGGCACAGTGAAGCTGGTGGCTAGCAAGCCTGAAGGCTTTGGTGGGGAGACACGATGGTGGAGGGGAGCACAGACCTGAGAACTGCACTGGCTGGCAGTGAGTGTGTGGGACTCGGTTTTCCCACAGGAGTGGGAGATTGGCCAGGAGCCCTTTTGGAGTGGGGCAGGATACGCCTAGAGACAGAACTGCAGCCGGCTTCAATCAGCCTCTCCTAGCTCAGAACAGACTAGTGGGAATTGCTTGGACTTACTCCCACCCGTCTGCACAATCCCATAGCCACTGCTGAGGTTTCCCTAAAGCTATCCCTAACCAGCCTCACCCACCAGATGCACACTAACTTGATGAAGACTCCCTGGGGTTAACCAGCTCAGAAGGGAGGGGCCAGCCTGCCCTGCCACTGCTTACACTCCAGTAGCCATCAGGAGACTACGGAAAGTAGCAAACAGCAGAAACACGTAGCCAACCCACTTCAGAGTAATTATAGCCAATATAGGAAGTGCCAGGGATCCCGCCACCCACTTGTTCAGAAGAAACCAGGAACATGACAAGAGGAAGAAGCAAAAGGCAGTCTCTGATGTCCAATCCGAGCAGTACTGGTCCAGGAAGTGTAAACACAGAAGAGATTGGGAGTTGCACACCTACAGTTTTTGAAGCAAGAGAAACTGAAACAAACAACTCCATAAAGCTCTAAAAGAACTTAGAACAGAAATACTATTACAGGTAAAAGAAGGTATGAGAAACATAATAAAAGAGTTGCTAAGCACCTCTAAAGAAGACACAGATGAACGAATAGAGCATAGAAAAAGGAGGGAAATCTTCAATGAAGAATATAAAAAAACTTAGAACACATGAAACAGATTCAGAGATTACCAATAAATTAAAAACTCCATTGAAAGCTGGCAAAACTGAAAGAAACTAAAGCTAGACTATCAAACCTTAAAGACAGGTTTTCAGCTTGTAATCACAAAAGGAACCAGAAAGTAACAATACAAAGGCTAGAAGATGACAAGAGGATCTATAACTTAAGAATAAAAAAATGTGAGTGAAGAAGTAGGGGTAAACACACATGAAATACAAAGGCTATTTACAGAAATAATTAAAGAGAACTTTCCAAGCATAGGAAATGATATTCAGATAGATGAGGCATACAGAACTCCAGCCAGCTATAACCAAAATAGATCTACACCCAGACATATAATAATCAAGATCCCAGAAATTCAGCACAAGAACAGAATATTAAAATCTGTCAGAGAAAAGAAACAGATCACCTATAAAGGAAAACCCATCAGAATCACAGCAGACTTCTTGACACAAACCATCAAATCAAGAAGGGCTTGATGTAAAGTATTCCAAGTCCTGAAAGAAAATAACCTCCAATACAGATTAATATATCCTGCAAAACTATCTCTCAAAATTAATGGAGAAACAAGATACTTCCATGACAAAGAATAACTGGGGGAGTTCATGACCACCAAAGCAACCCTACAAAAAATACTGAAGGACATTCTAGAGAGGATAAAAAAGACCATGGTTTCAAGAACAGTGGCAGAGAGGGCTCACTGAATGGGGAAGACAGTGGAATGAAGGGGAAAAGTAGACAACCAATGGCAGAAAAATAGCATCGCAGAGATGAGGCAGAGAAGGTTGGCTATAATCACTAATATGGATGGCCTTGATTCACCAGTAAAAAGAAACACAGGCAGAGTGGATCAGGAGATAGAATCTATCATTATGCTCTGTATAAGAAATATAGTTAACCTGAAAGAGGGTTTATAGACTAAAAGTAAAAGACGAGAAAACAATGCTCTGTGTGACAGGGAACCAGATAAAAGTGGAGGCATGTTGCCCATAAACTGCAGATTGGCTAGAAAGCCATAACACTTTTATACAATGGAAAACTACTCAGCTATAAAGAAAGAAAACCTTGAGGCTCTTGTAGGTAATTGGATACAACTTGAGATCATGCTCAGAAGTAAAAAGGTTCAGAATCAGTTAGGTGAATAGCAGGCTGCCTCCCTATTCTAAAAACTAAAGAAGATAGTGGGATGCAAAATGTACAATGCACCCTATGAAAGTGAAAGGGGAGGAACTCTCTAAAAAGGGAAGACAGTGGCCATTGTTAATCTATTATCATGATTTGAAACCTTTATTGTTTTCATTGTACTATTTAGTTTGGTTTTATTCTGTTTCAGTTGGTCTACCTGTATTAGTTTTGATGGCATGGACAGATATTCCAAAGATAGCAGGTTATATTATGGTAACCACTTTTGATTTCCTATTAACTTGATTTGAAGCCATGTATTGCTTTCACTGTCTTGTTTTGACTGATTTTATTCTATTATGTTATGTTATCAAACATGAAGTCTGAGGGTATAGTGAACTACTTTGAAGACAATAAGATTCACTATGATACCCATTCGGGTTTGACTATTATCTTCTTTTGAAGTTCTATAATGTCTCCAATGTCTTATTTTTATTGGTTTTGTTCTGTACTGTTTTATTTAATTTTACTATATCTGATGATATGGGCAATTCATTTGAAGATAGCAAGAGGCATTTTGGTAGCCATTGTTGATCATTTTGACTGACTCTACTTCATTTTGTCACATTTGGTTTTATTCTCTTTAAAATTAAAAAAAATAAATGAATAAATGGTGCTGGAAAAATTGGGTTTTCAGATGCCAAAGACTAAAACTAGACACTTGTCTATCACCATGTGCTAAAGTCAAAATAGATCAAAGATGTAAATATTAAAATAGAAACACTAATACTACTGGAAGCAAAAATAGAAAAAAATCTGGAAGACACAGTTGTAGGCAGAGTTCATAAACAAAAAAACTGCATAAGACATACTTCAAAGAATCAACAATTGGGATTTCACCTTATTAAAAAAATTTTGTATCTCAAAAGAAATCACCAAGAGTGAAAAGATAGCCCACAGGATGGAAAAAAATTAACCAACTGTCCCTGTCTATCTAGAACATACAAAGAATTGAAAGAAATCAGGCTCCCCAAATTCAAAGACTGAATCCAAAAATGGTCATCTGAGATAAATATGCACTTCCCAGATGATGAAATACAAACATCAAATAAATATATTAAAAAGTGTTCAACATCATTGGTCACTTGAGAAATGTAAATTAAACAACACTGAGATTCTACCTCCCTCCAGAAAGAATGGCTGTCATCAAGAAATCAACCAATAACAAATGCCAGTGGGGCTTTAGGGAAAACGGAAGCCTTCTCCGTTGTTGGTGGGAATGTAGACTGGTACAACCACTGTGGAAATCAGTGTGGAGTTTATAGCCAAAGGAAATGAATTGTATGTTGAAGAGACATCTGCCCTCCTATGTTGGTTGCAGCATCATTCACGGCAGCAGAGAAGTGGAATCAACTTACACACCCATCAACTGACGAATAGGTAAAGAAAAGATGGTGAATATACACAATACAGTGCTAATTAGTCATTTTTAAAATTAAAGAAGGATAAAAGCCTGTCATGTCTGATAACAGGAACAGAACTAGAGGTCACTGTGTTAAGCTGAATAAGTGAAGCACAAAAAGACAACTACTACGTGACCAGCTACAGAATCTAAAAGTGTTGATCTTACAAAAATTAAGGGTAGAATGGTAGCTATCACAGGTTCAGAGACTAAAGGGAACAGAAGAATGAGGAAGGTTGATCAATAGGTACTGTCTTAATTACTTTTTACTCATCACTGAGACAAAATACCTGATACCAAAGTTGGGAAAGGAAAGGTTATTTCTTACAGTTTTTGGAGCTTTCAGTCCATACTTTGGCTCCAAGGCAGAATGGCATGGCAGGACCACAGTTCATGGCAGCTGCAAACAGCAAGGCAGAAACCAGCAAGAGGACGAGACAAACCTTCTTCCTGCCATTACATCACGTCCTGGCTCCACCCCTATGTGGGTGTAGCATTGACACCATCAATCCAAGAACTAGACAATGAACCAATCACAGATGCATAATGCAAACACATGAGGCCTGGGGGCCACTGACATAAATCATGACAGGTACTAAATTGTAGTTACATAGGAGTAAGAAGAGCCGGTGCACTATTGCACAGTACGGTAACTAGATAATGATAAAACACTCTGTATCAAAAACTAAAAGAAGTATGAGTTTTTAACATAACAAAATGATAAATGTTTAAGCTAAATACGTTTAACTTGATTTGAGCATGGCACAATGCATACACATATATAGAAACACCATGTGGTACCCCATATGTATATACAATTATTATGCATTAGTTTAAAAATTCTTTTAAAATTAGCCAGCTCTTGCTTGTCCATCAGCACATAGTTCTCACCCCCGGGTACACCAGCTAAGATCTGGTTTTTATTGTCGGCCCAGTAGCCAAGAGAAGTAGGAATAAATCCTGAGTATAAGCATTTTTTATAAAGTACTTTCCTCCTTTAATTTGAGGCTTCCACATGATCTTCAGATAATAGAGGGAAGACAACTGTCTCTTAATGGTGGGAAGGATCCCCTTCCACCCAGTAGCTTCAGGAGAATGTGGAAATTCCATGTTCTCAGTTGTACCTACCCAGGTACTCTTACTGCAGCTGCTGCAGACTTGTCACATAAGGTTTTCTGGAGTTTAAACTACAACTGAAGTCCTACTACTCTTGCAATTAAATCCATTCTAATACTCTGTTTGGCCTCTGCAAAAGATGAGTGTTACCTTATATACTGCCAACAAGGCTCTCTTTTATTTCCAATTTTTCATTAAATCGATGATTAGCTGCCCAGAGCTTGCCATTATCTTTCTTCAACAAATCAGTAGCACTTAGTAATAGCCATTCAATTTTATAGTTATCGTAGTTACTTGTTTTCCATAACTTTTCAGATGCTAGAAATAATAAATTAGCCCCAATTGCCTTCCACTAGAATTACACCCAAGTTTACCATAGTAAAGTTTTAGCATCTGTGCTTCAACAGCAGTTGCTAAAACAAACATCTGTGATGGGGTCCCCCCTTATCGGCAAGCTAGCAAGTGATCACATTTTACAGTCTGATTCACAGAACCACTCCAGATACCAATTATTAAAACTGAGTTCCCTAGAAAGACCCTGAAATAGAGAGAGCTGAGTACAGGAGTTCTATTGGGGATGCTCTTGAGTGATAACAGTAAGGGAGGAGGAAAGCAGAAACAGGGAGAGGGAGACTCGCAATTTTCAACCAAAGCCTCAGGTGGGACCTTAGTATTTACGCACCAGTTGGTCACTGACCATGGACCACCCTAGGAGGGAACACGACCTTTGGTAAGAGTTTTCCACTCCAGAGGGCAAAGCCCAGCAAAAAATGTGGCTATGAGCCATCAGCAAATATTATACCCTGCAGCTGGGGAACGGGTGTGTCATCCCTGGCCACGGAGATCTAGGCAGAGCACCTTGGTACCCACAATGATTCCAGAATGAGCGAGTGGTACTAGGGTTGCTATCATGGCTTCAAGACTCATCGTGGTTCTCATCTTCCCTCATCACCATCCCTAGAGGCCCCACCTCACTTGCAGTCTCTGGCACCTGGGGCCTATCATAAGGTAAAACTACACGCTTGGTGTAGGGATGGATAGGACTTTAGGAGCCAATCCCTAGGAAACTGTCACACAGGTACAAAGGTCCACTGCTCTTCTGATTGAATCACTGTATACAGGGGAGTAAGAACAGGATTGCAATGGTCTATCTGTCCTCTGCACCTGTGGGTGAGCAGAAGTTGCCTCCATTGAACCTTCCTTGAAAGCCTGCCATGGTAGGTGGAAAGATAAAGCTACAGCTCCTCTTCCAGGGAGCCCTCCACTGCCTGAAACTCTAGCACCATCTGGATGCTCCCGGACTGCTGTAGCTGTGCGAGTCCTTAGGGTGGCCAATCATCCTGAGAACTGAGGGACTCTGGACTTTCACCCACATTTTCTTTCTACTTTTGTCCCTATTCTCAGTAAACAGAACCCAAGCAGTCTGCGATTATGGATAGGACTGGCCTCAGAAAGAAGACCTCTACCCCTGAAACTCTCCCTCTGACAACTGCCCAAGCCCTGGTCTGCCTTTAAGGTTCAACTCAAGCGTCACCAGCTGAGAGGCTGTGTCCTCTGTGCCTGTGCATGTGTAAACCAATCACGCACCTGCTCCTCATCCCTTCTTCAAGTCAGTTTTTACCCAGAGCACTAGGCACCAGATAGCATCTAAATAAATAGTGGAGGGCATCTCCTTCCCTGGTAAGCTTTCTCAGATTCCCCAGGGCATGGAGAATTGACTGCTGCTTTTTAATATACCTCACAGCCTAATCTTTGCATCAGTGGCTGCCTTTGAGCTCAAGCACACAGCCTGGCTACTTCTCTGCAGGCCAAGGTTGTGTCTGATTAAAGTAGTGGTGGTGAAGTGCACTGGGGCAGACATAAGCAATTTCTGTACCATTTACTCTGGCTAGGAGTGAAACTCCTATTGAAGATACCAGAACCTGCTATTAATATTGTTCCTCTTTAAATTACATTGAAATCTTAGATTCTGAATCTATGATATCTGCCTTCCTGTCTGACTGTCTATCCTTGGGCACCTCCAGCCCTTGCCCTTCCCATCCTTACCCATCTTGCTGACCCTCTTTAGGCACCAGGTCCCATTCATATGCACAAAGATAAAGTCAAAGGAGCAGCTGATCTGTTTCCCAGGGCTTGACATGCTAAAGGGGAAGGATATTCATGAATATGCTTAACTGAGCTGAGAGATGCTCACAGCTTTCCGGACTTACTGTTCTTGGCAGTTGTCACTAACCTCAGAGCCCATTAGCAAAAGCAAATTCTACCATCAGCCTGCTGGGCATCTTTCTGGTTTCAAACTAGGACTTGGGGACAGAGTTAGGAAACTAGTTCGAATAGAATTTTTGAAGCATTAAAAGTGGTAGCAACCAAATTCTACCTGTTCAAATGGTCTGTTTGCAGGAGGCCCTTTCCCATACACACATACACATCCCCACACACTTATGCTGTCTTCCAGCATTCCAGCATTCCTGAGTTCTTCATCAATTATCATTTGACAGCCTTTGACATGTTCACATGAGCTCAACCAGTTAGCCCACATGAGGGGTACAACTCACAGCATTCATGAGTGATTATAGCTGGCTATGACCATATTCCCAAAACTAAGCCTCTATTTCCCCAAACTGCTCTTCCTTCACTTACCTGCCTATTCTGGATTAACTAGAGTACTTGAAATGGGCCACGCCTTCCACCTATTTAATTTATGCAATGCAATGTTAGTGCTGTTGCTTAGTCATAGTTCCTCATTGCTGTGACACAATATTCAACTCCCATAATTTAAAAAAGGAGAGATTTATTTTGGTTCTCTGTGGAAGTTTTAGTCCTCACAGGGCAGAAAGGCTGGACATGGGGGGAAAGCTGTTCATGTCATGGCACCCAGGAAGCTAAGAGTGAAGGGCAGAAGCAGGAAAGGAGATAGACCTCCCAGGGCACACCCCCAGTGACCTGCCTCTTCCAACCAGGTGCCACCTCCCCACACCACACCAGCTATAGCATCCCCATAACCCAGTCACATTCCACAAGCCCCACCTCTGACTACATAAGACTACACAACATCGCTGTATTAGCTCCATTTTATAGGTTTTAAAAGTGAGTCTCAGTAGTTAAGTGACTTGTCTAAAGGCACACAGTGGTTAAACCAGAATTGAAACCCAGATTCTTCTGATCTCAATCCCTGCTCTTCCTGGTAAAGTTCCCTAATTACATTTTAAAATAACACATAAGACCACCGTGGCTTTCTTGTGTGCCAAGACCTCCACTACCTCTCTCTGCCTTCCCTTGTTATCCAGAGTCTACAGGCAGCCTTGATTGGGCTCTCCCACACCCCAGCCATCCATTGAGTCCTTCACGGTCACCTCTCCAACTCCTTTCCCATCAGTTGCCTTATCTCCATTCCCCTTGTCCTTGTCTAGGAAAGTCCTCACAGCTCTTCCTGGGTTCCCATCATGATCTTCTTCCTCACTCCTCTCATCGCTCCCCTGTTTCTCTGCATTTGTCTCCCACTTTCCTGAGTCTGCATGCAGTCTCATGACTGGCAGGACAAGAGTGCTGCCCCTTCTCTGCTTGTCACATTTGTGAACATCCTTTAAGGTCTGGCTTAAATGTATGCTTTGCTGGAAATCCTTCCAGCTCCAAAAGACAGAGATCAATGCTCATCCTTTGACCTCTTTCCCTACCCTATTCTTAGCCAGTTGTCTTGTACCTTGGTGATCACCAGTGTATGCATATGTGTCCTCTCTATTATTTTCTGAACTTCTTTGATGCAGAAAATATCTCTCATCTATCGGTGACATGCACACGTGCGCGTGTGTTTGTGTGTGTATGTATGTATGTGTGCGTGTAGTTGTGCATGCACATGTGTGTATTTAACCTCTGGTGCGGAGAAGTGTGTGAAACGTACGTCTCAGCCTCTTGAAGTTCATCATCATGGTCCACGAAGGCATCTCTCTTTCATATCCCTATTTCCACTGTCCTTACCATCCTCCTACTTACCTCTGTATGCCCAGAGTCTAACACAGAACACAGCAGGGTGCTCAGCAAACATGCTTAGCACAGCAGGTGGGTGACAAATTAGTCACAGGTCCTATTTAATGCCACACCTTGCAGACGCCACCAGTGAAGTGGGTGGTTTAGCCACTGCAGGGAAGTAAGTTATTGAAGGAGGTCAAAACTTAGTTGAGAGCCTGGAAGCTGTGGGAAAAAAAAAACAATTTATACATCCAAGGCCAGTTTATCATTTGGAGATAATAAGGTAAACCTCTCAATACAAATTTAGTTCAATCTAACAGGCCTAATATGCAACTCTCAGCCCTTTGCCCCTCATAGTGACTGAAGAGGCCATCTCCTTCCTTCTAAAGATGCTCCTGTTACTCAGACCATTGGGAATTACACACACAGACACACATAACAACAACAACAACAAAAACTGTCTGAAACTGTCTAGGTCAGTTTATTGATAATCCACAAGATCATTGTCAGGATTTTGAGCCCACAGTGCCTTTTGGAACAACAATGATAACAAAAATATTCCATAATTAATTATGTGGTAGGCTGACCAAAAAAAAGTCACAGTTCTTCACTCTTTCCTGTACCCTTTATTATGTGGCTTTTTCTGGGTAATGTAACATTGGCAGAAATAATGCACAGGCTCAAAATGAACTTGCACACTAGGGTTTCTCTCTCTGTCTCTGTCATCAGCCAGGAGACTATGCCCTAGTTAGCCTACTAGAAGGCAAAACACAAGTTAAACAGAGTCCCACCAATATCCCAGATATGCTCATCCAGCTGCACCCAAGATATCTGGGCCAACTTAGTTAGGGTCAAGTGACGGCAGATGCATGACTAAGCCCAAGCAAGATCAGCCAAACCCAGCCTAGAGCAGCTCGACCCCTGCAGACTCACGAGGTAAATGTTATTAATTTCTGGGGTTTTGTGATTTTTTCCAGCAATATTGTGGTAGTTGATATCTAATTAAATTAATAATGCATATACTTCATTGATCTAGGTTTGGGTCTTTTTAAATACAGCTAAATATACCCCCTGAGAATAAGGAATTGGCTTAATTAAAGGCCATGCAATAATCACCTACTCAGGTCTGATGGTAGTCACTTAGGGAAAACCACCCAAAAGAATGGTAGTGCCTCAGGCAACTACCTGAAAAAAGACAATATTGAAATACTGGCATACTTACCTCTATACCTGTGATAATACCTCATTATTTGCTGAATATCCCACAATGTGACTGCTAGATTCACCAATATTGTTTTTTTCTGAACAGAAGATGACCCCAAAAGTTATATTAATATAACTAACGGACATTACCATATCTAAATCATGGATTATTTTTCTCTCTAGAAATACCAGATGCCTATTAATATCTTCAGAGAACTGCTGTATTAGTGGAAAACTATTGGAAAATCTGTTAACAGACTACCGTGACACTCAACCATTATCTTTGGGATTCCGGGCACCAGTGACAGAAACCAAGGCATATGTTTTCCATCCCCACACCCCACCACACATAAAATAGGAAGGTCCTTTCGACCTAAAAATATAATTTGCAAAAGTTCAAAGACTGCTTGTCATTACTTCTCATCTGAAGATGTGCAGAGCTTGCACTTTTAAGTGCAAATGTCTAAAAGGTCTCCAGACTGGGGAGAGTCACAGCTTAGCCAAGCTGCAGCACGCTCAGGCCAGTGTCCTCACCACCAGACTGCTGTCTCAACAAGCTTACTTAACGAGAGCTTCACGCCACTAGCCCAGGACCAGGCCCATGCATAGGAAGAGGGATCTGCCGGTCCTGAGGAACACAGGGGAAACCCATTGTACAGAGGGTGCCTGTAGCCTCCTGACCGAGCAAATGGGCTTTGGCATCACACCCAGTCCTACTCTGGCTCTGCTACTGCTTGTTGTGGGGTTGAGAAATCACGGCATCTTTTCAGTCTTTTCTCCACTGTGACATGGGAACTATGACACCTTCCTTGGAGAGATGTCATGACAGAAAATGAATATACTTATGGTCCTTGGCACACAGTAGACTCTTCTCAATAAAATATTATTATTAATGAATTATAGATGGTAGAGCTTGGAATGACAAATGTATCAAGTTACAGAATTACTAAACCAGTGATGTTACCAGAACAAGACAAGTGCCACAGACACATCCTCTAGCTAATGGCATATTGGTTGAAGCAACTGACAAGTTCCCCATTCTGTTCACTCACCATACCTCCACCTATCTCAGGAGGCACGGTCTGAGAAAATAGCAAAGTGAATAGAAAACATAATCATTAGAATGGTGCCTAAAGTAGGAATATAGCTGCTGTGATTGAAGGTTTGAACCTGTGAGGGTCATGCCCAGATGTCGGACATGGACTCTCCAGCTCTGTCTTACCCATTCTTCTTCTTTCTCAAGTGCATGACCTAGGGAATGCTATGAATTATTGCAGGCAAATTACATCATCTCCCTTAATCCTCACAGGACACTGTGAGATGTGTGGGGACATCCCAGTTGGGCAGGTGAGGAAGGGAAACAGAGTGAGTAAGTCATTGGCCAGATGTCAGACAGTCACTATGTGGCACAATCAGAATTGAATCAAGGCCAGATGTGGTGGCGTATGCCTATAAATCCAGCACTTGGGAGGCTGAGGCAGGAGAAATTGCTGAGTTTTAGACCAGCCTGGGTTACATAGTAAGTTCAAGGCCAGTTTGGACCATATAAAGAGATCTCATCTCAAAAATCCCCCTCTCCCCCAAAAAGGTTGAATCAAGATCTATCCCTCTCCAAAGCTAGTCATCTTACTCTTGCCTCTTGTTGCCATGACCTCCAAGCTGCACAGACGAAGGCCAACATCACATACACTCAGAGTACTCAGCGTGAATCTTAACCAGTTACACTGCCAATGCTTCGCCAACTCATTCTCTACCTCAGCCACATAGCTCTTCCACTCATATTATCTTCTAATTTCTTGCATCAAATGAACTTTTCCTACTCAATTTTATTTTTAAAAGAAATTTTTTACACTCTCGTAGCCCATATTATTTGCCATAATTAATTTTTAAAACATAATTATTACATTGAAAAGCTCATCTATGTATGTATCATTCAAAATCAGCTTAGGTATTGCATGCTATGGACCAACCATATCTACTGAAAATCTGCTACGAACATTACTCTCTGAGATGTTTACATAAGTTACATAAGTACTTATGTCTGACTTCTGGTCATATTTTCTTATGAAAAATTTTCCCCAAAAAGCAGAAAAAACCTGTGGAATGAATTCCTATGTACTCATCACCCAACTTCAATGGCTGTCAGCTCATGGCTAATCCTGTTTCCTCTGTACCCAAATCTACTTCCCCCAATTCCTTAGCCTTTGAAAGTAATTCTGAGGCATCATGTCACTTCATTCACATGCACAAGCAACATTCTTTTTTTTTTTTTTTTTTTATCTTTTTCGTTTTTACCGGTACTGGGATCGAACTCACAGCTTCCTGCTTGCAAGGCAGGCACTTATGCCGCTGAGCTAAATCCCCAGCCCCTACAAGCAACATTCTTTTTGGCTTTGGTTTGGTTTGGTTTGGATTTTTGGGTTTTGGTTTTTGGTGTTTGGTTTTTTTGGTTTTGTGTTTTTGGTTTTGGTTTGGTTTGGTTTGGTTCTCGACAGTAGTTCAGGTTGGCCTTGAACTCATTATGTAGCCCAGACTGGCCTCAAATTTGCAGTCATCCTCCTGCCTCAACCTCTTGAGTGCTGGGATTATAGGCATGTACCACCACACCTGGCTTACATGCAACATTCTTTTTTTTTTTTTTTAATCCTTGAAATAAAACGGATTTGAAAAACAATGAGCAGCATTCTTGATATCAGTAACTATCTGAGGAATGGTACGTAGATGGCAGGTAAAGTTGGCAAACATATGCTCATACGTCATTGATCTCCACAACCTTGGGAGACTTACAGGAGAAGTGAAGGGACAGGAATGTAGCCAACTTGTGTGGGAGCCATCATGGATAAGTGGAAGAGCTGGGACTCAAACTCAAGCAGCCCGTGCCCTTGTCCACTGCACTACCTCACAGGAGCACAAGCCTCTTCCTTTTTTATTTATTTTTTTTTTTTGACTGAGGAATAAAACTTTACAATATACTTTCCTCCCACTTGCCACAGAGCTGGTCCAGAAGGAGTTTCCTTGCCATCTTTGCTGTGCCTGTCCAGGACTCCCGTCCCATCAGGCTGTCTCAGAGAAGCTGCTGCCTCCAGACACACAAGGTGTGAAGAGGGGACACTGAGGTCCCCTCCGCAGCCCCTGCTGAGGGCAGGATATGAAGCCAGCCAGCAGGGGATGAGCCTCCAGCCCCCAGGGCTACAAACACTAAAGTCAGCATGTTGCAGCTAAAGGGCAAAATACACAAGTTGAGCCTTTACTATCACTTACAACTAGACACCCCCATCTCAGTTTCAGCCTCTGCTGTCGTCACACAGACACTGATTTCTCCAAGGCCTCGCTTCCTGGGAACACGGCTGCTGCTTTGGTTGCCCTTGACCGCACGAGATCAGGCAGGCAGGAATGCCTTTTGTCTTGAGTGAAACCCTCCGTACTCATTTGCTTTCGGCAGCATGCAGGGTCCTGATTTAAAGAGGGGGTGAAAGGGCTTAAATGTCTCCAAAGGTTTCTGAGACACAGGACTTCTCAAGGGAAAGACCATGATGATTTCAGAGTAAAGGAATCAAAAGCACATGTACTGCCTTTTTCTGCACATACAGAGTGACTTAAAAATGAAGGAAAGAAAGTGTTAGGAAAAACAGTTTTGAGTTTCGTTGAACCAACATTGGAAAAATGCAGCAAGACTCTCCAAATCCAAAGCAGAACCGTGTCCTTCCACCTCTGTGGGAAATTCTGGTTTGGAAACCCGGTCTCCTGGGGCTGCCAAGAGTCCCGGCCACAGCAACCCCCTTCCCGCCTCCCCACACACACATCCTGACTACAGAAGGAGATAGTCCCCAAGGCGTATCCCAGACTTAAAAGTCCAATGAAAGGAGAGAGAATGGGCCTAGGTCGGCAACTCCCCTTAGCAGAATCTTCTCTTCACTTATCTGTGACACCACCTTCATGAGCAAGAACATGAGTGGGCTCTTGGCTGGGCTGGATCCCTTAGGGAGCAAAAGGTTAAATGGGTTCAAAGGTCCTCCAAGGATACACAGGTGTGAAGACATGTGAAGGTCTTTAGCTAGACCTCAAGAGTAGGAGTTACCTTCACAAGGTTATACTTTTCCTGTGGTTCTGACATTCCCATGACCTTGTCTTCCTCTGTCTCCCATTATTCTCAGATTCCCTCTCAGTGACCCCTGATATCCTGCTAATCCATGACTTCTGAAACTCTTGACCTCCACCTTTTCCCTGTCTTCCTTCCCACATCTATTCCTCTTGAGTACCATGGAGGAGAGCAGCTGATATTAAATCTTAAATCCCTATTGGACAGCATCTCTCAGCAGATCACTAGCCTATGAGAAGCTATCTTTGGCTGAGTCTCAATGCCTAATCCAATTAGCTGTAGTCAGATGAAAGCAATATAGTTCATCTCAAGACACCAAATGCAAAAGGAGGTACTACTTCCTTCCACCCTGTTTTAAATAGACCTGTCAAGTGGGAGGAGAATTGAAAGCCCACCTTAGCGCCCTATGTGGCCTTAGATCCTGAAACAAAGGCCCAGTCCTAGATGAGCAGTACAGACTAAAAATGTACAGACTAAAGCCGTACAGACAGGCTGAGGGAGGCATGTATGTATATGAAGAGTGATACTAAACTTTGATTGGGTTAAGCCTATTTTGTAAGTCAGCCTGGCCTTTTAAATCCCAACTGTCATGGAAGCCTTTGCTTTCCAGGAAGTTATTCCCATCAGCAGTTATTTCTGCAATAGTGGTTGTTATGAAACCTTTTATTTTGAAAACACATTTCAAAACAAGGCTTCTTGCGTACTCAGCTTTCTCTGGTCTACTAGGAACAAAATGGCGCAGATGGTTCCCTGTGGCCTGCATATTAATGTTATCCCTGCAGGCCATTCAAGTCCCAAAATCCATCTTGTAGTCACCATAGAAAAATGCAGAGGCACTGTGTGGGGAGAAGCATGTCAACTCATCCCAAACACTCTCCTCCAGCCAGCTCCCTGCCCAACATATGGCTCGGCCATGACACAATGCCCTGTTGCTCAGAGAATAATTCATTATGTAATTAAAGGTTTTTTCATCAGAGTTGATTTCTAAAGCAACTGCTGGTATAATACCAATTAGGAAACACTAACAGAGGAGGAGCTGGACCCTGACGTCAGGCTCACACCCACAAGAGTTTACATGAGTTGTCAGATGCTCATGCCAGGGACCCTGACAGAATGCTGGGCAAGAAACAAACAGCATATTCTTCAGGCTGGAAGGATCCTTCTGGAAAGGGCCTGTTCCCACAGGCTTACAGAGGAGCAGGGTGAAGTCATGAAAAGAAATGGACTTTGAGAGAAGACCACTATGGTCTCTAATACTATTAGCAGCTGTGGGACCCCAGGCATGTCACCTGTCTGCAAGCCCCAGTCTCTTCATTGGAGGGATAGGCTTTACACTCTTCATCTACCAGGCTCAAAGAGGGTTAAAGAAAAGATTTAAGTGGAAATAGTGCAGGTACATTGTAGGTTGAGTATTAAAGTTTATTAGTGCTACTATCTGCCTTCCAACCTCAGAGTGAGTTAGGGAATGCATTGGCTCATCAGCGCCATGTCTGCCCAGGGGTCTCAGGAGAAGCCAGAGGCTGAGATGTAGGACACTGCTCTCCTCAGCCATTCAGCAATTACTATCACCAGGGGTTCCTCCCTCCCTCCTGGCTTCTATCTATGGTGGATTTGGTTCACAAAACTCCTAAGCTCCCATTCTTGAGCTCACTTTCTAGGGAAGAAACCACAAGCACAGTACCACCTGACCAGAGTGCTGAGAGATGTAAGTACAGTACTTTGGGACACAGAGAGGAAATATAATGGACAACTTCTTGCAGGAGGGCAGAAATGTGTGCAGCGAGACATTTCTAGATGGATAGGACAGGATGAGCAAGTGACATCACAGTGACAAGATGAGGAGGAAGGAGCCGTAGGTGAGATCAGGTCTTTGGGTACAGTGGTAAGAAGCTGATTCTATGGGTGTGGGTTTAGGGAGATGACTCCAACCTGGGTGAGGAAAAACCTCTGGACAGGTGAAACTCAGGGGAGGTAGCCACCAAAGGACAGCCTGGTGGCCTGCTGACAGCTGGGCCAGGCTTATCTTTACTCTGGAGCCAGAAGGAAAAACCAATTTGACAAATGGAAAGAACTCATGTACAGGAATCAAATTACCTGCTAGGCAAAGTGATGTGCCATGGCCACTCCACGGCCTCCCTCCTGAGGCAGGCCTCACATTAACCCATGCTGCCAAGCACTGTACTGGGGAGAGAGCCAAAACTGGGCCTTGGGAAGCAGGTGGGAAACACCACAGGGTGACTGACACCTGGCCCAACACAATCTCTTGGCTGGCTGGGCCATCCAATCTATTAGGTCATGGGCACATCTTCTGCCGCTTAAGAAATAACACAGGAACCTTCTTGGTACCTTTTTGCCTGCCACTACTAAGAGTTGAGTAAGGCTTCAGCCACTCAGATGTCAGCCCTACTTATTCCCTACCTATTTACCCCTCACTTGTCTGATAACAATTTCTGTGCTCAGCTGTAAAGCTGTCTGCATTGTGTACCCAGATACCTCACCTATGGGTACCATATTAGAAACCAGCTGGGAATTATCTGTCTTCATGATTGGTCATCTAATAACTTCAGCCCTCCTCTGAGGGCTCTGTGTGACCCTGAAGGTACCAAGATCCCAAAGGCTGCCATGGTGACAGGGGGAATTCCTCCAGCCTGGCATAGGCTGGGAGATCTTGAGGAAGGGAGGGTCTCAGGGTCAAGCCCTGGAGGAGATGAAGCCCCTATTGGAAGGAGTGGGAAGCCCCCACTGTCTAACTCAAAACATCCAATCACACTTTCTACATTCCTGATGACATCTGTGACACAGTAAGAGAAGATGTGCTGAGGCCCATACAAAACTAAAGTTGTCTGCCTCAACTGTGATGCAAGTGGGAAAATGTACCCAGCTTTCCCTCAACGCCAGTTAGATGCAAAAATGCATAATTTTTGCACTGTAGGCTTAAAGAAACAACACTAGGCTTGTGCAATGTACATGCTTAAAACTATATAGTCACTCAGTTCAAAGAGCAGTCTCTTCGCCCTCACTCACTCCTAGACCTTGCCTTTCTCTTGCTGTACCCCATTCTGGACACCTTTCTTTCCCTTCCTATGTAAGAGAATTAGACAAGAATTAACTCAGGCTGTCACTCCTTCCTGCCCTCTGCCTTCTCTAAACTATCAGTTATTTCTGACCACTGGGTGTCAGCTGTTGGTCTCCTTATACATCTGCCTGAAAGCTGCTCTTCCTGTGAGCCTACTCACTCCAAACTTGAGGCACCTCCCCTTAACAGTGCTCGACACACAGTCAGCACTCCTGGAAGATTTCACCGATGTGCAACTACCAATTCCAAGACTCTCCAATCACCAGGCAGCGATCTAGAAGAATCTCTGAGAACAGCCTCGTCAGTCCCTTTCTGAGAGATGCAACAGCTCCTGGGTGCCAAAACCAGGAAGCAAGAAAGGGGTCTGAGCTCCTAGAAGAAGCTGCCAGTATCTGGCCTTGGTGCCTTGGAAGGACCAGAGATCTGCAGCTAACGTTGTGCAGTACCATTTTCCTACCAATTCCCCTCATCCCGGGCCATAGGACCAGGAAGACCTTGGGATTGTGCAGTTAGGGATTAACAGTGGCCCCTTGCAATCCCAGTCACCTGAGTTTGTGTGACACACCATTAAATTAAAGGAGTTTCTGTGACTAAGATGGAAGCCCCAAGAAAAGGGAGTCCAACACCCTTGAAGAACATGTTGGTTCTTCCATGAGCAGCCCTGGAACCCAATCATTCTCCACAAGAGTGCAAGCAGAGCCTACAGATCAGTGCAGGCCAGGAATACTAGCAGACTCATAGCCACTGACCAAAAAAGAACATTCTGAAAGAAATCTACTTCAGAGCTAGAAATCCCATGTCAAAGAAGCAAGGCCTGCAGGCCATGCTGACACCCCGAAGTCTCCTCTGCTTTGCTGATTGAGAGGACTCTTCCACCAAATCTCCTTGACTTCCCCAAGCCTTGGCTTTTTCATCTGGAAAATGTGGATAATACCACAGCCCTTCAGTCATTTGTTCCAGGGAAGGTCAACCCTGCTGAGCTTAGGGGGAAGGTTTGATGGCATGAGGGAACCCTGAAATCTAGTTCAACTAGGAGTTCAGGGAAAGACATGCCAGAAGACATGGAGTCAGATGGTACCTGTCTCACAGGATTACTGGAGAAAATGAAATAAGAGTACCTAGCTGGGTGTGGTGGTACACACCTGTAATCCCAGCATTCAGAAGGCTGAGGTAGAAGGATCACTGCAAGTTCAAGGCCAATCTGGGATATATAGTGAGTCCAAAGCCAGCCTCAACCATATAGCAAGACCCTGTCTCCAAAAAAAGAAAGAAAAGAAACAAAAATATAGAGTGCCTAGAACACTCCTGGCTACTCTTACTTACAGAACACACCCATGTTCACCATCACACTTATACACAAAGGGACCACTCACTAAACGTACATGGTTTTCTTCATGGAGGCCTTGGGAAATTATTTTCATATTTAAAATTTTTAAATTATAGGAGCCCTATTTATAGGACCATTCTTGCTTTTAACTCAACTTTTGTCTCAAATAGACAACCATTCTATAGTTTGATTCTCACTCATGATGAGGTACTAGGTAGCGAACCCCAGAAACCAAGTGGGAAAAGTGAGGCTAAGGAACAACATATGACCCCTTATCTGGGGGTAGAGGCAGGGCTAGAACCTGCAGCTGCTGGCTCTACCTCCTGGGAACTCCCTGTCCTCAGCAGGACTTCGCTGGTTCCTTCAGGGTCCACTTGTGCAGACAGGCCCATGATGAAGCAGCCTGCCATACCCTGGCCCCAGGCAGTGGCCAGGCAGCCCTCTGTACAAAGCCCAAAAAGCCTTTCTTACCCAGAAACTTTCCACTCTTGCTAAGCCTGCTTCTTTGAGCTTGACAGGAGTGCCCATCCTTGATCATGTTTATTTCCCGCCTCTTTCAGGTATAAAGTACCCTCTTTCAAATACAGAGAATTCACTTCTATCGTTGTATTCTCTCTTCAGATTTATTTTCCAAGATGCAGCTTTACAATCTGCTGTAGCCAGAATCTTTCTGGAAAATAACAAAGACACAAAGACTGGGTCTTTAATTGGAAGCTTTCTCTTGGGAGCCTTGTAGAAAGACCCTAAAACACTGGGACCCTTTCCCAAAAGAGTTAATCTAGTATTTGGGAACTTATCTGGTAAAGGTAGTAGATCAGTTACAGAGACAGTGTGTGTCCAGGAAGACACTGGCGCTGGTGGTTAGAGATCCTGCCTTCTAATCATCTCTCTAATACTAGCCTTGTGGCCCTGGGCAGCTCATTTTGTCTCTGTGTGCCACAATTTCTCCATCTATGCAATAAATGAATGAGTTGGAGAATATCTGAAATCCTAAATAAATAGAGTCTCTAGCATAAAAGCCCATCCTCATATAAGAGAGGCCTTTCAAACAAAAAAAAGTATGTATCCCAGGTACCATCCCCATTCCAGCCTTCTGGCAGACATCAATGATTGACAACAGCAGTCCTTTCTGAGAAAGACCCAGCTTCAGAAGACTCCTATACCATCCTGATGGAGCGACTACAACCAACCAGAGTTGACGCGCAAAATAAAGTATATTTGCATTGTTAACATTCAGTCCCTGAAAACTTGCCTCAGTCGAAATCCCCCAATATAGACTTCCTGGAGTTTGGAAACTGCTAGGGCTCTGCAGTCACTGACTGACTTACCAGTCTCCTACAGACAGCTGGGTCACCAGGAGAGCTGGACCTGCCTGATCACTCCAATGGCCCAGCATGTGGTATTGATAGCTCAAAGCCCTCAGACTCCTTATAAGATTTCTCAGAAGTAGTAACTTTTATTCTGAAGAGCAATTCTAGAAAAGTGGAGGGACACAAAATGAGTTGAACTTTGTAAAACTCAAGCCACGCCTGCCCAACACATACATACACATACACACCCCCCACGGGCTCCCTAACAAGCTCAGGTATCATGCTGCCACACATACCCTTCCAAGGACTCTTGCAAGAAAATGACCTGCAACAGTGCCATCTAGTGGGAGCCAGGGGCTGTCCTACCCTCTGAAGTTTGCCAGCTGAGTCCCGAAGTGAATTTTAAAGATTCAGCCCCTTCAAGTTGTAGCTGTTTCTCATAGGGAAAGACACAAAAGAGTGAAGACACTAGACTATCTAACCTTGAAATCTCTCACCACTCCACTTGATTACCATCTGCATGTGGTCTTTCCTGACTCTAGCCACACGGCTCTACTTCCTGCTTATTCCTACCAGCTCTCAACCTTTGCCTAGTCAACACCTGCCCCTAGAACTCTACTATGGCCTTTCCATTAGCTCACTGTCTTTGTCTCAGACACAGACTTCCAAGAAATGTGAGCAATGCTCTGGCCAGATTCAGGCTCAGCTATTCTGCAGTTTACAGTTTCTGTCTCTGAGCCTCAGTTTCCTCTTCTGTATGATGGGAAAATGCTTCCCGATAGAGCCACTGTGGAATTAAACAGTCTCTTCCAAAGACTCTCTGACCATGAGAAGCAGCCAGGGCAGTCCTGTGGATCTAGGAGGTCAATACGGCCCTTTGATGAAGGTCAGGGTAGATATCAACCTTACAGGCACTGGGAAACCTGGAACACTGCCCCATCTAACTCCAGTGAGTATTAAGGCACCATAATCTGAAATAATTAAATATGACTCATGCTCCCAGCCAGGAGAGTCCCTCCGTACTGTTACAGAGCGTAGGAAGTTTGCTCCAGCTTACTGATTCCAGGTCCTGATATTCCAGCTAATAAAACCCAACAGGAACATTGTCACAAACCATGCCAGAGGACCCTGAGGGGAACAAGAATGTTACCAATCCCACCTCAGCAAGGTAGGCTTTCCTCTACCTGCTCAAAGATAGGTCCCCAAGTCTGGGAGATCAGCCAACAAGGGCTTCTATAAGTTCACAGGAATGAGGAGGCCCTGGAACCCAGGAGGCTGCTAAGGCCAGTCAGGAAGATGGCAACATGTCCCTGGGGCTCCAACCTGAAGAAGTTGACCCCAGGGCCCCAAGTAGAACACTAGTCCACTCAGCCTCATTTCCTTGGTAGAGGAATGAAGCTCTGGACATTCCTCATGCTCATAGGAAAGGCAAAGATATCTCTGAGGATGCACCAACATGGCCTGTGCAAAAGAGAATGGTCTTTCCCTTTTCAGTATCTGCACCCCAAAGGCAAATGTGGGATATCGGAGGGTGAGGTTAGAAAGCAAGTTTGATGAAGCCCCAGTGTTGCCACCCAGCCCTGAGACTTTCCTTGCAAGTGGCTGCCAATCCCTGTCAAGCCCTCAGCTTCCAGGCCTGTGGCTGCTCTGCCAACCAAGTCTCTTACCAAGTCACCAAGCATTATTGAAATCCTCCACCCTCCTGTTCTATATGCTCTGCTACAATACAAACCCCTTCAGTGACTTCCCATCATGACAGCGATGGACAGCCCAGAGGGGGCAGCCGCTCGTTGAGGGCCTCTTCCATGGCTCACCCCAACTCCTCTTGTTTTCCTATCCACTTGTCTCCCCATGTTCCCATCATTCTTAGGCCCAAGACTCTTACTCTGACCAGGACCAAGAAGGCCAAGACCATATCAGAAGCCCAGGTGGGAGGTCACCAGAATAGCATTGGTTAGATGGAGAAAGAGGAGGCCAGGAGGACCCAAAAAAGGGAAGAGCATACATAGAATCATGGAAGTGTCCTTCAAAGTAAAAGCAGAAAAAAGTAGGGGTGCTAGTCATAAACTATGGCTTTTAAATAGCAGGGTGAGCCTTGGTCTTGCCAGGGTCTAGGAACTCTATTCACCCAAGGAGCCCTCACAGTCACAGAGGTTGGGAGACTTGTCCAAGGTTGCAGAGGAATAAGCCAACTCTGAATGTGGCCATGCATAGGGAGTGGTCTCTGCTGGAGACCACAATCATGACAGTAAAGTGCCCATAAGGGAAAGGGGGCCATCACTGACTAATACTGCATGCAGTTGGGCACATGGACTGAGGACTTTCCTTAGCCTAAGATACGCAGTGAGAATGGGCAATGACACTTTTGTTGACCTCAAGTTGAGGGGAAGAAGTGGGAGAAGGGGGAAGAGGTTGACAGTGCCAACCACACCCAACTCTCTCTTCCCCACTGACCCCCATAGGACCACCTTTGGCCCTGTGAGAAGTCAGAACCTCCCACACCAACTAACTCCCTAGGAGGCTGCACAGAAAGCAAAAGGCTCTGTCATAACCAGGAAGGGGTGTAAAATGGAGGGATTGCATTTAGTATTTGGAAAGGTACAGGGATATCTCATGGCATGTGAAGCTAAAAAAGCCAAAACAGGATTCACAGAAACCAAAAACATAGCTGCCATATCTCTGGAGCCATAGGAGTGTTTCTTCTTCCCCCTTTCGCCCTCCCTGTCTCCCTCCCCCACTCCTTCTCCCTCTCTCCTGCTCCCCATCTTTCTCTTTCCTACTTATACACAGCCTCATTTTACCCAACTAGACTCTATCCTCAGCTCCTGTCTCTAGCATCCTGCCAATTTAAAACACCGTCACAACTTTTTTCTTCTTGCTAGTTTAAATTTCAAGAGAGAATCCGGTTGATTGTTTCAGCCTATGATGTGGGTTCTCTGGGGTCAAATGACCTTCCTTATCCAATGAGCTATGAGGAGGTGGTTAGTGTTGGGTCATGTGACACAAACAGGGTAACTAGAGTGTGTGATCTGAGAGTGGAGTGGAGGCAGGATAAATATGCTTTAAAAATATTATATAGAAATGTTCTGTGCCACATTGTTTATAACAAAAAGATCACTTCCCTATTCATTCTCAAAACACATACTGCTTTCTAATTTCTACACAGGACACAAGATACTGAAACAAGTAAATCAAACCTCAGTTTTGTCAAAGGCTCATTTAGTGACTGCTTGAACAGAGGCCACACTAGCTTTTCAAAGATAGGCTCTATAGCTTGGAAAGGCTGGCAGGTCCTTCCAGAAAAGTAATAGGGAAATAATTAGCAAATTGAATAAACACAGGCTTACCCAATGAGAAATCTGCAAAACAACCATCCTGGGCTGGATGCTGATCCAATGGTACCAGAGATCTACGGGCCAGTGGTCTGGTCCTCTCCAGACTAGGCAGGTTCAGTTTCCCAGCTACAACGCACCTTTCAGCCTGACAGCAGGCAGCCCCAGCCAGCAGCTATGATGTCCTTGCCTCTACCTGAACTTAATTCAAACCATTCTGTCCAACACTCATTCAGAGCTTTTATTAGGTTTTAGGTTACTCTATATATGGCACAATAGAAATATTTTTTCAATCTTAAATTAGAAACATACCACAGCAGGATTTTTTTTTAAAGCCTTTTACAACACTGTAGAATGAAATGTCTTCAACGCTGCAACTAAAATCTAACCAAGGTAACCTTCCACTGGAGAAATTCTGATACCAAGAAAGGCATGTGTTCTCTGGAATGTGTTTTTCTCTCTCTTTTCCAAAACCAGTCAACAACATTCCTCTAAATAGTCTGAGGTGTGTGTCTTAGTTACTTTCTCACTGCTGGGAAAAAATATATGACAACAAGTTAAAAGAGAAGTTTATTTTACCTCCCAGTTTGTAGAGATTTCAGTCCACAGTTGGCTGGCTCCATGCAGGATGGCATGGCAGGGTGGCACAGCAGGGAAGAAACAGTCCATGGCAGAGCAAGCAAGAGGCAGCACTTATTCCTTCCACTCTTCCCTTTCTATTCCATCCAGATTGCAAGCCTACTGATCAATGCCACCCACACCTAGGGTGGGGTTTTCCATTTCCCACCCCCAGAACTATGCTAAACCAGGCAGTAGACTAATCCAATTACTACACTATTAATCCAGTATCATATACCCTTGACCCAGCCACCTTCCAAAAACCCCACCTACAAGCACACGAGCTTTGGGAAGACATCTAGATGTAGGTCTGTAACAGGGGGTATCAAAAGTAAGAATAACCTGGAGGAACAGCGGTATTCTCAGGGAGGACAGAGTGAAATTGACACTGACTAACCTTTCAAAGAGGCATGTCCATATCATCTATTGCTACAAAGTGAAGCCTGGAAAAGAAGAAATTGTGTTCCAGATGCGTAAGGCCCGGTTTCTTGCTCATCTGACATAATTAGTCACTTGAAGCAAGTTGTAGAAGAAACCACTAACATTAATAAAGAGGGATGGGATATCAGGCCAGATGATCAGAACCCAAAAGTGCTTAAACTAGAATGCTCTGCTGCCTACTAGAAACAGATCCTCCACTGAGCACTTCTCAAATAGCATGTTTCACACTGAATGAGGAGCTCCAGGGGTTCACCCCACGGATAGCATAGTGCTGTGTAGGATGAGATTGTGTTGGTACCCACCTAATGAGTCAAATGGTCGAATGACAAATGCTAATTAATCACCTTTAAGCATTGCAGCCTGAAGTTACGGAGGCAGCTCTGAGCATTCCTACTTGAGCATGGGCCATTTCATGGCTGTGCCTTCGACCCTGAGGGTGCTCCTAGCACTGGTCACTCTTAAGGATGCTCCCTGGTCACTCTTAAAGACGCCAATCCTGGTGCTACAGGAGGTTCCCACCTGTTTGTGGGAACAGTAGGGGCCTTAGAGGTCTTAGGACTAAAAGACGTGTCACACGGGCATATATTAGAGGAAGAATTTCAAGTAGGAAAAGACCGTAATGAGCTAGAAATGACAAAACCGTTTTCAGAAGTGAAGACCAGAGTTGGGCTTCAAGGGAGTGCCAGGAAAGGGAATGCATTTAAGACAGGTGATATAGCCACTACTAAGACAGAGGTGGGAATGACACTGGCTCAGGGACAACCAGTATGGGAGAAAGGGCTTGACTTGAGGAGGACCAGCAAAATTTCAGCCTCCAAACTTCATTCCTTGTCATCTCTACAAGTTCTCTGAAGTATACGTGACAGGTATACCAGAGCTATACTGATCCAAATGCTGCCTGACAAAGAAACAACAGGCAGGGCTGCTAGGAGAGATGCTAAGCCTCCCCTCCTCCATTCCCAGACCGAAGGCTTCCAGAGTGTTGATTATTTGAGACAGACTGGCTGGTCCCGCTGCCCTTTCCCCCACCTCTAGTCCCCACAATCTTGGATGGCAGCTTCTCTCATTGATAAGTCCCTGAGATCAGGCTCATTCTGTCCTGAGAACATGAGGGTCAGAGTGATCCCTGGGCCCTTGGGAACAGACCCCAGATTCTGGGCAAGTTGAAACCCAGACCGGGCCCCCTCCCCCGCCCCCTGCCTGCCTTTGGTCCTCAGAATATCGTTCCACTGAACAAGAAACCCAGGGAGTTCCCCTGCCATAGCAAGTGGGGGTCCAAATAGCTTCAGCATCCTAGAGTCAGAGACCAGTGGTGGGCTTAGCTTTCATCTAACTCTTGGCAATGGAAAAGGTCAAGGCTCTTCTTGTCTGACCCACAGCAGACACAGCAGCCAGCCAGCTTCTGAGTTCTTCCAGGCTCCAGGCTTTCTTTATAGCCAAAATGAACTGGAAAATCTGTTGAGGTAGTTGGGGTCCTCCACTCACTCTCTACCTCCTCCCTGTGAGCAGAAAGGGACACTGAGGAAACACCCAGGCTTCCTCACATGCTAGCTTCCAGGTGGAGCCGGATCATTCCAGCTCCTCCACCGTCTCTTCTGCCCAGTAGACACTGCAGAGCTACATCAGGGAGAGAAAGTAAGAGTGAATAGGCCCAGTTCAGAGCCATGATGACCAGCACAGGGTATTGGGAAGTGACCATGAGGGAAACTAACCATGCCATCTTCTGCCCCCAACAAAGTCTACCTGGGAAAGCTGTTCCCTCTTCATGTGCAGAATGGAGGTGAACAGACTCCCACTGTTTAGGACAGCCCTGACCATCCCTGATGGGCCTACTCAGTTTCTCTCCAAACGTGTCCACTGGGATGATGATTCATATTGTTACCCTGCACTATAGTTTGGGCCTGGAATGTCCTCTGAGGCCCATGTCCTAAAGACATGGTCCCTGGCATGGTGCTGATTAAGAAGTGGGGCCTAGTAAGCAGTCTTCCAGCCACTGGGTGCATGCAATTTCAAGAATCCAGGCCTCTTCCCCCTGCATGAGGTGAGGGGCTTTGCTCTGCTACCTGGTCCCTCTCATGACGTGCTGTCTTCACCCAGCAGCAAAGCTCTAAAAGCAGTGAGTCCACCCAATCATGGACTGAAGCTGTGATCTAATGTAAACCTTTCTTCTTTATAAATTGTTGTTACAAGTCAGTGCCATTCATGGACTGTAGGGGAGGAGAACAAGAAGCCAAGCCCTGTGAGTCGGTGTCATGTGCAGGTCCCTGTGGGGAGAACCGGAAGACAGCCCCATCCCATGCGCAGGCTGGGAGGCAAGAAGAGCCAAGGTCCCTCCCCCAACCCTGCATTTTCATTGTTTTGTTTGGTTGGGTTTTACTCTATTTTGTCTTGCTTGATTTTACTATATCTGAAGGCATGGCAGCTCTTTCAAAGATAACAAGATATATTATGGTAGCCATTTTGAGTTTACTATTATCTTGTTTTGAAGTCCCTTATTATATTCATTGTCTTGTTTTTAGTGCTCTGTTTTGCTTGATTTTATCACATCTGAAGATATGGGCAGCTATTTGAAGACAAGAGGCATTATGGTAACCATTGTTGATTTCTTATTTTTTTGTTTTGAAGTCCTGTGTCGTTTACCATTTTGTTTTGATTAGCTTTATTGTTTTATTTTGTTTTGTTTTATTCTCTTTAAAATACAAATTACAAAATTAATAAATAAATTGTCATTCCAGTAATGAAAAACTGACTAACACTTCTTTGCTGTAATCTGGTCTAGACCAGACTCCAGCGCAGACCTAGCTTCAAATTCCAAGCTCATAGAAACTCAGACAGGAAGAAAAGCAAAGGCTTGGGAAGACAGATGGTAAACAATGTGGATAGCACTTCCATAAACAGGAGCCTATAGGCAGCACAGATAAGAACAGAGAAGATTCTAGAAGATGTGGCAGCCATGGGCTGTGCCTGGTGGGCAGAAGGAACAGTGAGTAATGAAGTGGCTGGCAGCCTGACCCGAAGTCTTAGGAGAGATGGCTTTAGAGACTCTGTCCACGATCCTAGCTAAAGGTGACTGCAAAGAAGAGATGTATTTCCTGCCTGAAATATCTCCAGTTGGGCTTCAACAAAGAGGTTCAGTCTCTGAGTAGAAGTTAGCTATCCAGAACCAACCAAATGGATACTGAAAACGCTGTAAAAGCCCTTGAATGCATTCTTCCATTGAACATCTGCTGGGACAGCTCACAGGAAAGCCAGGATGGTACACACTGCCTGCCGATTTGGAGAGGCCTATCATAGGAGAGCTGTCATATCTTTAGTAGCAACACCAAGAACTTGGGCACTGACCCCTGGAGCTTGCAGACTTGACAGCTATAAGCGGGGTCCAGGGCACAAGCTGGAGGCACTGGCCCGTGAGGACTGTCACAGCATCCAGAGACCCTGAAGCCATGCCAACTTCCCTACTTTCCAATTCCTTCTCATCTCATTTCAGCTCCTCTGAAAGGTCTTTCATAAGTGGAATTAAGACTCCCTAAATATAATTGGGATCCTTTGTTATACAGTGTCATCCTATCTGTGCTATGATCTTACTCTAAGGATTTATCACAACTTATAAATTGAAATGTGTTGCTTTATTGTCTAATTATCCCCAACACAAAGGTCAAGGAATAGGACTGTTCACCCCAAAAATATCCCAGGTCTACTACATGCCTGTCTTTAGTGAGGCCAGATGCATGCATGCACAACTGAAATCCCACCATCAGAACACTGTTTCTTATGTCATTTCATGTATTCAGTCAGTTTTACTGGGCACCTACTATGTGCCAGACCCAAAGCTGATGGAAATGAAATTTTTAAAAAGTTTAAGATACAAATCCCCACAGGAGAGTTAAACTCTAAGATACTACAGTTATTCATACGGGCAGGAATGTGGTCATTTCAGTGGTTCCCATGGCAGATCCTTTTGGGAGAGATGGGGAGTTTCATCAGCGATTACAGGGTACAGTGAATCTTCTGATATTAGCTGAAGGAAAGTATTCTTGGCTTTACCACAGAGAGGCGGAGGCGGCCACCCCTCCCATGCTAATCTTGCCAGTCAAGGCCCCAGACCTTACTTCACAATCTAAAGACCTTGAGAATAAAGGGGCAGGACAGAAGAAAGTGTAGTTCACACACTTTTTACCAACTGTTCCTTGCGTGGAATGCTGGTCAGCACTGGCCACTGCAAAGACTCTGAGGTGGGGGGAGACCGCAAAGTAGTGGGCAGAGCTCGAGGCTCTGCTGGTTGCTGAGAGGAATGTCAAGTAGCCAAGCGCACCCCCAACCCAGTCACATCACAGACAGCTGGCTCCCACCAACCCAGCAGTCACAGAGGGGCTCACAGGACAGCAGGGGCTCCAGAGCTCTCAACATCCTGCCTACCTCCAGACAGGAGTGTGTGACAGGAGAATAAAGAAGGGAAGACCCAGGCTCCCACCCGAGGATGCGAGGACAGCAGATGGGATGCTAGGGAAGAATGTGGAGGTCAGAGCAATCGATCCAAGGACTTGGCAGCGTGGCCAGATCCCACATCCCACTGCTGGGGACACCAAGGCCAGACAAGGAAGGACTTTGCTCCAGGCCACGGAGTGAGGAGGTGACTCTGGGGCGGCAGTTCTCAAGCCTGCATTCTTTCATGCAGCCCTGCAAATTGTGTTTCTCTGCCTGGTGACATTCCAAGCCCATTCTCTCCAAAACCACTGAGAAGAACAGGGCCGATAACATACAAATGACATGGAGGACATGGGCAGTCGGACAAGTGTGCCCGTCCTTCAACCCAGCATTTCTCAGGGGCTGACAGAGAACAAAGGGGAGGCCCCTGGAAAAGTGGAGAGTCAGCCCTGGTGGCGTGCAGACCTGCATTTCAACTCGGGCCCGTGCCTGCTGGCTCTCTGTGCCACCTTAGATCTGTTTCATCATCAGTAAAGTGGAGGCCAGTAGCAGAGTCTGGAGAGCATTCACCAGGCCTGGCGCCAAGCTCATGGCAACACATTCCCCTTCTGCCTCTCTAGGAAGAATCTCCTCCTCCCACTACCCATGCAACCCCTGACAGCTCTACAGATTCTCCCAACACCCACAAGGGATCAGGACCTGACAACAAGCACACCTCCACTGAGCTGCTCTCTGGGCCAAATCAGTGAAGACATTAACAACCTGGGTGTGGAGACAACAGCATCAGTAGGCAAGAGCTGGTCCTTTAGAGAATTGAACAGTGGCTCACATAGTCAGTCATCACCCTCACTCACCTATTCTTCACAAGCTTCACCCAGAGGATGTGAGGAAGGCACACAGCAGGCTAGTACCAGAGACAGGAGAGGATAAGAGGAAATAGGTTTTTGTAATAACCTCTGTCTCAAAAATCGAATTAGCTTAAATTTACATTCCAAGTCCTAGCTTTCCCAAGGCTGTGTGTCCTTGGGTAGCATACTTAAACTCTCTGAACTCCAGCACCTGCCTACCCTCACTCCATCTAACGTAAGCGCGGAGTAGCAAGTGGCACAGCTCAATTCTAGATTGTCGGTAGAAGACAGCAAGAAGATAGAAAACCACACAGGAGCTTGTTTTTAAAGACAAAGAAAAATATGATTAAGTAGGCCTGAGAATGCTGTTCCAGAAGAATGAAAATATTTTCCTTACCAGGGCACTCGTATGTCAACAGCGGGTGGGGGAGGGGGAGAGCAGCTACCACAGGCTGCCAGGCACCGTTAACAGCACTGCAATCATGCTGGTCCTTGTGGGACATCAGCAAGCTGGGACATAGCAAGCCCAGAGGCTGTGGAGGTAAGGGAGACCCCTCCAGGGCCTCAGCACTACCGCCGGCAAAATGGGGCTGTCTGATCTGGTCTTAGACCCACCGTGGCTCTTTTCTCTCTCCCCTCTGGGTATGAGTACAGCAGCTGTAGAGAGGGCTTCAGGGTCAGGGCACTCAGCTGATGGAGTCAGGTCCAGAGAGGTTAAGAACTGCTCCCAAGCTCACACAGCAGAAGTGTAGCAATGTGCGACAAAAGCCAGAATGGCCCTCCTGTGCCACATGCTCCACCACAGGGTCCCCATTCGAGGGGACTCTGCATTTACCTCTCAGCCCTGGGAGCAGCACTGAGGTGAAGCAGGTGCCCTCTCACGCAGCAGGCGCTGTCTCCATCTCCTGTCCCATCTTACCCATCTGTCAGCTCTGTCACTTTCCCCACAGACACAACATGTGGGGCTGTCCTTTGGCTACCCTCACCCATACTCCCTCTCTGCTCAGCAACGATGACCAGCGTCCTCTTCTCAAGTTTCTTCCCTCCCACACCTGCACCTTCTCTTCCCCAGCCTGGCACAGCTCTGCTCTGCAGGTTCTCAGTCACAGCAAGCACCTTTCTGACCTTGCACATTCTAGCTCATTGTCGCCCACCCGATATTCCTCCACAGAAATCAGCTTCTGAAGACTTCCCTCTCCTGCAACCCTGTTCTGCCTATACTCTGCCTCTCCCCTGCTTCCAGTCCTGTGCAGCCCCTGGCCTGATGTGCTTCCCAGCTTTTCACACCTGCAAGCCTGTTTCTTAGTGGCATTCGCCCAGCTTTATTCAGTAAGTGCTCAGTGTATACATGCCAACTGGTCTGATTCACATCACCAGGCTTCCCTTTTACTTGTAGCATTTACCTGGAGCTCTGGAGTCCATGACCCAGGAAGGGCCAGGACCACAGTGGTGTTCTCAGAGCACTGGCTGAGCTGCCCTGGGTTCTACCACTCCCTTATCTCCCAGAGCCCCAGAAGCTCACAGAAAGGCTTCTACATTCTCCCAAGAGGAGGATGCGATTCGCATTTCCCCAGCCTCACCTACAAGACTCTGAAGCCTGAGAGCACAGAGTGGCTCACCCTCACTCCATTTTCAGAAAGAGCCTTACAAGACTTAAAACACCAGCTTCAAACACTGATTGGTCTAGCCCCTTCCACTATACCACGCCATCCGTCTGGCCAAATGCCCTTGGAGAGGATTATTATGACGCCTCAGCTCCCAAGGGAGCCATCAGCTGCAGATTTTGAGGATCAGAGGTGCCGCTGCGAAGCCTCCCCATGACTTCTGCACTTTCACCCAGGTTCGGCTTGGAGGGAACCTGCCATATGAGTCCTACCCAAGCGTGGATGCAGGTCCTTGGGAAGGTCTCTTGGAAAATTTCCCAGATTCAGGTGTGATGGAGTAGTAGGAGAAACAGTCTGCTGATTCACTCCCTCATCTCCTGGGAGATGGCCCAAGATCCAGTTCCTCACCTGCCTTCAGGGAAAGGGTCTGTGAGAAAGGCGGTCTATCATGGAGAGCTGGGGCTGAAGGTACAGGCCCACTGTTCCTCTCTCTGTGCTCCACATGCAGTTACCAGCAAGGGAAGAACCAGGACATCTCTGCCATACCCAAGCGGTGAGATTTTCAGACCAACAGGGGCCACTTGGAGACTTCTAGAAATTGCTCAGGCCCAAGTTCTGAAGACCAGAGTGGGGCCTTGGACTGTTACAGCCAAGTAGAGACCATCAAAAACAGATTCTTCTGTCTTGAGCAGCACTCTGGGTCACGGAGGGGGTGGCTGAAGAATCAGTACCCACCCTACAGGAATTCACATCACTACCATGGCTCTCAGGCTACTGGTGTGCTATGGACCAAGCTCTGTGCTAGGCACTGAAGATCTAGATGCAAATGGAATATGGGTTCTACTTCCACAGAGTGAGTTTACAAAGGAGAAGACTCTAGAGAACCCCCAACTCTGTGTGTTGAGAACTCCATGGACTAGAGGAGTAGATCTCTGGGCCTACCTTCTTCCTCCCCCTTCCAACAATATCTGCTGGCCAGTTTATTCACTGCCTGGGCAATCACAGTATGGGACATGTGGATTCACCAACCCAATCCCATCTGATAGACTCAGGTCCCCCCATGGCACGGGCCCAAGAGGCTAGTAAAAAATGAAGAAGTTTGAGAAGAGTCCGGCTTCACAGAATTGGGGTTCTGAATACAAATGAGTTAGATTGGAGCAGTGCATGAGACCTTCACAGAGAAGCCTTGACAACTACCACATAGAAGCTGTGGGAGCAGACCCTATAAAAAGTCTGAGCTTAGAGACAGGGAGACCCAGCTATTGCTGAGCCAGGATTAGGGCATCAGAGTGGCCAGGGGAAGCTTCCTAGGCAGCTGGTGAAACCTCAGCAAGTGCAAAGCCAGACTGAGACCCTAAGGTATCTTCAGGACACAGGAATAGGGTTCAAGAATCATTCAATCCATGGAACAACGCTGCCCAAGCCCAGTGATAGCAAGCCAATGGCATGTGTGCTGTTTTTCTTTTAAGACAAAAGATATTAGTGGATGCATTGTTTTTTCTGCAGTGTTGGCACTTTGTGATAAGTAAATTTTAGGTTACAGTTTGGGCACTCGTCTCTACAAATTTGCCATCACTATGCTAGCCAATTCCAGGTCCCATGCTGGATGACTATACTTTGGCCTATGCCCCCAGAACCCGTAGCCTTAAGGAAGGCACAAAGGTCGATTGGTCTATGGCTGCAGTGAGTGAAGGAGACCCAGGCAGGTGTGGGGCCACCTGCTTTCCACATAGAACTCTGCCTGCAAGTCCAAAGCTACCTTAGGGTTGGAGCAGTGCTAGATATAGACCAGGACCACTCGTTAAAAAATGATTTTGCAAGCCTGGGGAGGCACTCAAATGACTGCTGTGTCAGGTCCCTCACAATTACAGAGGCTGACTGTGCACAGACTCGCCCAATCCCTGGTAATGAGATCAGAGCAACAAGACCCTCTACCTACACTCTCTGGCAACTGCCAGGACAGCTCATCAAACTGGCCTAGCTCCAGCCACAGAGGCAGAGTAGATGGCCATCTGAAACTAACCCAATCAGACCAACTCTGTCTGCAGAGCCCACCAGAAGGAAAATGAACAACTGACTGACACTCCTAGGCCTCAATTCCTAATCTGAAGAGCAAAGTGCTCCCGAGGTCATTCTCAAGGCTAAACGAGAACATGTTAGATAGAGCTAAGTTTGATGCTAAGCATCCAGTAGCCACCCACCACCATTAGAGAGCAGAATAGTACTCTGGATTGGAGGCTGTGTTCTTCGTATTCCCACCCCCACAAAGGCATGTGGAGCTAATGCATCAGCGAAGCACTTTTCTTTCTCTACTAAAGTAGAATTTTTTTCCTGCCCTATCAGAACCAGGAGATTACAACAGTTTTTATAGTTTCTTTTATTGTTGCTGTTGAAGTTATCTCAAACACTTATAGAAAACTAACATTACTTGAGCAAACCCTGACTTGATGATTTACATATACTATCTCATTTGATTCCAGTATATAGTGGAAGGAAAACACGCTACTTCAAGCCATGACAGAATGTCTTTCAGGTAGAGACCTGTGCTGGCCATATCACCAACTGCCTCTGGTCTCAGTGTCCTCACCTGCACAAAGGGGATAGAACTGCACTAGCCTTATGCAGCGACTCTGAGGATGCAACTAAATAGACAATGGGCTTAATAAACAAAACAATCAATGAGCTTACAAAAGACAGGACTAAGAAAAGCCAGATGAGCTAAACAAAACAATACAAAATAAGAATGACCAGCTCAACAAAGATTTGAGGCCAGAAAAACATACCAAGTAGAAATCCAAGAGATTAAAAATTCTACTTAAAGTATGTTCCTTTTGCTGTCTTCTGGCATCATGAGCTGTTGCCCCTCTGCCATGTGCCACCCTGCATTGGAGCCAGCTTATCATGGACTGAAACCTCTACAAACTGTGAGCTAAATAAGCCCTTTCCCCCTTAAACTTTAGGTTGTCTCCACAACAAGTAAAGTAACTAAAACAGCTACTAAGAACTGATTTTTAGAATCTCAATCGAAATCTCAATAGAATTTTCCAACTATCATATACTTGAAATGCAAACCCTTTAGAATTAATCCAGATATTGGTGAAAAGACTTCAAATGACTTGCCAGCCAGAGCAAGTTAGAAACACAAAAATCCAGGTGCAGAATTCCTTTTCAGAACTGTTGATGTTATGATGTAATAATAAAAGTTCATTGGGAAAAAAAATCTTCCAAACTCTAAAATTTGCATAAGAACATTAAAGACCTGGAATAATCAAACAACTGTGAAAAAGAACAAAATTGAATGCTATATTTTGGATGCAAGATTTAATAGAAAACTACAGTAATTCTTTCCCTTTTATTAATAGTGCCTATTAATTTTACAAAATATTGGTTACATTTTGATCATACCAATTCCTCTGTGACCTGCCCTTATACCTTCCTCTCTTCACCTTTGTTCCCTTCTGTTTGGCTAAAAATAGTTTCTCTTATACTTTCATGTCATCTTTTTATATTCAACATATTAGGGAGAACATATATTTGCCTTTGAGTTTGCCTTACTTCATCCAACATAATGATCTCCAGGTCCATCCTTTTTCCTACAAGTGACAAATCTTTTTCCTCCTTATAACTAAATAATACTCCACTGTGTATATATACCAAATTTTCTTTATTCACGCATCCATCGATGGACAATTAGGCTGGTTCCATATTGTGGCTATTGTGAACTGCGCAACGCTAAAGATGGGTATGCAGGTAACCTATAGTATTCTGACCAATATCTTCAGGTAAATACTAAGGAGCAGTAGCTCTATTGGATCAAACAGTAGCTCTATTTTTAGTGTTCTGGGGAAACCACACTGATTTCCATAGGGATCAATTTATGTTCCCATCCACCATGTAAATTGGTTCCCTTTTCCCCACATGCTCACCAGCATTCATTTCATTGTTTTTTGTATTCTTGATGATAAACATTCTGACGAAGTAAAATGGAATCTCAATGGAGTTTTGATTTGTATTTCCCTAATGGCTAAAGATTTCAAACACGTTTTTCACTGTCTTGTTATACAGATCAGCTGGTTTGCATTTTGGCAAATTTGTACACACATACTTTGATCATTTTCACTGCCATCATTTCCCTTGCCCCACTTCCCCAGCTAGCTTCACATTTGGGGGGGAGGTTTCAATACATATGAAATATTTTTATTTTACCCATTCCCCTTATCACCACCCTTAGACTCTCATTCCTATCTCTCTATTCCTTTATACTTATCTAATAATAGACTCCTATTTTCTTGTCATCCTTCTTAGATTCATTATGTTAGGGAAAATGTGATTTTCTTATTTTAAAGAGAAATAAGAACATTAAAGAAGAACCAAATGTGACAAAACAAAACAGAGTCAGTCAAATCAAAAGGATTGACATAGTACATGGTGTAAAAACAGAATACAGGGTGATCAACAATGGTTACCATAATGCCTCTTGCTATCTTGAAAAAAAATGCCCATATCATCAGATATAATAAAATTGAACAAAACAGTACAAAACAAAACCAATAAAAATGAAACACTGGAGACATTACAAAAGAAGACAATAGTCAAATCAGAATGGGTATCATAGTGAATCTTACTGTTTTCAAAGTAGTTGTCTATACCCTCACACTTGATACTATCAAACATAACAGAACAGAATAAAATCAGTCAAAACAAGACAGTGAAAGCAATGGCTTCAAATGAAGTTAATAGGAAATCAAAAATGGTTACTATAATATATCCTGCTATCTTTGGAATAGCTGTCCATGCCATCAAATCTAACACAAGTAAACAAACTGGAACAGAATAAAACCAGACTAAACAGATTGATGAAAACAAAATGGATTTCAAATCATGATAATAGATTAACAATGGCCACTGTCTTCTCTTTTTAGACAGTTCCTCCTCTTTCACTTTCACAGGATGCATTGTACATTTTGCATCCCACTAACTCCTTTAACTTTTAAATTAGGGAAGCATCCTGATATTCACCTAAATGATTCAGAACCTTTTTAACACTGAGCAAGATACCCCCACTTTTATCTGGTTCCCTATCACACAGAGCATTGTGTTCTCATCTTTGGCTTTTAGTCTATAAAGCTTCTTTTGGGTTAATTATATTTCTTATATAGAAGACATTGATAGACCCTATCTCCTGATCCACTCTGCCTCTGTTTGTTTTTATTGGTGAATTGAAGCCATTCATAGTAGTGATTACAGCCAACCTTCTCTGTTTCATCTGTGTCATGCTATTTTTTGGCCATTGATTGTCTACTTTTCTCCTTCATTCCACTGTCTGCCCTGTTCAGTGAGCCCTCTCTGCCACTGTTCCTGAAAACAAGGTCTTTTCTCTCTCTCTAGAATGTCCTTCAAGTATTTTTTGTAGGATTGGTTTGGTGGTCATGAACTCCCCCAGTTCCTCTTTGTCATGGAAGTATCTTGTTTCTCCATTAATTTTGAGAGATAAACTTCACAGCTTCCTGCCACACTTGACTGGCTCAGCAGGTCTCAGGCCTGCCTGCACCAACTTCCCCAGCTTCCTGCCTTGCTCCGCTGGCTCTCTGGATCTTGGGCCTGCCTGCGCCCTCAATTCTGGAAACTGGGCAGCCAGAATTTGGTGTCCCCGCACCATCCTGAGACCTGGGATTTTAAGAGCATTGCTCCCACCAGCCAAGGAACATCACAGCTCCCTGCCACACTGGACTGGCTCAGCAGGTCTTGGGTCTGCATGCCCCACCCCCAGTGACCCTCTCTCAACCTGGGGAACCAGGTGGCCAGAGTCCCAGGAGCTGAGGGCATAGAAGAGGATTTCCAACAGGCTCAGGGAAAGCCTTGGAATAACACTTGAAACACAGAAATATAGGAAAATGACAAAACAAAAGACCAAAATACAATCTCAAACCTCCAGCCCATCCCAAGAAACCTTAGGAGCTATGTACATACAAGAAAATATATGCCATATACCTGAAATAGCTGAAATAATAGCAACTGAAATAAAGAAGCAACTCTGGGAAGCTTTAAAGGAATTCAAACTAGAAATAATCTCCCAGGTAAAAGAAGAAATGACTAAAAAAATGAAAGAGACACTGAACATATCTAAAGAAGACACAGTTAAAAAATCAGAGGAACAAAACAAAAAGATAGAGTCACTGGATGAACAATATAAGAAACAAACAGAATACATGAAGCAGATTCAAAGAGATATATCAGGAAATCAAAAATTCCATTGAAAGTTGTCAAAACTGCCTCAACAAAAGTGAAGATAAAATTTCAGACCTCACAGACAAGATTGAAGGTAGTGAACAGGAAAGGAAATATCTTTTAAAAATATCAAGGAATCAAGAAATAACAATTCAATAGCTGCAAGATGATGCAAAGAAAAGCAACATATAATTGATAGGGATAAAGGAAAAAGAAGGGGACAACACAAAGGATGTCAAGAGGATATTCAAAGAAGTAATAGCTGAAAATTTCCCAAACATCAGAATGGAAACTCACATCAGAATCAGTGAAGCATACAGAACTCCAAATAGCCATAACCAAAATAAAACTACATCCAGACATATAATAATCACCATCCCAGATATCCAACATAACAATAGAATATTAAAAGCTGTCAGAGGGAAAAGACAGATCGCCTATAGGAAAACCTATCAGAATCACAGCAGACTTCTCAGCACAAACAATAAAATCAAAAAAAGCATGGAGTGAGGTACTTCAGATCCTAAAGGAAAATGATTTCCAACCTAGACTGATGTACCCTGAAAAACTGTCCTTCAAAATTGATGGAGAAATAAGATACTTCCATAACAAAGAACAGCTGAAGAACTTCATGATCACCAAGCCAACCCAGCAAAGAATCCTGAAAGACAGTTTAGATACACTTAGGAAAAAACAAAGCAAAGCAGACAACTAAACAGAATGGAAAGATAAAGATGCAACAGCAGAAAAATAACATGCCAACAATAAACCAATATATAAGTTATAACCATTAATGTAAATGGTCTCAATTCACCAATTAAAAGAAACAGACTGGCAGAAAAGATCAAGAAACAAAATCCAACCATATGCTGTTTTCAGGAAACCCATCTAACACAAAAGGATACTCCCAGACTGAACGTTAAAGGATGGAAACAATACTTCATGCAACAGGAACCCAAAAATAAGTGGGGGTAGCTATTCTGTTTGCAGACAATGTGAACTTCAAACCAAGAACGATCAGAAGAGATAAAGCAGGTCATTACATACTGGTTAGGGAAAAACTTCAAGAGGAAGAGTTAACAATCTTAAATATATATGCACCAAATTCCAGAGCACCCAGTTATATAAAGCAACTATTAATAGAAATGAAAAACCAAATTAGCAATAACACAACTATAACAGGAGGCCTTAACACACCATTGACACCAAGGGACAGATCAACCAGAAAGAAAATCAACAAAGAAATAACAGAACTGAATCACACCTGTGAACAAATGGACTTGAAAATATACAGAGTGTTCCATCCAACAACATCAGAATACACATTCTTCTCAGCAGTACATGGGTCATTCTCTAAAACAGACCATATACTAGTCACAGGACATATTTAAATAAGTGTAGAAGAGTTGAAATTATCCCATGCATGTTATCGGATAATAGAGTCATGAAACTAGAAATTAATGATAAAAGAAACTGCAAAAATCCCACAAATACATGGAAATTGAATAACAAACTCTTGAGCACTCAATGGGTTACAGGGGAAATTAAAGAAGAAATTAAACAATACCTACAAGCAAATGAAAATACAAAAACAACTTCTCAGAATCTACGGGATGCTATGAAAGCTGTCCTCAGAGGCAAATTTATTGCACTGAGTTCCCACATCTGGAAAACAGAAGAATAAAAATAAATAACCTAATGCTACACCTCAAACAGCTAGAAAAAGAAGAACAAGTCAAATCCAAAGCCAAAAGAAGGAGGAAATTATAAAAATCAGAGCAGAAATTAATGCAATAGAGACCAAGAAAACAATCCAAAGAATCAATGAATCAAAGAATTGGTTCTTTGAAAGAATAAATAAAATGGATAAGCCCCTAGCCAACCTTATTTTAAAAAGGGAAGAAAAACCTCAAATTCATGCAATAAGGAGTAGAAAAGGTGAAATCACTACAGACTCTGTAGAAATACAGAAGATCATCCACACCTATTTTGAAAACCTCTACTCTCATAAGATTGATAACACAGAAGAAATAGACAGATTCCTAGAAACATATGAAGTACCAAAGCTAGGTCAAGAAGATATAAAGTCCTTACCTACAAAGAAGAACCCAGGCCCAGACGGATGCACTGTGGAATTCTACAAGAAATACAAAGACGACATAATGCCAACACTCCTCAAACTCTTCAATGAAATCAAAAGGGAAGCAATCCTTCCTAAGTCATTCCTGGAAGCAAATATTACTCTAGTACCAAAACCTGAGAAAGACCCTACTAAAAAAGAACTACAAGCCAATCTCGCTAATGAACACAGATGTAAAACTCCTCAATAAAATATTGGCAAACAGGATGCAGCAAATCATCAAGAAGATTATATACCATGACCAAGTGGGATTCATCCCAGGCATGCAGGGATCATTGAACATACGTAAATCAATAAATGTAGCCCACCATATCAATAAAGCCAAATGTAACAATCACATGATCATTTCTATAGATGCAGATAAAGCTTTTGATAAGATCCAACATTCATTCATGATAAGAATCTTACAGAAAATTGGAATAGATGGTCTTTACCTCAATATGATAAAGGTCATCTATGACAAACCAAAAGTGAGTATCATAATAAATGGCCAAAAACTGAAGGTCTTTACCTTATTAAAATCACACACAAGGCAAGGATGTCCCTTATCATCACTCCTATTCAAAATAGTACTGGAAATACTTGCCAGAGCAATTAGACAAGAGGAGAAATAAAAGGAGTAAAGATAGGGGAAAAAAGTTAAATTATCATTATTTGCAGATGACATGATACTCTACATAGAAGACCCCCAAAACTCCATAGAAAGACTCCTAGATAAAATAAATAAATTTAGCAATGTAGCTGGATACAAAATCAATACTCAAAAATCAATAGCATTCCTACACACTAACAACAAACTCACAGAGAGAAAAATAAGAGAAGACACACCCTTCACACTAGCAACCAAAAAATGAAATATTTAGGAATTATTCTCATGAAAGAAATGAAAGATCTATATAGGGAATATTATAATACACTGAAAAAAGAAATCAAAGAAGATCTCAGAAAATGGAAAGACATCCCTTGCTCATGCATAGGAAGAATAAATATTGTGAAAATGGCCATTCTCCCAAAATTGTTATACAGATTCAATGCAATCCCAATAAAAATACCATCAAGATACCTCATAGATCTAGAAAAATCACTCCTAAAATTCATCTGTAACCACAAGAAACCTAGAACACCAAATAGAATTCTAAGCAGCAAAGGCAAGGCAGGAGGCATCTCAATCCCTGACTTGAAGTTATACTACAAAGCAACTGTAGTAAAATCAACATGGTACTGGAATCAAAACAGAGCTGAAAATCAATGGAATAAATCAGAAGATACAACCACAACTACAAACACACTAAACCATCTTATTCTTGATAAAGGGGAAAACATGTTCACTAAAGAATGACAGTCTCTTTAATAAATGGTGTTTCAAAAAATGGCTCTGCATATGTCAAAAACTAAAACTAGACGCATGCCTATCACCATGTGCTAAGTTAAAATATAAATGGATCAAAGATCTGAATATTAAAACAGAAACACTAAATCTATTGGAAGACAAACTGGTAAAAACCTTGAAGACACCGGGGTAGGTAGAGAATTCATGAACCGGACTCAAACCATAAGGGAAATACTTTCCAGAATCAATAAATGGGACGACATCTTATTAAAAAGTTTCTGCATGTCAAAAGAAATCTCCAGCATAGTGAAAAGAAAACCCATAAACTGGGAAAAAAATCTTAGTGAACTCTCCCTCAGACAAAAGATTTCTATCTAAAACATATAAAGAATTTTTAAAAAATCAGAGCCCAGAAATTCAAACATCCAATCCAAAAGTGGGCATTTGAGATGAATATACAATTCTCATATGAAGAAATGCAAATGGCAAATAAGTACATGAAAAAAATGTTCATCATCATTACTCATTAGAGAAATGCAAATTAAAATCACACTGAGATTCCATCTCACTCCTGAAAGAATGGCCAGGATCAAGAAAACTACCAACAACAAATGCTGGAGAGGCTGTGGGAAAAAGGAACTCTCCTGCACTGTTGGTGGGAGTGTAGACTCGTGCAACCACTGTGGAGGTCAGTCTGGAGATTTCGCAAAAACCTGAGTTTGAAAGTCCCAGTTGACCAAGCCATTCCACTTTTGGACATATTCCCAGAAGAACTGAAAACATCATACCACAGTGATATATGTGCACCTGTGTTTATAACAGCACAATTTATAATAGCCAGATCTTGGAAACAACCTAAGTGTCCATCAAATGAAGAATGGATTAAAAAGTTGTGTATTTTTACACAATGGAGTATTACTCAGCTGTAAAGAATGATCATATTGAGATATTTATAAATAAATGGACGCTGCTTGAGACCATACTCATAAGTGAAATAAATCAAACTCACATGTATAAATACCAAATAGTTTCCCTAGTGTAAGAAATGGTAAGAATACATAAAAGTATGTAGTAATCATGATTCCCCATTATATTGCTTTGATGCCTTATAATGTTTTCATTCATTAGTTGGAATGGTTTTATTCTGGGTTTTTTGATTTTATTGCCTGTGGTGGTATGAACAGCTGTTTTGAAGAAAACAAGACATTATAATAGCTAGTGCTGATCTAATATAATCTTGTTTTGAAGTCCCACCAAACTGTTGTTCTTCTGTCTCCATTGGTTTTATCATGTTGTATCTTATTGGATTTTATTATATGTGATAGTATAAACAAAAATTTTTATAGACAAGGGGATAATATAGTAACCATTTGTTTGTTTTCTGTTAGTTGGTTCTGAATACCCTGACATACTTTCATTCTCTTGAATGGTTTTACACTGTCTTGTTATATTTGATACTATAGTGTATGAAGGTATACTCAAATACTTCAAGGAAAGAGACACTATGGTAGTTACTGTTATGTCAAGTTTTCTTGTGGTGAAACACTATGTTGCTTAAATTGTTCTGTTCTGACCTGTTTGGTTATGTCCTCTTTTATTTTAATCTTTTTTAATTAAAAAATTGGGGCTGGGGATTTAGCTCAGCAGCATAAGCGCCTGCCTTGCAAGCAGGCAGTGGTGGGTTTGATCCCTGGTACTGATAAAATAAAATAATTTTTGAGAGATAGTTTTTTAGGATACATCAATCTGGGTTGGAGGTTATTTTCTTTCAGGACTTAGGACACTTCACTTCAAGCTCTTCTTGATTTGATGGATTGTGTCAAAAAGTCTGCTATGATTCTGATGGGTTTTCCTTTATAGGTGACCTGTTTCTTTTCTCTGACAGATTTTAATATTCTGTTCTTGTGCTGAACTTCTGGGATCTTGATTATTATATGTCTGGGTGTAGATCTATTTTGGCTGGAGTTCTGTATGCCTCATATATCTGAATATCATTTCCTTTTCCTATGCTTGGAAAGTTCTCTTTAATTATTTCTATAAATAGCCTTTGTATTTCATTTGTGTTTACCCCTGCTTCTTCACTCATGTTTTTCATTCGTAAGTTATAGATCCTCTTGTCATCTTCTAGCCTTTGTATTGTTACTTCCTGATTCCTTGTTATTAAGAGATCTTTCCTTTTGCAATTACAAGCTGCAAACCTGTCTTCAAGGTTTGATAGTCTATCTTTAGTTTCTTTCAAACAGTTTTGCCAGCTTTCAATGGAGTTTTTCATTTCCTAGTAATCTCTTTGAATCTGTTTCGTGTGTTCTAAGTTTTTTTATATTCTTCATTGAACGTTTCCCTCCTTTTTCTATTCTCCTCTATTCTCTCATCTGTGTCTTCTTTAGAGGTTCTTAGCAATTCTTTTATTATGTTTCTCATGTCTTCTTTTACCTGTAATAGTATTTTTGTTCTAAGTTCTTTTATAGCTTCATGGAGTTGTTTCCTTATTTCAGTTGCTCTTGCTTCAAAAACTGTAGGTGTGCAACTCCCAGTCTCTTCTGTGTTTACACTTCCTGGACCAGTACTGCTGAGACTGGACATCAGAGACTGCCTTTTGCTTCTTCCTCTTGTCATGTTCCTGGTTTCTTCTGGACAGGTGTGTAGCAGGATCCCCGGCACTTCCTATATTGGTTATAATTACTCTGAAGTGTGCTGGCTCGGTATTTCTGCTTTTTGCTTCTTTCCCCAGTCTGCTGGTGGCTACTGGAGTGTAAGCAGGAGGGGGACAGGCTGGCCCCTCCCTTCTGAGCTGATTAACCACAAAGAGTCTTCATCACATTAGTGTGTACCTGGCGGGTGGAGCTGGTTAGGGATAGCTTTAGGGGAACCTCAGCAGTGGCTGTTGGACTGTGCAGAGGGGCAGGACTCAGTCCAAGCAGTTTCCACCAGTCTGCTCTAAGCTAGGAGTGGCTGAATGAAGCCGGCTGCAGTTCTGTCTCCAGGCTTATCCTGCCCAACTCCAAAATGGCGCCCCGCCAATCTCCCACTCCCATGGGAGAACTGAGTCCCACACACTCTGCCAGCCAGTACATTCTCTGGTCTGCCATTCCTCTCAGCCACTGTGTCTCCCCACCAAAGCCTTCAGGCTTGCTAGCCGCCAGCTTCACTGTGCCCATGCGTCTCCAGGTTCCAACAGCACTTCTAGCACAGTGATTCTAGCTCCAGTGAAAGTGCCGCCAGCTACCATCTTCTGTTTAAGTTTTTCTTTTTTTTTTTATTCTCTCAGTGGGCTTCAATTCTCACTTTAGTTTCTTCCTGGGTTGAGGGGACCCACTCCTTTCCTTCTTGTCTTCTCCAGAACACTATAGTCCAGCATCTCCACTGTTTCTCTCAGAGAGGCTATTTACTCTACTGCTTACTGTTCCACCATCTTCCCAGACCTCTCAAAATGTGATACTTTTGAATCTGTTATTTTGCTCAAGATGTTGAACATCTTTCATATACTCAATGGCCATTTGTATCTCTTTTGAGGAATATCTTCAATTCATTTACCCACTGTTACCCATGGTCTGTATCTAAATATCCACCCAAAGGTTTGTGTGGTCATCAGGCTTTTCAGAGGCATCTGAATCTAGAGTGTGTGATGCTAGGATTAAGGGTATGGGTTAGTAAATAAGTTCTCTGATTGGTTTGGCATAGTTCTTTCTTAAACCTAAGTTTAACAGTATAATTTAGATATACATAATGACCATTCTCACCATAGGAAATTTTACCTGTGTATGGTATGTCATGATTCCCCTTTTTCTTCCAATTCCCTCCCCTCCCTTCAACTCTTCTTGTCCTTATTTCAAAGTTTTCTTTCTGTTTTATCCTTCTTTTGTCATTACTTTTTCTTTTTCCTTCTTTCCTTTCCCCCTCTCCCTCCTTAGTTCCTTTTTCCTTTTGAGCAATTTTTTTTTTTGCTCTTTCACAATATATATTGCACATTTTGGCCTTTATTTACTCTTTGAGTTTCTCACATCAAACAAACAATTCAATATTTACATGTGCATCCAATTTATTTCACTTAAGAGTATGGTGTTGGGCCGGGGATTTAGCTCAGTGGCATAAGCGCCTGCCTGGCAAGCGCGCAATCGTGAGTTTGATCTCTGATGCCAAAAAAAAAAAGAGTGTGGTGTCAGGATGCATCCATTTACCTAGAAATATCTCAAGTATATCCCTCATTTTGGCTTAGAACTTCATTGGATTTTTTTTAAAAACCCACATTTTTTTTTATCCGTCCCTTGTTTGGTGTGCATTTGGGTTGCTTTGAAGATTTCGCTATTACAAACCATGCTGCTATAAACATGGATACACATACATTGCTGTGGGATGATGGTTGTAATTCTTCCAGGAAGATACCCAGGAAAGGAATACCTGGGTCAAATGGGACCTCTAATCCTAGTGTTTTTACTGTATCCACACTGATTCCCATTATGATAGAAGCAGTCTACATAGGTCTGGCTACAATTAAGGGTGTGAGTTATACACCTTTCCTAGGGTGTGTAGCCTGCCCACAGTATAAGGGACAAAGCCTTTTCTCCCGTTTGTTGTTTTGCTACATTTTGCCCAGCATGAATGGATCTTCTTTTCCAAACCATCCCGCCTTAGACCTAGCAAATTACAGACTGAAATCTCTGCAAACGTGAGCTAAATAAACCTTTCTCCCTTTAACTTTGGGTGTCAGATATTTTGTCTCAGCAATGGGAGAAAAGTAATTCATATACACATTTATTAATGGAATATTTGATTTCTTTTGTTGTTAAATTTTTTGAGTTCTTTATATATTCCAGATATTAATCCTGTTGGAAGAACAGCTGACCAAGATTTTTCTCCCATTCTCTAGGCACCACTTCACTGATTCTCTTGGGAGTGACAGTAATTAAAGCAGAATTACCTTGGCATATAAACATACAAATCAATGGAACACAAAAAGAGACCAAAGATAAATGCATAAATATAGCCTATTGATTTTTGACAAAGATACCAAGGTAACTGAATAAAGAAAGAAAATCTTGGAACCATGCCTTCCCATTTGCCAGGGTCCACCATGAGGAATGAGAAGAGACTCAGCAAGAAGCCAAACCATGCCTTCCCATGGGCCAGCTGGTGTGCCAAACTGGGAAACCAGAAGAGCACCCCTCAATCCCCCAGTAAGCAACTGGCTGATTGAGAAGAACTCAGAGTGAGATGGTAGAAACTGAGGTGAAAGAAATAGTTTGATGCTTATATAATTTGATTGATTTTTCAGGTCTGGGGCTAATGGTCTGGGCATCTATTTTGGAGGATGGCAGTGTGCAATGTGGCAACTGTGGGCAATTTCCTTTGGTCTTGTTTTTGAAATCTGATGTACTGTTCCATTTTACTGTTTTGCTTTATTCCTGTATCTGGTAACCTGAGCAGCTATTTTAAAGATAACAATATGCAATATAAAAACCATTGTTGAATTCTTTCATCTTGTTTTAAAAACCTATAAAAACTCTTGTTTTCTTGTTGTTGTTTTGTTGCCATTATCTTTCTTTTGATGTTTTTTAGGTTTGTTTGATTCTTGATGTTTTCTAGGGTTTTTTTTTCCTTTTTTTTTTTTTGTTTAAAATAAAAAAAAAAATCTTTTCATCAAGATGCTGGAGTGACCACAAAGTTAGGAGACGCAAACCAAATCATAATGCAAATATGTCAAGTTCAGATATGACAAACTACACATTGTCAAATAGGAAAGAAAACTAGAGAAAGGATGGAGAAAAGCATGGATAAGATGTGTGGGACACTGCTGGAGAGGGGACAGCCAGCCCAAGCCTCTCTCTGTAAGTGAGCACCATTTGTAGACTGCAGAGGGAAAGACCCAGGCCTCCCAAGGAGGTGATACCCGCCTGGAAACCATATCATTTTCAATGTTTTTGTTGGGTTGAGTTTTACTCTCTTTTGTTTGATTATGTTAAATCTAATGGCTTAAGCAGCTATTTAAAGGATAGCAAGACATATTATAGTCCAGGAGAACATGGCAGATAGATAGCAGCAGTTTCGGAGGCTCTCTGAGAAACCGCACATAAAATCCAGGAATGGTGCAAGGTGAGAAATCCTAAACAAGGGGAGATATACTTTGCTGACCCAGGAACAAACTAAACTAAGAGAAACCAACTGGAAACACAATCCCGGTGATATAGCAGGAACAGATAAGGTCTCAGCACAGAAGCTGGAGCCTGCACCACTGGAAGCTGCGATTTGAATTTCCTGCAGCCGCTGCTGCGTCCCAATTGGCACGGCAAGGAGAGAGGCATGAAAGCTCTGAGAGTGGGAAGTGGTGAATGGAGTTGAGAGCGGGACTAGCAGGGAGCCCTGCATTGACCTGCGGGGAGTGAGCGGATCAGGGACCCTTCCATTAGAGTAGGAGGCTTCAGCAAAGGACCTATTGGGACCAGGCAGACTGGCCGGAACAGGATGCTGCAGTGACTTCAGTCACATATTCCCCTTTCAAGCAGGATTGGTGGGGAGTGCCTGGCCTGCATGACACCACTGACTAAGACCCGGTGGGCTGGTCCAAACCAGGTCCCAGCGCATGGAGGTGCACCCTAGCAGTGAAGCCTTCGGTAGGTTGACCTGGTTGGTGGCGGGCCCAGCATATGCTGCCCGGGTCCATGTCTCCCTGGTGCACAGTGGTGGGTGGGAACACCTAGCTGGCACAATTCAAACAAACTGAAACTGACAAAGAAAGAAACTGGGCCCCCTATATACCCTTCTATAAAAAGAACAAAAAATATGGGAAGAGGGAGCAACAAGACAGGGTCCTCGGCCCTCAACCGTGAGAAACACACAATATCAGACATGGCACCAATAGACATAAAGCAATATCTCCAGAGCCTCATAGATGAGTTCAGGAATGAAGTCACTAACGACCTAAAGCAAGATACAAGTAGAATAGTTAGAGAAATGCTAAGCACCACCCAAAAAAAAAAACAGATGGTGGAATGGAAGAACAGAAAAAAAGGGGAGAGTTGTTTGATGGAGAAAATAGAGAAAACATAGAATATGTGAAGCAGGTTCAAAGAGATTACCAGGAAACTAAAAACTCCATCGAAAACTGGCATAACAGCTTGAAAGAAACTAAAGACAGATTATCTGAACTGGAGGGCAATTTGTAATGTGGGAGCATGAAATGAAAACTTTTAAAAATAACAAAAAACCAAACAGCAACAATACAAATGCTAGAAGATGATAAGAGGATCTATAACTTAAGAATTAAGAACATAGAGGCTGGAGATTTAGCTCAGCGGCATAAACGCCTTTGAAAGCAGGCAGTTGTGAGTTCGATCCCCAGTACCGATAAAAAGGAAGAAAATCAACAAAAAAAAGATTAAGAACATAAAAGAAGAACTAGGGACACAAACAAATGGACTACAATAATCCAAGAGAATTTCCCTAATTTAGCAAATGGTAAAGATACTCAGATGTATGAGGCATACAGGAACCCAGCCACCTACAACCTAAACAGAGCTACATCCAGGCATATAATAATCAAAATTCCAGAAATCCAATATAAGAACAGAATATTAAAAGCTGTCAGAGACTAGAAACAGATCACTTACAAGGGAATACCCATCAGAATTACAGCAGACTTCTCAGCACAAACCATCAAATCATGAAGAGCGTGGGGGGAAATAATTCAAGCTTTGAAAGATAACAACCTCCAACAAAGATTGATATATCCTGCACAAATGTCCCTAGAAATTGATTGAAAAACAAGGTGCTTCCAGGATAAAGAAGAGCTAGCGGAATTTGCAATTCAACTCTACAGAGAATACTGCAGGATATTCTAAAACAGGAAAATACCAAGATTCCAGAAATAGTGGCAGAGAGGCCACAATGAATGGAGCAGAATGAAATGAAGACAAACTGACAACAAACGACAGAAAAAGAGCTCAACAGAAATGAGGCAGAGAAGATTGGATGGTAGGAACAGCTATTTTGGAAAAAACAAGACATCATAATAGCTAGTGCTGATTTAGTATCATCTTGTTTTTAAGTCCCATCAAACTTGTATTCTTCTGCCTCCATCAGTCTTAAAAGGTTGTATCTCATTGGATTTTATTATATATGATAATATAAGTAAAAACCTTTATAGACAAGGAGATTATACAGAAACCATTGTTCATTTTCTGTTAGTTGGTTCTAAATAACCTGTAATAATGTCATTCTCTTGAATGGTTTTATAGTGTCTTGATATGTTTGGTGCTACAGTATACGAAGTTATACTCAAAGATTTCAAGGAAAGAGACACTATGGTAACTACTTTTATGTCAGGATATCTTGTGGTGAAACACTATTTTGCTTAAATGTTTATGTTTTGACCTGCGCTGTTCTGTTATTATGCCCTCTTTTATCTCAATCCCCCTTTTTTAAATTACTTACTTTTTTCTTTTTATCTTTTTAATTAAGGGAAAATAAATAAAAAATCACAGGATACATTATAGTAACCTGTTTTGATTTCCTATTAACTTGATTTGAAATCCTGCATTGCCCTCACCATCTTGTTTTGACTGATTTTCCCCTATCCTGCTTTGCTTGATAGTACCAAGTTCGAAAGTATAGGCAACAACTCTGAAGACAATAAGATTCATTATGATGCCCATTCTGGTTGACTATTATCTTCTTTTAAAGTCCTGTAATGTCTCCAATGCTTTGGTTTTATTCTCTACTGTTTTGTTCAATTTTATGATAACTGGCAATTCTTCTTAAAATAGCAAGAGGCAGTATGGTAACCATTGTTGATCACCTTGTATTTTGTTTTTACATTATCTATTTTGTCCATCCTTTTGATTTGCCTGACTCTGTTCTGATATATCACATTTGGTTTTACTCTCTTCATAAAAAGTAATAAGAACTGTGGGAGTAATAAAACCCAAAATGTGTAATTGTCATTGTACAAAAGAAAAGAAAACAAAGTGCTCTAAAAGTTATAACTGCATATATGTTTAAGTGTATAAGATAGATAACCATATTACTGAATATTTTTTTGGATCATTGAACAAAACTGTTTACACTCTCACTGTTTGAAAGTCCACTTTATATGCTTCAATTTTGTAACTATAACAACTATTTCTAAGATGAGAATATGTGATCTATTAACTAGTGATTTCTTACTGTTTATTTTTTAAATTTTGTATTACTTGCACCCTTTTTCTGTTTTTTTTCTTTTTCTCCTTAAATTAAAAAAAAAGACATTATGGTAGCCATTTTGGATTTACTATTGGGCTTGAAGTCTTTTATTGCATTCATTGTTTTATTCTTATTGTTTCTACCTTATTCTGTTCTGTTAGATTTTTACTATGTTCAAAAGTATCTGCAGCTATTTTGAAGACAACAAAAGGCACTATGGTAACTACTGTTGATTTCATAAGGTTTTGAAGTCCTGTGTCACTTATCCTGGTTTATTTGAATTGGCTTTATTCTGTTTTATTTTCCTTGGCTTTATCCTCTTTAAAATTAAAAAACAAAAGAAAAGAAAATCATGGATGAAAACTGGGCCCTCTGAGATGCCTTGGCCTTTCATGAAAGCAGGTGGAACAGCATCTCACCACTGTGAAGAGGGTCTCTCACATACATAACAAAGTTATGCCATGAGAAGTGACTGATACCAGCAAAATGACTATGGTGGTCCTGAGATACTGTCTGGGAAGACTATTGATCAAGCTGCCATCAGAGGACTGTAGGAGACTCAACTGTTTCCAGTCCCCCAGAAAGAGCCCAGTCTTTGGGGACTGTGGCAGGGGGTAATGAAATGAGGGGGAGGGAGGCCAGCAAGGGCACATAGACTCTAAGGTGAACTCTATAGAATCAGTGCTGCTCAGTGGTCAATTTTCCTCCAATCCTCACACTACAGATGTAAATGCTAGGGCCCAGAAGAAGACAGGATTTCAAGAGACTGCAGAGTTAAGTGGCAGCTCTAGAATTCAAGTTTAATACATTTTTCTCTATAAATACAGCTAATGCTGGTGTTTTAGTCTGGGGCTACTACAAAAGAATATTATCAGCTGGGTGAAGAAACCACTCAGACTGGTCCAAAGCTCAGGAGCATCTAAAGATACTTGAAGGACATGATCTTAGTTATCTAACATGGGCACACAGTAAGATACAATCATGTAACCATGACTTAGCACAGTTAAACACGCATGCACTGGTTAAGGCACTATACAAGAATATAGATATGTGACAACAATCTGTATAAGAATTATACAATAAAGATTCAGGATGCTCCTGTTCTCTTATACTGTCGGGTTCTGCTCTGCTCCATGCTGCCCACTGTTGCTGCAGATTCTTGCATTCTTTAACCCACAGTTAATGTGGCTGAGGTGATCATGATAGAGAACATGGCAAAAGACATCAAACAATAGAAGAGAAAGCAAGAGGGGGCTAAAGTCATTTTAAGTAACAAACCCACTTTTTTGTTAACAAACCCATCCCTAGAATAATTAATAATAACTAGTCTAGTCATGAGTAGAGAGCTTTCATGACCTAATCACCTCATAAAGCTCCCACATCTCAATGTTATTCTATTTGGGATGTAATTTCCAAAACATAACTTCGAGGGACACACTCAAAACATAGTTCTGGCAAGGAAGTTTCCTGGGGACTTAGGACAGATGGCCACTGTGATTGCCATGACGAAGGGTGGTTTTCTAACATTCCAGCAGAGTTTTTGGACTCTGAGAGTAAATCAGCATTCCACCTGCTAGTCACTTGAAAACTATGCCAGGTATTCTGGACCTATACTTCACCCAGGTCTCTGTGACCCCAGGTAGCATCACTCTGGCTGATTGGCAATGAGAAAAGAAAGGCCACACCTGCCCTGATTTTGAGATGAAGGGTGTAGCCTGTGCTTTCAGGCTACTCCAGGAGGCTGCCTTACAAGTAAGCCCTTCCTCGCTCCTCCAGATTCCAACAACATATGATGTTTCTCCTTTGCTGCTCACCTGAGGGCGTCCTGCCAACTGTCAAAGCTAGAAGGGTACATTTAGTGCTCACATACAGTGGCTAAGAAGTTTCAAATTAGGCTCCCATTACCCAGTAACGGGACCCAGACAGTAATTCCTGAGGAGTACCTACAGGCTAGACATGCGAGGGGCCCACCCCAGCGGCAAATGGGACAAGAAGATGGTCTCCCTTCATCTCACCCCATCTGGGCTGCCCCCATCTGGCCGGAACAGAACCTCACCATACCCTTTCCTTCTTTTAGTCTCTCCCACAAACTTGGGGGCCCCCAAATACGGGATTCGTCCCTAGCCAAACAACTGATCCTCCTGAAGGAATTCAGTAGATGCTTACCAGATTATAATCACATGAAAGGTGACGCAGACTCCTTCCACAAAGCTTTTGGAATTTGTTTGTTGATGTTGATAAAGTTATTTACTTTATACTGACCTTTGTTTTGGTTTGGATCTAAAATGTCTCCTAAATGTTTATGTGTTAAAGATTTGTACTTCCAAGTAGAAGAGCATATCGTGTCTCTCTGTCTCTCTCTCGCTCTCTCTCTCTCTCTTTCTCTCTCTGTCTTCCCCTTCCCTCCCTCTTTCCATCCCCTTTTCCACATGCCATGAGGAGACCAGCTGTGCTTTACTTTATTCTCCCCGTCATCGTGATACTCTGCCTCATCACACAGGCCCTACAGCAATGAAACCAACCAGCCATGGACCAAAAACATAAACCAAAGCCAATCTTTTGTCCTTTAAGTAGATTTTTTCACATCAGTGGACAACCAGCACATCCTTAGCTCCATGCTATAAACTTCCTTTAACAAAAATACAAATTTTGCCTCAGTCAATCTAAATGGAAAAGGAGGTGGCCACACTTTAGCCAGGCCAAGAACACTGGCTCAGGAACCTGAGATTCTCCAAACTAGAGCTCTAAAGGTGGTCACCCACGAGGCATGGGAAGGAAGGAAGAATTCATGCAGCTCGAGACAGAGGTGGTGGGTAAGGAAGGTGAGAGAAGCTACAAAGCAGGAGAATCTGGGGCTGGAAGGACTGGTCCCCTGACTGCCTGACCAGCCCGCTCTTTATTCTTACTCTCTTTATTCTTATTCTTAATCCCTTCATCCAGTCCAACAGCATGTTTTAAGCATTCTACCACCTGAATATCAATTAAATCCTGCATTCTCTCCCTGTTACCTAGTCCCAGTCACTATTTTCTCTTCTATGAACAACTTTTCCAGTTCCTTCCAAAGCTGACTTCGTACAGGGTTAGACAAATATTTTAGCCATGGCTCTGATCATATACTTCCCTACTTGAAGCCTTCCCCTAGCTTTCCACACATCCTGAGACAATGCAAACTCTCTTCCTTTGCTGACAGGCTGCAGATGGCCTGGCTCCTGCCCATCGCAGCCTATTCATCTTACATCTGTGTTTTCAAGTCCCATCCAAGTCATCTTTCAGTTCTTCCACCACATCAAGCTCCTTCCATCTTCACAGCCTTTATACCAGTTTCACCGAGTAAAGGCTATAATATACCAAAATGTCTAGAACCTTAGCCGGCATATAGTAGATGCTCTTAATTCCCTTCTCCCAGCCCCCACCACCTAAGGAAAACCACTGGGGATGCATGACTCCCTTCCCTGCCTCTTCCATGTCTACTCTGAACTGTGATATCTGGGTGGGAAAAAACTTCAGACTGCAGATGCTATGACAGCGTTGCTTAAATTGAATTATGCTGAAACCAAAGAAGCCTTCGGTTCTCCTGGGGAGTTCAGAAGTGCTCAACCTGAGTGAAAGTGCACATTGCACAGAAAAAGTCATTCAAGTTGATAAGAAGTCATTCGGATCACCATCTAAGGCAGCTTTTGCCTTTGAAATAAACTCATTCCTTATTAGCAGTACACTGGGGATTTCCAGGGTTCAATATATTTCTATCACACAAAGCCCATTCTAAGACATTTTTTCATGCTGTCAGAGTCCTATGTAATCTAATCTCTCCATAATGTTACAGTTTTTCATACACAAAGAGCCATAAGCTGTGAAAAGAAAGACAGAACATGAACAGGAAGCATTGCTCCAGCTAGGGCTAGAAGCAGGGCCCTGGCACACAGGACAAGCAAGTCCACATCATCCAGAGCCTGTTGCAGTGAAAAAGTATTTGGACTTCTCCTGAAAGCAATGGAAAGGTATAGAAAGCCAACTGAAGCTTTAAAATAGAAAGAGACCAATAAAATCTTTTCAGAATGCTCACTTGTGTACAATGAAAAAGACACAGGGAAAAAAGATCAAAGTTAAGAAGCTGTTCAAAGGTTCTTTCAATTTGGATATGACACTCAAAAAAAAACCAAACATGATGAAAGAAAGAATAGATTAATTGCACATCAAAATCAAAATTTTTGTACTTCAAAGTATAATATTAAGAAAGTAAAGTGGAGCTGCACACACCTGTAATCCCAGGTCCCTGGGAAGCTGAAACAGGAGGACCACAAGCTCTAGCATGCCTGGGTAATTCAGTGATTTAACAGGAGCCTACCTCAAAATAAAAAGTAGAAAAACATTAGGAATGTAGCTCAATTGGAAGGCCCTTGGTTCAATTCCCACTACTACAAAAAGAAGGAGAAAAAGAAGCTTACATCAAAACTATACAAAGAACACTTTCAACTCAACCATAAAAACACAACTCGATTTAAAAAATGACCAAAGGCTTGAGCAGACACGTCTCCAAAGAAAGTATATCAATGATCAATAAGCACAAGAAAGATGCTTCTTGTGTATAAGTAGTATATCAGCATCGTTAATTATTAGGGAAATGTAAATCACAATAAGTCCACCTCATACCCATTAAGAAGGATATGATCAAAAAGGCAGTTAATAACAAGTATTGATGAGGATATGGAGAAACCGTGGTAAAAACATAAAATACTGAAACCTCTTGAAAATCGGTTTGTCAGACCAAAAAATTAACAGTTATATGTAATTTGATTCTATCCCAACCAAGAGAATTAAAAACATGTCCACCCAAAAACTTTTACATGAAGTTCATAGCATTAATCATGATAACCAAGAGTAAAACCAGTCCAAATGCCCACCAGTTTATAAATGGAAAAAAAAACAAAATTTGGTGTATTCATACAATGGAATAATATTCAGCCATTAAAGGGTAGGAAATGCTGACACATCACACCACATATGTATGAACCATGAAATAATTATGTAAAGTGGGGACTTCTGGGAGAACATGGGGGATAGATAGCAGCAGCTACGGAGGCTCTCTAAGATACCCCACTTAAAATCCAGGAATGGTGCAGGGCGAGAAGTCCTAAACAAGGGGAGATATACCCTGCTGACCCAGGAACGAACAAAACTAGGAGAAACCAACAGGAAACAAAATCCCGGTGTGATAACAGGAACAGATAAGGTCTCAGCATGGAAGCTGGAGCCCACTCAACTGGAAGCCGTGATTTGAATTTCCTGCAGCTGCTGCTGTATACTAATCAGCATGGCAAGGAGAGAGGTGCGAAAGCTCTGAGAGTGGGAAGTGGTGAATGGAGTTGAGAGCGGGACTGGCCAGGAGCCCTGCGTCAACCTGCAGTTAGTGGGTGGATCGGGGACCCTTCCATAGAGTAAGAGGTTTCAGCAAAGGACATACTGGGATGGGGCAGACTAGCCAGAACAGGACACTGCAGTGTCTTTAGTCACATATTCCCCTCTCAAGCAGGATTGGTGGGGAGTGCCTGGCCTGGGTGTCGCTGCTGACTTAAGACCCAGTAGGCTGGGACCAAACCAGGTCCCAGCCCCTGGAGGTGCACCCTAGCAGTGAAGCCTTCAGTAGATTGACCTCGAGGGGTGGGCCAGCATAGGCTGACCAGGTCTGTGTCTCCCTAGTACACTGCAGTGGGCGGGAACACCTAGCCAGTGCAATTCAAACAAATTGTAACTGACAAAGAAAGAAACTGGGCCTCCGATTCCGGCTACACTTGGAGAACTGTGGAGTTTCCAGCAAACAGGTGGGCGCACACTATCCCCGGAGCCCAGCCTATTTGGGACTCCTGCACCGCACCATCTGGTGCAGAGGAAGGGCTGGGCGGATCTGGGGCACCTGCATCCGCCTCTCCATGTGTCTGGAGGACTGGGGATATCTCAGCAAGCAGGCGAGCATCGCAGGTTCCAGAGGCCCTGTGGCCTGCGGTAAGTGCTCAGTGCACTCTGCCCCAAGCCCAAACTGTTCGGGACCTTCCAGGCTTCCAGGTGCAGGGAAGTGCATAAGTGGGTTTGAGGCATCTACATCCACCTCCCCATTCTGGCTGCACTTGAAGAACTGTGGAGCTTCCAGCAAGCAGGTGGGCACACAGTGTCCCTAGAGCCCAGCTTATCTGGAACTATGGAGTTCTAAACAGGCAGAAAAGGGCCATTGGTTTTACAGGCCCAGTGGCTTGAGGGAACTGGGTGCCAGAGTCCCAGGAGCTGCGAACACAGAAGTGGATTTCCAACAGACCCTGAGGAAGCTTTCAAATAACACTTGAAACACAGAAATACAGGAAAATGGCAAAATTAAAGACCAAATTACAACCTCAAACCTCCAGCCCATCTCAAGAAACCCTAGGAGCAATGTATGTAGAAGAAAATATATGCCATTCACCTCAAATATCGGACATAATAGCTACTGAAATTAACAAGCAACTCCAGGAAGCTTTAAAGGAATTCAAACTCGAAATAATCTCCCAAGAAAAAGAAGAAATGATAAAAGAAATGAAAGAGATTCTGAATATATCTAAAGAAAACACACTTTAAAAATTGGAGGAACGAAACAAAAAGATAGAATCCCTAGATGAGCAATATAAGAAACAAACAGAATACATAATGCAGATGCACAGAGATATACAGGAAATAAAAAACTCCACTGAAAGTTGTAAAAACTGCCTCAATGAAAGTGAACATAGAATTTCAGACCTTAAAGACAGGATTGCAGCCAGTAAACAGGAAAGTAAAGATCTTTTAAAAATAACAAGGAATCAGGAAATAACAATTCAACAACTGCAAGATGATGCAAAGAAAAATAACATAAGATTGATAGGGATTAATGAAAAAGAAGGAGACAACATAAAGGATGTCAAGAGGATATTTAGAGAAGTAACAGCTGAAAATTTCCCAAGCACGAGATCAGAAACTGACATCAGGATCAGTGAAGCATATAGAACTCCAAATAGTCATAACCAAAATAAAACTACACCCAGACATATAATAATAATTACCATCCCAGAAATCCAACACAAGAATAGATTATTAAAAGTTGTCAGAGAGAAAAGACAGATCACTTATAAAGGAAAACCTATCAGAATCACAGCAGACTTCTCAGCAAAAACAATAAAGTCAAGAAGAGCATGGAGTGAAATATTCCAGATCCTAAAGCAAAATGATTTCCAACCTAGACTGATGTACCCTGCAAAACTATCATTCAAAATTGATGGTGAAATATGATACTTCCATGACGAAGAACAGCTGAAGAACTTCAGGAACACCAAACCAACCCTGCAAAAAATATTGAAAGACAGTTTAGATACACAAAGGAAAAAACCACTAAGCAAAGCAGATACTTAAACAGAGCAGAAAGATAAAGATGCAACAGCAGAGAGATAACATGTCAACAATAAACCAGCATTTAACAGTAATAACCATTAATGTAAATGGTCTCAATGCACCAATCAAAAGAAACAGACTAGCAGAATGGATCAAGAAACAAAATCCAACCATAGGCTGTTTACAGGAAACCCATCTAACCCAGAAGGATACTCACAGACTGAAAGTCAAAGGATGGAAAACAATACTCCATGCAGCAGGAATCCAAAAAAAAGGCAGGAGTAGCCATTCTGTTTGCAGACAATGTGAACTTTAAACCAACAATGACCATAAAGGACAAAGAAGGTCACTACATACTCATTAGGGGAAAACTCTAAGAGGAAGAGATAACTATCTTAAATATATATGCACCAAACTCCAGAGCACCCAGTTATATAAAACAACTATTAACAGAAATGAAAGCTCAAGTTATCAGTAACACAATTGTAACAGGAGACCTAATACACCATTGACACCCAGGGACAGATCAACCAGACAGAAAATGAGCAAAGAAATAACAGAACTGAATCACACCTGTGAACAAATGGATTTGATAGACATATACAGAATTTTCCACCCAACAACATCAGAATACATATTCTTCTCAGCAGTACATGGATCATTCTCTAAAACAAACCATATATTAGCTCAGAGAACATATATAAACAAATGCAAAAGAGTTGAAATCATCCCTTGCATGTTATCGGATCATAGCACTCTGAAATTAGAAATGAATGATAAAAGATACTGCAAAAATCCCACAAACACATGGTAACTGAATAACACACTCTTGAGTAATCCGTGGGTCACAGAAGAAATTAAACAATACCTAAAAGAAAATGGAAATGCAGATACAACTTACCGGAATCTGTGGGATGTAATGAAAGCCGTCCTCAGGGGAAAATTTATTGCACTGAGTTCCCACATCAGGAAAACAGAACGAATACAAATAAATAACTTGATGCTACACCTCAAACAGCTAGAAAAAGAAGACCAAGCCAAGCCCAAAGCCAAAATAAGAAAGGAAATTATAAAAATCAGAGCAGAAATCAATGCAATACAGACTAAGAAAACAATCCAAAGAATCAAAGACTTGGTTCTTTGAAAGAATAAATAAAATCGATAAGCCCCTAGCCAACCTTATTTTAAAAAGGGAATAAAAAGCTCAAATTCATGCAATAAGAAATGAAAAAGGTGAAATCACTACAGACTCTACAGAAATACAAAAGATCATCAAAACCTATTTCAAAAACCTCTACTCTCAAAGGTTTGATAATACAGAAGAAATAGACAGATTTTTAGAAACATATGAAGTTTATGTGGCCTTGAAGCCTAATAAAGTTTTCACTTATTAATTGGAAAGGCTTTATTCTGGGCTTCTTGATATGGAAATATTTGAAGCTATAGTATATGAAGTTTCATCCAAATATTTCAAGGAAAAAGACAGACACTATGGTAACTACTATTAAGTAGGGTTATTTGGTGGTGAAGCACTAGGTTGCTGAAACAGTCACGCTTTGACCTGTATTGTTATATTGTTATGTCCTGCTTTATCTCAATCTCTCCTTATTCATTAAAAAAAATTATTTACTTTTTTTTTAATTAAGGGGAAAATTTTAAAAATTAGCAGGATATATAATAGTAACTTTTTTCGATTTCCTATTAACTTGTTTTGAAGTCCTGTAATACTCCCACGATCTTGTTTTGACTGATTAGACTCTGTTCCATTCTGTATGATAGAATCAACTTTGAGGGTATAGGCAACTACTTTGAAGGCAGTAAGATTCACTAAGATGCCCATTCTGGTTTGACTATTGTCTCCTTTGGAAGTCCTGTAATGTTTACAATGCTTAAGTTTTATTGGCCTTGTTCTCTACTGTTTTGTTCAACTTTATAATATCTAATGAGATAGACAACTCTTTTTAAGGGAACAAGAGACATTGTTGATAACCATTGTTGATAACCTTGTACTCTGTTTTACATCATGTGCTATGTCTATCCTTGGTTTTGACTGACAGCTTTGTTTTTGCCATATTTGACTTTATTCTCTCCCAAAAAAAAAAGTAATAAGAACTAAGGAGTAATAAAACCCAAGATGTGTAAATTTTGTTGCACAAAAGAGAGGGGAAAAAAGAGCTCTAAAGGATACAACAGCAAGTGTGTTTAGGGGTGTTAAATAGCTGACCATATTAAGGTTTTTCGTTGGATCATTGAACACAACTGTTTGCAGTCTCACTGTGTGAATGTCCACTTTGTATGCTTTGATACTGTGATTTGAGCAACTATCTCTAAGATGATAATATGTAATCTATTAACTGGTGATTTCTTACTGGTTTGTTTGGTTTTTTTTTTTTTTTTTTTTTTTTTTTTTTGTAGTTCTGTATTACTTGTACCCTTACACCGCTTTGTTTTGTTCTGTGTTTTTCTCTTTTTCCTTTTAAATAAAATTTTTAAAAAAAGAAACATGAAATACCAAAGCTAGATCAAGAGGATGTAAAACTGCTGAATAACCCAATATCTGTTAATGAAATTGAAAATGTAATTAAGTCCTTACCTACAAAGAAGAGCCCAGACCCAGATGGATTCACTGCAGAATTCTACAAGAAATACAAAGAAGACCTAATGCCGACACTCCTCAAACTATTCAATGAAATTGAAAGGGAAGAAATCCTTCCTAAGTCATTCCTGGAAGAAAATACTACTCTAGTACCAAAACCTGAAAAAGACCCAACTAAAAAAGAGATCTATTGACTGATCTCCCTAATGAAAACAGTTGCAAAAATCCTCAATAAAATATTGGCAAATAGGATGCAGCAAATCATCAAGAAGATTATACACCATGACCAAGTGGGATTCATCCCAGGAATGCAAGGATGGTTCAACATATGTAAATCAATAAATGTAATCCACCATATCAATAAAGCCAAAAGTAAGAATCACATGATCATTTCTATAGATGCAGAAAAAGCCTTCGATAAGGTCCAACATTTATTCATGATAAGAACTTTACAGAAAATTGGAATAGATGGTCTTTACCTCAATATAATAAAGGCCATTTATGACAAACCAACAGCCAGCATCATACTAAATGGCCAAAAATTGAAAGCCTTTACTTTAAAATCAGGCACAAGACAAGGATGTCCTTTATCACCACTCCTATTTAATATAGTACTGGAAGTACTAGCCAGAGCAATTAGATAAGAGAGAGAAATAAAAGGGGTAAAGATAGGAAAAGAAGAAGTTAAATTATCAGTGTTTGCAGATGACATGATACTCTACATAGAAGATCCCCTAAACTCCATTGAAAGACTCTTTTGATATAATAAATAAATTCAGTAATGTAGCTGGATACAAAATCAATACTCAGAAATGAATAGCATTCCTATACACTAACAACAAAATCACAGAGAGGGAAATAAGAGAAACCACACTCTTCACACTAGCAAGCAAAAAAATGAAATATTTAGAAATTACTCTTACAAAAGAAGTGAAAGACCTATACAGAGAAAATTATAATACACTGAAAAAAGAAATTGAAGATGATCTCAGAAAATGAAAAGACATCCCTTGCTCATGGATAGGAAGAACAAACATTGTAAAAATGGCCATTCTCCCAAAACTGTTATACAGATTCAATGCAATCCCAATAAAAAATACCATAAACATACCTTATATATCTAGAGAAATCTCTCCTAAAATTCATCTGGAACCAGAAGAGACCTAGAATAGCAAAGGCAATTCTAAGCAGCAAACGCAAGGCAGGAGGCATCACAATCCCTGACTTGAAGTTACACTACAAAGCAACAGTAGTAAAATCAACATGGCACTGGAATCAAAACAGCCGAAAATCAATAGAATAGATCAGAAGATACAACCACAACTACAAACACACTCAACCACCTTATCTTTGATAAAGGAGACAAGCAGGCTCACTGGAAGAACGACAATCTCTTTAATAAATGGTGTGGGAAAAACTGGCTCTCCATTTGCCAAAAACTAAAGCTAGACCCATGCCTATCACCATGTACTAAATTAAAATCTAAATGGGTCAAAGATCTGAATATTAAAACAGAAACACTAAATCTATTGGAAGACAAATTGGGTAGAAACCTTGAAGACACAGGGGTAGGTAGAGAATTAATGAACAGAACTCAAACTGCATGGGAAATACTTCGCAGAATCAATAACTGAGACCACTTCTTATTAAAAAGTTTCTGCATGTCAAAAGAAATCTCCAGCATAGTGAAAAGAAAACCCACAAACTGGGAAAAGATTTTAGTGAACTCTCTCTCAGACAAGGGACTCTTGTCTAAAACATAAAGAATTAAAAAAACTCAGACCCCCAAAATTCAAAGATCCAATCCAAAAATGGGCATCTGAGATGAATATGCACTTCTCAGATGAAGAAATACAAATGGCAAATAAATACATGAAAAAATGTTCATCATCATTGGTCATTAGAGAAATGCACATTAAAACCACACTGAGATACCATCTCACTCCTGAAAGAATGGCCAGGATCAAGAAAACCAACAACCACAAATGCTGGAAAGGCTGTGGGGGAAAAGGAACTCTCCTGCGCTGTTGGTGGAGTGTAGACTGGTACAACATTTGTGAAGGTCAGTCTGGAGATTTCTCAAAAAGCTGGGATTGGAAGTGCAATTTATTCCAGTTATTCCACCTCTAAGCATATTCCCAGAAGAACTGAAAGCATCATACCATAGTGATATATGTGTACCTATGTTTATAGCAGCACAATTTGTAATTGCCAGATCTTGGAAACAACCCCAGTGTCCATCAACTGAGGAATGGCTAAAAAAGTTGTGGTATTTCTATACAATGGAGTATTACTCAGCTATAAAGAAGGATCACATTGAGATATTTATCAATAAATGGGCACAGCTTGAAACCATACTCATAAGTGAAATAAATAAATCTCGCATGTGTGAGTACCGAATAGTTTCCCTGATGTAAGTAATGATTCAAATATATAAAAATATGTGGTAATCATGATTCCTCATTATGTGGCCTTGAAGCCTTATAAAGTTTTCACTTATTAATTGGAAAGGCTTTATTCTGGGCTTCTTGATATGGAAATATTTGAAGCTATAGTATATGAAGTTATATTCAAATATTTCAAGGAAAAAGACAGACACTATGGTAACTACTATTAAGTAGGGTTATTTGGTGGTGAAGCACTAGGTTGCTGAAACAGTCATGCTTTGACCTGTATTGTTATGTTGTTATGTCCTCTTTTATCTCAATCTCTCCCTTATTCATTAAAAAATTACTTAGTTATTTTATGGTTTTTTTAATTAAGGGGAAAAATTTTTTAAATTAGCAGGATAAATTATAGTAACTTTTTTGATTTCCTATTAACTTGTTTTGAAGTCCTATAATACTTCCACTATCTTGTTTTGACTGATTAGACTCTGTTCCATTCTGTATGATAGTGTCAAGTTTGAGGGTATAGGCAACTACTTTGAAGGCAATAAGATTCACTAAGATGCCCATTCTGGTTTGACTATTATCTCCTTAGGTAGTCCTGTAATGTTTACAATGTTTAAGTTTTATTGGTCTTGTTCTCTACTGTTTTGTTCAACTTTATAATACCTAATGAGATAGACAGTTCTTTTTGAGGAAGCAAGAGGCATTATGGTAACCATTGTTGATAACCTTGTATTCTGTTTTTACATCATGTACTATGTCTATCCTTGGTTTTGACTGACAGCTTTGTTTTGCCATATTTGACTTTATTCTCTTCCAAAAAAAAGTAATAAGAACTAAGGCGTAATAAACCCAAAATGTGTAAATTTTGTTGTGAAACAGAGAGGGAAAAAAAGTGCTCTAAAAGATACAACTGCAAGTGTGTTTAGGGGTATTAAATAGCTGACCATATTAATGTTTTTGGTTGGATCATTGAACACAACTGTTTGCAGTCTCTCTGTTTGAATGTGCACTTTGTATGCTTTGATACTGTGACTTGAGCAACTATCTCTAAGATGATAATGTGTAATCTATTAACTGGTGATTTCTTTCTGTTTTTTTTTTTGTAGTTCTCTTTTTTCTTTTTCCTTTTAAATAAAAAAAAGAAAGTGGGCCTCCTGTATATGCTTGTATAAAAGGAACCAAAAATATGGGAAGAGGGAGCAAAAAGAAAGGGTCCTCGGCCCTCAACCCTGAGAAACATGCAAAAGCAGACACGGCACCAATAGACATAAAGCGATATCTCCAGAGCCTCATACAGGAATTTAGGTGTGAAGTTATTAATGACCTAAAGCAAGATATAAGTAGAATAAGTAGAATAAGAGAAATCCTAAGCACCATCCAAGAAAAAACAGATGGTGGAATGGAAGAACAGAAAAAAAGGGGAGAATTGTTTGATGGAGAAAATAGAGAAAACAGAATACGTGAAGCAAGTTCAAAGAGATTACTAGTAAACTAAAAACTCTATCGAAAACTGGCATAACAGCTTGAAAGAAACTAAGGATAGATTATCTGAACTGGAGGGCAGATTTGTAATATGGGAACATGAAATGAAAAACTTCTTAACAATAACAAGAAAACAAACAGCAACAATACAAAGGCTAGAAGATGATAAGACGATCTATAACTTAAGAAATAAGAACATAAAAGAAGAAGTAGGGAAACAAACAAATGGACTACAAAAGCTATTCACAGAAATAATCCAAGAGAATTTCCCTAATTTAGCAAAAGGTAAAGATACTCAGATGTATGAGGCATACAGGACCCCAGCCACCTACAACCCAAACAGAGCTACACCCAGGCATATAATAATCAAAATTCCAGAAATACAATCTAAGAACAGAACATTAAAAGCTGTCAGACAAGAAACAGATCACTTACAAGAGAACACCCATCAGAATTATAACAGACTTCTCGGCACAAACCATCAAATCATGAAGAGCATGGGGGGAAATAATTCAAACTTTGAAAGATAATAACCTCCAGCAAAGATTGATATATCCTGCACAAATGTCCCTGGAAATTGATGGAAAAACAAAGTGCTTCCAGGATAAAGAGGAACTAGGGGAATTTGCAACCACCAATTCAACTCTACAGAGAATACTGCAGGATATTCTAAAAAAGGAAAATAGCAAGATTCCAGAAACAGTGGCAGAGGGGCCACAATGAATGGAGCAGAAAGAGAAAAGAAGAAGACAAACTGACAACAAATGACAGAAAAAGAGCTCAACAGAAATGAGGCAGAGAAGATTAGATGGTAGGAACAGCTATTTTGGAAAAAACAAGACATCATAATAGCTAGTGCTGATTTAGTATCATCTTGTTTTGAAGTCCCATCAAGCTTTTATTCTTCTGTCTCAATCAGTCTTAACAGGTTGTATCCTACTGGATTTTATTATATGTGATAATATAAACAAAAACTTTTATAGACAAGGAGATTATACAGAAGCCATTATTCATTTTCTGTTAGTTGGTTCTAAATACCCTGTAATAATGTCATTCTCTTGAATGGTTTTACATTGTCTGGATATGTTTGGTGCTACAGTATATGAAGTTATACTCAAAGATTTCAAGGAAAGAGACACTATGGTAACTACTTTTTATGTCAGGATATCTTGTGGTGAAACACTATTTTGCTTAAATGGTTGTTTTGACCTGCCTTGTTTTGCTGTCATACCCTGTTTTATCTCAATCTCCTTTTTTAATTCTTTATTTTTTTATTCTTATCTTTTTAATTAAGGGAAAAATAAAAAATCGCAGGATACATTATAGTAACCTGTTTTGATTTCCTATTAACTTGATTTGAAACCCTGTATTGCTCTCACCATCTTGTTTTGACTCATTTTCCCCTATTCTGCTTAGCTTGATAGTACCAAATTTGAAAGTATAGACAACTCTGAAGACAAAAAGATTCATTATGATGCCCATTCTGGTTGACTATTATCTTCTTTTAAAGTCCTGTAATGTCTCCAGTGTTTTGGTTTTATTCTTTACTGTTTTGTTCAATTTTATTATAACTGATGATATAGGCAATTCTTTTTATAGCAAGAGGTGTTATGGTAACCACTGCTGGTCACCCTGTATTTTGTTTTTACATTATCTATTATGTCCATCCTTTTGATTTGACTGATTCTGTTCTGATATGTCGCATTTGGTTTTACTCTCTTCAAAAAAAGTAATAAGAACTGTGGGAGTAATAAAATCCAAAATGTGTAATTGTCATTGTACAAAAGAAAAGAAAAGATAATGCTCTAAAGGTTATAACTGCATATATGTTTAAGTGTGTAAGATAGATAACCATATTACTGAATTTTTTTGCATCACTGAACAAAAATGTTTGCACTCTCAGTGTTTGAAAGTCCACTTTATATGCTTTAATTTTGTAACTTGAACAACTATTTCTAAGATGAGAATATATAATGTTAACTAGTGATTTCTTACTGTTTATTTTTTAAATTTTGTATTACTTGTACCCTTTTTCTGTTTTTTTTTCTTTTTCTCCTTAAATAAAATTTTAAAAAAATATTATGTAAAGTGACAGAAGCTAGTTTAAGATGATTGCATATTGTATGACCCATTTATATTAAATATCCAAACTAGAAAAATCCACAGGAACATAAAGTTGATTATTATTTGCCAAAGGCTGAGGAGAGGAAGAAATGGGAGGGGTGACAGTACGGACAAAGGAGCTAACATGACGATGATGCTTGGTGAGCCTGGAGTAATTAAATTCTTTGTCCCTGATCCACCAGTTTCATGGCTTCTACCAGCACCCATGAAACTGTAATGGGCAAATATATTAGCTTATAGTAAAATCTCAGACCTTCACGCTTTTTAACAAAAAAGATCTTAAGCAACCAGATAGGTATCTGGTCAAAGAAACCATGAAAAGCGCAGCCAGCTGAGTCAGCCTCTCCTTCATCCCTTGCCTGCCAAAATCAGGCAGAAATGTCTTGGGAGTACTGAGAGAGAACACAGAAGGAGCACAGTGGACGTACTTAGAACAGAGTGCCCCCAAACCCAAAGGACTAACTAGTGACACAACCCACAAACAGCACCTTCCCTCTCCATTATCAGAGTTCAATTAACAATTCAATTAACAATTCAGCATCCAGTCAAGCCCAAAGCCAAAAGAAGAGAGGAAATTATAAAAATCAGAGCAGAAATCAATGCAATAGAGACTAAGAAAACAATCCAAAGAATCAACGAATCAAAGAGTTGGTTCTTTGAAAGAATAAATAAAATCGATAAGCCCCTAGCCAACCTTATTAAAAAAAGGAAAGAAAAAGCTCAAATTCATGCAATAAGAAATGAAAAAGGAGAAATCACTACAGACCCAATAGAAATACAGAGGATCATCAACACCTATTTCGAAAACCTCTACTCTCAAAAGTTTGATAACACAGAAGAAATAGACAGATTCTTAGAAGCATATGAAGTACCAAAGCTAGATCAAGAGGATATAAAACTGTTGAATAACCCAATCTCTGCAAATGAAATTGAAAATGTAATTAAGTCCTTATCCACCAAGAAGAGCCCAGGCCCAGATGGATTCACTGCAGAATTCTACAAGAAATACAAAGAAGACCTAATGCCGACACTCCTCAAACTATTCAATGAAATTGAAAGGGAAGCAATCCTTCCTAAGTCATTCCTGGAAGCAAATATTACTCTAGTACCAAAACCTGAGAAAGACCCAACTAAAAAAGAGAACTATAGACCGATCTCCCTAATGAACACAGATGCAAAAATCCTCAATAAAATATTGGCAAATAGGATGCAGCAAATCATCAAGAAGATTATACACCATGACCAAGTGGGATTCATCCCAGGAATGCAAGGATGGTTCAACATACGCAAATCAATAAATGTAATCCACCATATCAATAAAGCCAAAAATAAGAATCACATGATCATTTCTATAGATGCAGAAAAAGTCTTCGATAAGGTCCAACATTTATTCATGATAAGAACTTTACAGAAAATTGGAATAGATGGTCTTTACCTCAATATAATAAAGGCCATTTATGACAAACAACAGCCAGCATCATACTAAATGGCCAAAAATCGAAAGCCTTTACTTTAAAATCGGGTACAAGACAAGGATGTACTTTATCACCACTCCTATTTAATATAGTACTGGAAGTACTAGCCAGAGCAATTAGGCAAGAAAGAGAAACAAAAGGGGTAAAGATAGGAAAAGAAGAAGTTAAATTATCATTGTTTGCAGATGGCATGATACTCTACATAGAAGATCCCCTAAACTCCATTGAAAGACTCTAAGATACAATAAATAAATTCAGTAATGTGGCTGGATACAAAATCAATACTCAGAAATCAATAGCATTCCTATACATGAACAACAAAATCACAGAAAGGGAAATAAGAGAAACTGGACTATTCACATTAGCAAGCAAAAAAATGAAATTTAGGAATTACTCTTACGAAAGAAGTGAAAGACTTATACAGTGAAAATTATAATACACTGAAAAAGGAAATTGAAGATGATCTCAGAAAATGGAAAGACATCCCTTACTCATGGATAGGAAGAACAAACATTGTGAAGATGGCCATTCTCCCAAAACTGTTATACAGATTCAATGCAATCCCAATAGAAATACCATCAACATACCTTATAGATCTAGAGAAATCACTCCTAAATTTCATCTGGAACCAGAAGAGACCTAGAATCGCAAAGGCAATTCTAAGCAGCAAAGACAAAGCAGGAGGCATCACAATCTCTGACTTGAAGTTATACTACAAAGCAACAGTAGTAAAATCAACATGGTATTGGAATTAAAACAGAGCCGAAGATCAATGGAATAGATTAGAAGATACAACCACAACTACAAACACACTCAACCACCTTATCTTTGATAAAGGAGACAAGCAGGTTCACTGGAAGAACGACAGTCTCTTTAATAAATGGTGCTGGAAAAACTGGCTCTCCATTTGCCAAAAACTAAAGCTAGACCCATATCTATCACCATGTACTAAATTAAAATCTAAATGGGTCAAAGATCTGAATATTAAAACAGAAACACTAAATCTACTGGAAGACAAAGTGGATAGAAACCTTGGAGACATAGGAGTAGGTAGAGAATTCATGAACAGGACTCAAACCGCACAGGAAATACTTCCCAGAATCAATAACTGGGACCACTTCTTATTAAAAAGTTTCTGCATGTCAAAAGAAATCTCCAGCATAGTGAAAAGAAAACCCACAAACTGGGAAAAGATTTTAGTGAACTCTCTCTCAGACAAGGGACTCTTGTCTAAAACATATAAAGAATTTAAAAAACTCAGACCTCCAAAATTCAAAGATCCAATCCAAAAATGGGCATCTGAGATGAATACGCAATTCTGAGATGAAGAAATGCAAATGGCAAATAAATACATGAAAAAATGCTTATCATCATTGATCATTAGAGAAATGCAAATTAAAACCACACTGAGATACCATCTCACTCCTGAAAGAATGGCCAGGATCAAGAAAACCAACAACAAATGCTGGAGAGGCTGTGGAGAAAAAGGAACTCTCCTGCCCTGTTGGTGGGAGTGTAGACTGGTACAGCCTTTGTGGAGATCTGTCTGGAGATTTCTCAAAAAGTTGGGATTGGAAATCCCATTTATTCCAGCTATTCCACTTCTAGGCATATTCCCAGAAGAACTGAAAGCATCATACCACAATGATATATGTGCACCTATGTTTATAGCAGCACAATTTTTAATCGCCAGATCTTGGAAACAACCCAAGTGTCCATCAACTGAGGAATGGATAAAAAAGTTGTGGTATTTCTATACAATGGAGTATTATTCAGCTATAAAGAAGGATCACATTGAGATATTTATCAATAAATGGGCGCAGCTTGAGACCATACTCATAAGTGAAATAAATCAATCTCGCATGTGTGAATACCGAATAGTTTCCCTAATGTAAGTAATGATTCAAGTATATAAAAATATGTGGTAATCATGATTCCCCATTATGTGGCCTTGAAGCCTTATAAAATTTTCACTTATTAATTAGAAAGGCTTTATTCTGGGCTTCTTGATGTGGAAATATTTGAAGCTATAGTATATGAAGTTTTATCCAAATATTTCAAGGAAAAAGACAGACACTATGGTAACTACTATTAAGTAGGGTTATTTGGTGGTGAAGCACTAGGTTGCTGAAACAGTCATGCTTTGACCTCTATTGTTATATTGTTATGTCCTCTTTTATCTCAATCTCTCCCTTATTCTTTAAAAAAATTACTTAGTTATTTCTTATGTTTGTTTTAATTAAGGGGAAAAATTTTAAAAATTAGGATATATAATAGTAACTCTTTTTGATTTCCTATTAACTTGTTTTGAAGTCCTGTAATACTCCCACGATCTTGTTTTGACTGATTAGACTCTGTTCCATTCTGTATGATAGTATCAAGTTTGAGGGTATAGGCAACTACTTTGAAGGCAATAAGATTCACTAAGATGCCCATTCTGGTTTGACTATTGTCTCCTTTGGAAGTCCTGTAATGTTTACAATGCCTAAGTTTCATTGGTCTTGTTCTCTACTGTTTTGTCCAACTTTATAATATCTAATGAGATAGCAATTCTTTTTAAAGAAACAAGAGACAACGTTGATAACCATTGCTGATAACCTTGTACTCTGTTCTATATCATGTGCTATGTTTATCCTTGGTTTTGACTGACAGCTTTGTTTTGCCATATTTGACTTTATTCTCTCCCCCCCCAAAATGTAATAAGAACTAAGGAATAATAAAATCCAAAATGTGTAAATTTTGTTGTAAAAAAGAGAGGGGAAAAAAAAGAGCTCTAACGGATATAACAGCAAGTGTGTTTAGGGGTGTTAAATAGCTGACTATATCAATGTTTTTGGATCACTGAACACAGCTGTTTACAGTCTCTCTGTTTGAATGTCCACTTTGTATTCTTTGATACTGTGATTTGAGCAACTATTTCCAAGATGATAATATGTAATCTATTAACAGGTGATTTCTTACTGTTATGGTTTTTTTTTGTAGTTCTGTATTACGTGTACCCTTACACCGCTTTGTTTTGTTTTGTGTTTTTCTCTTTTTACTCTTAAATAAAATTAAAAAAAAAACAATTCAGCATCCACAGATCAACTAAAACTCTAAGACATAATGAGGACCCCAACCAACATCCAGCAAACACATGAGGAGCTCACTACCATGAAAGGGGTACACACATATACACAGACAAGAATACCCAAAGAAGGGGACTGAATATAGAAAACAGTAAATCTTTAGAATAAGGATAATCAGTACATATGGAAAGGTACAAGAAAAATAATAGCCATAAAGATTAAATGTCTAAAGATTTTAAATTTTGATCATAAATTAACAGCTGAATAAAAGTCTAAACACATAGGGCTGGGGATTTAGCTCAGTGGCTCAAGTGCTTGCCTGGTAAGCACAAGGTCATGAGTTCGATCCCCAGTACAAAAAAAAAAAAAACTAAACACATCTAACAGTAGATCCAGAAAAGGGATGATTGGGTCACAAAACCCTCAAGCACAGTGCAATTAGACAGAAACAGAAATATGAAAAGAAGATTAGGAGAACGGAAATCCAAGAGACCAAACATTAAAAGAGAGATTAACAAATATAGAGAAATTATACACTCAAATAAATAATGAGTGGAAAAAATTCCAAGGGTTGAGAAAAAAACAAATCCTTAGACCAAAGAATCAAATCATCAAATCTAAATCAGAATGTAGACTTGAAGACATCAGTCAGAAACTAAGTACCAAAACTACTTACTAATACAGATATAACCCATATGACAGTCTATTTAAGCATCATTACTTACATCTAAGTTTAAAATAATTACATTTAAACAGAATTTAAAATATAGTTTGTCAATCAGTGTGGAGATTCCTCTAAAAGCTAGGTCCCATTTGACCTAGCTATTCCCTTCTCAGTATCTCCCCAGAAGAATCAAAAACATCATACTACAATGATATATGTGCACCCAGGTCTATAGCAGCACAAACTGTAATAGCTATATCTTGTAAACAACCCAAATGCCCACCAACTGAGGAATGGATAAAAAAAGATGTGGTTTTTAATATAATGGAGTACTACTCAGCCATAATTAAGGATGCACTGGAGACTTCTATAGGTAAATGGATGCAACTTGATCATACTCATAAGTGAAATAAATCAGACTCATATGTGTGAACATGGTATTGCCTCACACAGAAACTGAACAAGTAAATAAAATCCAAATGTATAATAGATATTGTGAATTGCAAAGAAACTGTTCAAAAGACAAACTGTGATAGGGGAAAGGGGAAAGGAAGAAAGTAACCAAAAAAAATATGTATACACAAGATCATTAAGATAGTTATACAGCTAGTGTCTGGGTTACTTTCATTACTGAGACAAAATACCTGGTGCTGAAAATTATGGAAAGAAAGGTTTATTTAGTTTACATTTTTTGGAGATTTCAGGCCACCCTCAAATGGCTCCAAGGCAGAGTGGCCTATGGCAGAGGGCAAGAGTTCATGGCGGTGGAAAAGAGCACAAGCAACAAAAGCTAACGGTGAGGAGCACAGAAAAAAGACTTTCTGCCCCTTATATTGTATGCAGGCCACACCCACATGGGTAATCACTTGCACCTATCATCCCAGCATTGGACCATGAGTCACAAACTCTAGAAGCCTGCCCCCATGATTGCATGAGGCTTTGGGGGAACATCCAGACTCAAACCTTAACAGACTCAAACAGTGTCTCAGTCCATTAAAAATAAAGGTTTCTGCTAATAATGTTTGGACAAGACTCCACATTTGTATTTTATACTCTGAATAGCTACTACAAAGACAACACGCAATGTATCAATTATTTTAACTGTACTACTAACCTGAAATTGTTTCATTCTTATTTTTATCATTTCTCTTCTTAAAATAATAAATAAATAAAAGTTAAAATAAAACACAGTTCGTCAATTGCAACACACAAACCTTTAAGTGTTTGATGGTCATGTGTGGCCAGAAGGCACTTTATCAGACAGAGAAAACACAGATCATGTCCATCATCCCAGAAAGCTCTATTGGACACTACTGAAAAGATACAAATAACACAGTTAATACTGGATCTAGCTGTATAAGACAGAAAATTGCACCCAACCCAAAGAGAGAACATATTTTCCTCAAATACACGTGAGACACCCCAAAGCATAGCCCACTGCAAAGGAAGCCTCATAGTCAACATTCACTAACGCAAGGCAATAGAATTCAAAATAGGAAAGAAATGAGATGTTTAAGATTTATCTTATATAGATAATTTTAATTTAAATATAATTCTTAGGTCAAAGATGAAATCAAAATGAAAATCATCAACGAAGGATGAAAAGAAAGTTTAAAACTTGGAATGAAGCCATCAAAAAGTTTTAAAAATTTATATCTTTGAATGTTTTATTAGAGATGGTAGGGTACTGAAAAGAATTCAAATAAGTCTTTCTTAGAGACTGATAACAAAAAATAGGGGGAAATAGCTTCATTTTTAGGGAATTTAATTAAAGTCTGCCATGTTTTTAGAGAAGAGATAAATCCCAGGCTATATAAACCATTTCAAAGTATAGGGAAAATAGTATCTCAGCTTATTTCACAAGGCCACCATAGCTCTGATAGTAGGGAGAAGTTAAACAAAACTGTACACCAATCATATTTATAAACATATATATGTACATATCCTAAATTTAAAAAATATACTAGAAGCATGTGATCAATGAAATATCTTTCCTTATTTAAAAAAAAAAAAACCTTGACAAATACTGACTGAAGAAAAATTCTTCAAGTTGATAAACTAACAAAAAGCTACTACAAAATCCAAGGTAAGGATGAAGCTAAGGGAGTCTTAACAGTCAACTCCTAGCTAATGATTCCTGCCATCACCACTGTAATTCAGCTGGATAGAGGCAGCTATCACCAACACAAGTCATTCGAGAAGCTATGTATATGCACAGAAAAGGAAGAGACCAAACTGTCAAATTTGCACATTGTAATGATGAAGTATCAAACAAATTTAGGTGAATCAACAAGAAAATTAACTATGAGTAGAGTGAGGCCATTAAATACCCAAAATGAAAAACAGGAATGAGGAAAGGGGAGGTATGGCTTTCCTTTATACCTGCAACATGCAACCAGAAATGTAATTCAAAACACATATACTATTGACAGAGCAATAAAGTGATAAAATAAATGCAACAAGAATTAATCTAAAAGAACTGTAAGACTTGTATGGAAAAAACTAATACTCTGCATAAAGAAATAAATTGTCCAATGTACTGTTTCTGGAAAGGAAGATACAAGATTATAAAGATGCACATACTCAAAAGTCGACCTATAACTCAGTCTGAGTCTACAAAAATCACAATAGGTAGGTTTTTATAAAGAAGTTAGTAAGCTCACTATATATTCATCCAGAAGAAAACATGTGCAAGCATAGTCAAGATGATTTTGAAAGAGAAGGCTAATGAGCAAACTTGCCCTACTAAACATCAAAAATTAGAAATAGTTTGACTCTAAAACAAAAATACCTCACAGGTGTAACAAAGAACTAAGAAATAGACCAACAAATAAGAAAATGTTGTGCGAAATGAAGGAGACGATTCAAATAAATAGAAGATTCAAATAAATAGGGCAGGGGTACAGCTCAGTGGTACAGTGGGTGCTTGGTGTGTTTGAGGGCCTGGGTTTAATCCCCAGCACCAAAACAAGAGACAGAGAAAGAGAAAGAGAGAGAGAGAGAGACTACATTACTTAGCAGTACTGAAAAGACAACTAGCTATTCATTTAGAAATACAAAGACGACTCCCATGTGCAATACTAATAAAAGTGAGACACTGAGAGTTATTACAAGAAAATAATTGAATATTTTTAAATTGATATGGGAAAGTCTTATCCAAATGGCATCAAATATGGAAATTCTATATGACAAAAGATAGCATAAATATGTTAAAAGAGAAGGAACAGATCTGAGAAAGGATTAGCAAAGTTAATAACCATAACAAATAAGAACTTGTATAGAACATGCAGAGGGTCACAGACTAGCAAACCACACAAAGGATTTAAGGGGCAATTCACTAATGAAATGATTAAACTCCTAATAAAATATAAAAATGTGTTTAATCTTGCTACTACTTAAGAAAATCTAATTAAAACAAGATAGAATATTCTGCCCATTTATTGAGGAAAAAAAATTTTAAGAAGTTATAAGGAAATACAAACTCTCAGACAAAGCTGGTAAAAATGTAAGTAGAAAGACTTTAAAGTGCCATTTGACCATTTTTGTTAAAATTTCAATGTGAACACTGACTTTTGGCCTGAATACTCCCTCCTTCTTTTAATAGAAGTGATCCCAAAGGCAAAAGCATAGGAAAGAAGTTAAACTTCCAAATTCCACTTTCAGGGAAATTAAAAGACACCTAAAACCACCAAATATGTGCCAAAAGCAAAGAAAAGTAGGCAGATCTCAATAAGAGTCGAAAAGTAAAATTCTCAAGAAGCCTGGCTAAGGTGAAAATCCTAAACACTTTCTTTGCTAAAATAGAGTTCCTGGGCTGAAATCAGAAGTATCCTTACGCCCATGTGAGGTCCAAGAAAGATAGTAATTGGGCTAAACAAAGAATTACACAGATAAGACATATACATACAGGAAATCAGGGAAAAAACAAACCTTTATTTAGTTTTTAAAAAATCAGCAGAGCGTATTTTATACATTTTAAAGAAACAGGTGTTAAAATGGTGAAGTAGAGACCGACAGAAAAGTACAACCTCTCCGGCACCTGGAATCCAGACACCTGGAAAATAATGACAAAGAGGAAAACACTAAGAAATGCATTTCTTAGAATTGGGAGGCAGTGGACAGAGAAAGTAGAGAAATGGAACACAATGCAGAGAAAAGAACAAAGCAGTCTGGAAACTCATCCAGCTCCTGGGGAGCAGAACCTGTCTCTACAGATGCAAGGTGAGCCCCCAGGGTCAGGTGTAACAACACAACAGGCCAGCAGCCCTAGACCCAAGACAAACCTATGGCTACGTAAACTGAGAAAAAAACATGTGGTTTTAGTCCAAAAGTGACTCCTTTTACACTGCAAGCTACAGATGGCAAATGGTTTCAGTGCAGCAACAACCATACTGCCAGGGTGTTAATCAGGTTCTGAGACACAGAACCCACAAGAAGCATAACTCAAACCAGGAAGGATGTGGACCCTACCCTCCACGGTAAAAGGCCAGGCTCTGCATGTGTGGCCTCCAGAAGTGGCTCAGTTTGAAAGCACTGCCACAAAGTCCAGTGGGCTGCCTGAACCTTCACCCTGCTGCAAATATCCAGCACAGATCAGAGATCTGAATTCTTTCCCCATCTGTAAATGTAAGCAAGGACACTCCTGGGTGAGAATGGACAGAGAAGCCTCTCAAACAGGGCAAGATGCTTCACAAATCTATAGGCTATAAGGCTAAGAGGAAAAGCTGTGACTTGCTGGACTCCAAAATTGTAGATCATGAAAATAAGCCACACATTCAAATATACAGAATTATTTTTCTATACTCATTTTTTTCTTTTTTCTCATTGTTTTTCTTAGGAGGGGATGATTGGAAGGGTTTTTTCCATTTTCTTCTTCTTTTTTCCTTTTAACATTTTTTTTCTTTTTTCTTTCTTTTTTTCTTTTCTGGTATATTTCTCTAACTCTATTAATTTCCTGTTACTCCTTAACAGGATCTTTATCTCACTTTTTTCTTCCTGCTTCATGTGTTCCATTGCTTAATCTTTCAAATTTTTCTTTCATTCTCCTACTGTTCATTCCTATGTCTTTACCAGTATAACAATTAAGCTTTACTGATCTTTAGATAGTTAACACTATACTATTAGTGTTGTTAATAGAGACATAGTTGCTACATTTAGTAGATATTTACTGTATGTCAATATTTGATGTGCCTGCATGTTTATACAATGATTATAGATGTCTTTTCTATGTTTAAGGGCAGGTAGTACAATATTGGTTCTTAAGCATGTGAATATATAATTTGTCTTGAATGCTATTATTATTGATCTAGTTGTTATTATCAGGATGGCAAAGTTATTATTATTAATAGATTTTCTCTGTAGGTCAATGTCTGAATTGCCTTTGTGTCATTAAAAATACTGTGATTTTTTCAAGAGAACTCAACTGGGTTAAGTACACTGCATCCTTTCCTCCTAAATTAACCAAAATGGTTCAATTGTGGAAACAGAGGAAAAGACACAAAGTTAGCCAGGCCAACAGTGCATCATAGAAAAATAGACACAAACTAAAAAGGAGTCCTTACTAGCAAAAAAAAAAAAAAAAAGTCTTTTCATAATAAATGACCACAAGCCTCAGTGCAAAAAAAAAAAAAAAAAAAAAAAAAACAAAAAAACACAACAATGCAAACATGGAAGACAAGGCCACGAAATGACTTGAAAAGCAACCAAGTCTCCCACATTGGTAGCTGGGGCATCAAGGATGATGAAATCAAAACTCACAGAGCTGAATTAATCAAAAATATAAGGAAACTAGGGAGGGGAAGGGAAGAAGGACAGGAAAACAAAAAGATAAGACAAAGAAAAATGGAAACAAAGCTTTTGTAAATAAGAAGGAGAAGAGGGATTGAAGGGAGGGTAGAAGAATGGGGAGGAGAATTAAAATTATAAAAAGATTTAAAAGGACATCAGTAACAACTGGTGAGGTCAAAGAAGATACCAACAAATAGACAATGGAGATAATAAACAGAGCATTCAATGAGCTTACAAGATGGAATAAGAAAAACTAGATGAGTTCAACAAAGCAATACAAAATACGAATGACCAGTTCAACAAAAAATCTGATGCCAGAAAAACATATCAAATAGAAATCCAGGAGATTAAAAATTCTACTTAAAGGATGAACTGCAGACGCAACCAATATGAAGACAGAGTGTCATAATCAAGAGACAGAGCTGATGTCAGTGACCAATTACCCAGATACCTTGAAAATAAGAGAATATGAGAAATGGATCCAGCAGCTCTGAGTGACACAAAAAAGATTAAACCAACATTAATGGGAATTGGGGAGAATCAGAAGATAACACAAATGGCACAAAATAAATACGTGACAGAAATAATACTTTCCAAATATAGGAAATGAGTTAAACATACACATAAAGTGACATATACACATCCTCAAATTGTCATGATCAAAAAAAGAATTTCTCCAGAGTGCATCATAGCAAAAATCTCAGAAGTTAACCATAAGGACAGAATTTTAAAAGCTGGTAGAAAAAAGCAAAAATTATAATTATTAAAAGTAAGCGCATTAGAATCACAGAAGACTTTTCAACCCAAACCTTAGCAGAGCATGGTGGCACACACGTGTAATGCCAGCTGAGGCAGGAGGATCACTGCAAATTCAAGCCAGCCTGGCCCGTAAAGTGAGCTCAAGGCCAATGAATTGCATAGTGAGATCTTGTCTCAAAAAAAACAGAAACAAAACAAAACAACACAAACCTTAAAGACCGGGAGAACTTGGGAGTGAAGTAGCTCTATAAGAAAATGACTTCTAGCCCTTACTGATATATCCTGTAACTACCTTTCAAAACTGATGGAAAAATAAAGTATTTCCATCACAAAGAGCACCTTAAGAAATTCATGACCACCAAACCAGCACTACAAAAAAACATCCTCAAGGATATGCTAGAGGAGAACTATAGGCCAGTCTCACTAATGAACACTGATGCAAACATTCTCAATAAAATACTGGCAAATAGAATGTCACAAATCATCAAGAATACTATACATCATGACCAAATAGGATTTATTCCAGGAATTCAGGGATGGTTTAATATACTTAAATCAATAAAGGTAATACACCATATCAATAGAGCCAAAAACAAAAACCACATGGTCATCTCAATAGATGCAGAAAAAGCTTTTGATAAAGTCCAACACCTGTTCTTGATAAAAACCCTACAGAAAATTGGAATAGATGGTATCTACCTCAATCTCATAAAGGCCATTTATGATAAACCAACAGGATACATTATACGAAATGGACAAAGCTTTCACACTAAAATCAGGAACAAGACAAGGATGTCCACTATCACCACTCCTGTTCAGTATAGTTCTGAAATATTAGCCAGAGCAATCAGACAAGAGAGAAATAAAAGGAATATATATAGGAAAGGAAGAAGTTAGTTAAATTATCACTATTTTCAGATGACATAATACTGTACATAGTAGACCAAAAAAAAAAAAAACACCATTAAAAACTACTCAAGGTAATAAACAATTCAGCAGCATAGTTGGATACAAAGTCACCACTCAAAAATCAATAGCATTCCTGTACACAAGCAACAAACTCCATGAGAGAGAAGTTATGGAAATATCACCTTTCACAATAGCATCTTAAAAATGAGATACTTAGGAATCAACCTAACCAAGAATGTAAAAGACCTATATGTTGAAAATTGTACTACTCTAAAAAAGGAGATTTAAGAGGATTTTAGAAAATGAAAGGATATTCCTTGCTCTTGATTAGGAAGAATCAACATTGTGAAAATGGCCATACTCCCAAAACTGCTATACAGATTTAATGCAATCCCAATCAAAATACCATTAACATACCTTACAGATTTAGATAAAACATTCCTAAAATTCATTTTGAAGTAGAAGAAACCTAGAATAGCAAATGCGATTCTGGGCAACAAAGGAAGGCAGGAGGCATCTCAATTCCTGACTTGAAATTATACTACAAATCTACAGTGATAAAACTGGCAAAGAAATAAGCCTGAAGATCAATGGAACAGATTAGAGGATGCAAACACAACTACAAACATACTCAGCCACCTTATCTTTGAGAAAGGAGCCAAACATGTTCACTGGAAAAAAGGATAGACTCTTTAATAAATGGAGTTGGAAAAATTGGCTTTCACATGCCAAAGACTAAAGCTAGACTCATGCCTATCACCATGCACTAAACTAAAGTAAAAATGGATCAGGATCTAAATACTAAAACAGAAACACTAAATCTACTGGAAAACAAGGTAGGAAGAAGTCTTGGAGACATAGGGGTTGGCAGAGAATTCATGAATAAAAGGCAAACCACATAGGAAATACTTCAAAGAGTCAACAACTGGGAACTCATCTTATTAAAAAGTTTTTGCAGGGGCAAAGCAAAGATGGCAGATAGATAACACTGGCCACAGAGGCTCCCTGAGATAGTCAACCTAGAATTCAATATAATACAGCATGGGGAGTCCCAAACAGAGGGAGATGAAGTCTCTCATCCCAAGAAGAAACTAACGTGAGAAGAACTAATCAAACATACAGTCCCAGTGCCATTATTGGAACAACTAAAGGTTCAGTGCTCCTGCCCCAGAGGGCGACTTGCCAAGCTGTCTGAGGTCCCACCACTTCAACTCACGGAGGCACAGACACACTGAGGTTGGGGTGGGGGTCAGTCAGCTGAACAGAGAGCTGAGCTGCTGGGGAGTCTGCATCCACCTGTGGTGAGTGACGGGAGTGGAGCCATTCTACAGAAAGGGGGCTCTAGGGGACAACATTCTGGGATCAGGTAGGACTGGCAAGTACAAGGGGCAGCAGTGACTTCAGACAGTTGTTCCCTTTCTGAATGGGATTGTGGAGTAAGCTAGCCCTGGGTCATGTGACCTGGCTGAGACCCAGTAGATTATCCAACATCAATTCCCTATGGCGGCAGCAAACACTAACACAGTGAAGCCCCAGAAGTTTGACTAACCCGGAGAGCAGGCAGTGCTTTGTAGTACAGTGCAGGCCTCAGCAGCTTGACTGATCCAAAGGGGAGGGGCCAGCATATGCTACCCCTGTGTGCAACTCACTAGCACATGGCAGTGGGAAGGATCACCTAGCCAGCGTGCTTCAGAAGAATTGTAACCAACAAAGAAAGAAACTGGGGCCTCCTGGAAGAAACAAAAAAGATGGGAATAGGAAGCAACAACAAAAAGTCCCTACGTCCCAACTCTGAGAACACTGACCCACAACAGGTAAATACAAAGGAGAATGAGAACATCAAACATGCAATATCAGCACCAGTGGACATAAAGAGATATCTTCAGGACCTCATAGACAAGTTAAAAAGTGAAATATTTAGCCAAGTTAAACAAGATATGAGAAGATTAATAAAGCAGACATAGAAGGAAGAAGGGAGGAACTCAAACAAAGGAGAGAACCATTTGATGAAGAATATAAACAAAATATAGAATACATGAAGCAGATTCAAAGAGATCACCAGGAAATTAAAAACTCTATGGAAAGATGGCAAATCAGCTTGAAAGAAACTAAGGATAGATTATCCAAACTGGATGACAATTTTGCAATGTGGGATTATAAAGGGAAAAACTTTTTAAAAATAACAAGGAAACAAGCAGTAACAACACAAAGGCTAGCAGATGACAAAAGGATCTATAACTTGAGAATAAAGAATGTGAATGAAGAAGCTGCAGTACAACAAAGGAACTACAAAGTTTATTCACAGAAATAATTAAGGAAAACTTCCCAAAATAGGAAAAGGAAATGATATTCTGAGGTATGAGGCATACAGAATTCCAGCCACCTACAACCAAAACAGAGCTACACCCAGGCATCTAATAATCAAGATCCCAGAAATTCAATATAAGAACAGAATACCATTAACATACCTTACAGATTTAGATAAAATATCCCTAAAATTCATTTTGAAGTAGAAGAAACCTAGAATAGCAAATGCAATTCTGGGCAACAAAGGAAGGCTGTTGTCTGTTAGAGACAAGAAACAGATAACCTGTAAAGGAAGGCCCGTCAGAATAATGGCAGACTTCTCGACACAAACCATCAAGTCAAGAAGGGCTTGGAGCAAAATATTCCAAGCCCTGAAAGAAAATAACCTCCAACTCAGATTGATATACCCTGATAAACTGTCTAGAGATTAATGGAGAAACAAGATGCTTCCAAGACAAAGAGGAACTTGGGAAACTTGCAACCATCAATCCAACTCTACAGAGAATACTGCAGGGCATTCTAGAGAGAGAGAAAAGCATTAGGATTCCAGGAACAGTGGCAGAGAAGCCTCGATGAATGGAGCAGAAAACAGAATAAAGAAGACAAGCAGACAACTGATGGCAAACAAGAGCATAACAGAAATGAGACAGAGAAGATTTTATTCAAAACTGATATGACTGATAGTATCAAGTCTGAGAGTATAGGCAACTACACTGAAGATGACAAGACTCTACAATACACATTCTGGTTTGAAAACTGCCTGCTTTTGAAGTTTCATATTATATACAAAGTTGTGTTTTTATTAATATTGTTATGTACTAATATGTTAAATTATACTATGTCTGATGATATAGCCAATTCTATTGAAGATAATGAGACAGCACAGGAATATGGTAGAACCCCTTGTACAATGATCTTGTATGTCTTTTTCATTTCATGTGTTTATAGGAATATGTTTTGTTTTGTCTTGCTTTGTTTTGTTTCTCCCTCTAATACAGAAAGGGTAGAAACACATGCTAAGACTCATGCATGGGTAGAATCTATAAACAGTTTACAAGAATTGATCTTATGACACATGATGAAATGAACAGATACTTTGAAGAAAAATAGACACTAAAATACCCAGTGCTGATCCTGGAGTGTCATAACGTGAAACCCAGCAATAGTATTATTCTTTGTTCAGAGCGATATTAGCCTGCTAGGGTGTATTCAGTCTCAACATAATTGAAGACACGGATAACTATATGTATGCTTAAGTGTATAGGATTTATGACCATATTTCTAAGTTTTTGTTGGATATTTGAGCAGAACTCGTTGCAGTCTCACTGTTTGAATCCCCACTTTATATGTTACACTTTTGTATCTTGAATAACTATTTGTAAGTGGACAATCTGTAATCATCAACTAGTGATTTCTTACTGTTTATTTTTTTCTTTGAAAGTATGTATTATTTCTACCCACTTTTGGTTTTGTTTAGTCTTTCTTTAAATAAATTTTTTTTAAAAAGACACTGCAGTAGCTGATCCCGGAGTGTCATGATGTGAAATCCAACAATATTATTATTCTTTGTTCAGAATGAGTTTAGCCTGCTTTAGTTTGTTTAATCCCAACATAAATGAAGATGTGGATAACTGCATGTATGTTTAAGTGTATAGGATTGACAACCATATTACTAAGTTTTTGTTGGATCGTTGAACAGAACTGTTTGCAGTCTCACTGTTTGTATTCCCACTTTATATGTTACACTTTTGTATCTTGAACAAATATTTGTAAAATAACAGTATGTAAACATTAACTAGTGATTTCTTACTGTTTATTTTGTCTCTGATTGTATGTATTATTCCTCCCCAAAAAAATAAAACAAAAAATAAAAAGTTTTTGCACTTCAAAAGAAATCGCCAAAAAGTGAAAAGAAAATTCACAGAACAGGAAAGAATTTTAGCCAGCATGCCTGGCTAAGGCAAATGACTTATATCCAGAGCATATAAAGAATTGAAAAACAATAAGCCCCCCAAATTCAAAGACCCTCTCCAAAAATTGGAATCTGAGATGAACACACAGTTCTCACATGAAGATTTACAAATGGCAAATAAACACATCAATAAATGTTCACCATCACTGGTTATTCGACAAATACAAACTGAAACAGCACTGAGACTTCATCTCACTCCAGAAAGAATGGCTGTCATCAAGAAATCTGCTGACAACAAATGTTGGAAAGGCTGTGGGGAAAAAGAAACACTGCTCCACTGTTGGTGGGAGGGTAGACTGATGCAGCCACTGTGGAAATCAGTATGAAGATTCTCGAAAAATGAAGTTTGGAAGTTCCATTCAATCTAGCTATTCCCCTCCTAGGTGTTTTCCCAGAAAAATTGAAAAGATCATGTTTCAGCAATATATGTGCACTCATGTTTATATCAGAACAATTTGTAATAGCTAAATCTTGGGAACAACCAAAATTCTCATCAACCACAGAGTGGATGAAAAAGATGTGGTATGTCTATGCAATGGAATATTACTCGGCTATGAAAAGGGATGGTCTTGAGGCTTTATAAGTAAATGGAGACAATTTGAGACTATACTCATAAGGGAAATAAATCAGAAATATTTGTAAATATCACATTGTCTCTCTCATATTAAAAATGATAAAAACTGAAAGAGTAATAAGATCCAAAATGTATAATAGATATTGCAATAATGAAAGAGAAAGTGCTCTAAAGAATATATGTGCGTGTATGTTTAAGTGTGCAAGCTAGGTAACCATATTACTAAGTTTTTGTTAGTTTATCAAATAGAACAGTTTGTAGTGTCAGTGTTTGTCTATCCACTTTTTATGCTTTGATTTTGTAACTTGAACAACTACTTCTAAGACAACAATGCATAATTTATCAATTAGTGATTTCTTAATGTTAGTACTTATGAAATTCTGTATCATTTCTACCCTTTTTTCTGTTTTGCTTTTTTTCTCTAAATTAAAAAAAAAGAAAAGAAAGGATATGCTAGAAAGAGACAATGAAGCTAATAATGCCATGAAAACAGGAAGCAGAGTAAGCAGTTAAGCAGGAAGTGGAAGAAAAGAAAATCAGCAACAGGAAAGTAAAGCAATGACAGAAAAAAGTCAATATTTTCTCGGTAATAATTCTTAATGTGAATGTCTTCAATTTCCCAATCAAAAGATACAGAGTAGCAGAATGGATCAAGAAAAAAAACCCAATGATATGCTATATCACATTTAATTTAAAAGAAACGCACTTGATTAAAAATCAACAGAGGGAAAACGATATTCCATCCAGTGGGAACCCCAAAACAAGCAGGAGGAGCTGTTCTATTTTTACGCAAAGTGGACTTCACCTCAAAACTTATCAGAAAGGCAAAGGTCACTATGTATTCATTGAGTGAACAATTCAACAGAAAGAGATAATATAACATATGCAACAAACACTGATAAACCTAACTTCATAAAACAAACACTAGTGGACATAAAATATCAAGTAAACCTCATTGAAATTAGAGTTGGAGAATTCAATATTCCACTATCACAAATAGATCAACTAGACAAAACAAATCAACAAAGAACTATCAGTTAAATCTAACCTTCTCTTAGTAGATATCTATAGTATTCCACGAAACAACAGAATACACTTTTTTCAGCAGCATGCAGAACCTTCTCCAAAATATGCCACATGCTAGCACATAAAGCATGATAAGTACAAAAAATATTGAAATTATACCATGCATGCTATTGGATCATAGCGCAATGAAGCAAGAAATCATTGACAAAAGAAACCTCAGAAATTATGCTAAAGCATGAAATTAAACAATACTCCATTGAATGACAAATATATTTCAGAAGAAATCAATGAAAAAACTAGACAGCTCCTAGAATCAAACAATAATTCCAGTACAACATAGCAGAACTTACAGGACACAATCAAAGCAGTCCTAAGGGGGAAGTGTATAGCTGTCACTACCCATATCACAAAAATATACTGAGCTCATATAAATAATCTCATATAAATATGCATCAAGGTCCTAGAAAAACATAAAAAATTGAATCCAAAACTAGGACAAGGAAGAAAATTATGAAGATCGGGGAGGAAATTAACAAAATTAAGATTAAAATCAATATACAGAATCAAAGAGAAGTTCATCCAAAAAATAAAGAAAAATGATAAACTGTTAGCCAATCTTACCAAAAAAATGAAAGAAAAGAACTAAACCAATGCAATTAGAAATGAAAAAGCAGCCAGGCATGGTGGCACACACCTATAATCCCAGCACATGGGAGGTTGAGGCAGGAGGATTAGGTACAAGTTCGAGACCAGCCTGGGCTATAAAGTAAGCTCAAGGGCATTCTGAACTGCATAGCGAGACCCTGTCTCAAAAAGACAAAAAAAGAAAAGAAGAGAAAGAAAGAAAAATTACAATGGACACTGCCAAAATCCAGAAGATTATTAGGTAACTAATTGAAAACCTGTACTCCAATAAATTTGAGAATCCAGAAGATATAGATTTCTAAATAACATATAAATTATTAAAACTGAGCCAAAAGATAAAAAACCTAGATAATCTAATAGCAGGCAAGGAAATTGAAGTGGCAATTAAAAATAAAAAACTATCAGAAGCCAGGCGTGATAGCACACTCCTCTAATCCCAGCACTCAGGAGGCTGAGGCAGGAGAATCATTGCAAGTTCAAAACCAGCCTGGGTTACAAAGTGAGCCCCAGGCCTGTCTGAACTGCATTTCCTGTCTCAAAAATACAAATAAATAAACAATATCAACTAAGAAAAAGCCAGGACTTTATAGATTCATTGCTGAATTCCACAGGAACTTTAAGGAAGATCTAATGCCAACACTCCTCATACTCTTTGACAAATTTGAAAGGGAAAGAGCACCCCCAAAGTCATTCCTAGAAGCAGCATTAGCCTGATTCCAAAGCCAGAAAAGGAATCCCCCAAAAAAGAGAACTACAAGTCAAACTGTTTAATAAACACAGACGCAATAATCCAAAAAAAAAAAAAAATGGCAAACACAATGCAACACAGTTTCAAAAAGATCCTACACCATGACCAAATGGGATTCATCCCAGGTACTGGGGACGGTTCAACATATGTAAATTAGGAAATGCAATATGTCACAAAAACAAGCGCAATGACAAAAATCACATGTTCATCTCAAAAGATACAGAAAAAAGCCAGGAATGTTGAAGTACACTTGTAACCCCAAGTCTCGGGAGGCTGAGGTGGGAGGATTATTATCAGTTTGAGGCCAGCTGATACACGCAGCGAGTTCAAGGCCAGCCTGAACTACATAGCAAGATCCTGTCTAGGAAAAAAAGAAGAAGCAGAGGGATTCATCTCAGAGAGGCGGGGAAGGTCCAATATATGTAAATAAATAAATGTAATACACCATATTAACAAGGACAAAAATCATATGATCATCTCAATAGATGCAGAAAAACTTTTCATAAAGTCCAGCACCCATTCATGATAAAAAATACCTACAGAAAACTGGAACAGATGGTCTTTATCTCAATCTGATAAAAGCTATCTATGTCAAACCAACATCTCTGTAAATGGATAAAAATTGAAAACTTTCTCTCTAAATCAGGAACAAGACCACGATGCTCATGATCTCCCCTCTTATTTATAGCAGCATTTGTACTAGCCAAGTCTTGGAAACAACCTAAATGCCCATCAACTGACTTTTATGAATGGTACTTTTATACAGCTGACAAAAGATGTGGCACTTTTATACAATAGAGTACCACTCAGCTATAAAGAAGGCTCACATTGAGGCTTTTATAGGTAAATGGATGTGACTTGAGACCATACTCCCAAGTGAAATAAATCAAACTCATATGTGTAAATACCGTATTGTCTCCTTAGCATAAGAAATGGTAAGAGTAAACAATATACAAAATCCTCAATGAATACCATGAAAGGGTAGGAATCTGCTCAAAGGAGAAAAAAATAACTCAGGGAAAAGGAGGGGAAAAAAAGAAGGGAAAAGAAAAAATACACAAATTTGTATAAACACACTCAAGAGAGCCAAGTTGATTCTGCTACTCATTCCATTAGTTCTTGGAACAAAACAGTAATATTCATAGGACTGGATCAGTTTTGCATGAGTGTCTGATAGTCTGAGGAACGCTTTTGAAGATTACCATGTAAAATAACATCTTAGTTATGTTCCTGCCACCTTGTTTTGAAAGACCATATTGTCATTGTTTGAGGCTCTTTGTTATTGTTATTTATTTGTCTTTTTAGTTTCTTGTTCTTCTAGTAATTTCTTTTGTTTTGTTTTGTTTTATCCTCTAATGCAGAAAGGATATATGTATATGTAGAGGCTTACCCATGCCTGGAGCATCTCCCAAACAGTTTAAGAGAATTGATTGTATTATGCGTGATGATATGAATAGCTACTTTGAAGAAAAAGAGACATTATGGTAGCCATTGTTGATTTCCTATTATTATGCTGTGAAATCCAGTAATGTTTTTATTCTTTGTTCAGAGTTGTTTAGTCTGTTTTGTATTATTTATTTTCAATATATATATGAAGGAATGGAAAGCTATTTTAAAGAGGACAAGATACATTATGGTAGCCATTGTCGATTTTCCTATTGCCTGGTTTTGAAGGCCTGTAATGCTTTCATTCTTTTGTTTTGATCAGTTTTATACTATTTTGTTTTGTTTGAATTCATTGTGTGTAAAGATATAGACAACTATTTCAAAGAAATCAAGACACACATTATGGTAGCCACTGTTGATCTCCTGTTGTCTTGCTTTGAAATACTGTGTCACTTGCATTGTTTTCTTCTGATATGCTTTGTTCTGTTTTGTTATGTTTTGTTTTACCCTCTTTAATATAAAATCAAACCTTCCAGATTTAAAGACTCAATCCAAAAATGGGCATCTGAGATTAATAGACACTTCTCAGATAGAGAAATATAAACAGCAAATAAATATATGAAAAAATGTTCAACATCACTGGTCATTTGAGAAATGCAAATTAAAATAACACTGGAAAGAATGACTATTATCAAGAAATCAACAAGTAACAAATACTAAAGGGGCTGTTGGGAAAAAGGAACCCTATTGCTGGGAGTGTAGACTGTTGCAACCAGTCTGGAAATCAGTGTGGAGATTCCTCAAAAAACTAGGATTGGAGGTCCCATTTGACCTAGCTATTCCTCTTCTGTTATCTTCCCAAAATTAAAAACATCATAATATAGCAATACACGTGCACCTATGATTATAGCAGCAGAATTTGTAATAGCTAGATCATGGAAACCACCTAAATGCACATTGATACCACAATGCACAATGGATAAAAAAAGATGTGGTATTTTTATACAATGGAGTACTACTCAGCCATAAATAATGATAAACTTGAGATTTTATAGCTAAATGGATACAACTAGAGACCATACTCATAAGTGAAATAAATCAGACTTGCATGTGTAAACATCATATTGTCTCCCTAGCATGAGAAGATGAAAGCAATTATATATATAACACATACATAATATATATATATTATATATGATAGTTAAGATAGTTATACTACTCATTTCTCTTAGTCCACTAAAAAGAAAGGTTGTGCTAATATTTTTTGGATATTAAATACAGATATATTGTACTCTGAGTAATTGAAAGCTAACAATACAGAATGTATTAACCATTGTTTCCTCTAATTATCTTGTTTTGAAATGTTGGGGTTTTCTCTTTAAAATTAAAAAACTTTAAAAATGAAGATACGGCCTTTTAAAAAAATTAAACATCCATCAGGCTAAAAATTCTGAAGAAAAATAAGAAAGGAAGGACCTTATCTCAATCTGATAAAAATTATTTATGATCAACTACCCAATTTCATATTAATTGGGGGAAAACAAAGCTTTTCCTCTAAAATCAGGAACAAGATAAGAATGTGCATTATTACTCAACACAGTATTCAACCCCTTAACCAGAGTAATCAGGAAAGAAAGAAAAGGTATATGAATAGGAAAGAAAGAAGTCAAACTAGCCTTGCTTGCAGGCTACATCATCCTTTATATAAAAGACCAAAAAAATTCCATCAAAGACTCGTAGAACTAATAAAGATCCAGTTTTTAAAAATGGGCAACCAAAATGAATAGACATTTCTCAGAAGTACAAATGACTAATAAATGCATGAAATACTGTTCAACATCTTGGCCATTAGACAAATGTAAAAGAAAACAATTTTATACCATCTTACTGGGCCAAGGATATAGCTTAGCAACACAGCACCTGCCTGGCAACAGTAAGGTCCTGAGTTCAATTCCTTGCACCAAAAGTTTTTTTTAACAAGATATCATCTTACTCCAGAATGAATGGCTATAAAAGAAATCAAATAATAACAAATGCCAGCAAAAAGATACCCTTCCACATTGTTGGTGGGAATGTAAACTAGTATAGCCACAATGAAAATTAGTATGGAAATTCCTCAAAAAACTAAAACTAAAAATTCCATTCAGCCCAGCTATATCACATCTAAGTATCTTACTATAACAGTTAAAGACTTTCTATTACAGTGATATGTGCATACCCATGTATATGGCTGCACAAATCATAATAGCTGAACTGAAAACACCCTATGTCCATCAACAGATGGATATATTTTTAAATGATTTATATACAGTGGAATACTACTCTGCTATGAAGACAAATTTGAGTCATGTATAGAAAAATGGATGCACCCTGAAATCATAATGTTCCGTGAAATAAATCAATATCAATATGCATTAAATAACTCATGGCTTTTCTTGTATGGGGAACTCAAATTATAAATCACATGGTTTCTCTCACATGAGAAACCCAATGTCCAAACTAAAGAGAAAAATAGATATTAGGAAACAGGGATAAGGATCTTTTGTAAATGGGAAGAGAACCAAGAGATGAAAGGGAGGGGGTAGAGGGGGAGAAAGAAAAGTAAAAATACATGGTATGTACATGAACCAACTCCCCATAATGAATGTAATCATTAAGTAATGCAAACACGTAGTAATAAAATCATGGAAGAAAAAAACGACACTCAGATCAAAAGTACTAAAACGCTAACTGTACCATCTAAATGGAGGTGGAGGTTCTTGCTTTGACAGCACATAAACTAAATGGAGCTAGAAAAGCCAGACTCGGCTCTGCTACTTTCTGACTCCTGGGCAAGTTGCTACCGTTTTTACATAATGTTTGATTATTTGTAAATTTGACTAAAAGCAGATATACTGTACCAAAGAATTTAGTTTCCATCAACTTACATAAACTCTTACTTCAGCTGATCCTGGAATAATTATTACTTAGTATAACCCTGAGATAAACGAGCAGCTGCTTATATCCAACGAGGCTACCCTTGCTTTGCTCTTCAAACTCTGCGAGGATATTGCAGCCATTCACAACTGAGGGAACAGAAGCGCAAGGATATCATGCCAAACACATCGCACTATTTGGAGTCGAAAAAGAGGACACTTGGGAGACAGGGCCTACACAGCAAGCGGGCTTATATAAACCAACATCTTGCTATGGCATTCCAACCCAAGAATGAACTCTCATTGGTTCCAGCCTATCTCTAGGGGTACCAGGAGAACAGCCAAGAAAAGCCGAGAATTCCAAATCGGGAGCCAATCCTGAGAGAGGAAGTTGCTCTGCCCTCTATTGGACCATAAAAGTATTGTCTAACAGGCACCTACCAACCACAGATGCTACTATTGGTGCATTTCTAACACGCAGCCCGCCGAGGGGCGGAGCCTAGGCTGACATTTTGCGATTTGGTTTCCCAGCACCACTTGCACCAGAATAGGCCGTCAGTCCGCTTGGCATCCTGAACCCGCGAAGAAGACGACAGGTTCTACGGGGTGAAGCTACGCCAGTGGCAAAAGGTACTTACTCAGCACATAGCAAGCATCAAGAGGCCCAGCTCGCCTCAGTTTTCACCCTCTGCTGGGCACTAACCTGTCACCACGCACCGGACAGGACAGCACAGCGCACGCCTGAGGCCAGTCGCCAGCGCGCCCTCTCACCACCGTCGACATGATGGGCATTCGACCCCACAGCCCCGGGCCCCAGCCTGCTCCCTGGTCCCGACTTCAGCCCGAGGGACCCAGCCCTGCCAAACGACGCCGCCTGGAGGGCCAGGGCCTCGCTGACCCGGAGACCGGCGCTGAGTCCGGCCTGGAAGACGCCGCGGATCCGCCCGCCGCGCCTGCGCTCACCTCTATGGTGATCCTGTCAGAGAATTGCGCCCTGCAGCTGCCTCTGGACGGCTTCAGCCTGGTGGTCGAGGCCATGCCCGACTCGGTCCTGCAAGTGACTCTGCAAGACCACACTGTCATTCTGGTCCACCAGGACCTCCTGGGATCCATCGACCAGAGCTCCGAAGGGCAAAGTGGCTCTCCTGACGGCCTGGACGGAGGCGCCTTGCTAGGCAGTCCTCTGGAGAACGACGTCGTCGTGGCGGTCGTGGAGCAGCAGGAAATCTGTGCTTCTGTCCCGGAGATCGCTGGCCAAGAAGAGGTCTTAGAATGCGACGAGGTCGCCGAGTTTCTGGCACCCTACATGGACCCTCCAGCTGGCTTCAGTACTGGGCTCCTGTTCCGGTCTGCAGCAGTCCAGAGCCCTGATCCGCAGGGCTCCATCCTACAATCCGCGACTCTGGTGCACATCAGTCCTTTCGAAAGCGGCTCTCCTGGCCTCATCTTCGACCAGGACTTCCATCTGGTGAGGCCCTACCCCACCTCACCGCTCCAGCCTCTGCCTCCCTTTCCCAGTCCTGGTCCTCATGAGCGCCCAGTGCGCCCTCCAGGTCCGCACCGCAAAGCCCGGAGACGCCTGTTCCAGGTATGAATGGCCGCCTGCAATCGCCTGTGACCCAAGCGAAGGTCTTCGCATAGCTGTTTTTCGTGAACTAACCAAGCTACAAGGATACATAATGGACAGTTTTTAATGTAGGCGACATTGGGATTCTAAATCAGTGGGTGGCTGTTTTAGAAAGTCTGAAGACTTGCTGGGTGGTCATAAAAAAGACTGGGGTGGCTTTTGGACATACTGCCAACTTGCAGACCTACAGACTGCTACTCGTTCCCTTTTCCCTATAGAAGCCCCCCTTTAAGAAGTTCGATTTCCCCTAAGGTTTTTGTTTAGTTTGAGGGGGGTGTTTTTGTCGTGTTGCTTTTTGAAAGGGTCTTACTGTGTGGTTCAGCCGCCCTTCAACTCACTGTGGCGCCCAGGCTGGCTTGGAACTCTCGATAATCCTGTCTCAGCCTCCTGCTAGAATTACAGGAGTGTGCCACTACACCCAGTTTTCCCACCGCTCCACCCCCGCCCCCAGTTTTGATTCAGACCTCTGCTCCAGCACTTTTCTCTTAAAACCCACCCTTCCTCCAACATCCTATCCATGGACCTGGTTTTGTCCCAAAGTAGTTACTAAGTATGCTTTGTTTAAGAGCACTTAGGCTCTTGTCTCTGCTAATATGTGACTATCTTCTCACCATGGACTTGACTTTATATTCAGGAAGATTTGACCCTCTTTAGGATATCTCACAAATAGCTGTTCTATACCAATGTCTGTTACAGAACTGGGAAGAATGATCAAACACCTTTTTTTTTTTTAATAATTTGGTTAGCAAAGAACTACTATTGTTTCGATTGTTTATTTTTGTGTAACAAAAGAACCAGCTCTTTTCCATTCATTTCCTCTTGTATGTTATTAAGACAGTTCTGTTTCTGAAAAGTTTATACGGCTGTATTTTCATGTTTTTACAGCTACAAGATCTCAAATTTATTTGTACATGGTTACAAGTGCATAAAAATAATTTCTTTTATATGTTGATCTGTTGTTCAACAAAATTGTTTTATGATTTATCTGTAGATTCTTTTGGTTGTTTAGTAAGAACAGTAATACCTCTAAAAATGGGAATACAGTATTGTCTTTTCACAGTCATCTTATATCTTATCCTTCCTTAATTTGGATTGGATATGACCTTTTTTTTAAATAATATAGCTGATGGAGCATTCCCATCTTATGTCTTGTGTAGACAGTTCTAAATTTTATTATCAATTATGATTTTTGTTGTACATGCTTGGTAGATCATTTTTATCCCATTGAAGAAATTTACTTTCAGTCATTCTGATAATGAAAAACCTGTCCGTTTCTGGGCTTTTGTTGGTTTTTATTTGCAAGGAGTTGGCTAAGTAACTACAAAGGCTATCAAATTACTGAAAATGTTGAATTTAGTAACTGAATTCAGTTAATTTTATAATTGTAATTCTTTGTGTGTGCATATAATACATACATAGAACTTTTGGGCCATTGCGATACATATAGAAAGTTAGTAGGCAGACACATGAGACCAGCATTGTGACTACCGGGATTTGAGACTGGAACGTCCTTGTGAGGACTTGAGAAGGGTGGAAGGAGGTGTCTTCAGGGTAACATTAATGTTTTAAATGTTAAATTTTAAGCATTTATTGTCTGTATGCATGACTTTTGGAATATCATTTTTTATCAACTCATATGGTGATTGGCACTTATAGAACTTCTAATGACTAAGTCTCTTTGCATATCTGCTCTTCTACATTATTTTATAAGGTTATAATCCCCCCCTGAGTTGTATTTGGTTTTTCTTTTTTGGAGGGGTGGTTTTGGTTCATGTGGGAAGGTGTTGGATTGTATGCACACCATTTGAACATTAAAATGTCCAATATTTTAAAATTTGCCTCGTATTTTCATAGTACAATAAATTATTACTAATAAAGCTAAAATCAGAAGGGTGTGATTTTTTTTCTTTTAAGCAGTGGCAATTATCATTTTGACTTACCAAATGTAGACAATCAGATCCTCCTTTGAAGGCCCCAACCAAATGCCTAGTGCCAGCTCATTTAGTGTCATGCAAGTCTAAATCCTCTCTTCTTCCAGGAAAAACACCTGCTCTTTACATGAATTTGTATCATAGTTTTAATTCTTACGTCTCTAAATCGCAGTTTCATTAAGGATAACATGGACCTTCAGTGGGAGTTGTTTCAGTTGAAAGGCACCTTTTAAAAAAGGGAGGTGCACACTTATAATCCTAGCATGCAGGAGACTAAGGCACGTGGATCACTGCAAATTAACGGCCAGCATACAAAACTAGCCTGAGCTACATAGCAAGACCTTGTCTCAAAAAAAAACAAAACAAAACAAAAAAAAAAAACGGGAATTGCTTTTCTCAGGTTAAATGAGTAGCATTTTTTATTAGATATAAGGAGGGCTGCAAACTAAGCCCTAAATCAAATTTTTCTTCATTAAAACATTGTTTGGCCAAAGCTATTGAGAGAAATTTGGCAAACAATAACAAACTAACTGCAGAGGGAGAGAGAGAGAGAAAGACTACATCTTACTATGTGGCTCAGCCAGATTTCGAATTGACTTTGTAAATTCCTCCTGCCTCAACCTCCTGAGTGCTAGGATTATAAGCATGCACCACCACACCCAGCTGCATTTCTTAAATAAATTTTCCATCTTTGTCTTGCCCTTTATTGAGCTCTCCATCTGTCTCTTATCCTTCTAATATCTCTTTTTTGGTACCTCCATTAGCTCTTCCTTTCAATTTTCCTTATCTAAACCCCTATCTTTTCCCAGCTACTCACTTAAAAACCTAAAATGCCAATCACATTTAGAGATCTGACCGAAGCATGTAAATGATTTCTACTACATTCAGAGAGTAAGAAAGCCTGTAAAATCATTCTTAAAAGTATTCTATTTACTTACCCCCAGCCTCAGTAAAAAAAAAACTAAAGTTTTAAAAGATAAATCACAGCTTTTCCTCAAATCAGTTTATTGTTAGAGCATGACTTACCTGGGAAGGGAAAAGCATTTGTGTCCTGATAGATTAAAGACTGCCCTAAAGTGTTAGACCTTTCACAAATAATAAGTGAGAGAATTTCTGGGGTTTGACTGAGTATCTCAGACAATGAGTACCAATTATTTCAGAGACTGAAATACCTTCATATGAGTCAACAATTATGGTTTGTGTCTAGATGTCCTGCCAACATGTTTTGAGAGTTTTCTTTGGAGGTAGCTGAATCTAGAATGTGTAATGCTGGGACTAAGGGTGGGTCAGTCCACTAATTGGATTAGCATCACCCTAATCCCAGTAGTCTAGATAAAATAAAAGAAAGAGGCTTATGCTCCCCCTTTTGGAATGGAATATCAGTCATTGAAGGAAATGTGCTACGGGCTGCACCCTAGGCGCCTTTGATATAGGAGATAGGGCATGGCAAAGATGGCTGAGGGAATAAAGATGGGACCTGTCACTTGCAAGATCCCAAGGCGATGCCAAACAGTTCCCAGGACCAAGTATGTAGAACTTCTCCAGGTTTTCAGGTGATGTGGATGACATATCAGGAAACAGATTCCATGACTGGCCCATTATTGTGATCCCTGAAGGTAGCCCAATCTGTGTCTTCCAGGCACCGCTTATACTATTTTTTAAAATTTTTTATTTTAAAGAGATTAAGATAATGTACTTTTATTTTTTTCTCTCTTTTTCTTTCTTATTTAGCCAAGTTTGCTCTGCAGAGCCAATTTTTCTGTTACTCCTTTACCCCTCACTTTTCAAATAAACTTTTGGCACTAAGTTTGGCTTGTCTCATCCAATTCTTTATTCAAGGTAGGACCTAGAATAAATTTAATTGGAGAGCCATTTCTAAAAGAACCACTCAGTAACAGCTTGGAACTTCTACGTCACGAGCTGGTTTTTGACACAGTACTTATGATGTGTTAGGCCCCATGCAGATTACTTTATCACAACTTCTAAAACTGGTAACAGTGCTGTAAGTGGGGTAGCACTATTTTCCCGATTCTACAGACTTACCACATGGCACTAAAGGCCACCCAGCCAGACAAACACTGCTGCAGCTTAAACCACCTTCGACTCTGCACAGGGCATGCAGAAGTCATATGGAAATGGAAGGGACTCTTAACTGACAGAAATGGATATGGGATGGTTATTAATTTGTGAAAATCCACAGAACTTAATGTACACTCTGAACTTCAGTTAATAATAATGTACCTATATTGATCTATTAATTATTAATTGTATTGATCTATTATTAATCTAATTAATTATTGATCTATTAATTATAAAATGTGTGTTATAATACAGCCTGATGTTAGTGGCAGAAGCTGTACAGTGGAGAGCTAGGGAACTCTGCAAGCTGCTCGATTTCTTGTAAACCTGAAAGTGTCCTTAAAATCAACTATTAATTTTTTAACTGTAAGGAAGAGAGCTGGAGATGTCAGTGGTAGAACACTTGGATTGCATGTGTCGTGTTCTGGTTTGAGGCTCAGCACAAGCAAGGGAGTGGATAAAGAAATAAAAGTGATTTAGAGAAGTTAGCTTTAGAAGTAAAAATTTTAATGTGCTTACATTAAAAATCAAGCAGAGCTCCAATGAAATCCAATATCTTACAAAATTAATTTGGCACTAATAAGTAGATATATATATGGAAAATTAGGTTAATATCCTCACAGCACAAAAGACAGAGAGATTTCCTGACACACAGTAAATGAAAACAGAAAACTGTTCAAGGAGCCAGGCATGGTGTCACACCTGTCATCCCAACACTTGGGAGGCTGAAGTAGGTGGATTGCTGTGAATTCAAGGCCAGCCTAGGCTACAAAGTGAGTTAAAGGTCAGCGTGAACTCCACAGTGAGACCTCATTTCAAAAATAATAATAATAATTTTTTAAAAATGAAAACTGTTCAAGGCAAATCCTGTACATCACTAAAAGGAAACTAGTAACCAATTATCCAACCTGAGTCCTCTATTACAACTTTGAAAAAATGTGAATAGAAAGATTGCTTACTGTAACCTCACCTTTGACCCTGTCGGAAAGGATTATCCTCTTATTTTAGGGCAATAGCTTTCCTGGAAGCTATAAAACTTATTTGATCTGCTGAATTAGTTCTAACCTCCGCACTTGACTTAACATAACACAAAACACTTTTCCAACAGCTGACTAGCATTTTATGAGATGACATTTCTCCCTTTCTCTCACATTACCATTCACCACTGCAACATTCTGAATGCTCTCTGCCAAAAGGATGAGAGCCTCCGCACTGACTTACCTCAGTTAGGGAACAATCTGTATCCAAGTCCAAATGTGAACCTTGACCTAATATTATGTGTTGAGTTCTCATCCCTCAAAACTAAAACTGGAAATTATCAAGCAAGTATACAAAAACTAATTTAGTTTGCCTTAAGAATATAGTATACATACTTTGGTTTTTCTTCAGATCATATAGAGCTTATATCTTTAAAGTATAATTCTCTACCTTGGGTAAAATTAATGCAGATGGGAGAACTCATTGCTTTTACTACGGCTTGTTTAGTAGCCCAGCACCCAGTATTATAAAGATATTTGGTATATTCTTGAAGAAGTATATGATATGTGAGATATGTTGGAAACAAAGGGAGTTTTTATCCCTGCTGGAACCCTGGTCAAAAATGGACAACTAACTAAGGAACTTTTAGACGCACTCTTAAATCATAAAGAGATAGTTACTGTAAAGATTAAAGCCCATAAAAAATAGATAATATGTAAGCTAAGGAAAACACTTTAGAAGATAGTTATGCCAAATAAGTAGCCTTAACCAAACCTACAATCTTATTTAAATACTCAAGGACTAAGTTTCTAGAGGCAAGAAAAGGGATCATTATATAAAATCACTTTTTAGTATCTAATTTTTTGTAGCACTAGGAATTGAACTCAGAACCTTCATTCCCAGACTCCTGCTTTTTTTATTCAGACACAGGTTCTTTCTAAATTTCTAGGCTGGGCTGGAATTTGTGGTCTTCCTGCTTCAACCTCACAGGGAAGAAGGACACTGAATCTTACACAAACTCGAAATGACCAGGTCATACATGATGATAGAACTCTGGCCCTGTGAAACTAGCCGCTCTAGAAGCCAAACAACCTCTTCAGTAACCAATCATGAACCCAAACCACAGCTTCCACAGTAACCAGCCCCAAAAGGCCAGCATTAGTCGGTGATAGCCAGCAGGGAGCAGAACTTCAGACCTCTCAAAGGAGCCGACATATCAGCAGCCACTACATGTTTTTTAGATTCAGTATCATGAGTATTGCAGTACCAAGAATTCACGTTTTATCCATATTATATTTTTTTTGCTTCTTCACCTTTTTGATAAATATCATTGAGCGCTTACATAGGCCAAGAACTGTCATATCCAGCAGTATGATTCCAATGAGAATACACGAGGAATCAGGAGATCTCTAAAAAGTTAAGAGATTATATGATGTGTTTCTAATACACAGTGCACCCAAAAAATACAAATAATGCTTAAAATTTTTATTTATTACAGTAAAAGACATACTGCCATTAATCCCCCCTCAAAGTACTCCCTGTTCACTTCAAACACACTTTCTCCACCACTCCGGCCACTTTCTGAAGCAGTTCTGGAAGTCCTTTTCTGTGTCATTAGCTGCACTGTCACGGCTGCCTCAACATCCTGAAACCATTCAAAACATTTTCCTTTCATCGCCATTTTGACTTTGAGGAAGAGACGGAGTCGCACAGTTCCAGATGCTCAGGTGGCTAAGGACATGCTGTAATGTTTTCACAAGCCCGCCTCTCTGTTGGATGGCACAGGGCAGCAGTGCGCACTGTATTTTCTTATCACACCTCATAAACACACTGTGAGGAATAAGTGTGTTCAAAGCGAATAGAAGTGTTTTGAGGGGGTTAACAGCAATGTGTCTTTTACTGTAAATTTAAACATTCACCTTGTACCTTTCCTGGGCCTTCATGTAGAGACTAGATACTCTTAGTTTACTCATACTTTAAATAGGGCTAGTTAGTTTCCAATCCTAGAGCAAATAAAATAAAAGCATTGATCTCTACCAGTTGGCCCAGTGTCAACTGTAAGAGATTTAAAAAAAAAAAAAAACACTTTGAGCACAAGAAAAGAAACTAATACACCCACAGAAAACAGAAGACAAAAGGCCTGAGCATTTAGCGAATGAGTAATCCTCTCTTACATATTATATTCATTCACTAAACTAAATAAACCATTAATAAGGCTGACTTTGAATTTAACAAAGGTGTTAAACATGGGAAAATTATAGTGTGCAAGAAAATTACACTGTGCAAAAAAGCTTTTTACCCATCCATGGCTAAATGGAATGCCATGGATAAGGCCTCAGAAAGTCCAATCGGGTCCCACCCAAAATGGCGGCCACCATGAACAAGGCGGCAGCAGAAGACCTCAATGTTACTGTCGAAGAGCAACAGAAGATAAACAGATTTGCGCAGGACACGAGTAGAACCACAGAGCTAAAGGAAGAAATAGAAGTAAAAAAGAAGCAACTCCAGAATCTAGAAGATGCTTGTTACGACATCATGCTCTCAGATGACGATTGCTTAATGATACCTTATATCTGCGATGTTTTCCAATAGCCATTCTCAAGAAGAAACACAAGAAATGGTATAAGAAACAAAGAAAAATTTACAAGAAGGAATTGATGCCTTAGAATCCAGAGTAGCATCAATTCAGCAGGTGCTAGCAAATTTGAAAGTTCAATTATATGTGAAATTTGCCAGCAACAGAAACCTTGAAGCTGATGAAAGTTAAACATTTTATAACTCCTTTTTAAATTTGTTTAAAAATTTGAATATTGTTTAAAATGATAATTTCCTTTCACATGACATGGGAAGGAAAAGTTTCTTTTTTTAATTTTTCATTTATTTAATGGAAAATTGCTTATTTTCATATATCTTTGCTTATTTATTTTATATTTTTAAAAGAAGGCAGGATTCATCTAGGTATTTTGCATAATGATTATGTCAAGCCTAGGGACTTCATGTCATTATTAAAATCAGTTAAGCAGTGTTTAAAAAAAAGTTCAATCATCAAAAGTGACTTGAATTCTAGATAACCAATTTTGTATAATAATACACTACTAATTATAATTTATTGAGCAACTCTAAAACGTTCCATTCATTATGTTTATTTTTATGGGATCTCACTATATTGCCCTGGCTAGCCTTATACTTTCAATCCTGCTGCCTCAGCCTCCTGAGTAGCTAAGATTACTCAGGTGATTACGGTGTGCTTCAGAACACTCCGCTGGGTTTATATTTTTTTACAAAGCAACATTACTTTATCATCATTAACATCGGCTTCATCATCACAAATCTTTTAATGAATCTGAACTTGAAAGTTCTGCCTACTAGTCCAGGATTGAACTTTAACCTCTGAAGTTTTTAGTAGTAATAATACATATTTTTTTTTTGTCTTTTTGAGACAGGGTCTCACCATGCAGTTCAGGCTGGCCTTGAGCTCACTTCGTAGCCCAGGCTGGTTTCGAACTCGCAATGATCCTCCTGCCTCAGCCTCTCAAGTGCTGGGCTTACAGGCATGAGCCACCATGCCCGGCTAGTAGTAGTACATATTTGCAAAACATAATGAATACATTTGTCTTGGAGAGTTGGCACACCGAAGTTTTATCCAATACCAAGTAGCTCAAAGGTAAATTGAAAATCCACCAGGTAGCCCAATATTTCCATTAAGCCTGATATTTTAGTATGAAAATTTTTTAAAATTTAGATAGCATGTCCAGTGTGCTCATTTTATCTCAGTACTTGCTGTCATACAGCTGTACAATCACCGCTTCCTATTTCTTCTTCACTCGTGCACCCACCACATCCAGCTGTCATCCTCACCACTTCACATAGCTGCCAAATCTCATACAGTCTTTCTTTAGACTCATGATGATCCTCCTGCTTCAGTCTCCTGAGTGCTGGGATTACAGGCATGTAATCCTGCCCAAGCCCACCTTCTAGGTCCTTCGTGCTTCTTTGTTTGCTTATTTAGCAAAATTTTTATGGAATAACTGTGGTATAATAGTAAATGTACATAATAATATTAATAAACCTAACATCTAAAAATTATCAAGTGCACTGATCAAGTGCCAGTCAATGTTTTTAAATTTTAAACAGAAGTTTTACATTTGTATTTATTTACATTAATTGACAAAACTTTTGCACTTAAAGTTTGGACTTCCATTTCACATCTGGGTCCTGAAAAGGTTATTTCATTATTTGAAGAACTGATGTTTAGTTTCAGTATCTGTCAGTTCTGATGATCTGCAGGAGCAAAAGAATATCCCCCTCCATACTGACTACTACTTTGACTGCAAGCCACATACACAGAATACCATGTGCTCCATCATGTGGCACAGAACAGTCAATAGTTTATCATCCTCCAATTCCAATCTAAAATAGTGACTTGTTTCTCCAGAGCGTCACCCTCTACACATAGAGAAATAATTGGACACCTGATTTGAACTAGAATAGCCTAAAAAATCCTCTTGAACAAAACATGTAAAAGTATTGGGCTCATTTTTTAAAACATTCTGTAAAATCACCAAATAACTGTCAAGTAAAGGAAACACTAAGATACCAAAATGATAAGTTTCTGGTGGCCTAGAGCTTTGGTTTTATGGACCAATTACAGGCATCAGGAAATAACCCTAAGCATACACACAAAATGAGAATTGTGTTGGTGAATCTCTGCATAAATCTCAAACCCCCTAACTGGACTACATTGGTGTATTAGTTACTTTCTTGTTGCCGGGATTAAAAACACCCAACACTTACAAGTCAAAGAAGAAAATGTTTACTTTAGCTAACAGTTTGCAGAAACTGCGGTCCATAATGGGCTGGTTTCAATAGAAGATGCTATGGCAGAGGAACATGACAGAAAAGAAACAGTCCACGGTGGGGGAGGCAGTAAACCTGTCTTCTCTCTCCCCTTTTTTTCTACCCATAGCAATAGTTGGTGCCATCCACACCCATGGTGGGGCTGCTGCCTTCAGTAAATCCATTCAACCACACTGTGCCAACCCAATCAGTGGGCTGATCAGTTAGCACATACGTGTGACTCATATCACACCCCATAATCCACTCAGCTCCCTACAACCCCACCTATGAGTGGATAAGGCTCTGGGGGAAATTTTGTCTGCCTGTATCTTGGCTATAATTGGAGTAGGAAATAAAGACTACTTTGAAAATTTCACTCTGAGGGCATGAATTTTCATTTCTATGGCACTCAGATTATTCACTGGTTACTGTGGGGTTCACACCCTTCAGAGTAGAGGACCTGGACCACCCCGCCAGGTAAACATACAAACAACAAAGATGCAAATCAACTTTAGCGCTTAGGTGCATTTGCTGTAGAACTTACATTGTCTTCATGGAAAAATAAAGAAAGGGAAAGAAGAAAGCACAGATGGAAAAGGGAAATAAGAGTAAAAGAAGACAGCAAATGGGAGATAAAGTAAAAAAGAAAATAACAGGTCAGGAGGGTAACCAGGGGGAAAGAGAGGGAGAAAGAGGTGGGGAAGTGGAGCTGATTTAAAAGGTCAGTGCTTGATAATGCTTCTGGAAATCTTCAGAAGCAGCTCAGTTTTTCTCTGAGAGAAAGCACCTCTTACCCCGAGGCTTCAGAGTCCTCTCAGACAAAAAGCTCCAATAAGCAGGCTGTCTTAACCCAAAGTAAAGTCTTAGGAAACCTCCCAACACAAGTGGTAGTCAAAAGAAGAAACAGCAAAATATAATATTTGAAGAGATTTTTAATGAATAAGAACTGTTCACAGTTGATAAAAGAAAAAATTATTCATTCGGTCGACAAGTACTTTTGAGTGTCCACAGTACATCTCAGGGTATTCCAAAAGTAGGGGTACAGCAAAGAAAAAACAGCTAAAAACCACTGCCATCATGATTTTTATGTACTGGTGAAGAGACAGAAAACAAGATGAACAAATAAAAGGCACACTGTATTAAACATAGTACCTGATGCTCTTTAATTAGCCATGAAGGGATGACCTGAAAACTTATTTTAAGTTGAAAATATCTAAGCAAAAGATGTATTTCATACATCTAATCCATCAAACATCATAGCCTAGCTTATCCTATTTAATACATATTCAGAACATTTACATTAAGTTACAGTTGGGCAAAATCATCCAGCACAGTTTATTTTTTAACATATATTCATACATAATGAATTTTGTAGATGTGATAAGATGAGAAGACAAAATCTCAAAAAAAAAAAAAAAAAACCACTGGCAACACAGTACACTGGAGAGTATTGGCTGATTACATTTGTAATCACGTGACTGACTAGAAGCTGCAGCTCTTTGGCCTCTGCCTCCACATCGCAGGAGAATGTCACATTGCATATCACTATGCACTGCAGACCAAGCCTTCAACACATGAGTCTTTGGGGAGTCCTTCATATCCAAACCATAACATTGCTCATAATGCAAATCACGAAGAAGCACTGGATTTAATAGTGTTCTATTCACTGGTAATCTTAACAAGAGCGCTTTCAGGTGAGTGACACGGAAGTCGGATTAGAGTTAGCTGCGGGAAAGGCAGATAATGCACGTATAGTTGACTAATCCAAGAGTTTTGGCATGTAAGGTGCAGAAACTGGAGGGATTTAAATCTAGAGGTTTTTGTTTGTTTTAAGATGGCTGAGGATTTAGCTCAGTGGCATGAGCACCAGCCTGGCAAGCGCGAGGTCATCAGTTCGATCCCTGGTACCAAAAAAAGATGGAAATGGTGGTTACCTCTCAATTATATGTTGGAGATAATCTATAGCTAAATTTGATGAAGAAGCTGAAACTTGATACAGTGCAAAGATGGTAGAATTGTGAGAGAGATATTCTTATAGGAGGTAAAACAGGATAAGACTAATTGCAAAAGTGAATGACTAGAAGCATAGATGACATCTCTGAGAACAAAAGAGAAAGCAGAATGCATGTCCCAGTCAGCTTGATCTGCCAATGTGATAATGAGAACTTCGGAAAATATCCCAGATAAAAGTCATTTGGGAACACCAGGGGAAAGAGGTATTACCTGTTAATTTGAAAGGCATAGTGAAAAGAAAGCAAGGTGATCATCCAGGAGTGAAAAATAAGAAATAAGATCGTAGAGGATGGAAGAGGGAGGAGAAAGCATGCATCATTCATCCAGAATAAAGAGTGAACAATTCATTCATGTGTTAATAGAATATAGCAATAAAGTGCGATCAGTGGGCTGTATTAGGAGCACATGAGATTGGTGATCATGAACATAAAGTGAAATCAGTCAGTGGGGTTGAGTGTTTCTCTACAGACACATTCAGCTGCACAAATATAGACACAGAATAGTAGACAGATTTTACCAGCCAATCAGAATATAGGAAAGGGACATGAAGACATAAATATGGCAGTGATTATAATGATTGCCCATGAAATTTAAATTCAAAAAAGGAGGGAAGTAAGGACTTGATGATGTCATTTTAATGGAAAAGAACTGGGATAAATGGATTTCTTCTGGAGCTGAAGGAACAATAGCATTTGGCTACTTGAAGAACAGAACTAGAAACTTGATAGAGGTGCTCAGGGGATAAAATGTTTGAAATTGCGATTATGGAGAGCGTACAGCTTAGGGTAATGCAGGATCAAGAGTACGAGTCAAGTAAATAGGGGGGAGGACAAAATCATTGAGAGGAAGGAAAAGAGGGCAGAAACCGGTGCAAAGTCTATAACAATATTTAAATCACAACAAATTGTACTGGCGTTAGAACAGGTGAGAATCACAGTGAATCAAGTGTGAAAGCCTTCAAAGATTATAATCAAGTAGTAAAAACATTCATTATGGATGACTCTGATAAACACCTGGTGCATACCATTTTGAAGCCAATATTTAAAGAGTAAAAGACGTGAACATTTCAAAGAAGATACAAAATAATCAAGAAGCATAGGTAAAAATGACATACCTCATTGATAACCCGAAATGCAAAATGAAAACACAAGCTAGTGTTTTACTGTAAATGTATTTAAGGGTAAGGTGGTGCATGCCAATAATACTATCACTTGGGAGGCTGAGGCAGGAGGATCACTGTGAGTTCAAGGCCAGATTGCAATACAAAGTGAGATCCTGTCTCAAAACAAGAACAAAAAACACTTAAGAAACTAATAATAAGAAATTTTGCAAAGATGTAGTGAAATGGAAACATACTTGGCTCACAGGAATATAAACTAATAAATATCGTTAGGAACAACAGAGGAAGGGCCATTACCTGTTAATTTGAAAGACATACACAGTACCAATTAATAACACCTAGGTTTATACAATAAATATGTAAAAAAGCAATCTTTGATTTAAAACCAAATAATTTGTATGTGATTCTTGAAGCCAATACAAACTAGGTGTTTAATTTTGGGAATTTTGCTCTATCACTCAAAGCCCAAGATATAAGTGCTCAGAGGAAAAAATAATGTTCCCTGATTGATGTGTTTTGAAATTTTGATATTTTTTTCTCTTTGAAATACAGTGGATTTGAAAAAAATTAATGTCAAAGTTGTTAATTGTAATGTTATCATTCAGAAATTTATTAACAGACTTAACTTTCAAAAAACAAAATACAAAAATGTTTAAAGAATCAGGAATTGAATTGGAGGAGTCATAAAGCCAACTCATAAGTATTTTTGTTTGTTTTTGTTTTTGTGAGACAGGGTCTCGCTGTGCAGTTCAGGCTGACCTTGAGCTCACTTTGTAGCCCAGGCTGGTCTCGAACTTGCAGTGATCCTCCTGCCTCAGCACTCTCGAGTGCTGGGATTACAGGCGTGGCCCACCATGCCCGCCAACTTTTTTTTTTTCTTTTTTTTTTTTATGGGTACCAGGGATTGAACTCACGACCACGCACTTGCAAGGCAGGTGCTTATGCCACTGAGCTAAATTCCCAGCCCTCTTATAAGCATTTAAAAAGCAGTTTTCTTTAAAAAAAAAATCTATTCTTTTTTCCAGGCGTGGTGGCTCATGCCTGTAATCCCAGCACTTGGAAGGCTGAGGCAGGATTGTTCTGAGTTCAAGACTAGCCTGGGCTACAAAGTGAGGTCAAGGCCTTCCCGAACTGCATAAAGACCCTGTCTCACAAAAGACAAAAAAAGAAACTATGTTTTTTACTATTTCACAAACAAAACTATTTGCCAAATATTAAAGGATGTTCATGTAGCGTTCAGAAAACACTAGTATTTCAAAAGGGGGTGGAGAGCTTTTTTGGTGGTATTTTTTTCAAAAATCCTTAAAATCACAAGAAAATATCACTTCTAAAGATGAGGCATCTCTTGCCCTGAATCAAGTCCAGGAGCTTCCTGACGCTGTTGATTTCAAGCAGGAACCTAAAGAGATGTCTTTCTATGGTCTGTTGGCCATTTCAGAACTTGAGCAGTGAAATGGTCAATTCATTAGACAGAAACAGCTTGAAACAACCCCTCCCCTCCATGAGCGGCTGTGAGTGTGGCAGGCTGTGGCTGCCCAGGACGGGAGCCTCCAGCATGTACTGGGACCCATGCTATGCTGGGACCTGGAGCACTGGGAAACCAAGCAACTCCTCCCCCATGCCTGTTTTGTTTTGTTGAACTTCAATTGTACATGAAAGTATGGACAGCTATTTTGAAGAGAACGAGAGACTCTACAACAGTAATCAGTGACTTCCCTATTGTCTGGTTTTGAAGACCTAAAACACCTTCCTCATTTAGTTCGAGTCACTTTTATACTATGTTGTTTTGTATGAATTTTCTGTACACGAAGACATGGACAACTATTTGGAAGTAAACAAGAGACAATATGATAGATAGTAAAGATCTCAGATGGTCTAGCTTTGAAATTTATATCTCTTACATTGCTTTCTTATGTACTATTTTGTTCTGTTTTGTTGTGTTTAATTTTACCCCCTTTAAAATAAAAATAAAAAATAAATTTAAAAAAAGATGAGGCATCGTTGAAATTCTCTTATATGCCTAATATTCTTTTTCTATGAAAAAGTTACACCTATCATTCCACCCTCTAAGGCTCATAAATCTACTTCCCCAGTGACCTCCCAACTATAGCCGCAGTTACTGGAAAGCACCTGGAGAGCAGGCACATAGGGGTGGAGCCTTGCCCAACACCCTGCGACTTCAGTTCCCAGCATCACTTGCAATACAACTGAATGACCAGAGGGCACCCTGCTTCCAGTGAGGAACACCCAAGAATCCAAGGCACTACACCTTGCCCAAAGGCACACATTGCTCCCCAAGAAGTCCTCACTGGGGGCCACCCATGCTCAGTGGCACACACACACACACACACACACAAAGCAATGTTTTCAATTGAATATGTGAATTCTTAAGAAGCCAAATTCACAGAAGCAGAGTGTAACATTAGTAAAAGGGGTAATAGTAAATGGAGAGACGTTTGTCCAAAGGGGGCAACAACGTTTCAATTAAGGAGAATAACTTTTGGGTATCAGTTACAGAGCACAAGAATTATAATCATGTGTACTTCAAATTGCTAAAGGATTTTTTTTAATCTTTTTTGATACAGAAAAAATATGCAATACAGGCTGGCCTTGACTCACTTCATAGCCCAAATTGTCCTTGAACTCACAGCAATCCTTCTGCCACAGCTTCCCAAGTGCTGGGATTAGAGACATGCACCACCACACCCAGCTACTAAAGGATTTTAAATGTTCTCTTCACCTAAAAATATGATAATCATATGGGTTATTGTATTATTCCACAATGTATGCATCTATTGAACACTATATTGTACCCAAAATAATTATATTACTGATAATTAAGAACAAAATCTTTTAAGTTAGCATAGAACATTCGTAATAAAAACTAATGAAAATACATTAATTAAATTAGTATTCTGTATTAATTTGATATATCAAATGTGTGCTTATAGTTATGCTAAATTATGAATTGCATAAATTCTCCCTAACTGCACAAATGAGTGCATACAAATGAAAATAAAGATTAAGAAATCCATACCAAAAAAAAAAACTTACATGACACAGGAAATGATGCAGTACTACGGGAAAACATGAAGTCTTTAGTAACAAGTTGTGTACATGTGCAAAAAATTTGATCTGCCTCATAATGTAAAGTGATTTATTACATCTGGAAAATAAGATTTAAATTTTGAGAGGTAAAGATTTAAATACTGAGATGGTATAGAAATGACTCTAGAATAGAGAGTGTAAAGAACAAAGCAATAAAGACCAAAACTGATTAATCTGAAGCTATTTTAACATTAAGCATATCTGTTTCTCAAAATATATTATAAAAAATATGAATAAAAACTCCTCAAATTGAGAAAGGGCCATTTCCATACACATAAATGGTAAGGAAGTTTTAAAACTCAACTCCAAAATATATGGGCAAAAGTAAAATAGGTATTACACAAAAAATACTACACAAGCAGCTATACTGTGTGGAAACATAGTCAACATCGTGAGTTAGCAAGAACATTAGGGAAAAAATGTGGTACTTTTTGACACTGAGAAATTTAACCTCACTAACTGCAAGTTAGGATAAGGCACGAAGAACACTTACCCTCTGTTCACATAAGCATGTCTGTATTTAATTCCCATATCCAATGCAAAAAGGATTTAAATGTTTAAAATTTTCTTCCATTCTCTAAACCATGTGTGGTGGTAGTCACAGACACTCAATAAAATTCAAGACAAATATGAAGATGGAATACAACAAAAAAAAATCTAACACTAATTTCTTTATGGACTTGATTTTAGTAACCACAGGCAAGCCTCCAAGGAAAAACTAAAAATCACTTTGCATGCGTGTGTGTGTGTGTGTGTGTGTGTGTGTGTGTGTGAGTGTGTGTGTGCGTGCACACACTTGCACGTATGTGTGTCTGACAATGATCCTATGGCTTTCATATTGAGGTTTTTTTCTTTTAGTCACAGAAAAGTTTTCATCATGACACTAAATTGCCCAGGGAGTCATCAAATTTGTGATTCTCTTACCTTCACTTTTCAAAGTGCTACATTTTGTTACTTTTAAAAGCTCTTCTACAAGAGAGCAAAATTTGAATTTCTAATTTCTCTCATGAATAAAAGTGGTGTCTACACCACATAAGTTGATGCAAAACAGTGTGGAGTAAGAAGATAAAGCTCTTTTTCATAGCCTTCTTGGGACAACTAGAAAAGATATTGAACACAGGCTACTTCTAAGTAGAAGAAAGTATTTTATGAGCTCTCTGTTGACTTTGTTTTAACCAAGAAAGAAAGCGATAAAGACCATGGGGCATCCTTCAAAACTTATACTTCTGAAGACTGGTTTTAAAATTGTTCTGGCTATGGCACTGAATTGATCCAGTCCCTTGCAGGCCACAGTGTAAGTGCAGCACATTCTGGAATTAGGTTGATTTTGGGTGACTATCTAAATAATCCCATGATTCAGACAACCAAGCATCCATCACAAATCCTAAGAGGCCGAGAGTCCAATTAAATTACTGACATAATATTCATATTCTAAGAAAGGGAGATGCAGTAACCTTAAAGACAAATACAAGTGTTTACCCACAGTGTACAAACAAACACAGCCAATGCCATTGGCACCAATACCCACCTCTCAAGTGAGGGAGGAGCAAAGCAGGACATTTTGATACTTCCTTTCCCAGTTTGACTCACAACACTGTCAGAATTATGTGCTTATCCAGCTTGGCCAGGGAAGACACAAGATTCCAAGAAGGGGACCAGGCACAGTTGAGATGCTTATCTCAGGCAAGCCAACACTGCGGCTCATCCAAGTAACAAGATACTCTCACGTGTCACCTACCAGAGGACACTGAGCTCTCTGACATTGCACCCAGGACTACAGACACCATGGTCCCCACACCAGACTGAGTGCTCCAACAGCACCTTCGATATCATGAGTATGCAACCTTGCAGCCCAGGGACTTCCTACCATACACTGAGGTGTGGGCCTAACATACAGAGCTGCCTGGAACATTCCATACGTACATAATCCTGCTCACCACCAAAGTAGAAGGTGAAGGAAAAAACAAAATGACTATTAATATTTTGACACGTTGCTATTTTTTTGCCAAATGAATCATCCCTTTTGCATTCCTTCCCTCATGTATGCTTTAATGCAATTCTATGGTTCTAAAACACTGCACAATTCTAAGCTTTCAAGGTATTTTATTTGCAAACCTCACTTTTATGTTGTGTAGCCACACTGGTGTATAGGATAAGTTTGGAATGTTGGATTTGGTATCTAAACAATTTTTTCATTTGATACGATGTTGTATCACTGTATGGTTCGATTCACTGATAAAGACAATACTAGTGGTTTAAAATGCACACATAACGTCTCCACAAACAACTTCGAATTTCTCTTTCCTTAAATGGCAGCGTTGGGTAAATTAAAGGATACATTCCTGACGGAGGTTTGCCAGGATGATTTTCAAGTTTTCACTGAGACATGACCTCGAGTGTTGTAGTGGTTGACTGACTTGAGAAGTTTAGAAGCTTAATTAGAACAATGTAGCAAATCTGCACTTTAGGGTGTAGAAGACCCACCCTAGGGCGGCTCATCGCCTGGCTGGTATAAAAGGAGGCATAAGGAGGCAGGATGGCCGGGATTTCATCTTTCAGAGCAGCTCCAGTCTTCGTCGTGAGCTAGACGTCGTCTCCTGGCTTCCAGCGCAGACCCTTCAGCTTCTGCGTTGGATCCTTCAGCCTTCCTCACGGACCCACCGGCCACCTGCTGGGCGTGACTACCAGATCCGGCCACTAGAGCGGCGCCCACGCGGCGCGGACCCTTTCAGGAGACTTTGCCTTCCCGACACCGCTGGGAGCGATCCGGAGAACAATCTGCAGCCACCTCCCGGTGCTCTCGGACCAGCGTCAGGAGCCCCAGGACTCCCAGGCGCCAGGCGGGCCCGGCGGCCCCAAGAAGGTCTCCAAGAAGTCAGGAGAACTGCTTTCCCAGAAACCAGTACTGCGGACCACCGGACCGCCAGAACAGCACCACCTGTCACCTCCACCCGCGGGACACGCAGCCCCCGGTCCGGTCCGGTCCAGTCTGATCAGTCAGGGCGCGCACGGGGCCCAGCCGCCCTCGCCCCGGGCGCCGGTGACCCACGCCTGTAGCCCCAGCGCAGCGCCTCCATCGACGTGATGAGCGTCCGGCAACGCAGCCCCGAGGCCCAGCCTGCACCCGGGTCCCCACTGCAGTCCGGGGGACCCGGCCCTGCCAAGCGACGCCGCCTGGAGGAGCTCGCTGGATCCGCGACCAGAGCAGTGCCAGTCCCGGGAGACGCCGCGGGTTCGTCTGACTCTCCCGCGCCCGCCTCCACCTCCGGGCTCATCCTGACCGCGGGGTGCGTCCTGCAGCTGCCTGTTGAAGGCGGATACCACCTGCTGCTGGAGCCCCTGCCTGGCGCGGCACTGCAAGTCACCATCCAAGACGACGCCCTCGTCCTGATCGCCCAAGACCTCCTGGGCTCCAGGGACCAGTGCTCCGGAGGGCGGAGCTTTGAAGTCCTGGACGCGCTGCCTGCCTTGCTGGGCCCCGCCTTGGAGAGCCCAGTCGTCGCCTTCGTGGAGCAGCAGGGATTCTGCGCCACTGTCCCAGACATCGCCCGCCAGGAAGAAGTCCAAGCCTGTGACTACTCGCACCCCGTGTTCCCGGCGCCCGATGTGGACTCGCCAGCGGCCTTCCCTGCAGGGCCCCTGCTCAGGCCTCTGGCGCCCATCAATCCGCTCAAAAGTGGCTCTCCTGGCTTCCCAGACCAGGAGTACCTCCATCTGCTGAGGTCCTTCCCCACCTCACCACTTCAACCTCTGCCTCCCTTTGCAACGCCCTGGCCCCACCAGCGCCCAGCGGGCCTTCCAGGTCCTCATCGCAAGGCCCGGAGACGTCTCTTCCAGACATGAGCGCCCTCCCTAGATGTCCGCCAACCCACTGGAGATCCCAGGCAGGCTCTTCTGGCCATCGTGGACGTGTGCACCGCACAAACCTACTAACCTACACGAAGCGGAACTGACTGTTGTTTTCAATGTTTGGGAGACGTAGATTGGAAATCAGTCTCGGACCTCAACTCTGGGGCTTTCCTTCAACATCCCTCCAGCCCACCCCACCCCACCCCACCCCACCCCCGCTCCTGTTTTGTCCCCCTAGTAGTTACTAAATATCCTTCATTGTGGGGGGTGGGCTCCAACCTTAGCGAGTGTGTGGACAACCTTCTCACTGTGGGCGTTTTCCTCCTGAAGGCTCCAGTTATCTTTCAGATATCCCACACACAGTTGTACTGCCTGCACCCTACTGGTTTGGGTTTGAGATTTTTCTTCAAAGATTAGGTTAGCACATAACTATTTATCCTGCTTGCTTTGTGGTTTTTCCTTTCCTCTCTTTCTCAAATAAACCAATCCTTTAGCATTCCTTCCCTCTGGTATATGTTTAAATACAATTCCCTGACACTGCGGCGGGGAAGGAGGGGGGGGGTCAGGGGCGGGGGGGGGGTGTCGGGGGCGGGGGCGGGAGGGCGTCGGAGGGTGGGTGGGGGACAGGGAGGACGGAGGGGCGGGGGGGGGCGGGGGCGGAGGCAGGGAGGGAGCCACCTGTAATCCCAGCATTCTGGAGGCTGAGGCAGGATTGTTGCAAGTTCCAGACCAACCTGGGCTACAAAGTGAGCTCAAGGCTGAGCGAGACCCTGTCTCAAAACGATAAATAAATAAATAAATAAATTCAGTTCTCTGTTGCTGCAAAATTTCATAATTCTAAGATTTGGATTTTGATACTTCCAAAACCTCACATTTATTTAGTGCATCCATACTGGTGCATAGAAGTCTTTGGCTTAGTGTGTGCATCTGCCAGCTACCCAGATTACTGAACCTTTGTGTGTACGGACAGATGATGTATCTGCACATGTTTGGCCTAGTCAATAAGGACAATGCTAGCTGTTCAAAAGGTCATATTGTCTTTCAACAAGCATCTAAGAACTTCTCTTTCCTTAATTTGTGCACATTTTCCTGAATCTCATGGTAGATGGTACATTCCCGCCTCAGGTTTGGTCAGGAAGCTTCTCAAAGTTTCATTGACTATGAGCTCAGGTGTCCACGCTTGATAGACAATGCCTATGCCATTGAAGAAGTGTATTTTCCCCCTCCTCATCATGAAAAAAGTTATTGAGTTTCCAAGTTTTGCCTAGCGTGGTTTTCAGGCAGTTGCAAAGACAACCAAGTTCTTGATGTCATTGCACTTCATAAGTCAATTCAATTAATTTTCACATTTGAATGATCTGTGTGTCAGTAGGATAGATACATGACTGCTCTGAGCCACTGGGAAACACACAGAAAGTCAGCAAGGGGACCCATGAGAAGTAGAATTATGTGGTTACACACAAGATCATTTCTTCCCCTACTCAAACTCCTGGACTTCTGTCACTTTCAGCTAACTACTGTGTATTTCCTCCCCGTGTTTTTGTGAAATATCTTTCTCTACTAGAGCCTGAACCCAGGGCCTTTCTATATGCTTAGATTTCCAGCCCTTTTTAAATTATTTTATTTTCGATTCAGGATCTTGCTCAGTATGTTCAAGTTGAGTTCCTTGAGCCTCAGCTTCTCAGAGATTTGGTATTTTAGGCAGGACCACAACCAGTTTTCTCCTTCTCCTTCTCCTTCTTCTCCTTCTCCTTCTCCATCTCCTTTTTGTTCTTCTTCTAATATTCACTTTCTTTAACATCTTTTCCTAGACCTATTTAATCAAGCTAAATGTATATTAAGTAAATAAACAAATAATGCACAATTGTAGTACAGACTTCTTGGAAATGTTTTTAAAATTAGGCTAGGAGCTGGGGATTTAGCTCTGTAGTGCAGTACCTGCCTGGCAACCTGAATTTGTTTCCTGGTACTCCTCCTCCTCACTCCCCCCCTCCAAAAAATAAAATAAATATAGGCTAAAAGTTTAGTGAAAGAAGTATTTACTGATGGGAAGGAATGGAAAAAGCTGTGGCATCATTTCATTCCAAACTAGATTACACAGTATGCGTTTTGCTGTATTTTTATAATCATGGGAATTCTTGAATTTCAGGGGTATTTGGACTTTATTGCTTTCCCCTCAGGGTGTCAAAATGTGTAGCTACTCACCAGGACACTCCACTTCATAGCAGAAACATTGGTATCGTTTATTTTTGAGAATTTTTCATGTTCAACATTCATGAGGCCTCTGCCTAGAATCAGCAGTGGTTTCTTGGTACTTTTGCCTCAATGTGTTTAAATGTAAAAGAAAAAATTATCACATACAATATCATATCCTTTAATCCTGATTCTTTTGCTGCTCAGAGGGGATTCCCACCAGGATGTGAAGTTGGTGAATATCATTTTAGTAAATACTTAGTTGTGTTGATTGGTGAGTTAATACCCGCAATACAGTTTCACTACTGTCAAATAGTTCTCTAGAGTGATTTCAACATTTGAGACAGTCTCTCAGTCTTTTGTCACTGTATTTTAAACTGTTTTCCAATAGTATCTTATTTTTAAATTTTGTAGTTCCCTAATTACCAGTAATGTAATGCAATTTTTCATGTGTTTTGAGAGTACCTTTTAAAATAATTTATATACTTTCATACATCATAAATCCTATTCTCATTTGTCACACATCACCTCACATGGCTTTCCATTTTCAGTGGGAAGGATGGATATAAGGTGGATTAAAGAAGTTCCCTTTCAGCTTAGCAGCAAAGTAGAGGCATGAGAATTAGTGTTTTACTCCATTAATAGGCAAATAGAATCAAATTTTCTCCACGAAGAAAAACTACATCTTAATTTCTAAACAACATTTAAATATCAAAAGTCAATTTTGGAGGTATGTGTGGTAATCGACTGAAGCTGAAGTTGGGTCACATGCAGGCTGGAGCAAGGCTAGTCTCAAGAACAGAGAGCACCTGAGGCAAGTCACACAGATAACCTGCTCTAATCTCAAGAACACTGTGCTTGAGACAAGCCATGTGGGTAAATGCTTAGGTGGAGAGGTTTCACGTGACTCAGTCTCCCAACTGTATAAAGCAGTGTGCCACACCCATTGGAGCTCTCCTGCCCCTTTCTCTCCATCCTCCCTCCTCTCCTTCCCTTTCTTCCTTCCTTCCCATGAGGAAAGAGGGCTCCACACATCCTCCATTTTCTGTATTCTGACTCTTGTCCTTTTTCTCCATCCTCACCCTGGGAACATCAAGAGCTGTTCAGGATGTGGGGTAAGGGACATAAAGAGCATTTAGATGTGTTACATACATATACAAACTCCCCATAATGAATATAATCATTATATGCTACAAACATGTTCTACTAACATTTTTGGAAATAAACCATTGTCACATGCATATAATCCTAGCAATTGGGAAGCTGAGGCAGGAGGATGCCAGAAAGTTCAAAGCCAGCCTGGGTTGCATAGCTTATTCAAGGACAGCCTGAAGTGCACATGGAGCACCTGTCTTAATTAAAAAAAAAAAGGAGGAGGAGGAGGAGGAGGAGGAGGAGGAGGAGGAGGAGGAGGAGGAAGAAGAAGAAGAAGAAGAAGAAGAAGAAGAAGAAGAAGAAGAAGAAGAAATCACTTAGAACAAAGAAATAAAGAATTCTAACTGAAAAAGAATGAAAAATAAAAGGACTACTCTTCCTAAAAGTAAAACGTAGAAAAGAGACAAACACACAGTCAACACTCCTGTATATCATAATTTCCAAGTTCTATGGCTCAAAAATCCTTAGCATTACTTGATGACAAGTTCAAAGAAAGAGACGTTTTACCTTACTTTCTGCTTAAGAATCTGGAAAAGACAAAGAGGATGATGATACTCAGATCAAAAAAGACTTTCTACTCTCCTGCCCACCCACCCCCCTCACTGCCCACATATCCAGCCACCATCTTGGGGAGATGTAAGAGGAGAGAAAGGAAGGAATTCACACACAGAACATTTACTGAAAGTCCCTGTGTTACCTGACAGAGAAGTAATTAGATCCAAACCAGTCAAGGATTCACTTCTGTGGAAAGTTTATAGCGGCCATTTTCCCACTGTCACCCCCAAATTCCTCATACCAGTGAGGCAGAGCTTCCTAAGGAAGATGAAGTCAATTATGTCAAATAAAGAAGTTACACTTTCCTTATACAATTACATGGAAATCTATTTATTGATCTACTTTTGTTATCAGCGTGTGCCCTTCACTCAACAGTTCATAGGACTTTTTCTTCTTGGTGTTGTATTTCTATATAAAGGTACTTACTCCTTGTTATATATTTTACAAATATGTCTTCCAGTGTATCATTCATTTTTAACTCATATAGATGTATGAATTTATAATTTTCTTTAAGTGAAATTTAACAATCTTTTTTTTGTAGTTTACAATTTTTGTGTCAGTTTAAGAAATCTTTCTCAAGATTATCCATAAATAAATTTCCTATATCTCTGATCTCAGAGCTTTGGATTTTCTTCCATTGTAGATATTTAATGTATAAGGATTTTCTTTTCCCATAGTTTAAAGCAGGAAAAAAAATTTTTAGGAAATCACTACCCCAATATCAGTTATTGAATTATTCACTTATTAAATTAAATGCCAGTTTTGTTTTTATGAATTTATAACATATGATGGAAAGCTAATGAAATTTTCAGATAAGCAAAACCTAATTTTACCAATCTGTCACTACAGGAAATCCTCAGTAAGAAAAAGAAAGTGACCCCAAGGAAGAAGTTCTGAAAAGTAGAGGGGCAGAGCGTGGAATGGTTAGAAACAAAGCCAGTGGAGGTATATGTGTGAGTAAATTTAATGATGACCACAGGCTTAATAATGTCTTAAGGGGATTTTTTAAAGGTTAGGATTTAAAGACGTGCTAACATTTGAGCAAGAGGTTAGAAAATGTTTTAAGACATTTGCATAACCCTGGAGAAAAGTAGTCACTGCATAACCAAAAGCTCCATTACCTCTAGAAATGATATTATATATGTATATATCTGGTAATACTAGGTGACTAATAAAGGAAAAAGAATGTATAAATACAAATACTACAGATAACTTTTAATGATAAACTTTCAATTCATTTGAAGGAAGCCATAAAACTAAAGAAAAATAAGATAGATTGAGCAAAAAAAAAATTGGTAGTAGTAAACGCAAATGTTGGGGACCACAAATTAAATTGACATGGACTCTGTCTAAGACCCTTCCTTGCTCTGCCTTGTGGGTTGGTTTTAGAATGCAGAAATCCTGTTTTCTCTCAGTCACCAGTGAGCTCTTGATAGTCAATGAGGCTGAGAGCAGTCTGCTAAAGACTTGTTATTGATTAAAAACTGGTGGTCAACTTAACGCCAGCAGAATTACATCACTCTGGTGCTGAGTGTAGATGTTTCACCTGAGGAAGGTTGCCAGCATAAATAGAGATGTGGAGAAAGAGAAGGGAGGACTTTGAGGCATTGAGGCATTGTGGATTCTCCTACGTGTTGCTGTTTTTGAGCCATTGGTTCTCCTGGAGAATATCTGGTCCTCATATTGAGCATTGCTTCCTGGCTCCAGAGGGGAAGACATGTGCTAACTTAATCTCCAGGATGAACTCATCACGCTGGCTTCCTGGAATGTACTTGACTGTGCTTGTTGTTGGAAGAGCTTGGGGCCTTCATGTAGCCCCAAGGCTGTAGTGCTTTTCAGGACAGCCCTGGTTTTGAGTGTGACTTCTCGGTTCCGTGTAGAACCCTCAATCTACCAGCACAGCTCCTTCACCTTATTGGCATAGACTTTCTAGCTTCCAACGCTGATGTTTGGGCTTTCCCAGCACAAATCCATTAAAAGAGACTGGCGTGAGTCCTTCTTGTGGGCTCTAGACCTCCAGTTGGACTCGTGGGAGGCACTGTCGTGAGCTCTGGTCTTCATCTGGACTCAATCAGGACGTTGCTGTGGGATTCAGGCCCTTGGCTGAATATTCTGTCTTTTGTGTTGTGAATAGATTTCCTGCATTTTCTTGTGTTAACTATGGATAACCATCATAAAATAATATAAATTCCATGTCCTGGTTCTAATTGTTCTCCACACAACCCCTGACTACAACAAGACTGTACAGGGATTACTAGTTCCTGGGTCGTTTCCTTTATGATGTTAAACTTGCCCATTCAACCGCTACTTGTATGCTTTTCCAGGAAAAGCACTGTACATCTTCTCCTACATGGGCTAAATAAAATAATGGCTAGCTGGAGACTCTTGGTCTTTGTCCCCAGAAGACACTGATCATCTCAGAGCTCTATTTTCTTCCAATTCTTACCTTTTTTTCATTTTATTTCTTCCTGCTGTGTGCCATAACATGAGGCAGGTGATCTGGGACTCACTGTGGAGGTCCCTGTGGCCATGGAAAGAGTCTCCAATCACTACTGCCCATCATGACCTGAACCCACGGCATTTGTATTTGTGTGGTGGATTTACTTAGGGTGTTTCCAGTGTTCAGATCTCAATTGATGATTCTGGAAACACCCAGCATGGAGCTAAAATAAATGCTGCTTTCAACTGAAGTAATAATTTCACTGGGATTAAAACAAAGGGTGATGCTGGGGGTTTAGCTGAGCACCATAAGCATCTGCCTGGCAAGTGCAAGGTTGTTCGTTCGATCCCCAAAGGGCAATCTCTTTATTTCCAAACAAATCTCTTTTTTTGTTGGTTTGTAGGGGTTTTTTGTTTGTTTTGTTTTGCTTGGTACCGAGGATCAAACTCAGAATCTTGCGCTTGCCAGACAGGTGCTTATCCACTGAGCTAAATCCCCAGCCCCAGCAAATCTCTTTCTTTAAAAATCTCTTTTAAAGAAGGCAAAGTGCCAGCCAGAAGTATCACCAAAATACTACAGAAAATTAAGTACAATCATTGGTTCCCATGGGTGGGATCTTTAGATATTTAAAATTGGGACAAGGTAGAAAAACTTTTTTAAAGAGAACTCATGGCAAAGGAAAAAAATGTTTTTCCTGAAACCTCATCTTGAAGCTTGGTAAAATCAGTTTTATATCCATTAAATACTAGTACCCCCCAAAGTTTCTGTTTTAAAACAGGACAAGAGAGGAAGAAAAAAAAAATCTACCGTGTCACTGACTCCTGGCTCCTGAGTGAGACCAGAACTGGGTGAGGATTTTAAAGAAATTCCTGGACCTGAACCTCCAGATTTTTTAAAAGACTGACACAGCATAGCCAAGATGGTGGCCCTGTCATATCTGGGGATGGTGGCACAGGACTTGTGCTGAGGCAGGTCAGTGACAGCAGAAAACGGGCTTGTACTCTGCTTCCCTTGCCTAGATCCCAACTACAGGAGGGGCTGAGGTAATGGAAATGCTTAACTAAGTCTTCGCAATGCTTCTGTCCTTAAAAATGACAATCAATTAATGACACCAGGGGATACATATTTTCAGGGTGGCCTTAAATTGAGGCCTTAGATCTGGCTAGAGAGAAGACTTTTTTTTTTTTTTTTTTTTTTTTTTTTTTTTTGTCTTTCTGAGGCAGGGTCTTGCTATGCAGTTCAGGCTGGCCTTGAGCTCACTTTGTAGCCCAGGCTGGTTTTGAACTCACATGATCCTCCTGCCTCAGCCTCATAAGTGCTGGGATTACAGGTGTGAGCCACCACGCCCAGCTTACACATATTATTTTCAATCACAGCTTTCACAGCGATTTCTGTTGCTGCCACTGCCTGCTCAAACCCTCACTGCTTCTCACCTCTGTTATCAGCTGAAGACGCACCTCTCAGGAACCCGCCGCACAGAGGCCCAAGTAGATAGTGCAGCTCCATCACTGAGCTCCCAGTTTAGGTGCCACCAGGCATCCCACAATGCTGAAGAATAAGAAACAGAATGCTCCCCACCATGGTAGCCGTGGTGGTGGTGCCAGCTCAGGGACAACCATGATGACACTGGCGATAACAGGTGGCCAACAACATTCAGCCTCTCAGTGAGGAAGATGCACCAACTGAAACATGGCCCATTGCTGTGGTTATGGCTCTCCTACCAACTTTACTAAAGATGGGCCAGAGGTCCTTGATGAGGAAGAACTCAAGAAGGCTGAGAGTACGAATTGAAGGAATTAACTGACCTAACCTTGAACGAGGGTGTGAAGGCAAGGCAGGCAGCTCCTGAAGGAGTTAAAAATACATTGCTTCAAAAACGCTCTATGAATTTATTCCAGAAAGAAAATAACATTAACAGAATGCTGTCTGAAAACAGGGAAAAGGGACAAGCAGCATGCAGCTCGGTGTTGGCCTCTGTTCTTTGTATTCAGCTGGGCCCTAGCACTGAAAGTGGAGAGATTTTAAGAACTCTTGGGCCAATCCTAAAGAAAATAATTTGTGATGGGCTAGGGATTCAGCTCAGTGGCTTAAGTGCCTGCCTTGCAAGCGTGCAGTCATGAGTTTGATCTCCAATACCAAAAAAAAAAACAAAGAGAAAGAAAGAAAGAAAGAAAGAAAGAAAGAAAGAAAGAAAGAAAGAAAGAAAGAAAAAATAATTTGTGATAGAACAGCTTGTATCCAAGCTAGGCAATTTGTACAACTTGTTTTGGTGTTTGCTCCTTTATTGCCACAGATGACATTACTGAACTGTATTCAACTCTGGATTGTTTGGAAAATATCATTGAGTCCTGTCTCAAAGTCAAAGACACCAGTGGGATTTGCAGTATCCCTTCCACAGTGCTCTGTATCAGCTCGCTTCTCTTGTGGACGTTATTACTGGTCATATACCCGATCAATGAAACAAAGAAAAGACTGGAGATACATTTCCATGAACTTTCAAGCCTCCTTTCTTGTGATGATGTAAACGTGAGAATAGCTGCTGGTGAATTGTTGGCACTTCTGTTTGAATTGGCCTGAGAGATGGAGAGTGACTTTCTATGAAGACCTAGAATCTTTGCCCCAGATGCTGAGGGCTTTGACTACAGATGGAAATAAACACTAGGCCACAGAGGCCAAGAGAAAGCAATGCTCGGAGTTCAAAGATGTCCTGAGGGCAATCAAGGAATGGGATTTTCCAACAGAAACTGTTACATTTGATCCTGAAAGCATGTATATTGATAACTGGGTTTAAAAAACACACTTAAGATATCTTTAAAGAGATTCTTGGATCAGGGATGCAGTACCATTTAGGGTCAAATGAATTCCTTTGCCATGTATTTGAACTTGGACCCTCAGTGATGTTTGATGCTGCAATGCTTAACACAAGGAAGACTTCTCATTTTGAAAGGCAAGTATGCAACTCTGTGGCTTTCACAGCATGAACAAAAGCTCAAAGCAAGTGTCAAGACAAGAGAGCAGATGCTGGAGAATTCTTCAAGAGTTTCAGCATTTGATGACTTTTTCTAATTCCTTTTCCTATTTTTAATGTATGTAAGCCTTAGAGACAGTTTTTATCTTGGGTCAAGTTATCTCATTCTTTGTGGTGGGGGAGGGTTGTATAGTCCTTCTAACATAATGTACAATATTGTAAATGATGAATTCTGATTATTAAACATTCTCTAAATACAATCAGTAAATATGATAAAGCTATAATGTTTGGTCATGTTCTATTTAAGATAAGAGCAAAAAGATGGCATTTCACTTGACTTCATGTTGTAAAGGGTTTGATTTTTTTGTACTGTAATTACCAAAATGTTGGCGAGATTAGTGATACACATACAAGATGATTAACTTAGTATTTTACATTTCAGCTTTGCATACAAGCTTTAGAAGGTAGTTTCTTGGGAAAAGCTGCTGTATTTTAAATATTAAATGGACGGTAGCTGTTTCAGTTTTGTCACTGGAATGAACAAAGAAATTACACACTAAAATTTGCAAGTACTATCCTGAAAGGTCATTGATTCATTTCAGCTGCTGGGAGTTGATGGCAAATTAGCCTGGCCCAGAAAGGCTGCTGATTTGAACCTTTCAGAGCAATAACACTCATTTTATGTACCATGTGAGACATTCTTATCCCTTGGAAATAAAGATCTTTTCACACAAATAAATAAATGAATAAATAAAGCCTGTCAGCACTTCTGTAGAGATAACTGGGTATAGAACCCAAAATGTCTTAAAGATCCCTTAGTCTTAGGGCCAAGATTTTTTCTGGACCATTACCTGCCTTTGTCTGTCTCCAGGCTGGACTTTTAGCAGAGTTATATATTAGAAAGTAATACAATACAAATGAAACATTTTTATTTTCTCTCTCATTATCTTTCAAAAGTTTAAAAAGCAGCCATTCAGATTCTTTGATTATTGGTTTTATTTTCTTCTTGGCAATACAATTGGAGTCAGTTATAACTTTTGGCTCTAGACGCATACTTTGCTAAGGATTAGAGATCCATCCTGAAAATGCTGTTGGAACTTAATTGTCTTTCTACACCTAAGAAGGTCAGTTTTTGAGCCATACTTGAAGTCACTCTTCTGTCCCTTCACCAAAGTGTTTGATATCCACATAAAATTATAATAATTAAGCTAACTTCTACTAAGTTGCTAATGTCACTGATCTTTTCTCCTGGGTGTTCAGCAACTGAGGTTTGGAGACCAAAGCTAGAAAGATAACTGGACTAAAGGGAACAGCCAATATACTGGTCCCAGCCTTCCAAGTTCAACAAAGACCATCACAAAGATCCATGATATGAAGGAATGTTTTCTGTGACATTCTTTAACTCTGGAGAGTTACACAACATACTGATCAAGGAGACTTCTGACCCCTTCATCCCCAAGGGATGAGAACACAGTATACCAAGGGAAGGCCACTAGAGGACAAAGTCTCCCATGCTTCCATAGAAAGAGTGGCACTGGAGTATCTTGGGCTGTTCTGTATGGAAGATTCTGTTCAGAACTCAGAAGACCAGAAGGCTGATAAAAAGTTTGCTGGTAAAGACCAGACTTGGGAGGTTTCTGCTGGGAAGGACTGCATTGGTTGTTGGACTCCAGATTATGGCTTGGCAGAAAGTTTGTCAGCATTTTGCTTGTGCCCAGACACTTTGCCTGAGACTATGATTAAGGATGATGGACTAATTTATATGGCAGAAGAGAGCACACAGCAGTAGGAAGGGTCATCTAGCCAGCATGCTTCAGAAGAATTGTAACCAACAAAGAAAGAAACTAGGGCCTCCTGGAAGAAACAAAAAACATGGGAAGAGGAAGCAACAACAAAAAGTTCCCAGGTCCCAACCCTGAGAACATTGACCCAGGACAGGTAAATTCAAAGGAGAATGAGAACAGCAAATACGCAATATCAGACACGGCACCAGTACATAAAGAGATATATTCGGGACCTCATAGACAAGTTTGAAAGTGAAATATTTAGCAAAGTAAAGCAAGATATAAGATTAATAAAAAGAGATACTAAGCACCCCTCAAGCAGACACAGACGAAAGAAGGGAGGAACTCAAACAAAGGAGAGAAGCATTTGATGAAGAATATAAAAAAATATAGAATACATGAAGCAGATTCAAAGAGATCATTACGAAATTAAAAACTCTATGGAAAGATGGCAAATCAGCTTGAAAGAAACTAAGGATAGATTATCCAAACTGGAGGACAATTTTGCAATGTGGGAGTATGAAAGGGAAAACTTTTTAAAATAACAACGAAACAAGCAGTAACAATACAAAGGCTAAAAGACGACAAGAGGATCTACAACTTGAGGATAAAGAATGTGAATGAAGAAGCAGGGGTATAAACAAAGGAACTACAAAGGCTATTCACAGAAATAATTAAGGAAAACTTCCCAAACATAGGAAAAGGAAATGATATTCTGATGTATGAGGCATACAGAACTCCAGCCACCTACAACCAAAACAGAGCTACACCCAGGCATGTAATAACCAAGATTCCAGAAATTCAATATAAGAACAGAATATTAAAAGCTGTTAGAGACAAGAAATAGATCACCTATAAAGGAAGGCCCGTCAGAATAACAGCAGACTTTTAGACACAAGCCATCAAGTCAAGAGCCTGCAGGGAAATATTGCAAGCCTTGAAAGAAAATAACCTCCATCTCAGATTGATTTACCCTGATAAACTGTCTCTAGAAATTAATGGAGAAACAAGATGCTTCCAAGACCAAGAGGAACTTGGGAAATTCACAACCACCAATCCAACTCTACAGAGAATACTGCAGGGCATTCTAGAGAGAGAGAAAAGTACTAGGCTTCCAGGAACAGTGGCAGAGAAGCCGCAATGAATGGAGCAGAAAACAGAATGAAGAAGATAAGCAGACAACTGATGGCAAAAAAAAGAGCAGAACAGCAATGAGGCAGAGAAGATTTTATTCAAAACTGATAAGATTGATAGTATAAAGTCTGAGAGTATAGGCAACTACACTGAAGATGACAAGACTCTTCGATACACATTCTGGTTTGATAACTGCCTGTTTTTGAAGTTCTATACTATATACAAAGTTGTGCTTTTATTAATACTGTTACGTACTGATATATTCATTTATACTATGTCTGATAATATAGCCAATTCTATTGCAGATAACAAGAGACAACACAGGAACCATGTAGAACTCTTTGTACAATGGTCTTATATGTTCATTTCATGCATTTATAGGAATATGTTTTGTTTTGTCTTGCTTTGTTTTGTTTCTCCCTCTAACATAGAAAGGATAGAAATACATGTTGAGACTCATGCATGTGTAGAATCTGTAAACAGTTTATGAGAACTGATCTTATGACCCATGATGAAATAAACAGGTACTTTTAAGAAAAAGAGACACTAAAATACCCAGTGCTGATCCTGGAGTGTCATAATGTGAAACCCAGCAATAGTATTATTCTTGTTCAGAGTGATATTAGCCTGCTTGGGTTTATTCAATTTCAACATAATTGAAGATATGGATAACTGCACGTGTTTAAGTGTATAGGATTGACAACCATGTTACTAAGTTTTTGTTGGACGGTTGAACAGAACTGTTTGTAGTCTCGCTGTTTGAATTCCCACTTTACATGTTCCATTTTTCTATCTTGAACAACTATTCGTAAAATGACAATATGTAAACATTAACTAGTGATTTCTTACTGTTTATTTTTTTCTCTGAATATATGTATTATTTCTACCTATTTTCTGTTTTGTTTAGTCTTTCTTTAAATAAAATTTTAAAAAAAAAAGAAGAATCTGGCAGAAGAAAAACAGTCAAATGCTGAGGCCATAACATGGCTATTGCTGGGAACTTTTAGCCAGATTTTCCTTGTGAATTAAGAACAAAAAGCCCAGCAAGATGACTTAAAACATGATGAATATGGCCAGAAAGGAAGCTCCTATAAAGCTGTGGACTCTAAAGACCGAGCTGAGGTCTCCATTGCTGAGAAGGAACAGGAGAATAACAAAGATGGGGAAAAAAGTCAGCACCTCCACGAGAATCCACCATGCTGGGACCAGGAGGAGCCAAGAAGAAGCCAAGCAGCCAGCTTTTCTAGTAAGCTATGCGAACTGTGCAGCTTCCAAGAAGAGAAAAGCCAGTGCCTTCTGTGAGCCTACCAGCACGAAGGCTGAGAATCAACACCCCGCCCCAAGCAACCCGATGTTTCAAAGGACAGGCTGAGCTGATAGCAACTAAGACCAGACCATATTTCAATATGAAATCTCTATCAGAGGCTGATGAAAAATGAGCAAAGAACCAGTCAGTTCCACAACTAGATGATTTATTGCAATTTGCAAAGAAGGAAAAAAACTTATGATATTTGATCTTTTGGTCCTCCACAAAAGCATTTTCTGAGACACATATATGCGTGATCCTTGCTTCTAAAATTGAATAACACCTGATTTTTTCATTGCCAGATCATGATAAGGACTATGTCAGGTACTGAGCCCCTGGTTTTCAGCATGTGGGCCATTTGTTCACTATTGACTACCTTATGAAATAAAATATCACTATAATAAATGTTGACTACCAGAGGCCTTTTTACAATAGGTTAAGGGTTATAAAGCAGCTAACATCTATATCAGCTTAGACCTCATCACTGAGCCTTGGATTTTCTCACTGGCCTTGTGTTTCAGAATTAACTCAGTGACAAAAAACAACATTCCACTCCTGAGTCAGCCTAATCACCCCACTTCTGCATGACTCTATGGTACTACATATGAATATTGCTAATCATGGATATTAATTCTGCAATTTTCATTTCTGCCATATTTTGTTTTCACTGGTGGAGAGGGATCAAAGATGAAAAATTGCTTAAAGCCTCCAGAACTTTCAAAGATGAAAGTTTAAGTCTCTCAGTGGAACAAAGTAGGGATCAAGAAGCTTCACACTTGGCCGGGTGTGGTGGTTCACGCCTATAATCCCAGTACTCTTGGGAGGTTGAGGCAGGAGGATCATTGCAAATTCAAGACCAGCTTAGGCACAAAGTGAGCTCAAGGCCATCCTGAACTGCACAGAGAAACTCTATCTAAAAAAGACAAAAAAAAAACAAAAAAGAAAGAAAGAAACTTCACATTTACCTAAAAAACCTTCTATTGGAGTTGGAGAACATCCTTACACTCCAGGTTTACCCCTTAGCAGAAGGAAACACACAGACACTTGCCATTTTGAAGAATCCCTCAAGAACAAACCAGGGTCTATCAAGATCTCTCAGAGCACTGTTACACCAGTGGTGCCCCTGATGGACTTTGAAGATCACCAAGTACCCAAGTGGGAGGCTTCTGGCAAAACTGCTCCTCAACTGCATTACCCACCATGAAAGCAAATCGATCAACAATGCCCCGCACAGAGGTCCCCCATCTTGAAATGTACCAAAAGACACCCATAATAGAACCTTCCAAAAAATCCCATGCTATATCAAATGTCCCCTTATAGGATGCTATTCAAGAAGTAGCCACACCTCAACCCCTTCTTCCTCTCTGTGTCTAAGAGTAATGATGTTGAGGAGTGGTCAAGAGGGCACATTAAAGGGATATTGAGGCTGTCAAGAATACTATTCTGGTCCAGCCTCTCTATAAAGAATGCATCTTACAGGGCAAGGAGAAAATAGTGTGTGTGGCCTTGGAACTAGAGATGGTTGTTCTCCGGGTTAATATTTTCATAGTATTTTCTGCTAATGAAGTGGCTGTGGCAAACATCAACATCTAATAAATGTAATCTCTCAAGAAAAAAAAGAAAAATGGACCACAGTCATCATGGAAAGAGACACTGAGTCCCCGTGCTTTGTAGTCTCAAAACTGCAAAGTGAAAGACTTTGTTTGGAGGAGAAAGCCACAGAGCACATGAGATTCCAGAATGGCAGCAACATAGAAAATTTGTTCCTCAGAATTGGATTCAGAATGTCCAGCAATCCAGGCAATTGAATCCTGCAGCCAAAAGAGAGGAGAGCCTGGCTACTGCTCCAGCTGGCAGCAAATCTCTGCATTATCCTTATGCTGCTGGTTTTAGATGCGTACAGAATAATGCGGGAGTTCTGAGATTGTAAAGGCTTCCGCCCTGATTTCAGAAGGCCTGGGAGGCCAGGAAGTGGGTGCCTCTGAGAGGGCATGGTGTGAAGCTTTGAGTATGAAGCCAAAGGTGCAGTGGAGACTGCAGAAGTTTGGAAAAGCTAGGAAAGAGGATCATCTAGGGAAACCTGCGAGGAGAGAACACAGTCAGCCAGAGAAAGAACCCATGGGAATGGTAACCACCAGAAGTGCCTAAGGGTGGCACCACACAAGCCTTTTGGGGTTCACAACTTGCTACATATTGCCTCAAATGGTGCACATGGAACTACAGGACTTACTGTTTGCCCTGCTGGATTTTAGACTTGCTTTTATCCCTATCCTTTATACCCTCCTATTTGTAACTTTCAGAATGAAAATGCTTATCTTGTGCCATGGCATGTTAGAAATGTTTAACTTTGTTTTCATTTGTACAGGTTCTTTCAACTAAGGTTTGGCTTACATCTCAGAGCAAACTTGGGACTTCAGTGTTTCAGCAATGCTAAAACTCTTAGGACTCTGGCAACTCTTGCAGATGGACAAAATGTCTTTTGCATGAAGGAATGTATAGGAGTCTTTGGGGGTCCAAGGACAAAATGTTATGTTTTGAACATAATATAGTGTTCATAGATTTAATGCTGATCCTTAAGGATTGTTAAATCTGTGTTACAATGTTCAAATTGTGAAATGCTAAGAATAAGCATGTCTTTATATCTGGAGGCTGGTTTAAAGAAATATGTCCAGTTGCCAAGTGGGTAAGGGATGTATTGTAATGGTTGATACATTGTGGCAACTCGAGAAGTTTAGAAGTTTAACTGAGAGACTCAGAAGGGAGCCAGGATCCTTACTTTGTAAATGTCCTCATCCTGTGCCAAAAGGAGGCACAGGGATTTTGTGAGTGCTACACCTGCCCTGGAGGTAGGGAGATGGTCAGTATACAGTATGAGGGAGGAGAAGAGGCTTGTTCTGCCCCTTTTTTGCTCTGGGTGCTGCCTTGAAGAGTCACCTCAGTGCCATTCCACCCTGCCTTGCAGCCAGCTGATTATGGACTGAAACCTCCACAGTGAACTAAACCTTTCCTTCTTTCATTTTGGGTGTGAGGTGTTTTATGCCAGCAAGAGGGAAAAGTAACTGTCTTAGTTACTTTGTACTGGTCGCTGAAACAAAATATCTGATGCCCAAAGTTGGGAAAGGAAAGGTTTATTTCTTACAGTTTTTGGAGGTTTCAGTCCATACTCAATTGGCTCCAAGGCAGGGTGGCATGGCAGAGCTGCAGTTCATGATGGCTGCAAACAGCAAGGCAGAAACTGGCAAGAAAGAGAGAGACACGCCTTCTTCCTGCCATTACATTGTATGCTGGCCCCATCCCTATGTGATTGTAGCACTGACATTATCAATCCAAGCTCTAGACAATGAACCAATCACAAATGCAAAGACATGAGGCTTGGGGGCCACCGACATAAACCATGACAGTAACTAAGACAGGGAGATTGACCTGTGGTTTTCTTTTTTGGTTAGATTCTTTGCTAGTTTTGATACCTGGATAATACTTGCCTCTGGGAATGAGTTACAGAATATTTCCTTATTTTCAATTTTATTAAATAGTTTGAGGAGTAATGGCATTAAATATTCTCTAAATTTCTTATAGAATTCATCAATGAGTCCATCAGGACCTGGCTTTTCTTTGATCATGAGTTTTAATTACATTTTCAATCTGATTAATGGATTTTTACATCTTGACTCAACTTGAGTAATTCATATGTATCTGGAAATCTATCCATTTCTTCTGTGTTTTCCACCCTATTACAGTAAAGATTCTTGAAGTATTAATGATCTTCTGAATTTCCATAGAATCCACAGTGATTTTGCCCTTTTTATTCCTAATATAGTGAGTTGAATCTTTTCTTTCCTTTATTCCATAAGGTTGACTAGGAGTTTATCAATTTTATTTTATTTTTTGAAACAACTAACTCCTTGTTCATTAATTTTTTGCTTTATTTTCTTAGTCTCAACTGCGTTAATTTCTGCATTCATCTTTATAATTTCCTTCCTTTGCATGGGCTTTAGGATTGACTTGCTTTTCTTTTTCTAGAGGCTTAAGGTTCAACATTAGGTTGTTTATTTGAGCTCATACTATTTTCCTGAAAAGAGAATTCACAGGTATATACTTTCCTCATAGTGCTGCTTTCATTGAATCCCATAAGTTCCAGTATGTTTAATTTCTTCTTTAATTTCATCTGTGACCCATTTGTTGTTCTAGCAGGTCTTATCTAATTTCTATGTGTTTATGGAGTTTTTGAGGGTTCTTTTGCCATTGATTTCCCATTTCATTGAACTATGATCTGATAATTTGTATAGGATAGTTCCAATTCCTTTGCAATTACATAAGCATGTTCTATAAGCTTGTATGTGATATATTTTAGAGAACATCTCATGTGCACCTGAAAAGAATGTGTGTTCTGAGGTGGTTGATTGGAACACTGTAAACATGCCCTAAGTCCACTTGATCACAAGTTTGGTTCACTTTTGATATTTCTTTGCTGATTTTTTTATCTGGTTTATCCATCTAATTGTGACAGTGGGGTATTGAGATCCTCTACTAGAATTCTATTATGGTTTATTTGACTTTTTACATCTATTAATATTTGTTTTATTTTCTTAATATTTGATTTGTATAGGTGGGTGTTTCTATACTGGTTGCCTATATATTTGTAATAGTTTTCTCTTCTTGAAGTATCTCCCTAACAAGTATGCAGTAAACTTCTTTATCTCTTTTTATCCATCTTGTCTTAAAGTTCACATTATCTGCAAATAGGATATCTACCACTGCTTTTTTCTGGGTTCCCATTGCATAGAGTATTGTTTTCCATTGTTGGACTTTCAGTCTGTGATTTTCTCTTTGAGTTAAATGAGTTTCTTCAAGACAGCAGATTGTGTGACCTTGTTTCTTGATCCATTCTACAAGTTTGTTTCTTTTGATTAGTGAATTGAGACCATTTGCATCAACGCCAATAACTGATATGTATTGGCTTGTGCTTACCATATTATTTTTCTGCCATTGGTTCCCTGTCCTCCCCTTCTGTTTAATTGCTTGCTCTGCCTGGTGGTTCCTTCCAAATAGTGTTCTTGGAATTGTGATCATTTTTATCTCTTTCCAGAATACACTTTCCAATAAACTTCACAGAGTTGGTTTGGTGGTCATGAGTTTATTCAGTTTTTCTTTGCTTAGTAAGTAACTTATTTTTCCATTAATTTTGAAAGATAGTTTTCCAGTGTACATCAAACTGGGTTAGAAGTTGTTTTCTTTCAGGATTTGAAACACTTTATTCAAAGCTCTTCTTGACTTGAAGATTTGTGTTGAGAAGTCTGCTGTGATTCTGATGGACTTTCCTTTATAGGTGATCTGGTTTTGTGTGTGTGTGTGTGTGTGTGTGTGTGTGTGTGTGTGTGTGTGTGTTTGCTTTGTTTTTGTTTTTTTGCAGTACCAGGGATCGAACTCACTACCTCGCAACTGCCAGGCAGGCACTTATGCCACTGAGCTAAATCCCCAGCACAGATCTGTTTCTTTTCTCTAACAGCTTTTAATATTCTGTTCTTGTGCTGAATTTCTGGGAGCTTTATTAACGTGTGTTAGTCTAGATTTATTTTGATCATGGCATATGCTTCACTTACCTGAATACCAGATTCTTTTCCCATGCTTGAGAAATTTTCTTCTATTACTTCTGCAAATATTCTTTTTATGTTCTTTGTGCTGACTCCTGCTTTTTCATTGATGCAAATAAATCTTATACTGTTCTCAGAGGCAGGGTGGCCTGGGGTGAGTGTCCCCAAACCATCCTCCGAGCCCAGCTAGTTTGGGATCCTCACTCATCCCCTGACAGGGAATTTTGCAGCTTCCTGTTGCACTGGACAAGCTCAGTGGGTCATGAACCAGCCTGCACAGGTCTCACCACTCCCTGCCGTGTTTGGCAGACTCTGGAGTTCTGGGCCTGCCAGCTCCATTGGTTCCAGAGGCAGGGCAGCCTGGGGTAAGTGTCCCTGCACCATCCCACTGAGCCCAGCTAGTTTGAGATCGTCGTGGGGCACAGACACGGAATTCTCAGCTTCCTGTTGCACTGGACAAGCTGGGGGGAGAAGGCTCTTGAGAAGGCCTGCACAGGTCTCACCGCTCCCTGCCAGGCTTGTCAGACTCTGAAGTTCTAGGAATGCCAATGCCATCAGTTCCAGAGACTGGGCGGCCTGGGGTGAGTGTCCCACACTGTATCCTGAGCCCAGCTAGTTTGAGATCATCGCTCGGCAGGGAACTTCTCGGCTTCCTATTGCACTGGACCAGCTCAGTGGGGCTTGAGACGGCCTGCTCCACCCCCAGTGACCCTCTCTCAATCCAAGGAACTGGGCAGCCAAGGTCCCAGGAGTTGAGGACACAGAAGAGGATTTCCAACAGGCCCTGGAGAAAGCTTGGAATAACACTTGAAACACAGAAATACAGGAAAATTGCAAAATGTAAGATCAAATTACAATCCCAAACCTCCATCCCATCCCAAGAAAACTTAGGAGCTAGAAGAAAATAGATGCCATACAACTGAAATATCAGACATAATAGCAACTGAAATAAAGAAGCAACTCCGGGAAGTTTTAAAGGAATTCAAACTAGAAATAATCTCCCAGGTAAAAGAAGAAGTGACAAAAGAAATGAAAGAGATGCTGAACATATCTAAAGAAGACACAGTTAAAAAATTGGAGGAATTAAACAAAAAGGTAGAATCCCTACATAAACAATACAAGAAACAAGCAAAATACATAAAGCAGATACAAAAAGATATACAAGAAATCAAAAATTCCATTGAAAGATGTAAAAACCACCTCAATGAAAGTGAAGATAGAATTTCACACCTCGAAGACAAGATTGCAACTAGTGAACAGGAAAGATTTTTTAAAAATAACAAGGAATCAGGAAATAACAATTCAACAGCTGCAAGATGATGCAAAGAAAAACACATAAGGTTGATACGGATAAATGAAAAAGAAGGAGGCAACATAAAGGATGTCAAGAGGATATTTAGAGAAGTAATTGCTGAAAATTCCTAAACATGAGATTGGAAACTGATATCAGGATCAGAGAAGCATATAGAACTCCAAATAGCCATAACCAAAATAAAACTACACCCAGACATATAATAAACACCATCCCAGAAATTCAACAAAAGAATAGAATATTAAAAGTTGTCAGAGACAAAAGACAGATCACCTATAAAGGAAAACCTATCAGAATCACAGCAGACTTCTTAGCACAAACAATAAAGTCAAGAAAAGCATGGAGTGAAGTATTTCAGATCCTAAAGGAAAATGATTTCCAATCTAGACTGATGTACCCTGAAAAACTGTCCTTAAAAATGGATGGAGAAAAAAGATACTTCTATGACAAAGAACAGCTGAAGAACCTCATGATCACCAAGCCAACCCTGCAAAGAATACTGAAAGACAGTTTAGATACACTTATGAAAAAACCACTAATCAACGCAGACAATTAAATAGAATGGAAAGGTAAAGATGCAACAGCAGAAAGATAACATGTCAACAATAAACCAACATAAAACAGTTATAACCACTTCCGGGAGAACATGGCGGACAGATAACAGCATCTATAGAAGCTCTCTGAGATACCCAGCTTAGAACCCAGGAATGGTGCAGAGTGAGGAGTCCTAAGCAAGGGGAGATATACCCTGCTGACCCAAGAACAAACTGGGCTAAGAGAAACCAACTGGGAATGCAATCCCAGTGCTATAACAGGACCAGATAAAGTCTCAGCACAAAAGCTGGAACCCGCACCACTGGAAGCAGTGATTTGGGTTTCCTGCCGCCGCTGCTGTGTCTAAATCGGGACAGCAGGGAGGGAGACGCGTGAAAGCTCTGAGAGTGGGAATCTGCAAATGGAGTTGAGAGCAGGACTAGTAGGGAGCCCTACATCAACTTGCGGTGAGTGAGGGGAACGGGTACCCTTTTATAGAGTAGGAGGCTCCAGCAAAGGACATACTGGGACTGGGCAGACTTGCCGGAACAGGGCGCTGCAGTGACTTCAGTCACATATTCCCCTCTCAAGTGGGATTGTGGGGGAGAGCCTGGCCTGCATGACACCACTGACTTAGACCCAATAGGCAAGCACAACATGGGTCCCAGTGCCTGGAGGTGCACCCTAGCGGTGAAGCCTTCAGTAGATTGACCTGGAGGGGCGGGCCCAGCAGAGGCTGCCCAGGTGTGTGTCTCCCTAGTACACTGCAGTGGGTAGGAACACCTAGCTAGCGCAATTCAAACAAACTATAACTGAAAAAAGAGAAAAAAATTGGGGCTCCGACATTCTCTTGTATGGAAGGAACAAAAAGTATGGGAAGAGGAAGGAACAACAAAGGGTCCTCAGGCCCCAATCCTGAGAACCCTGATCCAGGAAAGGGAAATGCAAAGGAAGACAGAAAACATGCAATATCAGACACGGCACCAAGAGACACAAAGCGATATCTCCAGAGCCTCATAGATGACTTTAAAAATGAAGTATTTAATGAAATAAAGCAAGAGATAAGTAGAATAGTTAGAGAAATGCTAAGCACCGCCCAAGAAAAAACAGATGGTGGAATGGAAGAACAGAAAAAAAGGGGAGAATTGTTTGATGGAGAAAATAGAGAAAACATAGAATACATGAAGCAGGTTCAAAGAGATTACCAGGAAACTCAAAACTCTATCAAAAGCTGACATAACAGCTTGAAAGAAACTAAGGATAGATTACCTGAATTGGAGGGCAGACTTGTAATATGGAGCATGAAATGAAAAACTTCTTTAAAATAACAAGAAAACAAACAGCAATAATACAAAGACTAAAAGATGATAAGAGGATCTACAACCTAAGAATTAAGAACATAAAAGAAGAAGTAGGGACACAAACAAATGGACTACAAAAGCTATTCACAGAAATAATCCAAGAGAATTTCCCTAATTTAGCAAAAGGTAAAGATATTCAGATGTATGAGGCATACAGGACCCCAGCCACCTACAACCCAAACAGAGCTACACTCAGGCATATAATAATCAAAATTCCAGAAACCCAATATAAGAACAGAATACTAAAAGCCATCAGAGACAAGAAACAGATCACTTACAAGAGAACACCCATCAGAATTACAGCAGACTTCTCGGCACAAACCATCAAATCACGAAGAGCGTGGGGGGAAATAATTCAAGATTTGAAAGATAACAACCTCCAGCCAAGATTGAGATATCCTGCACAACTGTCCCTAGAAATTAATGGAAAAACAAGGTGCTTCCAGGATAAAGAGGAACTAGGGGAATTTGCAACCACCAATTCAACTCTACAGAGAATACTGCAGGATAATCTAAAAAAGGAAAAATACCAAGACTTCAGAAACAATAGCAGAGAGGCCACCATGAATGGAGCAGAAAGTGAAATAAAGAAGACAAACTGACAACAAACAACAAGAAAAGAGCTCAACAGAAATGAGGCAGAGAAGATTGGATGGTAGGAACAGCTATTTTGGAGAAAACAAGACATCATAATAGCTAGTGCTGATTTAGCATCATCTTGCTTTGAAGTCCCATCAAGCTTTTATTCTTCTGCCTCCATCAGTCTTAACAGGTTGTATCTTATTGGATTTTATTATATGTGATAATATAAACAAAAACTTTTATAGACAAGGAGATCATACAGAAACCGTTGTTCATTTTCTGATAGTTGGTTCTAAATACCCTGTAATACTGTCATTCTCTTGAATGGTTTTACATTGTCTTGATATGTTTGGTGCTACAGTATACAAAGTTATACTCAAAGATTTCAAGGAAAGAGACATTATGGTAACTACTTTTATGTTGGGCTGTCTTGTGGTGAAACACTATTTTGCTTAAATGGTTATGCTTTGACCTGTGCTATTTTGTTGTTATGCCCTGTTTTATCTCAGTCTCCTTTTTTTAATTATTTACTTTTTTATTTTTTTAATTAGGGGAAAAATTTTTTTAAAGCAGGATATATTATTATAGTAACCCACTTTGGTTTACTATTAACTTGATTTGAAACCCTGTATAGCCCTCATCATCTTGCTTTGACTGATTTTCCTCTATTCTGCTTTACTTGATAGTACCAAGTTTGAAAGTATAGGCAACAACTGTAAAGACAATAAGATTCATTGTGATGCCCATTCTGGTTGACTATTATCTTCTTTTAAAGCCCTGTAATGTCTCCAATGTTTTGGTTTTATTCTTTACTGTTTTGTTCAATTTTATTATAACTGATGATATAGGCAATTCTTTTTAAGATAGCAAGAGGCAGTATGGTAACCATTGCTGATCAGCTAGTATTTTGTTTTTACATTATCTATTATGTTCATCCTTTTGATTTGACTGACTCTGTTCTGTTGTGTCACATTTGGTTTTACTTTCTTCAAAAAAAAAAGTAATAAGAACTGTGGGAGAAATAAAACCCAAAATGTGTAATTGTCATTGTACAAAAGAAAAGAAAGTGCTCTAAAGAATATAACCACATATACACTTAAGTGTATAAGACAGATAACCATATTACTGAGTTTTGTTGGATTATTGAACAAAACTGTTTCCAGTCTCACTGTCTGAAAGTCCACTTTATATGCTTTAATTTTGTAACTTGAACGACTATTTCTAAGATAACACTATATAATCTATTAACTAGTGGTTTCCTATTGTTTGTTTTTTCTGAAATTCTGTATAACTTGTACCCTATTTCTCCTTTTTTTATTTTTCTCCTTATTAAAAAAAAAGAAATCAAAGAGGATCTCAGTAAATGGAAAGACACCCCTTGTTCATAAATAGAAAGAATAAATATTGTGAAAATGGCCATTCTCCCAAAATTGTCATACAGATTCAATGCAATCCAAATAAAAATACCATCAAAATACCTCATAGGTCTAGAAAAATCACTCCTAAAATTCATCTGGAACCACAAGAAACCTAGAATACCAAATAGAATTCTAAGCAGCAAAGGCAAGGCAGGAGGCATCTCAATCCCTGACTTGAAGTTATACTACAAAGCAACTGTAGTAAAATCAACACGGTACTGGAATCAAAACAGAGCTGAAAATCAATGGAATAGATCAGAAGATACAACCACAACTACAAACACACTCAACCACCTTATTCTTGATAAAGGGGCCAAACATGTTTGCTGGAAGAACGACAGTCTCTTTAATAAATGGTGTTGGAAAAACTGGCTCTCCATATGCCAAAAACTAAAACTAGATCCATGCCTATCGCCATGTACTAAGTAAAAATCTAAATAGATCAAATATCTGAATATTAAAACAGAAACACTAAATCTATTGGAACACAAACTGGGTAAAAACCTTGAAGACATAGGGGAGGTAGAGATTTCATGAGCAGGACTCAAACCACATGGGAAATACTTCCCAGAATCAATAACTGGGATCACATCTTATTAAAAAATTTCTGCATGTCAAAAGCAGTCTCCAGCATAGTAAAAAGAAAACTCACAAACTGGGAAAAAATCTTAGTGAACACTCCCTCAGAGAAGGGACTTCTGTCTAAAACATATAAAGAATTTTAAAAAATCAGACCCCCAAAATTCAAAGATCCAATCCAAAAATGGGCATCTGAGATGAACACACACTTCTCAGATGAAGAATTACAAATGGCAAGTAAATACACGAAAAAATGTTCATCATCAGTACTCATTAGAGAAATGCAAATTAAAACTACACTGAAATTCCATCTCACTCCTGAAAGACTGGCCAGGCAAGAAAACCACCAATAACAAATGCTGGAGAGGCTGTGGGGAAAAGGAACTCTCCTGCACTGTTGGTGGGATTGTAGACTGGTGCAACCATTGTGGAGCTCAGTGTGGAGATTTCTCAAAAAGCTGGGATTGGAAGTCCTATTTGTTCCAGCTATTCCACTTCTATGCATCTTCCCAGAACTGAAAGCATCATACCACAGTGATATATGTGCACCCATGTTTATAGCAGCACAATTTGTAATAGCCAGATCTTGGAAACAACCTAAGTGTCCATCAACTGAGGAATGGATAAAAAAAAGTTGTGGTATTTTTATACAATCAAGTACTACTCAGTTATAAAGATGGATCACTTTGAGATATTTATAAATAAATGAACGCAGCTTGAGACCATACTCATAAGTGAAATAAATCAAACTCACATGTATGAATACCGAATAGTTTCCCTGGTATAAGAAATGGTAAGAATACATAAAATTATGTGGTAATCATGATTCCCCATTATATTGCCTTGAAGCCTTAGAATGTTTTCATTCATTAATTGGAATGGTTTTATTCTGGGTTGTTTGATTTTATTGTCTGTGATGGAATGAGCAGCTATTTTGAAGAAAACAAGACATCATGTGCTAGTGCTGATTTAATATCATCTTGCCTTGAAGTCCCATCAAGCTTTTGTTCTTCTGTCTCCATCAGTTTTATCATGTTGTATCTTACTGGATTTTATTATATTTGATAGTACAAATAAAGATTTTTATAGACAAGGAGATAATATAGAAACCATTGTTCATTTTCTGTTAGTTGGTTCTAAATACCCAGTAATACTTTCATCCTCTTGAATGGTTTTACACTGTCTTGATATGTTTGATGCTATAGTATACAAATGTATACTCAAATATTTCAAGAAAAGAGACACTATGGTAACTACTATTAAGTTGGGTTATCTTGTGGTGAAATACTATGTTGATTAAATTGTTCTGTTCTGACCTGTGCTGTTGTGTTGTTATGTCCTCTTTTATCTCAATCTCCTTTTTTATTTATTTATTTTTGTTTTTTTAATTAAGGGAAAAAATGCTTGATAGTACCAAGTTTGAAAGTACAGGCAACAACTATGAAGACAATAAGATTCATTGTGACACCCATTCTGGTTGACTATTATCTTCTTTTGAAGTCCTCTAAGGTTTTATTGGTCTTATTCTTTACTGTTTTGTTCAATTTTATTATAACTGATGATATAGGCAATTCTTTTCAAGATAACAAGAGACATTATGGTAACCATTGTTGATCACCTTGTATTTTGTTTTTACATTATGTATTATGTCCATCCTTTTGATTTGACTGACTCTGTCCTGGTATGTCACATTTGGTTTTACTTTCTTCAAAAAAAAAAAAGTAATAAGAACTGTGGGAGTAATAAAACCCAAAATGTGTAATTGTCATTGTACAAAAGAAAGGAAAAGAAAGTTCTCTAAGAGATATAATTGCATATATATTTAAGTGTATAAGATAGATAACCATATTACTGAGTTTTGTTGGATCATTGAACAAAACTGTTTGCAGTCTCACTGTTTGAAAGTCCCCTCTATATGCTTTAATTTTGTAACTTCAAACAACTATTTCTAAGATGACAATATGTAATTAACTAGTGATTTCCTACTGTTTATTTTTTCTGAAATTCTGTATAACTTGTACCCTTTTTCTGTTTTTTTTTCTTTTTTCTCCTTAAATAAAATTTTAAAAAATTAAGGGAGAAAATAAAAATAGCAGGATATATTATAGTAACCATTTTGATTTCCTATTAACTTGATTTGAAGCCCTGCATTGCTCTCACCATCTTGTTTTGACTGATTTTACTCTATCTGCTTTGTTTGATAGTATCAAGCTTGAGGGTATAGGCAACTACTTTGAAGACAGTAAGATTCACTATGATGCCCATTCTGATTTGACTATTATCTTCTTTTGAAGTCCTGTAATGTCTCCAGTGTTTATGTTTTATTGGTTTTGTTCTGTACTGTTCTGTTAAATTTTATTATAACTGATGATGTAGGCAATTCTTTTTAAGATAGCAAGAGGCATTATAGTAACCATTGTTGATCACCTTGTATTCTGTTTTTACATCATGTACTATGCCCATGCTTTTGATTTGACTGACTCTCTTTTGTTTTGTCACATTTGGTTTTATTTTCTTCAAAAAAAGTAATAAGAACTTGGGAGTACTAAAACCCAAAATGTGTAATTGTTATTATAAAAAAGAGAGGAAAAGAAAGTGCTCTAAAGGATATAACTGCATGTATATTTAAGTGTGTAAGATAGACAACCATATTGCTAAGTTTTTGTTGGATCATTGAGCAGAACTGTTTGCAGTCTCACTGTTTGAATGTCCACTTTGTATGCTTTAATTTTGTAACTTGAACAACTGTTTCTAAGATGACAATATGTAATCTATTAACTAGTGATTTTTTACTGTTGATTTTTTGAAATTCTGTATTACTTGTGCCCTTTTTCTGTTTTTTTCTCTTAAATTAAATTTTTAAAAATCTTATATTGTTCTTTGCATGCTCTTGAAAGTGATATTCCCCTGATCACTTGTTATTTTTAGGAGATATTTTCTTTTGTGATTGTTTGCCATGATCCTGTTTTGAAGGTCTGATAGTCTATCTTCTCTTTCATTCATGCAGTTTTAAATATTTTTAATGGAATTTTGAATTTCCTGGATATCTGTTTGAATCTGTTTCATGCACTCTTTTTCTGTTCCATGTTGGGCATCGATGGTTTCCATAATTTTCCTATACTCCTCTATTTTTTGTGTATGTCTACTCTAGATTTGCTGAGCAAGTCCTTCATTAGTGCCATCATTTCCTTTTTAACCTGAAACATTATTTGTGATCTAATATTTTTCTATAGACTCATGGATTTCTTTCTTTACTTCTATTGCAATCATTTCAGAAGTTTCAAGTGTGTGTCTTACATTTTCCTCCACCTCATTGTCTCCTGGCCTTCTGGGTGGGCAGGAGATCTAGGGTTGCATTTTGTTCCTGTGTCTTGTCATTTTCTATTTTTTAAACTTTTATTTTGTTTTCTGTGTTGATTTTTTATGTTTTTATAGTAGATATCTTTATCACTAGTATCAAGGCATCCCTAGGAAGTGTCTATTCTTCAGGGATGTCTTCCATGTGTAGGAGTATGGTGCATTGATAACTGCTGGTCAACTTGTTGTACCAGTTGAACTGAATCAGTGTGGTGATGCTTGTAGATGGCCCACTTGAGGATTGTTACCAACATAAAAAGTAGACCTAGAGAAAAGGAGTGTTGTTGTTTGATGCTGTTGATTATCCTGCTGCCATGAGTTCTCCTGGAGGTGTTTGTTGAGCTTCTTTCCTGATATGAACTTGGCTGTCTTATTGTCAGAGGTGCGCAGGACCTTGTTGTCACTCATGGCTGTGGTTCACTTTGTGGGTGCTCTGCTCCTTACTTTGAGCATTGCCTACTGGATCTGGTGCAGAACACTCAGCCTACTGGCACAGATCCTTCATCCCACTAGCACAGACTTTCTAGCTTCCACCACTGAGTTCGGGGATTTTCCAGTGCAGATCCATGAAACAGACTTGTGTGAGTCATTGTCATGGGCTGTAGGTCTTCAGATGAACTCATGCAGGATATTGCCATGGGAATTTAGGCCTTCAGCTGGATTCTCTAAGTCTTTAGTGTGTGGACATATTTCTTGCACTTTCTCTGTATTTACTCTTTGGATGATCATTATAAATAATACTCTAAATTATGTGCCCTGTATTGTCCTGTTCTCCTTGTAATCCCTGACTATAATAAGGAGGGTGTTAGCTTTTGTGTTTATCCCCAAATTTTACCTTCTCAATTTATTGGGGATAAGATGTTAGTATCTATTTGGTTTAGTTCCCAGTCCTTTGGTACTGGGATGTGGTGAACATTATTATCCCAGAGCTTTCCAATATTATCATACAAAGGAGAACAACTGATTACAACAGATCTGATACCCTAGCTAAAATAATACATTTAGCAATAACAATGGCATCAAGCAAAAATTAGAAACTGACAAACTGATAATTATCAATTTGGTATCTAGAGCCATAGGAGCAAGATCTAGAGCCATAAATTGAGAGCTTGTTTGTAAAGTGTTTCTCTTTGGTACAGTAGTTTTAGGCGGTGGCAGAGAAATTTAAGAGTGATAGTGGGGAAAACGGAGATAAATAAAGAGAAATGAATTAGAAACAAGGCTGGAGCATAATTGATCATGTAAATTTTAGTAAACTAGAGAATAAGGTAGAAGAGAAATAATAAAGGAATAAGCAAGGGATAATTGAAGATGACCAGAAGGATTAGAGAAACTATTCAGTCATAGAAAAATATGATTAAATCAATAAAGATAATTGAGGAAAAAGAGAAAGGATGAATAAATTAGAACACAAATATAGGTTAAAGACCTTTAAAACTGGAAAAGGAAATAAACCAGCAAAGAAAGAGAAAATACAATGAAATATTAATAAAACATAAACTTCCACTGGTGTCAGCCGAGACCCAAAAACTGCTTGGTGACACTGCTGATCCTGAAGTAGAGTTTGTGGTGGATGTGGGGCTGATCTTGGCCTCTAGATGTGGGGGACCAGGGCCAAAGTTTTCAACCAATACTTTCTGCATGTACCTTAGTGGCTCACCAACTCTTTACTCTTGTTTTTCTCTGCATCTCTTTCCCAGTTGCTATGCCACCCTCAGACGGACACAGGAAGACACTCCCAATCCTGCATACAGTTGGCTCCTCCTACTCATTGCACAGCCTCCCATGTTCTTCTTCCACTGACAAGACTCTACACTCTCAGGTCACTTGTTGCAGGGTGGGATGAGGTTCTGTTATATGAGTTGAACCTCTGCTCCCACAAATGCCTCCAAGGCTGCTCAATCCCCTTTCTTACTCCTCTCTTGCCTGGGGAGTTCTAACCTCTCACTCATTTCTGCAGGTGGTACAATTCTGCTTAAATTCCTCAAGGTACTGGTACAGGGCAGGAGGGGTCATGCTATTTCAATCTGTGCTTTTACCAATGCATCCACTGCCACTGCGCTGCCACTGGCACGCACCTCCACAGTAGTCTGTAACATTTTATCCAGTGAGGAAGGGTGCTGTCAGTTAATTTTATGCTGCTACAACTGGTGTGGGGACAGGCCTGGGATGCTCAGTCCCACAGTGCAAGGCTGTTTAAGTCCCTGCATCCCTCTAGCGACAGGTCATGGGAAGGGTCATGCTATTCCATTCACGATATGCCCTTGTAGCCTTTATTTAATCTTGTCCCTAGAGGTTCCAGTTAGTACTCTGGTGCACAAAAGGAAAAGAAAGAAAAGAAAAGGCTGGATGATCCTCAGGGTGAAAGCAGTTCACTCATTTCTGCATATGTCAGCAGAATTTACTACTGGGCTGTAGCATCCTCTGTGTGGAGGAAGGCAAAAGAGATATAAAAACTTATATCCCAAGTCTATCCTGTGGGACTTGGCTTATCCACACTATTTTTTTAATTTTATTTAAAGAAAGACTAAACAAAACAGAAAATAGGTAGAAATAATACATATGTTCAGAGAAAAAATAAATAGTAAGAAATCACTGGTTGATGTTTACAAATTGTTGTTTTACTAATATTTGTTCAAGATACAAAAATGGAACATGTAAAGTAGGAATTCAAACAGTGAGACTGCAAACGGTTCTGTTCAACTGTCCAACAAAAACTTAGTAACATGGCTGTCAATCCTATACACTTAAACATATGTGCAGTTATCCATATCTTCATTTATGTAGAGATTGAGATCAAATAAACCCAAGCAGGCTAATATCACTCTGAACAAAAAATAATACTATTGCTGGGTTTCACATTATGACACTCCAGGATCAGCACTAGGTATTTTAGTGTCTCTTTTTCTTCAAAGTACCTGTTCATTTCATCATGTGTCATCAGATCAGGTCTCATAAACTGTTTATAGATTCTACACATGCATGAGTCCTAATATGTATTTCTATCTTTCTATATTAGAGGGAGAAACAAAATAAAGCAAGACAAAACAAAACATGTTCCTATAGATGCTTGAAATGAAATAAACATATAAGACTGTTGTACAAAGAGTTCTACATGGTTCCTATGTTGTCTCTTGTTATCTCCAATAGAATTGGCTATATCATCAGACATAGTATAATTGAATATATCAGTACATAACAGTATTAATAAAAACACAACTTTGTATATAGTATAGAACTTCAAAAACAGGCAGTTATCAAACCAGAATGTGTATAGTAGAGTCTTGTCATGTTCAGTGTAGTTGTCTATACTCTCAGACTTGATAATATCAATCATATCAGTTTTGAATAAAACCTTCTCTGCCTCATTTCTGTTATGCTCTTCTTTTGCCATCAGTTGTCTGCTTATCTTCTTCATTCCACTTTCTGCTCCATTCATTGGCCTCCCTGCCACTATTCCTGGAATCCTAGTACTTTTCTCTCTCTCTAGAATGCCATGCAGCATTCTCTGTAGAGTTGGATTGGTGATTGTGAATTTCCCAAGTTCCTCTTTGTCTTGGAAGCATCTTGTTTCTCCATTAATTTCTAGAGACAGTTTAGCAGGGTATATCAATCTGAGGTAGAGGTTATTTTCTTTCAGGGCTTAGAATATCTCACTCCAAGCTCTTCCTGACTTGATGGTTTGTGTCGAGAAGTCTGCCATAATTCTGATGGGGGTTCCCTTGCAAGTGATCTGTTTCTTGTCTCTAACAGCTTTTAATATTCTGTCCTTATATTGAATTTGTGGGATCTTGATTATTATATGCCTGGGTGTAGCTCTGTTTTGGTTGTAGGTGGCTGGAGTTCTGTATGCCTCATACATCAGAATATCATTTCCTTTTCCTATGTTTGGGAAGTTTTCCTTAATTATTTCTGTGAATAAACTTTGTAGTTCTTTTGTTTGTACTCCTGCTTCTTCATTCACATTCTTTATTCTCAAGTTATAGATCCTTTTGTCATCTTCTAGCCTTTGTATTGTTACTGCTTATTTCCTTGTTGGTTTTAAAAAGTTTTCCCTTTCATACTCCCACATTGCAAAATTGTCCTCCAGTTTGGATAATCTATCCTTAGTTTCTTTCAAGCTGATTTGCCATCTTTCCATAGAGTTTTTAATTTCCTGGTGATCTCTTTCAATCTGCTTCATGTAATCTATATTTTTTATATTCTTCATCAAATGGTTCTCTCCTTTGAGTTCCTCCCTTCTTCTGTCTGTGTCTGCTTGAGGGATGCTTAATATCTCTTTTATTAATCTTCCTATATCTTGCTTTACTTGGCTAAATATTTCACTTTTGAACTTGTCTATGAGGTCCCAAATATATCTCTTTATGTCCATGTCTGACATTGCATGCTTGCTGTTCTCATTCTCCTTTGTATTTACCTGTCCTGGGTCAATGTTCTCAGGATTAGGACCTGGCGTCTTCTTGTTGTTGCTTCCTCTTCCTATCTTTTTTGCTTCTTCCAGGAGGCCCCAGTTTCTTTCTTTGTTGGTTACAATTCTTCTGAAGCACACTGGCTAGATGACCCTTCCTGCTACCATATGCCACTGAGTTACAGACAGGGACACCATATGTGTCTGGATCAGTCAAACTTCTGGATCAGTCAAACTTCTGAGGCTTCACTGCGTTAGAGTGGTTAGTGTGCGCCACTGCTGTAGGTACTTGATTTCAGATAACCTATTGGGTTTCAGCTAGGTCATTGACCCAGGCCTAGCTCACTCCATCAATCCCTTTCGGGAAAGGAACAATTGACTGAAGTCACTTCTGCCCCTTGTCTTTGCCAGTCCTGCCCAGTCCCAGAATGTCATCCGCCAGAGCTCCTCTATTTACGGAATGGCTCCACTGCCATCACTCATCACAGGTTGATGTAGGCACCCTGCCAACTCAGCTCTCATTCAGCTTGCCAACCCCCGAACTCAATGTAACTGTGTCTCCAGTGAGTCGAAGCAGCGGGACCTCTGCAAGTCGCAGCAGGACCTCAGATGATCGGCAAGTCACCTTAATTTCTTCTTGGGACAAGAGAATTCATCTCCCTCTGTTTGGGGCTCCCCACTCTGTATTACGTTGAATTCTAAGTTGACTATCTCAGGGAGCCTCTATAGCCAGTTGTTATCTATCCACCATCTTTTCAAGAATCTTATCTACACTATTTTAGTCTATTTTTTTCTTTTTCTTCTTTTAAACTTCCTAGTATGGTAGTTCTGTTCCATTCATAGTCAGGCAACTCACCAGCAGCCCTCAGGGCTGGATGGCCATTTTGTTAAGCCCTATGTAAGGTCATTACAATAAATGTCTTGCTGGATATGTGATTGCTCTCCTTGTGGAGTATGTCAGCACTTCCTTAGGGGTATCCCCATTTCAAAGAGATGATTGAAAGAATCTACAAGACTATACTGATGAGTTATGAAAGAGTTCAATGGTTCATAGTTGAGCCTACCATTATGAGTTTACTGAGTGGCTTATAATACTCTCAATGATCTTGGTTGGACATAAGTGAATTTTTCTAACAATGACCCTGAAGCCTCTATACAGGCAAGTAAGACCCTATTAAATATGAGTAAGAGTCCTATCCTGAGGACCAACAACCATAGATATCAAGATGGCTATTTTCAGATATGGAATGATTATATATGGTTACCCCTCACTATAGACATCTTAGTAGAAAGGCTCTTTTATGTTGGGAACAAAAAAATCACTCCTATTCTCATTGGTCAGACTCTACTAAATACTTGGAATGGATACCTCCCAAACAATGTGCATACACAATAACTTTCCACCCTGAAGACTAGTTTGCAACAAACTGGCTTAATTGCTCTGGAATTAAATGGAAAGCCCCCAGTGGTACTCATGGGTCCTATGGAACCAATCTGTAGCCCTGACTACCCCCTAAATAGGTAGCAAGATGCACACTGGAATTTGTGTGGTTCAAGGCAGGAGTGTAAAAAGTATTGACAAATCTCCAAACTTACCCCACCATGACATCGGTGTGTTTCACTGATATGATCATTTGGATTTTATCTTTAATCCTTCCCTAGGGTAGAGGACAACATAAAACACATCAAGACCTTAACTAACTATACTCAGTGGGCCTTAATTGATACTGTATTGGTCTCTATCTCCTAAATGAAGATGTAAAACTAATGAAGCCAGCAGTCCTCCAAAATCAAATGGCACTAAACATTCTAACAGCAGCACAGAAAAGCAATTGTGCAGTTGAAAAAGACTTAAAGTTATATAGATACCCAAAATAAGAACACCTGGTGCCTACTAGGGACCATTAGATAGATATCCCTAGAGTATCTCAGACTACCAGTCACAACTACAATCCTCTTCAGCCACAAATAGCCAGAACAGTCTTCATCCCTTGCCCCCTCCTGGAACTTAGGGGTAGTTCTTCAGATGAGGGAATGTTATATAGACAGTAGGTAGTCAGACAAGACTGTGAAGCCTTGAAAGTTCAGAGTAGCAGACAGCTTGGTGGGAGGTATGTTCATTGAAGACTAGACTTCAAAAAAAGGAGGAACTACCCATATACTCTCCCTAGAGATGAAAAACAGTGACTGGTATTCTAAATAGGCATCACACCGTAACCAACCCCTTCCAAGGAAGTCTTGTCCACCCCATGTGCACTTGCTATATGTCTTGCTTCCACATTTGATCCTCATTTAATTGATATTACCTAAGCAACTATTCTTGCTGTAACATTACTGGCTTGTCACACTCACACTCATCCTATGATTTTCCAGTTGGATCAATATTTCCTATGTAACTCTACTCGCAATGTTATTGATTGATTATAGTTCTGTCCCACTTTAAACTCACCTCACTTTGTGGTTTTGCTCTATAAAACTCTCTTGAGAAGTGGGATTCCAGGCAACCCACTTTCTCAGTCCCCTTCTTTCCCTCTTTGACATAAGCATTCTTTCTCTCATTATACTCTTCCTACCCTGAAAAAAATCAAATATTATGATACTTACATGATATCATTTAAAACATAAGATTATAAGAAGATTAAAATAACTGAATGAAAAAATATATCATGCAATAATAGATAAAGAAAAGATGGTTGGTGGCATTAGTAGTAAGCAAAAATACTATATGGAGAAATAAGCACTACTAGGAGTAAAGAGTTTCTGCTCTTTAGTTTCTTTTTACAATTAGTTTGTACTAATCACAAAATACTTACTAGAATTACATAACAATTCTAAATTTATATGTATATAGCAGCCTCAAAATAAGTAGACTGAAACTTAGTTAAACAAATGGACCACATTACTCTATCCCAGTAATTGATAGAACAAAGAATTTTATACAGAACAATACCACCATCCCAAAAGTCAAATTTAGAATTCTAAACTCTATGGTTTTTTCAAATACACAAAGAAAATGTATAAACAGAATATATAATGGGTTACAAAGCAAATCTGAACAAATTTTAAAGGATGAAAAATACACAGAGCATATCCCATAGCTATAATGCAATTAAGTGAAAAATCAATAACAAAAAGGAAAATAGAGCAAATTGTGAAATGATGGAAAAATTAATAAATAAATTCATTTAACCAATAGTTCCAAGAACAAAGGAAAATGTGAATTATAGAATATTTTATTTAAACAATAACAAAAATACTGCATATCAAAACTTATAGAATACATGAAAGTAGTACCAAATAAGAAACGTATTTTTAAAAAATTATAATCTAATAAATCATTTCAGGAAGTTAGAATACATTCAAAAAATTAACTGTAAATAAGTTAGAAGGGATGAAAATGTAAAATATTAGCATAAATTGATAAAACAGAAAATAAACATGATTTTGAACAAAACATAGAAGTCACAAAATGATATATTCCATAATAATAATTACATAGAAACAAATACAAAAATAACTACATCACACAAGTTGTCCAGGAAAAACAAATAATTTGGAATACAGAGATAAATGAATATCTTCAAACAGAAATTATACCCAAGTATCAGCTTACCTAAGGAAGGAAGATGGGGTTATTTTACACTCTAGTACGTAGAATTCAATCAAATATGTAAACAAATACTAAGTATTAACTATAGTGCAAAAGTATTAAGCACCTGAAAGTCACAAGCAAAAGAGAATTTCATTCCCCTGGACAGGCTATTCTCTTAAGATATCTCTTGAGCTCACAAGAAAAATTGGGTCAGCAGAAAATGATAGAAATCCCTCAATGCTGTGTTAGAAGACAGGAATGCCCATAGCTGTACAGAAGGTATGAAGTCCCCCCTAATTTCCTCACCATTAAAAGACAAAAATAGCTGTTACTCTGATACCAAAAACACCAATGGCATATAAGGAAAGCAAAAAAGAAACATAATTTTCATATAAAGAGCCATAGAAATTCTTAATACAATATCAAAAAACTAATTCCAGTGAAACATAAAAGGATAATTCATTATGACCAAATGAATTTTATCCTACCAGTACAAGGTTGGTTCAACTTTTTAAAATCAATATAATTCACCACAGAGACTAATGAAGAAAATTTGTACAATTACAATTTTGTGTAGATATTGTATTGTGTGGATACTGAAGAAGCATTCAACAAAATTTAAAATCCATTTATGATGTCTTAAAAAGAAAGGAAAATTATCAGAGAACTAGAAGTAAAAAGGAACCTTTTATAGATGTATAAATACATCTATAAAAACGTATAGCTATCATCACACTTTATGGTAAAGTTTGTACATTTCTTGCTAAGATAAGGAGAAAGATTAAGATATTGTTAAAATCTCCTGCTTAACATTGTACTGAAATTTCTAGCTAGAATCACAAGGCAAGAAATAGAATTTAAAGGGATAGAGACTGAAAAAGATGAAATAAAACACTTATAAAAGGCATGATTATCAAAAATAGCAAAATCCTAAAAGGATCTTTATAAAACAACTACTAATAAGTGATCTATGCAAGATTACAGGTTACAATGTCATATGCAAAAATTACTTGTAGTTCTTTATACTACCAATATAACAGCTCTTAAAGCATCAGTTGGAAAACCTTACAAACTGAGGCACAAATATAAGAAAATTAATTCCAGATTTGTACTTTAGAAATTACTGGGGGAAAACATCAAATAACTTCTCAGTTAAGGGGAAGATATGTTATGCCAATGGATTGGAAGTCAATATTATTAAGATCCTACAAAATAAACTGTAGATTCAATAGAAATTCACTCAAAATACTATAGGATTAATTTGGTATAGTGATGCAATCCAGCACTTGGGAGGCTGAGGTGAGAGGATTGCCATCAGTTCAAGGCCAGGTTGAACTACATAGTAAGTTCAAGGCCAGCCTGCACTAAAATGTGAGACACTTTCTCAAAAAAGAAAACAAAAGAGCAGGTCCAGTGTGGGCACATGCTAGCAAGCAAAACAGGCCAGGGACAGCAGGCTTGGCACAGCACATATGGGCAGGCAGTACCTAAAGTGTGGGAAACTCCAAAGCAGCAGTGAGAATATGAACCAGCAGCTGGTGATTTAGATGAACAGGTGTTGTTCTCTGGCTCCCAGACAAGCAGAACTGAAGAAGGCAAGCAGAGCTGTCATTCCATATCAAAGGGCTGGAGGGGAGCCCCAGCAATGGAAGACCAGTCTCAGCCCCCAAAACCAGAGATCAAGATCAGCCCCATATGCAGCACAAATTCCACTGCAAACTTGGCCAGCATTGAGCTGTGGACACTAAAGGCATATTACTATTTTTCTTTTTGTTTGTTTGATTGACTTTCATTTTTCTGTCTGCTTGGTGTTTTTTCTTACTTTTTTCACAATATAGGTTCTTTACTTTCCTTTTTGTTTTTTACTATCCATCTTTTTCTCACTTTCCTCTCTTGAACTTTATAAATTTTGTGATATTTTCAAGTAAATGAACATCAACTTTCTGGCTCACATTAATACTCTGCTTTCTCTTTCATGCTTTCTTTTCTTTGTTTTCATTTCTCAAAACTTGAGTGATCATTCTTTTCCATTTGGCCTCAATTCTATTAAATTTGACCTTATTCATCTCTCTTTTTCTCTTATGTGCCTTAAATTCCCACCACCACATCAGGGGTAAAATCACTCTGCAAAGGGAAAACTCCTTGCATATAACTTCCTGTGATATGTTGGACTTTGTTTTACAACTGTAAAATTTGCTCCTGTGCATAAGGCATCAAGTTAATAGTTATCACAATTTGTCAGTATCTAGAATGTGCTTGATACTATTATTATTGCATCAAGTAACAGGAATTCATACCTATTATAATCCATTTTTCCCTTATATGACAATACTATGATTCTCTTGGGCCATAACCATCACCATAATCCTGTTCCAAAGGACTAGGTGCTGAGCCAAATGGATAGCAACTTCTCATCCTTAGTAAATTGGCAAGGTAGGTTCTTGGGATAGATCCAAAGACCAAGAATCGCCTACATCTAGAAGACATCCCTGAGGAACAGATATTTCCTATGGAAGCCTTGATACCAATGATAAAGCTTTCAAGTAAAAGAAATCTACAAGCATCAGCAGAGAAAACAAAATAAAATAGAAAATGACAAAACACAGAAGAAAAAATGCAACCCTGGGCCTCCAGCCCATCCAGGACAAGCCCACAGCACAATGAGATAGAGGAAATCAGTATCTACCCACTGGAACTTTCTGAAATGATAGCAGCAGAAGTGAAAAAACTAATGGAAGAGGCTATACAAAAAATAACCTCTCAGTTTGAAAAAGAAAATAAAAAATAAATGATGATCAAAATGAAAGATATTAGAGCAAACACTGATTTAAAAAAATAGAAGAGCTCAGACTGAGAAAAGATGGCAGATAGATAACAACAGCTACAAAGGCTGTCTGAGATAGCCAGCTTAGATTCCAGGAATGGTGCAGCATGGGGAGTCCTAAGCAGAGGGAGATATACCCTGCCAACCCAGGAATGAATTAAGCTGAGAGAAACCAAATGGAAATGTAGTCCCAGTGCTATAATTGGAACAGCTAAAGTCTCGGTGCCGCTGCTTGAACTCATGGATTGAACTTGCTACCACTGCCATGCCTGAATTGACACAGCCGGGATAGCCTGCTAGTTTCAACTCACTGGAGACATGAACATTCTGAGAGCAGGAATCAGCAAACTGAATTGAGAGCAGAGCTGGCAGGGAACCCTGCATGGACCTGTGGTGAGTAAAAGGAATAAAGACCCTTCCATAGACAAAGAGGCTCCAACTGAAGACACTCTGGGACTGAGCAGACAGGCCGGAACAAGGCGCTGCAGGGACTTCAGTCACATATTCCCCTCTCAAACAGGATTGGTGGGGAGTGCTTGACCTGAGTGATGCCACGGACTGAGGCCCAATAGGCTGCCCAAACCAGGTCTCTACGCCTGGAAGTACATCCTAATTCAGTGAAGCCTCCAGTACATTGACCCAGAGGGGCAGACCCAATATAGGCTGCCCAGGTCTGTACCTCCTAGTACACTGCAGTGTGTGGGACCACCTAGTCAGCACACTTCAGACAAACTGAAACTGACAAAGAAAGAAACTGGGCCTCCTATATATGCCTGTATGGAAGGAACAAAAAATAAGAGAAGAGGAGGGAACAAGAAAGGGTCCTCAGTCCCCAATCCTGAGAACACTGATCCAGGAAAAGTAAATGCAAAGGAGAATGAGGACAGAAAACATGCAATATCAGGCATAGCACCAACAGACATAAAGTGATATCTTTAGGGACCTCACAGACAAATTCAAAAGTGAAGTATTTAACCAAGTAAAGCAAGATATAAGTAGAATAGTTAAAGACATGCTAAGCACCTGCCAAGAAAAAACAGATGGTAGAATGGAAGAAAAAGGGGGGGGGGACTTTTTGATGGAGAAAATAGAGAAGACATAAAATACGTGAAGCAGGTTCAAAGAGATTACCAGGAAACTAAAAACTCTATTGAAAGCTAGCATAACAGCTTGAAAGAAACTAAGGATAGATTATCTGAACTGGAGGACAGATTTGTAATGTGGGAGCAAGAAAGGAAAAACTTCTTAAAAATAACAAGAAAACAAGCAGTAACAATACAAAGGCTAGAAGATGACAAGAGAATCTATAACTTAAGAATAAAGAATGTGAAAGAAGAAGCAGGGCTACAAACAAAGGAACTGAAAAGGCTATTCACAGAAATAAAGAAAACTTCCCAAACATAGGAAAAGAAAAAGATGCTCAGATGTATGAGGCATACAGAACTCCAGCCACCTACAATCAAAAGAGAACTATGCTCAGGCATATAATAATCAAGATTCCAGAAATCTAATATAAGAACAGGATATTAAAAGCTGTCAGAGACAAGAAACAGATCACTTACAAGGGAACACCCATCAGAATTACAGCAGACTTCTCGGCACAAACCATCAAATCTTGAAGAGTGTGAAGCAAAATAATCCAAGTCTTGAAAGACAATAACCTCCAGCCAAGTTGACATATCCTGCACAATTGTCCCTAGAAATTAATGGAGAAACAAGGTGCTTATAAGATAAAGAGGACATGGGGGAATTCGCAATCACCAACCCTACTCTACAAAGAATACTGCAGGACATTCTAAAGAGAGAGAAAAGTACCAGGATTCCAGAAACAATGGCAGAGAGGCCACAATGAATGGAGCACAAAGCAAAATGAAAAAGACAGACAACTAATGACAGAAAAAGAGGACAACAGAAATGAGGCAGAGAAGGTTGGATATAATTTCTAATATAGATGGCCTAAACACACTCACTTAAGGGATAAAAGAGAGAATCACAGGCAGAGTGGATAAAGAGGTAGGGTCCACTGAGAGGCCCTTTATAGGAAATATAATTATCCTGAAGAAGGTTATATGGACCTAAATCAAATATGAGAAAATGGAACTCAATGTGATAGGGAACCAGAGAGTAACAGGGGTAACTGGACCAGTATTTATGGATAGGTTGAACAGACAGGCTTTAATAAATGAAGAAATATGGTGTGTCTGGAAGACTGTGGATATCTCAGCAAGCAGGGAGGGATCGCAGTTTCCTGAGGCACCACGGCCTGTGGTGAGTGCTCAGCGCACTCGGCCCAAATCCCAGACTGTTCTGGACCCTCCAGGCTTCCGGGTGCAGTGAAGTGGAGAAGTGGGTTTGAGGCCTCTACATCCTCCTCCCAATCCTGGCTGCACTTAGAGAACTGCTGAGCTTCCAACGGGTGGGCAGGCCCACACTATCCCCGGAGCCCAGCCTATTTGGGCCTCCTGCACCTAGCCATCGGTGTGCAGAGGAGGGGCTGGGCAGATTTGGGGCGCCTGCATCAGCCTCCCTGTGTGTCTAGAGGACTGTGGATGTCTCAGCAGGCGGTGGAGCATCACGGGTTCCGGAGGCCCTGCAGCCTGTGGTGAGTGCTCAGCACACTCTGCCCAGAGCCCAGACTGTTTGGGTCCCTCCAGGCTTCCAGGTGCAGTGAAGTGGAGAGGTGGGTTTGAGGCATCTACATCTGCCTCCACACCCCCGCTATGATTGGAGATCTGTGGAGCTTCAAAGGGGCAGGTGGGCTCACAGTGTCCCTGAGGCCCAGCTTGTCTGGAACTGCAGAGTTCTGAGCAGGTAGAGGAGGGCCATTGGTTCTGCAGGCCTAGTGGCTTGGGGTAGTGTGGTGCCAGAGTTTCAGTAGCTGCAAACATAGAAGGAGATTTCCAACAGATCCTGAGGAAGCTTTCAAATAACACTTGAAAGACAGAAATATAGGAAAATGACAAAACAAAAGACCAAATTACAACCTCAAACCTCCAGCCCATCTCAAGAAACCCTAGGAGCAATGTATATAGAAGAAACTATATGCCATTCACCTCAAATATTGGACACAATAGCTACTGAAATTAACAAGCAACTTCAGGAAGCTTTAAAGAAACTCAAACTCTAAATAATCTCCCAGGTAAAAGAAGAAATGATAAAAGAAATGAAAGAGATTCTGAGTATATCTAAAAAAAAAACAGATAAAAAATTGGAGGAACTAAACAAAAAGATAGAATCCCTAGACGAGCAATATAAGAAACAAACAGAATACATAATGCAGATGCACAGAGATATACAGGAAATAAAAATCTCCACTGAAAGTTGTAAAATCCGTCTTAATGAAAGTGAAGATAGAATTTCAGACCTTGAAGACAGGATTGCAGCTAGTGAACAGGAAAGGAAAGATCTCTTAAAAATAACAAGGAATCAGGAAACAACAATTCAACAACTGCAAGATGATGCAAAGAAAAATAACATAAGATTGATATGGATTAATGAAAAAGAAGGAGACAACATAAAGGATGTCAAGAGGATATTTAGAAAACTAATAGCTGAAAATTTCCCAAGCATGAGATCAGAAACTGACATCAGGATCAGTGAAGCATATAGAACTCCAAATAGTCATAACCAAAATAAAACTACACCCAGACATATAATAATCACCATCCCAGAAATCCAACACAAGAATAGATTATTAAAAGCTGTCAGAGAGAAAAGACAGATCACTTATAAAGGAAAACCTATCAGAATCACAGCAGACTTCTCAGCACAAAAATAAAGTCAAGAAGAGCATGGAGTGAAGTATTCCAGATCCTAAAGCAAAATGATTTCCAACCTAGACTGATATATCCTGCAAAACTATCATTCAAAATTGATGGTGAAATATGATACTTCCATGACAAAGAACAGCTGAAGAACTTCATGAACACCATATCAACCCTGCAAAAAATATTGAAAGACAGTTTAGATACACAAAGGAAAAAACCACTAAGCAAAGCAGATAATTAAACAGAACAGAAAGATAAAGATGCAACAGCAGAGAGATAACATGCCAACAATAAACCAGCATTTAACAGTAATAACCATTAATGCAAATGGTCTCAATGCACCAATCAAAAGAAACAGACTAGCAGAATGGATCAAGAAACAAAATCCAACCATATGTTGTTTATAGGACACCCATCTAACCCAGAAGGATACTCACAGACTGAAAGTCAAAGGATGGAAAACAATACTCCATGCAGCAGGAATCCAAAAAAAGGCAGGAGTAGCCATTCAGTTTGCAGACGTGAACTTTAAACCAACAATGACCATAAAGGACAAAGAAGGTCACTACATACTCGTAAGGGGAAACTACAAGAGGAAGAGATAACTATCTTAAATATATACGCACCAAACTCCAGAGCACCCAGTTATATAAAACAACTATTAACAGAAATTAAAACTCGAGATCTGGGGTGCCCTCACTGGCCTCTCTGCGTGTCTGGAGGACTCTGGATTTCTGCGCCCAGACTGCTGGAGTTCCCTCAGGCTTCCAGGTGCAGTGAAGGAGAGAGGTGGGTTTAAGGCTTCCACATCAGCCTCCCCATTCCCGGCTTCATTTGGAGACCTGCTGAGCTCCCAATAGGTGGGCTGGCCCACACTACCAGCCTAGCCCAGCCTGTTTAGCTGCCACGCCTGGCCACAGGTCTGCAGAGGAGGAGCTGGGCAGATCTGGGGTGCCCTCACTGGCCTCTCTGCGTGTCTGGAGGACTGTGGATATCTCTGCAACCAGGGAGGGTCCACAGGTTCCTGAAGCACTGCGGCCTGTGATGAGTACCCTAACCCGACTGCGATTGAAGAACTGTGGAGCTTCCAAGGGGCAGGTGGGCGCACAGTGTCCCTGAGGCCCAGCTTGTCTGGAACTGCGGAGTTCTGAGCAGGCAGAGGAGGGCCACTGGTTCTGTAGGCCTAATGGCTTGGAGTAGCGCGGCACCAGAGTCCCAGTAGCTCCAAACATAGAAGGGGATTTTCAACAGATCCTGAGGAAGCTTTCAAGTAACACTTGAAACAGAGAAATATAGGAAAATGACAAAACGAAAGACCAAATTACAACCTCAAACCTCCAGCCCATCTCAAGAAACCCTAGGAGCGATGTATATAGAAGAAAATATATCCCATCCACCTCATATATCGGACACAATAGCCACTGAAATTGACAAGCAAGTCCAGGAAGCTTTAAAGAAATTCAAACTCGAAATAATCTCCCAGATAAAAGAAGAAATGATAAAAGAAATGAAAGAGATTCTAAATATATCTAAAGAAAACACAGATAAAAAATTGGAGGAACTAAACAAAAAGATAGAATCCCTAGACGAGCAATATAAGAAACAAACAGAATACATAATGCAGATGCACAGAGATATACAGGAAATAAAAAACTCCACTGAAAGTTGTAAAAACCGCCTTAATGAAAGTGAAGATAGAATTTCAGACCTTGAAGACAGGATTGCAGCTAGTGAACAGGAAAGGAAAGATCTTTTGAAAATAACAAGGAACCAGGAAACAACAATTCAACAACTGCAAGACGATGCAAAGAAGAATAACATAAGAATGATAGGGATTAATGAAAGAGAGGGAGACAACATGAAGGATGTCAGGAGGATATTTAGAGAAGTAATAGCTGAAAATTTCCCAAGCATGAGATCAGAAACTGACATCAGGATCAGTGAAGCATATAGAACTCCAAATAGTCATAACCAAAATAAAACTACACCCAGACATATAATAGTCACCATCCCAGAAATCCAACACAAGAATAGATTATTAAAAGCTGTCAGAGAGAAAAGACAAATCACTTATAAAGGAAAACCTATCAGAATCACAGCAGACTTCTCAGCACAAACGATAAAGTCAAGAAGAGCATGGAGTGAAGTATTCCAGATCCTAAAGCAAAATGATTTCCAACCAAGACTGATATATCCTGCAAAACTATCATTCAAAATAGATGGTGCAATACGATACTTCCATGACAAAGAACAGCTGAAGAACTTCATGAACACCAAACCAACCCTGCAAAAAATATTGAAAGACAGTTTAGATACACAAAGGAAAAAACCACTAAGCAAAGCAGATAATTAAACAGAACCGAAAGACAAAGATGCAACAGCAGAGAGATAACATTCCTACAATTAACCAGCATTTAACAGTAATAACCATTAATGTAAATGGCCTCAATGCACCAATCAAAAGAAACAGACTAGCAGAATGGATCAAGAAACAAAATCCAACCATATGCTGTTTACAGGAAACCCATCTAACCCAGAAAGATACTCACAGACTGAAAGTCAAAGGATGGAAAACAATTCTTCATGCAGCAGGAATCCAAAAAAAGGCAGGAGTAGCCATTCTGTTTGCAGACAACGTGAACTTTAAACCAACAATGACCATAAAGGACAAAGAAGGTCACTACATACTCGTAAGGGGAAAACTCCAAGAGGAAGAGATAACTATCTTAAATATATACGCACCAAACTCCAGAGCACCCAGTTATATAAAACAATTATTAACAGAAATGAAAACTCAAATTATCAGTAACACAATTGTAACAGGAGACCTTAATACACCACTGACACCAAGGGACAGATCAACCAGACAGAAAATGAGCAAAGAAATAACAGAACTGAATCACACCTGTGAACAAATGGGTTTGATAGACATATACAGAATGTTCCACCCAACAACATCAGAATACACATTCTTCTCAGCAGTACATGGATCATTTTCTAAAATAGACCATATATTAGCTCACAGAACATATTTAAGCAAATGCAAAAGAGTTGAAATCATCCCTTGCATATTATCGGATCATAGCGCTCTGAAATTAGAAATTAATGACAAAGGATACTGCAAAAATTCCGCAAACACATGGAAACTAAATAACACACTCTTGAGTAATCAGTGGGTCACAGAAGAAATTAAAGAAGAAATTAAACAATACCTAAAAGAAAATGAAAATGCAGATACAACTTACCGGAATCTGTGGGATGCAATGAAAGCCGTTCTGAGAGGAAAATTTATTGCACTGAGTTCCCACATCAGGAAAACAGAACGAATACAAGTAAATAACTTGATGCTACACCTCAAACAGCTAGAAAAAGAAGAGCAAGTCAAGCCCAAAGACAAAAGAAGAGAGGAAATTATAAGAATCAGAGCAGAAATCAATGCAATAGAGACTAAGAAAACAATCCAAAGAATCAACGAATCAAAGAGTTGGTTCTTTGAAAGAATAAATAAAATCGATAAGCCCCTAGCCAACCTTATTAAAAAAAGAAAGAAAAAGCTCAAATTCATGCAATAAGAAATGAAAAAGGAGAAATCACTACAGACCCAATAGAAATACAGAGGATCATCAACACCTATTTCGAAAACCTCTACTCTCAAAAGTTTGATAACACAGAAGAAATAGACAGATTCTTAGAAGCATATGAAGTACCAAAGCTAGATCAAGAGGATGTAAAACTGTTGAATAACCCAATCTCTGCTAATGAAATTGAGAATGTAATTGGGTCCTTGCCCACCAAGAAGAGCCCAGACCCAGATGGATTCACTGCAGAATTCTACAAGAAATATAAAGAAGACCTAATGCCGACACTCCTCAAACTATTCAATGAAATTGAAAGGGAAGCAATCCTTCCTAAGTCATTCCTGGAAGCAAATATTACTCTAGTACCAAAACCTGAGAAAGACCCAACTATAAAAGAGAACTATAGACCGATCTCCCTAATGAACACAGATGCAAAAATCCTCAATAAAATATTGGCAAATAGGATCCAGCAAATCATAAAGAAGATTATACACCATGACCAGGTGGGATTCATCCCAGGAATGCAAGGATGGTTCAACATACGCAAATCAATAAATGTAATCCACCATATCAATAAAGCCAAAAATAAGAATCACATGATCATCTCTATAGATGCAGAAAAAGCCTTCGATAAGGTCCAACACTTATTCATGATAAGAACTTTACAGAAAATTGGAATAAATGGTCTTTACCTCAATATAATAAAGGCCATTTATGACAAACCAACAGCCAGCATCATACTAAATGGCCAAAAATTGAAAGCCTTTACTTTAAAATCGGGTACAAGACAAGGATGTCCTTTATCACCACTCCTATTTAATATAGTACTGGAAGTACTAGCCAGAGCAATTAGGCAAGAAAGAGAAATAAAAGGGGTAAAGATAGGAAAAGAAGAAGTTAAATTATCATTGTTTGCAGATGACATGATACTCTACATAGAAGACCCCCTAAACTCCATTGAAATACTCTTAGATACAATAAATAAATTCAGTAATGTGGCTGGATACAAAATCAATACTCAGAAATCAATAGCATTCCTATACACGAACAACAAAATTACAGATAGGGAAATAAGAGAAACTGGACTATTCACATTAGCAAGCAAAAAAATGAAATATTTAGGAATTACTCTTACGAAAGAAGTGAAAAACTTATACAGTGAAAATTATAATACACTGAAAAAGGAAATTGAAGATGATCTCAGAAAATGGAAAGACATCCCTTGCTCATGGATAGGAAGAACAAACATTGTGAAAATGGCCATTCTCCCAAAACTGTTATACAGATTCAATGCAATCCCAATAGAAATACCATCAACATACCTTATAGATCTAGAGAAATCACTCCTAAATTTCATCTGGAACCAGAAGACACCTAGAATCGCAAAGGCAATTCTAAGCAGCAAAGACAAAGCAGGAGGCATCACAATCCCTGACTTGAAGTTATACTACAAAGCAACAGTAGTAAAATCAACATGGTATTGGAATCAAAACAGAGCTGAAGATCAGTGGAATAGATTAGAAGATACAACCACAAATACGAACACACTCAACCACCTTATTTTTGATAAAGGAGCCAAGCAGGTTCACTGGAAGAACGACAGTCTCTTTAATAAATGGTGCTGGAAAAACTGGCTCTCCATTTGCCGAAAACTAAAGCTAGACCCATGTCTATCACCATGTACTAAATTAAAATCTAAATGGGTCAAAGATCTGAATATTAAAACAGAAACACTAAATCTATTGGAAGACAAAATAGGTAGAAACCTTGGAGACATAGGAGTAGGTAAAGAATTCATGAACAGGACTCAAACCGCACGGGAAATACTTCCCAGAATCAATAACTGGGATCACTTCTTATTAAAAAGTTTCTGCATGTCAAAAGAAATCTCCAGCATAGTGAAAAGAAAACCCACAAACTGGGAAAAGATTTTAGTGAACTCTCTCTCAGACAAGGGCCTCTTGTCTAAAACATACAAAGAATTAAAGAAACTCAGACCTCCGAAATTCAAAGATCCAATCCAAAAATGGGCATCTGAGATGAATATGCAATTCTCAGATGAAGAAATGCAAATGGCAAATAAATACATGAAAAAATGCTCATCATCATTGGTCATTAGAGAAATGCAAATTAAAACCACACTGAGATACCATCTCACTCCTGAAAGAATGGCCAGGATCAAGAAAACCGACAACAAATGCTGGAGAGGCTGTGGGGAAAAAGGAACTCTCCTGCACTGCTGGTGGGAGTGTAGACTGGTACAGCCTTTGTGGAGATCTGTCTGGAGATTTCTCAAAAAGTTGGGACTGGAAATCCCATTTATTCCAGCTATTCCACTTCTAGGCATATTCCCAGAAGAACTGAAAGCATCATACCACAGTGATATATGTGCACCTATGTTTATAGCAGCACAATTTGTAATTGCCAGATCTTGGAAACAACCCAAGTGCCCATCAACTGAGGAATGGATAAAAAAGTTGTGGTATTTCTATACAATGGAGTATTATTCAGCTATAAAGAAGGATCACATTGAGATATTTATCAATAAATGGGCACAGCTTGAGACCATACTCATAAGTGAAATAAATCAATCTCGCATGTGTGAATACCGAATAGTTTCCCTAATGTAAGTAATGATTCAAATATATAAAAATATGTGGTAATCATGATTCCCCATTAGGTGGCCTTGAAGCCTTATAAAGTTTTCACTCATTAATTAGAAAGGCTTTATTCTGGGCTTCTTGATATGAAAATATTTGAAGCTAGAGTATATGAAGTTTTACCCAAATATTTCAAGGAAAAAGACACTATGGTAACTACTATTAAGTCAGGTTATAAGGTGGTGAAGTACTAGGTTATTGAAACAGTCATGCTGTGACCTCTATTGTTATATTGTTATGTCCTGTTTTATCTCAATCTCCCCCTTATTGTTTCAAAAAAAATTATTTAGTCATTTCTTATGTTTGTCTTAATTAAAGAAAAAATTCAAAAAAATTAGGATATATAAATAGTAACTCTTTTCGATTTCCTATTAACTTGTTTTGAAGTCCTGTAGTACTCCCACGATCTTGTTTTGACTGATTAGACTCTGTTCCATTCTATATGATAGTATCAAGTTTGAAGACATAGGCAACTACTTTGAAGACAATAAGATTCACTAAGATACCCATTCTGGTTTGACTATTGTCTTCTTTGGAAGTCCTGTAATGTTTACAATGCCTAAGTTTTATTGGTCTTGTTCTCTACTGTTTTGTCCAACTTTATAATATCTAATAAGATAGACAATTCTTTTTAAGGAAACAAGGGACAACGTTGATAACCATTGTTGATAAACTTGTACTCTGTTCTACACCATGTGCTACGTCTATCCTTGGTATTGACTGACAGCTTTGTTTTGCCATATTTGACTGTATTCTTTCCCCCCCCAAAGAAAGTAATAAGCACTAAGGAGTAATAAAATCCAAGATGTGTAAATTTTGTTGTAAAAAAGAGAGGGAAAAAAAAAAAAGAAAAGGAGCTCTAACGGATATAACAGCAAGTGTGTTTGGGGGTGTTAAATAGCTGACTTTATCAATGTTTTTGGAACATTGAACACAGCTGTTTGCAGTCTCCCTGTTTGAATGTCCACCTTGTGTTCTTTGATACTGTGATTTGAGGAACTATTTTCAAGAAAATAGTGTGTAATCTACTAGCAGGTAATTTCTTACTGTTATGGTTTTTTGTTTTGTTTTGTTTTGTTTTGTTTTGTAGTTCTGTATTGCGTGTACCCTTACGCCGCTTTGGTTTGTTTTGTGTTTTTCTCTTTTTCCTCTTAAATAAAAAAAAAGAAAGAAATTAAAACTCAAATTATCGGTAACACAATTGTAACAGGAGACCTTAATATGCCATTGACACCAAGGGACAGATCAACCAGACAGAAAATGAGCAAAGAAATAACAGAACTGAATCACACCTGTGAACAAATGGGTTTGATAGACATATACAGAATGTTCCACCCAACAACATCAGAATACACATTCTTCTCAGCAGTCCATGGATCATTCTCTAAAATAGACCATATATTATCTCACAAAACATATTTAAACAGATGCAAAAGAGTTGAAATCATCCTTGCATGTTATCGGATCATAGCGCTCTGAAATTAGAAATTAATCATAAAAGATACTGCAAAAATCCCGCAAACACATGAAAACTGAATAACACACTCTTGAGTAATCAGTGGGTCACAGAAGAAATTAAAGAAGAAATTAAACAATACCTAAAATAAAATGAAAATGCAGATACAACTTACCAGAATTTGTGGGATGCAATGAAAGCCGTCCTGAGAGGAAAATTTATTGCACAGAGTTCCCACATCACGAAAACAGAATGAATACAAATAAATAACTTGATGCTACACCTCAAACAGCTAGAAAAAGAAGAGCAAGTCAAGCCCAAAGACAAAAGAAGAGAGGAAATTATAAAAATCAGAGCAGAAATCAATGCAATAGAGACTAAGGAAACAATCCAAAGAATCAACGAATCAAAGAGTTGGTTCTTTGAAAGAATAAATAAAATCGATAAGCCCCCTAGCCAACCTTATTTTAAAAAGGGAAGAAAAAGCTCAAATTCATGCAATAAGAAATGAAAAAGGTGAAATCACTACAGACCCAATAGAAATACAGAGGATCATCAACACCTATTTCGAAAACCTCTACTCTCAAAAGTTTGATAACACAGAAGAAATAGACAGATTCTTAGAAACATATGAAGTACCAAAGCTAGATCAAGAGGATGTAAAACTGTTGAATAACCCAATCTCTGCTAATGAAATTGAGAATGTAATTGGGTCCTTGCCCACCAAGAAGAGCCCAGGCCCAGATGGATTCACTGCAGAATTCTACAAGAAATATAAAGAAGACCTAATGCCGACACTCCTCAAACTATTCAATGAAACTGAAAGGGAAGCAATCCTTCCTAAGTCATTCCTGGAAGCAAATATTACTCTAGTACCAAAACCTGAGAAAGACCCAACTATAAAAGAGAACTATAGACCGATCTCCCTAATGAACACAGATGCAAAAATCCTCAATAAAATATTGGCAAATAGGATCCAGCAAATCATAAAGAAGATTATACACCATGACCAGGTGGGATTCATCCCAGGAATGCAAGGATGGTTCAACATACGCAAATCAATAAATGTAATCCACCATATCAATAAAGCCAAAAATAAGAATCACATGATCATCTCTATAGATGCAGAAAAAGCCTTCAATAAGGTCCAACATTTATTCATGATAAGAACTTTACAGAAAATTGGAATAGATGGTCTTTACCTCAATATAAAAAGGCCATTTATGACAAACCAACAGCCAGCATCATACTAAATGGCCAAAAATTGAAAGCCTTTACTTTAAAATCAGGCACAAGACAAGGATGTCCTTTATCACCACTCCTGTTTAATATAATACTGGAAGTACTAGCCAGAGCAATTAGGAAAGAGAGAGAGATAAAAGGGGTAAAGATAGGAAAAGAAGAAGTTAAATTATCATTGTTTGCAGATGACATGATACTCTATATAGAAGACCCCCTAAACTCCATTGAAAGACTCTTAGATACAATAAATGAATTCAGTAATGTGGCTGGATACAAAATCAATACTCAGAAATCAATAGCATTCCTATACATGAACAACAAAATCACAGAGAGGGAAATAAGAGAAACTGCACTCTTCACATTAGCAAGCAAAAAAATGATATATTTAGGAATTACTCTTACGAAAGAAGTGAAAGACTTATACAGTGAAAATTAAAATACACTGAAAAAAGAAATTGAAGATGATCTCGGAAAATGAAAAAACATCCCGTGCTCATGGATAGGAAGAACAAACATTGTAAAAATGGCCATTCTCCCAAAACTGTTATACAGATTCAATGCAATCCCAATAAAAAATACTGTCAACATACCTTATAGATCTAGAGAAATCACTCCTAAATTTCATCTGGAACCAGAAGAGACCTAGAATAGCAAAGGCAATTCTAAGCAGCAAAGACAAAGCAGGAGGCATCACAATCCCTGACTTGAAGTTATACTACAAAGCAACAGTAGTAAAATCAACATGGTATTGGAATCAAAACAGAGCTGAAGATCAATGGAATAGATTAGAAGATACAACCACAACTACAAACACACTCAACCACCTTATCTTTGATAAAGGAGCCAACCAGGTTCACTGGAAGAATGACAGTCTCTTTAATAAATGGTGCTGGAAAAACTGGCTCTCCATTTGCCGAAAACTAAAGCTAGACCCATGTCTATCACCATGTACTAAATTAAAATCTAAATGGGTCAAAGATCTGAATATTAAAACAGAAACACTAAATCTATTGGAAGACAAATTGGGTAGAAACCTTGAAGACATAGGAGTAGGTAGAAAATTCATGAACAGGACTCAAACCGCACAGGAAATACTTCCCAGAATCAATAACTGGGATCACTTCTTATTAAAAAGTTTCTGCATGTCAAAAGAAATCTCCAGCATAGTGAAAAGAAAACCCACAAACTGGGAAAAGATTTTCGTGAACTCTCTCTCAGACAAGGGACTCTTGTCTAAAACATATAAAGAATTAAAAAAAACTCAGACCCCCAAAATTCAAAGATCCAATCCAAAAATGGGCATCTGAGATGAATACGCACTTCTCAGATGAAGAAATGCAAATGGCAAATAAATACATGAAAAAATGTTCATCATCATTGGTCATTAGAGAAATGCAAATTAAAACCACACTGAGATACCATCTCACTCCTGAAAGAATGGCCAGGATCAAGAAAACCAACAACAACAAATGCTGGAAAGGCTGTGGGGAAAAGGGAACTCTCCTGCACTGTTGTTGGGAGTGTAGACTGCTGCAGCCTTTGTGGAGGTCAGTCTGGAGATTTCTCAAAAATCTGGGATTGGAAGTCCCATTTATTCCAGCTATTCCACTTCTAGGCATATTCCCAGAAGAACTGAAAGCATCATACCACAGTGATATATGTGCACCTATGTTTATAGCAGCACAATTTGTAATTGCTAGATCTTGGAAACAACCCAAGTGTCCATCAACTGAGGAATGGATAAAAAAGTTGTGGTATTTCTATACAATGGAGTATTATTCAGCTATAAAGAGGGATCACATTGAGATATTTATCAATAAATGTGCGCAGCTTGAGGCCATACTCATAAGTGAAATAAATCAATCTCGCATGTGTGAATACCGAATAGTTTCCCTAATGTAAGTAATGATTCAAATACATAAAAATACGTGGTAGTCATGATTCCCCATTATGTGGCCTTGAAGCCTTATAAAGTTTTCACTTATTAATTGGAAAGGCTTTATTCTGGGCTTCTTGATATGGAAATATTTGAAGCTATAGTATATGGGGTTTTATTCAAATATTTCAAGGAAAAAGATAGACACTATGGTGACTACTATTGGGTAGTGATATTTGGTGGTGAAGCACTAGGTTGCTGAAACAGTCATGCTCTGACCTGTATTGTTATGTTGTTATGTCCTGTTTTATCTCAATCTCTCCCTTATTCTTTAAAAAAATTATTTAGTTATTTCTTATGTTTGTTTTAATTAAGGGGAAAAATTTTTTAAATTAGCAGGATATATAATAGTAACTTTTTTTGATTTCCTATCAACGTGTTCTGAAGTTCTGTAATACTCCCACAATCTTGTTTTGACTGATTAGAGTCTGTTCCATTCTGTATGATAGTATCGAGTTTGAGGGTATGGGCAACTACTTTGAAGGCAATAAGATTCACTGAGATGCTGGTTTGACTATTGTCTCCTTTGGAAGTTCTGTAATGTTTACAATGCTTAAGTTTTATTGGTCTTGTTCTCTACTGTTTTGTTCAACTTTATAATATATAATGAGATAGACAATTCTTTTTAAGGAAACAAGAGACATCGTTGATAACCATTGTTGATAACCTTTTACTCTGTTTTACATCATGTGCTATGTCTATCCTTGGTTTTGACTGACAGCTTTGTTTTTCCATAGTTGACTTTATTCTCTCTCCGCCAAAAAAAGTAATAGGAACTAAGGAGTAATAAAACCCAAAATGTGTAAATTTTGTTGTAAAAAAGAGAGGGAAAAAAAGAGCTCTAAAGGATACAACAGCAAGTGTGTTTAGGGATGTTAAACAGCTGACCATATTAATGTTTTTGGTTGGATCATTGAACACAACTGTTTGCAGTCTCACTGTTTGAATGTCCACTTTGTATTCTTTGATACTGTGATTTGAGCAACTGTCTCTGGGATGATAATGTGTAATCTGTTGACTGGTGATTTCTTACTGTTTTGTTTTGTTTTGTTTTGTTTTGTTTTGTTTTGTTTTGTTTTGTTTTTTGTAGTTCTGTATTACTTGTACCCTTACGCTGCTTTGTTTTGTTTTGTGTTTTTCTCTTTTTCCTTTTAAATAAAATTTTTAAAAAATGAAGAAATATAACTAGAAATCTAGCCCAGGAGTGAGAAAGTTCAGAAACACTTAGGTAAATAGCAGGTTGCCCCACCAATATAAAACCGCGAGTGTTGAGGAGACCCAAAAGTACACAGTTCATTCTAGGGGAGTAAAAGGGAGGAATAGTCTTCAAAGAAACAGCAGAAGATATAGCTAATAGTGTATCATTTATTAAAACCATATTAATCACACCACTCTGCTTGGTTGGAACTTGTTCCATCCTAGTTTGTATACAAGCCCTGGATCTGAGGGCACAGATAGCTGTCCCAAAGATATCAGGACATAGCACAGTGGTCATCTTTAATTTCCTATTAACTCAATCAGGATCCCTGTATGACTTATACTGTTGAATCATGACTGATTTTAGTTAAATCTGACTTGTTTGATTGCTGCTTATTATTGACAGATTTTATTCAGAACTGTTAGGTTGCTGGTATCAAGTTGAGGAGTATAGACAACTATACTGAAAATGACAATGATTCACTATGATATCCATTCTGGTTTGATTACTACTTGTTTTTGTAGCTCTACACTATCTACAAAGTTGCATTTCTATTAATTCTGTTATGTACTGATATATTCAATTATACTTTATCTGATGATATAGCCAGTTGTGTTGATGATAACAAGAAACAGCACAGTGACCATGGTAGAACTCCTTATACAGCAGTTTTATATGTCTTTTTAGCTTTATATGTCTATAGAAATATGTCTAGTTCTGTCCTGCTTTGCGCTGTTTATCCCTCTAATATAGAAAGGATAGAGATACATGTTAAGACTCATGCTTGCATAAAACCTATAAACAGTTAGGAAAACTGATCTTATGACACATGATGAAGTGAACAAATACTTTGAAGGAAAGAAAGGGGCACTGCAGTACCCAGTGCTGATTCCAGAGTGTTACTATGTGAAATCCAGCAATATTATTAATCTTTATTTTAATAAAAGATTTTAATCTAATAAGTTTTGTTAGGTCTCAACATAAATGAAGATATGGATAAATGCGTATATGTCTAAGTGTATAGGATTGATAGCCATATTACTTAGTTTTTGTTGGATAGTTGAACAGAACTGTTTGCAGACTCCCTGGTTGAATTCCCATTTATATATTCTACTTGTGTATCTTGAATAACTATTTGTGGGGGGACAATATGTATGCATTAACTAGTGATTTATTACTGTTTATTTTTATTGTTTGAAAGTATGTACTATTTCTGCCCATTTTTTATTTTGTTTTGTCTTTCTTTAAATAATAATAAAAAATAAAATAAAATAGAAGAGCTTAGATAAATGATGAGAAATCATAAATGCTCAACATAGGAAGAAATGGAATTCATGGAAAAGATTCAAGCAGAAATCCAGGGAATTAAAAATGCCATTTAAAGTATGCACAACAGATTCAACAAAGGTGAAGATAGAATATCATATCTAGAAGGCAGAATTGTGCCTAGCAACCACAAAAAGAAAGATATATCTTTTTAAATCCATTTTATTTCAAGGATAAAAAGAAAAAAAGAAGGAACTACAACAAAATTTCAAAACATGTCAATCAGGGGACAACAATGGTACATAACTGTGCGTTGTCATCCCTAAATCATTCATGCAGAGCACAACACATCTGCATTCAATTGTCTGAACAATAAAAAAAGATATCTTAAAATAAAAAGACACCATGAAAAATTGACCCAACAACTGCAAGATGTAGCAAAGAGCAAAAACATAAGATTGACTGGAGTCAAAGAAAAGCTGGAGACAGTGCAAATGCCATAAAAAAACCTCTTAACATAAATAACGGCAGAAAATTTCCCAAACACTGATAAAGAAATTGACACATAAATAACTGAAGCATATAAAACTCCAAATGGCCATGACCAAAATAAATCTATGCCAAGGCATATAATAATCAAGAGTCCAGAAATTCAGCATAAGAATAGAATATTAAAAGCTGTTAGAGAAGAGAAACAAATCACCCACAAAGGGTGGTCAATCAGAATCACAGAAGACTTCTCAATACAAATCCTCAAGTAAAGAAGAGCTTGAATGAAGTGTTTCAAATCCTGAAAGAAAACAACTTCTAACCCAGTTTGATGTACACTGGAAAACTATCTTTCAAAAATAATGGAGAAATAAGTTACTTACTAAAAAAGAAAAATTGAATAAACTCATGGCCACCAAACCATGAATTTATTGGAAAGTGTATTCTGGAAAGAGATAAAATGACCACAATTCCAAGGACACTATTAGGAAGAAACCACGAGGCAGAACAAGTAATTAAGCAGAAGGGGAGGGCAGGGAACCAATGACATAAAATAATATGGTAAGCACAAGCCAATACGTATCAGTTATTGGCATTGATGTAAATAGTCTCAATTCACCAATCAAAAGAAACAGACTTGTAGAATGGATCAAGAAACAAGATCCTGCAATATGTTGTCTAGAAGAAACTCATTTAACTCATAAATAAAATCACAGACAAAGTCAAAGAATGGAAAACAACACTCTATGTAATGAAAACCCAGAGAAAAGCAGCAGTAGATATTCTGTTTGCATATAATGAACCTCAAGCCAAGACTGATCAAAAAAAAGTCACCGGGGCTGAGGATTTAGCTCAGTGGCATAAGCACCTGCCTTGCAAGCAGACAGTCGTGAGTTCGATCTCCGGTACCAATAAAAATGAAAAAGACAAAAAAAAAAAGTCACCATATACTTGTTAAGGGAAAACTGCAAGAAGAGATAAAAATCATAAATATATATGCACCAAATGCTGATACATCCAACTACATTAAAATAAATATTAACAGACATTAAAAAAAATCAAACAAGCACTAACGCAATTGTAATGGGGGAACTCAGTACCCAACGTAACAATCATATTGATCAACCAGACAAAAAATCAGCAACAAAATATCAGAACCAGATCAAACCTGCGAACAAATGAAGTTAGTAGAAGTCTGTAGTGTTCCACCCCACAGCATCAGAATACACATTCTTCTCAGCTGCACACAGGATGTTCACCAAAATAGACCATATACTAGCTTACAAAACATGCTAAAGTAAATGCAAAGAAACTGAAATTATCCCATGCATATTACCAAATATAGTGCAATGAAATTGGAAATCAATGGCAAAAGAAATCTCAAGAACTTCATATACACATGGAAATTAAATAACACTCTTTTGAACAAACAATAGGTCATAGATGAAATTAAAGAAGAAATTAGACAGTTTCTACAATTAAATAATGCAGGTACAACATACTACAACCTATAGGATGCAAAGAAAGCAGTACTATGAGACAAATTTATAGTGATGAATCCACACATCAGGAAAACAGAGCAAGCTCAAACAACTTAATGTTGAATCTCAAACTTCTGGTAAAAGAAAACAAATCAAGTAAAACCTCATATAAGAGAGTATTATACAGATAAAAGCAAAAATTAATTTAATGGAGACTAATAAAACAATACAAAGAACCAGTAAATTGAAGAGTTGGTTCTTTGAAGAATTAAATAAAATTGGCAAAAAAAAAATAAATAAAATAAAATAAAATAAAATTGGCAATCCCTTAGCCAACCTTAGGGGGAAAAAGAGGCTCAAATTCATGCAGTTAGGAACAAAAGGGGCAAAATCACAATGGAGCCTGTGGAAATCCAGAAGATCATCAATACTACCTGAAGAATCTTTAATAGGGTGGAAAACACAGATGAAATGGACGGGTTCCTACCCATATATGAAGTGCCAAAACTAAATAAAGAAGTTACAAAATTTTTAAATAACCTGTATCAATCAATGAAATTGAAAATGTAATTAAGAATTTACCAACAAGGGGCTGGGGATTTAGCTCAGCGGCATAAGTGCCTGCCTTGCAAGCAGGCAGTCATGAGTTCAATCCCCGGTACCAATAAAAAGGAAAAAGACAAAAAAAAAAAAAAGAATTTACCAACAAAGAAAAGTCCAAGTGCTGATGGATTTGCTGTTGAATTCTACAAGGAATTTAGAGAGACCTAATGCCACTATGCCAAAACTCTTTAATGAAATTGAAAGGTAAGCAGGACTTCCAAAATCATTCTTGGAAGCAAGTATTACCTTGAAACCAAAACCAGAGAAAGACCAAAGCAAAAAAGAAAACTAAAGGTCAAGATCCTAATAAACATAGACAAAAAAGTTCTCAGTAAGATAGATGCAACAGAATGCAGCAAATTATCAAGATTACACACCATGACCAAATATGATACATGCCACAAATCAAGGTATGGGTCAACATATGCATATCAATAAATGTAATACAAAATATTAACAAAACTAAACACAAAAACCACATGATTATCTCAACAGACAAGGTAAAAGCATTTGACAGTCATTCATGGTAAAAAAAAAAAAAACCTGCAAAAAATTGGAGTTGATGGTCTTTACCTCAATCTAATAAAACTTTTCTGTGACAAACAGCTAACATCACAGCTAACCAAATGGTCAAAACCTCACAGCTTTCACTCTAAAGTCAGAAACAAGACAGAAGTTCCATTAAAACAACTTTTATTCAAAATATTTCTGGGAATATTAGCACAGCAATTAGATAAGAAAAACAAATAAAAGGAATAAGAATAGGAAAGACAAAAGTTAAATTATCACTACTTGCTGATGTCATGATACTCTGTATAGATGACCCTGAAAACTCCACCAAAGCACTTATAGATTTAATAAACAAATTCAGTAGTATAGCTGGGCACAAAGTCAGTACTCAGAAATCAATGGAATCCCTGTACACAAATAACAAGCTCACTGAGAGACACATTAAGGAAACCACATCTTTCACAATAGCATCCAAAAACAAGAAATGCCAAGGGATCAAGATAATGAAGAAAATAAAATATCTATACATTGAAAACTGCAGTACTCTGAAAAAGGAGAACAAGGAGGATATCAGAAAAAGGAAAGATATTCCTTGTTCATGGGTATGAAGAACCAACATAGTGGACATGGATGTACTCCCAAAAGTACAGAGATTTAATGCAATCCCAATCAAAATACTAATAGCTCATCTCACAGAACTAGAGAAAAGATTCTTAAAATTCACTTGCTGCCAGATGACTCTTAAAATAGCAAAAACAATTCTCAGCAACAAAGGCAAGGCAGGGGCATCACAATCCCTGACTTGAAATTATACTACAAAGCTACTGTGATTAAAAATTGATTAGTAATAGTGAAAAAAAGAGTTGAGGATCAATGGAACAGATTAGAAGATGCAGAAACAACTCCAAAATAATTTCAGCCACCCCATGTTTGACAGCAAGCCAATATGTTCACTGGAAGAAAATCTCTTTAATAAATGATGATGGAAAAACTGACTTTCCACATACCAAACACTAAAACCAGGTCCACATCTATCACCATGTGTTCAACTAAAATTGAAATGAATCAGAGATCTACATATTAAAACAGAAACACTAAATCTGTTGGAAGATAGAATAGGCAAAACTCTTAAAGACATAGGTATAAGCAAAGATTTCATGAATAAAACTCTGATTGCATGGTAAATAATACAAATAACCAACAAGTGGAATCTCGTTCTATTATAAAGCTTCTGTTCAGCAAAGAAATCATCAAAAGAGTGAAAAGTCAACCTACAAAGTGGAAAAATCTTTAGCCAGTTGTCCCCCAAAGGACTTACATCTCGAACATATATGAAAATGGAAAAAGTCAGAATCCCCCCAAATTTAAAGACCCAATAAAAAATGAGCATGTGAGGTGTATGCACACTTCTCAGAAGAAGAAATACAAACGACAAATAAATATATGAAAAAACATTCAACATAATTGGTCATTCAAATGATGCAAATTAAAACAATACTGAGATCCCATCTCACTCCACAAACAATGGCCATCATCAAGAAATCAACCCTTCCCCACTGTTGGTGGGAAAGTAGACTGGTGCAACCACTGAGGAAATCAGTGTGGAGGTTCCCAAAAAAAACTAGGGTTAGAGGTACTATTTAACCCAGTTATACCTCTTCTAGGTATCTTCTTGGAAGAATTAAAGTATCATACCACAGCAATATATTCATACCCATTTTAATAGCAGCACAGTTTGTAATAGCTAAGTCTTGGAAACAGCCCAAATACCCTTCAACCAATGAATGAATAAAAAAGATGTTTTTATGCAGATTACTACTCAGCCATAAAGAAGGATAAACTTGAAACGTTTCTAGGTAAATAGACACAACCTGAGATCATACTCTTAAGTGAAATAAATCGGATTCACATATGTAAATATCTCAGTGTCTCCCTGGTGTGAGAAACTGAAAGAGTAAATAAGGTCCCCAATGCACAATAGATATTGTAAAATGGGAAGAAGTTGTTCAAAAGGAAGAAGAACTAGGGAAGGAGAAAGAGAAAGAAGGAAAGGAAAATGAAAAAACAATTTTAAAAAAAGATAAAATGGAAACAAAGATGCATAAACAGGGATGGAAAGCAGGGTTAAAGGAGCAGAGAGGATTGGAAAAAAAGAATCAAATTGTATTATATACAGGTAAAAACTTCCTACAATTAATATGATCATTATGTATATCTAAACCATACCAATAAACAAAATAATAATAATACTATAAAACTTTTTTCAGAAATAGGTAAGCTGATTCTAAAATGAATATGGTGGCTGGTCACTGTGGCACATGCCTGTAATCCCGGCACTCGGATGGTTGAGGCAGGAGAACTGCTGTGAGTTTGAGGCCAGCCGAGGCTACAAAGTGAGTTCAAGGCACCCTGAACTGCATAGTGAAACTCTGCCTCAAAAAGATAAAAAAAAATAAAATTAAAATAAAAAACACAATACAAATAGCAAGGCAAAGTACCTGAAATAGCTTAAACAGTTTCAACACAAAGGAATGGAGTTAGAAGACTCACTTTGCCTGATTTTAAGCCTAATTATAAAGCAAGCTTAGTAGAAAAAAATATAGTATTTGTGAAAAAATATGAAATTGATCTATGAAACAGAAGAATTCAAAAACCAAAAAAAGAATAAAAACTCCAGAAATTGTTCCTTACCTTTTTAAATTGTAAATGTGAGCCAAGCATTGTGGCACACACTATATCCCAGCATTGGCAAAGCTGAGGCAGGAGGATCATTGTGAGTTTGACACCAGCCTGAGCTACACAGTGAGTCCAAGGCCAACATGAACTACATGGTGAGATCCTGTCTCAAAAAAAAAAAGTTTGACATTTGTTCATAACTTCAGACATGAGTCTCTATTCCACAGGTATCTACTTTAACTTCTCTAAGTTTTTAAGAATAAGACCTACTTTAAGAGATACCAAGTAAAGGCTGGTGTGGTGGTACACACTTGCAATCTTAGCACTCTGCAGACTGAGGCAGAAAGATAACTATGATTTTGAGGCCATCCTGGGCTACATAGAGAGTTCAGGGCCCACCGGAACTACAAAGCAAGACCCTGTCTCAAAAAATAAAATAAAATAAGAGATACCAAGTGAAGCTGGACGTGGCGGTCACATGCCTACAATGCCAGCACTCAGGAGGCTGAGGAAGGAGGATTTCCATGAGTTCAAAACCAGCTTGGACTGCCTAGTGATTCCAAGACAAGGATGGAATACACAGTGAGGCCCTGTCTCAGAAAAGCTGAAAACAAAAAGAATTTTTAAAAGAGTTACCAAATGAAGTTTAGAAAAAGATGAAGGAGCAAAACTGATTACTATGTAATAAGAACTGTGGGAGTAATAAACCCCAAAATGTGCAATTGTTATTGTAAAAAAAGAGAGGAAAAGAAAGTGATTTAAAGGATATAACTGCATGTATATTTAAGTGTGTAGGGTAGAAAACCATATTACTAAGTTTTTGTTGGATCATTGAACAGAACTGTTTGCAATCTCATTGTTTGAATGTCCACTTTATATGCTTTAATTTTGTAATTTGAACAACTATTTCTAAGATGATAATATGTAACCTATTAACTAGTAATTTCTTACTGTATATTTTTTCTTGAGATTCTGTATTACTTGTACCCTTTCACTGTTTTGTTTTGTTTTCTCTTTAAATAAAAATAAATAAATAAATAATTTTTTTAAATGATTACTATGCTTCAAAACACTTGGTGATCTAGGACAAAAATAAGTACAACACATTCAAATACAGGACAACAGTTCATGTAACTAACAGAGATATCACTTGTCAGATTGCTTATGCCCATATCAAAGGGGATATGATCAATAGCTCAATATACAAAAATACAGTGTGAAAGTTGGCTAACAGATTATGCAGCAGCATATTACACTGGCCTGCTGCTGACCTACAGCGTTCGCGGTAGGTTTGGCACAGGTGAGATCTATGAAGGCCAGGTGGAACTGACTACAGACGAATACAGTGGAAACAGTACTGATGGTGCCTCCACCTGGTGCCTTCACCTGCTATTTGCATGTGGGCCTTGCCAGAACTACTAACTAGCAAGAAGCACCCAGAAGGGTGCTGTGGATGGAGGCTTGTCTATCCCTCATAATACCAAATGATTCCCTGGTTATGATTCTAGAAGCCAACAGTTCAGTGCAGAAGTACATTGCAAACACATTATGGATCAGAATGTTGCAGATTATATGTGTTACTTAATAGTAGCAAATAAAGATCCTTACAATAAATAATTCTTTCAGTACATAAAGGACAATGTAACCCTAGATCCAGAGGAAAAGTAAAAGAAGGTTTATGCTTCTATACAAGAAAATCCAAGCCATGAAAAGATGCAAAAAAGAGAAGCTAAAAAGAAACGGTGGAATGACTCCAAAATGTGTGTTGCCTACAAGAAAGATCAAATAGAAGAAAAGAAAGTAGGCTTTGTCAGAACTGAGAAGTGAGGTGCTGAGAGCTACACCAAATAAATTTCCTTTGAAGATTTTTCAGATAAAGAACAATAAACTACTCATCTAGCAAAAATTACAAATGCAATTCAACTAGAAAAGATAAACAATTTTATAAATGATGCTGAAACAAATGATATCCACCTGCCCCCCAAAAAGGCAATCTAGCCCCCATTTCATATCATAAACAAAAGCACTCAAAATGAATCATATACTATAAAATCAAACCTTAGAAGAAACTAAGATAATATCTGTTACTATGCTAATTGCTGATACAAAACACCTGACACCCAAAAATAAAGGGGGAAAAGTTTATTTAGCTCACAGTTTATGGAAGTTTTAGTTCGTGATTGACTGGCTCCAAGGCACGGTGGTATGGCAGAAAGGTTCAAAGAGGAGACATCCAGGGCAAGCAGAAGAAAGTAAAGCAACAATGCAGGGAGAAAGGAGAAAGCTGCTTTCTGTTCCATAGTCCACGCAGGTTACCCACACCGGGACAGGTTAGGCATTTGCACCCTTATATGCTGTATTCAGCCATGAATCAATCACAAACTCTAGATTCAGTCACCTCTGAAAAGCCCACCCCTCCTCATGACTACATGAGGCTTTGGAGAGACATCTAGACACAAATCATAACAAATAAGATCTTTGTAACTTTAAGTGAGGGATTTCTTAAATATGATAGTAAAAGCATAATTCAAAAAAAAACTTTTTACAGCTTAAGGAAAAGATGGCAGAGGGGTGAAGAGTAGAGAAACAACCTCTTTGAGATTTAGTGTGCAGATGCTGGCACATAGCAGTGTGATGAAGAGAAGGAGAAGGGATGCAAGCAGTAGTTCCTACCTAGCCCTGACTTGCTGCATAGGAAAGGTAGCAAACCCTACAGACACATGGTGACACTGGAAACCACCGAGTCTCAGATGAAATTAAAGAAAAAAATTAGATAGTTTTTACAAATAAATGATAATATCAGTACAACAAACCAAAATTTATAGGATGCAATGAAAGCAGTCCTATTAGGGAAGTTTATAGCGATGAATTCCCATATCAGAAAAAACAGAATGAGATCCAGGTGTGGTGTTGCACTCCTGTAATCCCAGCACTTGAGAGGCTGAGGCAGGAGGATCGTTCTGAGTTCAAGACCAGCCTGGGCTGCATAGTGAGCTCAAGGCCAGCCTGAACTGTATAGCGAGACCCTGGATCTCAAAAAAAGGTAAGAAACAAAAACAGAATGAGCGCAAATAAACAACCTAATACTGAACCTCAGACTTTAGAAAGAGAAGAGCAAATCAAGCTCAAAGCTGAAACAAGGGTTGAAATTATAAAGATCAGAACCAAAATTAATTCAATGGAGACTAAGAAAAATACACAGAATCAGTGAATATGAAATCTACTTCTTTGAAAGATTAAATAAAATTGATCAACCCTTAGCCAACCTTATCAAAAAAGAAAAGACTTGAATCCATGCAATTAGAAATGAAAATGGTGAAATCTCAATGGATATTGAAGAACTTCAGAAAATCATCGATACCTATTTTGAGAACTTGTATTCTGATCAGATAAAAAACAGAAGAAATGGACAGATTCCTAGATACATATGAATCACCAAAGTTGGATCAAGTAGATTTAAAAATTCTAAATAAACCAATATCAATCAATGAAATTTAAGATGTAATTAAGAACTTACCAACAAAGAAAAGCCCAGTCCCTGACAGATTCACTACTGAATTCCACAAGGAATTTAGGGACCCAATGACCCTATGCTGAAACTCTAATGAAATTAAAAGGTAAGCAATACTTTCAAAATCATTCCTGGAAGCAAATATCACTCTGATAACAAAACCAGAGAAGGACCCAACTAACAAAAAGAGGCACAGCCAATCTCCATTATGAACATAGATGCAAAAATCTTCAATAAAATACTGGCAAACGGAATGCAGCAAATTATCAAAAAGATTATATACCATGACCAAGTAGGATTCATCCCAGGGATGCAAGGATGGTTCGATAAATGAAAATTGATAAATGTAATATACTATATTAGCAGATCCAAAGACAAAATCATCTGATCATCTCAAGGGATGCAGAAAAAGCATTTGACAACATCCAACAGCCATGCATAATAAAAACCCTGCAGAAAATCAAAATCAACAGTCTTTACTCCAATCTGATAAAAACCATCTATGAAAAACCAACAGCTAACATCCTACTAAACGGCCAAAAACTGAAAGCTTTTACTCTAAAATCAAGAACAAGACAAGGATGCCCACTATCACCACTTTTATTCAAAATAGTTCTGGCATCATTAGCCAGAGCAATCAGACAAGAGAAAGAAATAAAAGGAATAAGGATAGGAAAGGAAGAAGTCACGTTGTCATTACTTATGGATGACGTGCTATCCTACATAGAAGACCCCCAAAACTCCACCAAATTTAAAAAACAAATTCAGTAGTGTATCTGGACACAAAGTCAACACTCAAAAATCAATAGCATTCCTGTACACAAATAACAAACTCACTGAGAGAGACATTAGGAAAGCAATACTTTGCATCCAAACACTAAAATACCTAGAGGTTAAACTAATGAAGGAAGTAAAAGACTTTTACATTAAATAGTACAGTACTCAAAGGAGACTGAAGAAGATATCAGAAAATGGAAAAATATCCCTTGTTATTGGGTAGGAAGAGCCAACATAGTAAAAATAACCATATCTCCAAAATTGTTATTCAGTTTAATGTAATCTTAATCAAAATACTATTAACATACCTCACAGAATTAGGGAAAATAATCCTAACATTCATTCGGAGCCAGAGACCTAGAATACAAAAGCCATACTGAGCAACAAGACAGGAGGAATCACAACCCCTAGCTTGAAATTATGCTGCAACTATTGTGATTAAAAACAGCATGGTAATGGAAAAAAAAAACAGACCCATAGATCAGTGGAACAGATTGGAAGATGTAGAAACAACTCCAAACAAACTCAGCCAACTTACCTTTCACAAAGGAGACAAAAACCTTCACTGGAAAATAGCCTTTTTAATACATAGTGCTGGGAAAACTGGCTTTCCACATGCCAAGAATTAAACCTAGACCCATATCTCTCACTATACAATAAACTAAAATTGAAATGGATATAAGATCTAAATATTTAAACAAAAACACTCATTCTTCTGGAAGACAAGAAGAAGTAGAACTCTGGAAGACATTGGTGTAAGCAAACAATTTCTGAATAAAACCTCAAAGGCAGAGAAAATATCACAAAGAATGAACAATTGGGATCTCACCTTATTAAAAAGCTTTTGCAGAGATAGGCATGGTGACACGCCTGTAACCCTAGCACTTGGGAGGCTGAGGCAGGAGGATTGTTGCAAGTTTCAGACCAGCCTGGGCTATAAAATGAGTTTAAGGCCAGCCTGAACTGCATAATGAGATCCTATCTCAAAAGACCAAAAAAAAAGCTTTTGCACAACAAAAGAAACCACCAAGCAAATGAAAAGACAACCTACAATGTGGGGGGGGGGTGGATTGCCAGTGTTTATGACATTCATTTTTTTTTATTGATACTGGGGATTGAATTCATAACCGGTGCTTGCAAGGCCAGCGCTTATGCCGCTGAGCTAAATCTCCAGCCCTGAAATTGCCAATGTTTATCAGACAAAGGACTAATACATAGACTATACAAAAAATTGAAAAAACTCAGATACTTCCAAATTTAAAAACCCAATCCAAAAATGAACATCTGAGATGAGTACACACTTCTCAGATGAAGAAGCAAAAATGACAAACAAATATATGAAAAAATGTTCAACATCACTGGTCATTGGAGAGATTCAAATTTAAACAATGCTGAGATTCCGTCTCACTCCAGAAAGAATGGTTATTATCAAGAAATCAACCAATAACAAATGCTCATGGAGCTGTGGGGGAAAAGGAACCCTTCACTGTTGGTAGAAGTGTATACAGGCACAACAACTATGAAAATCAAAACACTGGGACTAGAGGTGCCATTCAACCCAGGTATTTCCCTTCTTTGTATCTTTATGAAAGAATCAAAAGTGTTATATCAGAGCATTATATGCACACCTATGTTTATAACAGCATAGTTTGTAATAGCTCCATCTTGGAAACAGCCCAAATGCCCATCAACTGATAAACAGATACAGAAGACATGGTGTTTTTATACAGTAAGGTACTACTCAGCTAAACAGAAGGATAAGCTTGAGACATTTCTAGCTAAAAGGGTGCACCTTGAGACCATATTCTTAAGTGAAATAAATTGGACACACAAGTTTAAATACCGCATTGTTTTTCTGGCGTGAGGAACTGAAAGTATAAATAAGAACTAAAATGTATAACAGCTATTGGGAAATGGGAAAAGAATGTTCAGATGAGAAGGGGAACAAGGAGAGGGAGGAGGAAAGAAAAGAAGGGACAAGAAAAATGGATAGAAGGAAAAACTGGGAACAAAGCTTTTGTAAATAAGATGGGGGAGAGGGGTTAAAGAAAAGAGGAATGGGAAAAAAAGAAGAAGATGTATCACGTACAGGTGCAGACCCCTTATGATGAATGTTACCATTATGTATATATAAAATGTGCTCATACTTTTAAAAAAACAAACATGAAACATTATTTGTCCTAATCAATGTCACAGGGATGTTCTTTTGTCTCATTTCCCTAGTTTCATGGATTCTGGCCCTGATTTTAATCTTTTTTATTTTAATTTTAAAAGAAATAAAACAGAAAATAAAATGAATCTAGCAGTGATAAGACAGTAGGAAATTTACAATAGTTACTATATTGCATATTGTTGTTCTCTAAATAGTTGCTCAGAGTACTAACTTTAGGCTTGCGAAGTCACCTAATTTAAATCTTCAGTCCATTTTAATTGACATTTTAAACTCTTAATTTAGTATGAAATAAAAGTTCGATTTTATTCTTCTGCATGCGAGATCCAGTTTTGTATCTCCACTCCCATGTCCAGCGCAGTATTATTCACCAAAGCTGAAATATGGAACAAACCTAGATGCTCAGGATGAGATGAATGGAAAAAGAAAATATTATATACATATATATTCTTCATAAAGAAAGAAATTCTATCATTTATGGCAACATAGGTGAAACTGGAGGGCATTTTTCTATGTGAAATAACCCAAGTGCAGAAAGACAAATACCACATGATCCCATTTATATGTGGAATCTAAAACAGTCAAACTCACAGAAAGTAGTGCTTTCCAGGGATTATAGGGGAGTGGAGGAGGGAATGGAAGATGGTGATCAAAGCATACAAACTTTCATTTAGACAGGAGAAATAGTGCTTGGCAATCTATTGCATGGAAACGTGACTATAATAAATATCAATGCATGGCATATCTCAAAATTGCTAAAAGAATAGATTTGAAGTGTTTTCACCACACAGAAAGATAAGTATGTGAAACAATGGATTTGTTAATTAAGTTGATATATATTGATATATTTACTTTTATACATATGTATAAGTGAAAAATATACTTTTTCCAGAAGATAAAAGGCAAGAGTATTTTTCATAAGCAGATCTGCACAGCAAAGACTACTAAAAAACTATTCTCTTTGAAAGAAACATACCAGATGGAAATTAGGATCTAGACAGAGACAGAAACAAGAGAGGCAAGTTGTAGATAAGAATAAAATATATTATACACAATTTAAATTTCTTTAAAAGAGAAATAACTATTAGCAAAATTAGCCAAAGTATATTGCGTGGACTACAATATGTGTAAAAGTAAAGAGAATGATGACAACAGTACAAAGAACAAAACATGACATAAAAGCACAATGTAACGTTAATGCAGTGTTAATGGAAGGTAGCCTGTGAGATATTACAGATGCACCTGGTAAAGTCTAGAGCAACTATTCAACTTACAAACGGAGATTTAACTCTGTTATGGCCTGTATCTAGACACCCTCTCCCCAACCTGATGCACTCATGGGCTGGGCTTTTGGGGGTGACTGGATCTAGAGTGAGTGATGCTGGAATTAAGGATGCGGGGCTGGTATTGATTCACAGTGCAACGCTAGGGTTAACTGCGCCCACCCTGGGTGTGAGTGCGACTCACCCAAAGGCAGGTAGCCTGTGGTAAGATACAAGGGACAGAAAGCGGACTGTCGTGCCGCTTGCCACTTGCTACTTGCTGCTTTTGTTGCCTTCTGCGTATCATGGACTGCTTCTCCTCTGTGATGGCCCTCTGCCATGCCACCTGCCTCAGAGCCAGCTGATCATGAAATGGATTTCCGCAAACTGTGAACCAAAGTAAATCTTCCCTCTTGTACCTTGGGGGAGGGGGACATTTGGTCTCAACAATGAGAAAAAGTAATTAAGACCTCTAGTATGTCCAAGTAAAATAAGGATGGAATTCAAAAAAAGTAATAAATGGTAGAAATAAAGACAGGAAGCGAGGAGAAAAGGAACAAAGAACTGATGAGGAAATAACACCAAATAAGCATTAATGTGGTAGGTTTAAGTCAAATCAGCTATCCAAGAACTCCAATTAAAAAGCAAAATCCGAAGAGTTACAAGAGGTATATGTCTTAGTTACCTATGCATACATTTACCAGTAACCCTCCTCCTCCCACCAGGCTTCACCTTCCAGCATCACACCAGCTATAAGCCCTTCAGTGAATTACCTAGGATCACACACCCAATGACCCAGCATCACACACCCATTATCCAGCCACTTTCCAAAAGCTTCACCTATGAAAGCATGAGACATCCATAAATAACTCATAACAATATGATCTCATTTATACAAAATCTCTGAAATGACAAAATTATAGGGAGTTGGGCATGGTGGTGCATGCCTGTAATCCCAGCACTTGGGAGGCTGAGGCAGGAGGCCATGAGTTTGGAGCCAACTTGGGTTACCTAGTGAGATAGTGAATTCAAAGCCAGCCTGGACTACATAGTAAGATGATGTCTTTAAAAAACTATAGGAAAAGAAAACAAATTGGCATTTAAGGCTGAGGAGAGAGAGTATCAAAAAAGATCTTTGTGGTGGAACTGTCCTGTAGTTTGAGTTGAGTGACAGTCATAGGATTTTACACATCACAAAACTTTATTGAATTAAACACTACACAAATACACACATGCATATACACAAATAAGTGCATTAAAAATTGCTGAAATCTGAATAAAATGGTATTGCTATATGTCAATAGCAAATTTTCTGAAAACTGAAATCAAAAAGCAACCACTTTACAATCTACAGTGAAAACTATAAAACAATGATGAAGGAAACAGAAGAAGGGAAAGAGACAGAGACAGAAACAGAAACACAAAAACAAAACAAAAAATGGGCAGTCCTCTGTGATCACTGATTGAAAGAATCAGTGTTGATAAAATATCCACACTAATGCTACCCAAAACAATCTCTACAGGTTCAGTGCAGTCTTCTGTCAAAATACCAATGATATTTTTTGCAGAAAGAGAAAAATTTGCATAGAACTACAAAAGACCCTGAGTAAACAAATTATTCTTTGGTTTTTTTTTTTTGTCTTTTTCATTTTTATCAGTACCAAGGATCGAACTCACGACTGCCTGCTTGCAAGGTAGTTGCTTATGCCGCTAAGCTAAATCCCCAGCCCCAACAAATTATCCTTAAACAGAAAGAACAAAGCTGGACTCATCATAACACCTGACCTCAAAATAGGCACTGACACATAAATAGATAAATAGGCCAATGGAACAGAGTACAGAACCTAGAAACACATCCATGTATTTACAGCCAACTGGTGTTCAACCAAGGTGTCAAGAGCACAACTGGGGGAAAAGACAACTTATTCAGTAAATATTGGTGGACAAACTGGCTATCTACATGCAGAAAAATGAAATTTAAACCCTTATCACTGACCATTAAAAATATTAATTCAAAAAATCTATCTTGGTCCTGTACTTAACTTCACATAAAAATTAATTTCAAGGGTCAGGGTTATAGTCAGTGGCATAAGCTCCTACATGGCAAGTTCAAGGTCCTGAGTTCAATTTCTGGTGCCAAAAAATAATAAATAAATAAATAAATAAATAAATTCAAGCCAGGCGTGGCAGTCACATATCTAATCTCAGCATTCTGGGTGACCAAGGTGGGAGGATGACAAGCTCCAGCCTATCCCAGGTAATACAGTGAATTACTGACATCCTAGATCAAGATAAAATAAGGGGTAGGATGTGGCTCGCTGTGAAGGCTTTGTGTTCAATACTTAGTACTTCAGTAATTTCAGATGAATTATAAATTTAAATGTGAGGGGTATAAAAATAAAGATTCTAGAAAAGTATCATTTGCTATAAAGCAAAAATTTTTTTCTTGGACAAAACACATCCACAAGAAACACAGAAATAAAAATGTAGAATCTGACTACATTAGGAATTTCATTCCAGCTGCTGCTAGACCTGTTCTTACTCTCATTTTGCTGATACTAAAACTGAGGTTTCTAGATATTATTGTGGGGTGTACTGAGTCTCACAGCTCTTAACAATAAAGCTTCATTCTCTGCTATATTCTGAACATTTGCATCTTCCCACATTCATATATTGAAAACCTGATCATCTATATGTTGGTAAAAATGGACAGGAATGCTTAGACCACTTTTTTTATCTTGTCTCAGTTTCCCAGAGTGCTGGGATTACAGGTTTACAAGGGTATATGAGTAACCAGCAGCATCAGCAATTCTTTGTCAGTGATTCTCTCTGTGACCTGAGGGCCAAGCTGGCATTCAAGGAAGCCTGTGAAATTTTTGCAACCAGCTCATCCATCGTGCCAGCCCAGGTTTCCCATTGTCTACTGGGGTTTAGCGACTGGAAAGCTCGCCCGTGGCTCATCCCCTGACACAGGAGCCCAAATGAGCTACGTTCTTCCTTCAGTTCACACACAGAAGCAAAACATCCTGGGCCTGGTTTTACTTTCCCCATAAATCCTCCTCTTTCCCCAACTGAGAGTCCTTCTGAAATCCTAGAGGTTTGTTCCCAAGTGGTATATTCCACACACAGCCTGAAATGGGATTACAGTGGAGATAAATAAAAGGTTAGTTTCCAAGTTTCAGGACTAAATAAAGGATCGAATTCTTGGTGATTGGGAGATAAAAGGAATTTGGAAGTTTGTTCATGGATGAACCCAGTCAAAAGCAGTTTGGGCCAGTGGGTGGGACCAGCTCAGTTTTCCACGGGTCTTTTGGAGGGTCTCCCTTACTGCCCACCATGGCCATCTGGTTTCACTTATGAGACAGGCTGCACAGGCTGGGGCAGCAGGGAGCAAAAGGGGACTTGTCACATAGCATCAGATAGGAACACTGAGCATCAGAGAATCTCCTGCACGTCCCTCTGGAATGCAGTAACCAGGTAACAAAGCAAAGTAGCCCTCCGGCACACATAAACTTTCTCTTTTCCTTTTCTCTCCCCGTACTAGGCAGTGAACTCAAGGTTTTCACACTGAGCTACCTCCCCAGTCCTCCTTCTTCTTCTCTTCCTTCTCTTTTCCTCTTCTTCCTCCTCCACTTCTTCCTCCTTCTTCTCTTTCTCTTCCCCTTCTACTTCTCTTTCCTCTCAGCCCTAAATTTCTTGGGCTAAGCTTGGACTCTCCTGCCTTAGCCTCCCAGAATGCTAGGATTACAGGCCTGAACCAGCCTGACTTTTTAATACAAATTTAACAGTGTATTACTTGCCCCTAGAGCCTAATAGATTTGGTGCAGCAAGTCAGAATCTGAGTGCAGAAGACTCTGAAGCAGACATAAAGTATTTGAATGGGGAAAGGGAATCAGAAAAAGTAAACTCAAGAAGCCCTTGCAGGATATGAGGGTGATCTGGCTATGACATCTGTCACCCCATTGATCTCTAGGGTTGCTTTGGCTCATCTGGGTGGCTAGGTGGGTGTCCCCTTCCTCCCTCACCACTTCATGTGTTTGTCTCCCAAACCTATGCACTCAATTGAGGAGGATGACCTCCCACCTCCGCAAGAGGAGAGCAATTCCCTCGGTCAAGGGTATATGAGTAGCTGCGGTCCCCTGCTAGAACTCCAAACAACTCTCAGGAAGATGGAATGGTCCCTCAACCACCAGCTGGTGCTCTGAATTCTGCCCCAGGAGGGCTGTGCCCATCCAGCCCTGTTGCTAGAGCAATGGAGTGTGCATACCTCTGTTCAGGTGGTCAAAGGTCCTCAAGTCCCTTCTCAATAAGTGTAAGCACTCAGTGACATATGAATCTAATGACTGCAGGATGGGACAATCCCTCACTAGTTTGCAATAAGCAAGGGGTTTCTGTAGTTGAAATTGTGTTATCAGAGCTGTATCAGTAGTAGTCCTAACGATGAAGAAGAATGGACATTGTTTCATAAACACTTATAGCACTACTATAAGCATAATTAACATATAAATTATTTAGTATAAATAAGAAGCTGATGAGGTTAAAGAGCTTGTTGGCTGTGAGGGAAAAGGCCTTGGGATGAAAGGAAAGAACCCTATTTTTGTTAAAGTTGGATTTATTTTTAAATTTTCAACACGAACTCAAAATTCAACTATTTCTCAATAATTCAAGAACTTAGCCTAAATAATGAGGAGGATGACAAGGAGAAGATGACTGTGAAGCAAATTAATATGCAAAAGTGGTTTTTATCCATCGCTTCCATGCAAGCTGCATTGTTTCACACTAAACATAAGGACAAAACATTTCACTTTCCGACTGACATGTGGATGCTGCAAAGATCTCTATGTTTAGCAACATGTAAAGGAAAAAATCCCAGTTATTACATTTGCTTTTCACTTTCTACTCAGTTGTTTTGGGACTCACATAGACAGTCAAATTTTTCAGAATCTCTCTCTCTCTCTCTCTCTCTCTCTCTCTCTCTCTCTCTCTCTCTCTCTCTCAGTCATATAGCTGCCTGTATCTATGATCAACTCCCCTCATTTCAGACCTATGCTCTACTCATTGTCCCCACCCCCAGTACTAAAGACTGGAGCAGAAGAGCCAGCATGGAAGAGCTGAAAGGGTCCTCAGACGACAAACAGTTCCAGGAATACCCAAGAAGTTCTAATTGCCATTTCAACTCTAAGCAGTTGACAGTGATTGTCTCCATGTGTGGAGAGGGCTCTGTGGCCACATTCAGGTCACCAACAAAGATGCTGCATTTGATTAATCACGGTTTACAGTGGGTGTGCAAAACCAGGAAGCTGCTGCATATGTGCCACATATGCCCATTAGGCTTGTATATGAATATAGCTCCCATTTTACTGATGAGGAAACTGAGGCTCAGAGATAGAAGTTGCCCTTCTGTAGAGCTGTAGAGTTAGGACTGGACAAGAACTGAGGCCTCCTAAATTCTGGCTAAGAATGTTATATACAGTATCCAGGATGCTATTCCCATGCAGCCTAGATGCTTCAACTAAGAAATAGATTACATTGTCCTCCTGATGTTGGTACAAAAAGTTCTAAAGAGTCCAGAGAACAAAGTGGAGGCTGAAGAGGTAGAAGAACCAACCAGAGAAGCACCGCCTCCTTTTTGGTCCCTCTCAAACCCAGGGACAGGGAAAAAGAAATCCACATTACTGAGCCCTCACCAGTGTCAAGCCCTGCACTTAATGTATTGACCCTTGCAATTATCCTGTAAGAAAGTTCCATTTGCAGATGACAAAACAATGGAAAAGGCTAAGTGACTGAGCCAATATCGCACACCCCAAGTGGCTAAACTAGGGCAAGCCGGGGATTCTGTGGCACCACATCCCACTAGGACTGTAAAGAGGGTTTGAAGTTTGGGATTTGGGGTAAGAATGGCCTTATTTTGAAGCCCAGCACTACCTCATACTAGCTCTGATTTTTTTTTTTTTTTTTTTTTGTCTTTTTTGAGACTCTATGCAGGTCAGGCTGGCCTTGAGCTCACTTTGTAGCCCAGGCTGGTCTTGAACTTGCTATGATCATCCTGCCTCAGCCTCCGGGGATTACAGGCTGGGATTACAGGCATGTGCCACCATGCCTGGCTAGCTCTGAAATTTTTGTATGTGCCTTAATCTCTTTGTGCCTTGGTTTCGTCATCCATAAACTAAGGACGTAGCAGATCTTCATGCAGATTGCTGTTAAGATTAAATAATACACATGTGACACATAGTACGTGGTAGCTCTTACTGTGCCCTGGCACACACTGCCCCAGGCATATCACCTGGACATCATCAACCACTGCTGGCCTGAGTGTCCCACTCACGTAAGACCCATTCTGAGATCATTGCTCATTTCACTTTCTTCCAGAGGAGGTTAAGACCTAGACACCCCCCTTCGCCAGTATGTGAAAATGCTGGTGAGCCATGTCTTGGAAGACCAACACCCACATGCAGACTCACCTCAGAGTAACCGCCACAAGATGGCAGCCTAAGAAGAAGCCATAAATCACCAGTGCTCCTCTAAGCCCCGCCTCACCCTGGGCTTCTCCATCAGCTAAGTTCTCCCGCAGTGGCATTCACACCAGTGGCCCTGGCCTGGATGTGCCTGAGACCCTCTTCAGAGGAGATCCTGAGGCTGCCGCTGCCTTCCTGGCCTCTTTAGGGATCTTTAGGGCAGAGTGGTTGGAGTTTTCACCTCAGAATATGAGGCAGCTGCTTTCTAGCATCTACTCTTGGTTGCCCAAGAACATTGTTGAGCTCCTTTTAAATACTTCCGTGATAGGCTAGGAGCCGCAAAGGATATGCTCACATAAAAAGTGTTACTAAAAGGGATGACAAACAAAAACTACTATAGTGACACGTGTGCAAATAAGGGACTGATGGTGACACTACAATGTGTTTTATGTCTTCTGATACATTTAACTCTGCAAAATATGTAGGCTCTCAGTCTGGGCTCTGTTTAGTAAGGTGGCAATAAAGAAAACACAATGGTCTCTATTTTCTGTCTTTTGATCCAATGAAGTTGAGGAATGGGAAGCCTGAGAACTCATGGCCAGTGAATTGCAGTGTGTGCCAGGCTCACCTCTGACCCCAGATCGAGGAAGAGGGGCACATCGGCCCTCCATTCACTCTGTAAACTGGCATTTATTACACTTCCTCTTGGCAGACACTGAACTAAGAGCTTTATATGCATTATTTCATTAAGTCCACCTCACAGAAATTTTTGCAAATAACCTACTGAGGCTCCGCAATATTAAGGAACTTCCCTGAAGTTCTCAGCCAGGAAATGGTAGATCTGAGAAGCAAACTTAGTGTCTTGAGCCCAGCAATTAATTTTTTCACAACTTCCCTGCCATCTGCTAAAAAGTCCTAAGCACCCATGAAGGCTCAGGCAGGCAAAGGTTGAGTAAAAAGGCCATGACTCAAGGGCCTTTGCCTCTACTTAGGGGCAGGAGCAACAGTCAGAGTTGCCATCACAGGGCTGTGTAGTTTTCTTGGAAACTTAGATCAGGTGCCATGGCCTAGGGCTCCTCCCATGGCTCATTCTGTGAGAATCCCAGACTCTCCCGGTTTTGACTGCTTTTTATTATAACAGATGATGCAAGAGCCATGTTTCAGTGACAAAGAAGCATGATATAACTTTTACCTGACCTTGCTGGCTACCCACAGATATAGAGATAACACAACCTGTGACCTCAAACAGATCCTATATCTAGAATGGGGTTGAAATCATCCTTTTCTCTCCTATGAACTGCTGTAACCAAGAGAAGCACTTTCAAAGGGCAGCTGATAAAATTATTATCTGCACCCTCCCTTTAGCCACCAAAGCAAAGGTTTTCTATTTATTAGCTATATTAGTGGAGAAATAGAGGGATTGGTTTCATAATTGATTCTCTAAATAAAAATAAGGCCTGCCAACCAAGGGTGGAGCTGACCAAGGATGGATGTGTGTGTGTGTGTGTGTGTGTGTGTGTGTGTGTGTGGTTGTGTTTTCCTACCATTCTGTGTGGCTGGGTCTCATCTCAGAACCATGATTCTTTCCAGTCCTCTTGTTCAGCCTCCACAGACAAGATTTCTATGTCTCCCAACATCGTGGAATATAATTACCCGAGTATATCATCTTTGATTTCAGCTTGGAAAAGAATACCCTAAATAGAGTAGTCATTATATCTACAATCTTCTAAATGAATAAAAAATATAAAATACTTACTCTTGTATTCAACAAATATTTACTGAGGGTCAGGTAAGGTGCTGAAAACACACACACATACACACTCACACACGTCCCTGATCTTACTCAGTGTAAAAATTAGCAGGGGAGATCAAATAATCATGTGGGTAAGAATAAAACATCAAACATAAAAATAAATTACCAGAAACAATGGCAGCTTAGCTAGAATGGCGGTGATGTAGATGGAGAGAAGAAAATAGGATGACCAAGACCTTCAAAGGTACCAAGAAGACAGGAACTGAGTGCTCTGCACAGTGGACCTGGGCAGGGATTTGAGGGAAGAGCCAAGCATGAGTCCTGGTGCTCTTTGCCAGGGGACCAGAGTGGGTGTGAAGTGGTTCATCAGTCATCTTGAGCATGTGAACCCTGGGTGCCTTGGTGTCCTTTAAGTAGCGATATTAGGTGAGTCCCTGTATAAATGGGCTTGGGAATCTAAGGAGCCAACTGGATTAGAAATAGAAACTCAGATATTGGATGGTAATGGAAGCCCTGGGCATGATGATGCTGATTGGATAGAGAAGATGGATTGAGAAGAAAATCCAGGGCAGAAATAGGTCTTGGGGAAACATGACCACTGAGCTACTCTTGATGTCTCCCCAGTGCCAAAAGATTTTAATGATTTTGCCACCACTTTGGTGGTGTGAATCCCAGTTCTGCCACTGACCTCTGTGCATCCTGCATCAGGCACTTAGCCTATGTGAGCCTCAGTGTCCCATACATTGTATGGCAATCTTGGATCACTCCCATTTCGCCTCCTTCTTACTCACGCACAATCTTTGCTTCAAAACAACCTCCACTTCCACCCCATACCACTAACTCCTCTGCAAAAAGGAACAGAGCTCCAGGACCAGCCGACTCCCTTCTGAGAGATCTTCAGGCCTCGATGCTCTTTGGAATCACCAGTGTGTTTAACAAGATACTCATGTCCCAGCCCTACCTGGACATGCTGGTATATTGGTTCTGGGTGGCCAGTAGGGTGTACGTTTTTCAAAGCTCACCCAGGACTGCTCATGGTCAGCCAGGAGTGAGAACCAGTCATTTACAACCAGGAAAGCTGGGATCACCAAAACTGGCCACATCATTCCATTGCTTTGTATATGACACTATGATGGGAAGGACTTCAGCACTACAGCTGGCAACTCTATGTGGGTTGTTCCAAGGACAGTATCTATTTCAAGACTTCAACTATCTTCAGATTATCTTGAAATCAAAATCTAAGTTTAAGTCCAGGAAGAGGATGTTAAACTGTGCTTTGCGGCACCTTAGAGATCAAAGGATGCCCTAACATGCTTTGGGAAACACTCCAGCCAAAGCATTCCCACTTCTATCTATTTGGGAAATTACCAGTTTTAGAGACGGTACACTTCCGGTTAATTAGAGGCAAAGCCTTCCTCACTTCCCAGAATGCAACAGACATATGATTTTTCCAGCTCAGAGCTCATTCTGCTCCACCACGTCACCCTTTTTGCAAGCAAAGTAGCCCTACCTCTGCCTGGTGGGCTGCCATTAGGGCACAGAAAAGGGAGCACAAACCCCCACAGGCCATGAGGCCTCACTGCCCTGTGTGCGCTTGATCCCCAGGTCATTCCTATCAACCCCACCGGCTGTGGTGTCAGAAAGTGCAGGCCTGAACTGAGAACAGGGTCACTCGGAGCCGCCTGTTTATTTTCCTTCCTGGACACACTGGTGACTTGGTGTTTAAAAGCTCCAACAAGACTGGACTGAAAGTCCACAAGAGAATGGACAGTCACCTCGAGGAGGCCTGCTGGTGATTTGGAATGTCCCTTTGGAAGGCTTTTTTAATAAACTTTGTTTGCATCTGCCTTGATGAAGAACACATTTGCTTGGGACCTTGCAGGGATGTTTAGTTTTGAGGCTTCCCTTTCTTGGCCTTAGAAGTTCTTGGTGGCAGTGGCCGCCTGCAGGCCCTTGGGACTCCCCTGTGGAGTGCTGACCTGCCTCCAGCTTTGTCCCAGTAACTTTAGTCCAGCTAGACTCCTAGCCCCCTGTGTCTCTGATAAACTCCAGAGCAAAAAGTCCAGGGTCAGAAAGTTTGAAAGTTCAACAGGAAAAAAGGCCCCATTACCTTTCTAAGAAGCTTCCAGGGCCAGCACTGGAATTTGTCGTTTTGTTTTGTTTTGTTTTGTTTCTTCAATCTGCCCAACAGTGTCTGACTCCTACCTGTCTTAGTCCTCCCCTTTTCCAAACTCTAAAATTGTAAAAATTAATCTTAGGGTGTTACACATACAGAGGAGGTCCTGGCCGATAGCCCTCATGATAAAGAGGAAAATATTTGGTGTCCCTTCCATGGTGGGAGCAAGCAAAAACTAGCTACACTGTCACATGTGGTAAGTGCATCCCAAAACTCTGCTGCTCTTCACAAAAATGTCCTATTTGACAAAAAAGTCAATCCCCAGAGCAGTGACCAACCATACCCTGGGAAAATGGTAGCCACACTCTGCTTGCACCTATTGCTGGCTGGCTACACAGTGTACAAATCAAATCAGAATGAAACAGTTCCATGGTCAGGGAAGGGGAAGAGCAGAGGCCATGGAGCAGAGCTGCCACCCTTTTATTCCAGATGACTTCCATGTGACCCAATCATCCTGATTGCACACTTTGACTGATCCATTTGACAAAAATAATAACCACATAGAGAGGATAACAAGAAGGAAATGGTAGCAAGAAGCACGCTCTCTACGTCTTATGAAAACCAGAGTCTGGGATTTCAAGTTGTACTACAGAGCCATGGTAGTAAAAACAGCATGGTACTGGCACAAAAACGGACATGTTGACCAATGAAATAAAATAGAAGATGCAGAAACGACGCCAAGCACTTTCGGCCACCTGATTTTCAACAAAGGGACCATAATATATACTGGAGAAAAGAAAACCTCTTTAACAAATGGTGCTTAGAAAACTGGTTACTCAGCTGCAGAAGAATGAATCCTGATCCACATCTCTCACCCTGTAGTAAAATCAAATCAAAATAGATCAACTTATGTAAAAATCAGAAATATTGAATCTGCCAGAAGAAAGAAGGGCAAAATTTCTGAAAACATAGGCAAGGCCTTCCTGAACAGACGAACTCCAACTGCACAAACTCTACCAACAAACAACAAATGGCATTGTGTCAAATTTAAGAGCTTCTTACAGCCAGGCATGGTGGCTCATGCCTGTAATCCCAGCACTCGGGAGGCTGAGGCAGAAGGATCATTGCAAATTCAAGACCAGCCTGGGTTACAAAGTGAGCTTAAGGCCTCCCAAACTGCATAGAGTGACCCTGTCTCAGAAAGACAAAAAAAGAAAAAAATTTAAGACTTTTGCACAGCAAAGACACAACTAATCAACTACTGAGACAACCTAAAGAATGGGGAAAGAAATTTGTCAGCTATTCTCAGACAAAGGACTAATATCTAGAATATATATTTAAAGAATTCAAAAAAGTAGACCTCCTCAAAAAAATAAAAGACCCGATCAAAAATGGACAATTGAAATAAATAGACACTTCTCAAGACAAGCACCATGACCAATAAATTCATGAAAAATGCTCAGTATCTTTTGCCATTACAAAAATGCAACTCAAACAACACTGAAACTCCATCTGACTCCACTAAGAATGACTTATCAAGGAGTCAAGCCAGGTTTGGTGATATACACCTGTAATCCCAGGACTTGGGAGGCTGAGGCAGGAAGATTCCCATAAGTTTGAGACCAGCCTGGGCCAGCTTGTAGTACAAAATAAGACCCTCTCCCAAAAAAACAAAAATAAACAAAAAATGAGTTAAAAAAAAAAAGCTACAAATGCTGATGAGGTTATGGAAACAGGAACTCTTCTATATTGTTGAAAAGAATGTAAACTAGTAGAAAAACTACAATGGAAAGAAGTATGGAAAAATCTTCAAAAAACTAAAAATACAAATTTCATTTGATCAGCTATACCTCTTCTAAGTGTCTTCCCAACATAGCTAAACTCATCATATTATAGTGACACATGTATATCTATGTTTATAACAGCACCACTCACAGTGACTAAATCTTAGAAGTGCCTATATATCCATCGACAAATGAATGGATGAAGAAAATTTGCAAGATACAAATGGAGTACTACTCTGCCATAATTAAGGATAGATTTTAGTCACTTGTGGGAAAATGGATGAGTCTTGACATCATAATACTAAGTTAAATAAGTCAGTCACAGGAGGTTAATTATCACATGGGTTCTGTAATATAAGAAACCTAAAACATAAATAACTTAAGAGAAAAATAAAGGAGCCATGTTGATAATCGGCAGGTACACACCATAGAGATGGGAAAGGGACCTAAGGAAAGGGAGCGGGAAAGAAGACTAAAAATTATCATGATGTGATATGTGTATATAACCAATCTCCCAAACTGAATGTAATTTCTATGTGTGGCAAACACATACAGTAAAATCTTAGTTCTGTGAGCAGAATTTGCTCTGCAGACATGTCTGTGATCCAAAGAACTTCCCTAACAAAGCAAATTTCTCCACAAGAAATAACAGAAACTCAAATGAATCACTCCACAACTCAAAAATATTCATGTAAAAGTGATTACAATACTGTAATGTCACACAAAATAATTTTTAAAATATAAACACAAAATATGTACAATGATGGCACATGCCTATAATCCCAGCACTTGTCAGGCCAAGGCAGGAGTTCAAGGCCAGTCTGGGCTATATAGTGAGGTCAAGGCCATCCTGAATTACATAGCAAGACCCTTTCTCAAAAAAAAAAAAAATATATATATATATATATATATATATGCAAATTAACCTATACTTACCTTTAAAATCCTTCATGGGTGGTATGAGGGAGAGACAAGAAAGAGGAGGGTTATCACCCAGGACAACTTTTCTGATCACTAACAGAATCATTGCTATCTGTTGGCTCAATGGAATCTTTCTTTTCATGCAGGTTTAACAAAAGAACCTATCCAATGGCACTTGCTTTCGGCTCCTTTTGAGAGTTTCACAGAAATGTTACATTGCATTATGGCTAGACAGATTCATCACTCACACTGCTACAGCCTTATTCAGGTGGTGCATTTTTACAAAACTTTACACTGTTTCCCCCATTTGCACATCTCCCTAACCATCTGAAGTGAAGGATTCCTCCTCCGCCTTTTTCTCCTCTTCCTCTGCAGACAGGACCTCCTCCAGAGCCTGTTGATGTTGGGAGGGAACCACCCACAATCCAGCAAGAGAGAGAGAAGAGCCACTGGCTCAGTTGTGATCCTGTGCCATTCAGTGTCACATACCTCTCATATTGCTTTCATAAAGAGTTCACATGTTAGGGGCTGGGAATTTAGCTCAGTGGCATAAGCACCTGCCTTGCGAGCAGGCGGTCGTGAGTTTGATTCCCGGTACCAATAAAAATAAATAAATAAATAAATGTTAACTATATAGAGATAGATATTTTTTTTTAAAGTTCACTTGTTTATCAAGTTAAAACTATTAGAAATGTTTGCTTATCTCATGGAACATGCAAAGAAAAAATTACTTGTGACCCCAGGTTTTAGTGTACTAATACAAAAATGTTAAAGACCAAAATCTGGGAACTGATAAGTCAGGAACAGGGCTTTCTTTGTCAGTCAATAGGCCTGTGGTGGTCCTCTTTGGCTGTGTGGCCTTAGACAAGTTACTTAGTCTGTCTTTGCTTCATTTATCTACTCTGTGAAATGGGGTTATTAACACCTTCCTTGACAGACTGTTTAAGGTTGAAGTTATATATGATATATATTTATATAATTATGTAGAAAAGTCTGGAAGGTTAAACATCAAAGTTGAGGGAAGGAGGAGAGTAAAGAGGGAATGGCTGTTGGTTTGTCATAGGTGGCCTTTATCAGATTGAGATAAAGACCATCTATTCCAATTTTCTGGATGGTTTTTATCATGAATGGGTGCTGAACTTTGTCAAAGATTTTTCTGCATCTATTGAAATGATCATGTGATTTTTGTCCTTGACTCTGCTAATACGGTGTAGTACATTTATGGATTTTCATATGTTGAACCATCCCTGAATCCCTGGGATGAATCCCACTTGTTCATGGTGCACAATCTTTGATGATTTGATGCAGTCTGTTTGCCAGTATCTTATTGAGGATTTTTACATCAATGTTCATTAGGGAGATTGCCCGGTAATTCTTTTTCTTAGTTGGGTCCTTCTGTGGTTTTGGAATCAGAGTAATGTTTGCTTCAAGGAATGAACTGAATGTATTGCTTCCCTTTCAATTTCACTAAAGAGTTTGAGAAGTGGTAATGCCGGGTCTTCTTTAAATTTCTTATAGAATTCAGTGAATCTATCAGGGCCTGGGCTTTTCCTTGTTGATAGGTTTTTGATTATATCTTCAATTTCACTTACTGATATTGGGTTACTTAGGATTTTTATATCTTCTTGATTCAGCTTTGGTAATTCATATGTATCTAAGAATCTGTCCATTTCTTCTATATTTTCCATCTTATTAGAATACAGATTTTCAAAGTAGGTAGAGATGATTTTTTGGATTTCTTCAGGGTCTGTTGTGATTTTTGCCTTTTTGATTCCTAATTGCTTGAATTTTAGTTTTTTCTTTCCTTTTTTTGATAAGGTTGCTTAGGGGTTTGTCAATTTTATTTAATCTTTCAAAGAACCAACTAGAAGAGAGGGCATGGGTACCCACTTTCCCAGGCAGAGAAGGATGGCAGAACAAGGAGAAAGAGATAGAATAGTGGGCATGTTACATGGTGCTTAGCATATTGTACATGATAAGTGCTTAATAAATTCTGACTACTATTTTTTATGAGCATCCTGGGTACCCTTGAATGTGGTAAAGGGTCAGTCGCCATCAAAAGCCACTTATCTAAGTCCCTTATAATTCTGATAGGGAACCAAGCAAAGTGTGCTGTTTAAGAATCCCTAGTATCATTTATTTTCAGTCAGAATCACCAATGGGAGAGGAAGCTGGTTATGTGGACACTCGGTGGGTCACTTTCATGTTATGAAATCGAAGAAAAGGCAGTTCCCACCTGGTGGACAGACCTGTGGCCTCTCTTCCGGCTCTGCAGGGACCTTGCTCAGGACAGGCAGGCAGCCCACAACACCTCTCTGCTGATGCCATCCTGGAGGGGTGGCCAGAGTTGCAGTACGAAAACATAGCAGCAGCAGCCCGTTTCATAACATCACGTGTCCAAATAAATGGAGCTGTTGACTCAGGCTGATTAGATGAGGGGCCTTTCCTAAAAAGCAATCTATGTGAGGCTAAGAAAAACAGGATTCTCTTTGGAATTAGGCTCCTAATCCCCAGCTTCCCCAGGACAGCCGTGGCCTGCAGGAGCTGGGGGTTGGGGGGCTTCCAGAGATGCCCTGTCAGGAGCTGGCCAGAGGCTACATTCCTCCCAGCCGCCTGCCTCTGGCCTGGTTCATCTTGTCCAGACAAGAAGATGGGGCCCTCAAGGTCTCAGTGGGGCCAGGAACCCAGAACCGTGGAAAGCAGGAGTTTGTGAGGGAGCCCTCAACTACTCCTTACTACCCTAGTTGAGCATATCTGGTCCCCAAAAGTTAGGAACTACTGAAAACTGTTACCACCCCAGCCTACCTTCCAGGTAGAAATTGATTAGAGGTAGAGCTGGATTTATAAGAACACAAGCACATGCATGTGCATGCACATGCACACACACACACACACACACACACACTCCACAAGCATACAAAAGACCGGTCAGGAAAAACAGGAGTATGCTACAGTAAGGCACTTGGAAAGGAACCAGTCATCTAACCTGCACTCACACCTCTCATGTGGGCATCTGAGAGTAGAACCTTGCTCTTTTCACCTCTCTGCCCGAGCTGGTCCAGATCCAGTGCATACTCGGGCTTCACCAACAGTAGAGGCGAGCAGAGAAGTCAAGAGCGTGAGCTGTGCAGTGAAACTGAGCAGAGGATGGATGGCAGCTCCAGGGAAGCCACTCCATCTCTGAGTCCATAGTTGCCTGGTTTTTTAAAAGGAAACTGTTGCAGTTACTTTGAGGTTGAAATCAGGAAAGATGTGTGAAGGATGTGATGCCTTAGCTCAGCCCACAGTAAATGCTTCGCCCAGTGTGGGGCTTACTGAAAGTCAGTAGTATTTGTGAGCTCTTCTTGAACATGGGAAGCTCATAAACTGGGGAGATGAGACATCCTTTAGAAAGGGGTCCAGGTACCACCAAGTGAGAACCAGGGCAACTGGCACGGCGAGGGACGGCTATTACAAAGAGCTGAAATTCCCAGGGGTGGTGAAGGGGTGCACAGAATCTGGATAGTTAGAGAGGACGAAGGATTACTTTTGGGAAGGGGAAACAGCAGGAGCAAACAAAGGTGTGCAGCCAGAAAAGAATATTAATAGCAAAAAGCCACAGACAAGACACTGGAGAAGATCTTAGCATGTTAGGGAACATGGGAAGATCAGACATCTGCTCAACCACTGAGTGGTCAAACCTGTGGAGGGCCTGAGCAGGAAGTTCTGCATCAATCCCACCTCTCCTTCACTGTGCGTCTCACCCAGGCAGCTGGATCCTGCCTCCTTGCCTTTGCTCATGCAGTCTTGCTGTTGAGAGTGCCTCCTAAGACTCATTCTCTCAATTGCCCCATGAATATTCATGATTCATTCACCTTTCCCCAGAAGCCTCCTGTAAGGGGGAAAAGCATGCATTTTAGAGCCAGATTGGGTTTAAGCAAGTCGTTAACATCTATATACCCCATCTATATTTTCATATTTGCACATCTGTAAAATAGGAAAATAACTATCTCCATTCCATACAATGAGAATAAAATTCAATAAAGTTATGTCAAGCACCACATAGCAGATTCTCAGTAAACATGTGTGTGTGGCATGAATCCACTGTGTTATGAATGGATTCAAGGCCACGGGATCCCCAAACTTCCTTCTACTCTGCTCAGAAGGTCCTTTACACCTGATAAAGTTCCGATTACCCCTTTCTTGCACCACCTTGCTATCGTAGACTTCCCACTGGCCTGCCCTCCATTTCTCAGCCAGATGAACCCTTCCACAAAGGCCCACTCAAGGCCCATTGCAGCCCCCTTGGGCCTGGCATTATGTGGATCTTCTTTGTGTACCCAGCATTTCAGGCCACGTTCTCAGACAGCATGCCTGGCCTTCCACTCCTGTGGAGCAGAGAACACTCCACTGTCCCCTGAACCAGAGCACCCAGGATAACCTGAGCATGTATGGCACACGGGGCAGGGGCCATTCCTCAAGCACCATCAAAGGCCAGGCAGGTAATGTAAATGAGTGATAAAGGCTTGGAAAGCTTTGCCATGTATTGATTGGCTGTTTGAGTGGCACAAAGAAGAGCCTCTGTAGTATCCGAAGCCCTGCATCCCTTACTTAGCAGGTAACTAGAGTCAGCTGGATTCCCCTCCCTCCACGGGGTCCCTGTACAAACAGGCCATCCAACCCCAGCTCACAAGATGCGATGAAGATCAAATGAGCCGGCACTTATGAGAGCTCTCTGAAAGGCTAAGGCTCCATGGAGACCTGAGGGACCATGTTCAGAAGTTCTAACATTTTGCACAAACAAGGCCCCAAATCTCAGATGATCAGGAACAGGTGGATGGTTAAGGGAGCTTAAAAGGCTCCTGCCGCCCTGCTGGGAGCCGCCTCCTATCTCCTTGGGATCTCCAGCAGCCCTGATTCCACAAGGGAGTGGTAATTGGGTCCCTCTGGAAAACAGCAGAGGCGGCTTAGGGCAGCTGGAGGCAATAGAAACCCTATCCACTCCCGCCCAGAGCCCTGACATTCTCATCAGTTCCTTCCCGCCTGCCAGTGGCATGCAGCTTCCTAAGACCACCTGGCTTCCCTGTCCTCCCCTGTTCCCAGGGCTTCTACAGCTTTCTGCCCTGCCTTGGCAGAGACTAGTGGCTGGAGGTGCCCCAGCTGTCTTCCCTCCAAGGTCTTGGTAGCAGCTGCCAAATGGCACAGTGACCTCCTCAACTCCCAGTTGCAGCATGACCCTTACCTCCTAGGGCAGGAGGTAAGCCCACACCTATGGCCCAGTCTGACCCCAGACAACGAGCCCAGCTGTCATTGGTCACCAAGACCACAAGCTGCCCATGATCAAGTGTGTTCACTGGCTTTACATCAAAGATGATTGTGTGATAGTCGCCAGGGCTCAAGCACCTGCTCTTTGCCCAGCACTTTCCAAAGCATTCTTAACAGCTCGAGGAGGCAGTGTTATGACACCGTTTTTCAGAGGGAGAAGGCACAGCTCAAAATTAAATAAGCCAAATTTAAAGATTCAGTCAAAAAATGGGCATCTGAAAGAAATACACACTTCTTGGATGAAGAAATAAAATTGCTCAACAAAATATATGAAAAAATCTTCAATGTCACTGGTCATTCAAGAAATGTAAATTAAAACAACATTAAGATTTCACCTCAACCCAGAAAGAACAGCTGTCATCAGGAAATCAACCAATAACAAATGTGGAGAGAAAGAAACCCTTCTTCATTGTTGGTGGGAGTGTAAACTGACACAGTGGAGATCCACTATGGAGATTTATGAAAAAACAACTAAAAATAAAAATCCCATTTTACCTAGTTATTCCCCTTTTGGGTGTCTTCCCAAAAGGGTTAAAGACTTCATAATACAGTGATGCATATGTACCCATGTTTATAGCATCACAATTCATAATCACTAAATCCTGGAAACAGCCATTGTGCTCATCAACAGAAATGAATGAAGAAAATGTGATAGTTATACACAATGGAGTTCTACCCTACTGTTAAGAAAGATACACTTGCAGCATTTGTAGAAAAATGTACGCACCTTGAGAACCATAATGTTAAGTACAATAAATCACACACGGGGTTGAACATTGTATAGTTTCCCTTATGTGAAATAGTTAATAGGCAAAAAAAATAGAAAAAAAATTTACTGTATTCTTGATATGTTTCTGCTGTTAGCTTCTACTTTCACTCCAATATGTTGTAAGGGTTCACTTTATAGAATTTCCATTTCTTTGGATATTTTAACATCTTTATTGTTGCTATCAGCATGATCTATTTTAAACATATACATATATATGTTTAAAAAAACAGAAAAAAGCCCAAGGTTAAAAAATTTTTTTTGCATATTGACTTTACATGGATATATCTTGGGGAATGCTGTTAAGTGATTTATTAAGTCACTTTGATTTTTTATATTGACATTCATACAATCTAAAAGCAATTTTCTCCTTTCTTTTCAGTGCTTTATTATTTCTTTTTCTTATTTTATTTTGTTGATCAGAATGTCTAGAAAAATGTTGAAAAGCACTGACAGTAATATGCATTTCCATCTTATTTCTCAATTTGTGATGTTACACCTTTCAGTACCTTTTCTGTTGAAAATTTTGTTAAAGGTGGTATCTGTTCACAACTTGAAAAATTCTGTATCTTAAAAATTACCAATAAGTGTTGAATTTTAAAAAAAGAATTAGATAAGGGGCACAAATAGAGTTCATTCCCAGAGGCCAAGACAGAAGTATCACAAGCTCAAGGTCATCCCAGGCAATTTAATGAGACCTTAACTCAAAATTTAAAAATGAAAAGGACTGGAGATGTAGCTCAGTGGTAGAGTGCTTGCCTAGCGTGCAAGGCCCTGAATTTAATACCAGTTGCAAAAGAAAAAAAAAAAAAAAAAAAAAAACCTAGGTGCTCAGTAAGAGAATTTCATAGATGTGAAAGAAAAAAGAATTCATGCCCAATTCTAACTACTCACTACATGTTTGTACTGTCAAAATGACCCAAATATTCATAAACACTTCCCAGTACCTACTAAGTGCCTCTCTTTGTTAGAATACAGAATATAATGATGATAAAACAAGTACAGTCTCTGCATGACGCGAGGGAAGAGGAGAAATACACACTAAAGGGTCAAATCAGAGAAATACGTAAGTATGAATAGTGATAAATGCTGTGGAAAAATCATGGCAGGAGGCAGAAACTCCAGCAGAAGCATCTCTGGAGCACAGTCTTAAAGACAGTCTGATGTACCTAGAAACCAGGGCCCGGAAGGGCAGGGTGGAGGAGCTTCCAGGTGCAGAAAGCAGCATGGTGAAGGAAGAAGACTGGAAAGAGCTGAAACCTTGGGACCAGGAGAGCCTCAGAGGAGGCTGCAGGCTGGAGGCCAGAACACTCTGGGCAGTAGGGGCCAAGGGACAGTGTTTATTGTCCCTAAAGGAGCTACTGGCCCAAGAGCTTGAAGCTGGCATATTTCAAGGCCCGCTCCAGCTGCAGTGTATGACAGGTTGTCCACAAGTACACAACAGGGTGTAGGCCTGCACCAACCTAGTCATCAGGAACTCTGTGGGCCAAGCTTCCCTCAGACATCAGTAATCCCAAGCCACACCCGCTGCCTCTCAGCAAGCAACTGCAGCAGGTCCCAACACTGCGTGACCACAAGCAGGCTCACTGGAGGTTCAGAATGCGAAGCTGGAACTCCCTACTATGTACAAAGAGACAGACTTGCTGGTTTGCTTTTTTGTGTAGGCTTCAATGTCTCTGGCTTCTTGGAGTCAGCCAGTTTGTATCATTATCAAAAGACAGTACTAAGAGAACAAGAAGTCAACAAGAATCAAGCCCTCCCTATGAGCCAGCACCATGTGTGGGCTGCTGGAGAACAACCAAATGCCATCCCTTCTGGTGTGTGGGCTGGGAGATAAGAAGAGCCCACCCACCCATTCACCATCCCCTACCCCCAACTGTAAGCAACTAGCTGATCCAAAGAAACACAGGCTGCGATGATAGCTATTGAAGCAAAATACAACTTCATGCTTACAGTGTTTAGTGTTTCACTGACTTTGCAGGTCTACAGCTGGTAGTCTGATCATCTATTCAGAGGATAACAATATGCAATGTAGCATCTAGGGGGAGTCTCCTTCTGAAGGTGGTAGCCATTGTTAATTCCCTATTACCTCGTTTTGAAGTCCTGTATCATTTTCATTGTTTTGTTGGGTTGGGTTTTATTCTGTTATGTCTTTTTGATATCTCCAATGGCATGGGCAACTATTTCAAAGATAACAAGCTGTATTTTTGTAGCCATTTTGGATTTACCCTTGTTTTGAAGTCCTTTATTGCATTCATTGTTTCATTTTTATTCGCTCTATTCTGTTCTGTTTTGTTTGATTTTTTTCTATGTGTGAAGGTATGAGCAGCTATGTTGAAAACAATAAGAGGCATTATGGTAACCATTGTTGATTTCAAATACCTTGTTTTGAAGTCCTGTATCACTTATACTGTTTTGTTTTATTGGCTTTATTATGTTTTATTTTGCTTGTTTATTGTCTTTAAAATAAAATTCCAAGAAGAAACACAGTACTGTACAAGTGGTCTTTACCCCATTCTTTCAACATTTTTCTATATTTAAAATTTTACAAAAAATATCAATGAGAGGGAATCCATATCCTCTGTGGTAGTAATATGGATCAATTTGGCAATAGCTGTCAAAATCACATGTGCAATGACCCCCTTTAATTCAGCAATTACACTTTTAGGATTATACTCACACACAAAATTAGAACCATGTGCTATAGGACCACATGCACCTCTATTTCCAGATGAGTAAAAGAATACACAGAAAGATGGTAAGTGACACTGGATGCCTGTGAGGAGAAAACGACTGGTTAGGAAATGAAGTGGGAAAGCTGGTGCATCTTTTAAATTCTGAAACATGCAAATTAATAGTTACCACAGTGTGTCATGCTATAGGCTGTGTTTGATGCTATTACTATTACTGATTGTATTACTTTAGCCAAGGTGGCATACTGTTCTAATCAGTTGCTCTTCCTGATATGCCAAGACTGAGATTGTCCAAGGGTAATAACACTACTGTAGACCAATACCAAAGAATCAGAGGCTGGGCCAAATGAGCAGCAACTCCTCATCACCAATAAATTGAAAAAGGAAGATTTTACAGTGGACTCTAGGGCTGAGAATGGGGTGTGGGATTGACCAGGGAAGGGCAAAGGGAAGTTTTTGGAGTGATGAAAGTGCTCTACCTCTTGTCTGAAATGTTCATTATATGGGTATTTAAATGTGCCAAAATTCACAAACATGTACAGTTAAAATGAATGCACTTTATTGAATGAAAACTATGTCTCAGCAAGTTGATTTAAAAGAAAGGTGCATGTGATATAAATCAATAAACAAACTCCTAAAGCAACAAAAAACCTGTACTGAGTCCACTGGGAAAGGCAGTACGTGCTGGCTACAAGAAAAACCATAAGGATCTGCAGGTCAAATTTACTTGCTAAACCCACTCTCAAGCCCAGGTATTTTAGAAAATCACATTCTTTTGTCAATTCAACAAATAATGTTGATAACCAAACTTGGGTAGAAGTACAGTGTGGATGATTTGGACAGGAGCAGGTCAGCCTCCTGACTTGCTGTTTGTGTTTGGCAATAAATGACTTCTGGTCCAGCAGCTTAAACCAGCAACTGCTTGCAAGGGAGACATCAGCTATCCCGCTATCCCGCGAGTCACAGGTCCTTAGATCTGGAAGGACTCTCAGCGTTCTGCCGTAGTGAGGTCCACACAGTCATCTCCACAACAGTGCAGCTCCTTCCTTACTGCTTGAACAAATCATAGATGCTGCTCCATACCCGTTCCCTGCTCTCACATACACAAACACACACACACACACACACACACACACACACACACACACACACACAGCTTCCCATCCCCTTCTTCCTCCTCCTCTTCCCCTGGAAACATGTTCAGATTGTTTCCATTAAATGCACGGTTCAGGCTGTGAGTGCAGCTCTGTGATGGAAAGTGTGCATGCATGCATGAGGCTCTGGGTTCAATCTCCAGCACCAAAATTTTTAAATTTAAAATTTGAATGTATATACACATATATAGTAGACATAGATAAAGATACAGATAGAAATACAGATGTGGAGACCGATACAGAGTGCCCAGCCAGTCCTCTAGCTACTGTTCTTTCTTACCTTCATATACTCACCTTAGGAAAATCAGCTGTGTCAGTGTCCATACCTCCTCATCTCCCTGAACTGTCCACTACTCTCCTTAAGCTAACATCATAGAAGCTATTAAAATAATGGTATTTATTAAAACATACATACCAGTTTTATCACAATATTCATCCAAAAACTAAATACAGCTTTGGTGCCTAATGACAGGAAAATAAACTATCATTGTGCAACAATTGAATACTACTTAGCAATAAAAACACACTACTGATATAGACACAACATAAATTAATCATTATTATTATAAAGCATCATGCTGAAAGAAAGAAATCCTATCCACGGGAGTACACCTAGTAAGAATTCATTCTCAAGAATTTCTAAAATAGACAAGACTGTTCTATAAGAGAAAATATTTAAAAATTATCCCGTTTGAGTAGGTACAGGGATAGCCTGGGAGAGGGCCGAAAGGAGCTGCCTGCAGAGATGGTAAGGGTCCACATACTGGAGGGGATTTACATTACACAAGCATGCGCCTTAGTTAAAACTCACAGAATGGTAGGGTTAAGATTGGTTCACTGGGGGCTGGGGATTTAGCTCAGCGGCATAAGCACCTGCCTTGCAAGCAGGCGGTCGTGAGTTTGATCCTTGGTACTGATAAGAAAGAAAAAAGACAAAAAAAAAAGGTACAAGATTGGTTCATTGGTACCTAGAGGGAAAAAAAAGCCAAGTATTTTTACTCTAATTAGTGATATGAATGCTGAATGGTTTAGGAGTAAACTACACTGACTCTGTAATCATTATTGAAACACATCAAAAATAAGATGGATGCATATTAAGATAGGTACGTAATAAAGCAAATATGGCAAATTGATAAGCAGAGTCTTGGTAGTCAGTATGTGCACCAAATGTGAACTTTTCCTCATGAAAGCCTGGCAGGGTTGTCATCATTAACCTCCTAAATGCTGTAATAAGTGGAATCAGAGAAGCCCGGGTTCAAATCCTGCTGAGGCATTTCCTCCCTGTCTGATCTGGGACACAACTCAAACTGTCCAAGCCTCAATAGGCTAATGTATGAAAGGAAATAGACAAATAACTGTGTCATGGAGTTCCTGTGAGGATAATATCAGAGCACATATGCAAAAGTCTTGGAAATGTTTGACATGACCTGCAGCTACTTTAAAAAATATAAACAAAACAAAACAAAAGGCCTCCCATCACAAAATTACAGAAATTGTACACTGAAAAATATCTAATAGTTCTAGTATTCAATAGTATAATAAAGTAACTGTAGTTGAGAACAATTAATTATTTTTTGAGACAGGGTCTCATTATGCAGTTCAGGCTGGCCTTGAACTCACTATGTAGCCCAGGCTGGCATCAAACACAGCAATCTTCCTGGCTCAGCCCCCTGAGTGCTAGGATGTCAGCCATGTGCCACCACATCTGGTGAATTATTTAAAAGGCTGGGATGTGGCTTAGTGGTAAAGTCATTGCCTAGTGTATGAGTCCCAAGGTTCAATTCCTAGCACGGTAAAAAAAAAAAAAAAAAAAAAAAAAAAAAAAAAAAGCTAGTAGAGAGGATTTCAAAAGTCCCCAGCACAAATCACAAGTAAATAACAAATGTCTGATATGATAAATATGGCAGTTTCCCAGATCCAATCACTTCATTACATAGTGTATATATATGCATTGAAATGTCACAACCCTGCATAAATGTATATAATTGCTCTGTGTCAAAATAACATGCTTGGGAGACTAAGAATATAGCTCAGAGGAAAAGTGCATGCTTAGCCTATGCAAGGGCCTGGCTTCAATCCCCAGTATAAATATTGTAACTGTATTTTATAAAATGTGTAACTGGAGATGTAGCTCAGTGGTACAGCACTTGGCTAGCATGCATGAGTCCCTGGGTTTGGTCCCCAGCCTAGGAAGGAAGGAAGGAAGGAAGGAAGGAAGGAAGGAAGGAAGGAAGGAAGGAAGGAAGGAAGAAAGGAAGAAAGGAAGGGAGGGAGGGAGGGAGGGAGGAAGGAAGGAAGGAAGGTATAAGAGATGGGAAAGAGGGAAGGAGGGAGAAAAGAGAGAGAAATTTCAAAGTTTTTAACTTTCAGTTGTCAAAAAACTGAAAAACCCTACATATCAGAAACAGAACTAAAAGCCAGAAGAGTAGCACAGTGACATTGAAGAATCTCTAGATAAGGGGCAAGGGACTGATAGCCTGGAAAATTCCCTGTAAAATGAGATGCTTCTGTTCTAACATTCCCACAGAGCCAAGAAAGAGCATTTGGGGTTCATTCAAGATAAACTAGGATTGAGAATTCTAAATAAAGTCAGAATTTTTAGTTGGGCTGATCATGTGGCTAAGTGGGAGAGCATATGTGAGGCTCTGGATTGATTAGAATGTCCGAGGTCCTAGATTCAGTCCCCAGGAACAAAAAAATCAGTCAATCTTGGCTTTTGCAGAAATGTATCCTCAGTGCTCCTCCACAACCCCAGACACATACATGTACAGCTTTAATCTTCCTGGTCTCCCATGAGAAGTCAAAACACTAAGCTTGTACCAAGGGATAGCGTGGATTTGGATTTATACCACCCACGTTGTGCACAGATCCAAAGTCAAAAATTAACAAATAAACAAAAAACAGATCCAGGCTGGTTAAACCTCCAGGGCACTATGCAAAATCAAAACAAAACCTCTCTGTAGGGCCATTCATAGAATTCAAACAATACAGAATCCTCTCTGAAAAAGAAATCACCTATGAAAATGGCATTATACAAAGTTTGCCGCGAACAAGAATTTGCAGATTAAAAAAATAGGATTGACATTCTGATAACGAAACACTTTGAAAAACTTCATAATAGAATGTTTAAAATGATAAGACAGAAGAAAGTTGAAACCATAGTGATGTTTTTTAAATACTCAAATGAAACTTCTGGAAATTAAAAAAATACAATCATCAAAATTAAAATTTCATTGAATACATTTATAAACTAAGTGGAGCTGGAAAGAGAATTTGTAAATTAGAAAACAACTATGTGGAAATTACCCACAAGATCATGCAAAGAGATAACATGACAGTATGTATGAAAGACAATTAAGAAAGGAAAAGGAAATGAGAAGGCTCAAGAAATAGGCAAATAGAGGAAAGAGTTGGAAAGAGGTAACATCAAAATATAGTCATCAAGAATTTTGGGTCTGGGATTTAGCTCAGTGCCTGGCAAGTGCAAGATTGTGAGTTCGATCTCTGGTACCAAAAAAATCATCAAGAATTTTTAATAATAATGAAAAACATGCATCTTCATAAGAGTCATCCAAATCCTTAAGCAAATTAAACACAAATAAATTCATGTGTAGACACATAGTAAAACACCAAAACACTAAAAATGACTGAAAAAAAGAGTTACATTGCCTACAAAGGAACCATTATGCTTACCACAGTCTTCACCGATCACAGATGCCAGAAAACAAGGATCTGCCATCTGCTGGGGAAAATAACTATCAGCTTCAATGCCTGTGTTTAGCTATTATCACTTAAATAGAATGAAATTTAAAAATTTGAGTCAAAGAGTTACACTCACAGACTTTTGGTGAAAGCACTATGCATGTACATATTGCAGGAAGAAGGAAACCAAACTCGGAAGGAATGGGTGAGAAAAAAGAAAAACATGTGGGTTTTATATAAACACTGAATATAAAAATACACAGATAATAGTGACAGAGGCCTAGCATGTGAGTACTTGGGAAGTGTGTATTGGCTGACAGTTCCTGGATGTGTGCACCTCTTCTGTGACATAATTTTGCATGTGTTTTCAGCATGCAACTTAGAAGCATTTCAGTTTATAAGTCACGTCTTATTTTCATCTTCATGTCAGGAATGTGTCACCATTTCTAGACTAATGAGAATATCCTTTGACAATTTAATGTTTTTATCTTTTATCTTTTTAACTTTTGCCATCTTTTAATGGCGAAAGAGAAGATTCCAGTTTGAGTTTAGCATGTTATTCTGAAACCCCACTAAATACATTTTTCTTGAACTGAGAAAAAACTATTTCTACCCTAAAAAAAAAAAAAAAACTATTCCCACCCTCTTATAACACATAAAGAAGAATAATCTTCACTGTCTGCCAAACTGCAGAGCAGTCAGATTCTTACTGGTAGCTCAAGGCTCAAGTATAAACATTTTAGCAACAAAAACAAAGCATAGGAAGTTGTGTAACGTCACTTCCGCTATGTCAAGGTAGTCAGAACCCACTCATATTTAAGGGGAAAGGACATAAGCTCTACTTCGCAGGGAGAACCAGAATTTGGAGGCTTTTGTTTAAACTGTCACCTGGATTAGAGACAGCTGGAATATGATACAACTAAAAGGAGGTTAGCAACAAGTAACAACTGTAAGATCATTTATTGAGCATATACTGTGTTTACTTCCATGTTTTGTGTATCTTTATATGAAACCTATAAGACAGGTATAAATAATACTCTCCATCTTACAGAAGAGGAATTTGCACACATACTATTGGTGTGAATGCCCCAGATCCTGCAGCTAATGAGTGGCCCAGTTCAAATCCTGGTATTCACATTGCAAGACCTTGCTTTCACCCATTCTGCTAATTTTTGAAGTCAGTGGGCAGTGATAACTTATTTCAGTCCTACTCACTGAAGCTGCCTGTGAGGAATGCAAGCTTAAAGCCAGCCTTTCAGCAGGGAGGGAGGTAGCATCCCAAAGCAGGCTTCCTGTGTAAACAGGAGGCACATGGGAAGCGGCACTGTGGTGCTGGGACAATGGGGAGTGAGCAGGCAGGGCCTCCTGTCTCCGGTGGGTGCTGAGGGCTGTGGGCAGCAGGGCAGGAACAGCTGGGGCCCGGATTCTTGGCCGCCTGGCCCAGGAGAGGAACTGCCCCTCTCATGGCTTTCCCAGGAGGAAGTTCCCCACTGATTCTCGGGAAGCCTGTCCCAGTGCAGGCCTTGACTGTGCCTGTACCTCCTCTTTCTTCTTCAGCAGCATGTTGTCTTTGGGGCTAATCTGGGACACAGACCTCCTCTGAAGTCCCTTGACCTGGTGGCTTGGAGGGTGTGGGCAAGCCAGGGTAGACCCAGATGCCAATCCAGAAGACACCTCCCCTAATGTATGCAAAAGAAAAAAAGCAAAGAGCAACACACATACATACATACATATACACACACACACACACACACACACACACACACACACACACACACACATACACACACATACCCTTGAGATATATAAAGCAAGGAGACCCAATTCCAATCCCAGCTTCAGCTGTAACCAACTATGAGACATTTAACCACCCCAGAGTCATGATTTCCTCACTTGCAAAGTAAGAAAACTAATACCTATCAAAAATAGTTGTTTGAACATTGAATGAGATGGTATACACAAAACCAGAAACTTTGAGTGGGAGTTGCAGAAACAAGAACTCTTTGAAAAACTTAAGAATGGGGCTGGGTACATAGATCAGTGTTAAAACAACTGCCAAGCATGTGTGAAGCCCTAAATTCAGCCCACAGAACTGCAAAGTAAATAAATAAATCAAATAGAAATAGCTGTGTAGGTGATACATGTCTATAATCTCAGCATTTGGAAGGCTGAGGCTGGAGGATGGGCACGAGTTCAAGGCCAGGCTGAGCTGTATAATGAGTCCGAGGCCAGCCTGAATAACATAGCAAGACCCTGCCTCAAAAAAATCAAAAAATGAATAAATACATAAATAAAAATAAAGCACATATGAATCTGCCCTACATTTGCCTGATAACCAGCCTCCTGCAGCACCTGAATTTTTACTGTCAAAGAGACTTGGTTACTACTGAAATATTAGTTGCAAAAGGGCAAAGGTCCTCACACCTGGGAAGCTGTGATGGCAGATCTTAGGGAGAAACTGAGCAGGCCCTGGGCACCCATCGACCAAGGCTCAGGTGACATCACTCACTCCTGGTCACCAGCTTCTCAGGCTACTCCTGCTCCAACATTTACAGATTCTTCCCAGGTCTTTTCTTCGGTGTTTCCCTCTTCTCTATCTTCACGCCCCCCCCCCAGCTTCATCTTGTCCCATCTATATGCTAAATAATTCAGCGATGGCAAACCTTTTAGAGTCTGAGTACCAAACTGCAACCCAAAACCACTTAGTTATTGCCAAGTGTCAACACCACAATTAAAACTGAATACTGAGATTTTAGTTTACAAAATAATTCTAGGAGAACAAGTCAGCATCTCCCGAGAATCAGCCATGTTGGAACATGGGGGACTGACTAAGAAAACAAGGAGCCATCCTTCCTGGTAAGTGGTGCAAGTCTCAGGCAAGCCAGGGAGAGAACAAGTCAGTGTCTCCCGTGAGCCTACCAGCTGAGAGTCAAACATCCCGTGGTGCTCCCCAACCTGCCCCGTTAGCAATGGATGGTTTTGAAGACAGCTGGAGTTGAGAGCAACTGAAGGACATAAAGCAACTAAATGCTTGTATTGTTTGGTTGATTATGCTGACCTGTGACCATAGGTCTGAGCATTTCTTGGGAGGATGACAGTATGCAATATAGCAAATATGGGGGATTTCCTTCCATCTTGTCTTTGAAGGCCAATACTGTTTTCACTATTTTGCTTTGTTCTGATTGTTTTTGCTCTATTCAATATTCTTTTTGATTATTTTTATAGTGTTGTATTTTGGGTTTGATTTTGCTATACCTGATTGAATGGACAACTACTGTGAAGATATACTATGGTACCTATTACTGTTATCCTGTAGTGAAGTTCTGTGCCAATTTCACTGCATTGTCTTGATTGGCTCTGTTCTATCTTGTTTTGTTGTATTTTACTATCTTTAAAGAAAAACAAATTCTACATCAACATCTTTTGTCTTAAAAGGAAAATACAATAAACCCCTGTGCCATACATTTGCCACCTGGGTTAAATACTCTCTACTCTCTTTCCTGCAACCAGCTGTCTCGTGAACTCCTCTTGTCCCTCAGGTATCTCAAATGCAATGCTTTCCGCACAGCCACAACCATTGCTCCCAGGAACCAAGGCCTCCGATCCACCCTGTCTCAGGAAACGGCTACAACCTACACCTTATGACCAATCTGGAAACCTAGGAGTTGTTCTGAATCCTCTCTCACTCCCACACTAAGCAGTCATTAAGTCTCCTTCTAACTGTTCTCCCCACCCACCTGCTCCTTGCTTAGTTAGGCCCATCTCCTCCCACCTGCATCAGGTGCAGGTTAGCACCCTCTGCCTCCACCACACTGCTGTCTTCCCAGACACACATACCCTCTCTCCCACTCCTGCCTGACACCCCAGCAGCCTCAGGAGAAAGGCCAAGCCCCAAAGGGAGATATCCTAGGCCCACAGTGAGGAGACCTCATTAATCTGTCCAGTTTCACCCTCGCTGCCCATTGTGCTCCTCTACACTGAGCACTTCCAATAGCAGTCACAGGTGGTCCCTCAGAGCTCGGTTCCCTCCCTCCACTCTGTGCCTTTGCACCAGGCTTCCTGTTCCTGGACTGCCTTCCTCATTCCTCCTGGGCTGTTGCCCATCCCCAGTATCACCTCCTGCAGGAGAACCTCCCCCAAGCTGCCCCAAGGAATTTATCAGAAAAACTTGCTTTTGTCTACTTACCTATCCAACTCCCCACTAAACTACTTTTCCCAGAACACGTACTAGGCCTTTCTCTTCTCCAGACCGCAGGTTCCTTCAGAGGTGACCCCCTGAATAGGCCATTTGAATGAGTGAAGGAATGAATGGCAAATTCTACCAACCATGGAGTGATGCTTAGAGTCCTTGAGCTGAAGCAAACCCAAGTACCTGTACTAGAAGCCTCCTCTCCCAGAGAGCTGCTACAGTTTCAAGTTTTAAACATCCCACTCCAAAAAGTTCCAGAAGTCAAAGAAACTCTGGTAGGCTCATAACCTGCCAAGGCTAAACCAGAGTAAAGACAAGTGGCCATAAATACACCAGGCCTTTTACTGGGATAATGCTCCTGAGACTAAACCTAGAGGGTGGCACTGGCACACCTGCAGCTGTATGCACAACTGTGTGTGCATTCTGTATTCATATGTAGGCACACACGTGTGCAGGGTATGCATGCAATGGTGTGCAAGAGCACAGTGGGCAGCTGCACAGTTGTGTTGGTTGTTCGGATCCTCATCAGATTAAGAAAAGGTCGCTCCTTCCAACATAAAGTGCAGGGGTCCTTGTCCAGCGCCAGAACCCATGAAACCTGTTTCACTTAGAAAAATAAAACCAGGGCAGCCCCATTGCCTTCCCCCGCCCCCACCCCCACCCGACTGCCTTAATGAATGTGCCTGACACCTCCACGTCAGTCGTGTCCCCAAAGCCACGCCCGCTCTGGGACAGCAGTCTTGCAGCTGCTGTTAGACCCGCCAGCTCAGGCCCCATCAAGCCGCGCTTGATTGCTTCTCAGGACCAGTCACCCGTGCAGGGCTTCTGTAAAAAACGAGCGTCAGAGCTCGCGGGCCTAGCTGCGTGGGACGTGGACTGGCTAAGAGACAGCTCCGTGACCCGTGCGCGCCCCGGTGCGCTCGGGAGGCTGGTGCGCAGGCAGCCTGCGCCCTGCAGCCTCAAGGCAAGGTAACACCCGCCGCCCGCCGAGCCGTCCTATCCAGACCGCCCGCGCCGCTTCCGGCGGGCCGCCGGGTGGGAAGTGGCGCAAGTGCGAGGTACAAAACGAGGAAGCCCCTGCCTAGGGCGAGCCCCGCTTCCGCCCTGAGAGACCCGGGAGCCGGCGCGGTCCTACCCCCTGAATCCGGGCGAGCCCGGCACCCCGGGAAGCTCCACCCAGCGAGACTGTGCCCCGCTGCTTTTGCCCTAGAGCCTCCCAAGCTCTTCTCCATTCTGAAATTCCCTCCTCTAGGTGCTGACGCTCGCTGTTCTTGAATACACACGCAGGGCGTTATAATAGCACAGTCCAGGATTTCCTCCCGCCCTGCTTGCGCCGCTAGCAGAACTATCTTTCAATCTGGACCGACCCACGCTCAAGTGTCAATGACTAAAAATAACTGAATGTCCTATCCCTTACCAGACTAAACCTTCACCTAAAAGAAAGAAGTTCTAAATATGGAAACCCAGGCATTTGTTCAATAAATACTTTCTGCCAGGCATACTATACTCCAGTAAATGAGAGTACAAAGATAAGTAAGAAGCCTGGAGCAGGCCACTCCAGAGTGAGGCTGAAAGGTCGCTTGGCGCAAGGATTCTGGGCAACCACGATCTCTTAAGGGGAAAGAAAAAAAAGGATGTGTAAGAACACAGCCCCTGCCTCAGAGAGCTCAGTGTGGGGGAAGATCCACCAACTGACAAACAGATAAGGTTTTCTGGGATAGAAGGAAGCACAGACCAGATATTTTGGAATTTTGTTTTTGTTTTTTCCTCAAATCAGACTGAGGAAAACTCTTCAGGGTCAGTGCCACACTGTTCCCTGGCCCCTGGCACCTGCGGTGGCACCAATGGGCAGCTCAGCCCTGTTGTGTCCTCCCATGGGGACCTGGCCTTGCCAGTGAGATCTTCTCAGAGTGCCCAGCCTGCCAGCCCTCCTTCGCCTTGTCCTTTTTTCTGCGACTCAGGCTGGAAGAACTGTGGGCTGGGGAGCACTTGTCAGCCCACACTGCCTGAGGATAGAAATAACATTCTGTTCCTCTGCCTCCCTCACTCAGAGCAGCCACTTCAGTGAGCAGGGGTTAGACAAATGCACGTGAAGAAGCGAGTGACATGCCAGGCAGCTGTACATTTGTCAGTCATTATTTTCTTTCCTTCTTCTTAGGAAGTCCCTTCCCTTAGGAAGAAAATCATTGTTTCTTAATTGACTAGTTAGAGTCCACTGTCATAAAAACAAGAAAAATCCCTCATTTACATTGCCTGCTTTACCGGTCTTACCTCAGAGGAACCAAGTTGATCATGAACATTTCATAAATAGTTTAGTTAATTCATGAAGAATGACAGGCACTACCACTTTGCAAACCCTAATGAACAGTGGCTCTAGGCAGTGACCATCAGTGGCTGTTAAAATGTAAAGGAAAAGTAACCCAGACAATAGAGTATCCTAATAGAACTACCCAGCACTATGGGTGAAGTGTTCTGACCAAAACAGCAACTCTACCTAACCAAGACTCTAGGGCTGCTGTCAGTCAGCTTCCCATCCCATTACAAATACCTGCGGTCATTCAATTTAAAAGAAGGAAATATCAGCCAGGAATTTAGCTCAGTAGTGTAAGAGCCTGTCTAGAAAGCATGAGGTCATGAGTTTGATCCCCGGTACAAAAAAAAGAAAATATTTATTTTAGCTCACAGCTTTGAAAGTTCCAGCCCGTGGTCACTGGCCCCTGTTGTTTGGGCCTGTGGCAACATAATACATCACAGCAGAGAACTTGTGGCAGAAGTCTGAACACTTTCTGGTGCTGGCCAGGAAGCAAAAAGAAAGAGAGGAGTGGGACAGTATGTGGCTTACTTCTTACACAGGCACAACTCCAGTGACATAACCTCCTCCCCTTAGGCCCTCCCCACTGAGCCTGGGCCACTGCCCAACAGCACCACTGGCTGGGGACCAAGCCTTTAGCATGTGGATCTCAGGAGCACACTTTAGATCTCTACCATAAGGTCTACCTATCTGCAGAGGACAGAGGAGCAGGTTCAGGAACTTGATGGAGGCAGACAAATTCTAATGGTGAGAAACTATAGGGCAGGTAGCCCACTTTCTTTAACAGATTCATTACAAGAAGGGGGGGAGGGGTGGCTGGGGATTTAGCTCAGCAGCATAAGCGCCTGCCTTGCAAGCAGGCAGTCGTGAGTTCGATCCCCGTTACCGATAAAAAAGGAAAAAGACCAAAAAAAAAAAAAAAAGAAGAAGGGGGGATTAAGTTAAATAGGTTAAAAGAAACGTTAATCAAATGTAATCTTATTTGGACACTGACCCAACAAACAAACTACAAAATATTGTTGAGACAAGAAAATTTGAACATCAGCTGAGTATTCAATATGCTAAAAAATTCACTAGTTTTAGGTATGATGATGATTTGATAGCTATGCTTTTAAAGGTGCTCATATTGTGTGGACATGAGCTTAAATATTTACAAATGCAGTAATAGATATGATGTCTGTGATTGGCGTCAAGATAATCTAATGGAAGATAGACACGAGGTACACATCTGTAATCCTGGCAATTGGGAGACTGAGGCAGGAGAATCATATGAGTTCAAGGCCAGCCAGAACTACCTAGTGAGAGCCTGTCAAGAAGGAAAATGAAAGAAAAGAAAAGAGAGAAGAGTCAGGCATGGTGGCTCATGCCTCTAATTCTAGCACTTGGGAGGCTGAGGCAGGAGGACTGCTGTGAGTTCAAGGCCAGTCTGGACTACACAGCAAGTTGAAGGCCAACTTGAACTACATAGTGAGACCCTGTCTCAAAAAAAAGGAAAAGCCAGGTGAGAACTCAGTGTCCTATTCTACACTGCAAGTCTGAAATGTGTCACGATAACAGGTAAGAAGGGAGCAGGGCAGGGCTAGAGCACTTGCCTAACATATACCTGGCCACGGGCTCAACCCCCAGTACCACAAGAAGAAGAGAAGAAAGAGGAGGAAGGGAAAGAGAGAAGAGGAGGAAGAGAGGAGAGGCAGGGAGGGGAGGAGGAGGGGAAAGAGGAAGAATGGCGCAGCCAGGCACGGACAGAGGCACCTGTAGTTCCAGGCTTTCAGCAGGCTAACAAGGAGGATGCTGAGGCCAGTCTTGGAAATATAGGAGAGAGAGAGAGAGACAGAGACAGAGACAGAAAGAGATCGTAACCACAATATAATAATAGTGCAACAAGTATTACCTGGTCATGGTGGCACATTCGTGTAATCCCAGCACTCTGGAAGGCTGAGGCATGAGAATCACAAATCCAAGCCAGTCTGGACAACCTGGAGAGACCCTATCTCAAAAACAAAGGCTGGGAGTTCAGTGCACAGCACCACAAAGGCAGAAGGATCACAAGCGGAAATCAGGTCTGGACAATTTAATAACTTAGTGAAACCCTGTCTCAAAAATTAAACCTTAAAAAAGCTCAGTGTGAAAGCCCTGAGTTCAATCCCAAACACCACAAAAAAATTAATATTAATATATTTTAATTTCAATATTATTAATACTGTGAATAATAATTGCTGGGATTTTTTTTAGTGCTTCTTCCATGCTGCACTCTATATTAAATCTTTTCAAAGAAATCTTCTCAAGAACCCTGCAGCCCAGCTACTATCATTGTCATTTTGTGGATGAAGGAATTGAGGCACAAAGAGGCTGAACAACATGCCCAAAGCCGCACAGCAAGTAAACTACAAAGCCAGGGCTTAAGTAGGACCTGCTAAATCCCAGAGCCTGTGTTTTCTCCCACGCCACCACCCCACTTACCAGTATCATCTTCTGAAGGTGTAGGCTTCACTCCCGCTTCACAGAGGCAGCTGAGGCTCTGCTCAGCACCAACTGCCTAAATCGAGGATACTGTACCCCTCAATCCTGCAAATCCACTTTGGTAAACTGTAACACGTGGGCACCAGCAGATATGCACGGAAAGGCCCATGACAGAACTTCGGGTAATAGTGAAAAATAGGAAATAGCCCAGTGCCTCTCGACAGGAACACAGGTAAACAAATAGCAGCATGGTCGTGCAATGGACTGAAACCACACAAAGGTGTGGTCTTGTCTCTGTGTCAACCAGGAACTTTTAACATAGTGTTGAATGATAAAGTAAGCACATGTCTTTCTGAGACAACAGGGCACCACTTATATAAAGTTATGAAATCTAAAACTATACTAAGAATTGCTAGGTGTACATGTAGTACAAGTCTAAGAACAGGCATAGGAAGATTAAACACCAAATTTGCCATGGCAGTCACTTCAGCAGAAAGGGACAAAAAAGGACCAAAGAACAGTACAGAATGATCCCCAACTATGCCTATGAGAATTGTCTTCTTTTGTTTTGTTTTTTTTTTGTGGTACTAGGGATTGAACCCAGAACCTTATTCAAGTTAGGCAAGCACTCTACCAGTGGGCTATATCCCCAGCCTTGCACTATAAACTTCTTAAAAACAAAGATGGATGTTGGTGAACCCATAATAAAACAAGAATCCCATTGAATATTAGTAAAAGTGTGTAGTGGGAGGAATAAAATTGGACATCGTAAATCAAAGTCATGCACATATCTAAAAAATTGGTTATGCTATATATCATGGTATTGCTTATAAAGCAAAGAATTGGAAACATTCTAAATACCAAGTAGCCTAAGAATGAAATGCAGGGATGTGGAAAGGTTTCTAAGGTAAGAACACTGGGCATTAGGTTTGCCATGTGGGGAAAGTGAAAGCGTGCAGAAAACAGCTCGTGTGTGCATAAAATATCTCAGGAATGATATACATGGAACCTAGGGTTGCCGGAAGCCTGTGGGGAGAGTGGGTTGGGGCAGAGAGGAAAGAAAACTTTTCACTAGAAATCTTCCACATATTTTTAAATTTTGGTTCATATAAATATACAGCCTATTAAAAAAGATAAATTTTAATTCTCTGAAGCAAGGCAAGGCTCTCCGATTGCTGGTAAGAATGATGACAATAAGAATTGAAGCACAGGGCTGGTCATTTGCTCCTCGTGGGTGCTCCCAGTCTGTTGGTGGTGAACACAGAGGACAGTCCCAAGCCTGAGGACCTCCTTCCATCTGCAGTGTCTCTCTCCGTGGCTTAGAGCCCCCATTGCCCATCTGAGGGGTCGCTTCCGGTTCAGACATGTTGCCACTCCCCAGTCCTCAGAAGTGCCACCCTAAGCAGATAGAGTCAAGAGGCACCTGGAACAGGGCATGCCAGGACCCTAGACTGTCCCCTCACAAGGCCTCAAAATTCTGACTTTTGCTTCCCCCAACAAAAGCCTGCTTGTACCACAACAGCAGCCTGTCAGTAATTACACCCAATTACAAACCCAGAGCCCAGCTAGGCCTCAATTAGTCTATAAAGGGGCCTTGGAAAGGCTGGCTGCAGGAAGTGTAAAGCCCACATGTGACCTCTGCCCACCAGGCAGCACACTCGTCTCCATCATGCCAGGACTTTAAGATTTAAAACTTGGTACCAAGTGGCCTCAAGGAGACTGTTGGTCCTCTGTCCCCATAGTGACGATTCTCTACAGAGCACAGGCAAGTACTCTGTCTGGAAGTGCTGTCCCTCAAACTTCCTGCCTTCTGCTCAGACCACACACATTTTCCCCACTTACCACTGTTCAGGACAAGGTGCAACATCTCCAGGCCATAACCTCCCTCTAGGACCAAATGAACATCTTTGGACAATAGGTGCAGAAAGATGCCCCAGGCCAAGCCTTTGAAGCCAATCCTGGGCACATTTCAGGGTGCTCAGTGGAGGACTAAGTGTCCATTTCTTCCCAGAGAAGGGGAAATCTGACTTCTCTGTTGTGTTGTCCAGAAACAGATTGCACCCTTGAGCAATCTTCTGCAAATTCCATTGCTGATCCCAGGGGTTGGTAAACTGTAAAGGTGTCACTGAGTTGAGTTCACTCACATCTTCCCAATGCGTGTACACAGCTATAGGAGAGAAACTCTGTGTGTATACGTGTGTGTGCATGTGTGTGTGTTGCAAGCCTGAGTGTAAGAAGGTATCTGAAGAGGACTAGTAGGCCTGTTAACTTACAGCTAGATTTGGTCACAGGGGAAGAAAGGACATGGAAAATGAAATGAACTAGGTGCTGTGGTGCACTCTTACAATCCCAGTTACTTGGGAGACTGAAGCAGGAGAATTGCAAGTTTGCGGTGCTCGTGGGCCACATAGCAAAGATGTGTCTCAAAAAAAAAAATGGCTGGGATGGGATGGTAGATCAGTAGTAGAATACAAAATGGGACGTGTGGAACCATGGATTCAATTGCTAGATAGGAGAGATACCTTTCACAAAAGACATGTACAAAAATATTAACAGCTACTTGATTGATGATTACTCCAAACTGGAAACAAATGTCCATCAACAGATGAATGGGTGTACAAATTGTATAATATTACAAAGCAATAAAAATAAATATCTGATACAATAAGATTTGTGGGTACTTAAAAATATATTTTATGCAGAAAAAGTAGACACAAAGAACACACACTATATGTTCCATTTATTTAAAGCTCAAAATACACGAGGTTAGCTGATAATAGAAATCAAAATACAATTTATTTTGAGGGGCAGGCATTGACTGGGAAACATACTAGGGAACCTCCTGAGTTGTCGAAAATATTCTATATCTTGATCCAGGTCATAGTTACATAATGTACTATCTGTAGAATATATCAAGCGGTACCCTGAGAAGTGTAGTATTTACTGCCCATAAGTTACCCATACACACACTTCCTTAGTGTGCAAGAAATCTCATTAAGAAGGTTAGTAATACAAAACACAAGATTCAGCCTTTCTCCCTCCCTTTCTTGAAATTATTATTTTTTTTTTACCGGTACCGAGGATTGAACTCACGACCACCTGCTTGCAAGGTAGGTGCTTATGCGGCTGAGCTAAATGCCCAGCCCTACTGGTTTGTTTTTAAGACAGGTTCTTCCTATGTAGTTAAGACTAGCCTTGAACTCACTATGGAGACCAGGCTGGCCTGGAACTCACTGTGATCCAATGCAGCCTTTAGGGTGCCGGGATTATAGGCATGTGCTACCACAGCTGTATTTTATATAGGTGGGTAGACTTCTTGCACCTAGACCTCTAAGTGGGCCCTCCTACGTGGAAGCCCATTAAAACAGTGCCCACTGGAGATAAGAAACTTGAGCCAAAGATGAGGACCAAGCAGAAGGGCTCTCTGGTGAACACTGTGAGACTGTATAAGGCGTCAAGACTCCAGGCAGCAGGCGCACTGTTTCTGTCGTCTATTTTGCTTCAGGCAGGTCCCCTCCAGCGTCAGAGAACCAGAGATCTGTCCTTGACCCCCTAAGATTCAGCAGTACGGCTGTGCAGCCACAAGGAGCAAGTATCCCCAAATGACAAGAGGACTCTCAGTGCCTGGGCTGACCCTCAGTGGTTCAGTCACTCTTCCTCACCTGCAATTGCTTTCTCAGAAATTTTAGCTCTATTACAAGTGGCATTTCCCAATTCTCGCTGTGAAACAGAACCTCCTTCCAGCTCTAACTGAAGGTGTGGAGGACCCCTCCATGGGAAGCACTGAGACCTGGGACACAGTCTCTGCCCATCGAGGCTTATGTCTGGGCATGGAGAAAGGTGACAAGGCACCTTTTTAAAATGCATCACACTTCTAAGCAAGGATTGGAGTCTAATAGCTTGTCATTCCTGGTTCACGACTAAACAAAATGGCTTTGGGCCATGGAAGTTACAGGAGATATCAGAGGATGCCTCGTGGGATTCCCATTCCAGGAGCATCCCAGAGGTCTTTGAGAAAAGGAAGTCCTCAAGCCCCCCTCTATCTTTTCTCTCTGCATTAGCATCAACTGAGAGAAAGACCTACTGCCCTGACAGAGGCAGGCAGACACTCCTAAGGACAAAAAGACACCGGTGGACTTTTAACCCAACATCACATCAATGAGGTAAAGAAGGAACCAAAGCCTGGCACGATGGCAGGTGCCCATTGGCCCAGCTAACTCAGACACTGAAGTGGAGGTTTTTTCAAGCCCACAGCTGCAAGACTAGCCTGAGCAACATGGCAAAATCCTATCTCAAATAAAATGAAATAAACCCAAGAAGAGATTCAGAGTTCCGGTTTGCTAGTCCTAGCCCTGCCCCATGCAGAAAGAGGGAGGGGCTCAGTAAGACACCTCAGCTGGACACAGCTCTCATCTCCACCACAGAGTACTGTTGGGAGTGGCTTCCTCTTTCTCTCAGTCTCACCTTCTTTCTTTCCACTCCACAGACTGTCTCTAACCCTCTCTCTCTCAAACATGTATTTGGGGAAATGACTCTGCTAATCCCTACCAGGCTAAAGGCACTAGCCTCAGGCCTGGCACTGTGTGAGTGTGTGCACAAGAGCTCTTGATCCTCATGGGCTGCAGAAAAACAAGGAGGAGTCCAGTGTGCATGGCCTGTGTGCAGTAAGCCATCAGGTGCATGCTCTGTACATGAGCTTCAAGAAGAAACAGAGCAGCCCTACCAGGGGGAACACAGGGCAGATATGGAGGATCACTCTCCAAAGGCCCAAGAAAGTCAGACATGTAGAGAAGAAGCCAAGGGATTATTCTGCAGCACTTGATGGGCAGTGTCCCAGTGTGTGGAGACGCCAAGAGACCAGGCAGCAATCTGGCCTGTCTTCCATCAAATTGTTTCGGATCTGAGCTAGTGTGAAAGAGTTGTAGTGGGAGACCTGGAGAGGACTCATTCAGAGTTGGTTGGGAGACTAAGAGAATTGAATGGAGAAATGTGACCCGCGCAGACTCTGTGCCCAGGAGGTGTAGGGATGAGACAGTGATAGACCACTAAGTGCCGCCCTTGTTGAGACTCAGTGACGTACTAGTCAGCCAGATGAAGCTTTTCGGCCGGGAGTCTAGCAGAGGTCCTACCCACAAGCAATGCGCTGCAGTCCTCTCCCTGCGCTAGAGCCTAAAGCTGACGGTGTTTTAGACCCTCTCTAGGAAAGGGGACCTCGGGACTCGGCTTGATGGCGGTGCTGGACTAGTGGAACGATGCTGGGAACCCTCGCTACTCTTTGGCGGAACCAGCAGGCTTCTGTCACTGCTGCAGGATACTCTGCCCGGGCAGAGGGCAACCGCTCACCTAACCTCCAAATAGACTGCCTGCGCCAGCGGTCCGCAACTCCGAGCGGGGCCAGTCTTCGGGGAGGCTCACAGAGAGAGAGGAGGCTGCGCTCTTGGCGGGTCCCTGGCGCTGCTGCACGGGCAACAGGCAGGAGGCGCCTGGGCTCCGGGTTGTAGCGAGGTTCCCTAGAAAGCCGGGTGGCAGAGGCCATGAGCTCCGCCCGGCTTAGGACTGGGCGCCCTGGAGGTGCAGGCTGGCCCGGGACGTGTCACTGCGATGCTGCAGAGCAACTGTGATTCTGCACCCACGTGCACTGCCTGATAGAATCCCGACTTCCCCAGAAAGCCTGGGGGACCTACCCGGCCTGCCTAGGGGAGTTAAGAAGTAAACCAAAGCGGACCAGCAGCTTCCTGGAGCGCCTGCCTCACCTACCTGGGGCCAAACCCCAGCAGGAACAAGACTCTGCCGTCGCCTAAGGCCCCTCCAGTGCCAAATCCCTAGCTTCCTAGGAAGATAGAGCCCCCGTGGAGGCAAGCGCAGTGCGGCCTGTGTCCCCGGCCTTCCAAAGCCCGACTGCCACTGCCGTTATGCCATTATGAAGACAGACTGAGTCCAGCCCCTCCTAGCGTGCTCAGTGCAAGCACCCTGTCTCCAGCCGGGCTGGGGTTCTGCTCCTAGAAAGGACAACCAGAAATCAATACTAGGTAGCGCAGGACGCCTCTTCTTGCCGCTCAGAAAATCCTTCAGAGGGATTCTTTTCTTTACCCCCACCCCCTCCGCATGCACACAGACTCCTTAAAGGCTGAAAAGGGAGCCGAGTGTGGAATTCGGGGAAGTGATGACACACACAACAATGCTGTTACACCTGGCTGCTGCGGAGCTGAGCAGCGGAAATGCCAGGGAGGAGGGGAGGGGAGAGAGAGAGCCAGCCTGGGTGGCCAGAAAAGAAGAGGGAAAAGAGAGAGCGGCCCCACCAAGAAGGGGCCAGACCCAGCTGTTTTCCCCACCTGCTCAGGCCGGAGGAGCAGATCTGCAGCAGCTCCAAACCTGACTCACCACTCCTACTCATAGCTGGGCACAGATGGGACAGAGGAAGAAGAAAAATACATGCACTCCTGCTCAGAAAGCCACCACAGGGATTCTAGAGAAGTGCTGTTGCTTGCCTGGTGGATGCTGGGGGCAGTGGAGGGGGAGCAGCTACCTTGGGACATTTTCAGTAAGGGGTGGGGGTCAGGACCTAGTGAGGAGGGGTCAAGAAGAGCCTAGCTTCTTCTCACCCTGGTGGTCAGGCCAGGTTGCCCTGCTGACCTCTCTGGAGTCATCTTCAAGATGCTGAATTCCAGAGCACCCCAGCTCCCTGTCCTCCCTTCCTTTCATCTCGGAATGTGGATCACAGGCTCATTCAGAGAAGGAAGCAGACAGCACATGTCAGTGGTCTATGGATGCTGGAGCCACAGGCTACTGAGGGCTCCTCAGGCTTCCGGCTAGTCTCTCAGAGACTAGGCAGACTGGAAGGAAGAGTAATGACAGGCATTGCACTAGCCACTCCAGACATGCCAATCACTGATGCACACCTGCATGACATGCACTTAGACCACCTTCCTCCACAAAGCATCCCAGCCCCCTCCTCAGCATCTTTGAGTTTGAGCCTTGAGGATTTAAAACACCACTTTATGATTGCAGATTTTCTACTAAAACTAAGTGGAAAAACATTATTAAAAGGTACACCTGAGTTTGGTGCCAGCACACGTCTCCCCTGACAATCTCTGTAATATGCTGATGTCACCAGGTCCCAGTCAGACTTCTGCTGAAGGCAGATCAGATCTTACTCCTGAACCTTGGGAAAAAGATCAGAACAAATGTCTCATCATGAGACAGATTTGAACAAGGGCTACCTTCACCATGTTATCTTTCTTCCAAGTCTATGACAGAATTATATATATTGAGCAGGAAAAAGACAGAGATGAGCTGTGAAAGATCACAAAGAAAGGGGGGAAGCAAAGTGGCAATGCTATAAGCGTGAAACTACACTCAAACCTGACACCTGACACACATATATATCTATAAGTAGAAATGTGTTGTACCTCATAAATGTAAACCTCACAGCTAGTACAAGTACATTCCTGTGTTTCTGACCAACACATTTGCACCTGGACAGCTGGCATCTCACACATCTCAAGGCCAGCTCCTCCCCACGTCTTCCACATGTAACACCTATGCACTCACAGGTACAGAAGTCCCAAAACCCCATAATTTCCTCATCTACGTTGGTGCAGGAGCAGAGGGAGAGTCCACTTGGTATTGTCAGAGCACAAGCCAACCGGGAAGGTTACCACTCGGACTATGACGAGGCATCTGGTCTAGAGGCTGTTAGGTGGTGACCTTGGGCGCCTCCTCCCAGAGATTCTCTCCTGGACCCCTCTGCGGCTCAGTCACTCCAAGAGCGCGAGCCTGAGGGACCGGCAGGCTGGGATTTCTTTCTCTAAAGACACGCATTTCTGTGCTAGTTTTCCCCAAGCCACCGCGAAGCTCTCCCCACCCCGCCCTAGTCAACCCCCCTCACCGTCTCCGCCCTTCCACGGTTCCAAACTAGAAGTTTAGCCCCCGGACCTCAGCAAAGGGCAGAGCAAAGGAGGCGTTTTCTTTCACCTGAAAGCTGTGAGGAGGCTTGGAGGGCCTCTCCTAGCTGGGGCCCGAGCTCCGAGGCACTGGGCCGGCACACACGGCCCCCTCCGGGGCCCTGGGCAGCTCCCGGCCCAGTCCGCAGAGCAAGCAGCGGCAGATTCCAAGAGCTCGTGAGAGCGTGAGCGCGGCTGTCTGCTGGGCCCCCGAGGCTCGCCGAGCGGGGGCAGATCGGTCCGGGCTGTGCGGGGCGTTTACAAAAAGTGACTTGGAGATGAACTCGCCCGTGCGCGGCTGGCGGCCCCGCTATAGGGGCGAAGGCGCCTGACGCAAGCGGAACTCGGCGGAGCCCATACGAATCAGAACAGAGCGAGGCTCCCGGCGCACTAGGGACTCCGGGAGGCAGCTCCGCAGAGCCGCGGGTCGTGGCTCGGGAAACCGGGGGGTGGGGGAGGGGAGCGCAGGAAAGAAAACCCACCGAGGCGGGGACTGGCCCGGCAGGGAGGGGCGGCGGGCCGGAGCCCCTCTCCGTTGGGCAGGCTCCCCATGGCCAGAGGCTGAGTCCCACTCCCGCCAGCCGCTCCCCAGGGGAAGAGAAAGGAGAGCGCGAGCAGCCAGGCCTCCGGCGAGCGGCATCCGCAGTCTGCAGAAGTTTGAGGCTCGGCCGCGGGAGGACTTCTGCGCCCCGACTCCGCGAGGCCAGCGCTCAGAGAGGGGCGCGGGGTGGCCGGGCCGCGGCGTGGCTCCTTTGTCATGATGGCCAGCTACCCCGAGCCTGAGGACGCCTCAGGGGCCCTGCTGGCCCCGGACACCGGCCGCGTAGTCAAGGAGCCCGAGGCGCCGCCGCCAAGTCCGGGCAAGGGCGGCGGAGGGACAGCCTCGGAGAAGCCCGACCCGGCGCAGAAACCCCCGTACTCGTACGTGGCGCTCATCGCCATGGCGATCCGCGAGAGCGCGGAGAAGCGGCTCACGCTGTCCGGCATCTACCAGTACATCATCGCCAAGTTCCCGTTCTACGAGAAGAACAAGAAGGGCTGGCAGAACAGCATCCGACACAACCTCAGCCTCAACGAGTGCTTCATCAAGGTGCCGCGCGAGGGCGGCGGCGAGCGCAAGGGCAACTACTGGACGCTGGACCCGGCCTGCGAGGACATGTTCGAGAAGGGCAACTACCGGCGCCGCCGCCGCATGAAGCGCCCCTTCCGCCCGCCGCCCGCGCACTTCCAGCCCGGCAAGGGGCTGTTCGGGGCCGGGGGCGCGGCGGGCGGCTGCGGCGTGGCCGGGGCCGGGGCCGACGGCTACGGCTACCTGGCGCCCCCCAAGTACCTGCAGTCCGGTTTCCTCAATAACTCGTGGCCACTGCCGCAGCCGCCCTCGCCCATGCCCTACGCCTCCTGCCAGATGGCGGCGGCCGCGGCGGCGGCGGCAGCGGCGGCGGCGGCCGCGGGCCCGGGCAGCCCGGGTGCGGCCGCTGTCGTCAAGGGGTTGGCGGGCCCGGCCGCCTCTTACGGGCCGTACTCGCGCGTGCAGGGCATGGCGCTGCCCCCCGGCGTCGTGAACTCGTACAACGGCCTGGGAGGCCCGCCGGCAGGACCCCCGCCGCCGCCGCACCCTCATCCGCACCCGCACGCGCACCATCTGCACGCGGCCGCGGCACCCCCGCCAGCGCCACCGCACCACGGGGCCGCCGCGCCGCCCCCCGGCCAGCTCAGCCCGGCCAGCCCGGCCACCGCCGCACCCTCAGCGCCCGCACCCACCAGTGCGCCCGGCCTGCAGTTCGCCTGCGCCCGGCAGCCCGAGCTCGCCATGATGCATTGCTCTTACTGGGACCACGACAGCAAGACCAGCGCGCTGCATTCGCGCCTCGATATCTGAGATCCAGCGCCTGCCTGCGCGAACGGATGCGACGATGCCGGCACGCACGTCGCCGGCCCCGGTCGCAGCGCGTCGCCAGCCGGACGGCGCACCCGCGAGGATGCCTCTTGAGCCAGCGCCCACGACCCTTCCGTGCCTCCTCGCTTCCCGCACTCCACACCCCTCGTTGTCCCCTCCGCTGCCCCTGTGCTCGCCTTTCTGCCCTCCGTGCCCTGGCGTCCCCTGGCCTGAGGCGCCTCTCCGCGCGCACGCTGCAGGCCTCGCCTCCTGCCGGAGCCCCAGCGTCCGGACACCTCGAGCCAAAGTTCCCCGCGGAGAGACTGCGCCCGGGGCCGAGGTGCGGCCGCGCTCGGCGGCGCCCACCTCGTGGCCTTCTCTTACAGGTTCGTGGGCTCCCGCTCGGCTTTCCCTGCCTGTCCGGGCTGCACCGGTGGCAGGACCCGCGGCGCCGGAGAAGGGGAAGAACTTGTCCGATCGCTCCGCGAACCCTAGTGGAGCGGCTCAGAAGCCGCCCGCTGTGGGGCCCGCTGGGCGGGGCAGGGGTTGGGCCCAAGCGGGGAGCCGGGCGGCCGCGCCCGGCCAGGGCTCGGGTTCACCCCGCGGCCCGCTCCGAAGGAGTCTGCGTCTCCTCTGCTCTCCGTGCCGCTGCTTCGGGTACCGCCAGAACCCCGCGACTGGCTAATATCTTGCTAGAACGATCGGTGGGGCTTTTTTAGATGACAGTTTCAAAAAAACTATTTTTTTAAGGATAAAACACTCGCCGGAAAAACTGACGAAGTATTATGGCCTGGGATTTTGCTAAAACCAAACATCAAAATTTAAAACTGTAATGTTCTTCATCTTTTCTTCGGGGAGATTTGCAGTAGAATTCCTGTCGGGCCTTCAAAAAGCTGCGTTCATAGAGGTAGGAGAAAATAACCAGTAAAAGATGGTTTTGTCTATGAATCTAGGGAGTTTTGCTCTTGTCCTATCTGAAAAATAAAATAAAATAAAACTAAAACCACATTTCCCCAAATCTTCGGATAGAAGCCCCGATGCCGGAGATCGCTGTCTGCCTGACCCAGGCACGTGCTGCAGGGACCGTTCTCCCTCCTCTAATTTTTGTTTTTTCAAAAGCCTTGCTTCTCCCATCGTGGGAAGGAAAAATGTGAAACTTGGCAGGGCAGCAGACGGCCCAGGCGGGCTTGTGGCCCCGGAGCTCGCTGGCCCGAAAACCTAGACCTGGTTGTATAGTGTGTCATTTGGGGGACCAAATGTTTTTAGCGAGAACTAGAGCACTTTTGTTATATTTGTGTGTGTGCGTGTGTGTATGTGTGTGTGCACGCGCACCGGTGCGTCTTGTGAATTCCCCAATAAATCTTTCCGTTTTTTCTTTTAACACGGACTTACAAATTATTTTCTTCGCCGAGGGCTAGTTAAAATAGCTTTGCAGCAACAATGTTGACCTTTTTCAAAGAGCACTAAACAAGGGTGGAGGGCAACCAGGGTGGTGGCATTTTTGACTGGTGCTGCTGCTTTGTTTTCCTGGATATTGTTTGTTTTCTGTGTCATCGCTCATCTGTTGCGGCTGGTTAACATCAGCAGAGAGACTTTGTCTCCCTGCTTTGTACTCAAGGCTCTACTGAACAGGATTTGTTCTATTTTTGCACCCATCCAAGTTTATATTTTGCCTCTTACAAAATTTTGCTAGGTATACGGTCTGTGTCTACATTATTCTCTTCTTACTTGTTTTTTTAGTCAAATAGCCTGAAGAGCTTGTTCTCGTTGTATAAAATCCTGATTTCAGAAATGTACTGTCATCTGCAAACCTCTTTACAAATGTAATAAGTGACTGATTGCTTTATTATTTTTAATAATCAGAATTCATTTACTTTGAGACATGAGTAAGAGACTTGGGGCTTTCAGAAAGGGTGTAATATACTACATGGCTACAGAAATCAATTTCTCTCCCTTCACAGAGATCTTCAAATAACAAATTAAGACTCAGGCTTCTGCACCCACAGACAGATATTTGACCCATTTGCAGTCTAGGTCTCCCCCAGCCACTTTGGGGTGATTGGCCTTCAATAGAGACAACAGGTAATCAGCACTCACGGAGTATGTGAGCACTCAAGGCAAGACTTTTGCCAAGGCTGGGAGGCTGGGTGGCCCGGCACAGCTGGGGCTAGATCCACTCTTAGCCACAGATCCCCACCTCCCACCTTCTACCTCCCAGTCCTGATACCAGGTCCAGCCCAGCCGGTGGGGTAGGAGCAGGTAACAAACTGTATATAGGCTGCTTGCTTTAGCGGACCAGAGTTCAAACCTCAGAATTTCAAGGTGTCAATTCTACAGTGTGTAACTGGGACCAACAGGGAAGTAGTGGCTCTGACTTGGGATGTCCTCTCCTCTCTCCCCAGAAGAGGGTTCCATGTGTCAGAGGAGGCCGTGTGAGTTTTTAGGGACTAAACCTGAAATGGAGACTGGAGGCTGCCAGAACAGACTAAAGAGAGACACAGCCAGCAGCAAGCCAAAGAGGCTGCTCAGGCCTGGTACATCTACGTACTTTTGGTGGCCCGGTGTTCTACTGTCTGGCTAATGAAAGGAAGTTTTAGAAAAAGACGGTGTGCTCTTGTGTGCTTGTCGATTCATGCTTTCTGTGATGCGAACAACCGATGTGGTGTAGTGTTAGTTGTGTGCTGGTAAAGGGGTGTGAGATATATGTGTGTCTGTCATTCCCCTGCAGGGAGGACATACATTTGGGGCATTGTAATAACCATATGGCTAACATTTAGGAAGTGCTTACTGGAACCACAGTATGTGTTGCATTCATACCTCATGATGATACATGCAGTTATGTTCGGAGAATGTATTTCTGGCTTGTTGAACCATAACAGAGAATATATAGACTGCTTCATCTGGCAGAGGTTCCCTGTTCTGAGGTTGGCTGTCAGCACCCCCCTAACAGCTATCCAGAGCAGGAAAAGCAGGAGAAGGTAGCCTCCCACAAAGAGCAGGTAACAGCCCACCTCCAGTGAGGTGGGAAAGTTTGAGCCGGGCCAATGTTGAAACATTGGAGCAGAGTCTCTCTCTGCTCCTGAGAGCTGAAAGTCAAGAGGAACTGAAGGTTGAGAAGCCTTAGCAAGAGGGAGAATAAAATGAAGGAACCAGTAGGGGTTTCCTGGGTTTACACAGGGATTGGAGGAGGTGAGAGAACAGAGCCAAATCATACCCACTTCCCCAGAGATGCTGCAGGAAGACATCTGTCTCTAATTCCAGCCCTAGGGGTTTCTCCAAAGCTCTAAGTCATTTTCCCTCAGTGCTAAAAGTTTGGGGCAATGGCAGATTTTCTTCATTGCTCATTTCCTTTCTTTCCTTTTTGTACTTTGAGTTTCTGTTAAGCTGATTTAGAGAGTTTCTTGAGTTACAGCAAAAGTATTTAATAGAGTTCCTGATGTGTAGCGATTATATCCTAGTGTATACAGTCTGGTCTATATGACCAGTGGCCCTTGTGAATGCAGATGTTTACCGGTGTGTGCTGTAAATGCAATGTAAATGGAGTTTGGTACATATACTTTGCCAGTTTCTGATGTTTCTGGGTAATGAGTTGCTACAGATGATACCGAACAGTGTATGTGAGAGTAGCTGTAGACATTCTCACACTCACCACTGATAGAATGAGCCCTCTCCTCGTATTTACATACAAATTCTTGAAAACCTCCCCTGCAACTGCTCGAAGTAAATGGATTGGGGACAAGGTGTCGGGTTCTCAAGGGGGATTATGGAAAAGCCTTTGCCAATGCAGTCCATGCCCAATGGAGAGTGGGAAGAAGAACTAGGGAATTCCCAGGATGGTCCTGCACTCCATTCCAGGAGGTGTCAGAGACCTATTTCCCCTGACATTAGTAAAGCATTCATTGCGCCATATCCCAGGTTTGGTGGGCAAGAAGCCCCAGACTTTTCACCTAATATTAACTTTTGCCCTATCTCCTGCAAGCCTAGGCAGAAAGCCATCAACTGGGTGGAGCCCCCTATTGGCTGGTGGAAATTGGAGGCAGACCAGGCCATATGCATCCCGGTAGTAGGAGATGGATCAGGGAATTGCATATACTGAGCTATTCTCTTGATGAAGACCTGGAGCACCTGAAACACTGGGCCAAAGACTTCTCTTTAGGGAGGATTTTGCCAGGAAGTAGCTTGACCAAGCTCAGGAGCCTTGTAGGGTTTCTCCTCCCTGTTATCTAGTTTGGTGCTGACCATGACTATGGTCTTACCCTGTTGACTCTGCCACCTGGGGGGTGGGCAATCCCTTAGAGTAGCCTGTGAGATGTGTAAGAAGATATGGAACCAGAAGTGTGTACCTCCTCCCTGTAGTGGAGACCAGGAGCATGTAGTTGGCAAAAGCAACATTCATGTGCTTAGTTCTGCCCTAAGGACAACTCAAAATTAATGATTATTAAAACCAACCAGTCTCAGTAACTTTCCACTTTCTGAAGAAAGGAGGATCCAGGCTGCACAAAAAAGGACCCAAAATTTTATTACATTTGAGAACCTGAAGCCAGAAGTTGTTGCGTACCTATCTGAGAAAAATCTAAGGGGAGTCCTGAGAGCTGCTGAGTCGAGCTGCCCATTTGTGCACTCTGCTCTCCAAGCAGCACAGGTCCTGCTGTCTGATTAGCTGGATACTCAGTAAATAAAGGTGCACCCATCCAAAGAAGGAAACAGACCGTGCTGCTGAGTAGGCTGTTTGTGGCACAGGCTTTAGCTTGGTGGTGAACTATGACAAGCTTAGTCTGAGACCTGGATGAGGCAAAGAGGGGAGCCTTTTGAGCTAAGAAGAATGCTAAGGAGCCAGATGTTCCCCTTTAATAATGGACCTTGAACACAATAAAATTTCCAAATCAGTTTTTGCAGCTATAATAGAAATAATGATATACCCTAAATCTATTTATATATCAATATCTGTAAAGTAATTTAATATTTTAATGTCAAAGTACCTATTTTATTGTAGATGTTCAGTAACACTTTCCTATCCCTTGGTGAAGGAGAAAAGGAAGGAAGGAAGGAAAGGAAAGAAGGAATACGAGAAAAATTTTAGCAGTAACTCCAAAGGGCTAGGCATCCTAACCCAGTCACCCCTGGCCAGGGCACCTCTGTCATGCCAAGTGCCCAAAAACTAAGCACCTACCCTGGACCAGGCACAACCAAGGCATCCACCCTGCCCAGCCTGTCAAGGCCAGGGACTCCTCCATTCACCTTCTCGGTTCTCCCAAAGCAGTCTTCACTCATATAAGGGATTTTCTCTGAGAAAGGCCCAGCTGACCCGAGAAGTGAACCAATGCAGACACTTGAGATCAGTGACAGACTTAACTCAGGCTCTCCGGCCTTAAATTGCCTCCCTTGGAGAACAGGCACTGTTGCATTTTTCTTTTCCTTTTCAAAAAGGGGAAAATAGCCACCCTGCGGGGGAGGTTGTGAGGGTCAACCTGTGGCTGAAATTCCCTCAGCCTTTTGTAGAGAAACGGGAAACCCAGGGGCAAACGCAGGAAGCGGGTTGGGCTGAGCTGCAGAAGCAAAGGCACCGCCCGCGGGTGGGGAGCAGGAGCAACAACTGGCCAGCCGACTGGGGAGACCCTGGCCTGGGTCACCAGTGCTTCCATCCTTGAGCATGTGGGCTGCCCTGCACGGCAAGCTCAGATCCTCCAGCGGCTGTGGCGGCGGGCGGGTCCTTCCTGCCAGCTCTAAACAAAACTGGAGCAATGATTTGGCCAGTCTGAGCACAGGGCGGTTTGGAAGGTAGGGTGTTGAGAGGAAATAGAGAAGCCCCTCATCACCCGCAGAGATGCCTGGCACGCAGGGCAGTGGTGTAGGAATCTCACCCATGCACTGATTCTCTGGGAGGACCTCAGCCTGCCTGATCACCCTAAACAATAATACTATCAAACCAAATATAACAAAACCTTCCCTGGATTTTCCTCCATGTAAAAAGAAAACTGCTTGTCCAGGCAATCAGACAAAATCCTGAGCAGGATCCCAGGAAACTTTAATCTCAGTAGACGCGGAGGGGAGGGGAATACGTCATTTGCGTTTTTTTGTTTGTTTCTAATAGAGAAAAAGGAAATTCAACACATATTTTTAAAAATTTTCCCCAACAACGCTAAAAGCTGTGAGTGTGAGGAGAGAGTCAGGAAACCAAGCCCCCGCCCACAGTGACACCAGGGCCTTTGTCCTCTTTCCTGAAGCCCCCGAGACTGCTTGACCGTACAGAGATAAAGGCCGGGTCAAGGCCTGTGGAATCCTGAGGGAGGGGACAGTGGGCTGCAGCACTGGCCCCTTTCAAGCCGGTATAAGGAGATTTCCAACCCCGCTAGCCTTGAGGATAAAAGAACCTGAGCCACAAGGCCAGGGTCTGACCCCACCCCCAGGCCAAAATGAGGCACAAATCCACATTTTTCCCTAAAAGTCTTCTGTCACTAAATTCTTGGTACCCCGTCTCCACCAGCATTTTGTCTTCCTGCCTAACTGCTCAGGCAGGGACCATGACGGACTGTGGCTCCCCACCCACCTAACCCTGTGAAATGCAACTGTGGCATTTGCAACCTTTGGGGTCAGGAACCAAACGCAAGTGCTGTGCCTTTATGTCTGGTCGCAGCCAAGGAGACGCCTCCAGCGCTGGGCCTATACGCTGGCTTTCTCTTGGCTAAAGAGGTCTGCAGGGAAGACTGGAGAGCATTTCTGACTCCGGCCTATCACTGTGTTTTGTTCTGTTTGTTGTTTTGTCTTGTTTTTTTGAGACAGGCTCTCCCTATGTAGCCCAGGCTGGCCTGGAACTCACATCGATCCTCCTGCCTCAGCCTCCAAAATGCTGGGATCACAGGCATGTACTACCATGCCCAGCTATTACTGTTTTTAAATCACTGTGATTTACTAGGACACTAGCAACCTCTCCTCCACCGGTGGTCAACAGCTTAGGCTTTGTAAGGAGCGGCTTCTCCCATACCACGGACCTGAATGGGATATGAGGACAGAGCAGTGCACTGCTGCTGATTAGGGAGAGGAGGTACTGTGCACCTCAAGACCTGCTGATACGGATGCACAAGAGCTCTCACAGCTGCACTGAGCCGAGGCCCATGCACACTTTCTAGCGTCCTAGGGCTCCTGCCCAGCACTGCAGCCCAAAGAACCCTGGAGCCACAAATTCTCCCCAGCCATGGCTTGAAGGGACCTGACCACCTTCCCCGAGCCAGGTGGGTAAGGGGTCTGCCTTTATCTTTCGTGGGCTGTCAGTGAGAGGCAAAGGGGACAGACCCCCAAAATGAGACCCCACAGCCTCGTTGGCCCGCAGCGCCCTCCACCACCCCATTCTCCAGTTCCCTACCCCCACCCACCTACCCAGGGGTCTCAGTCCCCACTGAAACTGGAGCTGCCCACCGCAGGCAGATGAGAGATAAAGGAGCCTGCCGGCGCCGAGGCGCTGGCCAAAGACCCAGATCCAGCATTTCCTTGCATCTCTGAGCAAGCAGCACCCAGACCCTGCTTCCCAGCGAAATCACTGGCCCAGCGTGGAAGAAATGGTTTGGGTTGGCTAAGCAATATGAACTCTTTGCCTCCAGGCACAGGCCATCAAGTCTGTGGGCTGCGTGTGGACGCTCAGACTACAGGAAACTGTCCTGTGCGTGTGCACTGTGTGTGCGTTTGTCTTGTGTATGGAGACAGACTTGCACACGCACGATGTGTACATGCCCAAGTTTGCAGACTGTTCTAACACCTATTCCGTTGGCTAGTGTACAGGTACGAAGAGAGCTAGTTGTTTCTACGGCTTATTATACTTCACGTTTACACAGGTCTTCATACTCTTTGAAACATAATTTTCACAACCACACTGGGACATACGCTCTTTTCGATTTTTATAGATGGGGAATTAAGTTAATGGGTGACCTTCACACGCAGTCTAGAAGAGATCGAGGCTAGTCAAAGATCCCAGGAACATGGGCAGATACGCTCGACCAAGGGTCTGTTTGGTGCACCAAGAGACTTTCACCTGGCTTCCAGGGAGACGCATTGCGCCAGGGCACGGATTCAACTCGTTATCGGCTACGCGCGTCCTTCTGGAGGGGGATGATCCAGGTGCCCAGGTCGGGCAGTTCAGAGCCGGCCTGAGGACTGCGGGGGCGCTTCTGACAATTCCAGGACCGCGGCCGCCCACGAGCAACTGGATCCCAGCGTCTGGCGAGCTTGAGTCTCCAAGGTAGGCAATTCAGGCAAATTCGGGGAGACCGGATCCCTTCACCACGCCGCAAACTCAGGAGCCCCTTCTGTTGCACCCGAGCCGGAGCAGCGACAAAACTTGAAATCACTGAGTCCCTGCTATCTCGAATGCCCATTGCTGTCACACGGCCCGGGAACCCACATGCTCATTTCACAAGGGTGGCTGCTCAGAAGGTAGAGCTGCCCAAGTCCAACCCAGAAAGTGGCCGGGATCCCTCGGCTGCCAGTGCGGAACGCCTGATCCCTGCCTGCGCGTCTCCCGCGCTGCTCAGAGCCACCTCCTAGCTTCTGACTTCCTCCCAAGGCCGCGAGGGCTATCCTAGCTCTCAGCAACATCGTTTAAAAGGTTTTTACACTCTTGGAATTTTATTGCTGCAAACATGTTCCCTACGTCCGTTGGGTTTTGCGTTTCACTTCCCCTCCTGGGACATTTGGTCCCCTTGCTGCGTTCTAAGTTCCTGCAACCTCTCTGTCCCAGCGTGAGGTTGTGGAGACCTGCAGAGAGACCACATTCTCAGGGTGACCTTCGGCCTCGGCGCCCGGCTTCTGCCGACCGAGGTTGCCGCACTCCGTGCTCGAAGGCCGCTGGCTCCCCGCAGAGTCTGCGCTGAGGGGAGCGCGCGGTGTGGGGATGTCGCCGCGCAGCCTCACCATCTCGAGGCTGCCCTCTGCTGGCACCCAGCGACATCACCGGCGCCGCTCGGCGACCGAAACTGCGGGACTAGACTAGACGGGCTTGCCCAGAGGAGGGCGACCTCGCTCGTCCTGGATCCCCGGAGTGGCCGCCTCGCTTGCAACCCCAGCCGAGTCCCTCCGATATTTCCAGCTTTACGTCCGCCAGCACCGCAGACTTCAGGTGCTCACACTAGGGGCTTTGGAAACCTGCGGGAGCACCGTACAGCAATCCCGCTACCTCGCGGCTTCCGCCCCATTCCCGGCCAATCCGCCTGCGGGGAGGTTTGGGGCGGGCCGGAGGAAGCTGCAACCGCAGGCGCCCGCCGGACTCTGCAGCGGGCCGCCGCGACTCTGGGGACTCGCGGGAGAGCCTTTCTGCTCGCAGCCGCCAGAACCGTAATTGCGGTTCGTGGGTCCCGGCCTGCCCACAGGAGAGGCTGCCCTCTCTGATCCGGCGACTTCCAGCTCCGCTCGGGGGTCGCTTTGGCTTTTGCTTGTTGGCAGCTACTATTTTTTGCGGTACACTTGTCTTCCCAACAAATGAAGAGATCCCGGTGGACAGGAAGGGACCTCGCTCTCAACCCGCACCGCGCAAGGCCTTAGCCTGGGTCTGCCCTGTCAGACCTCGCAAAACACCTCCATCCCTGCTCTTGGAAGCCTGAGGCTGGAGGCGGAGACGGTTCCGCCTGCTGAAATCCATCCTGGGTAAACATCGGTAATCACACCTGTGCATTCCCAGGGCCTGCCGCGTATTAGGACTTCGCATATTTTCACTCTTTCCTCCATTTACAAATATAACTCAAATTGAAGAAAACTAGGGGAAGAAAGCACTGAATCCACGAAGAAAAAATAAAAATTACATTAGCCTCACTCTCCCTTCAAAAGATAACTGCAAAAGATAACTTCAAAAGATAATATTTTGGTGATATTCCTCCAGTCTTTTATTTATACACTTCGGTAAAAATAAGTCCATTAAATCAAATTCCCATAATCAGTAGGCTATAGTTTCCATAGATTTGCAGTTTTATAGCTTGCTTGTCCTTATTTTTCACTGTATGTTTTCTCTATAACTTATTCTTTGAAAAATGATTTCCAGTGACTGCTTCATAATCCATCATATGAATGAACCCTAAAATTTTTATACACATGTATCAATTATGCGTGTTTTCAACTCAAGAAATTCTCCTTATCCCCACTCTCTGAGTCATTAAATATACCAGTAGTTGATCAATAAACGTTGACTATTTTGGTACCCTAAAAAGGTGAGTCATAGTTGCATTCTCAGGCTATAAAGAACCCTTCCAAAACGTGGGATTAGAGCCTTCTAGCCCCTGCAATCACCTTTCTTCGCTGCGGGTCAGTGGACCCAGGGAGGAAGGAGGGATGTCTTAGAAAGCAGGGATCAGCAGTGTATTTGAAGAACTGCCCTAGAGGCTTCCAGGACCAAATGGGCTCACCAAATGGTGTTTACCACCTGGGTTTCTGTGTGTAGTGTGTTGTGCTAAGTTAGAAGTCAAACCAGCCTTCATTTGGTGTTGGATTTCCGTACAAGTCGTGTGAGCTCAAAAAAAAAGTTCCTTCACCTCAATGAGCCTTCGATAAATTAGAATAACAAAGCCTATCACATCAAGCTTTCCTAAGCACTCAAATGAATAATTACGCACTCCTGTATAAAGATCCTTCAATCCATAATGGTTGCTGCTTTCTCCTCCTGTCTCTGCAGTGGCTATTGCTGTTGCTTTTAGCATTGGCTGTGGTCTTGGAGATCACTGTAATTCCCCTCTCCCTTAACTCCTGACCCATGGCTACTGTTTAATACAAACCCAAATCCTGGCACTGAGTTGTGTCCAGGTTCTGAGGGCTCAGGGAGTCATTTCAAGCACTCCAGTTGGGCTTTTCAGGACCTGACAATCAGGCCTGGGTTTGGACTATTTTTACTAGAACCATTAAAACAGGAAAATATGCAAGCCCTTCATTCACAGGGATCCGGCTATTGTTGGGTCAGAAATGATATTTGTTTCTAAAAAGGTACTTTTCTGCTTTACACACACATGCACACACACACACACACACACACACACACACACACACACAGAACTTTCTTCTTTTAGTTGTGTCTACAGAGCTCAGAAGGCAAAGCAAATGATCTAGTTCATTCCACCACCTCAAGCAGTCAATCAGGAAAGGTTCATTTGGCCTAAATGCATGTTCTAAATGTTCTAACAAGCCCGAAATTCACTGTTTTGTATGTCCACGTCTAAACTCTTACTCATCTTCTAGCCAAAGTCCCTTCAAAATCCATCTCCCAGAACTTATAGGTAGTAGGGATACACCTCCACGTAAGAAATCAAATAATCTAACTTTTAAAAAGTTAACTTCCTGAGCTGGGCAGGGTGGTTCACACCTGTAATCCCAGCACTCGGGAGGCTGAGGTGGGGGGATCATTGGGAGTTCGAGAATAGCCTGGGCTACAAAGTGAGCTCAAAGCCAGCCTGAACTGCATAGTGAGACCCCATCTCAAAAAAGAAAAAAAAAAAAAAGTTAACTTCCTGCCTATGGTGGTACATATCTCCAATCCCTGCTACTCAGGAGGTAAGAAGATTGAAGTTCAAGGCCATCCTGAGCAGCTTACTTTCTCAAAAGGGACTGGGAGTGTAGCTCAGTGATAGAGCTCTTGCCTAGCATGTGTGATGCCTGGATTGAAACCCAATAATGAAGGGAAAAAGAAAGAAAGAAAAACCTTTTACCCAACAGTCTGATTCCAGTAGACTCATTGCACAGCAAAATCCCATGAAAAAAAAGGTTTCGAAGCACAGATGTCAAGATCTTCTTGGCAAGCTGCTTTTGCCTCTGGAGGTGGCCCCTGGCAATCTATGGGTCTGTAGTTCCTCCAGGTGATTCTGATGAAGCCCATGAAGCCACATTAGGGAACCACTGCTGTTCCCAATTGAATTGAAAACTGAGGTTTCTCCAAGGGGACTCGGGAAAATACAGATTCCAAAGAAGCTTCCATTGGGACCACATGGAGTTACAAAAAGCCTGGTTCAAATACCGGATGTGTGCATGTGCACAGGCACACACACCCATGCACGCACACACACATGCACATACATGCACACACATACGTGGAGGGATGAGTACATATTTCTTTTTTTTTAAAACATGCTTCAGTTTTGCGTGTTTTTGCTGCACTGTGTCTGTGCATGCGCCAGGCCTCTTTGGTCACAAGTAACACAAATCCACTAAAACTGATTTAAACCAAACTGAACGAAGGTGTTATAAGGATGTGTGTCGATTCCCTGGAGCCCCAGGCAGGGCTACAGCCAGACTTCCTGAAAGACTGTGCTTGAACAGGGGTTTAGTGATCACAAGAATCAACTTTGGTTACAATTCTGGTCAAGCCTCTCCTCTCTGCTCTGTGCGAAAGATGAATCTCAAATATAGTCAGAATCTCTAAATCCCAACTCCATCTTCCTGTGTGACAGACCCTGGCTGATCAGGGTCAGATACTGTCCTGAAGGTCCACCTCCCTCCCTGGCTCTATCCCCTGGAGCTGATGTTGAGGGAGAGTCTCTGGTAGCTTCCAGGACTCCTCGCTGTTGTGAGAGAGTAGTGAGCAATCCTTAAACCCTAAGCAGACAGTCCCCAAAAGTCTGATTGACTTCATACTGGTCCCTCCAACCACTCAATCCATAACTCAAGGATTCTTTATGTTAACTGAACCCCAAAATTCCTATAAAAGGCTTTTTAAAAGCCTTGGGCACAATTCCTGTGCCCAAGCCAGGAGTGGTAGTGCATGCTTGTAATCCCAGCTACTTAGCAGGATGAGGTAGAAGGATTGCAAGTTCTAGCCCAGCCTGGACAACTAAGTGACTTTATGAGATCCTGTTACAAAATAAAAAATAAAAAGGGGTTGGAGATATAGCTCAATGTGAAACCCCGATCCTCAGTGCCCAGGACTACAAAGTAGGGCCTGGAGGTGGAGGCTGAGGGGTGGCTTAGTACAATGCCCTAGGATCAATTTCCAGTACAAAAAAAAACCAAAAATTCTGCACAGGCTCCATACCTGGGCTATAGTTGAAGCACTGGGATAGTTTTCAAAGTAGACTTGGTGATTCCTATGGACAACTAGAGTTAAAATACTTATAATAATTAAATAGGGAACTTAGAAGCAATTTAGTCCTTCCCTAATAATAAACAATTATGAAGAAAATTATTAAACTCTGATGGTCTTCACATAGCTTAACTTCAAAGATCATGAATATTCACATTTTACATTTTCTAACCACTTAAATGTTATGTTAAATTCCTTTTTAAAATAAATTTTCTTGAGCTAGGCATGGAAACAGACACCGATAATCTCAGTAGTTGGGAGGCTAAGGCAGGATTATCCCTATGAGTTGAAGGCCAGTTTGGGCTACAAAGTGAGTTTAAGGCCAGCTTGAACTGCATAGTAAGACCCTGTCTCAAAAAGACCAAAAAAGAAAAAAGAAAAAAAGAAAAAGCTTCCTCTCTGGAGATCCTGAGAGACTAGAACAAAGAACAGCTCCCCATGAACACAGCCCCCTACCACCACCCACTGCTCCCTTTCCAGGATCTCCAGCTTGTCCAGAGACTCCCTAAGCCCCAGGACCCCTGTATTGGATCCCACTGGCCATCCCAGGCCTGGGAGCCTCTGACACAGCAGCCTGCCCTCAGGAGGTCAGACAGGAGACTGCCCCTCACTAGGGGGGCTACCGCTGTTGGAAACCTTGTCCTTGTAGGCGGCAGGGATGGCTTCATTTGCTGTACTTTGTTTTCCCGCCTGGCAGCTTTCCCTCCTGGCTGAGTTTCCCTCAGCAAATATTTCATAAATAGCTATACGGTTCAGTTCAAGATAGCAAGAGGATACCACCTCAGAGAGACCTTGTCGCTGGTAGAAGTACCACAGTGACCCCTCCAGGTTTGGCCTTGCAAGGACCTGAAGTGCTTGTGAAAGGGCTCTCTTCCTCCACTGCTTGTTCTGTCCGGCCCTGGCCAGGGCTGAGATTAGAGCCCAAAGCTAGGGGATAGCAGGAGGGGGAATAGAGCTGTCCTGCCTAGTGGAGGGCAGGAATGAGGAGAGGGTGCTGCTCGTCCCATGGCTGAAACCCTGCCTCAGAGCCAGTGGCTCAGATAGCAAAACCATGCTGCCTTCTGCAAGTTGACAGAGGCAGTCAGGGCTAAGGCAGGGGTTCATGGAAGATGTCCAGCAGAGGCCTGCGGACCCTTGCAGCTATGGAAAGGGCTTGGAAGTGGCAAAGGAGCCCTACAGTAGTGACTTTTCAGAGTATCGAATCAACCACCAGCATCATCACCAGGAACCAGATTAGAAAAGCAAAGTTTCAGTCCTACCTCAGACTCACTGCACAGACAGTGCCGGGAGTGACACCACTGTGTGCCTTACCATCTCAGCCACATCCGATGGACTGGACGCTCACATCTGAAAACCTGTGATCTACTCCAGAGAATGCAGAAAGGGGCAGCGGCACCTATTCCAGACATCCCACACCTAAGACACTTCCAGGGTTTTAGATCCCTGGACAGGTTCTGAGAAGCCAGGCAGGCACTTAGGTCACCCAGCAAGAATCAAGGCCACTTTCCTGCACACCACCAGCTTTCTTCTTTCTGGGAATGACTTCTGCACCGGGCACCTTCCCTGGGGGCTGTGGAGCTGGAGCAGAGAGGGCTGCCTGGAATCCCCGAGTTCTTACCAACTGCTCCCCCCAGAGGTCTTTAGCAGTCCTCCACTCACCCGCTCAGGATGCTGGGAAATTGAAATCCTGAACTTTGGAGTGGGACTTGGTTAGTTTGCTATAGGACAGGAGAGATTCACCAGAAACAGGCTGGGTGTGGTTCAGTGATAGAGTGGTTACCTAGCACCTGCAAGGTCTTTCGTGCCATGCCCAAGGAAACAAAGGGCCAAAGTGACCATGAATCTAAGCATATTCACCTGTCAGTGGGTCCTGGCAAGAAACGGACGGGGCAGAGCTACTACCCCTCCAGACCTCACTAGGTTCGTCATCTGAATGCCAGGGCACCTGGGTTGGGAGCTCTGAGGCCAGCATGTTCTGCGATTCCCCATTTGCCTGGAGGCCCTTAAAGCACTACCTGACATTAGCATACTGGTCAGTTCCAAGCCAGCTACAGAACCAGGGACTGGGGAAGAGGCCCTGCAATTTGTGCTTTAACCAGGCTCCCTCGCGGAGTTTGCGGACTGCTGAACTGGAGGCGACTGGGGGTCAACTGCGAGCAGCCCCGGGGACTCCGACCTCCTGGCCTCGTGGGCGCGCAGCCCCCCGGGCACGGTCCCTGCCCTGCATCGTGGGGTCGCAGGCCCGGACTCCAGGGGTGGCTTGCGGGCAGGAATGACGGCCGAGAGATTCCGCTCTGACTTATTTTGTTCCATTCCGGCAGGAATAATTTGTTTCGTATTGGAATCAAAGCGCCTCTCGTGGCTCGTGCGTTTTATCTCGGCCGCTCTCGGCCCCGTGGGAAGGGGCTCGGCCGGGGCGCGGCGGCTGCTTCCCATTAGGACGAGCATGGTCCCCATTACGCCGCCCGCTCTGGGCAGAGCCTGTCCGCGCTAACGCGACGCAGCTGACCGGCCTCGGCACCCAGGGACCCACCCCTCCCGGCCATGCAGATGGCCCGGAGGGAAGGGATGGGGCGGCTGGAGCCCATCTCCGACACGTGGGGTCCCCACGCCCGCCAGCACTTTGCCAGGGGCTCCCTTAAGGTCAGACACCATCCCCAGCAGGACCCTACACACAGCCTTCAGGCCTTGGGCCTGCCCAAAGTGGCCCTAAGGAAGTCATCGCAAGGACCCCCCCCACACACACACACACACAAAAGGTAAAAGGGAACTGATCCTCTTTCTGCCTATTTTCAGGGCATCTGAACATGAACGACCAAAAATACAATGTACCAGTGAAGAGAGAACACACAAAATGGAATATATAAAAAACAAAGCCTCACTCGGTCCCCAGCAGGCAAGACCTTGTCCTGGGTAGACAAGGTGACAGTCCCACAGCCACTGGAGGAGCTGAGCCTTTTACATCCCAGCTTCCCCAGGGTGACTGTGCAACTGTGCTGGGCTTGGAGAAGCAGCCAAATGCTCCAACAACCACCAGAGCAAACAATATAACACAAAGCCCCCAGTTCCACATGTACTGTCTTCGATTTCATTGAATTTTTATTGCACAAACAATATTGTAGTCATCAAGGCAACTTATACATAGGGCAGAAATCCAACAATATCCCAAAGTCTCACCACTGTCAAAGCAGAGATTTTCGTTTTTCCATGTCACAACACAATTACTGGCTATTTAACAAGAGGAATATTCATTCACCTGTGTCATGTGACTTTAACTCCCACATTTAGGATATGTCTAATGTGTCTACTACAAAAATTACAATGACACTATGATATTTTATCATGTTTTGAATTATTTACTAGGGGTGCAGAGTGTATCTTCATAACTCATATGATTATGTAGACAGCAGATTTGCAGGGAAATTTAAAAACTCAGAACATCATAAAATCAGTTTCATCCCCAATTTGCCTTTTGTCTGTTAAGCATCTCTTGCCTCTGAACACGTAGCGCACCCCTACCCCTGTGATTTGACTGGGTCTTATCTGTCATGTTTCATTTTGTATTTCACGGCTGTCTTGCTATAGTCCATAATTGTAATAGTGAAGGCAAAGTCCATGCTTTTCTCATCTGGGTAATAACCACAATAGCTCCTTTTTATTGGTATCCTAGGCTGTTCCAGCCATAATATATTATCTCACTTAATTCCCACAAACTATCTTTTATTTTCTTTACTAAGCAAGGAAAGTGAGACTGATCAAGTTGAAATAACTTGTGCAGGGCTCCCAGCTTGAAAATAGCAACAGTAGGGCAGAAATTGATTCCACATTCATGCTCTTTCCACTTATAAATTTACAGTAGAATTGCATTGGGTAGTTGACCTCTAAAAATCTCTTTTAATTCCAATCTTGCTGTGATTAATAGGTAGTCGTATCTTTGCATCAATTATAATACTTTTAGGCTTAAAAAAAAACAAATAATGAGTACTTTGTTGTCTCACAAGAGAAGTTTCAGAGATTAGTAGCTCAAAGGCTGGGGCAACAGCCCTCCTCACTAACTTTACCTCCTGTTAGCAGGCATCACAGAATTTAAAGTGGGTAGCCAGAAAGGCACCCATGTCTCCCAGGCTTTTTCGGGGGAATTGGAACTGCTCTCCTGGGTCTCTACACCCCCCCCCACACACACACACACTTTATCTCATGGGCCTGTACTGAAAAGAAGGTGTATGAATCACAGCTAGCTGACACTAAGTCTACCAAAGAGTGTAGGCCAGGTCTCTGATACCTGGAGTCACTTCCACTCCTGAACACAATCAGGGTCCTCTCAGGAAGGCAGGAGAGACGGCTCTAGGCAGGCAGTCAACAGTCTCATCTTACAGGAAATATACCCCTCAACGTTAATGCATGCAACAAGCTAAGCAATTTAAAAATTTTCTTCTCTATTTGGAATATCCTCCTTGTCTTTAAATCATTGTATAGTTGGACACAAATAAGTTAAATGTGAATTTTCAAATGAGTGTGGTTTAGAAGTTTCACTTGGGAAAGAAAAAGAGGTTCAGTTGTACTCTAAAAGATTAGACTACCGGGCCGGGGGTTTAGCTCAGCAGTGTAAGTGCCTGCTTGGCAAATGTGAGAAGGTCGTGAGTTTGATCCCCGGCACCAAAAAAATAAAAAAGATTAGACTGCCACTGAGATCAGAGGCTTCCTGTGGTCTCGGTCTCCCAATCATTTCTGATCTCTCTTCCACTCCCTCTGCAAATGGAAAGTTTCTTGTGGAAATGTTTTTTTCAGATAGGGTCTTGCTCTGTTTCCCAGGCTGTCCTCAAAGTCCCAGGCTGAAGTGATCATTTTGCCTCAGCCTCTGGAGTACCTGAACTACAGTCATGTGCCACTATGCCCAGCTCAAACTTCGTGTGTGTGTGCACCTGCCTGCATGTGTCTGTTTGCGCTGGGGACTGAAGCCAAGGCCTGGAGCCTGCTAAGCACTCCCTCTGCCACTCACTACACCTCCAGCCTGTCTCTTGGAAATCTGTAATTCCAGCATCCAAGAATGGCACTCTGGGCCTCTTCTCCTACCAAGGATGGTCAGAGGTTGCTGGAATGGCTGCTGTCCTGGGGTCATGAGTGCTTCCTTGGCCAGGTCATGGGCCAGGCCCAACATGACCTGGCCACGGAAGCTGATGGCTGAGGTTGGCCCCTTACAGATGGTCCAAGGGTGTGAGGGTGGGCAACTCCCACTTAAAACCAAACCCTAGAGGTCCTTTTGCTTTTCAGTAGCTCTCCCAAAAATAACAAAAAGAAAAAATGTTGAGGTTTGCATGTGTATAGTGTTGAAGATTAAACAGAGCTATATCTCCAGCCCTTTTTATTTTTATTTTGAGATAGAATCTTGCTATGTTGCCCAAGCTGGGCTTGAACCATGACTGCCGCCTCAGCCTCTTCTGTAGCCAGGATTACAAATATGCGCCACTGCATCAGGCTGTGTATTTTTATATTTTACCCCCATCTTTCAGAGATTGCTTCAGTGGAAGCAAATGAATTAAGCCAAAAAACATATTCAATTCCAGAATTTTTCAGGAACTAAAGGCAAAAGTTTCTCTTTCTACCAATATCAATATATATAGGAAAAAAATAAACCTGAAAATTTTGAGAGCACAGAAGTATAGTGGTTATGCCTCAGAATAAAACCAACACAAAGGACAGAAGATACACTGAGTTCTGACATCATTTGAGCTCCTGGATCCAGCTGTACCTGAAGATTCGCCATGTGTTTTCAATGAAAAACCAATATCTACTTCTTCCTTCCTTTCTTCCTTTCTTCGTTCCTTCCTTCCTTCCTCCCTTTCTTCCTTCCTTCCTTCTTTCTGGTCATAGTAGCACACTCTTATAATGCCAGTACTTGGGAGGCTGAAGCAGAATTACCATGAGTTTGAGACCAATCTGAACTATATAGTGAGTTTAAAAACAGCCTAAAAAAGAAAAATAAAAAATCCTCTCTCTCTCTCTCTCTCTCTCTCTCTCTGTCTGTCTTTGTCTTTGTCTCTCCCACCTCTCTCATTAAGACAGAGTCTTGCTATGTAGCCCAGGCTGGCCTCCAACTTGCAGCTGTGAGTGTTAGAATTTCAGGCACAAATCACCACACCCAGCCCTTTCTTTCCTTTCTTTCTTACTTTTTAAACATAAGCAGCTTGTTTCCATCCTGCAATCAGCAGACTCCTGACCAATACGAGAGATCTGTGTTGTGTAAAACAGAGCTGCTGACTGAGGCAGAAGAATTCTCGGAGACTCTGGAGAGCCCTAGGACCACAAGCTGCACTGAGTGCCCAGCCCAGTAAACAGGTGCAAGGGGAGGGCATCCCTCCACCTTTACAGGGGCGCACAGCAGCTTGGCTGCAGGGGCACACAAGGTCTGCAGCTCTGTAGCAGATGCCCCCCTGGACAGAAGAAATCTGGGCAGCAATAGCAGAGAAGTGTCCTCATTTTCAGGTGGCTTCACAGGTGGCCAAATTCCACAAGGAAGCAGGACTGGCCCAGAGAGGAAGGTGAGAGACATGCTGTGAGCACTCTGAAGCATTCCTAGAGGCCCTGGAATGGAGGGAAGTTTCACAGCGAGCTGAGGTCTTGTGTTCTGCAGACAGAGACTGAAGCCATTGATCACAGGGCTAATGCTGGGGACTCACAGCACCCACAGACAGGAAAGGCTTGCTGGACCTGTTTCAATCACTTATCCTGAGGGTGCCCAGGGGAAGTGGCAGACGCTTAGAAGGGCTGACCACAGGCTTCACCCATGACCTGGACACTAAGATTTCTAACTTCATCAGCCTGGCACCAAAACAATGGGGATGCCAAGCCCAAAAGGAATGTATATTCTAGGACAGCCAAAAGTGTAGCAGTAATAGCTGAGCACTGCTGTCTCAAGGCCCTTGACACTGAGCAAAATGGATCATTTCAAGAGACCACACCCTGTGCTGTTTCTTTCCCACCTGAATCTGTAGAACATCAGCAAGTTCTCTTTTTGTGGTCTCTGTCCTCTCCAAGAAGAGCTGTCAGGGAAAGGCCAGGCCTGGTGTGGCCAAGGCAATATGGGGAAGGAGTCCCAGCAGCAGAGATTTGCAGGCTCCTCTGTGTCCCAGAGTCTCTGCCCGGAGGAGCCAGGGTACAGATAAGGGTAAGGTCAGAGGCATCTTCTCGAGTCCTGGATGGGCTGGCATGATTGGGCAAGTGTCTTCTCCCCTGAGCAAAATGTAAGCAGCCTATCCTGGAAGCCCTGAGAAGCTCGAGCAAGTAAGCAAATGGCCCAGTGGGAAACCTGCCTCACCAAGGGAAGGGGGAGAGAGAATTTTGGACCTAGACACTCCCAGATGGAAAGCACCTCACACATCCTCTGTGATGGAGAGCCTGGGGGTTAAGACGGGGAAAGCTGTCCATGTTCACACAATGTGTTAGTGACTGTCTTAGTTACTTTTCTTATTGCTGAGACAAAATAACAAATACCCACAAATTAGAGGAGGAAGGGTTTACTTTGGCTCAAAGTTTGTAAATGTTTCAGTCCATGGTCAGCTGGCTCCAAGGCAGAGAAGTAGAGCAGAGGGGATTGCAGAGGACGGTCCATGGCTGTGAGGAGGCAACAGACAAGACAGCAGCAGCAGCAGCAGCAGCAGCAAACCTCTCCTTCTCTTGTCTGCCATCCAGGATACACAACTTTTGGGTGGGGCTTCCCATTATCCACACCCAGAGCAATGCTAAACTAATCAATGGACTAATCCAGTCATCACACCCTTAATACACACACACACCCTAGGTGCAGGCACCTCCAAAAAACCCCGTGTATGACCATATGACGCTTTGCAGTGGGGCAGGGAAGCATCTAGATACAAGCCATAACGGTGACATAGCCAGCAGCCAAAGGCAGGCCCCTGATTGCAGGCCTAGGCGTCAGTCCCCTTGCTTCAGGATACATTCCTGATGGAAATCTCCATATTCCAGAAGAAGAAAGGAGAAAATAGCATGCAAAAAGGAGGAGGGAGGAGGAGGAGGAGAAAGAAGGGAAGGAGGGAGGGAATGGAAAGGAGAAGAGAGAGGAGAGGAGAGGAGTGGAGAGGAGAGGAGAGGAGAGGAGAGGAGAGGAGAGGAGAGGAGAGGAGAGGAGAGGAGAGGAAAAGAGAGGAGAGGAAAGGAAAGGAAAGGAAAGGAAAGGAAAGGAAAGGAAAGGAAAGGAAAGGAAAGGAAAGGAAAGGAAAGGAAAGGAAAGGAAAAAGGAAAGGAAAGGAGAAAAAAAAAGATTTCTGCACCACACATTCATCTTCTGGTTGGACTTCACATTCAGGAATTGTATAGTGGGAGCGCGTCACCATTGCTTCCTTGGTCTAATCCCCATTACCCGGACCATATATTTGCAGCCTTATTTATTGGTTCCAACCAATTGGATGGTAACAACTGCAGCATTACTGTGTAACTGTGGTAGTCTGTGTCGTTGTGGCTTTTTTCTCATCATCACCATCATTATTTTACTTCTAACTTTTTAAATCTTAAAATGAAAAAAGAATAAGAATATGATACAGAACTTCAAAACAAAATAATACAGTAACACTGGTCACTGTATTACATAGTTATCTTCAAAGTAGTTCAGATTACAAGATATAGGCATAAAAAATGATCAGTTGAACAACAAAAGCACAAACTGTTCTTTTTTATGAACAGAGATTAATAATACAGTTATCTATCTTGTGTATATATGTATGCATATATATTATGTATATAATCTTTTCCCTTCTCTTCTGCTTTCCTCTATCCCAATTGCTCTTTCTTTTTGAGCAGTTTCTTTTCCATTCATTTTCACAATATCTATTGTGCATTTTGGATCTTATTTATTCTTTCAGCTTTTTATACTAGGGAGACAATATGATATTTACATATGTGAGACTTATTAATTTCACTTATGAGAATGGTCTAAATTTGCATCCATTTACCTATAGATGCCTTGATTTATCACTCTTTATAATTGAGTAATACTCCTAGTATATAAAAATACCACATCTTTTATCCATTCTGTGGTTGATGGGCATTTAGGTTGTTTCCAAGATTTGGCTATTACAATTATGCTGGTATAAACATGGATGCACAAATAACATTGTGGTACGATGTTTTCAATTCTTCTGGGAAAATACCCAGAAAGGGAATAGCTGGATGTAATGGGACTTCCAATCCTAGTTTTTTGAGGAGTCTCCACACTGATTTTCACAGGGTTGTACCAGTCTACACTCCCACCCACAGCAGAGAAAAGTTCCTTTTTCCCCACAGCCCTAACAGCATTTGTTATTGCTTGATTTCTTGATGATAGCTGTTCTTTTAGAGTGAAATGGAATCTCACTGTTGTCTTCATTTGCATTTCTTAAATGACCAATAATGCTGAACATTTTTTCATGTACTTATTTGCCATTTGTATTTCTTCATCTGAGAAATGCGTATTCATCTCAGATGCTCATTTTTGCATTGAGTCGTTGAATTTTGGAGGGCCTGACTTTTTTAATTCTTTGTATATTCTAGATCGAACTCTTTTGTCTGAGGGACAGTTGGCTAAAATTCTTTCCCATTCTATGGGTTTTCTTTTCACTCCACTGATGATTTCTTTTGCTGTGCAAAAACTTTTTAATAAGATGAGATTCCAGTTGTTGATTCTTTAAAGATGAAATTCGGGTTCTTGATTCTTTAAAGCAGTTTGTGTTTTGTTTATGAACTCTGCCTACCCCGTGTCTTCAAGATTTCTATCTAACTTGTCTACCATTAGATTTAGTGTTTTTGTTTTAATATTTAGATTGTTGATCCATTTTGACTTTAGTTTAGTGCATGGTGGTAGACACGTGTCTAATTTCAGTCTGTGGTATGTGGAAAGTCAATTTTTTTACCATTTATTTAAGAGGCTATCTTTCTTTGAGTGTACATATATGACCCCATTGTCAAAGATAAGGTGGCTGCATAACTTTGTAGTTGTGTCTGCATCTTCTAATCTGTTCCATTGATCCTCAGGTCTGTTTTTTTGTTTTGGTTTTTCTTTTTTATTTTGCCAGTAGCATGCTGATTTTATCACAGTAGCTTTGTAGTATAATTTCAGGTCTGCAATTGTAATGCCTTCTGCCTTGCCTTTGTTGCCCAGGATTGACTTAGGCCTTTTAAGTCTCTCCTGTTTCCAAATGAATTTTAGGAAATTTTCCCTCAATCTCTGAGGTATGCTAGTTGTATTTTGATTGGAATTGCCCTAAATATGTATAACAGTTTTATAAATATAACCATTTTCACAGTGTTGGTTCTTCCTATCTAATAGCAAGGAATATCTTTCCATTTTCTGATATCTTTTTTAATCTCTTTTTTCAGAGTACTGTAACTTTTAGATTTTTTTTTTAATCAGGGATCAAATTCATGACCTTGAACTTGCCAGGCAGGTGCTTATGCTGCTGAGCTAAATTCTCAGCCCCCCTACTGTAACTTCTAATATAAAGATCTTTTACATTCTTTGATAGACTGATTCCTAAGTATTTCATCCTTTTGGATGCTATTGTGATAGTGTTATCTCCACAATTTCTCTCTCAGTGAGTTTGTTGTTTGTGTACAAGAATGCCAATGATTTTTGAGTGTTGACTTTGTATCCAGCTATGCTGCTGAATTTGCTTATTAACTTTAGTAGTCTTTTGGTGGAGTTTTTGGCAACTTCTATATAGAGTATCATATTACCTGCAAATAATGATAATTTAACTTCTTGATTTCTTATACTTACTAATTTTATTTCTCTCTCTCTTGCCTAATTGCTATGGGTAACATTTCCAGAACTATATTGAATAGGAGTGATGATAGTGGAACACACCAGCGCGGGCTGTGAGCTGAGGGAAAGTGTGGGATTCAGCTCCATGTGAGTCCTTCCACAGGTACAACTGGTGAATGACTGTAGTCCAAGTGCCCACCCCTCAGACTTGGTCCAGAGAGAACTTGTCAGACACCATTCCAAGGAAGGTTTGATTGTTTGAACTTGAGACTCAGCAGCCACAGGATGGCTTCTCTTCAGGCTCCCTGTGTTATGTTTCTGCTGTGACTAGGTGAGAGACAACCAAGGGACAGCTGAGGTCTGGGAACTATGGTCAGGCTGGAAAGAGCCCCTTTGAGGACACAGGCCTCACCCCCCTGTCCAGAGGTGAGGCTCAGGCTGAATTGCTCTGGATTTGAAAGTCACAGCATTAGCAACTTATCCTGCTGCCTGCTGGTGCCTGCATCCAGCACAGATCTGGGGTCTGACTGCCTTCTTTATCTACTAGCATGAGCGGGGACACATCTTGACTTGGATACCACCCCAAACTTGTAGATCCTAGAAGAAAATCATGCATTCAGAATTACAGATTTTCTTTTTTTCTTTTTCTTCTTTTTTTTTTTTTTAACCAAGATTCAAACTCAGGACTTTGCACTGGCCAGATAGGCACTCATTCCACTGAGCTATGTCTCTGGCCAAGAAATTTCTTTATGGAGGGGGTATTATTCGCTTTTTTTGTCTGTTTGTTTATTTGTTTCTTTTTCCTTCTTTCCTCTTTATCCTTTACCTTTTCCTTTGTCTTTTTTCCTGGCTTTTTATCTCTTTTTTGTCTTTTTTCTCTTTATTTTTTTCTTCTTTATTCTTTTACTTTTTTCCTTTAATTTTTACTCTGCATATAATTTCCTTTGTTTTGCTTTTTTTTTCTTTTACCCTCTATTTCTTACCAGTTTTTTCAGTTACATTTACCTAATTCTATAAAGATTCTTCTGCTCTCCAATACGATCCTTTGTACCATTTCTCTATTCACTTTCACATATCATGTAGTGTAAGGTTTCAGATTTTCCCTCTTGCATGCTCCTGTTCCCAACTCCCTATATCTTTTAATAGTCTAATCACTAAGGTTCACTAATCTTTACACAGTTAACACTATAAAATTACTGTTCAATTATTTTTTCCATTAGTGGAGAGATAGCTGTCAAATTTAGTACACATTAGCTATGAATCAATACTTAGGTTGTCTTAATGTTTACACCACTGTAGATTTCTTCTTGTAAGATTGAAGATAGTACATACCTGGTTTCTCTCTTTCTCTGTCTCTCTCTCTCTGTCTCTCTCTCTCTGTCTCTCTCTCTCTCTCTCTCTCTCTCTGTCTCTCTCTCTCTCTCTCTGTGTATGTGTGTGTGTGTGTCTTCATAACTGGTTCTTTTGGTATGGTGACGTTTTCTTTTTTTAAACAGCAGCAAAGTTTTAGAGATAGGAAAAAATAGGCATTGCAGAGTGAATTTGTTAAAAGTAGCAAAAGTACACTCAAAGCATGAGGGTGGACCATCATGCAAGACTAAACAGTGGCAAAAACTCAGTGGTGATGGTCTTTTTGTATCACCCACTTCTAGAGTTGACATCAGGTCTAGGTCATCCAATCAAAAACATACTCAAGTCCTCAAGAGAAGTCCATAGGCAGAGCTTTGGGACCTGTTATGTGCATGTCTTCTGGGATTTTGTAGTTAGACCACACTTACTTTCCTAACCAGCTTTTCCATGCCCAACCTCCCATTTCATTTCTCCCAAAAGTCACCAAATACCTAAGTAACAACTGTTATCTCTGCTTTATGAGCAGAGGTCCTTGGGAAAGTTGACCTTGATGACCTGTTGCAAACTGACAACTGCATAAAATACCTTTTGATGTCCTTCTTGGCTAATGCTTCTTCTATCAGTGAACTACAACTCTTCGGGCTCTTGGAGGGGCGGGTCACTTCATGGGTCTGGAAGATCACTTGTCCACAGAGTGACTAATTTTGGAGCCTGTAGGTATCGAAGAGAAAGGATTAGGAGTAATGCAAATTTTGTAACAACCTCAGAGGTGACTAAGAGCATAGTATGATGCTTGGCAAGCCACTCCCTTATCAACCACCTTTGGTCTCAAGAGTCATTCTGACATGATGGGGATTCAGAATTTCTAGTCTCTGGCCTCAAGTTAGTGTTGCAGCTTTCTTCATTAGCACAGCCATAGTTGCTACTACCCACAGGCTGTGTCTATCCAGCAACCACTTCATCTAACTTTTTGAAAAGCATGCCACTAGGAGAAGTTATTCAACAGCAAGCAGAAACACCAAATGACACCCAGGACTTGGAGGCAAATTTGTTTACTTTGACAAGCATTGATTGGGATCTTTTCCAAAGTATCATCCCTTTTCTCTAGTGGTCTACGGCCTATATGAGATAAGCAAGCAGGAAGTACAGAGAATGGCTTGTCAATTGGGGATTGGTTTATAAAATGTGCATCATAGTGACCAAACATTTCTTTTATTTTTTTTTTCCTTTTGGACACAGAATCTCACTGTGCAGTTTAGGCTGGGCTTACGCTCACTTTGTAGCACAGACTGGTCTTGAATTTACAACAATCTTCTTTGCCTTAGCCTCCTGAGTCCTGGGATTACAGGTGTGCACACTATACCCAGCTTTTTTTTTTTTTTTTTTTTTTTTTTTGTCTTTTGTGACAGAGTCTTGCTATGCAATTCATGCTGGCCTTCCACTCACTTTGTAGCCCAGGCTGGCCTCAAACTCTCAGCAGTACCCCTGCCTCAGTCTCCTGAATGCTGAGATTACAGGTATATGCCACTATGCCTAGCTGACCAACCATTTCCAAGAGACAGGAGTAACAGGAATTGGAATAGGAACTATTACCTGGGCAAATAACAGTGTGAAGTTATGGGGGGAATAACTTCACTGGGGGGAATCATTTTCTGCTTCATTGCCTCTGTTATTTTCCCCACAAATCTTTGCTGAGCACATTACATGTAATATTCTGAAAAAAGGTCCAACTAGAAGCAGTAACGCTATAGTTGTTAGTTGTCATAGCCAAGATTCCCAAAATCATCTTATTATGAGTTTTTCCCTAAATTGCTTTTTAGGAAGACACATAATTTAGGCCTGCCTGTTCTATAATATTACTCTGGCAAGGTAGTAAGGAAGTTAGACATGTTTGATTGTTCTATTCTCTTGGGGCAACCCTCTATAGAGTTTAAAGCAAAAAAAATATCAGGGGACAAGGAAGCAAGGATTGGGGTCAGTAGCCTGAAAAAAACACAAAAATCAAGAATAGATATGGAGCAATCTTGTGAATGATGTTCCCCAGGCTTCAGTCATGCATGGACTGGTCAGCATCAGTGACCAGAGCAGGGCTTTGAGTGCATTGTCTTTTCAGAATGAGCCTCGGAGGAGCTGTCCAGATAAATTTTTCATTGGATCTAAGACTAGATTTCTGAAACTTGTAGAAGTAGTTAATATGTACCTAGGTTATGTGTGTTTTGAAATCTTACCAGGTATAGGTGATCTTTAAACTTTTATGGAGCTAGTTACAAGCTGTTCTGAGTCTGGCTGCACAGGTGTAGGAGACAATGCTGTGGCTTGAGCTTGTAGAATATACAGTAGGGGCAGGTCTGGTTCTGCATTGTTCGTGGCAGGTTTACAAACAGCAACAGGAAACAGTATCAGGGAAGCTTTGGCCAAAATAACTTTGTCCAAGGTGATCACAGTATATCTGTTGTTTCCCAACAGAGCTATTTCCAGCTGTAAACAGGGTATATTCAGCATCTGTAAGGGGAAATTTTTTTTTTTTAAGTCTGGTTGACTTGAGAACAGTTTATCAGACAATGCCAGGCAATCATTATCTGTTGGGCCCAGCTCTGTTGGCAGGTACATGGCAAGATTGAATGGTTTTATCACCACAAGACTCAGGTGGGGATTTTTTGCATAAGAGTCCTTGGTATTAGGTGGGGTCCAGCACAGCGTGTAGCACCTGGACAGTTAGGTCTTGGCCTAAGGTAAGATTGTCAGCTTTCTTAATCAGAAGGACAATGAGCTGGGAGTGGTGGCTCATGCCTGTAATCCCAGCATTTAGGAGGCTGAGGCCTTGTAAGTTCAGCCTGGGCTACAAAGAGAGCTCAAGACCATCCTGAATCGTATAGTGAGACCTTATTCAAAAAGACATCTCCCAGGAGACAGAGAGAGAGAGAGACAAAAGGACAGTGGCTGTTAGAGTGTGGATGCAAAAGGGGAGACAGCCCTTAATGACTGGATCCAAGTATTTGCACAGGTTGACCACTGAGCACACCCAGGAGCTGATAATCTGAGTAAGTATTGTTTTTGTGAACTCAAAGATCCAGATTTTATAGAATCCAACAGCTCCAAGAAATTTATGGAGTTTCTTTCTTATAAGCCAGATATTGTAACAGAGCTTTTGTGCCTTTCCAGTAGGCAGCTTAGATATCATTAATCAGGATTGCTTTTTTAAAGAGGAAACAAATTTTTGAATCTCTGTGAGATTGAGTCCAGATCAGTTGGTTTTTGAGTCCAGAAGCAGGGTCTTTCCACTTAAAGGTGAAGAGAGGCTGGTTGACAGGAGCCAATCAAAGGCAGAGAAAGGCATTTTTAAGTCCAGGAAGGTGTACCAGCAGGTTATGGATGGCAGAAGACTAAGGCAATCCATATGGAGGGCAGTTGTGGCAGCGCTGGTAGCTGGATGATCTTGAACTGGCTTTACAGACAGGAGAAGTGTATTTTAGCAGTTTAACAGTTGCAGACATTTTGCAATTTTGAAGCCTCATTTTTTTTCATTTCTCAGGGGACTGTGACATCTAGGGACCCCCTGAAAACCGTGAAAGAGCTTAACCCCTTATGGTAATTGAGTCTAAGTGATCTGGCCTTTTGTTTCAGGATTTTCCCAGTTGAAGGGGCTTATAGGAGCAACTCACTAGCAGAGGGGAGAATCTTTTCACTCTAGAACAGTGCAAAAAGGATGTATGGGTTCGGAACCATAGAATGCAAGGTGATGGTTGCACTGTTGGTGGCATGGAGACCTTGCCCAAGGTGACTAAGTCTATCAGGCTGATGTATGGCTGCGTGCCTGTTTGGACTTCCCATGATATCTGACAGCAATGGGGCGGGGGGCACTGTCAAGGTGAGATGACCTGGTTAATGGCCAGGCCCAGAGGCAAGTCCTTAGTTCATACCTCTGGAAGCCGGGTTTTAAGAACTTCAGGATTGTGGCTATCTATCTCAAGCTGATGCAGGCATCATCTTCCTCTTGGAGAATGGTCAAAAGTTGTTAAATAAGAGGGAGTCTGACTGACTTGGTGCAGAAGAGGTGTCCTCCCAGGGTGCAAGTTTGTGGCTGCAGAAGAGGCAAGAGCAAAAATCCCAGTTGCCCTGGTGATAGTAAGCTTGACAGAAGGAATTTTGAAAGCAGATAGTTCTGTTCCATTGTCTACCAGCAAAGTCACAGGTTTGCCCCTGATTTTCATAATAACCACAGGCTTTCAGGGGCACAGCTTGATAGAGCTCAGTATGTCCTATCTACTTAGACCCAACAGGGTGCAACTCACTTGTCAGAACTGACAGACCTCATTTTTTCCTTAGTCGCAATGTGGACACTTCTGTGTTAAATAGACTCAGAAGGAACTGCTGACAGTCATCTTAGGCAGGCATTAGATGACACCACCTGACCAAGACAGGCATAGACATGAAGCAGAAGGTTGGGGTGGGGACTTTCTCAAGGATAATGCAGGCAGTGGCTAGCTGGAACCAGTTCAGTTGGTTGGAAATAGACGAGTCAGAAGCAGAAGAGGTGGGATTATACTGCTGGCACCAACTGCAGCAGTTGATGAGTGTGTCAAAGTAGGATTCTTAGGAACAATGGGCTTCTTTTTCCTTTTCTTTTTTCTTTGACATACAGGGAGAATTTTGGTTTCATTTTTAAGTCAATAAAAGCCCATTTTCCTGCAGTCAGGGACTGTGAGTTTCAACTAATTAGTTCTCATCTCTGGCTCCCTATGTGTGTTTTGTGTACCCTTGAACGATGGCACAACAAACAAAGGGTGAGTGTCCCTCAGAGAGAGACCATCCAGATGCCCACCTGGCTATGCCCCTTGCAGGAACTTGGGCACAACTTAGCCAAGGAGGGTCCGAGGCCTCTGTTATGTCACATGTTGATCACCATGGAACTGCAGGTGAGGGCCCAATCAGCTACTGCAACCAGTTCTTCCCAGTCTTGATGCATAGACGGAGTAGCCTATTGCCTGTGCTGTCCAGTCCATTCACTCACACAATCCATCAGCAGACAATCAGAGGTTAAACATTTCAACACCTCTTCCTTTGAGGGTAGCCTTAAATAACAAGAGTTGATCAAGCTCTTCTTCTGGTCGAACAAAGCAGGACTGACAGACTAACTAACTGGGGTTCCCCCAAGGATCTTAGTAGAATCAGGCAAGTAGGCAAGCAGATAGACAGACAGCCTGCATCCTCCTCTCTTTGTGATCCAATGTGAGCCACTCACGTGGGGAGCCAGGAATCCTCTTCTAGATCTCCATGAGGATTTGAGAAATCTTGAGGGCACACTTTCCTATTGGAGCCTGGAAAGGTCCTTGTTCTGTCATTGAGGGCCACAACCCATGACCAAAGAGGTCAGTGTGGTTAGTCTTCCCAGTTAATGCACCAAGTGCAAAGGCAAGCATAAACACCAAAATGACACCCAAGATCTGGAGGCAGACTTATTTACATTGATGGGCAGTAATTGGGATCATTCCCAGAATATCAGGCCCTGATCTCTGTAGTCTAGGGCTTATATGAGATAAGCAAGCAGAAATTACAGAGGCATAATGGATTGTCAATTGTGGATTGGTTTATACAATGTGCATAATAGTGACCAGCTATGCATCAGAGTGACCATCCCTTTCTAAGAGACGGGAGCAAATGGAACTGGAATAGGAATTACCAGGGCAACTAACCAACTGAAGTATACTGGCTAGGAGGAGGGCTTTTTCTGCTACAGTACTAGATTTTGAGTCAAGACACCCAAAACATTTCCTCTCTTTTCTGATATGTAAAAGAAGAATGATGTTCTTAATTCAGGCATCCATTATACCATCCAGCAGGATCCACTTATTGGTCACTTTGGTTGAGGATCTGTTGTAAATCCATGTTGGTCTTTGTTAGACTCCGAGAATTGCCTCCAATTTTACTAGTAAACCTCTTCCTAGCAAGGGAGTAGGATAGTGTGGTACAATTAGAAACTCATGGCTAAGCATTTGTCCTTCAAAGTGACACATCATAACAGAAGTAAAGGACATCTAACTAAGGATTCCCTTGACCCCAACTATGCCTCTAGTTCTAGAAGGTTTTCCAGAGACAGAAGTCAAAATGGAGTGATGTACATTGGATTCAGGGATTTCAAGAGAAACGACTTAATATAGGACACATGTTTTATAGAATTATTTCATAGTAGTCACCCAAAGAGTCAAATACAAAAGAGGGCAGGAAATCTGTCCATACATTCAGACCCAAAGCATCCAGCTGAGGGCCTGGATCCCACAGCAGTATCCTGCATGAATCCATCTGAAGACCTAGAGCCCATGACAATGTCCCCACAAGTCCAACTGGAGGGCTAGAACTGACAACAATGTCTCATGCAAGTCTGTTTCACAGATCTGTGCTTCAAAGGTCCACAGATCAGTGGTGGCAGCTAGAAATCCTGTGCCAGTGAAATGAAGGATCTGTGTCAGCAGGCCAAGGGATCTGCACTGGAGCCAGGAAATGACACTCAAAGTAAGGGCCAGAGCTCCGCTGAGAAGTAGTTCCACAGCCACCCTCAGTGACAAAGAGGTCCCAAGCTCCTCTGACAATGAGAACAGCTAGGTTCATATCAGGAAAGCCAGTGCAACACACTTCTCCAAGAGCAATAGCACCTCCTCTTCCTCTTTTGTTCTCCTTTTTATATTGTTGACAACAATCCTCAGGTGGCCTCTCCACACTCAGCATCACACTGATTCAGTTCAGCTGGGTGTTACAATGTGCTCACTAGTTGTCAGTCCACCACAGCATAATTGAATTAGCTCACCCATGATGTCCAGGGTTATTCAGATCCTCACAGGGTCTTCACAGGATATGGTGATGTCCAAGGACAGAGGCCTCTTCAGAGGAGGAAACAAGGGTTTGGCTGGCCCAGGCCCTTTCTAGGAGCAGGGGCAGTCAACCCTCTAGTGCCATGCAGGAACAATGGCTTGCCTCACACTTGGAGCAGGCAGTGAATTTGTAGTCGTGTGTCCAACATCCAGACTTCTTGGTTTTCCCTTGGACAATTTGAGTGAGTTTCAAGCATTGCCAATTGCAACAGTTATAATTCTAGCTTCTCCTCTGAATTTCCTCCAGAACCTAATTGTTGAACACAGAAAATGCCCTGTCCAGCAATTAAGTCATGGGGTCCCATCTAAATTTTCTTCATTAAACAGATGAGAGAGACCCATATTCCCACCCCAAGAAATAGGTGGAGATCTGAGGATAAGATAATCGGAGATGTCTCTCACTACTTCACTCTAACTACCACAGTTTCAGGGATTTTCCTGAGATGAAGGGTCACAAAAACTTGGGCATGATGGTACACACCTGTGATCCTATCACTTGGAAGACTGAGACAGGAGAATCACTACAAGGCCAGTCTGGGATACAAAGTGAGTTCAAGGCCAGCCTGAAATGCGTGGTGAAATCTTGTCTCAAAAAGACAAGAAAAAAAAAAAAAAAGCACAACATCCTGAACATAAGGGATTTCACTCCACCTTCTATATATTTTGGCAGGACTGGGGATTCAGCTCAGTGGTGTAAGTGTCTGCCTGGCAAGCACAAGGTCGTGAGTTCAATCCCTGGTACCAAAGAAAACTTAAAATATTATTACTTTCTTTAAGGCTCTTTAAGTAAAGACAGAAACTTTCTTTAAGTAGAGACAGAAACCTCTTTTTTAGGAAAAAAAAAAACTTTTAAATCCTAAGAATAACTCAAAGTCACTTGAGCTAAGCTCTACTTGCTGTTCTTTTGTTCTGCTCAGGCCAATAGGCATGTTTCCAAATTACCTGCAATTTGTTAGAAGAAAAAAGAAACAAATCTAGAACCAAACATGGCAGCAGCTGACCCAAAATGACACCCAGTCATGTGATGAGACAAGATGGTGGCCAACCATGTGATGAGATAAGATGGTGACCTTGACTAAAATAGCACCCTAATAAACAGCCATCAAGGGAAAAAGCACGGATAAGACTGAACACAGTCTCTCTCCGTGAGTCAGCGCCATTTGCAGACTGTAGAGGGAGAGAACCAGGCCTCACGAGGAGGTGATCCCCACCTGGAAACCATATCATTTTCAATTTCAATCATATCATTTTCATATTGTTGTGGTTGGATTGGGTTTTATTCTCTTTTATTCTGATTATGCTAAATCTGATGGCATGAGCAGCTATTTCAAAGATATCAAGATATATTATAGTAGCAATTTTGGATTTACTATTGGCTTGTTTTGAAGTCCTTTATTACATTCATTGTTTTGTTTTTATTGTTTCTATTCTGTTCTGTTCTGTTTGATTTTTATTATGTCCAAGGTATCTGCAGCTATTTTGAAGACAACAAAAGGCATTATGGTAACTACTGTTGATTTTGTAAGATTTTGAAATCCTGTATCACTTACACTGGTTTATTTTGATTGGTTTTATTCTGTTTTATTTTCCTTGGTTTTATCCTCTTTAAAATAAAAACAGCACAACCCACTCTGGACTCCTTCTGTCTCTCTCTCAGACAGAAGCTGTCTTTCTCTCAATAAATATTTCTGCTCTTAACCTCCATTGTTTCTAAAATCTATTCTTCAATTTTAAAGAACATAAACTCATACCAGACACACGATAGGTTGGGAATTTCATTCCCCTATGTCATTTTCACAAAGTTACAAATATCAGAACATTAACTTGTACACAATAAATAAATACAATTTGTGTTTGTCAATTATTTCTTGATAAAAAATAAAATAAAATAAAAACAAAAAAATAAGACTTTGAGCACAAGAAGAAATAAACTGGCAGTTACTCAGACAGGCTACCAAACAGCTATTTTTCCCAAAAGAATGAGAAATTTGAGCAAAGCAGCACAAAGAACAGAGACACTAGGACAAAAGGGCATAATAACATGCTATCTAGCTAATTAACTTCCCCTCCAAAATTAACCAAGCCAGTTGATTCTTGAGGCTGAGGCCAAGGACTCATGCCCAAAGTGTATCACCATGCCCAAAGTGTATCACTGAAAAGCAATGCACTAAAGAGATCTCTATACAACAACAAAGTTTTACATAATAAACGTCCACAAACATCAAAACAAAACAAAGAACAACAGAAACATGAGAAGGCAGGGCAACAAAATGCCTCCCAAAGCTTCCAACTCACCCAAAGTTAATGTAAGGGGACTTCCTGGGGAAGAACAACATAAATTGTACACTTGAATTACTCAAAAATATAACAGAGGAGTTTAGAAAAGAAATCAAAGAGGTATTCAGCAAGATCACAGAAGATATAACTAAACAGCTGGGTGTGGTGGCACATGCCTGTAGTCCCAGCACTTGGGAGGCTGAGACAGGAGGATCACCCAAATTAGAGCACAGCCCAACATAGTGAGTTCAAAGCCAGTCTGAACTTCCTAGGAAGACCCTGTCTCAAAAAACAAAAATTTTAAAAATGGAAATAACCAAACAGATATTGGAAGAAATAACCAAAACGAACACTTCAAGAGCTTTCAGAAAACACAATAAAAAGGTAGCTTTTTGACACAAAACATGCATGAACAGTTTAGCAAAGAATTAGAGTTAATTAAAAGGTTCCAATGAGAAATCCAGGAGACAGAGTATATTGAAAACATGGGAAGCAGCAGAAGCAACCAATGTGAGGACACAATTTCAGAACTAGGAGACAATGGTGTCTTCAAAGACCAACAACTCAGAGACACCTTAAAAGTAACAAGAGAACGTGAAAAATGGATTCAGCAGCTGCTAGAGAACACAAAGAAGACTAATCTAAGGGTAACTGGAGTAATGAAAAATCAGAGGACAAATCACACACAAAAAACCTATTCACAGAAAGAGTGACAGAAAATTTCCCAAATATAGGGAAAGAAATACACACACAGATAAGTGAGATATACTGAATCACAAATAACCACACCAAAAGAAAACCTCTCCACATATTGTACTCAAAGTATAAGAACTCCATCACAGAGACAAAATCTTAAAAGCTGTTGGAGAAAAGCAGCAAACCACAAATAAAGCCAGACCCACCAGAATTACAGCAGACAATGCAGGTGTGGAGGCACACACCTGTAATCCCAGCAGGCTGAGGCAGGAAGATTGTTATGAGTTCAAGGCCAGCCTGTACTACACAGTGAGAACCTGTCTCAAACAAACAAACATAGCTGGGCATGGTGGTGCATGCCTGTTATCCCAACACTTGGGAGGCTGAGGCAGGAGAATTCCTGTGAGTTCAAAGACAGCATGGGAGACATAAGGAGTTCAAGGCCAGCCTGACTCAAAAAAAAAAAAAATTACGGACTTCTGAACACAAACCTTAAAGACCAGAAGGACTTGAAATGAAGCGTTTCAAACCCTAAATAACAATTTCCAATCCTGACTTATGTATCCTGCAAAACTTCCCTTCAAATTTGATGGAGAAATAAGGTATTTTCATGAAAAGGAGCACTTCATGAAATTTATGACCACTACACCCACATCACAGAAAGTTCTCAAGGGCAGTATGAGAAGAGAAAATAAAGCCAGCAATGCCAATAACTCAAAAAGAATGAATATTCCTGGTGGGATGAGCAGCAAACCAAAAGGAAAAAAATATATAGTGATCAGCAACAAGAAAATAACGCAGGAAGAGAAATAGGTCAGCACTTTTCAGTAATCACTCTCGTGTGAAGGTCTCAAATCCCTGGCCAAGACACAGGTTGGCAGAATGGACCAAGAAACAAAATGAAGTCTAGGGGGCTGGGGATTTAGCTCAGGGGCATAAGTGCCTGCCTCGAAAGCAGGCAGTCGTGAGTTCGATCCCTGGTACCGGTAAAAACGAAAAAGCCAAAAAACAAAAAAAAACAAAAAACAAAATGAAGTCTACAAGAAACACATTTAATTCAAAAAGAAATGCACAGTAAGACATTGAAGCAGACGTGAAATGCAAACTGAAGAGCACACAGTGAAAAGAAAAGCTTCAGTGAAGAGACTGGCTAATTTCTTCCTTAATTTCATCTGATTCATTAATTATTCAAGAGGCCATTGTTCAGTTTCCATCTGTTTACATAGTTTCTGTGCTGTCTTTTGCATTTCTAGTTTCATTGCACTATGATCTGATAATATTCATGAGTTAGTTTTAATTCTTTTGTATTTACTTACACATGCTTTTTTGGCTAGTATATAGTCTGTTTGGAGAAAGTACCACGTGATACTGAGGAAAATGTATATTCTGTTGTTGAGTGCATTAGTATCTATTAAGTTTATTTACTTGAAGGTTTAGTTCAACTCTGATTTTTTTTTGGTGGATATTTTATCTAGTTTATCTATTTGTGACCTCAGTTTATACTGAGGTTCCCCAATTACAACTATATTGCTATTTAGCTGATTTTCATGTCTCTTAGTGTTTTTCTTTTTTCTTTTCTTCAACTTTTTTTTTTTTTTTGAGACAGGATCTTATTTTGTAGTTCAGGCTGTCCTTAAACTCTCTGTGTAGCCCATGCTGGCCTTGCAGCAATCCTCCTGCCTCAACCTCCTGAGTGCTGGTATTATAGGCATGGGCCACCTCACCCAATTTACTGTTTGCTTTATGAAGTTGTGCATGCTGGTGTTTGATGCATATATATTTACAATTGTTGTGTCTTCCTGTTGATGTGTCCCCTTAACCCACATGTAGTGACTTTCTTTGTGTCTTCTGATAAGTTTTGGTTTGAAGTCTACTTTGTCTGAAATTAGAGTAGCTATGCCTGCATCTTTCTGAGTTCCTGTTGCATGGAATATTGCTTTGATTTCTTTTTTTTTTAACTCAAATTCATTTTATTTCAAGGAGAAAAAGAGAAGGACAAGGAGGAGAAGAGGAAGAAAAACTTACAACAAAAATTCTAAACACATCAATCAGGGGGCAACAATGGTCTGTACACTGCACATTGTCATCCCCAAATCATTCACCCAGAGCTCAAGACATCTGCATTCAATTGTCCAAACAATACCAGCACAAATCTTTCTCTTCAGTGAAAGCAGAGAAATCACAAAGAAAGAAATTGTAAAAACCAGAGCAGACATTAATAAAATTGAAACTAAAAAAATACGCAGAATCAATGAATCAAAGAGTTGGTTCTTTGAAAGATTACATAAAATAGACAAGCCTTGAGACAATCTTACCAAAAAAAGGACAGAAAAAACCCAAATCCATGCAATTAGGAATGAAAAAGGCTAAATCACAATAGATTCTGCCAAAACTCAGGTCATTGTTAACCACTTTGAGAACCAGTACTCTAATAAAATGGAAAATTCAGAAGAAATGGATAGATTCATGAATACATATGAACTAGCAAAGCTGAACCATCAAGATAAAAATCCCAAATCATCTAATCTTAGTCAATGAAATGAAGAAGTAATAAACAAACTGACAACTAGGAAAAACTCAGGTCTCAATGGATTCACTGCCAAATACTAAAAGAACTTTAGAGAAGATCTAACACTAATACTCTTCACTCTCTCTAATGAAATCAAAAGGGAAGCAGTATTCCCCAAGCCATTCCTGGCAACAAGCATTACCCTGATTCTAAAACCAGAAAAGCACTCAAGATGCCTGAAGATGACAACAAGAGGCCAATCTCTTTACTGAACACAGATGAAAAAATCCTCAGTGAGATACTGGCAAACAGATTTCCATAAACCATCAGAAGATCACATAACATGACCCAGTGGAATTCATCCCAGGGATGCTGGGATGGTTCAACAGAAGCAGATTAATAAATGGAATACATCGCATAAACAGAAGCAAGGACAAATTCACAGGATTAGCTCAATAGACACAAGATCCAACATGGACAAGATCCAACATCAATTCATGCTTTAAAAAATAAAGAAAATAAGTATAGGTCTTTATCTCAGTCTAAGACAAGCTATCGATGACAAATCAATGGCCAATATCATCTTAAATGGAGAGAAGTTGACACTGATCCCTCTAAAATCAGAAGCAAGACAAGGATATCTACTACCACCACTTACTGCTCAAATAGTTCCCAAAACATTAACCAGAGCAGTGAGACAGGAGAAAGAAGCAGAAAGGAGGAAATTAAATTATAATTATTTGCGAATGACATGATCTTCTACACAAAAGAACCCCAAAAACTCCACCAAAAGGCTTCTAAAATTAATAACCAAATTCAGTAGCACAGCTGGTTACAAAGTCAACACTCAAAAATCAACAGCTTTCTTATATGCCAATAATAAACTTACCAAGACAGAAGTTAAGAAAACAACACGTCTCACCATAGCATCAAGAAAAATGGCTAGGGATTAACCTAACAAAGAAAAAGGAAATCAAAGAAAATATCTGAAAATGGAAAGATAGGGTAGTGAAAGTGGTTATACTCCAAAACTGTTATACATATCCAATGCAATCCCGATGAAAATACCAATAGCATACCTCACAGTCCTAGAACAGAATAGAGGATGCAGAAATAACTTCAGGCACACTCAGCTACCTTATCTTTGGCCATGGGGCTGAACAAATACTTTTTTTTTGAGACATGGTCTACTAATCCAGCCTGGCTTTGATCTGACAGCAATCCTCCTGCCTCAGCCTCTTAAGTGCTAGCATTTGAATGAATACTTTTGCTAGAGGAAAAATAGCCTCTTTCACAAATGGGACTGGGAAAACTGGCCATTCACATACTGAAGATTGAACCTAGACCCATATCTCTCACTGTTCACTGATCAAAATGGATCAAAGATCTCAATCCTAAAAACAAAACACTTAATCTGCTGGAAGACAAAATAGATAAAACTATTGAGGACATAGGTGTAGCCAAAGACTTTCTGAACAGAACTCCAGTTGCATAAGAAATAATACAAGGCTCAACAAATGGGATCACGTTAAATTAAGAAGCTGCTGAGCATGGTGGAACATGCACACAATCTCAGCACTTGGACTGCTGAGGCAGAGAATCACTGTGAGTTCAAGGCCAGCCTGAACCCACAGTGAGACCCTGTCTCAAAAAACTACTATAACAAATGTAAAAGAGTCTTATAGCAAAGTAAACCATCAACAGCGTGAAGAGACAACTTACAAAATGGGAAAAAATGTTACTAGCTACTCCGTAGACAAAAGACTAATATCTAGACTATAGAAAAAAAATTAGCCCCCCAAATTTAAAGATCCAGTTTTAAAATGGGCATCTGAAATAGACACCCCAGTGAAGAAGTATCAAACAACCAATAAATACGTGAAAAAATATTCAACATCACTGGCCATTCAAGAAATGCAAATTAAAATAACACTGAATACTGTAAAACAAAATATAGTATTTTGTGATCCAAGTATTGTAATATCTTTTCCAGTCTTCCTCACAATCCAAAAAGTTATATTTGTAATCCCTTTGAGATGCTACAGAAATCTCAGCAAATTAATTGTAATCTACCATCTCCAATGCAACCCACAGCAAAAGTAAAGACATCCAGGCACATTCAAAGTTAAGGGCAGCCAAGCGGTCTTGAGCCAGATCTCCGTGAGGATGTGCAGACAAAGGCCCTGATCTAAGGAATTTATTGTCTTGTGAGGAAGGGGTTGGCTCAAGGATGAGTGTCAGTGAGAATGGCAGGAACCATGTGAGTAACCTGAGCTGGCTGGTCAGGTGGGGAGAAAAGCATCTTTGCATAATGCAGGGAGAATGACAGGCAGAAGGACCAATATGCATGATTCAATTAAGTAGCAATTAAATTGTTTTGGAAGCTGTTGCTTTAGTTTTTGATGTGTAAACTTTTGTGTCCTGGAGATTCATAGCCTCTTTATTTTGAGGCTCCTATGCAGGACATTCCTGGAGCTCACTGGCTTCATCATTCCACTGTGCTCGTATCTGTGCACTGTGAGAGAAAACAAGACATTGTCTAATGGCTTAGACATTACATATTAGCACCTTGGCTAGCCTTATTTGCAATGCTTAGAGCCAATTAAAGAGAAAAAATACCATAGTCAGCTCTATACATATTAGTATATAAAATAAGCCTCAATATAATCAATGTTGCAGTAACTGTTTTGCATGTAAGAGGTGTCACTCAAATTGTCTCCTACAATTGAAAGCCATGTATGGTGGCACATAACTGTAATCTTAGTACTTGAGAGGCTGAGGCAGGAGGATTCCTTGCAAGTTCGAGACCAGGCTGGACTACAAAGTGAGCTCAAGACCAGCCTGAAGTACATAGTGAGACCCTGTCTAAAAAAGGGACAAAAAAAATGAAGATCTTCATTTGCAAAAAACAAATTAAAACAAAACTGAGATTCCAGCTCACTCCAGACAGAACAGCTACTATCAAGCAATAATAAACGCTAGTAGGGATGCAAGGAAAAAGAAACCCTTCTCCACTATTGGTAGGAGTGCAGACTGGTACAACCACTGTGAAAATACATATGGAGAATCCTCAAAAACTAGGACTAGATGTCCCATTCAACCCAGCTGTTCCCCTTCCAGGTGTCCTCCCAAAGAATTAAAAACATCCTACCACAGAGATGTATGCACACCCATGTTTATAGCAGCACAATTTGCAATAGCCAGATCCTGGAAACCCCCTAAATGCCCATCAACTGAGGAATGGATAAAAAAGATGTGGTGTTTTAAACCAAGGAGTACTACTCAGCCATAAAGAAGGGTTAACTGGAGACTTTTATAGGGAAATGGATGCAACTTGAGATCATGCTCATTAGTGAAGTAAATAAGACACATGTGTAAACATCGTATTGTCTCATTAGTGTGAGAAACTGAAATGACATATGTATGTGTACATAAAAAGCAGTTAAGATAGTTATGATACTGATTTCCCTGAGTTCACTGAAGAGGAAGATTTGTGCTGGTGTTGTTCGGACAACTGAATGCAGATGTCTTGTTCTCTGTGTGAATGATTTGGGGGTGACAATGTGCAATGTATGTACCATTGTTGCCCCCTATTGACGTTTTTAAAATTTAGTTTTTAGTTTTTTTCTTTCTTTTTTTATTTTGAAATATTCTTTATTTCATTTCTTTCTTTTCTTTATTTCATTTTGAAATAAAATGAATTTGGAAAAATAAATAACTCTGGTTTCATAGAAACCAGCCAGATTCTCAAAAACAAAAAGAAGAAAGAAGAAAAGAATGAAGATCTTGACAGTTTAACCATTATTTTCAGAACTAGCAGTAAACCAGAGTGGTATAATCCAGGCAAAGACAATAGAAGTTGAATTTCTATTTACCATTTCTGAAATTCTAGCCATAGTCATGGCTTGGTTGTAACTGATAACTAGCTTGGTTCCAAAAAAGATTTTTACCTACTCAGGTTCCATTCCTCATCTCCCAGTGCTTCAGCCCAGAGGATAACTGCCCCAGACAAAGAATAACCCAACAAAAATAACCCAGAAATAATCCTTGCATCACTATGAGACATAGTATTTTTATTTGAATAAACTGAAGTCTTAAATTGGAACTGGAATTAATATTTAAGAAAATATAATGACTTCTAATTTTTCTGAATGATGTTATCCAACCATTTAACAAATAAGAAATAAGAAAATTACCATTTTGACCTTCCAATATAAACTCTAGATGCTAAAGAACAGTAAATAATAATTAGGTCAATAAACACAATCTGAGATTAAAAAAAGAAATCAAACAATAATAAATGATGAAAGACTGTGAGGGGGGCCTTCATTGTTGATGGGATTATAAACTGGTACAACCACTACCGAAACCAGTGTGGAGAGTCCTCAAAATACTAAAACTAGAAATTCCATCAGACTCAGCTCTTCCCCTTCTGGGTAACTTTCCAAAGGAGTTAGAGCATCGCGTTACACTCACAGTACATAGCCATGTTCATAGCAGCACAACTCATAATGGCTACATCTTGGAACTGGCCTATACAGCCATCAACAGACAATGGATAAAGACAGTGTGATATTTATACACGGTGGGGTACTCTACCAGCTTTAGTCATTTGTAGGAAAATGGGTGCACCTTGAGACCATAATGTTTAGTAAAATAAATCACACACAGCTTAAAATCAATCTATAATCTATTTAGTGAAAAACTCAATATGTAATTTAAATAAAATAAAATAAAGTATAAAATAAAAGACAGACAATAGGGGAAAAAAGAGAGAAAAGTTACAACAATCTAGCATGGGCAATGTGCCTGAAAGTGTATCTTGATTTACTATAATTGTTTCATGTATTACACGTTTTTCTTTTTTGGTCTGTTAGTCTGGGTGTTAAACTGTGTTTATGATAATTAACTTAATAAAGATTTCAATAATTAAATCTAGGGCTGGGGATTTAGCTCAGCGGCATAAGCGCCTGCTTTGCAAGCACATGGTTGTGAGTTCAGTCCCTGGTACTGATTAAAAAATAATAATAATAATTAACTCTAACTTTGGCTGCCTTTGTTCTTTCTTGTTGCTGGGATGAAATACCTGGCATTCACGAATGGAAGGAAAGGTTTATTTTGGCTCTCAGTTTGTAGAGGTTGCAGTCCAGTGTCGGCTCTCTCCAAGGCAGGATGGCATGCAGAGGGGCATTGCAAAGAGAGCTCATGGCACCGTAGGCAGGACGCATCAGGGGCACCAGTGACCCATCACCGCTGAGCAGGTTTCGCCTCCCAGTATCAGGGAGCCAGCTACAGGATAAACCCATTGTACAGTAATCCAGTATCACACCCATGACCCAGTCGCCTCCCAAAATTCCCACCTATGAGCACACGAGGCTTGAGCAGCACATCTAGATACGAGCAATAACATTATTTTTAAAATATAGAAAGAAAATGCAGGAGCGCAGGGAAAGTGAAAATAAACAGAATGGAGATGTGTTCTGCACATGCACCAGCTCCGCACAATGAGTGTAATCACTGCATACAGCAAACCGCTGCTGGTAAAGATTTTAAAGTGTCTCCTAGCTGGGTGTGGCGGTGCCCACCTGTAATCCTAGCACTACAGGAGACAAAAGCTGGAGAGTGACAAATTTGAGCTCAGCCTAGGCAACTTAGTGAGACTTTATCTCAAAAGAATAAATACAAAAAGGGCCTGGGGAAGCAGTTCAGTGTGATGAGAATGGGTTTAATAACCAGTACTGCAAATCAGTCAATCAATCAATCCCTCCTCTGCTGAACGGCCATTAACATCCAGTTTGGAGAATGTCCCTTTGCCAAGGGCCTCACGTGGCAGGAGGACTGGAAACCTTGACTTCCACCCTGGGCATTCTGTGCCCTGTGCTCGAGCTGTCCAAGACACACAGGTTGGGGAGCTGTATCTGCAGAACTGTTCAACCCTATATTTGCAGGTGTTTATTAGGACCAAACGCAGCTTTGGACCATGCACCACGGTAATGAAGACAGCGCAACTCTCCTATGACTGGAACCTCACCTTCCTAGGCTGGATCTCCCTGATTAAACCAGGAAAGTGGGCCACCGTGTTTCTGTAACTGTAGATCTGGGATTCTGGCCCACTGCCCATGAGACCCTTAATAAGCAACTCTGCTCAATTGAAAAGGAGGATCATCCATGGTAAAAATGCATGCTAAAAACACAGATAACCCTCCTGCAAAAAAAGTTAAATTGTCTTTCGTGGGCAAGAAGCTGAGAAAGAAAAAAGTTGTTTTAGTCAAGTTATGCAAAACAAACAAAAAGGTGGGAAACCATGGGGGATGACCCTTGCCTCTTCTCTAACACCCCGTGACCCCTGCCACAAAGGCTCCACCAATCCAAGGCTGCTAGGAAGGGGTGCACCTGGTCCCCCACCAAACATCCTGCCAGGATCAAGGAAGGGGACAGCAAACTGGCACTTCCGGTGAGCACAGAACCACCAAGACCAGGGAGGGAGTGGGAACACACGCGACACCTCACAGGACCCAGAAACTTCCTACACTTTTTGCATGTATTTCTTTTATAGTCGCACACTCATGCTTTATCAAAAGCAAATGTAAAAGAGACCACCATCATGGTGGTGCGGGCCTGTGATCCAGCTCTTAGTGAGCCCGAGGCGGGAGAAGCCCAGAAGTTCCAGAGCCGCCTGAGCAACAGAGACCACAGCTAGGGGGAAAAGGGAGTTTTTAAGGTAGAAAAGTAAGAAAGACTGGAGAGGAGGGTGAGCCACTTTGAGTCCTCGGGATGCTATCCATGAAGACAAGAAACCTGAGCTCCACGATCAACTGAAACCATCCTCATGCATGGACTGCTCACTCCTCGGCTGCGCAAAACCCGAGCCCACCGCATGGCACGCACATCAGCCAGTGGCCCCGGCCCTCACCCTAAGGGAAAGGAGCTCTGCTCTGAGCGACTCCCAACACCCTAGCTGCGGGTCTGCACTGCGAGGCGCGGCCGCCAGGTGGCGCCCTGACCCGCGCCTGAGCGGACGCGGGCTCTCACTTTCCTCTCCCGCGGTTCCCGGCAGGAAACTCCGACCAGCCCGGGCCCAATCGCCTGGAGCGGTTGCACCCCGCAACCCCGCAGTCCGACCCCAGTAGGGGCGTGCTTGCTTTGCTCTGGAGGCCTAGCAACGGGCCTGAAGTGTGGGGAGGACCCAGAAATGGTGTTCGCCTCCGCCTCCTGACTTCGCAGCCCCTCACCTCCTGCAGGAAGAGGGGCGAATGAAGCCGCCGGTGAGTCCAGGGCAACCACCGCCCACCCCAAAGGAAGGGTCTGTACCCTCAAAAAGCAAGGCTTTGACAGGGAGGAGTTGAGGGGCGGTACCGGGAACTGAACCCGGACCCTCTCCGCGGAGCTACATCCCTAGCCCTGTTTTGTTTTGTTTTGGGTCTCGCAATGCAGTTCAGGCTGGCCTTGAGCTCACTTTGTAGCCCAGACTGGTCTTCAACTTGCAATGATCCTCCTGCCTCAGCCTTCTGAGTGCCGGGAGTACAGCGTGCGCCACCACACCAGGCCATCCCCCGGCCTTTTTAATTTTTTGTTTTGAGACAGGATCTCGCTCAATTGCCCAGACGGAACTCCAGTTTGCGATCGTCGTGCCTCCGCCTCCCCCGATGCTGGGAATACAAGGGTGCACCACCACGCGGGTATTGAGAGAAGGCTCCAGAACCTCATCTTCCCTCTCCTGCGCTCCGCCCTCCCTCATTCCCGCTTCCTCTTCCCGCCTGTGGCCAAAGCAGAAGTGTCCCGAGGCCTGCAGGAGCTGCCCTCGCTCCCGAGGTTCCCACGCGCCTTGAGGACTGCGGGGCGCCCGTGGGCCCGCCAGGGAGCGCTGCGGCGCGGACGTGTGCTTGGCGAGTCAGACCCTGACGCTCCAGCCGCGTCCCAGCGGAAAGCTAAGCTCAGTAAGGTAGTGTTTGGAGGTAGGAGCAGGAAACAGAAGGAGCGAGTCACACGCGTGTTGAGCGAGTGGGTTAGGGAGGCAGGATGGTGCACGGCGCTGTGCCCCTGCACCTCAGCACCCGGGTCTCCTATTCATCCACCCACCCAGCCAGCCGTCCCTTCAGTTAGTACCTGCTGCTCCAGGCAGGACTTTTGCCCCGCATATTGCATGCAGAGATGAAAAGACCGCGGCCGTGTTGGCGCACAACTGTACCGACAGCACTTGGGAGGCTGAGGTAAGAGGATCGCAAATTTAGCTATAGTCCAGCAACTTAGTGAAACTCTGTCTCAAAATTTAAAGGGTCAGGGATTTAAGTGGCGCAGCGCCTGCCTGGCGAGCATTAGATCCTGAGTTTGATTCTTGGTACCTTCCTCACCCCCAAAAAAGATTTAACAATAATTATATAAAGCACAGGGGACTCCTGTACAGGCCAAATAACGACATTATGGAAAAAGAAAAGAGAGACCGCACCTACTGAGGGCCTCACTCGCGCTGGCGTGGAGCCAGACCTCAGAGTTAACTGTGGCCACCCTTTGCTCCAGGTGCCCCGGGTTGAGGCTCAGGCCACGCCTCTTACATAGTGCTGGGGACTGCAGAATGGAGTCTGCCTGCTGGTTTGGACTCCAGCCTTGCCGCCTGGCTTGCACATTCACAAAAGACTCGGGAAGAAGCTTTGTGGTAGCCATATCAAAGGCAGAAACTGCCTAAATGTCCAGTAAGAGGAGTCATTAAAGCCAGGCATGGTGGCACACGCCTGGAATCCCAGCACGCAGGAGGCTGAGGCAGAAGGATTGTTGGGAGTTCAAGACCAGCCTTGGCTACAAAGTGAGCTCAAGGCCAGCCTGAACTGCCCAGTGAGACCCTGTCTCATCCAGTAAAAGTTTCGCAGCCATTAAAGTTAAAAAGCTGTCGGACACAGTGGCATACACCTGTTAATTCCAACACTTTGGAGGCTGATGCAGGAGGATTGATGAGAGTTTGACAGCCTGGGCTACGAAGTGACTTCAAGGTCAACCTAAACCGGTGTGGTGGCACATACCTGTGATCCCAGCACTTGGGAGGCCGAGCCAGGAGGATCATTGCAAATTCAAAAGACCAGCCTGGGCTACAAAGTGAGCTCAAGGCCAGCCTGAATTGCATAGTAAAATCCTGTCTCAAAAAGACAAAACAAAACGAAACAAACACAAAAAATCAAGGCCAGTTCAAAACTACAAAGCAAGACCCTCTCTCTCCCTCCCTCTCTCATATATACATATAATAAATATATAATATATATTTATATGTATATACATGTACATAAATATATATTATATATACATGTACATATGAGTGTGGTAGAACATATATATTACATGTATATATGAGTGTGGTAGAACAAACCTGTAATTCCAGCACTCTAGGAGGCCGAAGGATCACAAATTCAAGACTGGCCTGGGAAATTTAGCAAATCTCTGTATCAAAGATAAAAAGTCAGAGTGTAGCTCAGTGCAGAAGCCCTGGGTTCAATCCCTGGTTCTGGAAAAAACAAAAAATGAAACCAATATGAATGGGATTTAGGATATGGCTCAGTGGGATGGGGTTAGCATGCCTGAAGCCCTGGGCTCAGTCCCCAGCAACTGACACCCAAAAAAGGAAGGAAAGAAGAAGAAAATAGAACATGCCACCATAAAATTGCATTTTACACCTATTAAAATGGCTAACAGTGGCCAGGCATGGTGGTGCATGCCTGTAATTCCAGCACTAGGGAGGCTGAGGCAGGAGGATTGCTGCAAATTGAAGGCCAGTCTGAACTGCATAGTGAAACTCTGTCTCAAAAGAAAAAAAAAAAAAAAAAGACTAACACTGAAGACTGACAACAGCAAACGTTTGTAAACATGTGGAACAACGCTTCCCCCTCTTGTCCACTGCGAGTGGGACTATGAAGTGGTACATCTGGTGAATAATATGGCAGGTATGTTTTGTTTTAAGTTAGGCATAAGCCTTCAGAGAGAAAGGGGCTCTGCTGACACTTGGGTTGCAGACTTCTGCCTCTGGAAAGTCAGAGGCTAACCTCACTCTGCCCTCTGTGGCTGTCCTCCACTAAGTCCTGGAGAGACGGAGCCCAACTCCTCCCCTAGGTGCAGGTCAGCTCACAACGTCTTCCCAAAGAGGACAGCGCATAAAAGGAGAAAAAGAACAACTTCACAATAAAAATTTAAAAATTTTTAAAACCCTGCCCCTGGGCATGGCAGCATACCCCTTTGTCCCAGCACTCTGGAAGACAGGCAGAAAGATGCTAAGTCCGAGCCCAGCCTGAGCAATTTAGTGACTTATAGAGACATTGTCTCAAAAATGTAAAGAGGGGTTATCTGGGGAAAGGTCCTGGGGATATGGCTTAGTATGATGGCCCTGGGTTCAATCCCCAGTACTGCAAAAATAAGAGCAAACAAACACTACCTGACAAAGCAGTGAAGAAATCGGAATCAGCTCAACATCAGCAATAGTGCACACCTTGATGTGATCAATCATTAAGGGATTTCTCATCTCAGGGGTCTCCCTCAAAAACATGTAACCCAGTCTAACCATGAGATAAACACTAGACAGATTCCAATAGAAGAGCTTTCTACAAAATATCTAAGCACACTCCTCAAAAATGTCAGGGTCAGCACAGGGCAAGGTGACACATGCCTGTAATTCCGGCACTCAGGAGGCTGATGCAGGAGGATTGCTGCAAGATAGTCCAGCCTGAGCTTCATAGTGAGTTCAAATTCAGCCCAAAAGACATAGCAAGACCTTGTCTCAAAAACAAAGCAAAATAAACAGCAAAACCACCAAAAAAACTGTTAAGGTGAACCAGATGCAGTGGCACAAATCTGTTATTCCAGCACTCAAGAGGCTAAAGCAGGAGAATTACTGTGAGTTCGAGGCTTACCTGGGCTACATAGTTCAAGGGCAACCTGGACTGTACAGTCCAGACCCTATCTCTAAAACAAACAAGAAAACAGACAAACAAGTAAACAAAAACTGTCAAGGTCATCAAAACCAAGGAAATTTGAAAAGTCACAGCTAACAGGAGCCTAAGGAGACAGGGTGAGTTAATAATGTGGTGTCATATCCTGAATGACAAATTCAGAAAGAATCAGAAAGAGGACCTGCATTGGGTGTGGCTCACACCTGTAATGGGGTCCCCTGGGAGGCTGGGTCACATAGACAAAGAGACACTATCGCAGAAGAAAGTCCTGCTAATACATAATGCTTGCTATACAGGCATTTTCCTTATCGTAACTTTTTCATCCTCACTGATAGTTATTTCCAAAAGATGAAAAATATTAACAAAAGATGAGAAATATAAAATAAAAAGCGGCCTTTATTCTGAGAACACGGAGAGAGATGACCGGCACCCCCACCGCTGGCGTCCGACAATCTCTCCGGCGGACACGGGCGTGGGGGCCTATAAATAGCCTCGTTTGGGGTGGAACCTAAGGCGGGCATTAGGGATACACAGGTAGCCCATTGGTCCTAGGTTTGGCGCCATATGTAAATTCCCAGGGGCGGGAAGATGGCGTCACAGGTAACTTCCTAGGGGCAGGGCAAGATGGGGCTTCCTGCTTCCGGTTGTGGCTTTCCTGGCTACAGTGTCCTGTCTGGGCCAAACCTTTCACTCACAATATCCTAAGAGGATAAATATTATTATTTTTCTCATGTCACAGCTCTAGAAATAGAGACCTGAAGAACTTTAATAACTAACCCAAGTCATACAGCAAGAAAAGGGCCTGAGATGCAAGCCCAAGCCACTAGCCACAGCACCCACACAGTGAGGGAAGCAGAAGGGGAATAAAAGTTTCACGAACCTTGTGAAAGGAGGGGAGGCAGGAGGGATTCTGGGGTCATAATAAACTATCCCAGCCCCGCTGCTTAGTGCATCTGTAGGGGAAGTGTAGCACAGAGATTTAAAATGTGGGCCCTGGAACCAAACGGCCAGAGCACAAACTCCAGCTTGGCTGCTGACTGGCTGCGTGACTGGGGGCTTCTTTACCTCCTCAGGTAGGCATGACACAGCATGACATGGGGCCCCCAAATAATATAAGGGAAACGTAACTCCCAGTCTGCTAGGTGTGAGTTCATGTCCTCTAAAATTGAAGAATGAATCCTAGGAGCACTGGAGGTTAAGAGTAGGAAGTATTTATGGAGAGAAAGAAAAGCTTCTAACAAGGACAGAGGGCTCCTGAGTGGGCAGCTCAGGACCCCGCTTCTCAAGGGAGTTTTATAGAGCAAAACCATGAGGTGAGGTGGGCGTAAAGTGAGACAGAACTGTAATCGACTTATAAGATTACAAGCCTAGTTGCTTAGGTAATACTGATCTAATGGAAAGTCACAAGGGGGTGAAAAGTGGGACAAAACCACTGCTGTTGTTTGTTTGTTTGTTTGTTTGTTTGTTGTCTCTCTGACACAGGGTCTCACTGTGCAGTTCAGGCTGGCCTTGAGCTCACTTTGTAGCCCAGGCTGGATTTGAACTTCCAGCAAGCCTTTCCCAGAAACCTTTATGATTGACCAGTAAGATTTAAGCACAGTTGCTTAGGTCATATTGAGTAAATGAGGATCAAATGGGGGAGCAAATCACCTAGCAAACACGCAAGACACGAAAAGGACTTTTCTGGAAGAGGTGGGTTAAGGAGATTGTGGTCCCCACCCTAAGTGATTGTGGCATATTTAAACTATCAATCACTGTTGTTCAACCCTAGGGGAAATATGTGGGCGTGGTCATTCTTCTTTTAGGTTTTTTTTTTCCCTTGCTTCCTTTTTGAGACAGGATTTCACTATGCAGTTCAGGTTGGCCTTGAACTCAATTCATAGCGTAGGCTGGCCTCAACTCAAACTTTCCTCTTTCTTGAAACCTGGCCTTCAGTGAATGCACCTCCAGCCACAGTTGTCTTCTGCACTGACCTCCTGAGGATCCAGTCCTGCCTGACTGCCCGCAATATTCCTAAATCACTTAGCTGTGTATAATACTTCACCCCTTTCTGCCATGAGACTGCAAGAGGTGAAGACAATTCTGGCTACTTTTTGCTGAAGAGGTTCATAGCTGTGATCAGCTGTCAGAGATGCTCCACAGAGGGTCTGTCTGAAGGCCCTTGGTACAGGCCAGGAGTTCTTAGGTAGGTGTATAACTTTAAAGCTGAAGGAAACAAGGTCAAAGAAACCAGTAAGCATGGGCCAAATGATAAGATAAACAGAATAATTATGAATATAGTCAAAAAGATTCAGCAGGAGGAGACAGTAATAGCTTTCCATATAGAGGAAAATGAAAAGGCCCAGGGAACTCAGAATCTTAAACAGCTATTGAGGTATTATTGGAAGCATCAGGAATGTACACTCAATATTCAGCCTTCACAACTGCACAAGCACCCTCTTGGGCTGTTGTCAGCATATCTAAGGCCATCTGTTTTTGGAGGAATCCTGGTTCACTGATTGTACTTCTTCATTCAGAAGAGAGAGACCAGTGTGGTATCAGCTAAGGCCCACAGAGCATAGTTCATTAAGGCCTCAGTATGTTACATGACACCCTCAAACCCTAGGGAAGGGTTAAAGATAGAATCCAAATGACAATACCAGTGAAACACACTTCTAGCCATCAGTGCTATAGGTGGGGCAAGTTTGGAGGTTTATCAATACTTTTGACACAACTGCCTTGCAACCACACAAATCCCACTGTGCATCTTCCTGTCCATCCAGGAGGTAGCCAGAACCACAGATTGGTCCCATAGGGCCTATGAGTACCATTGACGGCTTCCCATCTAACGCCAGAATCATTAAACCAGTTTGTTGCAAACCGGTCTTTAACTAGTGAAGTTATTGTGTATATATATTGTTTGGGAGGTGATCCCAAGTGTTTAGTAGAGTCTGACCAATGAGAATAGGAATTATTTTTTTGTTCCCAATATAAGGGAACCTTTCTACTAAGATGTCCTATAGTGAGGGTTAATCATATATAATCATCTCATATCTGAAAATAGTCATCCTGATGTCTATAGTTGTTGGCTTTCAGAGTAGGACTCTTATTAAGTAGAAGTCTTACTGGTACCTGTAAAGAAGCTTCAGGGACATTATTAGAAAAATTTAGTTATGTCCAGGATCATTAAGAATATAGTTGTTTTGTTTTGTTTAATTTTTATTTTAAAGAGAATAAAACAAAACAGAGCAAAGTAAAACAATACAAATAACACAGGATTTTAGAAAAAGCAGGAAATCAACAGTGGCTACCATAATGTCACTTATTTTCTTCACAATAGCTGTCCAAGAGTATATTTTATAGGCCACTCAGTTGCTTTGTAATGGTGGGCTCAACTATGAACCACTGAACTCCTTCATCAGTACAGTCTAGTGGATTATTCCAGCCATCTCCTTGAGATGGGAATACCCACTGAGGAAGTCCTAATGTACTCCAAAAGGGGAGCAGACCACATATCCAGCAAGACATTTGTTGTAGCTACTTTGCATATTCCTGTGCCCACATTAGAAAGGAATTGCATTCTCTCTTAAGTGGTGAGGTGATTGGTAAAGGGACTAAGTGTGACATTTTAGATCACTTCTCTGAAGGCTTTGTTTTGGGTTGTTTGTTTGTTTTAACCTTTTTGAGACAGGGTCTCACTATGCAGTTCAGGTTGGACTCAGACTCACTTTGGGCTGGCCTTGACCCTGCTGGAATCCTCCTGCCTTAGCACCCCAAGGCTGGGATTGCAGTGTGTACCACCATGGCTGGCTGCTTTCTTCTTGAAGAAGAATATAAGTCTCTGGTGGGTTCACAGGAGTACATGAACGGTTGTTCATACTCAGCGACAGCTTGTGATTACCAAGTCTTGAGTCAGATGCAGTGTACTCAGGCATCCAGGCCTTCTAGCCTGACAGCTGTTGCAATCAACAGGATCACTGTGTATAGTCCTTCCCAGGTTGGTCCTAGAGAAAGGGCCAATGGGGGAAGACACTTTACCAGTGCTAAACCTCCAGGTGAAATATGGGGTTTCCCTTCTCTTCAGGCTGAGCTTCCATGAGCTGTTGAGGTGTCTGTTGGAATTTAGCCAGTGAGGTGACATTCTTCAGTAAGGTATCTGTTTCTCTAATGTAGAGAAAGTTGTTCATGAGAAAAGAGCATCCCTAAAGCATTTTAGATGGACAGAGGTCTAGAATTTGAGGTATATTTCTAACTTTGATAAAAGCTAAAGGGTAGTCAGTGAGGCCACTGTGAGTCTGCTGAGCCATTTTGCAAAGATGTTTCTTTTAGGGTATCATTCATTTTTTCTACCTTTCTTGATGATTGTTGCCTCCATCCACAAATTCCCCAGGGTATTTACCATGCTTCTGTATACTTGGAGGAATTCCTAGTGCCTGAGAAACACCTTATGTGACCTGTTGCTTTAAAGGAAGGCCCATTATCACTCTGTAAGCTTTTAGGAAGTCCAAATTTAGGATGAATTCTGAGACCAAAAGCTTTACCACCTCTTATGCCTTCTCTGTTAAACAAAGAAAGGCCTCCACCCAGTTTGTGAAGGTGTTTGTCCAGGCCTATAAGTGTTAAAGTCCCTTATTTTTTGGCATAAAAGTGAATTTGAGCTGTCATTCTTTCCCAGGGTATTTACCTTGCTTCTGTATACCTGGAGGTGCGATGGTCCCTTAAGAAGATTGTTCTTTTAGAAGAGCATACATGTCTTTTTTAAATTTTATTTAAAGAAAGACTAAACAAAACAGAAAATAGGTAGAAATAATACATACACTCAGAGAAAAAAATAAACAGTAAGCAATCACTAGTTGATGTTTACATATTGTTGTATAAATAGTTGTTCAAGGTACAAGAATGGAACATGTAAAGTGGGAATTCAAACAGCGAGACTGCAAACAGTTCTGTTGAACTGTCCAACAAAACTTAGTAACATGGTTGTCAATCCTATACACTTAAACATATATGCAGTTATCCATATCTTAATTTATGCTGAGATTAAACAAACCATAGTAGGCTAAAATCACTCTGAACAAAGAATAATAGTATTGCTGGATTTCACATCATACACTAGTGTGCTTGTCTTCAGAGGAGCTCGTGGCCTCCGTCTTGCTGAGGACAGCTGTGGTGCCTTTCAGGATAGCCCTGGTCTTTGTTGTGAGTATGACTTCTCGGCTCCAGCGTAGAACCCTCATCCCCCACTAGCACAGCTCCTTCATCCTGCTGGCATAGACTTTTTAGGTTCCACCACTAACCCTTGGGTCTTCCTGGCACAGATACATAAAAGAGACTGGCTTGAGTCCTTCCTGTGGGCTCTGGACCTCCAGTTGGACTCGTGGGAGGCATTGTCCTGAGCTCTGGATTTTTATCTGGACTCACATGGGACATTGCTGTGGGGTTTAGGCTCTTGACTAAATAATCTATGTCTTTGGTGTTGTGGATAGATTTCCTGCATTTTCCTGTGTTAACTTCCGGTGACCATTATAAAAATATTATAAACTCCATGTCCTAATCCTAGTTGTTCTCTGTGTATAACCCCTGACTACAACAAAGACCATCGTACAAAAAGTTCTACCATGTTTCCTGTGTTGTCTCTCGTTATCACCAATAGAATTGGCTATATCATCAGACATAGGATAACTGAATGTATCAGTACATAACAGTATTAATAAAAACATAACTTTGTATATAGTGTAGAACTTCAAAAACTGGCAGTTATCAAACCAGAATGTGTATCGTAGAGTCTTGTCATCTTCAGTGTAGTTGCCTATACTCTCAGACTTCATACTATCAATCATATCAGTTTTGAATAAAATCTTCTCTGCCTCGTTTTGTTCTGCTCTTTTTTTGCCATCAGTTGTCTGTTTATCTTCTTCATTCTGTTTTCTGCTCCATTCATTGAGGCCTCTCTGCCACTGTTCCTGGAATCCTAGTACTTTTCTCTGTCTCTAGAATGCCCTGGAGTATTCTCTGTAGAGTTGGATTGGTGGTTGCTAATTTCCCAAGTTCCTCTTTGTCTTGGAAGCGTCTTGTTTCTCCATTAATTTCTAGAGACAGTTTAGCAGGGTATATCAATCTGGGATGGAGGTTATTTTCTTTCAGGTCTTGGAACATTTCACTCCAGGCTCTTCTTAACTTGATGGTTTATGTTGAGAAGTCTGCCATTATTCTGATGGGTCTTCCTCTAAAGGTGATCTGTTTCTTATCTCTAACAGCTTTTAATATTCTGCTGTTATATTGAATTTCTGGGATCTTGATCATTATATGCCTGGGTGTAGCTCTGTTTTGGTTGTAGGTGGCTGGAGTTCTATATGTCTCATATATCAGAATATCATTTCTTTTCCTGTGTTTGGGAAGTTTTCCTTAATTATTTTTGCGAATAACCTTTGTAGTTCCTTTGTTTGTACCCCAGTTTCTTCATTCACATTCTTTATTCTCAAGTTATAGATCCTTTTGTCATCTTCTAGCCTTTGTATTGTTACTGCTTGTTTCCTTGTTATTTTTAAAAAGTTTTCCCTTTCATACTCACACATTGCAAAATTGTGCTCCAGTTTGGATAATCTATCCTTAGTTTCTTTCAAACTGATTTGCCATCTTTCCATAGAGTTTTTAATTTCCTGGTGATCTTTTTGAATCTGCTTCATGTATTCTATATTTTTTTATATTCTTCATCAAATGGTTCTCTCCTGTGTTCGAGTTCCTCCCTCTTTCCATCTGTATCTGCTTGAGGGGTGCTTAGTATCTCTTTTATTAATCTTCTTATATCTTGCTTTATTTGGCTAAATATTTCACTTTTGAACTCTTCTATGAAGTCCTGAATATATCTCTTTATGTCCACTGGAACTGTGTCTGATATTGCATGTTTGCTATTCTCATTCTCCTTTGTATTTACCTGTCCTGGGTCAATGTTCTCAGGGTTGGTACCTGGGGACTTTTTGTTGTTGCTTCCTCTTCCCATCTTTTTTGCTTCTTCCAGAAGGCCCCAGTTTCTTTCTTTGTTGGTTACAATTCTTCTGAAGCGCACTGGCTAGATGACCTTTCCCACTGCAGTGTGCTAGTGAGTTGCAGACAGGGACAGTGTATGCTGGCCCCTCCCCTCCAGATCAGTCAAGCTGCTGTGGCCTGCACTGTATTTGTGCCGCCTCCCCTCCAAGTGGCGGCTGGAGCACTACAGTGGCGGCTGGAGCACTGCAGTGGCGGTGGTGGCGGTGGTGGTGGTGGCGGTGGCAGAGGTAGGGGCGGGGTCAGCCAGTGGGCACCAAGTGCTCCACTCCCCTACTATCTGGTGACATGCGGGGACAGGTCTCGCCGGTAACCCAGAGGCACCAAAGGCAGCGGCTGGAGCATGGCAGTAGGGGGAATCAATCAAGCTGCTGTGGTGTGCATTGTATTTCTTTGCACCACCTCCCTTCCAAGTAGGTCAATCTGTTGTGGCCTGCACTGTCAGTCAAACTTCTGATGTTTCACTGGGTTAGTGTGGATAGTGTGTGACACCCCTGTAGGGACTTGATTTCAGATAGCCTATTGGGTCTCAGCCAGGTCACATGACCCAGGCCTAGCTCACTCCACCAATCCCTATGAGAAGGGAACAACTGACTGAAGTCACTGCTGCCCCTTGTACTTGCCAGTCCTGCCCGGTCCCAGAATGTCATCCACCAGAGCCCCCTATTTATAGAATGGCTCCACTCCCGTCACTCACCACAGGTCGATGTAGACACTCTGCCAATTCACCTCTCCTTTTTGCTCACCGACCCCCGAACTCAATGTTGAGGCAACAGGACTGCAGAGGACTTGGCAAGTCATGGTGGGACCTCAGCAAGTTGCAGCGGAACCTCGGATAGTCGGCAAGTCACCTTAATTTCTTCTTGGGACCAAAGAATTCATCTCCCTCTGTTTGGAGCTTCCCACTCTGCATTATGTTGAATTCTAAGATGACTATCTCAGGAAGCCTTTATAGCCAGTTGTTATCTATCTGCCATCTTGTTCCTCCTCCCCCTAGAAGAGCACACATAACTCCCTGTTGTATTGTCTGAGAAAGTCCCTTTCCTTTAAATAACTTTGAGGCCATCTCCTGGGTTTTGTTTTTCCCCAAGTGAAAGGTCTGATGCAAAGATTTAATAGTTTCCCATTGACTAGCACCAGAAAGGAACAATTTACCATAATCATCTTGAAGGAAAGAAATGACACCAAAGAGATCCCATTTGATTTCTGACTGAGAATATTTGGGACAAGCATGATCAAAGGTCCCTTCTCAGATCAGGGAGCCCAGAAAGCCTGGCCTAACAGCTTCTTTTGCTGCTGCATCAGCCAGTTTATTACTCTAGATACTTCATCAATTCACATTTGTTATCCTTTGCAGTGAATTACTACTACTTTGAAGGTCATACAGACAGGTAATAAAAGATCATCTCTTTATGATACTCTATGGGGAGGTCCATTGGCTGTCAGATAATTTCTTTCTTTTCATATGGCTGGGTGGATAGGTAACACTAGGAAAGCATAGATTCAGTATAAATCTTGACTTTCTGTCCTCTACTGAGTTGTAAAACCCTGGTTGGAGGTATGAGTTCTGATAACTAAGCATTAGTCCCAAGCTCAAGTGAGGAACTTTCAAGTGTCTGATGTAGAGTCCCTATTGTTTACCTGCCCTTCTTGTCCCATGAAGGAACAGCCATTGCAGAAGAGGGTCAAATCAGAGTCAGTAAGGGGTGTGTTTAACAAGTCCTTTCCAGCTGCATATGTATGAGAATTACTGGCTAGCTACCATGTCTTTCAGACTCAGTTTCCTCCTTCTTTGGTAGAAAGGTAGCAGGGTTTAAGGAGGAGTACATCTTTGTTGAATGATCCTTCTAGAAGTACAGCCTGATATTTAAGAAGTCCATTGCCTAATGGCCATAGGCTCCCTTTGGAAGAAAGAAGTCCTGCCACACTGTGAGGTGAATGATACGTTCACCCAAAGTCAGCTTAGATGCCTCGGAGCCACAGCTCTAAGACATGCAGGACATCCTTTGGCTACGATGTCTAATTCAGGCCTCCCTATCGGCTGCTGAATGGGTCCCCAATAGATACCCTACCAGCTGCTGAGTGGGTCCCCAATCCTGTGTAAGCAAACTTCAGGTTCCCTTTGGTATGATAAGGCCTAAATGTTTTACCTCAAGGCTGCAAAGTTGTGTCTTAGATCGAGAGACCTTGTAACCCCTGTCTGCTAGAAAATTCAGCAGAATATGGGTGCCTTGGCTAGATAGCTCTTCTGAGGTGGTGCATAACAGTATATCACCTATGTATTCCAACACCATGACCTGGGAAAACTCAAATCATGCCAGGTCTCAGGAAATCACTTCTCCCCACTAAAAATGAGGACTGGCTCTGAACCCTGAGGAAACACAATCCACATCAGTTGAGAAGCCTGGTCTTGAAGATTTTTTTAAGACAAAAAGAAACTAGGTGTTATAGTCAAGGATTGCAAGGAAAACAAGACAAGACATGGAATTTATTGTATTATTATATAGTGGATGGGCTGGGGATTTAGCTCAGTGGCTCAAGCACAAGATAGTGAGTTCGATCCCCTGTATCATAAAAAAATAAAATATAGATATAGATATAGTGGTGACTCAGAGTTAAATACAAGAAGTATAGGAAATATGTCTACAGACTGAAGACCTAGAGAATCCAGCTGAGGGCCTGGATCCCATGGCAATATCCTGCATGAGTTCAGCTGAAGACCCAGAGTCCATGATAATGCCTCCTATGAGTTCAACTGAAGGCCTAGAGCCCATAACAGTATCTCATGCAAGTCTTTCATGGATCTGTGCTAGGAAAGCCCAAAAAGGTCAGTGGTAGAAGCTAGAAAGTCTATGCCAGTAGGGTGAAGGATCTGTTCCAGTAGGTTGATGGTTCTACACTGAAACCAAAAAGCAATGCTCAAGATAAGGACCAGGCTCCCCTGAAAAGTACCACAGCCATCCTCAGTGACAAAGGCCTAAACTCCTCTGATGATGAGAACAGCAGAGTTTATATCTGGAAACCAGCATGACCAACTTTTCCTGGGGACTGAACAGCACATGTCTTCCACCCAAAGCCAAGAAGTGATGCTCAAAGTAAGGACCAGAGTCCCCCCAAAGTGAACCACAGCCATTGTCAGCAACAATGTCCCAAGCTCCTCCAGTGATAACAGCCAAGTTTGTATCAAGGAAACCAGGAGAATCAATAGTTCCAAAAGAACAAACATCTCAAAATAACACTTGCTTAGGAGAACTTACAATGCTACTCTTCCCCTCTGGGTCTCCTTTATATGGTGGCAACTTTCCTCAGATGGGCCGTCTATACTCAGCACCATGCTGATTCAGTTCAGCTGGTGTTTTTTTTTTTTTAATAGAATCTGAAAATGATTTTATAAGTTCATGTAAATTGCACAGAATAGTGGATTACATTTTGGTATACTGCAACTTGCATATAATATACATTGATTTTTTTTTTGGAGGTGCTGGCTTGGTTTCCCAGAGTCCTAAGTTCCAACATGGCATGGATCTCAGGAGACACTTGATAGTTCTCCCCCTGGAAGGGCTGCAGTCTGCCACCCTGCCTCCGCTTACAGGGAGGGGAGATGCTGGGTTCGCTTCCCAAAGTCCTAAGTTCCAGCATGGCGTGGATCTCAGGAGACACTGCTAGTTCTCCCCTGGAAGGGCTGCAGTGGGCCACACTACCGCTGCTTACCAGGGAGGGGAGGTGCTGGCTTGGCTTCCCAGAGTCCTAAGCTCCAACATGGCGTGGATCTCAGGAGACACTGCTAGTTCTCCCCCTGGAAGGGCTGCAGTCTCAGCTGGTGTTTAAGTTGACCACCAGTTTTTAATTCACCACACTAGGAATCTGTATGTAAAGAAATACAAATGAAAGCATCTTTTAAATCTAACACTGAAAAACAACTTGGCATCTTCCAGGATCTGAGAAAAGATAGTGTACCACTGAGTGTGAGAAAGGAAACTACCTCCTGGGGTGAAGCTATGGGTTAACTGTGGCTACGCTGTTTTGGGAAGTTGATATAGCTGAGTACCCTAAAGAGACATGTTCTCTCAACCCTGGCTATGTAGGGGTTCAGCTGTGAGGTTAACATTGGGGGAGCACAGCAGACTTGGTAAGGCCTTTGTTAAGTTCCTGCCTCTTTGATCATGGTTGTTAGAGTTTTCAGCGTGATAAAAGAGGAAAATATAAAGTAAAAAAGTAACCTTTATTCCAAGGACAAGGAGAGGAGTCTATGACCGTGGATGGCCTACCTTCCTCTGACCAGAACATGGGGTATGGGATATACATATAACCTCTTGGGGGGGAGGGATTAGGGTGAGCATTGATGAGGAGCTGATTGGAACTTTTTTGGCACACACTGGGAAAGGAAAAAGGAAGTTGTAATAGGGGAAGTAGGAAGTGACCTCAAGATAAACATCCCTTGGCCCCGCCTCCCACCATGGTAAGATCGTGTGACTTATTGTAGGGCAAAACTCTTTCAATTGTTCATTTCCCTTTTAATCATTGCTTTTATTTCTAAAGCTTTGCCTGGTGCTGATTGCCAAAGGAAAATTGCCCCATAGGATAGAAACAATATAAAAGTGGAAACAAGGCTTTGTTCTGGGCTCTTGGATGGACATTAGTCACTGAGAGATGCTAGCAATAAACTGCTCTTTCTCCTACGCTGTGTCTGAGTGACTTTGTTCAGGACTCTCTTGCTTCAGGTAGATTGGCCCTGCTGCTTCATTTATCAGTCGAAGGGCCTGTACCAACCTCCACCCCCATTGGGTTTTTGACTTCTCAAGATTGGAATATTTCATGAGCTATTACTGGGTTCAAGTAAACCTTGTATCCTTATCAGTTATAGGCAACAATCTCTTAACTTCAGGCCTTAAACAATATTATTTCTGCTGAGGAAAAATAGTAGGATCTTTGAGTTGTATCTATACCAGAGCTTTTATTGCTCTATAATTCTACCTTTAGTTGCTCATACATCAGGATTTACTTCTGGTTCCATGGGGGGAGGGAGCAGTGTACCTGACGTGGGTACATGAGTATTACACTATTCAAACAACAAGGGGAACTGGACTTTCAGGCATAAATAAAAAGCAATGGGAGAAGAGAAAACATCCCGGTTACAGCCTAAGGGGTGGAGAAACAGTGAGTTGCCTCCTCTCCATGACTTACTTCACTGAGATATGGTGGATGGGAAAGAGGTCAGGCTTGAACAGAAGGCCTGGGAGACACACACCAGTGTCCAACAATAGACTGGTTTCTTTTCTCTCTATGGTCATGATTGCCTGGGGCTCCTCCATGGAGATGAGAGTCCAGCCAATGGGAGAAGGGTGAGAGTGCCCCAGGGCCCTTCAGTCTCACTGGACCAGCTGGTAAGATGTGTCTGAACTTGGATCTCCATCTCAGAGGGCAGTCCAACTTCCAGTGGTCATGTTTGCAATTGGCGCACAGCCTGGGGCTTCTTGTTGCAGTTTCATTTCTTTCTCTTTTTTTTTTGGTACCAGGAATTGAACTCAGGACCTTGTACCTGCCAGGCAGGCACTGTGCCATTGAGCTAAATTCCCAGCCCTCATCGCAATTTCTTTTAAGGTGGCTTGACTTTTGGCAGCAGCAACAGGTGAGGCTAGTAGTCACCTAGGTCTTTTTGGAGCTCTCAGAGTCAGATCTAGGGTCTATTTCTTTTAAGGCTGCAACAAAGGCAGCTGCTTTCTCTAGGTCTCTTTGTTTCCTCTCTTCAGCCTCCTCTTCATTCTGATTATAAAATACTGAGGAGAAAATTTTCACTAAGATGTCAAGTGAGCTATCTGGAACAACTTCCATCTTTTGTAGCTTTTTCTTAATGTCTGAGGTAACTAGCTAATAAACTAGTCTTTAAGAATAATCAGTTCAGGCCGCAAGGAGGACAACCACACACCAGCCTCTTCCTGTTAGTTGGTACCACAGGGAGAAGAAGAAGACAGCCAATACCTGTGAGTCAGAGCCATGCATGGACCACAGGGAAGACAACCAAATTCTGGCCCCTCCTGGTGTGGACTGGGAGACAAGAAAAGCCAAGCTTCCCCCCACCTCCTGGAAGCAACCGACTGATCTGGAGAAACACAGGCTGAGATGATAGCGATTGAATTAAAATACAATGTTGTACTTGTAGTGTTTAGTGTTTCATTGACTTTGCAGACCTAAAGCTGGTATTCTGATCATCTATTTGGAGGATAACAATACATAGTATTGCATCTAGGGGGGAAATCTTTTGAAGGTGGTGGCCGTTGTTAATTCCCTATTAATCTTGCTTTGAAGTCCCGTATCATTTTCATTGTTTTGTTGGGTTGAGTTTTATTCTGTTTTGTTTTGTTTGATTTTATTATATCTGATGGCATGAGCAGCTATTTCAAAGATAACAAGATGTATTATAGTAGCTATTTTGAATTTACTATTATCTGATTGCCTGAAAAGTTTCCCAGATTTGCTGTTTTAAGTCTCTGAGAGAAAAGGACACATGAATGCAGTAGTTCCAAATTCCCCATTTACTTCCTGTAAGGTATATGATCCTTGCAAACTTGAACAAAATTAGATGAGGATGGATACAGCCCCACAGACGCTTTGGTTATGGCTGGTCTAGAAACCCCACCCTCAGGACCCAAAGGGCAAGGAGGGGAAGCCTCAGACTCAGTAATAGTGAGGAAGGCTCTGATTGAGGTTGTCTTGGAATCCTTGCCCTCTTGATTCCAAGGGTTGAGGAAGAGCAGCCTCAGGTTCAGGAAGAGTGGATGTCTTAAGTCCCAGAGGTGTCTGGTTTTCCTGTGGCTCACATTTATGTTGAAAGGTTCTTGCCCTAGTATAAATTACTGTACAACTACAGCAGTGTCTAACATGGCATAAGGCCAAAGTGGGAATGCTTACCACTTCCTGCTTCTTCTTCAGCCCTAATTACAACTCCCCTTCTTGTTTGCACACACAGAGAATTCTGATCGCTTCCTCACACGTCATCAGTATCCACCCCATGCACCACTTCCGATCAGAGATCATATAACCTTCTGCCTCTCTGTGTCTGGGAAGCACCCCAACCGCCATGGGTTGTGTGCTCCTTTCCACGTCCTCAACTCAATAAACCTGTTCATTTTGTACTTTTTGCTTCTCTATTGTGCCAGAATACTCTAACATACATTTTGACACAAATAAGGATTATTTCTTAATGTAAAGTAAATCTGAAGATAAGGCAATTCTGATTATTTTCTCTCTTTCTTACAGTACAGTTCTAGTCATAAAGAGCAATACTTCCCCCAGCATTCCATTCTGGCTTTTTTAGGTGATAGGCTATGCATAGGAGCAGAAAAATATTAAACTGTTAGTTTTCAATATGTGAGGATTGAACATATTCCAGTGCTTAAAAATACATTCCAAAGGAGTAAGAGGTTTTGACACTGAGTACCTCATTCTGAAATGCAAAAAGAAAAAAAACCAATGTCCCTTTAATTTCTAATTGATCTAATTGATGTGTCCCTGAGTAGACCAGGGCAGGTAGCTGCCATCTAGAGAGAGATCCAGAAGATAAATCCAACCAGACTATTCATCCTCATACTGGTACACGATCTTACTTTCCCAGGAAACTCATATCTTTACTCCTGTCGGTGTTTTTGAAAGCATAATTATGATTTACTTCAACCATAATGATTATGTTTAGAGAAGAAAGAATTGTTAGCAACACCAACAATCAGGAGATCTAAACCACCGCTTTCTAATTCTCTGATAGTGACCGAGGCAGAGAGATCAAAAGGCAGCACTTATCATCCTGCAAAGGGGATCTCTATAAGCAAACAAATAACATGGAGGAATTTGACCCACAAAGAAGCCTCAAGGTACCTGTATTGTCTGCCTAATCACCTAGCAACCTTCCTCAGCAGCAAGACAAGGCCAATCTTTATTTAAGGGTTAATCTAAAATTTCTGTGTCTTTAAAGCTCACAGGTTAAACTTATTCTCATTGCCTACCAAACCACAATTCACAAGTTAGTAAAGCACATTTACCAGTTTCCTACATGCAGGTAAGGAAAGAGAAAGGCTGACTAAAAGCTCTTTCTTATTCTTATTCTTAGTGAGCGTATTCAAGGCTCAAATAAATATAAATTGTTTCTTTCATAGCTACTTTCCTCTGTGAAAGGCAAACAGCTGCTGCAGGCAGCCTTAGCCTGACTTTCTGCACCTAAGGCAAGGTGATTCTAAAGTTAACTCCCAGAGAGTTGGAGAAACATTTAGAGGGTGTTTCTAATGTACTAGCAGAGAGAGAAAAGTGTGAACCTCTAGCTCAACTTATAATGGAGGCTTTAAGAAAGGGCTCCAACAGCATCATCTCTGGTCACTCTGGGACAAAGGACACCAGATCACTGAAAGAGTTACCTCTCTGTTGGGTTTGGGGAGCTGAAGAAATATTTTTGTGTGTGAGGTCCCAGAGAAAAGAAATCACACAGAGTCATCAGCAACTATAGCGAGCCAAGTCTTTATTGTCCAGCTTGTATGTGTTAGTTTACATCCTGCCATAACTGTGTAGCAATACATGGTTGTCTCTGATTAGGCATGCTTATTATGGAAGTGTACCCCACTGTGCACCTGTGCAAGAAAGTAGGGTCATGTCCTTATGCATCCTCAGATGACCCAGGCTTTGAAGCAATCTGAAGTGCACCCCACATCCCATCCCCTCAAAGGCTGGGGGAACATTGCCTCTTGTGAGCAGCCCACAGGGTGAACCTCTATGCACAAAGACCACAGCAACAATAAAAGGAACAGCATAGTGGCATGAACCCCATTGCCACCACAGCACAGCTTATGGCCACCCAGTGCCAGGTGGCTCCCAAGGATTCCCATCATTGGGTGAACAAGTAGGTGCTGATGCATCTCAGCATCCATTTCATATAAGGCTTCTTACACCTGCATCTGGTGGTCAGGAATATAAATGCAACATTCTGTATGGAAGAGTACCTCCCTGTGCTGTGGCTGGTAAATCAAAGGTCATGCAGTTTTGCAAAACCATATTTGAGAAGTTCCATCCATGAGTAGTAACATCAAAGCCTGATGTGTGACATTCAGGGCCTGGGACATGTGTCAAGCAAAGGTTGCAACCTGGAGGGCTAGGTCTACAATCCCTGCCATTGGTAGTATCTAGCCCATCAACCACCAGGTCACCCATTAAGTGTGGTGCCTCCTGTGGTGCCTGCATCCCAATTGTGGGGTGTGTCTGTGATGGTGGGTCTGATAGTGTCCATAATATATAGGAATCCCCAGGAGCACAGCAGCCACAGACCCATAAGGCTTCCGCAATAGGCCAATTCGTGGGCACCATTCCAGTGAATTTATACTTATCAGTAACATAGTTACACAGATCAAGTGGTATCCACCCCACAGTGCAGTTCCCCACTGACATATTCACCTGTTGAATACAAAATGGAGCTACATCCAGTGATGTTACTTGACTTCCCATCATCCACCCCCAGCCATTGTGCATAGAAGGCCCCAGTCCCTGTGGGATGGTTGTGCTCTTCTAGACCAGTGACTCAACAGCCTGGCATTGCTGATCCCAGGCAGAGCCAGTCCAGTTTAGCTGCTGCCAGTCAGTCTGACTGAGCAGGGCATTGGCACAGTCTTCCATAGGAGGCCCTCAGCTGTCTCTGTTAAAAGCTTAGTACACACCCACAATGCAATTGTGGGTACACATGGGCAAATGTGTGTCCAGGAGACAATGCTGTTAGCATGGCTTATCCTGGTCAGATGGACAGTGCAGAAAGAGAAACCATTCTAGGCAAATGCCATCCATCTGGGAGGAAGCAGACCACATGTTCATCCTGTGATAGGATTGTGGCCAGAATCATCTTACCCCAGAGCTTAAAATACCAAACCAGGGTTCCTGTTGCTATTTGGGGTAAGAGAGTTAGGGGTACTGCCGCCACTGCCAGAAGGATGTCTCAAGCAGCCATGATGCCACTTTTTTCCAGAATGATGGCTCTGGTGTCAGGTAGGGAGCACACAGAGGCTCCTAAGAGCCATACTGAAGTCCAGAGCTGTACTTCTAATGGTATGTCTCAGTCCTTCTCCCAGGGCTCCAAGAGGACACCCAGTTTCCCATCAGAGGGTCAAGTGGGCACACGGTGGACACACATTTGTCGCAGCCTCTGACTCAAGACAGTCTAATCCAGGTGCTACAGTTACAGTTACAGCTGTGCTACAGCTTGCATGGCATGGGGTCCTACATATTCTAGTGTCTTATGGAACCAAGGGACCACTGTAGAAGGCAGCCCTCAGAGAGCAGCTACCCTTGTTAAAGCATCTGCTAAGTCATTCTCCAGTGAGAGGAGGAGCTTATGTCTTGAAACTTGATATACTGCCTGGTTACTTTTTGGTCAAAGGTTAGCACTCTATGATGGTGAGTGCCCTATGTGCAATCCTAGGCTGCCCAAACTGGTAGCCAGAGTATCAGCCCTCTAAATATGGTCCCACTCTCTGTGCAAACATGTAGGAGCCAGCCTGGCATGGTGGTACATGCTTGTAATCCCAGCACTATGGAATCTGAGGCAAGAGGATTGGTGTGAGTTCAGGACCAGCCTGGCCTACAAAGTACGCTAAGGCCAACCGGAACTGCGTAGTGAGATCTTGTCTTAAAAAGACCAAGAAGAAGAAAAAAAAGTAGGACTTTCTTCCTGTATCATAAGTAGCCATACTGCCCACAACTCTGTCCTTTGGCTTAACCTGTCCATTCTGGCTTCAGAGAATTTCTGTGCTGAGCTGGACAGTAATGGCTGTGCACTGCAATACTGTGCCACTGCTGGACCAAGTGTCAGCTAGAGGTCCCTCTTCTCCATGTTCATAGGGACTAGATGTCATTACCTGTAATCCATCCTCTTAGACAGTTTCCTGTCTATACATCACCAGTTCCAATACTGTTGCCAGTTCAGCTGCCAATGGGCTGAACAAAAAGGAGGTCCTCTGTTGCAAGAACAACCTCCAGCATATGAGGGTAGGGGCCTAGCCCACTCCACTGCTGGGATGGAACTTCCATATACAGACCCAGCCCTCGATCTGCTATCTACTCTGTAATTCCAGTGTCTACAGCCTTATACTAGTTTTACAGGTATGCAAAGCAGCATATTCCACTGCTGTTACTCAATCAGAGCATACTAGCTTTCACCTCCTTTCCACAACTGTTACCAAAATCTAATAGGGTGCTTCTGCTTCCCTTGCTTTTGACATAAGCCCCAACCAAACCCAACATCATCTACACTCACTGTTAGGATAAATGGCAGGGTAGAACCAATGACTCGGAGGATTTGCATCTGTACAACTGCCCTCTTTGTTTCTGAAAAGCAGCTTCTGCTGCCTCTTTCCCATTCTGTGTTGTGCCCATTAGGGTCATCTGGTACAAATGGCACAACAGGGTAACTAGGTGCATTGTGAACATCCACCAAAAGGCCAGTAGCCCCATCTATATCTGTAAATGGCATGCTATCATAAGTCTTGCAGATGCCCAGACTTTATTGCATCAGGAATTATTTTGTCTTATCCAGCCAGATAACACCCAAGAATTTGACAGATAAGTCAGGTCCCCAGACCTTATCTTTGTTGATGGCCCACCTCCAGACCAGCAAAGCTTCCTTCAGACTGTGCAGCAGCTTGCAAATATGCAAGGCAGTCAGAGGTTTGCATAATATCCTCTGTATAGTGGAAGAGTGGCATAGAGTGTGGCTTGGTCCAGGTGGTCAAGTCCTGGATTACCAGGCCTTGAAACAAAGTTGGGCTGTGTAAATAGCCTTCTGGAAACACCTGGAAAGTCCATTGCCTGCCCTCCCAGGTAAAGGAAAATTTGATCCTGACTGTCAGAGATGACAGCAATGGAAAAGGCATTGGTCAAATCCATGGTATGGACCCAGCATCAGGGTGAGATGACCATCAAGTCTGCAACATTAGACACCACTGCATGCAACGGAAGGGTCACTTCATTTAATTCCCAGTAATCCATAGTCATTTGCTATGCCCCATCCAGTTTTTGTACAGGTCTTACTGGGGATTTGAAAGGACCCTGTGCTGGGCATATCATCCCCCATCTCTTCCAGTTTCAAGATGGTTTGTCCTCGTTCCTCGTGGCTCCCAGGTAGCTGTTGACTGCTTCATGCACATGACTCACATAGCCTGTGGGAGTCAGAAGTATGCACTGTGGATGTTCTTGGACTCTGGTTTTTACCAAGTGGGTCCACAAGCAGAATTTTCCCTCCACAGTGTCAAGCTGAGCACCATCACCATGTCCACCCCAGTGCGTATTCAGCAACTGGGGAAACACAGACACCAAAAGGATATAGAGCCAAGCGCCCAATAGCCAGTGTCACCTGGGCTTTCTGGACCATGGTGTAGTGACCTCCATACCCTTCTATATGTGCATAGGTCCCATGAAACAGTCTGCATTTCCACATGTTAGCACTGATTTGGCTCTGGGGTCCACCAACACTTGTATATGCCGTACATGCTTTGGGGACTAATAAATATTCAGTTCCACCTGTGACCTCTGACCTCCCACTATCCCCAGGTGTATCAGCCCACTTCCTAAACTGGATAAAAGGAAGCCAGCACCATATCTTCCTGCTTCACTGGGGCTGCCTTTATCTTCGGGCTCCTCAGCATATATTGCTGCTCAGAGCACAGTTACTCCCACAGAGACAGCAGTACATCCAAGCCTGCCCATCTGTCTTATCTGCAGCAGGCAGGACTGTACAAATTTGGCATCAGCTGACCTTCAGTGGCCCAAACATCTACCCTTGGGAAGTTGGCCCCTCTCAGTCGGGGGCCACCTATTTCTTCTCCTTAAGCAGTTGGGTTTTTACAGGTCTCGCCTTACTTTGGCACTTCTCTTCTATGTTACCCCACCGCACCAAGGCATCAACCACATCGTGGATTGGGTGATCCATAAAAGGGGCAAGAAGGGCTACACTCTCACAAACATGCCAGCTGGCCCACTCGCCAAGGTCAAGTCCTTCATGCAGGCTGTGAGTAGCTCCTCATGTGGGCTATGGTACTGCACAGAGAACATCATTTCACACAGGCCTGTTTCTCACAGCTCTGACTAAGTCTAGGTAGGTTGTCCATTTCATAACTTGCCCCAGCAAATCACCTGGATTCTCCCAAACCAGCCAGGCAGCTGCCATTAACCAATTTATCAAACTCTGGTTACTAGCTATCAAGGTTGTCCTCTGTGTATTTTGTAGACTCTGTTACAAGGAGAGGATCCAGGTTATGCTATTTGAGACTTGTCTTGTGGGCTTAATTGCATGTTATCAGCCTCTTGGTCCCATAACTGTAGCAGCCATGTGGACACTGTTGCACCTGCCTCTTGTTTCAATTGTCTCTCCAGCTCCCTTAACTCCATGGCCATATAGGTCATAAAGGTTATGTGATGGATAGAGGTGGCTGGTGTTCCTGGGGCTCATCTCTGGGCTAGGAACTCCTCCACTCTGCCTTCTGGTGAATAACAGGTCTTGCATGCAAAACCAAGGGACTCTTTCTGGAATGGGGACTTACACTTCAGGAGGAGGTGGTGCCCCACAACATGTATTCTGTAGTAGCCAGCTGTTTTTCCAGGTCTTCCTCAGTTCATTGCAGATGGCCCTCTTGGTCACCACTGGCTATGTTCCTACTTATGCTGATCAGGAAGGACTCACCATCACTGGACTGCTGATGGTTCCACGGGCTCCCCAGTCACAGCTCACTCTGCCCCTTCTTTTGCTGACAAGGGATTGGACATGAAATCCTGCCCATGCTCACGCCCTTGGCAGGCTCCTCCTGCTGCTAGGTACTGCCAAGCTCTAGGCCACCACTGAGAATGGGCTGGCTTTCCCAGAACAGTCATGAACCTTCTGCCTGCAGTGACCAGTGAGATTTACATCCTTTGCATATCTATTGCTTCTAAAGCTTTCAGCACATCTCACAGGGCCTCAGGTTCAGTCTCTTGAGGAAGATCTTTGCCCATAAAACTAAACCAAGACATGGCTTTTATTTGTGTTCTCTTAGGCAGGCAAAATTTCAGTATCTTATCTGATGCAAAGATAGGGTATGTGTGCCTCATCTAAGATGACTTCCCTGTCTTTGGCATTAGCAAACATTCATTTTCTACAGAGTTAACTTAATTGTTGGGTAGGAGAAAAATGTTGGGGCATTTTAGTGCTCTTCTCTCTCTAACCTTTCATGCCTCCAAAAAAGAGGAAAGTATGAAGTGGCAGGGAAAGATCAGAGAAGATTGTCTGCACTGGCAGAAGATCAGACCAGAAAACTGAGGCAAAACAGAGCTGATATTTTCTCTAGAGTGTGGAGACCAGAGTGTCTCAGTGAAACTTATCACTCAAGTACTAAGAACAGCCACTGACCTATCATCTTTTAACTGATACAAGGATACTGGACATACAATTTATTAATAATCATGTATATTTTCTAAATATGAACTAGATTTCATCAAAAAAATGTTTTACAGCATTTCATATCAATGTCCACTATGGGGTGCTCTAATATTATTTAGCACTGTTGTCAAAGGTAACAAGCCACAACAGTCAGATTAAACAAGGAACTCTAGTGAATTCAATAACCAAGTTCAAATGTAACATACACAAAACAAGAGGAAAATTTCCTATTAAAGAAACATCATAACCTTTCTATGTTCTCACCTTAAGTTTATCATCATTTGAACAAAACACTAAGCAATTTATAAAGACATAGTATAAAATTTTAATTGCTTGAGTCACAACTCTTACCTCCATCTAATTATCTTGGTGGAAACTCCAAATGACATACAGATTATATAGGACCTCCAAATAGCATAAAGGAAATATAACTCTCATGTTCTTTAAAACTGAAGAATGAATTCTAGGAACACCAGTAGTTAAGAACCAGAAATATTTATTGAGAGAAAGAAAAATTTCTAACAGAGACAGAAGGGTTCCTGACTGAATAGCCTAAGACCCTACTTATCAATGGAATTTTATACTACAAAACTATGAGGCAAAGTGGATCTAAGATGGGCCAGAACAATAATCAACAAATATAATGACAGGATAGTCACTTAGGTAATATTGATCCAATGGAAAGTCACAAGGTGAGTGTGAGGTGGGACAAAATTATGGTCAACCAATAAGATTACAAGCATAGTTGCTTAAGTAATGTTGATTACATGTGGATCAAATGGAGAAGCAAGTCACAATACACACACAGGATGGACAAGACTTCCCTTGAAGGAGTGGGTTAAGGAGATTTTGATCCCCAAGGTAACTGATGCCTGTTTAGAATATCAACCACTGCTGTTCACTCACCTAGGGGAAGTACATTGGTATAGTTATTCCTCTTCCTTGAAGCCTGGCATTCAGTAAACACGCCTCCAGCCACAATTCTCCTCTGCACTAATCTCTCAATGGCCCAGCCCTTCCTAAATGTCTATAACATTTCTAAATAATTATCTATAATATGCAGAGTGATAGCCCCAAGATGTCTACATTTTGACCCTTGTGAATTGTGCATGCATTGGGATGGGACCTTGGCTGTACATGGGACTGAAGTGAATAACCAACCTACCTTAATAAAAAGAGATTATTATGGGTTATCCAGTGGGCCAGTCACAAAGGCCTTTAAAAGTGGGAGGGGAGGCTCAGAAAGACTTGGTCAGAGAAAGAGATATGTGATAGAAGAGAGATCAGAGAAGAGAGATCAGCTTGGCATGTGATGTGTGCTAGCAGTGGCTCTGAGGGTGAAAAGGGCATGTGCCAAGCAGTGTGCATGGCTTCTCAAAGCTGGAAACAGCTAGGAAACTTTTTTCCAGCACCTCCCAGAGGTGAGCAGCTCCACCTACACCTTGATTCCAGTCCAAAAAAAGCTGTTTCAAACTTCTGATCTCCAGAACTGTAAAATAATAAATTGATGTTTTAAGTCACTGGGTTTGTGATATTTTGTTATAGCAGCAATAAAACCTAATATACTGGGCTGGGGATTTAGTTTAGTGGCTTAAGTCCCTGCCTGGTAAGTGCAAGGTCATGAGTTTGATCCCCGGTACCAAAAAAACAAAAATAAAAAACAAAACCTAATATACTCTCTGTATGTCTAAATTTTCATCATTTATAAAAATAGGGAAATAAAATCTCATAGGTATTGTAATGATTACAGGAGAAAACACAGGTAAAACATTAAGAATAATGTGATACACACCTGTAATCCCAGCACTCAATAAGCGAAGGTAGGATTGCCATGAGTTTGAAGCCAGCTGGGGCTACATATTGAGTTCAAGGGGCCATCCTGGACTCTACAGTGAGATCCTGTCTCAAAGAAAAGAAGCACAACACACAGTAAGTTGCTTGATAAATATCAGAAAAATAAATAAAAACAATTGAGAGAATGAACCAAAACAGATGCTGAGAAAAAAAAGCAGATGTTGAAAACATTAGGTGAGCTATGGTTTAGACATAGGGTGTTAGATGATGAGAGAAGCTTGCTCAAAGCACCCCTTGGTTTACATACTAATTGCAAAGGAGGGAAATGTTTTACTGAGCAAAGATGGTGGATGGATAAGAGCAGAATACAGAGGCTCCCTGAGACAGACAACTCAGTTGCTGAAATAAAACATTGTGGGGAGGCCCAGACAGAGGGAGATGGATCCTCTCAATACAGAAAGAAACTAAAGGGAAAAGAACTGGTCAAACATGCAGTCCCTGGCTACTACTGGAACAGCTAAGATTAGGTGCTCTTGCTGCAATGCCCAAACTCGCACAGCCGCAACTTATCAAGCCACCTGAATTTTCACCACTTCGACTCCCTGAAGTCAGAGGTTGGTGAGCCCAATAGAAAACAGAGCCAGCAAGAGACTTGCATTTATCTGCAGTGAGTGCTGGGAATAAGACCCTTCCACAGGAAAGGGGCACCAACAGGACGACATTTTGGAATCAGGCAGGACTGGCAGGAACAAGGAACAGCAGTGACTTCAGTCAGATGTTCCCTTCCCAGACAAGATTGGTGGGGTATGCTTGGCCTGGGTCATACCCCTAGCTGAGACCAAATAAGTTGTCCCAAACAATTCACTATGCATGGTGCACACTAATGCAGTGAAGGCCTCAGCAGGATGACTGACCTGGAGGGAAGAGGCCAGCATATGCCACCCCTGTTTGTACCTTAATAGCATATTGGAGGGGGCAGAAATACCTAGCCAGTGCACTTCAGAAGAACCGTAACCAACAAGGAAAGGGACTGGGACCTCCTCTATACATCTGTATGGAAGAAACCAAAAACATGACAAAAGGAAGAAACAAGAAAAAGTCCCAAGCCCCCAGCCCTGAGAATATTGATCCAGGAGAGGTAAATATAAAGGAGACTGAGGGCAGCAAACATGCAGTACCAGACACGGCATCAGTGGGCATAAAGAGATATCTTCAGGACCTCATAGATGAGCTCAAAAGTGAAATATTCAATCAAGTAAAGCAAGATATAAGTAGATTAATAAATGCTAAGCACCTCTCAAGAAGACACAGACAGAAGAATGGAGGAACACAAAAAAAGGAGAGAAACATTTGATGAAGAATATAAAGAAAACATAGAATACATGAAGCAGATTCAAAAAGATTACCAGGAAATAAAAAACTCCATTGAAAGCTGGCAAAACTGCTTGAAAGAAACTAAGGATACATGATCAAAACTTGAACACAGGATTGCAATGTGTGATCATGAAAGGAAAAATTTCTTAAAAATAACAAGGAAACAGGCAGTAACAATACAAAGGCTAGAAGATGACAAGAGGACTATAACTTAAGAATAAAGAATGTGGGCCTGGGGATTTAGCTCAGTGGCATAAGCACCTGCCTTGCAAGCAGGCGGTCATGAGTTTGATCCCTGGTACGGATAAAAATGAAAAAGACAAAAAAAAAAAAAAAGAATAAAGAATGTGAAGAAGCAGGGGTACAAACAAAGGAACTACAAAGGCTATTCACAGAAATAATAAAGGAAAACTTCCCAAGCATAGGAAAAGGAAATGATATTCAGATGTATGAGGCATACAGAACTCCAGCCACCTACAACCAAAACAAAGCCACACCCAGACATATAATAATCAAGATCTCAGAAATGCAATATAAGAACAGAATTTTTTTTTGTCTTCTTACTTTTTATCAGTACCAGAGATCAAACTCACGTCTGCCTGCTTGCACAGCAGGCGCTTATGCCACTGAGCTAAATCCCCAGCCCCAAGAACAGAATATTAAAAGCCATCAGAGAAAAGAAATAGATCACCTATAAAGGAAAACCCATCAAAATCACAGCAAACTTCTAGACACAGACCATTAAATCAAGAAGAGCTTATAGCGAAGTATTCCAAGCCCTGAATGAAAATAACCTCCAGCCCAGATTGATGAACTCTGCTAAACTGTCTCTAGAAATTAATGGAGAAACAAGATATTTCCAAGACAAAGAGGAACTGGGAGAATTCACAACCACCAATCCAACCCTACAGAGAATACTGCAGGACATTCTAGAGAAAGAGAAAAGTACGGATTTCAGGAACAGTGGCAGAGAGGCCTCAATGAATGGAGCAGAAAGTGGAATGAAGAAGAAAAGCAGACAACTAATGGCAGAAAAAGAGCACAACAGAAATGAGGCAGAGAAGGTTGGCTATAATCTCTAATATAGATGGCTTGATACAACTAAAAAAGAGAGAGAGAGAAACACAGGCAGAGTAGATCAGGAGGTAGGGTCCACTGAGATGCTCTTTATAGGAAATATAATTAACCTGAAAAAGGGTTTACAGACCAAAAATCAAATATGAGAAAACAATGCTCTATGTGACAGGAAACCAGAGAGTAATAGGGGCAACTTGACCAGCACCTGCAGATAGGATGGAAAGACAGGCTTTAACTTGAGATTAAGTCCAAGAGGAAGAAAGTTCAGAACCACTTAGGCAAATAGCAGGTTGCACCCCAATCTAAAAACTGAGGGAGGTGGTGAGACCCAAAAATCCACAGTGCACCCTGGGGGAGTAAAATGGGAGGAATATTCTTAACAAAGATGGCAGAGGATATTGTTAATAGTGTACCAGGACTTAAAACCCACATTACTTACACTGCTCTGCTTAGATAGATTATATTCTGTCCCAGTTTGTCTACTTGCACTAGATCTGAAGGCACCAACAGCTATCCTCAAAATAACAGGATATAGTACAGTAATCATCCTTAATTTCCTATTAACTTAATCTGAAGCCCTGTATAACTTACACTGTTTTACCATGACTGACCTTAGTTAAATCTGGTTTGTTTGATTGCTGTTTGTTATCAACAGATTTTATTCAAAACTGATATGATTGATAGTGTCAAGTCTGAGAGTATGGGCAACTACATTGAAGATGACAAGATTCACTATGATACTCATTCTGGTTTGATTATTACCTGTTCTTGAGGTTTTATACTATCTACAAATTTTTGTTTTTATTAATATTGTTATGTACAGCTATATTCAATTATACTCTGTGTGATGATATGGACAATTCTGTTGAAGATAATAAGAGACAACACAGTAACCATGGTAGAATACCTTGTACAGTGATTTTATGTAACTTTTTCGTGTGTTTATAGGAAAATGCTTTGTTTTGTCTTGCTCTGTTTTGTTTCTCCCTCTAATATACAAAGGATAGAAACATATGTTGAGACTCATGCATGTGTAGAATCTATAAACAGTTTACGAGAACTGATCTTACGACATATGACAAAATGAACAAATACTTTGAAGAAAAAGAGACTACAGAACCCAGTGCTGATCCCATAGTGTCATGATGTGAAAGCCAGCAACACTATTATTCTTTGTTCAGAGTGATTTTAGCCTGCTTTGGTTTGTTTAATCTTAACATAAATGAAGGTATGGATAAATGCATGTATGTCTAAGTGTATAGGATTGATAACCATATTACTAAGTTTTTGTTGGATAGCTGAACAGAACTGTTTGCAGTCTCACTGTTTGAATCCTTTGTATGCTTCATTTTTATAACTTGAACAACTCTTTGTAAGAGGACAATATGTAATTATCACCTAGTGATTTCTTACTGTTTATTTTTTCTTTGAAAGTATGCATTATTTCTACTCTTTTTCTGTTTTGTTTAGTCTTTCTTTAAATAAAATTTAAAAAACAAAGAAAATGTTTTACCATGAAGAGACATACATTAGCTTTGAAGTAATTCTTACCAAAACAAAAGCCAAATCCAAATCTAATTAAAGCTGTAGAATTGTACAGGAAACGAGGAAGAAATTAGATAAAGCATGAAGAAACAACAAGGCAAATCCTTAATGTGGCACATTCTAAAACTGTCCTTGTCTCCTCAAAACTTCTGTGAGCTGAAATAAAGCAGGCTGTGCTGGACAGTTATCTGTCCCACACAGTCAAGCAGGAACCCAGGCTTCTCCAGCTGTGAAGCTGCCATTGTCATCTGGTCAAAGCCACCTATGAAAAGGAAGGGGTAAAGGATCAGCAGGATGGCTTTTAACAGGCATATTGTTCTTTCAAGAGAGCTGGGAAGCCAGGCTTCATGTTTCATGCCTGTAATCTCAGCACAGGAGATGGCGAGGCCAGGAGCATGGCCATGAGTTTGAGGCCAGTCTGGGCTACATAGTGAGTTCAAGGCCAGTCGGGGTTATATAGGGGAACTTTTTGGGTTTTGTCTCAAAAAAAAAAAAAAAAAAAAAAACAAATACAGAGAGAGAGAGAGAGAGAGGATTGCAAGTTCAAGTATAGCCTGGACAATTCAGCAATTTATCAAGACTCTTGTCTCTTCATATAACAAAGCTGTTGAAAAAAAAAAAAAAAGACTCTGTCTCAAAATATAGACTAGGCATGGTGGTGCATGCCTGTCATCCTAGCTACTTGGGAGACCAAGACAAGAGGATTGCTTCCAGTTTGAGGCTGGCCTGGGCTACATACCAAGACCCTGTCTCTGGGCTAGGTGTGGTGGCATATGCACTTGGGAGGCAGAAAGGTCGCTGTGAGTTTGAGGTCAGCCAGGGCTACATTAGGGAGTCCAAGGCTTTTCACTACATAGTGAGACCCTGCCTCATTTAAAAAAAAAAAAAAAAAAAAAAAGATGCTGTTTCAAAAATAAAATTTTTAAATTTTAAAACGAATAAAAAAGAAAAAGGACCACAGATGTAGCTCAGTATGAAGGCCTTGGTTTCAATTCCCAATACAAGGAATGGGGCTTGGCTGTAATCTTGGGAATGCAAGGAAAGGGGTTTGAAGGGTGCACAGGCCTTCTCTCCCCAGTGCACTGCTTCCCTTGGCCTCTGCTAGGTGACACTGAGCCACATACCCAGTCCCACACGGTTTGTTGGTGTGTACTGGGCCAGCAGCCCTGAGTCCTCCTTTCTCCCCTCTTCCTGCACATCCCATCAGCCTCCAAGCACCAGCTTCCCACCCTCTGTATCTCTCGAAAGAGCCATCGCCTCCCTGGCAGCACAGGCCAGCACTTTGGGCTGCAGCTTCCCACCTGGTGGCTCCTGCCAAGCTGCTCTTGAGGGTTGCAGTCTCAAGTGTGACTGCAAGGGAGTGCACAGATAAAAGGGCGAGGTAATGTCACATGAGGTTGGGAGCCATGGGGAAGTACCGGTTGAGATGATAGGAGAAACTGCTGGGGTGGGAGGAGGAACCGCTCTGTCCCCAGCAGGCGAGGAAGGCTGCACCATTGTAGGAAACTGCAAGAGGCTGTATTATCCAAAGGCATCCAGAAAAACAGTATTTCCTTTTCACATGCTGGTTCAGAGCCCTGCCACTCCCCTGTTAAGTGGTAGAGTCTATGTTCCTTATCTTAAATTTGGGCAGAGCTTTGGTTTTCTCAACCAAGAGAATGCAACAGAAATGATGCTATCTGACTTCCAAGACAAGGTTGGTCTTTGGTAATGTGGATTTAACCCAACGACCTTGTGACTTTCCAGCTCTTTTTATTATTTTTATTTTAAGGTAACTCCTCACTAAGTCATTAAGTTGCCCAGGCTAAACCAGAACTTGCAATCCTCCTGCCTCAGTCTCCCAGAGTGCTGAATTATAAGTATGTGCCACCATGTCCAGCTCCCCAGGTTAGGTCATCCAAAGCAAAATAGCTTCCACCTCTCTCTTTTGGGGTACTTTCCCAGGAATCCACATGTAGGACGACCAAAGCCCCTGACTTAGCTCACAGACAGCTGTCAGCACCAACTTGCCTACAAATCCTTATTTCTCTTACTTGCCTCCAGCTGACACTGCATGAACTAAAATTAGCCTCCCATCTAGCCCTACCCAAAAGACATATATAGATGATCAAGACAGTGACTGCTATTTAAAGTCACTGAGTTTTGATGTGTTTTAATATGTGTGTTTTGACATGGAGAAAGAATAGTGGAGCGGGGAGGTCTAATTACAAAGGATCCAGGCATAAGAGATTTTCACGGAACATTTAAGCCACGGAGCATTTTAGCCATGGCTGTAAGATAGGAACAAGCTTGGCATGCAGAAGGAAGTGAAGAGGACACATGGCAGTAGGTCATGCACTGAGGACCCAGACTGTGGCCACAGCATGTGGAGGCTCACGGGTAAATAGTCAGAAGTCCAAAATGCACCGAAGTTCCAGGAGCCTTTAGAGCAGTGATGGCAAACCTTTAAGAGCTTTCAGTGATAACAAACAGCCTGTGGTCTCATGCACGTCACAGGTTAGCCACAGGTAGTTTAGAGCATGGGAGGCAGAGGAATATTCGTATTTGGCTTCTTTTTTCCTTTTGTGAGGTGCTGGAGTTTGAGTGCAGAGCTTTTGCACTAACCCACCACCCCACTAGGAGTTCCTTATGTTTTGAGACACTATTACACACAGTAACTACATAAATTACCCAAGTTGGATCATACCACAGTAGTGTATGAACACCCACGTTTACAGGGGCACAGTTAGTAATGTTCATCAATTGGTGAATGGATAAAGATGTGTTTTTTTAATACAATGGAATATGATTCTACAATAAAGAAGGATAAGTTTGAGACATTTCTAGGTAAAGGATGCACCTTGAGACCATACTCCTAAGTGAAATAATTAGACACACTATAAATACCACATTGTAGGCTGGGGATTCAGCTCAGTGGCACAAGCACCTACCTGGCAAGTGCAAGGCCATGAATTCAATCCCTGTTTCCAGAATTGAGCAATACGTAAATACTGCATTGTTTCTCTGGTGTGAGAAACTAAAAGTGTAAATAAGGACCAAAGTGTACAATAAATATTGTGAAATAGAAAAAAAATATTCAACTGGGGAGAGAAATGAGGAAGGAGGAGGGGAAAGGAAACAAGGGAAAAGTAAAAAAAAAATAGAAAAGAAGGAAACATGGAAACAAAGCTTTTATAAATAAGAAGGGGGAGAGGGGTTGATGAGCAAGAAGAGAAACAAGTAATGTCATTACAGGCGCAAATTCTCTATGATGAATATGATCATTATATACATCTAAAATGTACCAGTAAAGTGGGATTATAAAAAAAGAAAGAAAGAAAAAATAAATTGCCCAGGCTGGTTTGGACTTGTGATCCTCCAAGGATGTTAGTATTACACGTGTATACTACACCTGGCTGGTGTTTGGCTTCTTGTCTTATTTGTTTTGTTTCGGTTTGATATTTGATTTCATTTTTTTTTTTCTTTTAGACAGGGCCTCTCTATGTAGTTCAGACTTGGCCTTGAACTCACCATGTAAATCATGTTGGCCTCAATGACAACGACAATGAGGTTGTGGCAATCCTCTTGCCTCAACCTCCCGACTGCTGGGATTATGGGCGTGCACGACCATACCTGGCCTGTATTTGATTTCTAACAAGAGAGCTCTAACTGCTGCAAGAATGGCCCATAGCAGAGAAGAAGCAAGCAGACTCCAATAGCCAGTCTGGAGAAGAACCTCCAGGTGGTCAAAATGGAGGAGCCGGGCCTGGTGCTTTGGAAAGAATAGCCACAGAGATTTGGAAGAAAGAACTGTGAACTTCGGCAGGCAGAAGCAGCTTCTGGACCTCCTATGGAGGGAGGTCTGCCATGGCTCAAGCCTACAGGAAGCTGCACCACTCCTTTCCCTTCGTCCATAGCATGAAGCCCCAAAGTTCAGGTGGAAACTTCCTTCTCCCCTGGTCCGAAGGAGGGGTCGTTCACCTACTCCAGCTTCATGAGGACAATTTCATAGGTTGCAACATATTCCTACTCCCCACAGTGAAGGTGTCATCATGTACTGCGAACATGTGCTAATAAAATAAGAATTAAAAATGTCTCCTAGCCTGGTGAGCAGAGGGAAGCAGGGTATCCAGCCAAGCTCCAGCAGGGCAAAGATAAGCCTCTGTGACAACAGGGCTGGAGCACTCGGTGACCTGGTAACCCTCTGATGAGGCCCGCTCACAGCCACAATTCTGCTGATCTTCCTCTGCCTTATGTTCCAAGTTTGTTTTCACTTTCCTCCCTGCCATGTCTTCTGAGGACCCACAGTATTTCCTACCCAAGTAAGACGTCTCCCCACCCTCCCCTAAATCATGGCAAAGGCTCTCAGTGTAACTATAAGTGATGAAATAGCCAACAACGACTTCTACCCTGGTAGTACTTCATTCATTCATTCATTCATTCATTCATTGTTTATGAGCTCCTACCATCGGGGTCAATCAACCTAGACACTTTAGGTCCTGGACCTGGAAGGGTTATGTAGCTGGGTCACCGCTGGTCACACTATGTCTGCCATTTTCAATTTTCAGAATGTGGAGTGTAATCTTGCTGCTTATATAGGTACCTGTGCTTATATCCTATCCCTGGCACGCAGTATCCTGTGGATTACTGGGGATATTTTGGAAGTGTGTCAGAGTTGGTGACTGAAAGAGTCCCTTGTGTTGTAATATGCTGTATAGTGATGGCCTTCAGCATCCTCCTCATACAGTAGCTTGGAGAAATGCCAGCATTCGATGCCAGCGGACTGCAGCATGAAGATGGACTTACCTGCAGGAAGTAATGGAAAGCATGGTTAACCCTTTTATCTATGAACACTGGGTAAAATAAATTTCCAGGTGCTGTTCTCTATTTTTATGCTACCGGGCCAATGCTCTATATTAATAATTAAAATATAAGTATTTAATTTGGAAAGAGTTCCATAGTCGTTAGCAGTTAACCTCAGAACTGTCACTACAATATTACATTCTTCAAATGTTACTGTGTCATGTCAGATACCAAATTTTAGTAAGGTATCTTTAGGCAAGAAAATCAGTAAATTATCTAAGTTTCTTTCATAATGATTTGGAATCTTACTGTTTATAGAATGATCCTTTTTTGGACTTTTCTTATTAAGAAAAAGTTGCTTTTTTATTAAGAAAAAGTAGGTTTTATTTTGTGTGGGTGTACATTCATATTAACAACCATTTTCATCATTAACCAGAGTACCTCTACTTTTAGCAAACTCCGTAATTCATTACAGGTGATTGAAATATTTATGCAATTGCTGAAGGAGAAAGATAAACGAGATGTGCCTTAAAAGTGGTACGGGGAAAATGTATGTTTAACAGAAGAGAGTTTAGACTTCCCAGCCGACATCGTAGCCTCTAACTTGTCCGGCTAAGCAGACACAAGCTGTCAGTAAGAAGCTGAGCCTCTAGTGTCATTCTCTGAAAACAGCAGCACTTTCTGAATGAGAGAGCAAAACAGGACAAATTTGTTTTCCACTCTTTATAATGTCAAGTCTTCAAAACAGAACATCCTTTAATTGCCCCGTGTTGTAGTCAGGGATTGCAAGAAGAACAATTACATGTAGGATGCAGAATTTATAGTGCTATTTTATGATGGTCATCAAAGAAAGTGCAGGAAATCTGTCCAAACACTAAACACCTAGAAAATTCAGCCAAGGACCTGGATCCCACAGTAATGTCCTACATGAGTCCCAGTGAAGATCTAGAGTCCATGACAAGGCCTCCCATGAGTCCAACTGGAGGTCTAGAGCCTATGACAAAGACTCATGAAAGACTGTGGGGTTTTGCTTTTGTTTTTTGTACCGGGGATCAAACTGACCTTGCATTTACCAGGCGAGCACTTGAGCCACTGAGCTAAATTCCCAGCCCCATGCAAGATTGTTTTACAGATCTGTACCTTTAGGTAGACTCAAAAAGGTCAGTGGTAGAAGCTAGAAAGGCTATGCCAGCCAGGTGAAGGATCTGTGCTAGTTGGATGAGGATTCTACACTGGAGCCAAGAAATAACACTCAAAATAAGGACCAGGGCTGCCCTGAAAAGTACCACAGCCATCCTCAGCGATCGTGAGGTCCCAAACTCTTCTGATGATGAGAACAGTCAAGTACATGCCAGGAAGACAGCTTGATGAGCTTCTCTTGGAGATTAAACAGCACATATCTTCCCCTCCAGAGCCAGAAAGCAATGCTCAATGTAAGAAGCAGAGCTCCTTCAAAGTGAACGACAGCCACTCTCACCAACAAGGTCCTGAGCTCCTCCAGTGATAATAACCAAATTCATATCCGGGAAGCCAGCATGACAAGCTTCTCCAGGAGAACCAATGGCTCCAAACAATGACACTTAGGAGAACCCACAATGCCTCACTCATCCCTTCCACATCTCCTTTTGTGTTGGCTACCTTCCTCAGGCACTCAGCACCATGCTGATTTACTTCACTTGATGTTAAGTTGACCACCAGTTTTTAATCCATAACACCCCCAAATAAAATAAATTTTTGTTTTATTTATTTATTTATTTTCTTTTTTGGGTAAGAGGGTTTTGGGGATGGGGTGTGCCAGTAATCAAATTCACAGCCTTACACTTGTCAGGCAGGAACTGTACCATTGAGCTATATTCCTGGCCCTTAATTTTTAAAAGGACCCTTTAAAACTAGTTTTGTTATCAGTTTGAGCTGGAATCTCTCATGTGACTTTGGGTGGTAAACAAGCCTCAGGTCTATGTGTGACGGCATATACATCTCTGAGCTTCTTTTATTATTATTGTCTGCTTTTTGTTTTTGAGACAGGGTCTTGCTATGCAATTTAGGATGGCCTTGAGCTCACTTTGTAGCCCAGTCCAGTCTTGAACTTTTAACAATCCTGCCTCAGTCTCCTCGAGTGCTGGGATCACAGGTGTGAGCCACCACACCCAGTGTGTCTGAGTTTTGATAGGTAAGACCCAGTAGTTTTTCATCTAGACAAGAGAAATCCTAAGAATGTGACTTCTGACTTTCATAGTACAGTTGTTACAAATTTATTATTGTTGTTGGTTTTTTTTTTACTAGAAATCAAACTCAGAACCTTGTGCTATACCAGGCAGAGACTTGTGCCACTGAGCTATATCCCCAGCCCTAATATTTCTTAAGATTTAACTGAAATTCAGTTTCTATTTCAAAGCTAAGAGAAAATTAAACCTTAGCTAAAAATTAAACATTACAGGTAGTATTTACTGCATACTATTGTTCTCAAAGTTCTTATGAAGATAAAAAAAAAAGCCTACTCTTCAATTTTCAAGTTCCTCATTTCAAGAAAAGTTTCCAACCACTCTACGTGAGATTAAAAATTCTGTGACAGCCAAGCAGTTTATCAAAAACCTGTCTCAAACAATTAATTACCATTCCTGCATCCCCAAAATTATTCAGCAGCCAACCTGAGATCCTGATTTCGTATGGAAAGATCTGTGGATGTGTGAAAGTGACTCATGGGATATGCTTCCAAAGCACCTGGAGAGGACAGTCCAAAGAAACTTGGAGATAGGGCCCTGGAGGAGCATTAGGGAGAGCAGGAGGGAACTCCTGAACAGTGAGGCCCACAGCTGCACCCTCAGGGGGACCCCAGACAGGCAGGTTCATTGGACAGGTGCTGCTCTTCTCTTCCCCTCCCACAAGTATTCTTCTGCCCTCAGAGAGCAGAAGCTTGCTGTGCCCACCTAGAGGAAGACCCTAATCAAAAACCTCAGACAGCATTTAGAAAATGGCGACTTTCTTTGGTGGAGAGAACATAGCCAAACTCTGGGTTTTGGTTTTAATACTTTGGTGAAGAAGCTGCGTGACATTAAGCAGACATCCTCCAGGAATTTCCATTTTCAGAGGATACATTTAAGTTACCTGGTCTGGACTCAAAGCTGGAGTCTTCCAGATGCCTGCTCTAGTTCAGCTCGGCCTTGCTCTTCCATCATTTATACAGCAGTGAAAATCCATCTTCACAGAAACCTTGGCATCAGCATGTAGTTCCTTCTACGTGAAGAGGCAGGCAAACATCTGCCTGTGTGTGATGCCACCGAAGGGAAATGTACGGGGTGAAATGACTCAAACCAGGTAGTGAGACTGCCTGGTAGGAAGAGGGGCAGGGCGTGAGTTTCTTTTAAGTTATTTCAGCATTGTTGGCATATTTTCTACATAATGGCAATACAGTATTTAGCAGAGTTTTGTTTTGTTTTGTTTTGTTTTGTTTTGTTTTTGAGGCAGGGGCCACTTTATATTTCAGGCCACCCTTGAACTTCCTATGTAGCCTGGGCTGGCCTTGAACTCCTGGCAACCCTCGGGCCTCAGCCTCCCAAGTGCTAAGATTACTGGTGCGTGCCACCATTCCTGGCTTAATGATAATATTTAAATACAAATTTAAAGCTACACAATAGATTTGGGAAGCAAAAATTCTAAGCAAGTGCTCTAATACTGAGCTACACCCTCAACCCACAATTGTGTACGTGTGTGTGTATGTGTGTGTGTGTGTGTGTGATACTAGTGGCTGAAGCAGGACCTTTGCACTGAGCTACATCCCCAACTTTTCTTTTTTTATTTTGAGATGAGGTTTTACTAACTTCCTAAATTTCCCAAGCTTGTCTGGAACTTATGATCCTTCTGTCTCATTCTCTTAGAATATTGGAATTACAGCCATGATTACCACATGTAACCTGACAATTCTTATCCACTATCTAAGCTTATACAAAACAGCAAAATGTGAAAACCCATCCACCTACTTTACCTCCTAATGCTTTCTAGCCTGCTGTTACAGGCCAGGCACAAATCCCTGTCGAGGTGAATTGCTGAGAAGTCTCTCAGAAACATCCAAAAACCATGGGGCAAAAAGGACTAGGTACAGTACAGAGGTGTTGAGCCATCACACATTGGCCTCAGAGACCTCGGCAAGCCCTCAGGGGCCTCTGAAGCTAGGATAGCCCTTACAACTGTCCCCAAACTAGTCAGAGGAGACAGATATCCATACTCCAGGATACTGTGAAAAGCTATTTGCATCATGGAAAGCTGTTATTTTGTTTTCTTTTAAAACAAAAGACGTTTTTGCTTTGTTTTGGGTTTTTTGGTGTCAGAAATCGAACTCATGACCTGGAACTTGCCAGGCAGGTACTTATGCCCCTGAGCTAAATCCCCAGTGACAAAAGATGTGAATGCATGAGTTTTTTCTAAGCTAAAACCTCAGTATTCCGATTTAATTTCAGGGTTGGCACTTTGTGATAAATAAGTGGGTTTGGGGTTGCAGTTTGGGGACTCAGTCTCTCAAAGGTTCATCATCACTGGTGAACCTTTTTAACTTCAAAAGAATTGTAAGCTAGGCACAGTGGCCACCACACACCCAGTAAGAGTGAGATTCTATTCAAGCAAACAAACAAACAAATACCTTTACCATTTTCATAATATAAAAAAAGTTTTTCAAACCAGATATGATGGTACCCATCTATAATCCTAGCACGAGGGGCTGAGACAGGAGGACTGCAGTCAGTCTGGGCTACATAATGAGTTCAAGGATAGTCGAAAATACATAGCAAAACCTATCTATAAAAAAATTTTTTATCTTGGCCTTGAATCAAAGCTGGCAACTTCCTGATGCTGTTGGTTTCAAGCAGGTGCCTGAAGAGATGTCTTTCTATGGACTGTTGGCCATTTCAGAACTTGGGCAGTGAAATGGTCAATTCATTAGAAAGAAACAGCTTGAAGCAGCACCTGCCCCCTCTGGTGAGCGGCTGTGAGCGTGGCAGGCTCGAATGGCCCAGCACAGGTGCCACAGGTATTTACTGGGACCCAAGCCATGCTGGGACCTGAAGCACCGGGAAACCAAGCAACCCCTCCCCCCCACACACACCTGTTTTGTTTTGTTGAACTTCAATGTATATGGAACTATGGACAGCTATTTTGAAGATAATAGGAGACTCTACAATAGCCATTAGTGACTTCCCTATTGTCTGGTTTTGAAGACCTAAAACGCCTTCCTCATTCAGTTTGGATCACTTTTATACTATGTTGTTTTATATGAATTCTCTGTGTATGAAGACATGGACAACTATTTGGAAGAAAACAAGAAACAATATGATAGATAGTGAAGATCTCAGGTTGTCTAGCTTTGAAATACATATCTCTTACATTGTTTTCTTATGTCCTATTTTGTTCTGTTATGTTGTGTTTAATTTTACCCCCTTTAAAATAAAAAAAAAATTCAAAAAAAATTTTATCCTGGTGTGGTGGCACACATCTATAATCCCAGCTCTTGGGAGGCTGAGGCAGAAAGATCACCAAGTTCTAACTCAGCTTGGCAATTTAGCAAGACACTGTCTCTAAAAATCTTGAAAAAGACTGAAGTCCAGTGCATACACGCCTATCATCCTAGCTCTCTGGGAAGTTGCAGGAATAGGATTACAGTCTCTAGCCTAGCTTGGGCAAATTATCAAGATCCAGTCTCAAAATAAAATATAAAAAAGACTAAGGCTGACACGTGGTGGGAAAACCCTGTGTGAAGTCCCCAGAAGCACAAAAAGAATAAATAATTAAATGAGTAAGATTCGTGTGAGGTGAGGCCAGCCTGAAATGCATAGTGAGACCCTGTCTCAAAACAAACAAACATGAAAACTAAATACGTAAAAATAAATGTTAAAAAGAGCATAAATCATGGGACTAGAAATGTAGCTCAGTGCAAAGTCCCTGGGTTTAGTCTGCAGTACGGGCAGAAAAGGGAGTGGCTGCAGGGCTGGGAATGAGCTCGGGGGTAGAATGTAGTAAGAGCGGTACCATTTATCTTGGAATGGCCAAGGTCCCCAGAATTTGCACCAGGAGGCTGCCCCTCTTTACATGCCTGGTTCTTCTACCACGATAGAGAGCACTGTACGTGCTTAGAGTTGATGGCAAATCCCTGCATTCCCGTAGTCAAATCTGATTGCCCCCACCTCCAAGGAAGTGAACAAAAGGCATTTAAAAATCCAAAATAGTTGATACAATTGATATATTTTTATTATTTTATTTTTTATTTAAAAAAACAAAATAAAAGTGCCACAGAATTTTAAAACAAAATAATAGGAGATTAACACTGGTTAATATATTACATATTGTTATTTTCAAAGTAGTTGTTCAGATTAAAAATTATAGGCATAAAAAATGATCAAACAATTGAACAATGAAAGCACAAACTGGCTTTGTTTGATGAACTACAGATTAGTAGTGTAGTAGTTATCTATTATGTTTATCCATATAGATAGATAGATAGATAGATAGATAGATAGATAGATAATCTTTTCCCTTCTTTCTTTTCTCCTAGTATATTTTATTTTGAACGCATTATGATAATCCCCCTCACTGGGGCCATTGCACCTGGGCCTTGGCGCAGAGCTGTATCACCAGTCCTTTTTAAGTCGAGATCTTGCTACACTGTCTTGAGGTAGGTTTCCAGTTCAAAATTCCCCTGCCTCAGCCTCCTGCGTAGCTGGCAGTACAGTGCTGTACCTTGCTCTGTGTGTGTGTGTGTGTGTGTGTGTGTGTGTGTGTGTGTGTGTTGTACTGGAACTGAACCCAGGTACCTTCACACTGAACTATATCCCCAGGCCTTTTTATTTTTCATTTTGAGGCAGGGTCTTACTAAATTTCTCAGACTGGCATTGAATTTGTGATTCTCATGCCTCAGCCTCCCTGAGTGCTGGGGTTACAGTCAGATAGCACCCTGCTGCCTTCAACGCTCATCACAGTATTATGGAAAACTAACCTTCGTGCGTGCTTATTTATAACTCCTGAGCACTAGCTACCACATCAGTTAATACAGGAATCTGCCCTTTCATTAAGGAACTGCAAATGTCCTTGGCAGTGTTGCCAACAGAAACTTCCTCTGGCTGCCACTCTGTGGCCTGACAAAAGCTTGGCCAATCAAACACTTCCCCCCAGGGCTTTGCAATTTCAGCAAACTGAAAGTCGTGGGGTGGCCTTTGGTCTCAGAGGACTAAGACTGACTTAGAGCCCTGGGATCAAAGGGAAGTTACTCCCGTGCAGTTGACTCAGCAAGGAGCACCGGAATTCAGCTCCTTCATTAAATTAACCACTGACTCAGCATGCAGAGTGCGTCAGATGCCATGCTAGACGCTCACATGTGTTCATTTCATTTCAGAGATGAGGATAGATTCAAAAACTTTCGAGAAGCTGAGCGTGGTGGTACATGCCTGAGTCCCAGCTCTCGGGAAGTTGAGGCAGATTCTTTAGTGAGTTATTTTATTTTATTTGTTTGTTTGGCTGTTTAGTTATTATTTAGTTATTTTGAGACAAGGGCTTGCTAGGGAGCCCAGGCTAACTTCAAACTCAAAGGTTCTCCGGCCTCAGCCCAAGTGCTGCTAGTACAAGCACTCTTATGCTGAACTCCTTTGGTCATTTAAACTTCCATTTCTGTCTCTGTGAAATTGTAATCTCTTGCTTAAAAGGGTTATTAGAAAGATTATCGAGGGCAACTCACTCAGGATCCCTTGTGTCTCTCTCAGACAGAAGCTTTCTTTCCCTCAATAAATATCTCTGCTTTCAAAAAAGATTATCAGTGACAAATACACAGGCCACTGTAACACAGGCCTGTAATCCCAGCATTCTGGAAGGCTGAGGCAGGAGGATTGCAAGTCTGAATCCATTCAAGGCCAATTAAAACATCAAAAATAGCCAGGGGACATAGTTCAGTGTAAAGGTCCTAAACTCAACCCCTAGTACAGGAGAGAAAAAGAAGGTGGAATGTAACGAGTGCTTAGCATGGGACATGGTAGCTCCAATAAATGGTGCTTATTGGTTTTGGCCAAAGTCATTCTTCTACAGAGAGGTCTTGTCTCACACTGGGAAGAATCAGCCACCCCTGCACTCCCCTGCAACGTCCACAGGAAGCATCGAGCACCCATTTCTCAGGGATCTTCCTTCTCTGAGCGCAGCTCACACTCCATGTGATCTTCTTACTGCGCTGCCAAACCACATGACTTGCATTAACTCACAGGAGTGTTAAGCCCCACATTGTTCGATGTTTCACAATCCGTTGCCAAACTGACCTCATTTCCTGCCAAGCTAACCTCATTTCCGCTCTTGATAGGGTTACTAAACTGGAGGGGTTCCAAGAGTACTGCAGCCGTCGGCTATCTGGATTCTGCAAGGGAGCTGGTGAGGTTCAGCGTTTCTCTCTGTGGCTGGGAGCAAAGTGAGAAACTGGACATTAAGCAGGAGTCCTAACAGGCTGAATGATTCCTCCTAAAACCCTTCCATGGTATTGAGACGTTTGGTTGTGGAAATTAAGCAAGGAGAGAGAGGTGAACCTGGAAATGAAAAGTGGTGTGGTCAGGAAAATCGTCTTCCAAGAGCTAGAGGAGGAAGCCCAGTCACCCTCCATTCAGCAGCTATTTACTGAGTGCCTGCCTGCAAGGCTCAGGCACTGTCCAAGGCTCTGAGGGGAGGAGAAAATAAAACTCCTGTGTTTTTTGGAGCTTACATTCTAATGATGGGAGTAGGGAAGCAACAAACATATATATCTTCTGAATAATTTTTAAAACTGGCATTAGAGAGAAAATATCATGAATGCCAGGTGTAGAGCATGCCTATAGTTCCAGCCACTCAGGAGGCTGAGACAGTAGGATGATTTGAGCCTGGGTTTTTGGCACCAGCCTGCATAACATGGTAAGACTATCTCAAAACAAACAAACAAGAGAAGACTGGTGTAGTCAGTCAGGCCTATAATTTTAGCACTCAGGACCTGAGGCAGGAGGATCGCTGTGAGTTCAAGGCCAGTGAAAACCTGTCTCAAAAAACCCAAAAATAGAGCTGGGTGTGGTCACTCACGCCTGTAGTCCCAGCACTCTGGAAACTGAGGTGGGAGGATTGTTGCGAGTTCGAGACCAGCCTGGGCTACAAAGTGAGCTCAAGGCCAGCCTGAACTGCATAGTGAGACCCCGTCTCAAAAGGACAAAAAAAAAAAAAAAAAAAAAAAAAAAATAGATTTAAAAGGAAAAAAAAAAAAGAGTGAAAGCAAGCAAGCAACAAATAAAACCAACTGGTTGTGGTGGCACAGCCCTATAATTCCAGCACTCTGGGAGCTGAGACAAGAGGATCCCAAGATAAAGCCCGACCTGGGCAACTTAGTGAGATCCTGCCTCAAAATAAAACACACAAAGGGCTGAAGATGTATGCAAAGGCTATGTCTGGGCTCAATCCCCTGTACACAAAAGACGGGTAGGTAAGAAGGAAAGGAGGAAAGAAAGAAGGGGGGGCTGAGGGTTTAGCTCAGTGGCATAAACGCCTGCCTTGCAAGCAGGCAGTCGTGAGTTCGATCCCCGGTACCGATAAAAAGGAAAAAGACAAAAAAAAAAAAGAAAGAAAAGAAAAAAAGAAGAAGAGAGGGAGGGAAACAAAAAGGGAAGGAAGAGAGCAAGAGAAAACAGCATGACAGAGGCAGGGAGGAAGCTGTTAAGTGGGGCCGCTGGTGAGCCCACACAGAGCTGGGATGTGGAGGTTAAGAGGCAGCTGTGGGAACTTCCAGGTCACAACAGCAGGCAGAAGAAGCAAAAGCACAGCTCTGAAGGTGTGCTTGCGTGTGTCTAGAAAGGAAAGCAGAGCCTCGAAGCTGAAATGAAGTGACAGAGACAGAGGGCAGGAGTAGGCCCCCTCATGAAGAGCCTCCCCTGGCATGCCCCAGGGAGCCCCACATGGCCCCTCTGTGTCCCCTCGGTGCTCAGGTCAGCAGAGATGGGACACTGGACAGCCCAGCTGCTCTGTCCACTAGCATTGCCTCGGCCCACAAAACTCTCCATCTGTCAACCCCAGTGTGCAGACTGATGTATTGACAGAGCAGGCACCTAAAAAGCCGGCCAGGAGGAGGCAGAACACACGCGTATTGGACGGGAAGGCTCAGTATCACAAAGATATCAGTTCCCAATCAGCTGATGTGTGAATTTAACCCAGTCAGAGACAAAACGTCATTTACTTTTTTCCTTTTGAACCCAGGGCCTTGTGTGTGTTAGGCGAGTGCTCTTACCACTGAGATCCATCCCAAATCCTAATTGTTTTAAACTGGATAATCCCCCCCGCCCCGTCCATTCTATTTCAAATAGAAAAAAAAAAACTGAAATAACTTTTTTTTGGTACTGGGGATCGAACTCACGACCTCCTGTACTTGCCAAGCAAGTGTTTATGCCACTGAGCTAAATCCCCAACCTTGATTCTTATCAGATTTTATTCATACATTTTGGATATACATAGTGATCACATTGATCATAGAGAATTTGAACCTGTACACATGCTGTAAATTCTTATTTACTTATTTGTTCCCGTTCCTACCCTCCCTAAGCAGGGTGCACACTTGTCCCAGGCTCTTCCCTCCTGGCTTCTCTCTCTGCTTCCTGGTGACCATGCAGAGAGCAGCTTTCCTCCAATATTCCTTCCACCACACTCTTTCTACCTTGGAGCCAGTTGACTGAACTCACTGAAACTGTGAGCCAAGCCAGGCATGGTGGCACAGCCCTGTAATCTCAGCACTTGAGAGGCTGAGGCAGGAGGACTGCTGTGAATTCAAGGCCAACCTGGGCTACATAGTGAGTTCAGCTTGCACTATGAAGCAAAATCCTGTCTCCAAATACCCCCACTCCACCCTATCCCACCCCCAAAAAACAACTACTATGAGCCAAAACAAACCTCTCCTTCTTTAAATCACCTCCTTTAAATCTTACCCCAGTGACAAGAATGCTAATATAGAAAATTAGTGCCAGGAGTATTTGTGGGATCATTGTTGTAATTTATCTGCCTGCATGGTTTAGAAGCCTTGGAACTGATTTGCAGGAGGAGTTTGGAAAGGTTTGGAGATGCCAGCTGGAGAAGCTCTAGAATGCTGTGAGGAGTGGTTGATGATCAACACTGGCCAGAGCTCAGAAGGGCAAAATGCTGGTGGAATTGCAGACAGTAAAAGCCAGAAAAAGTTTCACTTGGGAACAAGGACTACACTGGCGGTTAGACTAGAGGCCGTATGTATTATTGTCTGACAGAAAATCTATCTACAACCTCAGCCTTTCTTATTATTATACTTATTATTATGTATTACTTACTTTTTATTTGCTAAATTGCTCTGGCTGGTTTCAAACTTTCAATTCTGCTTCAATCTCCCAAAATGCTGGGGTCACAGGCATGCACCATCATGCTGGCTCACAAACTTTTTATTTTATTTTATTTTTTGTTACCTGAAATCAAACTCAGAATCTCGTACTTACGAGGCAGGCACTGTGCCACTAATATCCCCAGTCCTCACAAACCCCTTCTTTTCCTTCAAAAGGAAAAGAAGCCAGAGATTTAGCTCAGTGGTATAAGCACCTTCCTGATAAGCATGAGTTCGATTCCCAGTACCAAAAAAAGAAAAAGAAACTTTTTTGAGACAGAGTCTTACTGTGTAGTTCAGGCTGGCCTTGAACTCACTGTGTAGCCCACAGTGGCCTCAAATTCACATGGATCCTCTTACTTCAGCTTTTCAAGTGCTGGGATTATGGATATGCATTGATATGCTTGGTTAAAATTTTCCATTAAAAAAATAAAATTTTCTATTTTAAGATAATGTCTTGGTAAATTGCTAAATAAATATAAATAAATAAATATATTGCCCAGACTTGACTCGAACCTGCAATCCCTTTGCCTCAGCATCCCACAGTGCTGGAATTACAGATGTATACTACTGTGCTTGGCTAAAACAGTATTTTTAAATTTTTATTCTTTTTTTATTTTAAAAATATTTTAAGTCAGTGGGAAAAGGTAGATTATTCCAGAAAAGACAAGACTGGGGTATGGCCCAGGGTAGAGCCTTGCTTAGTATGCATAAATCTCTAGGCTCAATCTCCAGCAGCACAGAAAAAAATAGATGAGGTACTGAAACCAGGTGTCACAGCACAGGCCCGTAATCTTAGCGTTCAGCAGGCTGAGACAAGAGGATTGTAAGTTCACCCCCGGGCTGGACTCCATAGGGAGACCCTGTCTCAAATACACACAAAAAAGATGCTGAGAAACTTGAAAGCCAGATTCTCTCACTATCCCACACTTTATAGTGAAACAATTTCCAAATGGAAGAAAGATTGAAACGTAAAACTTGGGAGGCCGAGGCAGAAAGATAGCTGTTTAGATCAGCCCAGGCACCTTAGTGACTCAGTAAAACTTTGCCTTAAAAAAATTTAAAAGGGAAAAAAGAGGATTGGAGAGACATGGCTGAGTCTGAAGGCCCTGGACTCAATTCTCAGCACTTAAAAAAAGGAGGTGGGGGGAGAAGAAAATGAAGAAATGTGAAAGCACAAAAGTACTGGGGAAAAACAGGGGAGAAATATATATACACTTGAACTCACTTGGAAGGAAGAAGTAGTAATTTTTCTTTTCTTTTATTCCTTCCTTCCTTCTTTTCCTCCTTCTTTATCTTTGTACCAGGAAATGAAACCAAGATCTATTTTATTTCGAAACCTGGTCTCTTTAAATTGCTAAATTGTCTAGATATTGTGCTCCAATTTGTATCTTCCTGTCTCAGCTTCCCAGAGTTCTGGGATTATAGGAAAGTACCACCACATATTGCTCATCTAATTAAAAATAAATACATAAAAATTAAAAATAGCGGGCTTCTCATTAGAAAACTTTTATAGAGAACTGAAAAGACTATTTGCAGAGTACCTCATAGGGGAAGTTCTACCTTAGTAGAAAATTTCTCAACAGTTTTCCAGCCAGCTTTCAAAATAAAACATTCCTTAGTTCTATGATCCTAACTCTAATTGAGCTGGCTTTATTTCTCCAACTAGATTATAAACTCCTTAAGAACAAAGAGTCTGGATTTTGCTTTTAAAAAAGTAACCTAATCTCACAGGATCTCCTGATTGCACAGGAACTCTCACAAAGAATCAACAACTGGGATCTCATTCAAAAGCACACCAGGAGAAACCACCAAAATAGTGAAGAGGTAACCCACAATGGGGGAGAAAATGTTTGCCAGCAGTTCCTCAGACAAAGGATTATTATCGAGAACATAAAAAGAACTCAAAAAAATCGGACCTCCTAAATCTAAAGACCCAGTCCAAAAATGGGCATCTGAGATGAACACATATTTCTCAGATGAAGAAATACAAACAGCAAATAAATATATGAAAAAATGTCCAACATCACTGGTCATTGGAGAGATGCAAATTGAAACAACACTGAGATTTCACCTCACCCTGGAAAGAGTGATTATTATGAAGAAATCAACCATTAACAAATGCTGGAGAGGCTATGGGGAAAAAGGATCACTTCTCTACTGTTGGTAGGAGTGTAGACTGGTACAACTGTTATGAAAATCAAAATGGAGATTCCTCAAAAAACTAAGATTGGAGGTCCCATTTGACCCAGCTATTCCCCTTCTGGGTATGTTCCCAGAAGCATCAAAAACATTTTACTACAGCAATGTATGTGCACCCATGTTTATAGCATCATAATTTGGTTTTTTTATTTTTGGTACCAGGGATCAAATGCATGATCTCAAGCTTGCAAGGGAGGTGCTTATATCATTGAGCTAAATCCCTGGCCCCAGAATCACAATTTGTAACAGTAGATCTTGAAAACAACCCAAATGCCCATCAACTGAAGAATGTATAAAATGTGGTATTTTATGCAATGGAGTACTACTCAGCCATAAAGAAGGATAAGGTCATAGGTAAATGGATGCAACTAGAGAATATACTCATAAGTGAAACAAATCTGACTTGCATGTGTAAACATCATATTGTGTCCCTAATGTGAGAAGCTAAAAGAAATTTTGATATTGGTTTTTCTGCAACATTTCTTCTTAGTCCATTAAAAAGAAAGATAAAGATTTGGGGCTAAGAATTTAGCTCAGGGGCACAAGCACCAGCCTGACAAGCATAAAGTCATGAGTTTAATTCCCAGTACCAAAAAAAAAAAAAAGATTTGTGCTACTGTTTAAGCAATTAAATGCCGATATCTTGTACTCTGAGTAACTAATTGAAAGATAATACGCAATGTATTAATTATTGTTACTCCTCTAATTATCTTGTTTTGAAATTTTATTTTATTTTTTCCCTTTAAAATAAAAATAAAAGGCCAGGGATTTAGCTCAGTGGCAATAAGTGCCTGCCTGGCAAATGTGAGGTCCTGAGTTCGATCCTTGGTACCAAAAAAAGAAAATAAAAATAGAAAATTCCAATCGAATGTGTGATTTGTGTCTGGATATCCTCCCAAAGCCTCATGTAGTCATGGGGACGGGCTTCTAGAGTTTGTGACTGATTCATGGTCCAGTGCTGGGACTCTGGGTGTGAGTGCTACACCCAAATTGCTGTGATCTGCACACAATGCAAGGAACAGAAAGACTCTTCTCTTGAGCTCTTCCCCTTTTGCTCTTGATGGTTTTGGTATCTGCCACTGCCTTGAACTATTGCCCTCTGCCATGAGCCACCCTAGCATATTATGAACTGAAACTGTAAGCTAAATAAACCTTTCCTTCCTTCATTTTGAGTGTTGGGTATTTTGTCTCAGCAATGAGAAAAATGTAACTAAGACATGGGGCCTAGTGATACACGCCTGTAATCCCAGCACTGGGGGGGATTGCCACATGTTCAAAAACAACCTGGGCTGTATAGTGAGCTCAAGGCCAGTCTGAACTGCATATCGAGACCTAGTCACAAACACACACACACACACACACACACACACACACACACCCCTCCACCACTTCTTAGTACAAAGATGCTTATAGTTGCCAAGAAAAGTCTGTCACTTGAATGTGGTGGACACTGAGCTGTCCCAGTACTCAGGCTAAAAGGTCACATATAGTTGCTTTAACCTTTCATACCACAGATAGCGAAATCTAATACATTTTTCCTGATAAAGAAGGCTCAGTCAGCAAATTAGCCTTGGTTTGGTGAAACAAGGGTTTATTTGTTCAAAGTCAGTGGACCAGGAAGGGTCAGACAGCACACGCACTGCTGATGCTGATTGACAGAACACCAACAAATGCGATCTCCAGGTCCCCGGCCTTCGACCTACCTCTGGACATAGTTTTGGGTCTCTAATTACCCTTATTGCTCTGAAGTAAATAAAGGTTACCACTACCCAAACAGAAAATGATCTTGCGAGATTGGTCTTTTCTCTGCCTCTGTTATTAGGCCCGGCGGATGCGATGATGCCAGCCTACGCTGGTGACAGGTCTTCCCCACTTGGGTACTCTGGAAACACCTTCACAGATTCACGCAGAAATGATGCTTCACCAGCTCTCACTGAGGCCCTTAGTCCAGCCAAGTTGACACCTAAAGTTAAACCAGTACAACCAAGTAGTGGGAAGATAGAGGGATACATAGGGTTGTAGTTTTGAAAAGAGTTATTCCAAGCATGGTGGCCTACACCTGGAATCGCAAGCACTTTGAAGGCTGAGGCAGGAGAATCAAGGCATTGAGTTTAAGGCAGCCTGGGCTACATATTGAGTTCAAGGCCAGCATGAACTATACAGCAAGACCCTGATTCAAAAAAAAAGAAAGAAAAGAAAAGAAAAAGAAAAAAAACAACAATTTAGAAACAACTGAGAATGTAGAATGTAGCTTACCACTTTGAAGTTCAATCTTCAGTACCAAAAACAAACAAATAAACATCAAAGATTATTAGCAATCACCAAAAATGAGGAAAAAATAAGAAAGAGTGAGAGAATTAATGACCCTGCTGACAGATTAGTTTCAGAATTGTAGCCCCCAGAAGCTAAAGAGAATAAATTCCTCTTGTTTTAAACCACCACCCAGTTTGTGGTAACTGTTATAGCAGCAACAGGAAACTAGGAAAACAAGCACCTTCAACTCAATAAATGTGCCCTGAGTCAGGGAATGAGCAGGTAGAGTCCAGGCTCCCATATACAAGGAGCAATGAATTGCAAGGATACACCCAGTAGCAAATGACAAGCAGCTACATTTGTTGAACATAAGAGAAACTGTCCTGAGGGCAAGTCTGTGCCAACAATAGATAAGGAACCAGCGATGTCAGAATAACAGAAAAGCAAAAGCCCTGCACACAGGTCGTAGCATACAGTAGCAGCAGCATCCTAATTAATCCAGCCTTTGAAATTCCAAGACCATACACCTCAGTCCAGGTTCCTCTCCCTGAATGCCGAGATGCAATTGACAGGATTGATTGACACGGTGCTGAGTCACCTTAAGAGCTCTCAGTATGCATGCTTGTCCAGAATTCACTCTGATCTTAATTATATGCATGACAAGTAATGCATATTTATGAACAAATGAGATTTGTGTCAGGTGAGAGTGACTAAAGGTCACTACGTTTATTGAACACAATGAGAAACTGTCCTCTTCCAATCTTCCAACACTCATGTTCTTTCACTTGAGAGTCAGAAATCTCCTGGATATTTGTACTTTTTTTTTTTACCTCTCTTAGGGCAATGGAAGGAGCAATGGCCACAGGATTCTGTTTAAAATTAAATGGGTAAAAGGGAGTAACTTCCTTGAAGTGACTCCATTGTTTCTAACAGTATTAGAAGGAAATGACCAAATGAATAGAGACACAAATAAATGCATAATTACATGCAGTTAATTCACAAGTGAAACACATTCTCATGGGGCAGGCAGACAAAACACAGTGGGCCATACTGACTGACCTAGAAAGCAGAAACCACACTAACAAGCCCAAGATGGGATCATTCCCATTACAGTTGAAACTGACCACATCTCCTGGTAAGTGCCCAAGATTGTCTCCAGCCAAGCTGAGAATGCAGCACTGGGATAAAACACATGCCCACATGGGCCCTTGCCAATGAACCTTTTATCCTTCCCCAGGGGCCAACATACAGCTGCTGCTACGAGAAATATCCACTTACGAGGACTGAGTTTGTTTTTGTTTTTGCGGTACTAGGGATTGCATTCAGGGCCTTCACATGGAGCTACATTCCCAGTATTTTATTTTTGGTTGTTTTTTTTTTAATTTGAGATAGAGTCACCTATGAAGTTCAAGGTGGTCTTGAGCTCACCTTCTAGTCCAAGTTGGCTTCGAACTTACATCAATTCTCCTGCCTCACCCTCCCCAGTGCTGAGATTACAAGCGTAAACTACCACACCAGGCCTAACTCCAAATAAGTCTCCTGCCTCAGCCTCCCTGGTGCTGGGATTGCAGGCATTCCACACCATGCTTGGTTTAAGTCTTTTGTTCTTAATGCGAACGTTCAGTGTTTCTGTGGTCAAAGCAATGAAGATGGTACAGTCCTTGGGAAAACCACTGAATGATATACGTTAAAGTTTTAACAATATTCCTATCCTTAAATTCCATTAACCTTAAGTTTACTTTTTACAAAGATGTGATTTTAAAAATCTCTTATTATTAGAGCACAACCCAAACCTTTTTTTTTTTTTCTTGGTCAGTGTTGGAGATGAAACATGAATGGTACAAGCTAAACAAGGGTTCTACCACTGAGTTAATATTAAAAATTATTTATTTAAACAGACTTAGATATAAACTGCACAGTTCCACTCCCCTCATCTAACCTACCTTTCTGCCTTCAATATAGTGCATTTATATATTCATGTATTTGTGGGGTGTGTTGGTGCACACCTGTAACCCTAGTGCTCAGAAGGCTGAGGCAGGAGGATCATTGCAAGTCTGAAGTCAATCTGGGCTACAAAATGAGTTCAAGGCCAGCCTGAACTGCATAGTGAAACCCTATCTCAAAAAGACAAAAAAAAAAGAGATATATTCATGTACTTGTAAGTATGTCCTCTGAAAGTGTCTAAGTGGAGGTATTTTTAGTGCCCTTGAATAATTCCTTACACATAGTAGATACTCTTAACAATGAATTAAATTGGGGGTGGTGTGTCATGCCTGCTAGCATAGTGGGAGACTGAGGCAGGAGGAATGCCAAATTTGAGCCCAGTCTAAGCAACACAGTCACTTAGTGAGAACGTGCCTCAAAAAAAGGACTAAAGATGTGTGAAGGTTCTGAGTTTAACCTAACAAATCCTTTGTGGGATGGTCTCCCTATGTAGTTCAGACTGGTCTTGAACTCACCATACAGCCCAGGCTAGCCCTGAACTTGTGGCATCCTCCTGCCTCAATCTCCTGAGTGCCACTGGGATTATAGGTGTGCACCGCCATGCCTGGCACACATTCTCTCTCTTTTTTTTTTTAACTTAAAGAGAAAAAAAAAAGTGTAGAAATAATACAGAATTTCAGAAAAACAAGAAATCACTAGTCGATAAGTTACATATTGTCATCTTAGAAATAGTTGTTCAAGTTACAAAATTAAAGCATACAAAGTGATATTCAAATAAGGACACTGCAAACAGTTCTGCTCAATGATCTAACAAAAACTTAGTAATACAGTTATCAGTCCTACACACTTGTTTTTTTATCTTAAAGAGGGTAACATTAAACATGTCAAAACAGAACAAAACAGTTCATAAGGAAACAACTTAAAGAAACACAGATTTCAAGCAAGTCCACTGGAGATCTTCACTGTCTATCTTATTGTCTCTAGTTTTCTTCCAAATAGTTGTCCCCATCTTCACACACATTGAATATATACTGAGCATTATAGAACTAATCAAATCATTACAGGATGATGAAGGCTTTTTAGGTCTTCAAGACCTGATTTTGGTGAAGTCAATAATGACTACCATAATGTCTTGCATTCTCTCCAAAGTAGCTGTCTTTATCTTTATATATGCTGAAATTGAACATAAGAGACTAGACTGTCACTCTGAACAATGAATAATAGTATTACTAGATTTTATATCATAATGCTACAGAATTAGCATTGGGTTTCTTAGTGTCTCTTCTTCAGAGTATCTGTTCATTACATCATGTATTATATAATCTGTTCCCGTAAATAGTTTAGAAATTCTTCCCATGTGTGAATCTCTACATGTATATCTATCCTTTCTGTATTTTAGGGAAAAACAGATCAAAAAAAGACAACAAAACAAATTCCTAGAAAAACATGAAAGGAAAAAGACATATAAGACCACAATATTAGGTAATCTACAGTAGTTATTATGCTTTCTCTTGTTATTTTCAATAGAATTGTCCACATCATCAGATATTATATAGTTAAGCATAGCATTACAAAGCTATTTTTATAAAAACACAACTTGGAAGACACTGTAGGACTTGAAGGCAGTTAATAATTAAAACTGGAATGGGTGTCTTTTACATCTTGTCATCTTCAGAGTAGTTGTTTCTACTCTTAGACTTGATACTATCAAGCATATCAAATTTGAATAAAATCATTTAAGGCAAAATAGTGGTCTAATAAACTAGCTTCAAATAAGATCAGTCATAGTAAGACAATGTAAGTAATACAGGATTTCAGTTTAAGTTAATAGGAAATTAAGAATAGTTACCAAGGTATAACCTTGTTATTTTTGGGTTAGCAGTCTGTACCCTCAAATCTCATATGAGTAGACAGACCGGAACAAAATATAATCAAACTAAACAGAGAGATAAGACTACTGTGACTTTTAAATTCTGATACATTTTTAACAATGTCCTCTGCTTCCTTTTTTAGGCAATTCCTCACCTTTCCCCTTCTCAGGGTGCTCTGTATATTTTGGGTCCCACTAGCTCCTTTAGTTTTTTAGACTAGGGGGTCAACCTGTTATCTATCTGAGTGTTGCTAAACCTTTTACCCCTAAGCTTAATCTTGAGCTGTACTCCTTTACTTACTAAAACCACAAAGGTTTTCCTTCCTTCCAGCTGTGTAGTTCTACACTGCACAAAAGTGTCATAACTTTCCAACCTATCTGTGGCTGCTGGACGTGTTGTCCCTGTTTCTCTCTGGTTTCCTGTCACATACAGCATTGTTTTCTCATCTTTGACTTTCAGTTTATTCACCCTCTCTCAGGTTGAATGTATTTCCTATTCACAGCATCTCGATGGATCCTGCCTCCTGATCTAGTCTGCCTGTGTTTCTTTTTTGTTAGTGTATCAGGGCTATCTATATTAAAGATTATAGCTACGGTCTCTGCCTCATTTCTGCTATTCTATTCTTCTGCTATTATTTCTCCACTTTACTCCTTCATTCCACTGTCTGCCCTGTTCATTGAGGCCTCTCTGCCACTGTTGCTGGAATCCTGGTATTTTTTCCTCTCTCTCTCTGGAATGTCTTTCAGTAATTTTTGTAGGGTTGGGTTGGTGGCCATGAACTCTCACAGTTCCTCCTGGCCTTAGAAATGTCTTGTTTCTCCATTAATTTTGAGAGCTTTTCTGGGTACATCAGTCTTGGTTGGAGGTTCTTTTAGGGCTTTGACTATTTCCCCCGCAGGCTCTTCTCGATTTGAGAGTTTGTGTTGATAAATCTGTCGTTATTTTGATGATTTGTCCTTTGTAGGTGATCTGCTTCTTTTCTCTGGCTGCTTTTAATAGTCTGTTCTTGTGGTGGATTTCTGAAATCTGTATTATTATATGTCTGGGTGTAGATCTGTTTTGGTTGTAGGTGGCTGGAGTTCTGTATGCCTCATTTATGTAGATATCATTTCTTTTTCCTATGCTTGGAAGTTTTCCTTAATTATTTCTGTGAATAGTCTTTGTAATTCATTTGTGGTTACTCCTGCTTCTTTGTTCACAGTTTTTATTCTTAAGTTATAAATCTCCTTGTCATCTTTTAGCCTTTGAATTGTTTTTCCTGGTTCCTTGTTATTTTTAAGAGATCTTTTCTTCCACAATCACACATCATAAATCTCTCTTCAAGTTTAGAAAGGCATGGCGCTGGGGATTAAGCTCAGCAGCATAAGTACTTGCCTTGCAAGCAGGCGGTCGTGAGTTCAATCCCCGGTACTGATAAAAATGAAAAAAAAGTTTAGAAAGGCTAACTTTAGTTTCTGTCTAGGCATTTTGCCAGCCTTCAATGGAGTTTTTAGTTACCTGGTAATCTCTTTGGATCTGTTTCATGTATTCTAGATTTTGTTTATATTCCTCATCAAAGGTTTCTCTTCCTTTCCTGAGTTCCTCCGTTCTTCCATCTGTGTTCTCTTGGGAGAGGCAACAAATTCTTTATGATTGTGAAAATTAAAACAAACTGCAGGTCAGCCATGGATTCATACCCCTGTAATGTCAGCACTCAGGAGGCTGAAACAAGAGGATTTCGATGAGTTCAAAACCAACCTGGCTCCATACTATGGGGTGCAGAAAAAAAAAAGCCAACCTAGCTACATGGAAAGTTCAAGGGCAGCCTGAATTGCATAGGAAAATCCCTGGCTATAAAAAAAGAAAAAACCTGCTAAAAATAGAGTAGTAACAATTAAATGTATTTGTCAGTCTTTTGACTGACTGTTGGGTAGTCATTCAAATCAGTTATGAAAACTATATCAATTCAGCAAATAGATACACTGTTAAGGAAGAAGTTAAACTATACAGATTGTTACAACACTGGCCTCAATGAATCACACCTTATCATTGGACTTTTGTGAAGTTCCCTGCCATCTTTGCTCTGGGCTCAGCCTTGGGACTTGCATTGGATAGATAACAGGACATAAGCAAAGATGATGCAGCAGTAGCTTCAACAGTGTTTGCATAGTGGGTTTTGATCTTTTTCTCCTAAAGTTTTTTGTGCCCAGCTGCCCGGATCCTAATGGCAAAACACCTCCACAGACTAGCAGTAACTTCCAGCCACCTGAATGAGCCATCTTTTATCATACAGCCTCAGGTGAGTCACCAAAGACTGCAATCATGAATGACCCCACTTGATAATAGCAAAAAAAAAAAAAAAATGTTCAGTTGAACAAAGTGAAGTCTGAATTGATGACTCAGAGCAGTGAGCAAGAAAGAGCACTGTAGTTTTAAACATTAAGTTTTAGAGTAGTCTGATAATGTTTCTACTTTGTTAAAATATGCATGCAGCTGGGCATGGTGGTGCATGCTTGTAATCCCAGCTACTCAGGAGACTGAATCAAGAAGACCACAAGTTCAAGGGCAACCCAGGCAGTTTAATGAGACTTTTTTTTCAAAATCTAAAAAATAATATTAGCCAGATATGGTCCCACAGGGGACAACAGCCAACTTGCCTCTGCAACCTCTTTGAGAGACATGAGCATCCTCAGGGAGGTGGCAAAGCACTGCTCCAGTATGAGATGGACAAGAATGCCAGTCAAGTTCCTATGGGGATCCTGCCAAGTGTGGTTGTTGGCTACTATAGCTCAAAGATGACCCTACTTTGGAGTTCACAGAACAGAACACCTGCGGTGATGGTATCATTTGACTCCTCAGACACCATAAGCACTGTGAGCACCCAAGGAATTCTATTACTGTCTCAGGAAAATCTCTCTCTCTGTCTCTCTGTCTCTCTGTCTCTCTGTCTCTCTGTATCTGTGTGTGTGCCTCTCTCTCTTCCCCCGCCCCCCAGATGAGATCTTATTATGTCACTCAGGCTGGCCTTGAACACACCATGTAGCACAAGCTGGTCTCAAACTCATGGCAACTCTTTTGCCTCACCCTCCCAAGTGCTGGGACTATAGGCTTGCACCACCATACCTAGCTTTCTCTTTGTTTTAAATTATTTTTAAATTTTTCCTAGTACTTGTTTGTCATACATGATTGGGAGTAGGTACATGTATACAACACAGCTTCATTCTATTCACTTCCCTTTTCTCCAAGCAACTGGCTCTCAAGGAGGCTGGTGCTTGTACTGCCAGGGTGATGGTCGTCCCTACCCCACACCCTCTCTGCAACAGAGGCAGCTATAATGTTATAGGTCAGGCACATAGCAGGCAGCCTTTCTGGTGCCTACGTTTGCCCATAAGGCCCTAAACAGTGTGAGTTGAGCTCAGGTGCTGCTGCCACCACTGCCTGGACCTCGCACTGGGTGACCTGGATTGCTGCCCAGCCTGTGCTGCTAGGCAGACTGTCTGTGGGTATGGTTTTCTCTGTGTGACATTCAGCCTTCAAATCTATACAAACTGTGTGCAGCATGGTCTCTCTACCTTCTGGTACCCTTTACTTTATAGTGCACTTACTTTAAAATAAAATATCACCCAGCATGAACTTCCTCCAGAGGATGGAAGTCTCTCTATTGTGCTATTAAAACTGGTTGCTCATTCACCATGAGCTAACAGTCTGTAGAGTGACCAATACCTATGCTGGTTCATTGTCCGTGTTATCAAGCAGAATTAGGCTGAACAAATGTATGAGTCACCTTTCTGTCATTCAGACAAAATACTTGACATAAAGAAGATGTTTATTTTGGCTTACAGTTTCACAAGTTTCAATCCAAGGTTGGCTGCTTCCAAGACAGAAACGGCAGGGCAGAAGAAAACTGCTCAACCCACGACAGCCAGAAAGCGAAAAGGGAAGAGCCGGGGCCATTAATCATTGAAATAATCCACTGATGAGTAGTGTCCCTCTGATCTGATCACCTTCCAAAAGCTTCTTCTTCTGAATACACGAGAATTTGGGGGGACATTTCAGACAAGTACTATATAAGACTGAGGCCGTGGGACCATTCCTTTCCACTGAACCGAACCTGGGCAAGAGACAGGGCCAATTCCCTAACCCTTGTCCTGAGACCCATTACCTGGAGACAGAGAAAAAAACAAAGGCCACTGGAAAATTCTGAAGCCCTAAACCAGTCTGCAGGCCAGATTCTTGGGGGTGACCTACAGTAACCTTCCTTCATGTGGAGCTCATTAAAAATTCATGCACGTGGACTGCATCTCCTACACCCAATTATGTGAACAAGTGAATTCTGGGAAAGGATGTGTGCAGTAGACACAGCTGTGACTCAGCACTTGTCAATCAGGCTCTAGAAGACCCAGTGGAATGATGGGAGGTGCCCTCGATTTGGGCATCATTTTAAATTCTTTTTTTTTCAAACTCACTACTTTGGACTTGCCAGACAAGCGCTTATGCCACTGAGATAAATCCCTGGCTCCTACATTTTAAATTCCTTAACCAGCCTAGTCAGCATTCCTGCCTTTTTCCTTCCTGCTAGAAGCCTGTTCACTCTATATATACTGCTACTGATTAAAACATTACCCCTTTTTCTTTACCATCATGTACCACATCAAATTCCTTTTTTTTTTTTTTTCATCACACACAGACTTACAAACCTGTCTGGTTCCCCATCACCCAGAGCAATAAAATCCATTACAAAGTTCAGTCATTATAGACTTATCTCTAGTACCACCAAAAGAAAAAAAAAAAGATGAAGGAAACCCTAAGTGAAACAACCCTGATCTTGCTGTCTTTTCAATAGCCATAAATATCAGGATGGGGCCAGGTGTGGTGGTGCACACCTGTAATTCCAGCTCTTGGGAGATTGTGGCAGGAGGATTGTTGCAAGTTCGAGACTGGACCAAGCTACAAAGTGAACTCAAGGCCAATCTGAACTGCATAGTGAGGCTCTGCTTCAAAAGGACAACCAAACAAACAAAAATACCAATAGGATGGGGTGTTGGAGCACACTTTCCTCTAAGAAACCAGATCTAGGATATCCCCCACCATAGCCTCTCACCATCTCCTGTCTCCCATGAGGCCCCAAGGCTCACTCTGTACCCCCAAAACTATAACCAAAGACATTCTGAACTTTCCAAGCTCCTTCCCTGTCTGCCTGCCCAGACAAGATGTGGCATTTAAGTCACATAGTGTGGTAAGTAGCCCTGTGCCTTCTGCTTCATGGAAAGACACCTATGAAGAAATCAATAGGCAGAATACTGTGTAAACCTCCTGGTAGAAGATGGACTGTTGGGGTTTTTTTGCATTTGTAAAATTTTATTGGTACATTTTAAAGATACATAATGATAACACTCATCACAGGGAATTTGTATCTGTACATGATATATGTTACTTCTTTTTTTCCCATTCTCTTCCCCTCCGGTTAACTCTTCTTTCTTTCCTTATTTACAGAAGCTTTGTTCCCACTTTTCCTTCTATTCTCTTTTCTTGTCCTATTTTTCCTTTCCCCCTCCTCCAACCCTTGTCCCCCTTCTCATTTGAACATTTTCTTCTCATTTCCCAGTATCTATTTTACATTTTGCTTTTTTTTTTTTTTTTTTTTTTTGTCTTTTTCCTTTTTACCGGTACCAGTACCGGGGATCGAACTCACAACTGCCTGCTTGCAAGGCAGGCACTTATGCCGCTGAGCTATTTTGCTTATTTTTTGTCCTGGGAAAGGAATCAGACTCATGACCTTGCACTTGCCAGGTAAGAACTTGTGCCACTAAGCTAAATCCCCAGCCTTATTTACATTTTGATTTTACTTATATTTTTAGTTTCTCATTTCAGAGAAAAAAATGTGACATTTAATTTCCATATATTTATGAAGTTCTTGGAATTTGTTTTGCCATTGATTTCCAATTTCATTGCACTATACATGGGATAACATGCATGGGACACTTTTCATTTACTTGAGCATGTTCTGTGAGCTAGTATGTGGTCTATTTTAGAGAATGCCCCATGTTCAGCTGAGAAGAATGTGTTCTGATATTCTGGGGTGTAACACTGCAAACATCTACTAAGTCCGTTTATTCAAAAGTTTGACTAAGTTGAGATTATTTTCATTGTTTTTTGTCTAGTTGATCTATCCATTTATAGGGGGTACTGAGGATGCCCATTACAATTATATTAACGCTTATTTGATCTTTCATACCTGTTAACATTTCTTTTATATAGTGGAGTATGTTGGTGTTTCATGCATATATGTTTATGATTGCTACTCCTAGACTTGGATTGTTACCTTTACAAGCATGTACTAACCTCCTTTTTCTGTCTTAATCAGTTTTGGTTTGAAATCCACTATCTGCAAATAGAGTAGCTACTTCTGCTTTTTTCCCAGTTCCTGTCACATGGAATATTGTTTTCCATCCTTTGACTTGCAGTTATGAATTTCTTTTTGAATTAAATGTGTTTCTTTTATGCAGCATATTGTTGGAACTAGGTTTTCTTTGTTTCATTTTTTTGGTGCCAGGAATAGAACTCATGACCTCATGCTTGCCAAGCAGGCACTGTGTGGCTCTAATTACTTTCTCCATTCTCCCAGCTTGTTTCTTTTTACTGGTGAATTGAGGCCATTAACACTGATGGCTATAACTGATACGTATTGACTTGTTCTTGTCATGTTGTTTTCCTGGTTTTGGTCCCCTTTTCCTCTCTTCTGTTTAATTACTTGCTTCACTTGGTGAATTCATTCTGTTGAGTTTCATAGAGTTTTAGTCCTTGTTATCTCTTTCTAAAATATCCTTTAGCATATTTTGGAGTGCTGATTTGGTGGGTATTAATTTTTTCAGGTGTTTTGTTGTTGTGGTTATTGTTTTTCTTATGTAAATATCTTATTTCTTCATCAATTTTGAAAGATATTTTTGTGGCATACCTCAATTCGGGTTGCAAAATGTTTTTTCTTTTTCTTTTTCTTTTTTTTTTGGAAGTTGTTTTCTTTTCTTGTCGGGCTTGAAATACTTCAATCCAAGCTCTCTTCACTTGAGGGTTTGTATTGAGACATCTACTATAATTCTGATTGTCTTTCCTTTTTAGTTGAATTAACTTTATTATAGATGAATTGAATTAAATCAATTCACTTATAAAGAATTAATTCTTTTCTCTAACAGCTTTTATTATTTCTTATTTTTCTCTGTCAACTTTTAATATTCTGTTCTTGTGCTGAATTTCTGGAATCTTGGCTATTATATTCCTTGTTGTAAAAATTTTTTTTCATCAGGGATTATCAGGAACCCAGCCAAGAGTCCAGACTGTCAATATCAGGAGCCCAACCAAGAGTCCGGATTGTCAGTCGCAAGAATGTGGTGAGAAAAGTAAAAAACAGAGCCAAGTACAATATCCCAACAATGGCTGAGAAGTCAGTGTCCCTGGATCCGACCTCTCCACTCCCCAAGCAGCCACTGTTTATTCAGGGTATACAGTGATAGGTGTGGCTAGCAAAGAATTACAGTTCATCCAAAGACTCAGAGTCTAGACTTCGTAGATAATCTTAGAAGTATCTTGTCCTTGACTATAATCCTGAGATGATTTAAGAAGCTATAGATTGAGCTGGGGATTTAGCTCAGTGGCATAAGTGCCTGCGTTGCTAGCATGGAGTCGTGAGTTTGATCCCTGGTACCAAAAAAAAAAAAAAAGGCATAGAACATCTTACACTTGGAAGAGTCAATGGGAAATCTCAAATGGTGGGACCAATAATCCTAATCCTCCCTTTAATTCTATAGGGCAATGTGCAAATTTAGCCATTGTGAATTTGTGATCCCCACAATGGCTAAGTGGAGTTCTATATGCATTTTATCTGTATATGTTTTTTTTTTTTTTTTTTTTTTTTTTTGGTACCAACGATTGAACTCACAACCCCGGGCTTATCTGTATATCAAATTGTTTTACAGGCTTGGGAAGTTTCCTGCCATGACTGCTATGAAGAGGTTTATTATGTCTTTTGTATTAGCTTCTGCTTTTTCATCGACTCAGATCTTTTCTTAAATTTTGGTACTGGGAATGGAACTCATGACTTGGCACTTGCTAGGCAGGAGTTTATGTCACTGAGCTAGATCCCCCAGCTTTGCAACATTTAGCAGCTATTGGTTTGATTTTTCTTGTTCCCATTACTTTTAAGAATCTTTTTTTTGCTGTCTGGAACTGAACTCAGGATCTCATGCCAGGTAGGCACTGAACTATACCCCCGTCCCTAAGAATCTTTCTTTTTTCTTTTCTTTTCTTTTTTTTTTTTTTTTGTTGTTGTTGTTGTTTGTTTGTTTGTTTTTTTGTCCGTACTGGGGATTGAACTCATGCCCATGCACTTGCAAGACAGGCGCTTATGCTGCTGAGCCAAATCCCCAGCCCCGAATCTTTCTTTTCTTTTTTTTTTTGTCTTTCATTTTTATCGGTACCAGGGATCGAACTCATGACTGCCTGCTTGCAAGGCAGTCGCTTATGCCACTGAGCTAAATCCCCTGCCCCATGAGGAATTATTTCTGATTTGATTCTTTTCATTCATGCTTTGTGACTTTCACTGTGTCCTAATAGAATTTTGGCACGGCTGAAAAGATAAGAAGTATGAAATATAAATGACCTTTATTTTAAGAATGTGGGGAGCGACCCCTGACCCTCCGGGGTCTTGCATTCTCTCCATCAGACATGTGGAGCGGGGGCATACATGTAGCTTAGGTTTGGGGTGGTGCCTTAGGGGCATTAGTGATGCACAGGTAGCCCATTGGTATTCATTTCACTCCCAGGTAAATTCCTAGGGGTAGGCTGGTCCGAGTGCAGTGGTGTTTACAACTAATTGATCACAACCAGTTACAGGTTTCTTTGTTCCTTCTCCACTCCCACTGCTTCACTTGACTAGCCTTGAAAAATTTTTAAAAATTAAAAAAAATTCCTAGGGGTGGGGAAGATGACCTCAAGATAGAGCCTCTTGGTTCCACCTCCAAGGCTTTACCAGCTACAGTGTCCCAAGTGGGGCAAAATCCTTTCATTTCCATTTCAGTGTCCAGGTAGGTGGCCATTGAGTTTTTCTTCCTCATAGTCTCCTGCATTTGTCTTTGGTACTGGAAGTCTGTGGCTGCATCTTACTTAAGTATTGTGTTAGTTACTTTTCTTGTTGCTGAGACAAAATACCCAACACCCCAAGTTAAAGTTGGAAAGGTTTATTTGTTTTTGTTTTGGTACTGAGGATCATGCTCTCTACCTCGTGCATGCCAGGCAGGCACTTGTGCCACTGAGCTAAATCCCCAGCCCTGGTGGAAAGGTTTATTAACCTCACAGTTTGTAGAGATTTTGGTCCAATAATTGTCTGCCTCCCAACATAGGGTAGCACATGGAAGAGGAACAACCATTCATGATAGTGAAGGAAAGCAAGAGCAACAAGTGACCTTAACAGTACCCCCCCCCTTTTATGAACTATCTGGACTACTAGGTTTTGAGAAGTGCCAATCCAATCAGGGGGCTGATTTAGCAACCACACACCCTTAATCCTAGCATTGCAGCCTGAATTAATCACACACACCAGATCTTGCTACCTCTGAAGAAGCTCCACCCACAACCAGATGAAGTTTTGGGGAGATGTCTAAACATAAGCCACAGAAAATATCTTCTCATTTTCAGTTTTTAAATTTAATTTCTGGGTTGATGCTTGCAAATTGTTTATAGCAAGTAGCTTTATTGCTAGTATTTAGAACCCTTAGGAAATGACTACTTCCCAGAGACATCATCTAAGTGTGGCTGGAGTTTGGGTTTTGATTCTTTTATAAGAGCCTATAGCTTCAGTTTACTGTGGATGAGAAGTTGCTTCCTATTTGACCTAAACCCCTGGTTCTTTGCCACTGGCTGTAGTATTGTTTATGACCACCAGCCAATCTCAGTCTTTTGTGTGTGTGTGTGTCTTTTTCCTTTTTATCAGTACCGGGGATCGAACTCACGACCGCCTGCTTACACAACAGGCACTTATGCCGCTGAGCTAAATCCCCAGCCCCGGCAATCTCAGTCTTGGCATACCAGAAAGTACATAATTAGAACAATTGTTACCTTGGTAAAATAGTAATAGTACAAAATAGAGCAATAAAATATCATCAAACATAGCCTAGAAAGTCACAAACTGTGAAGCCGGGCATGGTGGCTCACACCTGTAATCCCAGCACTTGGGAGGCTAAGGCAGGAGGATCCTTGTGAGTTCAAGACCAGCCTGGGCAAAGTGAGCTCAAGGCCAGCCTGAACTGCATAGAGAGACCCTGTCTCAAAAAGACAAAAAAAAAAAAAAAAAAAAAAAAAAACACAAACTGTGGTAACTATTAATTTGCTAACTTTAATCATATTTGTGATTACATAAGAAAACCTAAAATAAACCAGAAAAATGCATATAGTAAATATGCCCTTAATATGGTGATTTTCCCCTCTGAGAGAAAATTTAATAGTAGTTAAGGAGAATTAGAGGAAGAAGAAGAAATTAGAAGCAAAGCTAGAGGACAAAGGAAGATTATGGGAAACTGGTAAAGAAGACATCAGGGAAACAGAGAAGGAAGAATTAATATAAACAAAAACAGAACAGAATGACAGCCAAAAAAAACTAGACAGAATGTTCACACTCATAAAAAAAAAAAAAAAGAAAAAGCAATCAAGAAAAAAAAAAGAAGAAAATAAGAACATGTTCACTTCAAGGTGTATCTCTGTTGTCACTGTTGGACAAATTGTACAGAGCCCAGATCCATATTGATTAATTCTATCAAGCTTTGGTGAGGTAATAGATAATCTCAGCAAACTTATACCTTTGGTTACACTGAACCTCAGGCTAGTTTTTGGCTGTGAGTTTAGAACCCAATTTATCAAACCTGCAACATTTCATGTGCCTCCTGCCAGCTTGAACTCAGCTCCTTGACCTCCAGCCAACTTGAACTCAGTTCTGCCTGGCCCTGACACTAAAGCTGCTAGATGGAGCCAGTAGTTGGTCTGAGTTCCCAGCTGGGTTGGCCCTTCTCCAAGATTGTTCCCAGGCCATCCCCCTCTCTTAGGGAATGTCTGAACCCAAATAACTCACCTGCCACTGCAACCTGCTGGGTCTACTGCTCCAATCCACTGACATGGTTCTTTACAGAGCCCTGTGGGATCTCCAGTAGGCACTGTGCATCTGCAAGATTAGGCCGTGCCTTACAAGTAAGCCAGGGCTCAGGGAGACAAATGGAGTGCTTGCCGCATCTTTCTTCACTGAAGTTTCACTTCACCCTCCCCTTGGGCTTCAGTTCTTGCTTCAGAATCTTGCTGGGTACCGGTGAGAGAATCGACTCCTCAGCTGTAACCCCCCGAGTCATAGAACAGAGCAATAAAGAATGTTTCGCTCCCTAACCTCCCCCCTGAGGTAATCAGAGCAGGACAGGAAGGAATGCATCTGCTAGTCATTAACCACAAGATGTTCTGTCCTCTGTAAAGATAAAGATAAGTAAAGGAATGTGCTGTTCAAACGAGACCGAGTTGTACCTGACACTCTGAGATCAGACCAGGACCCTCGGTCTCCATGGTTACTCAGCCCCAGACCCCTCGAATCAGCATCTGCCAAGTCCTGCACCGTTCAAAATTAACCAATGCGATCTGCTTCTGTAAACCTGCTTGCTTCCCGCTTGTGCCCTTAAAAACCCTGCACAAATTCCCCTCGGGGCCCTCCGCACTCGTTTGCCTGGAGGACCCCATGCGCATGGAAATAAATTTTTTTTTCCCTCACCAAAAGTTGAGTCCTTGGGGTCTCTTTCCCTGTGGCGTCGGACCTAACATTTTGGAGGCCCCAGCGAGATAGCACGTCTCACGGGAGGTGACCTCAATGGCTCTGCGGTGTGTGAGTACGACCGGTCGCTTCTTATTTTTACTCTGAGGATCAATCTACCGGTATTTTACGCCCCGAGCCAAACGCCTCCGATCTAGGGGCAATTTTTGTTACCTGTTTTTGTTATCTGTTCTCTGTTCTCTGGTGACCGGGGGACGCCCCACACGGTTTTCCGTGACTCACCGTCTGCGATAGGATTTTCCTATCGGTTTGGGGAATTTCATTCCCAATCTGTGGTCCGTCCGGGCCAATTCAGAGACACCCTCTGAGGTGACTCATCTGGGGAATTTCATTCCCAATCTGTGGTCCGTCCGGGCCAATCTGGAGGCACCCCCTAAGGTGACTCGTTTGGAGTGAAACTGATGCGTGAGAGTGAGGTGGCCAGCCTGTTTGTCCTGTGTGTTGTGACTGTTGTGAACGGTTATTTGTTGTGTCATGCGTACGCTAACCACTCTTTGTCTTCAGAACATCATGGGACAAACGACATCGTCCCCATTGTCCCTCAGCCTCGACCATTGGTCAGAGGTTCGAGAGAGGGCTCACAATCTCCCCTTACAGGTTAAAAAAGTAAATGGCAGACTTTCTGCTCGTCTGAGTGGCCCACGTTCTCCGTGGGTTGGCCACCGGAGGGGACTTTCCACCTTCCCCTCATCTTAGCAGTTAAGAACATCATCTTCCGCCCCAGACGAGAGGGCAGGTCGCCTACATCTTGGTATGGCAGGACCTCAAGGAGGAGCCCCCACCGTGGGTAAAACCCTTCCTTCCTCCGCCCTCTCCTTGGTTGCCTATTTAAACTTATTACTAACTTAGGGGCTTGTTGCCCATTTCTGTTGCAGGATCCATATGGTTTATTAGATTCAAGGTTCATAATAAGAAAAATTATTTCCTTTAGCTGACCAAACTGTACAAGAAGCTCCCTTTGTTTGTGTCTTTAATGTTGTGGCGCCTTGCTTAATATGTAAGACTTCAATTGATTGCTTGCAACCTCGGCATGCCTTTTAAAAGGAGTATTTTTTCTCTCTGATGAAAATGTAAACATGTGCACATATATATGTATATCTATGGTTGTTAAGAGTCATGTCAACTTTGCCAAGTAAAAACCAGGCGGTACTATATTTGAGCCAGTTAAAAGGTTACAGTTTTGTTTTTAAAATACAGCATTTTTATGTGGTAAAAAGACATAAAATAAGTATGTTTTGGACTACTAAAAGGTGACTTCAAGGGTTTTGTTGAGAGATTTGATGTTGTCTGAGAAGTGAGAGAAAAGGTAATTGACTGGTAATAGTAAAAAGAGGGACAAAGAGAGTGGTCTTCAAGTAAAGGTGTCTGGCTATGCCAGAATGTGGAAAAAGATTAAAGCTTAGTTTGAGAGGTATTCTTGTAAGTTGTAGAAGGCTCAAGAGGATGTGAATTTTATTTGTCTTGATTTATAGTACTACAAATAACAGGTTTGACAAGAAGTAAATGTGTTCAGAATTTGACAGTATTAGATCAGTTTTGGTAAAGGTATTCAAAAGATTGTACTTTGCTGCAAAATGTTTCCATTAAAATGAGATTATAGGTGATACTAGAGATAAGATACAAGTTCTTGCATGTACTGTGAACATCTGGGAGATTATGCAGCACAATTTTGTTACCTGTGAAAAAGCCCTTTTTGTTAAGAATATAATTTTAGTAAAATGATGGCCTGCCACGTGATACCCTTGGACAAAAAGCAGTGTGCCATCCAGATGAAGCCGTCTCTCTGATCCGGAATGCCAAAACCATGTTCTCCTTTTGTGCCACCCTGATTGGACATCCAGAGGTAAGGAGGTTTCCCAGTATCACCAGTTGTTCTCTTTGTAACTCAGTCGGCCCCACGTTAGACAAAAATTACAAAGGTTTGAGAGGTTTAAGGAAATGCCCCTCAGCCAGTTAATAGAGATAGCACAAAAAGGTCTTTGAGAACTAAAAAATTTACAAAAAGATAGCCAAGGTGTTAAAATTGCTCTATGAAAGAAAACTTTTAAAAAAACAGACGAGACTTTCTGGAGACAGTTGGATACTGTAGGCTAAATTTTACTGAAAAGCTTGCCTCTATATGACTCCCATAAGGGAGAAACTCAAAATTCGCTGAATTGGACTGATAAATGTAAACAGGCCTTCCAACAGCTCAAGCAGGCCTTGACAGAGGCCCCAGCCCTGGGACTCCCTGACGTTACCAAGCCTTTCATCTTGTTCATAGATAAACTCAGGGACATTGCCAAAAGAGTCCTAACTCAGGACATTGGCCCTTGAAAGAGGCCTATAGCCTACCTCTCCAAAAGACTTGATCCAGTAACAGGAGTATGGCCCCTTGCCTTAAAATACTGGCTACTGTGACAATGTTACTTAAGGAAGCGAAGAAACACGCTTTGGGCAAGTGATTTCTGTGGTAACCTCTCACAGTTTAGAGACTCTTATCAAAACCCCTCCTGAAAAAAGGCTCTCAAATGCCAGAATTCTACTGTCAAGCCCTTCTTCTAGACCCAGAGTCAATGATATTCAAGACTTCTTCAGCTTTAAACCCAGCTACCCTTATGCCTGATGATGATCCGGAGGAACAAAGGACACCTCTCCATGAGTGCGCTGACATCTTCGAACTGCAGCAGAACCTACAGGCTGATCTTACTGACCAGCTTTTGGGAAATGCCGACAACTGTTCGATGAAAGCAGCCTCATCCAAAACGGCAAACGAGTGGCCGAGGCAGCAGTGACCACCGAAAAGGAGGTACTCTGGGTTAAGTGGGTAGAGCCTGGCACTTCTGCCCAAAAGGCGGAGCTTGTTGCTTTGACTGAGAGGCTAAAACTAGCCACGGAAAAGAGGGTAAACCTTTTTTTACTAAAGATATCCCTTTGTTGGAGCTGGGGATTTAGCTCAGCGGCATAAGCGCCTGCTTTGCAAGCAGGCAGTCGTGAGTTCGATCCCTGGTACCGAGAAAAAGGAAAAAGACCAAAAAAAAAAAAAAGATATCCCTTTGCTACTGTACATATACGTGGAAGCCATCTAAAAATGCTCCACAGATTCTAGATTTGCTGACAGCTGTCTGGCTGCCTCAATGGGTTGCTATTCCTTACAAGGCTCACCCAACCGGAGATGACACTGTCACCTTAGGAAACAGTTTGGCAGATCAAGCTACTTGAAAAATAGCAACCACATCAGAGGGGTCAACCAAGAAAGTAACTGCTCTGATACTAGTCCTCTGACCTTGTCAGAACCAGTCTACATAAAGAAAGACCTACAGTTGGCATCTCAACTTGGAATAAAGTCTCCCACCCCAAGGGGCTAATACCAGTTACCTGATATACAAGTATGGTTACTGGAGACACTAGGGCAGGAGCTGTTATACCGGGCTCGCCAGACTACTCGTTTAAAAAAAAACTAAACTTGAGAATTTGTCCAGAACTCAGTGTTTTATTCCAAAACTCTACAAACTGACCACCTCTTCGAGCTCTAGATGCCCACAGTGCTTGTTAGTCAACTCAGCCAAGAGCTCTGCGTTGGAGACCACCCGACATCAAGAAATTGTTCCAGGAGAACATTGGGAAATAGACTTCATGGACATGGTAAAACTTAATTTACAGGGACACTGCTATCTCTTGGTATTAATAAACATTTTTACTGGCTGGGTAGAGGCTTTCCCTACTAAGTCTGAGTCAGCCTTAGTGGTAGTTAAAAGGCTATCGCATGAGATCATACCTTGATTTGGCCTCCCACTATCAATGGGGTCCGATAATGGCCTGGCTTTCATAGCCCGAGTCACCCAAAAGTTAGCCCAGGCATTAAAGATTAATTAAAACTCCACTGTGCCTATCAGCCACAAAGCTCAGGGCAAGTAGAACGTATGAACCAAAGTCTCAAGGACATTTTAGCTAAGCTGTTTTCAAAAACTGGCGATAATTGGATGAGCCTTCTTCCCTTTGCACTGTTAAGAGCTAGATATACCCCATATATTTCTAGAATTTCCCCCTTTAAAGCCATGTTTGGGAGGCCCCCGCCATTGGTTCCAAGATTGTCAGAAGACAAATTAGCTAAAATTACTAATCGAGATCTTAAGTCCCTGCAGACACTCCAACTTGTGTTGGCCTGGATCCACCAGCTGTTTAGACAAAAACACTTGGACCCGCCTTCAGAGACCAAGGCCCCAGGGACTCCAGTCTTAGTTCGATGTCACCACCATGACTCCCTCAAATCCTGCTGGGAAGGACCTTTCACCGTGGTGCTCAGTACCCCCACTGCCATCAAGGTAGCAGGAAAAACTGCGCGGATTCACTACACTCATGTAAAGCCACTGGAAACAGCAGACAATGAGGGACATACTCAGTGGACTACACAACAGACTGGTAACCCTTAAAGTTAAAAATTGACTAAAGCACAGTTAGATTATGCTGGTCATGAACTGTTTTAGCTTGCTTGTTCTGATTTTAATAACATTGATGCCAACCTTGCACGGCGGCTTTGGTCCCCCTGTAAGCAAAAAAAAAAACAATTGTTAAAGATCTTTGTATGGGAGCCCCTTTTAAAAAATGTAAAACGGAATTCTCCCCTATCTCCTTCCCTTGATAGGACCATTAGTGACCTTAATCCTAATCCTAGCCATTGTCCCTTGCCTCATTAACTGGATTACCCAATTCATAAGGGGACAAGTTTCTCAGGTTAAAGTAATGGTCATAGGTCAACAATATGAACCCCTAGCTACAACATACCTCTAAGATTAGAGGTCATCCACAAGAAAAAGGGGGGAATGAGAGAATCGACTCCCCAGCTGTAACCCCCCGAGTCATAGAACAGAGCAATAAAGAATGTTTCGCTCCCTAACCTCCCCCCTGAGGTAATCAGAGCAGGACAGGAAGGAATGCATCTGCTAGTCATTAACCACAAGATGTTCTGTCCTCTGTAAAGATAAAGATAAGTAAAGGAATGTGCTGTTCAAACGAGACCGAGTTGTACCTGACACTCTGAGATCAGACCAGGACCCTCGGTCTCCATGGTTACTCAGCCCCAGACCCCTCGAATCAGCATCTGCCAAGTCCTGCACCGTTCAAAATTAACCAATGCGATCTGCTTCTGTAAACCTGCTTGCTTCCCGCTTGTGCCCTTAAAAACCCTGCACAAATTCCCCTCGGGGCCCTCCGCACTCGTTTGCCTGGAGGACCCCATGCGCATGGAAATAAAGTTTTTTTTTCCTCACCAAGAGTTGAGTCCTTGGGGTCTCTTTCCCTGCGGCGTCGGATCTAACACCGGGACCCCTTCTTTCCTTCTTCTGTTTCTTATATTGCTATATTCTAGCATCTGTGCACCAAATCTCAGAGAGGCTGTTTCTCTGCTGTGCACCACACCATCATCTTCCAGGAAGTCCCACAAATGAGTTTCTACAAGTGTAGTTTCCACACTTTTTCTGAGGGGCTAGAAACCTTTATAGTCACAGAACGAAAACACAGGACATAAAGTTTCAGTGTCCCCTTCATCTACTTTCCCCTGGTGATTGCATCTTAATTATAGAATAATCTCAAAACTAGAAAACGGATGTTTGTGCATTATATGTGTATAGTTTGATACTGTCTTCTTATGGGAGGAGTTTAAATCAGTGCTTCATATCTGTATTATTTCAAAAGCAGTAAATATAATTTAAAAACTAAGGATTGGGGATATAACTTAATGGCACAAGCGCCTGCCCGGCAAGCACAAGGTCCTGAGTTTGATTCCCGGTACCCTCCCCCAAAAGTGCTTATTTATTTAAGTGCTTATTTATTTATATCCCCAGCCTTTTATGCTCATCTCATGAAATTCATCCTTCATTCAGAGGCCAGGGTCTCCTCGGTTTCCTGGTTCAAGCTGAGACTCCACCCTTGAATCTTAAGCAAGCACTCCTACTGGAAGAGTGTTTGGAGAATGCCTTCCCAGTGGCTCCTTTATTCTAAACTTGGATGCTTGGAGCTGGGGATTTAGCTCAGCAGCATAAGTGCCTTCCTAGCAAGTACGCAGTCTTGAGTTTGATCCCTGGTACAGATTTTTAAAAAAAACTACTAAACATCCCTTCCTTGCCATGAGATGCTCCATTTCAGGCCAGGGCTCTTCCATGAAGCTTAGCTGCTTGCAAGTTTCTCTCCTCACCCTGCCCAAGCCTAGTTTTGCCACTGATCTCAGTTTTCTCCAGGGCCTGTCCAACTCAGCAGTGGTGTCTACATTTTTGCTTCCTTGCAAAAGCAAATATTTGTTCCTAATTTCCCAGCTCTTTGTCCTTGTGTGCTTTCTTTAACCCTCCTCACTTGGCATTCCTCCCTTGGCTCCAGGGTACTGGTAATTACCTCCTTCTACCTCAAGTACTTGACTATTTTTTCCCATTTCCTCTTTCCTTCCATTGTTATGCCGAGGGGAGGGGAGCCTGCTGAATGTGCAAGAAGGAGAACTGGATTAGGTAGCAGGATATTCCAGAGTTTTTCCTGGTTCTGCCTCTGCTGGTAAGGTCACATCCAGTTCCCCTGTCTTCCCACCTGCAGAATTAAGGAGGCGGAACCAACCCTGTGAGAGAAATCCTCAGGATACAGTGGCTGTGGCACTAACGGGAAAGTGCTGGGAGAATACAAAGCTGATGACATCTTGTCACCACTTAGGCGAGCCAGAAGCGCTCACATCACAAAATTACCAACGCCACATATCATGTACAGGAGCATCAATGTGAGAAAACATATAATCTTTATCCTGGAACTGCTCTCATTTTAAATCATGGTTCTCATCCTTACATATGCCTGTGAAAATCTGGTAAAGGAAAAAGACCCCTGTCACCAGGAAAATGCATAAGAACAGATAAACCAAACCTAGGGGGGGGGGGGCTGCCTCCTCGAGGCGGGACACAGAGACTGTGACTAAGGGGTGTAAGAGGCCGTCCCATAGGCGGGCCTCTCCTCCCTTGTAGATCCCAGTTAGGGTTCAGGGCAGTTGGGAGAAAGCGTTCATTTGTTCTTTCATTCAACAAGCAACTCTTTGAGAAACTTCCAAGTGTCAAGCCCCACGCTGGGCCGCATTGTGAGGCAGGAGGAGGTGAATCAGACGCAGCGCCTGTTCCCGGGACACTCACGGTCCGGCGGGGGAGAGACCGAGACAGGACAGACAATGAGTGTTCAGTGATGGAAGAGGTAGCGGAACTGTAGGGGTCCGGGGGCGGGGCGGGGCGGCCCCGCTTCCCACAGTTCCCCTTTCCCACAGCGCTCAGTTCCTTTACCTAACTACAAAGCCAAGTCGGTGAAAAAGCGTTTGAAGTACTCCCCGAGGGACTTCTGGGGTTGAGGTACCCCAGCCCCACCCGACTCTCACCTCCGCTGGGACTGGAGCTCTGCAGCGCCTCGGGCTGAGCCCAAGCCCCCCGCGGAGCTCTCCGCCAGGGCCAGCTTCTGAGCAACTCACCAGTCCCCTCTGTACCGGTTCCTTCTCTGGCTCTAGCATATTCCTCTTAGTAACCGAGCTGTAAAGAAACAAGAGGTTATAAAATGTTTTAAGGAGCTACAGATTTGCAAGAAATCGGGAGAGTGGGTGCCCGCTGCTCTTCAAGCTGGGCAGGGCTTCCGCTCACCTCTTCCTTGGCTTCCTCATCTTGCTGGCTTCAGAGCAAAGTCACCAACTCTAAATTGGCAGTGCTTGTGCTAGCTGCTGCCCAGTGGCATCTCTGGTCCCTGAGGCCCCTCTGGAAGCTCGCTGCTTCTTCTGCCTTCCTGAGCTCAGTTTTGGGGTTGTTTTTGTTTGTTTGTTGTTTTTTTCCTACTAAGAACTGAACCTCTACTAAGAACTGAGCTGGGTGTGGTGGCTCAGGCCTGTAATCCCCGCACTGGGGAGGCTGAGGTGGGAGGATCGTTGAGAGTTTGAGACCAGCCTGGGCTACAAAGTGACAAGGCCACCCTGAACCGTCTCAAAAAAGACAAAAAAAGAAAAGAAAAAGAAAAAAACGAACTGAACCTTCTCTCTCTCTCTCTCTCTCTCTCTCTCTCTCTCTCTCTCTGCTGTCTCTCCAACTTTCTTTCCCACAATACGTATATGTCCCGCTCTAAAACAAAAAAAAGTAATTGAACCTAGAGCCTTCACAAGAATACAACCCCAGCCCTATTTACTTTTATTTGTTTATTTAGGGTCTTGCTAGATTACCCAGGCTGGCTGGGCGTGGTGGTGCAGACCTGCAATCCCAGCCTTGCAAAGGCTGAGGCAGGTGGACTAGTTCGAGTTCACGGTCAGCCTTAGCTACATAGTAAGTTCAAGGACAGCCTTTCAATTACATAGTGAGCCCCTATTTTAAAAAATTACACATCCTGGGCTTTCACTTTCTAGTTGCCTGCCTCAGCCTCTGAAGTAGCTGGGATTACAGGATGTGACATTGTGTCCTGCTCATTTTACTTGATCCCGCATTTGTGGATGCATGCTCAGAGCATCTCTTTCCCATAGGGCATACATAAAGAGGACTTTAATTGGTTCAGTTTAAGTCACTTAACCAAACCCTGAACCAGTCATCACTGTGGCCAGGGAGCTGAAGACCTCTGACTGGTCCGCCTGGGCCACCTACATCTTTGTGGGGCTGGGACAGTACTAACACACAGTAGAGCCCAGGCCCTTGTGAAGAAGTAGGGAAGGGCAGCTCCAGAGGACAAGTGGGGATAGAAAGGATGGGGCCTCAGACTCTCTCTTACGGCGGAGGGGCTTGCATGTTCCCAACTCTTTCTTACTGTATTTACTGTTGTTGCTCTTCATTTGTCCAGAATTGTCTCAGTGACAATGCCTCTCCAAATCTATGTGGCAAATTCTTACTTGGCCTTCAGGTTTCAGTTTAAAAACCAGCTATTTAAAAACCAGTTTAAGGGGCTGGGGATTTAGCTCAGTGGCATAAGTGCCTGCCTTGCAAGCAGGCAGTCGTGAGTTCAATCCCTGGTACTGATAAAAAGGAAAAAGACCAAAAAAAAAAATAAAATAAAATAAAAAAAATAAAAAAAATAAAAAACCCAGATGCTTCTCCTGACTCCACAATTGAATTTATATCTAGCTTGAGATGGTAATGCTTGAGGAAACAAATTACACACAGGTTAGATATTACATGGCATTTGTTTGTTTGTTTGTTTGTTTGTTGGAGACAAGGTTTCATCACATAGCGTGGGCTGGTCTAGAACTTGCAGTGATCTACCTGCCTCTACGAGTCCTAGGTTTATAGGCATGCACCACCGAGCCTGGCTACTCGGTTTCTCTTCTATGAGAGGATCAAAATATAAAGAACAAAATAAAAGAGAGATGACATAAAACAGGGAGCTAGACCTTTTGCAGATGGGAAGGGGATCTAGAAATGGAGGTAATGCAGTGGAGGTGGAGGAAACAAAATAAAATAGGATCAAGATGTGATATGTATGCACCAATTCACCACAATGAGCATTTTTATTATATATCATAAATATATACTATTAAAAAAAACAGTTACGAATAGAGCTAGGTATAGTGGCACATATTGTAATCCCAGCTACTTGGGAGGCTGAAGCAGGAGTTCAACACTACATAGTGAGATCAAGGCCAGCTGAACTACACAGCAAAATCCTATCTCAAAGCACACCCACTCGCAAATTACACTTTTCTGACTGATAGTATTATAGCATTACTGTAATTAAACAAACTCTGATTAAGTTCTTAATTTAATTTAGTTTAATTTAATGCTATTTATTAATGTTATTTAAAGTCTGTCTCCCTTATTAGGTTGTAAATTCCATAAGGACAGTGATTCCTCTGAGCTCTGATCTCATTTTCAGTCTTTGTTGCCTGCCAGCTCCTATTGCTCTCACAGTGAGGTAGGTGCTCACTCCCCAGAGAGCCTGTCTAACAGGGTCAGGGCTGGGGTAAATAAGAAATAGGAGGATTCTGAATTCAAGATGCTGGAGATCCTATCACAGAAGTTACACTGGCACATGTATTGAGCCAGTGCTATGGGGTTTTTTGGTTGGACTCAATAGATTGTGAAATTAACCTGATGGGTTGTAAATAAAATTAAGATAAATTTTATTTTATTTTTGGTACTAGGGTTTGAACTAGGGTCAGACTGGCCTCTGCAGTGATTCTCCTGCCTCTATCTCTCAAGTGCAGGGATTACAGGTATGCACCACTATATCCAACTTATTTTTTAGTTTGAGACAAGGTTTTGCTAAGTCACTAAGTTGTTCAGGTTGGGCTTGAACTAACAATCCTCTTGCCTCCAGGCCCAGCTTGTATTTTATGTTTTGGTTTTGTTTTGTTTTTTGGTCTTTTTCTTTTTTATCGGTACCGGGGATCGAACTCATGATCACACACTTGCAAGGCAGGCGCTTATGCCGCTGAGCTAAATCCCCAGCCCTGTATTTTATGTTTTAAAAATTCCAGTCAAACTGAGCATTGGTGGCACAAGCCCACAATCCCAGTACTCAAAGAAAGCAATGCAGGAGGGTAGCTGTGAGTTTGAGGCCAACCAGGGCTATCTGGTAAATTCAAGAGTAGCTTGAACTACAGAGTAAGACCCATCTAAAAACACAAAAATTCATTTAAACCAGGCTTGGTGACACATACCTGTGATTCCAGTATGTTGGAGGCTGAGGCAGGAGGATCATTGTGAATTTAAGACCAACCTGGACTACATAACGAGTTCAAGGCCAACCTGAACTGCATTATAGGGCCATGTCTCAAAACACAAGCAGAGGGGCTGGGGATTTAGCTCAGCAGCATAAGCGCCTGCCTTGTAAGCAGGCAGTCGTGAGTTTGATCCCCGGTACCGATAAAAAGGAAAAAGACCAAAAAAAAAAAAAAAAATACAAGCAGAAAGCTGGGGACTTAGCGGTGGTATAAGCACCACTGAGTGTGAGGTTGTGAGCTTGATCCCTGGTACCAAAGGAAAAAAGAAAAATACGAGCAGAAGGACCCCATAAAATATATAAAACGAAACAGACTAGACAGCATCAGAGAGCATCACATGAAACATGTAATAAGCTTTGAAGGTGAGTGTTGGGGGTAGAACCCAGGGTGATGAGGCTCTATTGCCAGTACTTTTTAGTTTTGAATCAATGCCTTACTAAATTGCCTAAGCTAATCCTGAATTTGCAGTCCTCTTGTCTCAGCCTCCAGAGAAACTGGGATTAACAAATTGTATTGCTTTGCCCAAGTGGATTTTGTTTGATTGTTTGCTTCGGGTTTTGTTTATTTAAAATAAGGTCTCCCTGTAGAATCCAGAGCCACCTTAAACTCACTGTTTCGCACAACCTGGCCTCAATCTTGTGGGGATCCGTCTGTCTCAGCCTGTGGAGTTGCTGGTATAATAGGCATGCACCCCCACACCTGGCTAAGCCTAGCACTTTTCACTGAATTTTTATTTCAGCTTACAACATTACAAACACATCCCTATGTAATGAACTGTAAAATGGATTTCTTCCTGGGGTGAGTGTAAGTTTAAAAAAAGTTTGAGAATCCACAGCGCATTAAGCTTTGTCTGGACAGAAGCCAGGTCAGATACATTGTTGTAGGGCAGAGCGACATAACACCTGCCCTCCAACCAGTGGAAGTGCAGACAATTTCAGGATGCTGTCCTGGGTGAACCCTGGATTTCTGTGCTTTGGTTGGCTTATGTTATATCCTTAAGGACATTTCATCATATGTTCATCAGCTGTGTTTTTCTGTGTTTTTTCCCCCTTCAAATAATAGATGACATAATGATTTTCAGCGCTGAGTATAGACTCTTTTTTCTTTTCTTTCTTTTTTTTTGGCCACGTGCAGTTAGGCTATGAATTCAATATTCCTAGACAACAATGAATGAACTAAAACCCTGGAAGAGAGTAGAAGTAGCAGAGTTGGACACATGATATTTGAATTTCTGAGTATTGGCTATGTGGATTCAAATGAAGGGACTCTATGTATTTGTTGCAGATCTACTAAGAGCAAGGCCCTGTGTCAGTTGTGGGAGGCATAAATATATGCACTAGCCAGGGCTGGTGGCATGTGCCCGTAATCTCAGCACTTGTGAAGCTGAGACAGGACAACTGCTGACCTGAGGCCAGCCTGGGCTACAGAGTGAGTTCAGGGTCATCCTGAACTACAAAGTGCAACTGTATCTCAAAAAAGAAGTTAGTAAATATACCTATACCGTGTCCTCCAGAGGACTGCAGCCCGGCAGGAGGCGATGGAAGCACATTCATAAATACCAAAATACATTCCCTAGGGACAAATGAAATTTATTGATGATGAACTCACTTTTTTTTTTTTTTGGAGACAAAGTCTCACTATTTAATTCAACATGATCTTGAACTCACTATGTAGCCCAGGCTGACATTAAACTCACAGCAATCCTCCTGCCTCGGTCTCCTAAGTGCTTGGATCTCAGACATGTGCCACCATTTCTGGTTCATTTGTGTGTTTTAATAGGTTATTTACTTCAAAAACTATGCGTTGAAGATTACATGATTAGGTGACAGACGCTGCTGAAGATTGAGATAAGACCTCAGCTTTATCTTGGTCTTTTTTTACTTACAGTCACCCCAGTTTCAGTCTGATGGAGTTTTCAGTCTCGGGATATGAACAGCCTTTCTAAAGAGGCCAGTTTATTGAGGATTCAGGCAGAGTGATTGGTTTCAATTTCAGGTGTGCCACTGTGGGAGCTCCAGTCAGTTGTTCATCCCCTTCAACCTTAATTCCTTATGTGGAAAATGCATATAATAACCGTACATACTTTAATACTACTAGGAAGATTAAAGAAACAAATTCAGGTTAGTGGTAGATAGTACAAGATGGGAAAGAGCCAGTCAGTATGTTTTCTTCCCTCTCCCCCTTCCTCGTTTTCTTTTCCTTTTTTTGTTTGTTTTTGTAGTTTTAATTATTTTTTGTCTTTTTTTTTTTTTTTTTTTTTTTTTTTTTTTTTTTTTTGAGACAGAGTCTCACTATGCAATTCAGGCTGGTTTTAAACTCACTTCATAGCCCAGGCTGCTCTCAAATTTGCAGTAATCCTCTTGTCTCAGCCTTGCAAATGCTGGGATTTCAGGTGTGTACCACCATACCCAACTTCCCAGCTGTTTTTATTTTTGAGACAGGGGGTTGCTATGCAGTTCATGTTGGCCTTGAACTGGATATGGAGCTCAGCTGGTCTCTAATTTGTGAGGATCCTCCTGCCTCAGTTTCCTGAGGAGTACTGGGATTACAGGGGTGAGCCACCATGCCTGGCTCCTTCCTTCTGTAACAGGAACTAGTGAGACAGAAGTTAGGATTCTATTAGGTGGTGAGGACACTGGCCCCAAAATGGAGTCTGCTGAGACAGTGCCCTCCAGGGATCTTACAGAAATATCTGCCAGAACTGCCAGATGTGGTGGCATATGCCTGTAATCCCAGCACTTGGGAAGCTGAGACAGGAGGATTCCTGTGAGTTTGAAGCAAGCTTGGGTTGGCTACATAGTGAATTCAAGGCGAACCTCAGCTGCATAGAAAGACAATTTTAAAAGAAAAAACAAATAAGCAAACAAACACCGAAAAGAAAAAGAAACCTCTGCCAGGTGTCCTTCCGCTGTCTGGGAAACGCCCAGGCTGGGATCTGGCAGGACCACTGGTTCAAGGGCACCTGAGCCATGCACAGGCACTGAGGGGACATTGCATAGATTGGACCCTGGTAAGTATGAGGGCCCCCCTAGGGTAGAGGTCACATTGTTTACACAATGGTCCTAGTTCCCTTCTAGACCCCTTGAAAGCCCCTAGACAAAGAGCCCTCACAGGCATCCTACTCAGATCCCCTTCCTAGCTGATGGAAGATTTACTTCCCTGCCTTGATATCTTTTAAGTAAGTTCATTTGTACCCTACCTCCTCTGTCCATGATTTCATTCTTCGTCACCAGGACACTACTCTGGCATTCCAGTAACCCTTCTTTTTTTTCCTCTTTTCTTTTCTTTGTTTCTTTCCTTTTGCTTTCTTTCTTCCTTTTTTCCTTCTTTCTTACATTGTTCAAGCTGATCTCTAACACATGGGCTCAAGTGACCCTCTTGCCTTAGCCCCCTCAGTAGCTAGGTCTGTAGGCCTAGGTTACCACGCCTGGCCCTTTCAATGTATGTATCTGTTTTTGTTGTGTTGTTTGATACAAGCTCTCACAATGTAGTCCAGGTTGACCTCGAACTTGCCATGTAGCCCAGCTAGCCTCAAACCTGCAATCCTTCTTCCTCAGCCTCCCAACGGAGTGCTAGGATTACAGGGGTGTACTGCTATGCCCAGCTGTGTTATATGATTTTATTGTACTTTTTATCTTTGTTATGGTTCTGGAGATTGAACTCAGTCTTCACACTCAACTGCATCTCCAGCCTTCATTTTTTATTTTGAGTTAGGTTTTGCTAAATTATCCAGTCTGGGCTTGAAACAAAGGATAGAGATGTAATTCAACACTAGAGCATTTGCCTAGCATGTATAAAACCCTGGCCTCAGCAAGACACTGGAACACACCAGCTACTTCAGAGGCACAAGCAGGAGGACTACAAATTCAAGGTAAGTGCAACTAACTTGATAAGACAGTCTCAAAATAAAAATTTAAGAGCTGGTGTGGTGGCATATATCTTAATTGCAAAACTCAGGAGGCTGAGGCAGGAGGATTGCTGTAAGACTAGTCTGCAATATAATGAGTTCAAAGCCAGCCTGAACTACATAAGGAGATTCCTTGTCTAAAAAAAAAAAAAAAAGGATCCAAGAATAGTAACACACACATGTAATACCAGCACTTGCAAGGCTGAGGCAGAAAGATTGCCATGAGTTAGAGGCCAGCCTGAACTACATAGTGAATTCAAGGCCAACCTGGACTACAGAGAGAGACCCTGTCTCAAACACACACACACACACACACACACACACACACACACACACCATAAGTTATCAGAAATCTATAGAAAAGATTTCCTGTCTTTGTATAACTCACCTATAAGATGTAATTGGTAATTACATTTATCTGTGGCTACTTTTATTCTGTGACTATAAAAGTTTACATAATCTCTTCCATGATGGACTGTGCCATTTTGAGTAACTGAAATAGGTGTTCGTACTCCTTGATCTTATCTTATTTGGCTCAGAATATTTTTAAAATTTTTCCTTAAAGCAGTTATTTTATTGCATATTCTCATTCCTTAACTTCAAACATATTTTAACTTTTATTCTCTTAGCTTATCTGTCTACTCTATGGAGTTTCTTGAATTTAAATGTAAATCAGTAGGATAAGTTAGGTTTACTGCAATTACACAGGCTGTCCTTCAGCTCACTGTGGCTGGCCATAGTGATCCTCCTGCCTCAGCCTCTGAGTGCTGAGATTACAGGCACGCACCACCATGCCTACCTGACAATTTATCTTAGTTGGTTTCATTTTATTCTAGAATTGGGTAATAGTTCATTCCATAAGATGTGTTCCAAATGGCAGAGCCAGAAGAGGTTGGTTTTACGGACAGAGAAAGACTAGAGAAGGCAGAACTAAAGAACAAAGTATATTACAAGGGATGCTACCTATAAATGCTTCCTTGCCCCCCATCTTCCTTCTTTTGTTGTTGTTGTAATTGCTATTTTTGAGACAGAGTCTCCATAGGTATCCCAGGCTGAGCCTGAACTCACAATGGTCCTCCTGCCTCGGCCTCCTAAGTGTTGGGACCGCAGGCGTGTGCCACCATGCCCAGTCCAAGATCCTTTTTTTATGTTCAGTGTTGCAAAACCAGAAATTGAGGCTGAAGGTGATCACCAACAGCATAAATTAATTGGCCAACCAGAGAATGGAGAGCCTGGGGTCTACACTAGCAAACCAACTTTTTAACTAGAGAGAGAGGGAAGGCGTAGATATAGGCATAGAAATGGGAGTGAAGGATTGGTTTTAAATGGCTAGGAATCTTGCTGTTTTATTCTGGAATAGGCAGACATTTCCCCAGAACTCAGGCACCACCCCTTTTCACTTCCTTTGTGGCCCAGGGTTCCCCGACATGGTTGCGGGGGAGGGGTTGGTATGTCACTTAGCATGGAAATGAACACTGAAATGAATTTGAAGACTATTAGACACTCAAAGGCAGCCGTCTAGGTCCAACCAGTTTTCCCTAGCCTAATTAAAGGGGAACTTCTATTTTGTTTTGTTTTTTTTTTGAGACAGAGTCTCAGTAAATTGCTCAGGCTAGACTGAGTTTGAGATCTTCCTGCTGTCCAGATTCTAGACTTACGCTAGAGGCCCTGTCTGTAGCTTCTGTCCTTTAGGCATTCTGTCTTCCAAAAGAGATCAAAGTTGGGGGTTTCTAATGCCTTGAGGCCCTGGAATGATCCCAGCATTGCAAAGAAGCAAACAACAACAAAAAACACAATTAGAGCAGGCAGAAATTCTGCTAGTTCATGTAGGCTGTACACTGGGTAACCCAAGGACAGGGTACTATGGCACATCTCTAAGACTCTATTTACTCAGGAGACTGAGGCACAAAGAGGGCAAATTGGAGGCCAGTTTGGGCAATGTAGGGAGATCTCCGCTCAAAAACATTCCAGAGTTGTGGTGCATGCCCGTGATCCTAGCATGCTCATGTTGAGGCAGGAGGATCTCCTAGTGGATAGCCCAAGGCGAGACTGGGTGACATAATGAGACCCTGTTTTAAAAAAACAACCAAATGTCAAAAAGAAAAAGAAAAAAAAAAAAAAAAAAAGGGCGGCCAGTGTAGTACTGTTTGTTAGAAACAAAGGAGCTGAGTCACTCCCTTCCTTTTGTTCAACTGTAAACAGATACTACTCTAATGATTATCCCGGCTCAAATTTAGGACCATCCTGAGCAATTATCCAGGTTTAGCCTTAGGAGGTCACGCAGATTGCTGACATCAGTGAGAGGGACAGTGGGAGGCGCTTTGGATCAGTGATCTGATAAATACTGGAAGCTTCAGTTATTGAATCCCTTTTTTTCTCTTTGCTGCTTGAGTCCCTTTTTCCTTTCCCCCTCCAGTCCCTTTTTCCCTTCAGCTTCTTTCCTTTTGCTCTTCTTCCTGTTTCTGCTATCATCCTGTGATCTTAAATAAATGTAACTACTTACCACATACTAAGGGTGTCCATTTGGTAATTCATTCCCTGTCTTACACAAGAACCTAGACTATTTTTGAGCCACTCAACGCTAACAAACGCAGCTCAGCACTCCCTAGATTCAATCCCCAATATCACCACACAAATAAAACCAAAACTGGAGGAATTAACAATAGGTTGCTTCAGTTTACCTGTTTATTTGTGTAAGCATTAAATCAGAGACACCTCATTACCATGTCTGTTGAAAATTAAGAAATTTGGCTGTTATTGCAATAATCCTGATTTCTCTGTTCAGATTTCTCTGTTTGGTTTCATCTTGGTGATGTGAGTTTTATTTCAGCATCTCTGTTGTGATTTTTAGCCTGGTCTGTGTGGAAGCTTAGTCCAAAATGACATTTCTAATTTGTGTGTTATCTGCTGCCCTGCCCTTTGAGTATCAGTTAGGTGATTCAGAGCATCCCACTTGTGTGCCTTCACATCTGCATGCAGGAGGAGAAAAAACTAGTTTTCTTCCTGTGGTACTGTGGACAGAACCCAGTGAGGCAGGAGATTAGGCTGTGGCCAGCCTGCTGGGCAAATGGGTGTGACCTGACAATCCCAGGGATCCAGGACACAGGCACCAAAGCTGCATCTGGGACCGATCTGAAAATGCAATCTTTAGTTCCTCTGGGGAAAGACAAAGGATGACCTAGACCAGGGATTGTGGATGTATTAAGGATTAAGTGCCCAAATTGCAACCCAAAACCCACTTATTTTTTGCAAAGCACCAACACTGCAATTAAACCTGAATATCTGATGCTTGGCTGCTGGGGTGATGCTGGGGCAACTTTCCCTGAGTGCTGACGAAAGGGCTCTGCATGCCCACTGTGGCACACGTGCCATAGGTTCATTGGCCTAGACTTGAGGTCTGGATATAAGAGGTACAAGAAACATAGGCTAATCTCCTTCTGGCCACTGTGCTCATTTTTAGAGGGGTTTGCTCTCCCAGTGCATACTTTTTTTCACTACCTTTCTCACTTATCATCTTTGTTTCAAACAAGAACCTAGAAAGAATCACTAGAAGGAGCTCACAGTGGCCCCAGAGCCCTGGTATCAGCAGTGTCTTCAGTCTGAGATATGTCATCAATCTTTATTTTTTTTTTACTTTGAGACCAAGCGTCTGCCAAACTGTCCAGATTGGGTTTGAGCTTTCAAACTCTGAATCCTCCTACTTCAGCTTCCTAAGTAGCTTGAATTACAAGCATGTGTCATTGCGCTTGGCCGCACTACAGTTATTTTTGTTGCTTGTTTTCGAGGTAAGCTCGGGGGCCTGGAGGTCATGATCCTCCTGCCTTCACTTTCCTAGTGGTGGTATTACAAGCACACCCATGCTAGAATTATCATGCATAGAATGAGGGTGTTCAGCTTCCACACTGCACTGAGAGGTAATAACAAATGCCACACTAGCCAAACCAGGCCTCATGGCTAGTTAGCTCCTGTGAATCAAGAAAGTACCATCCTCTCCTGTGCTCTGCAGGGGAAGAGAACTGGAAATAAAAAGAGCAACAACCACGGTCTCCATTGTTTGTACGCTGCAGCCACACTGGCCCTGTCTGCTCTCTCAAATGTCCCTACTCCTTGCTGCTGTGGGACCCTCGCCTAGCTCTTTTTCTAATTGTGGCACTTTGGTTATGGTCTGCTCTTCACACTGAGGCTTTCTGTCCCTTCCTTATGGAAAGCCTTGCTTACTTCTTATTATCTTCTGCTTGCACAACACTTTGTGGCTCTGGGATGTAATTTGCAGTTAATCATGTGATGACTTCATTCATGATGTTTCTTCCCCTGTAGCCCAAGCCACAGCAGTTGTTTGATTCTCCTTATGTCTCCACTCTCTAGCCCAGTGACTGGCATTCTTGCGGAGGGAGTAAAAGAGTGAACATTCTCAAGACTCTGGGAATATGTTTTGCTTTTCAAAATGTTTGTGATTACTGACACTGTCTGGTATGAATTTCTCTTGGTAGCTTTGTGTTGTTTTATGTAGTCCTGGGGATTGAACCTTGGACCTTGGCAGCGAGGGTACATTCCTTGTTCTTTTAAATCTTTTAAAATTTTTTATGCTTTTTATGGCATATTTTAGGTATATATAATGATCAGATTCATCATAGAGAATTTTAACCTATATAACTATATAACTGATTCTTTTTTTTTTTCCTATTTCCTTCCTCTCCCTTCAACTCCTACTCCCCTTCTTATTTATAATCCTTTTTGTTTTTTTAATCTTTTTGAGACAGTCTAGTTTATGCAGTTTGGGCTGGCCTTGAACTCACTTTGTATCCCAGGCTGGTCTCAAATTTGTAATGATGTTCCTCCTCAGCCTCCCAAGCCCTGGGGATTACAGGCAGGTACCTCCAGCCCAGCTACAATCCTTATTTATTTATTTATTGGTACTGAGGATTGAACTCATGATCTCATGCTTGCCAGGCAGGCTCTTATGCCACTGAGCTAAATCCCCAGCCCCTCCTTTTTTATTTTTATTTCTCATACAGGGTCTCACTAAATTGCCCAAATTTGAATTTGCAGTCTTCCTACCTCAGCTTCCCATAGTGCTAGAATTACAGGCTTGTGCTTCCAAACCTGGTTTTCTCTTGGCAGCTTTGAAGGAAATATTTAACAAAATCTTGTTAACTTCATTCTGAATGTTCATCTAAATGGAGCATCCCTGATCTCCAAATGGGTAAATTTTCTTTCTTTCTTTTTTTTTTTTTTTGAGACAAGGTCTTACTATATGGTTCAGGCTGGCCTCAAATTTACTATATAGAATAGGTTGATGTTGAACTCACCACCATTTTTCTGCCTCAGCCTCCAAAGAGCTGGGATAACAGGTATGCACCACCAGTTTAAATGGATAAATTTCTTTTTTTTTATATTGGGAACTGGGAACTTGTGCATGATAAGTAAGTACGCTATTATCGAGCCACATCCAGCACCTAAATGTCTAAATCTTGATCTTGTAAGAGGAGCATTTATCTGCCCCTTGACCAATTGGGGCATTCAGGACTAGAACATTTCCCTCGTGTCTCAACTTCTTGGAATTGAGCAACCCAGGTTTTTGTTTTTCCAGATCCATCACCTACCTGCAGGCTTCCCTAATTATTTGCATAGGTATTTTATGACTGCTATAGCCTGTGAGTTCTGCTTGATTTAATTATCAGAGTCTGGTAAGAACAGCCAAATTGCATAATCTACCTCTATTTTATATTTATTTATTTATTTGTTTGTTTGTTTTGTTTGTTTTTGTATTTTGAGACTGAGTCTTGTCATGTAGCCCAGGCTGGCTTTAAACTTGTAGTCCTAGGGGCTGGGGATTTAGCTCAGCGGCATAAGCGCCTGCCTTGCAAGCAGGCAGTAGTGAGTTCGATCCCCGGTACCGATAAAAAGGAAAGAGACAAAAAAAAAACAAAAACAAAACTTGTAGTCCTCCTGCCTTAGCATCCTACCTCCATTTTATTTTATTTTTATTTTTCATTCATTAATTTATTGGTGGTATTGGGGATTGAACCCAGGGATTTCCGACTGAGCTACGTCCCTGGCACCTGGGGCCCTTTTAGTTTTAATTTTATTATTTATTTTTGTGGTACAAAGCATTGAAATCAGAGTTTTTGCACTGAGTTACATTCTAGTCCCGTTTTAAATTTTTACTTTGGATGAGAAGGGAAGAACAAGTAAAAAGAATTAAGATATCTCATGTACATTTTTTTTTTGTACCAGGGATCAAACTCAGACCTCATGCTTGCCAGGCAGACATGTATGCCACTGAGCCAAATACCCAGCCCAAACTCATGTACATTTACCAACTTCCCAAGATGAGTATATGTATTACAAATATGTATTAATGAAAATAAAAATTCTTAAAAAAAAATAAAATGTTATTTTTTTTGTGTGTGTTTTTCCTTTTTTTTTATCGGTACTGGGGATCGAACTCATGACTGCCTGCTTGCAAGGCAGGTGCTTATGCTGCTGAGCTAAATCCCCAGCCCCATAAAATGTTATTTTTAAGACAAGGTCTTGCTAAATAACCCAAACCAGGCTGGGTTTGAATTTTCAGTTCTCCTGATAGAGGAATGAAATTCCTGACCTGCTCTATGTCTGGTACAAGTTCGTGTTCTCTAAAATCGAAGAATGAATTTTAGGAACAATGGATGTTATAAGAGTAGAAATATTTATTGAGAGAAAGAAGGCTTCTGTCTGCGAGAGAGACAGAAAGGGTCCTGAGTGGGTTGCCAAAGATTCTGTATTTTCTAGGGATTTTTATAGAATAAAATCATGAGGTGAAGAGGGTCTAAGGTGGGGAGAATTGGGAACTCATAAGGCAGATGGGCGTGAGGTGGGACAGAACTATGATTAACCAACCAGATTAATTGTTCAGATAGAATTGACTAAATCAGGGACAAATGGGGAGGAGAGTCACATAGCAAGTGAGCATTCTTCCAGATCAGTGACCCTTCCGGTAAAATGGGTTGGTGACTCCTGGCTTCCCAAGGAGATCCATGCCTATTCCCTAAGGTTTATACTTAAGGGTGTGATGGTACTTGTTTTGCCTTCTATTTTGAGATCTGGCCCACAGCAAGAGGTGTGTGTGTCTGCTCTAAGGTCACAAGACTTTTGGTCTTCTGTGCCGGCTTCCTCAAAGGCCTAGCCCTGTCTGAGTGCCTATAATATTTCTAACTACCTTATACTCCTGCCTCAGCCTCCCAGATTGCTAGGATTATCGGTATGTGTCACTTTGCCCAGCTGGGCCATGAAACTTTGATTCAAAAATGTTCAAAGAAGTAGAGTAGTTAAATGTTTATTTACTTGCCTCATAATTCCTTAAATGTAAAAACAGGTTAAATTATAGTCTAGGTGGATTCTCTGCAACAAACAGGGCAACACCCTTGTTGATAAATAGCTCACATTCCTGAAGCAGAGCCACACCCAAACTCCTTCAGAACCAAGGCTACTATCTTTCATCTAGCTCATTCCATACATGAGTGCTAATTGATTTAAAATTATCTAAATCGTAATTTTAAAACCACACATGCCTATAATCCTAGCACCTAGGAGACTGAAGCAGAAAAATTGCAGAATTCAGTACTACCCTGGATTGAAACCCTAATTCAACTCTCCTTCCCCCAAAGTGTCTGATTATTATTGTTCAACATTCAGTGTATTTCTTTATAGTACTAGGGATTGAATCCAGGGCTTTTGCATTGAGCTACATCCCCAGCCTTTTTTATTTTTAATTGATTAGGGTGGGCGGAGAAATACTTTATAGTTCAGGCTGGTTTTGAACTCACTATGTACCTCTGGTTAACGTTTGCCAAACTGTTAAGTGAAAAATCAATGGTTTTCATTTTTTTTTTCATGATTATTAGTGAAATTAAAGCGTTTATTTTCTCTTTTTTGTCATTTTGAGACAGGTCTCACTATGCAGTTCAGGCTGGTCTTGAGCTTACTTTGTAGCCCAGGCTGGTCTTGAACTCACAAGGATCCTCTTGTCGCAGCCTCCTGAGTGCAGGGATAACAGGTGTGAGCCGCCATGCTTACGAGCATTTTTTGAATGAATTATTTGTTTGCTTTAGGACAGTACTGTATTTTTTATATCTTCCAGGCTGGTCTGAATCTCAGGATCCTCATCTCAGATTTGAGAATGCTAGGATTACAGGTGTACCTATTGCTTGTTTTTGCTTTTTCATTTTTGTTCTGGGGATTGAATTTAGGGCCTTTGCAGTGAGCTACATTCTTAAGTCTCCGTCAATTGCTAAACTGCCAATTGCTACGCTGGGTTCAAATTTGGGATCCTGCTACTGTGGTTCCCCAGATTGCTGGGATTATGTGTGTGTATCACCATGCTAGACTTCTCTGGTTTTGAAGAAGTCCATTTACAGAAAAACTTTTTTATGTTAGAGATACAATGTGCTTGTCGTGTGTTTTGTCCAGTTCTGTTCCAGGTATTGTTTTTTTCTTAAATAAGAAGTCATACAAAACCTTCAAAACATTTATTATTTTGGGATGGGGAGCGTTGAGACAAGGTCTATGTAGCCCAGGCTGGCCATGAACTCGGTGATCCTCCTGCCACACCCTCCTAGGATTAGTTGTTTACTAGCATACCTGACTTCAAAACGTTTATGTGGACCAATGTTTTGATTTTTTTCTTTGATGATTCTGGACTTCCTGTCTTGCTTAAAGTTTGTCTCTCTAAAATTATATTACTACTATCTGAAAAAACTTCCTCTAACCAGGCACGATGGTGCACGCCTGCAATTCCAGCTACTTGGAAGGCTGAAGAGCCACGCCCGGGTGCACCTTTGCCTTACATTAGATTCTACTTTCAGATTATATTTACACCACTTAACTTGCTGCCTGAGCTTATTACAGTAGCATTAGGTTGCAGTAACTACTATAAATCAGTTTTACAATATGCTCGACTTTTAGGTTCTCAACAAGTAAACTTCAAGTGTCTTATTAAAGAGAGGACTGGGAAATTCCCGGATTGTGGCCCAGGACAACACAGATAAGGCAAGCAAAAGAGTCAGGTAAAACGTAGTTTTGTAGATAAATATTAGCTGTTGTTCCACACACAGCAAAAAGAATTTTGGACTTAGAAGGTTGAACTTTTCCATTTAAAAGACCACTCACTGTGGAGGGACTGGGGCTGGCTGTGAGGACGCTGAGTGGCCTCGAGCCCCCAGCCCAGAGGCACAGTCACCAGCACGAGAGGCGGGCAGGGTGCGTCCGGAGCCGGAGTGAGTTCCCAGTCGCAGAACGAGCGAGGCGCCCGGGAAAAGACTCGGGAGAGAAGGCCGGTGAGGAGCCTAGGAACAGGCTGTCTGGGGAGGAGACCACGCAGGCCTGAGCAGGTGCAGACTGTCCCAAAAGCGGACCGCAAGAGAAAGAGGAGGAAAGGGGATTCCCGGTGCCGCAGTCCCCCCGGTCGCCTCGGCCGGCGCGGGCCCGGGATTGGCCGGCGCGCCTCGCTGGCTGGGCGGGGTTGCTGGGAGGCCTGGTCCGGAGGCAGCGCGCGCGCACGCGCGGGCACGGCGGGGGGGGCGCGCGCGTGCTCCGTCGGTCGGTGCGGCGGCTGGGGCGGAGCGGGCCATGGCAGTGGGTGTCGGGCGGGTGTAGTGCCGTGTGGGACAGGCGGGAGGTGACTGAGAGAAGCGGGGATGGGGGCTCCCGAGCGGGGCCGTCGTGGCAGCCTGGACTGCTGAGTGCGTACCCGGAGCAGGAACCCGCGGCGGTGGCGGTGGCGGCAGCGCCGGAGCGCCGGGCAGGTGAGTGCGGCGGCGCGGGACCCGGATGCGGCGCGGCTGGAGGGGCGCCAGGATTGCGGCGCCAGCGGAGGTGCCCCCGCGCGGCCCGGCGGGCGGCCCTGCCCACCGCAGCCCTGGGCGCGGGCGGCTGCCGCGCGAGCGCAGCTCTTCCTGCCCGCGCCGAGGACGCTTGCCGGGTTGCGGCCCGCCTGGGGCTCTCCAAGGTGAGCTGTGCCCAGGCCTCCGGGGAGGCTTTCGGGCGGCTGCCGGCGGGCGCCGGTGTGGGGAGGCGTTGTCCTCTCTTTCAGTCTCTGCGACACCTCCGGGAGGTTCCGACCCTTAGGTGGCTGTTTTGCGCAGAACTGTATTTGAGGGGCGGAGATCCTTGGCTCTTGGTTTTGGGAAGTGTTTCAGAAGCCCAGTGCCGTCACAGATAAGCCCAGGACCGAAATAGGCTGATGCGTTTAGTGGAAATAATAATACATACTTCATAGAGTTGTGAATATAAGCATAGCCTAGTAGTAAGTGCTCAATAAAGGTAGCTCTTAGAAAGAGCCCTGCTGCAGCATCTTGTCAGTTGTTGCAATTCCTGTCTGCAGACTCGCGTTTGGGGGGCTCATTTATTTCCGCCCTGGACTGGTGTTGTAAGAAGCTCAACTGAGGTTGCTTAACATTAGAGCCTGTAATCTTAGAGTGGCCAAAATAGAAATCTATAGCCTCTTCCTAGAGTCCTGCTGTCTTGAAGAGGCTGACTTTGAAACCTGTGTGAGGTACCAAGTGGGAATTGCTGCCTGAATGAAACTAAGTGAATCCAGGATTCCTTTATAGGGGGAATACACATTTAAACTGCTGTGCAGAGGGTGAGACACATAAACTTCAAGTGCTTTGATGTTTAAATAATCTTAAGTGACACTTAAACTCTGTCACTTGTTACAGAGTATAAACACAGGAAGAGTATGGAAACAGACTCTGTTTTCTGCATTGCTACATCCGAAGGGAGTGATAAGTGCTTTTGTAAACATCGTTGTAGGCAGTGTCTGATGAAGTCATCCTAATTAACTTAGAAGAGTACTTGTTTTGAAGCAGAAGTAGATGTTTGGAAATATGATTCTTAATAAAATCATCTTGAACAGGTCAGAGTTCTCAGCAGTTCATTAATCATTTGGGGATTTTTATGCTACATTGTAAGGTTTTATGGTAAAAGCAGAACTGCTTAAGTCAGAATAATGCAGCATAGGAAGGAGTAGTCAGGATAAGGATCTTAACCTAGTTTCGGAGGCAGGAATGGAACAAAGTGAAAATCCTCAGGCTTAAAACTGGAATTGCATTCACCAAATCGAAAATGATTTAAAGGAAAAAGTAGTTTTACACTCCCCTGATTTAGATTATCACTAGCATATTCCACTATAAAGATGATTTCCCTCCTTTTTTGTTTTCTCTCTCTTTCAGTACTGGGGATTGAATCCAGGGGTTTTTTGCTTGATAGGCAGTTGCTTTGCCCCTGAGCTATGGCCCCCAGACCCTATTTTGTGTTTAGACAGCATCTCTGAATTGCCCAAGCTTGTGCCAAGCTTGCTTTAGAATCTCCTACCTTAGCCTGTTTCCTGAGTAGCTGGGATTAAAGGCCAGGGCCATCATCTCTAGGTGCCTGGAAGATTTAGCTAATGTTGACTGTATTGATTGTAGGAGTGAAATTATTTATGAAGTCTTCTGATTCCTAATATAACGTTCTGAACACACCTTTTTTTGGCTTCCAATTTTTGTAGTAGGAAGTCAAGAGAATATAGAACAGTGATGGGGAACTTTTCAGAGTTTTCAGCTGTTCAGCTTGTTGCAGAATAGTTTTACTGCCACTGGTTTAGACTTACCCTTTTTTAGAGCTACGCATGGTTTTAGACTTGCTTACCTTCTTCTTCTATCCCTAGTGCTGGGATTGAACCCAGAGCCTTTGTGCTGAACTACGTTCCCAACCCTTTTTATTTTTTATTTTGAAACAGGGTCCTTTGTACAGGCTGGGCTTTAAATTATGACCCTCTTGACTCTAGGTTGTTTTAATTTCCTTGGTTTTCATTAAGGTACTCTACCCATGAAAAGACTGGGCATTTAAATATTAAACCATTAATGACAGAAATGAATTTTGTTTATTGTATGCTAGATCATGGGTATTTTTGAAAATAAGGAAGCAAACCTTTTTTTTTTTTTTTTTTTATGACCGTCTCACTGTGTAGTTCAGGCTGGTATTAAACTCTGTATGTAGCCCAGGCTCATCTTCAACTCAGCCATTCTCTTACCTTAGGGAGTGCTGGGGTTAAAGGCCTGCTCCACCACACCTGGCTGTTTTGTGTTTTTTGTTTTGTTGGTTTTTTGTGTGTGCGGGGTACTGGAAATCCAACTCAGGACCTCATGCTTCCTCGGCATTGTTTTGTTCTTTTAAGGTGTTAAATTTTGTGCATAATTGGGAAGGATGTTGTAGTTTTACCCTGCATTGCAGTGTTATTTATTGATTTATTTATTGTTACTTTTTATTTTATTTTTTTTTTGGTACCAGGAATTGAACTCACAACCTTGCACTTGCCAGGCAGGCGCTGTGCCTCTGAACTATATCCCCAGCACTGCAATCCTATTTAATATTTTTACAGGAAGCAGGAATTTTTTGTTCAATTAGACAGTTTTTTTTAAATCTGAGAACATTCCACTGCATGCAAAGTACGTATGTGTATGAATTGTGTGTGGATATGTGCATTTTCTGAACCATTTGATTTGGAGTTACCCTATTTTGGAATAGATTCTCATCATTTGGTTTATATTAACATTGGAAAGCTTTGTCATGGTGTATAATGGTACAAATAATTTATTTTCAAAGAAATATGTAAAAAAAAAAAAAACAAGAAATATGAAGAAAAATATGTTGGAAGAAATCCAGTCTGGCTCAATTTACTTTTTTTTTTGGTACCAGGGATCGAACTCACGACCTTATACTTGCCAGGCAAGTGCTTATGCCACTGAGCTAAATCCCCGGCCCTCAGAAGAAATCCCACACTAGAGAAACAGTATTTACAGTTTAATAAATACAAGAGAAGAACAGAAACAAAGGGAGAATATCAGTTTTCAAAGCTTGTAAGAGACAATTGTCCTTTCACATTTCCTTCTCTCACCTTTTCTACCCCCAGGTTTTGATACCTTTTTCTCTCCGTCCCATTTCTGCTTCCTGGTTCGGGCTATTTTTTTCTAAGGACTATTGTGAGCCTGTATTAATCCAGTGTCTCCTAGAACCCTTGTGAGAGAGGCAGCTATCCTTTTCCTGAAGGGACCGTCCTACTTTCTCATGATCACAGTATGTCTTCCACCCTTTGGGTCTAATTTTATCCATTATTAGAATGGCTGAAAATTGGTGTACTTCCTCTCTAACTTGTTCTTGAATATAACCCAGAGTAAGTCTTTGTGTTGTCATCTTCTAGTTAAATAATTCTAAATTAGCTTGGAATAGTGGTGCACACCTGTAGTCCTGGGGCTGGGAGAATGAGGCAGGAGGATTGCAAGTTCAGGCCTGGGCAATTTGGGCCTTTAGCAAGATACTGTCTCAAAAAACAAAACAAAACTGAAAAACAGAACAAATGTGAGTTACAAGCTTCTGCTTTAGACGGGGAAAATGAAAAAGGATTTGATATATGGTTGCAGCAGGCATAGTACATTAACAGTTGTTCTGAAAATACAGATTGCTTATCTCTAATATAGACCCCTTCCTGTGTCAAGATACTTATTTCGTTTAGATGATTGTGTTAGTCAGCTTTGTCACTTTGACAAGATGCATACCTGACAATGACAATTTAAAAGAGGAAAAAAGCTTTCTTTTGGCTCAGTTTTGGGACTGCAGCGTAGAGTTCATTGGTTCCATTGTTTCTGGGCCTGTGATGAGATTAGCGATGGAAGGGTGTGAGAGCAAATCTACTCACTTCTCCTTGCTGGGAAGCAGGGTTAAGAGCTGGAGAGGAGGCCTGGCATGGTGGCACATGCTGTAACCCAGCACTTGGGAGGTTGAGGCAGGAAGGTTGATACAAGTTCAGAGCCAGCCTGCACTACATAGGGAGACCCTAACACCTCTCCCCTCCCGCCTCAACAAAGCCTCGGAGGAACCGGGTGTGGTGGTGTATGCCTGTATTCCCAGGACTCCTGAGACAGGAGGAATGCCGTGAGTTTGAGGCCAGCCTGTACTACATGGTGAGTTTAGGATCAACATGAGCTATATATGTAGACCCTGTCTGAAAAAACGAACAATAAAATAAAAGTCAGAGAGGAAGTGACCAGGGACAGGATATAGTCCACAAGTTTTCATTCCTATTAATAACTTCATTTAGGCCTGATCTTCGAAATTTCTATCAGTTTATCATAAAGAATGCTACCAAGTTATGTGCACAGCTGTAGGTAAGTCCACTAATGAAGTTAGAGCCCTAAGGATCCCTTTGCAAGGAAGTTTTTTTTTGGCCATTACAAATGATAATATTTATTTATTTTAAAGGGAATAAAAACAGAACAGCAAAATGAAACAACAGTGATAGAACATTAGGAAATTCACTATCATTACTATATTGCATACTGTTATCCTCTAAACAGTTGCTCAGAGTACCGGCCCTAGGCTTGCACAGTCAAACAACACAAACATCAGGTTGCTTCCCTGCTTCAGTTATCATCTCATCCTGGGTCAGTCCCGTTGCTCACGGGTATGGGGGAATGCAGGGACGGAGGCAGCTTCTTTGCTGCTTCTCCCTAGCCTCCAGGGCCCACAGTGGCACACAGGGTGGGGTGGTGGAGACCCTGCATGCCTTACAGGGAAGTTTTTGTTTTTGTTTTGGTTTTTCTTTTTCTATGAGACAGGGTCTTGCTGTATACTCCAGGCTGACCTTGAACTCCGTTTACCTTATAGAAAGCTCTGAACACTGCACTGGGGACCAAACTCCCAACACAGAGAGCTTGGGGGACATATGTCTAAACCATAACAGTAACTATACAGTTTTAAACAAAAGGATTTTCTAAAAGAGGAGTGACGTTTTAAAAATTTACCTAAAAGCCAGGCATGGTGGCACACAGCTATAATCTCAACTCTCCAGAGACTGTGACAGGATTGTGGGGAGTGTGAGAGCAGCTTGGGTTACACAGTAAGTTCAAGACCAGCCTGAACTACACAGTGAGATCCTGTCCAAAAACAAGCAAGAATTAAAGCAATACTTTTTGTTGTTGTTGTTGCTGTAGTTGTATGAATTTTCTTGTTCTATATCCACTAATAGGATGTAGAACAATTTTATTTATTTATTTTTTCATCTTTTGAGACAGTTTCATTATGCTGTTGAGGCTGGCCTTGAACTCACTTAGTGGCTAGCTCAGGTTTGCCTCAAACTTTCAGTGATCCTCCTGCCTCAGCTTCTCCAGTGCTGGGATTATAGGCATGCATCACCATGCTTGGCCATGTACATTTTAGGGTTTTTTTTTTTTTTTTTTTTTTTGGTGGTGGGGTACTGGAAATTGAACTCACTGAACTTGCCAGATAGGTGCTGTGGCACTGAGCTACATCCCTAGGCCTTAATCCCAGTTACTTGGGAGGCTGAGGTGGGAGGGTCACTTGAGTTGTGATTTGAGAGCAACCTGGATAACACAGTGAGATCCCACCTCAAAAAATATATATACAAACATCAAAACAAAATTTCTTATGAATAGAGTATGTCAAACTTGAATATAAGTAGATACTTGATCAAAGTAATTTTTAGGGGGGAGTTTAAAATTTTTTTGGTACATTTTGGGTATACATAATGATAACATCATAGGGAATTTATACCTGTACATGATAAATTTTGCTCCTTTTTACCATGTCCCTTCCCTTCCTTCAATCCCATTCCCTTCTTTATAAACACTTTATTTCTTGTAGTTTTTTTTTCCTTGCCCTTTCTTTCCTTTCCCTCTCTCCCTTTCTTCTCATTTGAACATTTTTTTTCCCATTTCCCAGTATCTATTATACATTTTGGTCCTTACTTACACTTTTGGTTTCTCACATAGAAAAACAGTGCAGCATTTAAACATCTGTGTCTAATTTATTTCACTTTAAAGTATGGTCTCAAGATGAATCCATTTCGCTAGAAATATCACACGTGCATCCTTTATGGCAGAGTAGTACTCTTGTATAAAAATACCAACGTCTTTATCCATTCATCAGTTGATGGGCATGAGCTGTTTCCAAGATTTAGCTCTTGGAAACGATACCTCTATAAACACAGGTGTATATACTGCACTGCGATATGATGCTTTTCATTCTTTTCCAAAGAAGGGGAACACCTGGGTCAAATAGGACCTTCAGTCCTAGTTTTTTGAGGAATTTCCACTTTATTTCTACAGTGGTTGCACCAGTGTGCATTTCCACCAACAGTGGAGGATTCCTTTTTCCTTACAGCCCCACCAGCATTTGTTATTGGTTGATTGGTGAAAGCTTCTTTGGGGAGTGAGCTGGAATCTCAGTGTTGTTTTAATTTGCATCTCTTGAATGACCAGTGATGTTGAATACTTTTCCATGTAATTGCCATTTTGACTTCTTCATCTGAGAATGTCTTTTCATGTCAGATGCTCATATTTGGATTGGATCTTTAACTTTGGATGGTCTGATTCTTTGAGTTCTTTATATATTCTAGACATTGGTCCTTGGAGGAATAATTGGCAAAATTTTTTTCCATTCTGTGAAGTGTCTCTTCATGCTGTTGATTGTTTCTTCTGTGTAAGAGTTTTTAAAAAATTGGGGCCAGGGGTTTAACTCAGTGACGTAAGCACCTGCCTGGCAAGTGTGAGGTCGTGAGTTCAATCCCTGGCACCAACAAATAAATAAATACAGAAGATTTCTGGCACACAACAAATAAATAAATACAGAAGAGTTTTAAAAAATCGTTTATTGGTACATTTTAGCTATTTATAATGATAATATTCTTGGGGCATTTATGTCTGTAGCAAAAGCTTTTTTTTTGTGGTCATTTTAAGATAGGGTCTCACTGTGCAGTTTAGGCTGGCTTTGAGCTTACTTTGTGGCCCGGACTAGTCTCAAACTTGTGATGATCCTCCTGCCACAGCCTCCCTCCAAGTGCTAGGTGCAAAAGATTTTTAATAAGATTAGATCCCAGTTATTCTGTATGATAGTTCCTGTGCAATTAGGTTTGTTCATAAAGTCTTTGCCTACATTGTTGTTTAAACAGTTGTACTGACTTTAGTTTCTAGCAGATATTTAGATCGTCAGTCCATTTTGAGTTTAGTTCAGTGCATGGTGATAGACATAGGTCTAGTTTTAATCTTCAGCATGTGGAAAGCCAGTTTTCCCTGCACTAGTTATTAAAGAGGCTACCTTCCCATGAATGTGTTTGACATCTTTGTTAAAGATAAAGTGGCTTAGTATATCTGGAGTTGTACTACACATCCAGTCTGTTCTATTGATCTTCTGATCTGTTCCATTGATCCTTGTGTCTGTTGTATTGCCAGTACCATTCTGTTTTTTATCACAGTAGCTTTGTAGTATAATTTCAAGCCAAGGGACTGTTATGCCTCCTGCCTTGCCTTAATCGTCCAAAAATGCTTTTGCTATTCTAGGTCTCTACTGGTTCCAAATGAATTTTTCTGATTCTGTGAGATATGCTTGGATATTTTGATTGGAATTGCATTAAATCTGTATAATAATTTTGGAAGTATGGCCATTTTCACCATATTGCTTCTTCCTACCCAAAAATGAAGGATGTCTTCCCAGGCATGGTAGCGCACACCTGTATTCCCAGCATTCAGGTAGCTTAGGCAGGAGGACTGCTGTTAGTTTGAGGCCAGCTTTGGCTACATAGTGAATCTGCATAGTGAGAATGTGTCTCAAACAAAACAAAACAAAAGGAGGTATCTTTCCATTTTATGATAGTCTCTTTGATCTCCTTTTTTCAGAGTGCTGTAATGTAAATGTTAAGGTCTTTTATTTCCCTAGATTGATTCCTAGGTATTTCATTTTGGGGGGGATGCTATTGTGAAAGATTTTTTTCCTAGTTTTTCTCTCAATGAGATATTTTTGTTTTTTTTCTTTTGTACTGGGCATCAAACTCTACTTCATGCTTGCCAGGCAGGCAGTTATGTCGCTGAGCTAAACCCCTGGCCCTGTCAATGATTTTGTTATTTGTGTACAGAAATGATACTGATTTTTGAGTGGATCAATCTAATTGTTTCCATGTAGAAATATGAGAATTCCAGTCTTTGACATGATGGGCTTACAAGCAGTAAACTAATTGGCCTTACAGACTAAGAAATGTTATAAAGGCTTTAAACAAAATTGTAAAAAATTACAGCCACAGTGTTTACCTATAATCTCAGCACTGAGGGAAGCTGTGGCAGGAGGATTACAAGTTTTAGTCCCACCAGGACAACTTAGTGAAACTGTGTCTGAAAATGAAAAAGTTAAAAAGTGTTGGGGATGTACCTTAATGCTAAGGACTCTGGGTTCAGTCTCCAGTACTGGGGGAAAAGATCATATAACTGGAACAAGACAGATCCCATAGTGCATGATTGAGATAGATATATACATCTTCTGTGTGTGTGAGTGTGTTTTAAGACAAGGTCTTGCTTTGTAGTTCAGGCTAGTCTTCAGTTCACCGTGTAGCCCAGGCTGGCCTCACACTAACTCATGGTGATCCTCCTGCCTCAGCTTCCTGTCTGCTGGCATCACAGATGTGCCTCATCACACCTGTGCATATGTATTAATGACAATCAATGAACTTTAAGGGTAAATAGAAATTACTTTTGTCAGGAATTAGGTTCTGAAATCTCACCTGTTCTCCCTGTTATCTCTCTAACATTGTTACATTTTGCTAGCCTATTCATTTTATTCCGTCACTTAATTGTATTAGGAACTCACGGGTTTTAGGGTTAACGGGTGATATACTACTGTGCATGTATTTGTTGGTTATATTGCAAATATGTCTATCCATTATTCTGTTAACTTGATTGCAGCCTAAAGTAGTTAACCTAGAACTTTCATTACATGCTCAGAGATTCACAAATTCTAACGCAGCTTTTTTGGAGTCTTTTTTTTTTTTTTTTTTTTGGTACAAGGGATGGAGCTCCTGACCTTTGCCACGCAGGTTTAGTGCTGCTGAGCTATATCTCTGGTCCCTGGAGTTCTTTTTTGTTTAGGCAGGGTCTCAGTATAATTCGGGCAGACCTTGAACCTACTGTGTAGTGCAGGCTGGCCTCCAGCTCTCAGCATCCTTTTGCCTTTATCTCCTAAATGCTGGGATTACAGATGTGCATGCCATTTCCTGCCTCATTGAATTTCTTTATAATAGCTCCTTCAATAGTATGTCACTTGAGGTTGGTTCTTTAACTGGGAGTAATTTCCTGCTGAAGTCAACAAATGTTAACCTGGGCAGTCTTCTATTTTGTAGTATCCTTAGAACCAGATCTGAGGTTCGAATTCTACCCTGATACAAACTCAAGGGAAATGCAGCATCCTTGACCCTGTAGTTTGAAATTCTTTAGTGCTTTAGCCACTTGGGAGAGATCAGGCAAGTGCACATTTTCCTTCAAGGGAAGGCTGATCTTGATTTTCCATGCTTACAACAGGATTAGATGGATTAAAATAAATCTGTGGGTAATCCAGTAGCTTTATTTTAAATAATCATATTTCTGACCAGTTTGTCCTTGTATTTCTAGCAACCAATTTATAACATTTACTTTCACATTTCTGCAACTAATTTATTATAGGTACTAATTGTACTTTTCATTTAAAAATAATTGCAGTTGTGAAGTAAAGAAAAGATAGAAGGGATTTAAGGAGTTAGATGATCAACCAGCATTGCTCAAACAATTTGGTATTGACTGGGTGGTTTAACCACTGTGCTTGTTAGACCTTGAAGACCTAAATTCCATAAATTCCTCACCTGCTGAGCCACTGGAAGGAATTTGAAGTGACTGTCAACCAGAGGTCAAGCTCTATCTACATTTTTACACACTCATGCTTTACTAGTTTAGGTGATTGAGTTTTTATAATTTAAATAACCAGCATTTCATATTATCAGAATTACAAGTTTAATTCAATTTGGAGGGTTTTTATTGTTTATTTTTGGTAATTTAGTCTACCTACAGTTTTGTAGGAGAGAGAATGTGTGTGTGTGTGTTGCTGGGAGTTGAACCCTGGCCTGTACACTGAGCTATATCCCCAGCCCTTTTAGCCTTTATTTTCAGAGAAGTTTTTGCTACATTTGCTAGATTACCTAGTCTGGGCCCAAATTTTTGATCCTTCGGTTTCACTCTTTGAATTGCCTGGATTACAGAAGTGAGCCATTTTGCCTGGCTTTTTCTTTGCGAGACAGGGTCTCCCTTTGTAGCCTAGGCTGGAATTCATGATTCTCTGGCTGGTAAACATAGAGGAAAAAGTGTAACTTTCAACCTGTTAGATGTCAGACATGGTGAGTTTGATTTTTTTTTTTCTTTGAGACGGGGTCTCGCTATGCAGTTCAGGCTGGCCTTGAGCTAACTTTGTAGCCCATGCTGGTCTCGAACTCACAACTATCCTCCTGCCTCAGCCTCCCGAGTGCTGGGATTACAGGCATGAGCCACCACAACCAGCTAAGTTTGTGATTTTTGAAACTGAAGAATAAATGTTAAGAATGGAGGTTAAGAGTAGGACAATTTTTTTTTTTTTTGGTAGGACGAATTTATTAAGAGATAGCTCTTGAGGGACAAAGGGGGACTTGAAAATGAGTTGCCATCTTTTTGTTTATTTTTTTGAGACAGAGTTTTGCTGTACAGTTCAGGCTGGTCTTAAGCACACATTGTAGCCCAGGCTGGCCTCGAACTGGCAATGATCTTCCTACCTTTATATCTTGGGAAGGCATGTAGGCTTGGTCATTTTATCTTTATCTTGAAGCTTGGCCTTTGACACATGTGCTTCCAGCCAGCCGCCCCCCCCCCCTGTTTTGTTTTCTTTTTGTCTTTTTGAGAATGGGTCTCACTATGCCGTTTAAGCTAGCCTTGCACTCACTTTGTAGCCTAGGCTGGTGTGGAATTTGCAGCTAACCTCCTGCCTCAGCCTCCTAAGTGCTGGGATTTACAGGGATGGGCTACCATGCCTGGTTAAGGATTTACAAATAAGAAAGTGAGTTAGAGAACTTTCCCAGTGAGTAGATGAACTGGTAATTTGATAGTGCTACTTCTGTTTCTGTTTGACTGCATAGCTGGGTAGGTGAGGAGTTAGGTTTTGTTGTAGGCAGCCGAGTTAGTTAGAAATATTATAAGCAAAAAAAAAAAAAAAAAAAAGAAATATTATAGGCGGTGAGACCGGGGAGGTCCTCAAAGGAGCTAGTGCATTAACCCAGATACCTGGCAACTGTAGGGAAGACAAGATACCTCCTGCTGTGGGCCAGACCTCAAGACAAAGGATCAAACAAATGCATCCACATCCCAAGGACTGATATTCTAAATGGTTCCCTATCACCCAGAGGAAGCCAGGAGTCACCATTCCAACCCCCCAGGGAAGAGTCACTGCTCTTTAAGAATGCCCGCTTTCTATGTTACTCGCTTCCCCATTTGTTCCTAATGTAATCAATTTTACCTGAACTAATCTTACTGGTTAACCATAGTTCTGTCCCACCTTATGCCCATCTGCCTTGCAAGTTCCCAGTTTTCCCCACCTTGAACCTGTCTCACCCCATGATTTTACTCTATAAAAGTCCCTGAAAAAGACAAGAGTCCTTGGCAACCCCCTGGGAACCTCTTCGGTCTCTCTTCAGACAGAAGCTTGCTTTCTCTCAGTAAATATATTCTACTCTTCACCTCCGTTGTTCCTAAAATTCATTCTTCAATTTTAAAGAATACGAACTTGTAAGGGACATAGTAAGTTGGGAGTTTCATTCCCCTATATCAGTTTTAGAGTTAGGAACACATTTTTTTTTTTTAGATAGTCTTGTTTTGTAGTACAGGTTGGGCTTGAACTGGCTGGCCTCCTGCTTCAGACTCCTAAATGCTAGGATTATAGGCATGTGCCACAAGATTATAGGCACGTGCTAACCTAGTTTGCCCTGTGGTTTTAGTCTCTGGGCAAACTAAATTAATAAATACATTTTTGATTTTATGCTTATTTAATTTTTCCCCCAGTGATGAGATGGAGTGCTGAGTCTTGTACATGTTAATACTAAGCTACATACTTAGCCTTACTTAATAGTGTTTCTGTGTTAGTATACTTGTATGCTCCTTCTAGAGAGCACACCTTTTTTTTTTTTACTTCTATATTTTTGACTCAAAACTTTATTCATAAGTATGAATTTACCTTGTGAATGCCTTCATTCTCAAGATTTGAATTTGACCACCAGGCTACTAGAAGTTTCACTTAGTATATTTGCGTTGATATTTTGCCTGGTTGTGTATTTTGGCTCAGTAGTTTTTTTTGTTTGTTTGTTTTGGTACAGGGATTGAACTCATGTTCTCTTGCCAGGCAGGCATTTATACCACTGAGCTAAATCCCTGGCCCTGCTTAGTAGTTTTATGGTTGCCTGGAAAGATTAATGCATATTCTACTCTAGCCACAGACTTAAAAAAAAAAAAAAAAAGATACTGAAATTGGGGCTTGGTGGTTCACACCTGTAATCCCAACACTAGGAGGCTGAGGCAGGAGGATTGATGCCGGTTCAAGACCAGCCTAGGCTACAAAGTGAGCGCAAGGCCAGCCTGAACTGCATGGAGAGACCTTGTCTGAAACACACACAAACACACACACACAACAAAGGTACTGGACATTAAATCCAAGGCCTTCTCATTGAGCTACATTTGTGTGTTTTTATTTTGCTATGAAGGCGTGATCTTGCTGAATTGCTAAACTGTGTAGGATCAGGCTGTCCTTGAAATTTGAAATCCTCACACCTACCTCTGCCCCCTGGCCAGAACTTTGGGGTTACTAATGTGTGCTGCCATGACCAGGTCTCACAGACTTGTTTTGTTTTGGTTTGGTATTGGGGATTGAATCTGTGGCCTTGCCTATGCTAGGCAGGTATTCTACCATTGAACAACATCCCCAGATCTTTTTTAAAAACGGTTACACTATATAGCTCAGGCTGGTCTTGAACCCATGTGGTCCAGGCCAGCCTAAAACTCATGGCAAGTTTCCTTCTTCCCTGAAGTTGGGATTACAAATATGTGCCACCAAATGGGGCAGACCTTTTTATTTGGAAATCAGATTTTCCTAAGTTGCCTCAGCCAGCCTTGAACCTGTCATCCCCTACCACAGGCTTCTAGAGTGCTGAGATTATAGGTGTGTGCTACCATGCCCTGCTCTATATATTTATATTTAATAGTTGGTACATGCAGATACAGAATTTAAAGAGATACAGAAAATATGTCTTTCTCATCCCTCTCTCTAGCTATTCAAGTCCCTACTCAGGCTATAATCAGTCACTGCCTGAGAATTAATCCCACATTGAAATGTTTTTGTGTTTTGTTCCATAGATAATGTATGCGTTTGTGTAAGCATGGCAGCATATTATACTCATTGGTTTCTGTGTATTTCGATGCCTTGTCTCAAAAAAAAAGGAGGTGCACTAATAATGAATACATTCATTGTGTTGAATTGGTACATGTGTCTAACATTTCAATTATTTTTTCCCTTGCCCTTCCTCTTTTTTTGAATGTTTTCCAGCATCATTCATTCATTTATTTTTTTGGTCTTTTGAGACAGAGTTTCACTGTGTAGAGGATGGCCTTTTTGAACTCAATGTATAACCTATGCTGGCTTCAGATTTGTGTGGCAAATTTCCTATCTCAGCCTCTCAAGTGCTGGGATCACAGGCATACACCACCATAAGTGGTTTCACTTAATTTATTTTATAAGTCTTTATCAAGGTAATGATCATAAACACAGATTAACAGCCAGACTACAGGCTAAAAAACACATACAACATATAACACAATTATACTAAACCAAGATACACTTCTGGGTACATTGGCTATGCTAGAAGCCTGTTGAGTTTGTATTTTAGTCATGTAATATTGGGCACTTGATTACATGATGCTTTCTTTCCTTTTTTTATTTTCTTTTGTGGTACAAGGGATAAATTTAGAGCCTTTTCAGTGGGCTGCCTCCCCAGTCATTTCTGTTTTGAAACAGATCTTGCAAAGTTGCTGAGTTGCCGAGAACTTGAATATGTAGTCCTCTTGTTTTTGCCTCTAGATAAGGAAATTTCAAAGAAATGGATAAAACCGAAAACAAAGGTACAAGATAGAGAGATGAGACTGTTAGTGCAGCATTCATGGTTTGGAGAAAGAATCCACATGATCTTTTTTTTTTTTTTTTAATTTTATTTAAGGAGAAAAAGAAAAAAAAAGGGTACAAGTTATACAGAATTCCAGGAAAAAAATTAAACAGTAGGAAATCACTAGTTAATGGATTACATATTGTCATCTTAGAAATATTTGTTCAAGTTACAAAATTAAAGCTTATATAGTGGACATTCCAACAGTGAGACCAAACAGTTCTGTTCAATGATCCAACAAAACTCAGTAATATCATTGTCTATCGTACACACTTAAATATACATGCAGTTATATCGTTTAGAGCACTTTCTTTTCCTCTCTTTTGTACAATGACTATTACACATTTTGGGTTTTATTGCTCCCACAGTTCTTATTACTTTTTTGGAAGAAAGTAAAACCAAATGTGACATGACAGAACAGAGTCAGTCAAATCAAAAGGATGGACATAATAGATAATGCAAAAAGCATAATACAAGGTGATCAACAATGGTTACCATAATGCCTCCCACTATCTCTAATAGAGGTGCCTATATCTTCAGTTATAATAAAATTGAACAAAACAGTAAAGAACGAAACCAACAAAACCAAACCATTGGAGAAATTACAGGTCTTCAAAAGTAGGTAATAGTCAACCAGAATGGGCGTCATAATGAATCCCACTATCTTCACAGCTGTTGCCTAAACTTTCGAACCTGGTACTATCAAGCAAAACAGAATAGAGGAACGTCAGTCAAAACAAGATGGTGAGAGCAATACAGGGCTTCAAATCAAGTTAATAGTAAATCAAAGTGGGTTACTATAATATATCCTACTATTTTTTAAAATTATTTTTCCCTTAATTAAAAGGATAAAAGTAAAAAAGTAAATAATAAAATGGAGATTGAGATAAAAGAGGGCATAACAACAAAACAGCGCAGAAAGAAACATAACCATTTAAGCAAAATAGTGTTTCACCACAAGATAATCCCAACATAAAAGTAGTTACCATATTGTCTCTTTCCTTGAAATCTTTGAGTATAACTTCGTGTACAGTAGCATCAAATATATCAAAACAATGTAAAACCATTCAAGAGAATGACAGTATTACAGGGTATTTAGAATCAACTAACAGAAAATGAACAATGGTTTCTGTATAATCTCCTTGCCTATAAAAGTTTTTGTTTATACTATCACATATAATAAGATCCAATAAGATACAACATGTTAAGACCAATGGAGACAGAAGAATAAAAGCTTGATGAGACTTCAAAACAAGATGATACAAAATCAGCATTACCTATTATGATGTCGTTTCCTCCAAAATAGCTGTTCCTGTCATCCAATCTTCTCTGCCTCATTTCTGTTGAGCTCTTTTTCTGTCATTAGTTGTCAGTTTGTCTTTTTTTTTTTTGCTTTTTATTTTTATTTTATTTTTTTTTTATTTAAGGAGAAAAGAAAAAAAAACAGTGAAAGGGTACAAGTTATACAGATTTACAGAGGAAAAAAAATGAACAGTAGGAAATCACTACTTAATGGATTACATATTGCCATCCCAGAATTAATTGTTCAAGTCACAAAATTAAAGCTTGTAGAGTGGACATTCCAACAATGATACTGCAAACAGTTCTGTTCAATGATCCAGTAAAACTCTGTGATATCATTTTCTATCATATACACTTAAATATACATGCAGTTATATAGTTTAGAGTACTTTCTTTTCCTCTCTTTTGTACAATGACTATTACACATTTTGGGTTTCATTGCTCCCACAGTTCTTATTGGTTTTTTGGAAGAGAGTAAAACCAAATGTGACATAACAGAACAGAATCGGTCAAGTCAAAAGGGTGGACATAATAGATAATGTAAAAACATAATACAAGGTGATCAACAATGGTTACCATAATGCCTCCTGCTATCTCTAATAGAATTGCCTATATCATTAGTTGTAATACAATTGAACAAAACCGTAAAGAACAAAACCGACAAAACCAAAACATTGGAGACATTGTAGGTCTTCAAAAGTAGATAAAAGTCAACGAGAATGGGCGTTATAATGAATCTCATTATCTTCACAGCTGATGCCTAAACTTTCGAACCTGATACTATCCAGTAAAACAGAATAGGGGAACATCACTCAAAAACAAGATGGTGAGAGTAATACAGGGCTTCAAATCGAGATAATAGAAAGTCAAAGTGGGTTACTATATTATATCCTGCTATATTTTTCCCTTTAATTAAGTGGATAAAAATAAAAAAGTAAATAATGGAGTGGAGATTGAGAAAAAAGAGGGCATAACAGCGAAACAGGGCAGATCAAAACATAACCATTTAAGCAGAATAGTGTTTCACCACCAGATAATTCCGACCTAAAAGTAGTTACCATATTGACTCTTTCCTTGAAGTCCTTGAGTACAACTTCGTATACTGTAGCATTAAGTATATCAAAACAATGTAAAACCATTTAAGAGAATGACAGCATTACAGAGTATTTAGAATTGACTAACAGAAAATGAACAATGGTTTCTGTATAATCTCCTTGTCTTTAAAAGGTTTTTGCTTATACTATCGTACATAATAAAATCCAATAAGATACAACCTATTTAGACCATTGGAGACAGAAGGACAAAAGCTAGATGAGACTTCAAAACAAGATGATACTAAATCAGTATTACCTATTAAGATGTCATTTTCTCCAAAATAGCTGTTCCTATCATCCAATCTTCTCTGTCTCATTTCTGTTGAGCTCTTTTTCTGTCAGTAGCTGTCAGTTTGTCTTCTTCATTTTGTTCTCTGCTCCATTCGTTGTGGCCTCCCCACCACTATTTCTGGGTTCTTTGTATTTTTCTTTTTTTAGAATATCCTGCAATACTTTCTGTAGGGTTGAATTGGTGGTTGCAAATTCCCCCAGTTCCTCTTTATCCTGGAAGCACCTCGTTTTTCCATCAATTTCCAGGGACAGTTGTGCAGGATATCTCAATCTTGGCTGGAGATTATTATCTTTCAAAGCTTGAATTATTTCTCCCCATGCTCTTCATGATTTGATGGTTTGTGAAGAGAAATCTGCTGTAATTCTGATGGGTATTCCCTTGTAAGTGAGCTGTTTCTTGTCTCTTACAGCTTTTAATATTCTGTTCTTGTATTGAATTTCTGGAATTTTTATTATTATATGCCTGGGTGTTGCTCTGTTTGGGTTGTAGGTAGCTGGGGTCCTGTATGCCTTATACATCTGAGTATCTTTACCTTTTGCTAAATTAGGAAAATTCTCCTGGATTATTTCTGTGAGTAGCTTTTGTAGTTCACTTGTTTGCGTCCCTACTTCTTCTTTTATGTTCTTAATCCTTAAGTTATGGATCCTCTTATCATCTTCTTGTCTTTGTATTATTGCTGTTTGTTTCTTTGTTATTTTTAAGAAGTTTTTCATTTCATTCTCCCATATTACAAGTCTGCCCTCCAGATCAGATAGTCTGTCCTTAGTTTCTTTCAAGCTGTTATGCCAGTCTTGGATAGACTTCTTAGTTTCTTGATAGTCCCTTTGAACCTGCTTCATGTACTCTATGCTTTCTCTGGTTTCTCCATCAAATATTTCTCCCCTCTTTTTCTGTTCTTCCATTCCACCATCTGTTCTTTCCTGGGTGGTGCTTAGCATTTCTCTAACTATTCTGCATACTTCTAGCTTCAGGTCGTTGATAACTTCATTCCTGAATTGGTCTATGAGGCTCTCTATATGGCGCTTAATGTCTATTGGTGCGGTGTCCGCTATTGCCTGTTTCTCAGAATTGGGGGCTGAGGAGCCTTTCTTGTTGCTGCCTCTTCCCATATTCTCTGTTTCTTATATGTGCAAGCTTATATGAGAGGCCCAGCTTGTTTCCCTGTCAGTCACAGCCTGATCGAATTGTGCTGGTTAGGTGTTCCCGCTCACCGCTGCTCACCAGGCAGCCTACGCTGGGCCCGCCCCTCCAGACCACCCTCAGGCTCTGGGATCTGGGTTGGGCTAGCCTACTGGGTCCACCGGCAGCGTCACGCAGGTCAGGCACTTTTCACCAATCCCGCCCGAGAGGGGGATGTGTGGCTGGAGTCGCCACCGCGCCCTGCTCCCGCAGGACTGCTCGGGCCCTGAAAGTCCGCTGGAGTCAAACTGGTGGAGTGTCAGTTTCTCTCACTCACCTCACCACTAGTTGATGCACACCTCCCTGCCCGTCCTGTTTTCTACTCCGTTCGCAGACTGCCGTTCTCAGAGCTTCCGTGCGTCTCTCTCCTTGCCGAGCCGATGTAGAGGCAGCCAGCCGCCGCGGCGGGAAACCCAAATTGCGGCTTCCAAATGGCACGGGGTTCAGCCTCCACACCGAGGCTTTTCTGTTCCTGTTTTAGCACCAGGACTGCATTCCAAGTTGGTTTCTCTCAGCCCAGTTTGTTCCTGAGTCAGCAGAGCATATCTCCACCTGCTTATTCTCTTTAGTCCGCACCATTCCTGGCTTCTGAGCCTAGTTTTTCAAAGAGCCTCCGGTAGTTGCTGTTATCTGTCCGCCATGTTCTCCCGGAAGTTCCGTCAGTTTGTCTTCTTCATTTCATTTTCTGCTCCATTCATTGTGGCCTCTCTGCCACTATTTCTGGATTCTTTGTATTTTTCTTTTTTAGAATATCCTGCAGTATTCTCTGTAGAGTTGAATTGGTGGTTGCGTATTTCCCTAGTTCCTCTTTATCCTGGAAGCACCTTGTTTTTCCATCAATTTCCAGGGATAGTTGTACAGGCTATATCAATCTTGGCTGGAGATTATTATCTTTCAAAGCTTGAATTATTTCCCCCCACGCTCTTCATGATTTGATAGTTTGTGCCGAGAAGTCTGCTGTAATTCTGATGGGTGTTCCCTTGTACGTGATCCTTTTCTTGTCTCTGACGGCTTTTAATATTCTGTTCTTATATTGGATTTCTGGTATTTCGATTATTATATGCCTGGGTGTAGCTCTGTTTGGGTTATAGGTGGCTGGGGTCCTGAATGCCTCATACATCTGAGTTTCTTCATCTTTTGCTAAATTAGGAAAATTCTCCTGGATTATTTCTGTGAGTAGCTTTTGTAGTTCATTTGTTTGTGTCCCTACCTCTTTTATGTTCTTAATTCTTAAGTTATAGATCCTCTTATCATCTTCTTGTCTTTGTATTATTGCTGTTTCTTTCTTTGTTATTTTTAAGAAGTTTTTCATTTCATGCTCCTGTATTACAAATCTGGCCTCCAGTTCAGATAATCTATCAAACAATTCTCCCCATTTTTTCTGTTCTTCCATTCCACAATCTGTTTTTTCTTGGGTGGTGCTTAGCATTTCTCTAACTATTCTGCTTATGTCTAGCTTCAGGTAATTAATAACTTCATTCCTGAACTCGTCTATGAAGCTCTGGAGATAGCGCTTTATGTCTATTGGTGCTGTGTCTGCTATTGCCTGTTTCTCAGGGTTGGGGGCCGAGGGGCCTTTCTTGTTGCTCCCTCTTCCCATATTCTTTGTTCCTTATATATGCAAGCGTATATAGGAGGCCCAGCTTCCTTCCCTGTTGGCTACAGTCTGTTTGAATTGTGCCTGCTAGGTGTTCCCGCCCACTGCAGGGCACCAGGGATTTACCGACCTGGTAGCCTATGCGGGGCCCGCCTCTCCAGGTCACCTTCTGGTGCTGGGACCTGGTTGTGCTAGCCTACTGGGTCTCAGCCAGCAGCCTCATGTAAGCTAGGCACTGCTCACCACTCCCGCTTGTGAGGAGGGATATGTGACTGAAGTCAGTACAACGCTCTGTTGTGGCAAGTCTGCCCGGTCCCAGAATGTCTTCTGTTGGAGCCTCCTAGACCGTGGAAGAGACCCAGTTTCCCTCACTCACTGCAGGTCGATGCACGGCTCCCCGTCCATCCCGCTCTCAACTCCGTTCACTGATTCCTGTTCTCAGAGGTTTTGTGCGTCTCTTTCCCTGCCGAGCCGATTCATACGCAGCTGCCGCGGCAGGAAACCCAAATCGTGGCTTCCAATGGCGCGGGCTCCAGCTTGCACGCTGAGGCTTTATCTGTTCCTGTTATAGCACCAGGATTGCATTCCCAGTTGGTTTCTCTCAGCCCAGTTCGTTCTTGGGTCAGCAGGGTATATCTCCTCTTGCTTAGGATTCTTCACTCCGCACCATTCCTGGATTCTAAGCTGGGTCTTTGAGCCTCCGTAGCTGCTGCTGTCTGTCCGCCATGTTCTCCCGGAAGTCGACTTTTATGTCTTTGACAGCTACTGTGTGTACTGAATGCTTTCCCACATTGATTGTATTCGTATGTTTGCTTTCCAGCATGAAGTTTTTTTTATGGTTTTTAAAGCAATTACTGTGAGATAATGCTTTTGCACATTTCTCAGTTATATGTTTCTCTCCACCATATTTTCTAACATCTTTTTTCAATATGGCATGTAGAAATAAATCTATTCTCATAGTGGTTTTGTACATATGAGTTCCCCAAACTGTGATTTCTCTCATGGATTTGAACACTGTTAGATGTTCCACAGACTTTCAAACTTTTCTTACTTAGAAAGGATTTCTGCCCACGGTGAGTTTGTTCACAAAAATCAGAGCTGTCCTCCCCACCTGGACCATATTGACAGAGTCTCTCTCCAGTCTTCTTTATTTCATGCTTCTGAAGGGACTTGAAATCATTGCAGGTTACTATATCTTCATTATATTTATATTGCTGTTCTTCAATTGTCAAATAATTGTCTTCATCATATCATTGTGATACTTGAAGGTTTCAGAGGATCCTTTGCAGGCCTTAATTAGCAAGAAGTCACAGAAATTAGAAGTGCTCTCAGCACCAAACTCATAGTAAGCACTTCCTCCAAGTCCACATGATCTTAAAACAGCTGAATAAAAGGCAAATTGGGATGGAGAGACATGTAGGTACTATACTAACAACTCTACATGAAATAACACATGATGAAATATAATCCCATTTATTCAGTTTTACAGATGGCAAAATGGAAAGAAAGAAAACATAGTTTAGGCAGGCTTACTGGTGTCTACCTGTAATCCAAGTACTGGGTGATTGAGTTAGATTCTCTGTTAGTGTGGGGCCATCTGGGCTACATAGTAAGTTCAAAGATAGTCTGAACTATATCAGGAAACTTCTCTCAAAGAACACACAAACAAAAAAAAGGAAAGAATGAAAGAAAAAGCACTGTTCCTAGCCGAATGGGGTTGCACACGCCTGTGATCCCAGCATTTAGAAGGCTGAGGTAGGAAGATCACCGTGAATTTGAGGCTGGGTTGGGCTATATAGTAGCTCAAGGCCAGCCTGGACTACAGAGAGATCCTGTATTAAAATAAAACAAAACAAGAAAAAAAAAAAACAACACTGGTAATATCTTGCATAATTTTCTTTTGCCTGTAGTCACTACTTAGCATAATAGACTGACATTGAATAGGCACTTCATAGTGTTTGAATTAAATGGAAGAAAGTCTTGGTCCTTAGGAACTTTTAATTTGGACTTGACACTGAGGTTGTTTGCATACTTTGGAACTGTGTCACTTAACTTTCAAGTGTCTATATGAACCATAGCCTGTGAGTGCAGAAACTTGGGGCAGAGCAGAGAGATCTTCTTGTCAGAAAAAGAGATGGCATTAAATAGCACCAATAGAATTATAGTACCCCTAATAAAAGAATAAAGTTCTGTTTCAGTCATCAATAAAAAAAGTTTTTTTCCAGTACTACAGATTGAACCCAGGCTAAGCATTCTGCCACTGAGGTACATACTCAGCCCATCAGTAAAATTTTTGTTAGTAGTTACTTGTAGGCATACTTACAATTATAGGAAATAATACTGAGGGATCTCTCTCTTTACTTCTGTTTCCCCAGTGATGACTTTTTGCTAACTACAGAGAAGTAGCAGATCCAGGATATTGATGGGATCCATGTACTTTATTCATATAGCAAAGCTTTCTGTACACTCATGTATGTAGGTTTATGCAATTTTATTAGATGTATAGGTTAGCATAGCTTAACAATCACATTGAGGATACCACAAGTCCATCACAAGAATCTTTCATGCTCTTTATACCCTTAGCTCAGATTAACCTTAAATTCACTATGTAGCATATAGGCTGACCTCAAGCTCACAACATTCTTCCTGCTTCCCAAGTGCTAGAATTAGAGGCATGTACCACCATGGAGAGAGAGGGAGAGAGAGAAAGGAGGGAAGAGGGAGGGAGGAAGAGAGACAATATGAATGTATGTGTACACTTGCTTTGGTGATACAAAGATGTTCAAGACTTATCTTGTATATTTCTTGTCTGAATCCTAGGGTCAGTCATTTCTCCAACAGAATTTGGATCCTTTTGCTGGAGAACGGTATTAAACCAAGATCCGCATATTCGGTGCACTCATTACAACTAGAAAATCTACTTCTAGACCCTCTCAGTTGACAGAGCAAGGAAATATGTGTGAATAGTAGCCAGTGTATGTACAATGTCTGTATTGTTCCTGTATATAACCCACTCTGTGTTTAGCCAAACATGAATTTATACTGGTATTTCTAATTAATTCCAGACTCTTCTTGCTCCCAGACTCTCGTTCCAACAGTGGAATACCTGATACTTGGTTTTTAACAGTGTCTTTCATAAGTTTTGAATTCTAATAAAAGTTCATCTTACCCAGTTTCCCTCCATGGATCATTGTTTTTGGTGTTACCTTAAGACTCACAGCCAAATGCAGAGTTGCCTCGGTTTTGTCCTAGATGTCTTACGGTTTTATATTTTTCTTTTTTCTTTTCTTTCTTTTTTTCTTTTTTTTTTTAATTTTTAAAAAAATTTTTATCGGTACCAGGGATTGAACTCATGACTGCCTGCTTGCAAAACAGGCACTTACGCCACTGAGCTAAATCCCCAGTCCCGATTTTACATTTTTCACAAGAGATTTTTACAGTTGTAAAAATGTAATATAGACTGGAGATATAGCTCAGTGGCACAGCACTTGCCTGGCAGATGTGAGGTCCTGAGTTCAATTGTTAGCAACAGAGGAAAAAAAAGTTTATAAACAGGTATGATGACACATGTATAACCAACCACACTATGGGAGACTGAGACAGGATCACAGATTCAGGCAGGTAGTTTACCACTACATCCCCATCCCAATTGTTTATTTATTTAGTCTTTTTGAGACAGGATTTCACTATGTAGTTCACTTTGTAGCCCAGATCAGCCTCAAAACTGCAGCAATCCTCCTACCTGAGCACTCCCAAGTGGTGGGAAAACAGGTGTACAATACCATGCATGCCTTTTTGTTTTTATTTTGAGAAGAGTCTTGTTAACTTAGACTTAGTCTAACTTGTTAACTTAGACTTTGAACTTCATAGTCCTCCTGCCTCAGGTGTGCTTTTAAAAAATGTGTTCTTAAATAAAAATAAAAACTTTAAAAATAGTTGCGGAGCATTTCTTTATGTGAATTTACTATAATGTACCTAAGCAGTCCCATATTGATGCACTTTCAGGTTATACTTCGTTTCTTTTATAAGCAGTGCTGTAATGAATAAGGTTCAGATTTTGTATGATCCAAGATGTAGATTATGACCAGTGGGAAAAACAATGTAGGAAAATGGATATGTTGTCTTCAATAAATGTCTCAAATTTATAATAGTGGTTAACATGTCTGTATGCAAGTAATCTATGTATTTGAAGACCCTTTACAGAACTGTGGGAGCTATGAAGTGCTTTCATATGCAGGATAAAGCCTTGTAATTATGAAGGTTATTGTGGATAGTAAGCCTCTCCTAGAGCAGTCCCTGCAGCATTCTAGTTCCTCATGTTTAAATGTTTAGTCATGCAGAGCATCACCATCAGTAAGTCCACTTGTTTTTCAGGTTGTTTTTAGAAACAAAAACTCTTGATTTTTTTTTTTCCTGCTATTCTGCAATAAACACAGGAAATTTGTGGCCCCAAATGTGTGGGGATTTTTCCCAATAGCAAGTAAGTATGCAGTTCTACAGCAGTGCGTACTAGCTGGGTATCCTTTAATCCTGTTTAGTTGTGACACTACCCGGAGATAGCATTAGATCCTATAGGTGGAGCATTCAGTTCCCAAAACCGCCCCACTTCAAATCTACTCACAAGCCTAGGCCTCTGAAACTTCTGACTGACTGGTTACAAACTGGAGATCCCACAACCCCCTCTTCAACATTGGTTAATTTGCTATAGCAGCTTACAAAATTCAGCAAAGTACTATACATGCATTTAGTGATTTGTTGTAAAGGATATTTTAAAGGATACTGAAAAGCACCCAGATGAGAAGATACATAGGGTGAGGTCTAAAGAAGTTTCAAATGGAGTTTCATCCATTTAGATTGTTGAGTGACCCACCCTTAGCATGCTTATGAGTTCTGTTTGCCTTGTCAGCTTCGGTAGGTTGAGCTGTCTGAAACCTGTCTTTTTCAGGTTTTATGGAAACTTAATTGCATAAATATTTAATGGGCTTATGTATTTCTCTTAAAGACTGAAAAAAAAATCAAATGATTTTTGTAAACAAGTCACTGATGTGTTCATAATTGTATTAGCAAACTTATTGTTAATTCATTTGTAAGAGGACAAACTATTTAAAAATGGGAAGGGCTGGGCTCAGTGGCACAGTGCCTGCCTAGCAAACATGAGGTCATGAGTTCGATTCCCAGTTTCAAAAAATAAGTAAAAATAAAAATGGGAAGATGGACTTCCTAATCTTGATATTATTATTATTATTATTTTGGTTATTTCAGGCAGAGTCTTGCTTTATGGTATAAGCTGAGCATCAACTCATTATATAGCTCAGGTTGGCCTATGATTTTTCTGTCTCATTGTCCTGAGTGCTGGGGTTATAGGCATGTGCCACCATACCCCACTCATAATAATTTTGTAAAGACTTTTGCAGTATACCTTGGAAGGAAATTTTAGAAATCTTTTTTTTTTTTTTTTTTGGTGGTACTGGGAATTAAAACTGGTGTATTCACACTGAGCTATATTCTCAGCTCTATTTATTTATTTGTTTGTTTGTTTTTGGTAATGGGAATCCAACTCAGGACTTTGAGCTTGCCTGGCAGATGCTTGTGCCGCTGAGCTATGCCCCTTGCCGCTTTTTGTTCTTTGAGATAGGATTATGCTGAGTCATTAAATTGCCCAGGTTGGGTTTGAATTTGGCAATCCTCTTGCCTTTGTTTCACAAAATGTTGGAATTAGGCCTGCACCACCAAGCCTGGCTAAGAATTCTTAAAGAATTGTGTAGCTTACATTTAATGACAAGTTTGTTTCGATTTTTTTTTTTTTTTTAATGGCAGGGTCTTGCTGTGTAGTTCAGGCTTGGCTTGAAGTCACTATGTAGCCCAGGCTGAATTCAAACTGGCCTTGATTCCCCTGCTCAGTCTCTAGAATGCTAGGATTGTGGGTGTATGCCACTATGTTTGGCATAGTTATTATTTATTTTGCAGAGATTTGGTTTTGTACAATTGATGAGAATATCTATGAAAATAAACTTTGTTGTATCATTTAGACTAAATGCCATAGTTTGAAGGCTTTAGTTTTTGTTTTTCTTTTACCGAGAATTGAACTCAGGACCTCATACATGCCAGGCAAGTCACAGAGCTGTACTTCTCACCCGGTTTTAGGCATTTTGAATGCATAACACAACAAATAAAATTGAGAAGAGTAAATTAATAGAATGATTTTTCTACCCATTATTTTAAAAAGAAATCTAATTTCCTAAGCCCTGGTATTTAAGATTCTGTGAGCTTTGTTCTGAGATTATGCTATAGTGAATATTTTTGTGTTACGCCCTATTTTACAAATTATGGTTACAATGAAAAGTCATAATTTTTACCTACCATGAGTTTGGATGACTGAGTGTATGCAAAATGGTGAGAGCTGAGGAAATAAATTCAACCAATGTTTGCTTCTAAAATATTCACATGGTCTTATGGTAGGAACTAAGGAAATAATTTTTATTTTATTTTTAGTTTTTTTGAAACAAGGTCTCACTATGTAGTTCAGGTTGGTTCTGAACTAACTGTTCAGCCCAAACTGGCCTTGAACTGGCAGTCCTCTTGCCTCAGCCTCCCAAGTGCTGGAATTATAGGTATGCACTAAGTGGTGGAAACAAATTTAATCAATTTGTTTCAAAAATATCGATTTGGATAAGAAATTTGTCAGATTTTTAATCTTCTGCAAACCTCATATTTTAACCTTTTTAAATATTCTGCAAACTTCATATTTTAACCTTTTTAATCTTTTACAAACTTCATGTTTTAACCTTTTGAAAATTACCTAATAACTGAATGCCTTGCCCTTATGATGGGGACTGGCAGTGAGCTGTGGTCAAAGTTTAGACCTTTGAAATGTTAAACGTGCTTGCCAAGAGGTTGGGATTTTCTTGGGTACACAAATTGTAGATACTTCTTGAAATTCATGATAGAACCTTTACATTTTAGAGCTTTAATTTTTTTTTTTTTTTGGTCTTTTTCGTTTTTATCCGTTCCAGGGATCGAACTCATGACTGCCTGCTTGCAAGGCCGGCGCTTATGCCGCTGAGCTAAATCCCCAGCCCCTAGAACTTTAAATTTTACAGTTGAGACTGGAGGTCCAGAGGAGGAGGCCATCAGCTCTAGTGCATGTAGGTGACAGTGGTTGACTACCCTATAGTTATAAAGCTGAAGGAGTTTAGTGTAGAATCTCCCTTCTCAGAACTGCGGAATCTCTTGAGAGCGCTTTTCATTCTCTTTTTTCTGGTGTGATGCCCTGTCTTAATTTCATCCCAAAACCTTATTGCAAAAGATGTTTTTTTCTTGACACGGAATGCTCTTGAGATACATAACTAACAAACAAATACAGATACATTGATTGATCATCAAGGAACAGAGCCAGCTAGGTATACTAAGCAAGAGGGATAAATGTGTGCCCTGATTTCAATGTGTTGTTATTTAGTTGGACAGTGAGGTAATTCATAAATGTAAGGCATTAAATGAAAACAAATGCAAATAAAGACTGGTTGAGGCTAGAACCTTGTGCATACTGCAAAAGTGTTTTGCCACTGAGCAACATCCTTAGCCCTAAATAGAATTATTCGTTCTTATCCTAATTGGAGGAAAGTTCAAATACATATGCATTTCATAAACTGAATGCATTTGTTTGTATTCCTTGTTATCAGTGCTGTCCTTACCTTGGTGCCACCTCCCTCCCCCACCTTTAAAAAAACAGTAGTTTGTTTTCTTGCACAAATGGATACTTTTTATTTAGTCAGAAGACTAGAACATGGATGTTTACAGTGTAAAATGCTTTTTAGGATTGGTTTTCCTTGTTCCCTCAGGGGTGAGCTTTGAACGTGTCCTATCTAGTGTCATCATGTATTCTTTATTCTACTTCTGACATTGCTACTGATTTATCGCAAGATTTTTCATTTATACATTTTTCTTGGCTAAGAAACTGGACACGGGAAAAATCTGCTTTATTCATATGAACCTTTAATGAATGTTAGAGTGTGTGAATATGTGTGTTTCACCACTTGTTCATAGAAAATATTTTTTATTTTTCCTGTTTTTGAGACAGGGTCTCTCCATCACTTTAGGCTGGCCTTGTGCTTATTTTGTAGCCCAGGTTGGTCTGGAACTCTCAACAATCCTCCTGCCTCAGCCTCCAGCCTCCTGAGAGCTGGGATTACAGGATTGCGCCCCACACCTGGCTTTTTTATAGAACATATATTGAGAAGATACATGTTTCGTGCTGTATGAGGAACTGGGCATGCAAAGTTGAAGATTAGGGCTTGTGGGCTTTAAGGAACTTTTAAGAGAGACAGACAAAATGAACATAAAATTACAGTATAGTGTGATAAATACAAATAATAAAGACAACCCAGCTTGTAGAAACATACAAGAAAGAGCACTTGTTGATTCTTAAAGTTATGGTATGGAGATGTTGGGAACTCTGAACTCTTTCTTGGGGGATCTGAAAGGTCAAACTACTTTGATAACAACATGAAGACTTTTTCTCCTTTTCTTTTGAGACAGGATTTTGTGATATAATCCAGTCTTGGCCTGAAGGCAGGTGATTTACACTGGCTCTGGACTCATAATCCTCCTTTCGTACTCTCCCCAGTGCGGGGATTACAGGCATGCACCATCACAATTGGTTTATTTGCCTTTTTTTCTTATTCTTTCATAAGTATATAAGAGTTTTCCAGCAACAGTTAAATTTGTGATAACTAATAAAACAAAATCTAGTATCTTAGGTGCCATATTGCAAAAATATAAAACAACTTCACCCTTTTCACTACAGGTTTTCTAAAAAATAAAGCTTCTAAAAATAAAATGTGTAAAGGTGAATTTGTGTTACTTAAAGTTTTAGGTTTATTATTTGTAAATATTTTATAAAATACTCATTTAGAAATTAGTAATTTTTATTAAATGAAAATTCTTAGTTTGAATTTCAAATCCCAGTGATAGATGTATATATATAATTATACATTATCATATACATAATATACATTATATATTGTGTAATCTACGTAAGTAACAGTAGCTCTTGAATCTTAAATTTAGGAGTGTGAAAAGCAACCGAGACCAAATTGTTTCAGATCCACTGTAGTAAAAATTTATTAATTAATCCTTAAGAGGGATATGGCCAAGGAAGGGTTCTTGGAGGTCGGAGGTCGGGGTGCTTAAAGCTTAACCACAGATGTTTCATTGCCAGCTGTAATGTAAAGTGGGTGGGAGTTTCAGGTAATAAGTAGGGCCAAGTGTGCTGGCACGCATCTGTAATCCCAGCACTCAAGAGCATGAGGCAGGAGGATCATTGTGAGTTTGAGGCCAGCCAGATATACTTAGTGAAACCCTGTATCAAAAAGCAAAACAAAACAAATGATAAGTAGGAAATGGATCGCAGTAAACCTTGTATGCCATACTGAGTTTATTCCTGCTATTAGCAGAGATGCTGAAGTGTGTTAATGTCTATTCTTAAATATAAAATGTTAGTGTAAGTTACACATAGAACTTTTCAAATATAAGAAAGTTAAAAGTTTTATTCCTTCTTTTTTGAGACAGTGGCCCACTCTGCAGTTCAGGTTGGCCTTGAACTCACTTTGCAGTCTAGGTTGACCTCGAATTCCTAGCAGTCCTATTGCCTCAGCCTCCCAAGTCCTGGGAATACAGGGGTGTGCCATGCCTAGCTGTTTTTGATTTTATATGCTTTGCTAATTTGGCTGTCAGTATTGTGCTTATCAAAAGCTGCCAGGAGTGGTGGCTCATGCCTGTAATCCCAACATTTGAGAGGCTGAGGCAGGAGAATTACCAGAAATTCGAGGCCAGCCTGGACTACACAGCGAGACCCTGTCTCAACACCCCTCACCCTAGACATATGTAAGAAAAGTTATTCAGAAATTGAGCATGGTGTTGCATGCCCATAATCCCAGCTGTCTGGGAGAGTGAGGCTGCAGATTTGAGTCCATCCTGATTTGAGAGTGAAGATTACAGAGTTGAGTCCATCCTGATGAGTAGTGATTTAGTGAGGCACTGTCTCAAAATAAAAATCGAGAGTGGGGAAGAAAAGAAAAGAAGGGATAGGTTTTGAACCTGGTTCACTCTCCCATATAGGGGTGGGGTAAGGTGGAGTGGGGTGTTAGGGGAGGAGTTCTACACTTTAGGAGGCTAAGGCAAGAGGGTCACAAATTCAAGCCCAGCTTGGGCAACCTACTGAGTATGTGAGAGCCTGTCCCAAAATAAAAATGTGGCTGAAGATGTAGATCAGGGCAGACATCCCAGGTTCAATCTCTACTTCATTCTCTGTCTCTGTCTTTCTCTCATGTATAGGATTTTAAGCAGGTGCTCTACTGCTGAGCGCCAACTGCCATCCTCTCTTCCCCCTCCCCGTCTTTTTGTAAACCAGGGCCTTTACTCTTATACCTCCAGCCCTTTGTAAATTTTTGCCTTTGAGACAGGCTCTCAGTAAATCACTAAATTGCCTGGACTGACCTTGTACTTGAGATTCAACCTGCTCAGTAGCTGGAATTAAAGGTGTGCATCACCATGCCTTGCTTCTTATCTTCTGTTTACCTGGTCTAGAGAATTTTGTTAAAATCTTAACCCCTAACTACATTGAGACTGGAGAAACTTTGATTTAACTAATTGTAATAAGTAGGCTGTATCCTCCATAATAAGTTCAGAAATAAGGAAGGGGTAGGGAGTTTTTTTTCTGAATTCTTCATGTATTTGTTCTTTTTGGTGTGAAATTTTATATGTTATTTGAAAATAATTTCAAATTCAGTAGAAAAGTTTTGAAAACTTTAAAATGGATTCAAAAGTTCCCTGTTTTCCAGTGGAAGAAACAGACATGTAAATCAATAAATGAGAATTGTTAGTACTAGTAAATAATTTGAAGATGATAAAGCAGTATGACCTGGGTTGCTGTCTTAACTGTGATGGTACAGTCTCTCAGAAGAGGCTGCTTTGAGCTGAGACATAAGTGTTATAAATAGAAGCCCTTTAAGGAAGCAAGAGGCATTATGGTAACCATTGTTGATAACCTTGTACTCTGTTTTTACATCATGTGCTATGTCTATCCTTGGTTTTGACTGACAGCTTTGTTTTATCATGTTTGATTTTATTCTCTTACAAAAAACAGTAATAAGATCTATGGGAGCAATAAAACCCAAAATGTATAAATTTTGTTGTAATAATGAGAGGGAAAAAAAAGTACCCAAAAGGATACAACAGCAAGAGTGTTTAGGTGTGTTAAATAGATGACCATATTAATATTTTTGATTGGATCATTGAACACAACTATTTGCAGTCTCACTATTTGAATGTTCACTTTGTATGCTTTGATCCTGTGACCTGAATCACTGTTTCAAAGATGATATTGTATAATCTATTAACTGGTGATATCTTACTGTTTTTTTTTTCTTCTTTTTGTAGTTCTGTATTACTTGTCCCCTTACACTGTTTTGTTTTGTTCTGTTTTTTTCTCTTTTTCCTTTAAAAAAAAAAGTAGAAGCCCTGGAAGCAGACATTCCAATCTGGAAGAACAGCCAGTACAAAAGTTCTCTATTAGTCACATAGTTTGAGGAAGAGAAAGCAAAACCAGTTTGACTAGGTAGCAGTCCAGATACTAGGTCATATAGGTCTCTGTAGGTCATAGCTAGCATCATGTAGGCTTGGTAAAAATTAATAGTTGCAACTCAGATGCAGTTACTGTGGGAAACCTTTGGGAGTTTTTTTTTTTTTTTTTTTTTTGGTACTGGAAATCGAACTCAGGACCTTGTGCTTGCTGGGCAGGTGCTGTGCTGATGAGCTGTATCCCTGGCCCCCACCATTATGAGGTTTAGGCAAAGAATTGGAGGTGTTTCATTCATACTGCACAAAGTGCATTCTAGTTATTCTGCCACAGTTGAATTATAGAGAGACACAAATTAAAGCAGAGAGATAAATTAGGAGAATGTTGGAATAGCAAGCCAAGAAATGCCAATGATACCTGACTGTGACTGTGTCTGGGACAGTGGGAGTGTTGGGTAAGTTTTGTATATTTTGGCGGCTGAAACAAGTTTTCTTTTTTGTTTTTGTCTTTTTTCTGTGATAGTGTTTAAGAGAGAGCAAAACAGTAGTTTTGCACTTAATACAGTAGTTTATATTAGCCCCGTTTGAAGAGTCCACATACATCACAGTGAAGGTGGAAGGTATATGACACACAGGTCTGAATCTTTTTTTTTTTTTACAGGTCTGAATCTTGGGGAAGAAATTGTGGCCAGAGATAGAAATTTAAGTCATTAATGTTTGGTGATAGTTAATATCCAGGACTGATTAAGAAGAATTCCTAGGCAGAAAGCAGAGCAAAAGGTGAATGAGACCAGAGCCTGGAGCACTTAAGTAATTCTCAGTTAAAACGGTGTTTTAGAGGATAGATTCTCTTTTTCTCCCCTGCAATAATCAAGGCCAAGGATCAAGGCCAGGGGCACTTTATCACTGAATTACATCCCCAGCCCCCCCTCCCTTTTTAAATTTTGAGATATAGTTTTGCTAAATTGCCATATGGGATTTGAAATTAAGATTCTGCCTCAGCTTCCCAAGTGCTAGAATTACAGGCATTCACTATCAAGCATCGAGATTCAGTATCAACTGGAATGTATTTGTTTTCCAGTTTTTATTAGTATTTATTTTTTTCTTTGCAGTGCTAGGGAACAAACCTAGGGCTTCACACTTAGTAGGTGACTGCTGTACTAGTGAGCTAACTCCCCAGCATTACTATTATTTGATAAACATTTGCAAGTGCTGGGCCTGGTGGAGCATGCATGTAGTCCCAGCACCCAGAGGCTGAAGCAGGAGGCAGGAGGACTGCCGCAAGTTCAGGGTCAGCTAAAACTACATAGGGAGACCTGCCTCAAAAAACCAGACCAAACCAAACCAAACAACAACAACAAAAAAATTGAAAGCCCATCTTGAATTATAAGTGCCTATCATAAAATTATGGATATGCGTAAAAAATTTGTTGTTCTGCTTGCTGTTTTGTTTTTCTCTCCCTGTACTACTTGGCATAGTTTGTATGTCTATCTCTCTTTCTCTGTGTTAATAGCAGTGTTCAAGATCCTATGTAGAGAAATACCTGGCCTGCTTGCCTTTGTAGGAACCATTATATACCTTTAGTTTTGTTATTATCTATTGAAACACTCCTCCTCCTCCATCTTCCTTCCCTCGTACTGGTTTTTTTTTTTTTTTTTTTTTTTTTTTGTCTTTTTCCTTTTTTTATCGGTACCAGGGGTCGAACTCAAGACTGCCTGCTTGCAAGGCAGGCACTTATGCCGCTGAGCTAAATCCCCAGCCCCGTCCCTCGTACTCTTTATCTCAGCTGGCCTCCAACTCCTGAACTTAGGTGATTCTCCTGCCTTGGCCTCCAAGCAACTGGAACTATGGAGGTGCGCCACTGCTCTGCTCATTCTTTCTTGAAGATGTAATGGACAGGACCAGGCATTTAGCTCAGTGGTGTAAACGCCTGCTTGCAAACACAAGGTCGTGAGTTCTATCCCTGGTACCAAAAGCAAACAAATAAAACAAAACAAACCCCAAAAAACAAACATCAAAAAAACCCATAATAAACAAAATGCCATAAAAATTTGTCAGTCTGATATCGACTCTCTTTTGTATTTCTTTTTAAGAGATACTTGTATTTTTTTGTAGTAGTACTGAAGCACTTCTGAGATGATTGAGATGTATTCTCAGTATTCTCAGTTATGTGTGTGTGTGTGTCTGTTATACATATATAAACTTTAAATTTGTTGTATGTTTATTTGTTTTTGAGACAGTCTCTGTATGTAGTTCAGGCATTACCTTGGCTTGGCTTGAGTATATAAAATTTAAGGGTAATGGATTTTTTTTTTTATAGGCCCCTGACATTAATTCTGGAAGTTTTGGTGGTCTGTAGCAGAAGGTATCAACAGTGATTTCATCACCGTCAGGGACTTGTTCTTCATTGAACAGTTCCTAGTTGGTTTACAAACTAAGAATCAGGCCCAAGAACAATAAATAGTGTGCTTGCATTTACCAAATTAGTTATTTTTGCTGTAACCAAAATATTTTCTTTTAAATAAACTTTATATATATATATATATATATATATTTTTTTTTTAAAAGACAAATTCTTGATTCATAGCCCAAGCTGACTTGAACTCACAGTGAACCTGTGCTGAGTGTTAAGATCATAAGCATGTGCCACTATGCTAGGCTTAAATAAAATTTGTTTGTTTTAAGACAGGGTCTTACTTTCTAGTGCGGGCTAGTTTTGAACTCACTGTGTAGTTCCAGCTGGCCTTGAATTTGCAGTAATCTTCCTCTATCAGCCTCCTGAGTGCTGGGATAATTGGCATGTGCCACATTGCCCGGTGATAAACTTTATTTTTAAGAGAAGTTTTAGATTCACAGTAAAATTTAGCAGGAAGTATTGAGTTCCCATGTAACTATGCCATCCCCAACCCCCTCCCAACATAACCTCCTCCACTGTTAGCATCCTCAGCTAGCAAATTAGCTAATCTTACTTTAGTAGATGACTGCTTGAAAGTCATCAGATTTGGAAGTTGACACCTTGATGTGAAAGGTTTGCCTTAGTACTTGTTTGGTGCTCCATGAGTTTGTCAGTGTGCCTTGTGACTTAATACTGTTTCTAGCCCAGTTTGTTTGGTACTTGTGGAACTAAGTAACTAAATAACTAAGGCACTACTGCAGTTTTGGGATAGAATAATTTTCTTACTTTTGGAAAAATAAGCAGTTTTTAATACACTCTATTATTTAAAATTTGTTTATCTCATTCCTCCTATTCAAGTAGTAGAAAATGAGGGTCCTGAACATGGTTGGCTTCGTTGAGGTGCAATGTGAGCAAACCCTTAAGAGGGTTAAGTTATATTGTAACCTAAAAGAGGAAAGGTTTACTTTGGCTCACAGTTTGTAAAGATTGTAATCCATAGTTAGCTGGGTCTATGGCAGGGTGCATAGCAGAGAAAAAAGAGCTCATGGCAAGGCAAACAGATCAAGGGGGAGGAAGAGAGAGTGTTTCAGTCCACAACTCCACTGACGCACTTTTTCCAACCAGGCTTCACCTCCAGTGTCATTTATAGCTATAAACTCAACAGCAGATTCACTAGGCCCCCACAATCCAGTCACTTCCCAGAAGCTCTACCTACGAGCACATGAGTCTTTTTTTTTTTTTAAGAACAAGACAGAACAAAACCAGTAAAGACAGTGCAGTGGAATTGATACAGAACTTCACAGCAGGATACGGGGATAACAGTAATAGTTTCTGTAGTATATGTTGTTATGTTCACAATAGTTGTCCAATCAATTAGGTATAGCGAAATCAAACCAAAATACAACATTAAAACTAATCGAAAGAGAATATTGAATAGAGCAAAACAATCATAGCAGAACAGTGAAAAACAACATTTGCCTTCAAAGAGAAGATAGAAGGAAATCCTCGCTATTTGCTGTATTGCATACAGTCATCTTCTCAAGAGATGCTCAGACCTCTGCCCCGAGTTGTAAACAGGGTGGCAGGGTACAGGAGCTGCTGACTGGTTCTCCTGGCTTGTGGCGGAGCACTTACCACGAGGGCTGGTGAATTGCTTTCTTGTTCAGATGTCTAAGTTCTACCATAGCTGGATCTCGGGAGCCACTGACTGGTTCAACCACATGAGTCTTTATGGGGAATATGTAGATATAAACTATAACAAAGCCCAAATACTAAGCTATGTCTCTATCTTGAAATTCTTAACTTTTGAGCTAGTGGCTCTGTGTTACTATTTATTATTGTCTATATTTTGCAGTGCTGAGGATTGACTCCAGGGACTCATGCATAGTAGACTAGTAGTGCTCTACCACTGAGCTGCATCCCCAGCCCCTAAAATTTTTCTGTGGTGAAAAATATTTACATTTGAAATTAGCCAGTTGGGCTTAATAGAGAGTATTTATTCATTTACGTAGTTATTAGAGATGGAACTCAGGGGCTCTCAAATTATAGAAGAGTGCTCTATAACCCAGCTGTACTGTATCCTCAGTTCTGAAATTCATTCAGATGATTCAGTTTGATTGATAACTTATGAAACATAAAGAGTGTGGAGCCAGCAGAAGATATACCACCTCTTTTCCCCATGGTGGTAAAAAGTCCTCACTGTTTTTTTTTTTTTTTTTTTGGTACCGGGGATTGAGCTCATGACCTTGCACTTGCCAGTCAGACACTTACACCACTGAGCTAAATCCCTGGTCGTCACATTTTTATTTTGCACTGGGACCCTGCAAGTTATGCAAATAATGTAGTCAGATTTGATTATAAATATATAGTCTACTTGTAAAAAATGTAATGCCATGGAAAATGGCCAAAAGCTGAGAGCAGAGGAATATAGATAATTAACATAACACATTTTTTGTCATAAAAGGCAATAACCACAAGTGTGTCAAACCCACATTTATTGTTTAGAATATTCTTATTTTAATTTTATGAGTTTTATTATATTGAACAATGAATTCTTAGCAGGAAAAAAAATAAAAAAATTAGATATTACATTTAAAATATTCACTGTTTATTAAAAACAAAATTTTCAACATCGACTGATTTTTCGTGTACAAAGTCTAAAAAAGAACCACAAAAATAAATTCCTGTGTCTTGTTTTGCTTTGATTTGTTTGCTTGAGACAGGATTTCGCTATGTAATTCAGGCTGGCTTTGAACTTGTGGTGATCCTCCTGTCTCAGCCTCCCACGTGCTGGGATTATAGGCATGTGTTACCATGCCTGGCAAAATCCTTAGTATGTATTGTGCATTTAGAATAAACATCATTTTCATATCAGCTGTGTATTTGCTTCAAAACCTAAAAGATAACATCAGAAATAAATTCCTATATGAACTACAATGAAAATACCAGTAGCACTTCACAAATATCTTTACTTCAATTATCACACCTAAACAAGAAAATAAAATGTCAATAAAATAAAACATCAAATGTGTAATGAGTGCACAGAATAGACATCATTTTAATATCAGCTATGTACTTGCATACAAACCTGAGATAACATCAGATATAAAAACCTGTGTAAGCTACAATATAAACACAAAAGTCTACCACAGAAATAATCTTTGCTTCAACTGTTACATCCCAGGCAGTTTTCACATATGACAACTGCATGTTCCATGCCCATGTCTTGCTTATACCTACAGCACATAAACTTAGCTTTCTTTCTTATGTGTAGGCCATTCTTGTCAGTTCTGTTTTGTCAGGAGTTTCCTACTATGTTGTACAATGTACACTTAGTAGGAGAATATTAATAAAGTAAAATATCAGATGTGTAATGAGTGCTTAGAACAGACATCATCTTCACATCAGCTGTTTACTTACAAAAGCTAAGAGATAACATCAGAAATAAAAATTACGTGATCTACAATGAAAACACTGACAGAACTCTGTAACAAAAATCATCTTTGCTTCAATCCTCACATCCAGGGAAGTCTTCACACATATAAATTGCATATTCTATACACAAGTAGCACTTACAGTGATAGCATCTATGTTTTGTTTTCCTGTCCTTTCTTATAGGGCACAGTTGATAGTCTTTTTTGTTTTCCTGATGTAGTAGGTCTTGGGGGTGCTACACGTACTTATTCCCCTGTGAGCTCACCAATGTGGTCGAATTTTTTTTGTGTAGTTTCATGGGCAGGAAACATTTTGTTTTTCTTCCTATAAATGATCTCTTACAATTTCTAGTCCCAGTGCACCAAGAAAATTTCTCTGTGATATATATATATATATATTTTTTTTATAAACAATCAAACTATGCCACACATTTTGAGGGGTATATATATATATATATATATATATATATATATATTTTTTTTTTTTTTTTTGGTCTTTTTGAGACAGGGTCTCTATGCAGTTCAGGCTGGCCTTGAACTCACTTTTTAGCCCAGGCTGGTCTCGAACTCGCAACAATCCTCCTGCCTCAGCCTCCCTAGTGCTGGGATTACAGATGTGAGCCACCACACCCAGCGGGGGGGGTATATTTTTGAGACAGGGTCTTGCTGTGCAGTTCAGGCTGGCCCTGAGCTCACTTTGTAGCCCAGGCAGGTGTAGAACTTGTAATGATCCACTTACCACAGCTTCATGAGTGCTGGCATTACAGCATACGCCACCATGCCTGGCTCTATGCCACACATGTTTAGAATCAAGTAAAATGCAACCATTGGCCAATGCTTTGTGTTTCAAGTGACATCATAGTTGCTGCATAACTTAACAACATCTACTCTGCCTTTGGTTTCCTTGTAGAAAGTTTCCATCTCGTGCTTCTGTTTGTCAAGGTTTCCCTATCAGCATTTCCATCATGGTGCAATGGTTTGTTTTTCTTTGCTGTATATGAGGCTAGTGTAAATCTTTCTGCAGTCCAAAGGTGTGCTATACAATTCTCTGTTTTGAAATGGCAGTGTTTCATTTGGAATTTCTGCTTTGTTCCTACGTACAGTTCTTGTGCTGGTCAACTTGTGCCCTGTTAGCAAATGCAGCATCAGTTGAAAACTGGTAAACCAACTGTCAAATGCCACATTCTGATTAGTATGGGAGATGGGAGCAACAAATCTGTTCACAACATCATTTGGTTTATTACTATACAAATAAGGACTTGATGGCTGAGTTCCAGGATTAATTTCTAAATTGAAAGTAGAAATCTTTGTGTTCTGAAGGCATAGATTTTTATGCCTTATTTTGACCCATTGCGTTTCTATAAGTCTTTTATATTACTGTGATTACCATGAGAAATCCCTGCTAAGTACAGCAGACCTCTGAGTATTTTCAGTTTACTAGTGAAGTATCATAATAAATACAGTTTTAAATATGGCTATTGCTATATATAGAACATTTCACATGCATTTCAGCCTTTGTGTATTGCATACCATGTTGTAGCATTTTGTGTGTTATAATTTCCAACATTAAATGGCAATGCTGGCATTCTGTCCAATATTTTTTACTGCTTCCAGGACCACCGCGACCTCCCCCCACAATCCATCACACCATTCTTCTGTTACAAAAACATGTATTTTACTACAAATGGGTCATCTGCGTTATCCATGCATGAGTAATCTGATGATTCACTTTCAACCTCCTCCAAAACTTGCAAGTCTGGTTTTTCATGTGCCATTGTACTGAATTGGGCTACTTGAAAAAATCAAAAGAAAACTTAAAAAAAATAATCCTGGAGTGGTGTGGGTGTATGTAAATGTGGTGCTCTGTGAAGCTCAAGTAAACATACCCAAGACTTGTTAGAGCATCACGTGGGTGTAAGTCCTGGTTTGACACTTTTGTACAAGTTTACACACCTTGTCTTTCATAATACTGAATGGGTAAATACAAAAATTGTTTCCTGTATCTCTCAGGCAAAGGTACTGAGGCACAAAACTGGCTACTATCACACTAAAGTAAAAATTTACAATAGAAAAGTAAAGGATATGTTTGTGGAACCCAGTGTTATGCTCTGGAATAAACATACTGAAAGATCTTTAACCTCATTAAATTTTCAATCTATTCTAATATGTAGAAAGTTATAAATACCACGTAATTAAGTTTTAATTTTGCCACTGAGATTAATTTTTTTATCTTTAATTTTCTTTGTAGTGTGTCTTCTAATCTGAAAAAGTCTTCCATGAAGACCTCACTTTTAAAAAATTAGTAAGATCATTTGCTTCTAAAAGACTGAAATGGGAGCTATCATTTTGAGGTAAGTATTCAATTTTATATTTTTAATTTTTAATATTTTTTCAGAAGTTAATATAGAAGGTAAATATAAGTGTTGGTTAGATTCTAAATATTTAGTTAACCTCTGAGGTGGGTAGTGGAAGTGGGGAATTGTAATCCTTGTTTTAAGGTAGTTTTATGTTTAAGGTTATTTGACATAGAATTAAAAAAGCTTAATAAAGAAAAGTTACTAATGGTGAGTAGTATTGAAGTCTTTTTAGAGAGGTTTATTGGAAACTGAAGAACCTTGGGTTTGGTAGTTAGGAAGTCACTAATGGCTCCACAGGGCCATTCCAAGAGGATATTTATTGGTGAATATCTTGTAGTGAAGGGTGAAGAGGAGGTGATAAAGTCTGAATATTTTTGAGACGGTATCTCATTATGTAGTTTAGACTGGATTCAAATTAGCAGTGAACCTCCTGTCTCACCCCCAAATACTGGCATTAGAGGTGTATGTCATCATACCTGCCACCACAGTTTTTAGACAAAAAGGAATGACCCATTAAAGTAGTTTAAATATTTTAAAAAGTGATTAATATCTTACACTGAGAGAGAAGTTTGAAATCAAGATATGATTAAAGGACTTAACGCTTACAAATGAATAGCAAATTTTCTGAGAAATCAAATTGAAGGAGAGGGTAAATGGTGGAAAATTTTAGGGAAAGAGGAAGAAAACTGTAGAATATCTTATTTTTCTATTTTTGGAGGCACTGGAGATCTAACCCAGGGCTTTGCACCTATTGGGAAAGTGCTATTCTGCTGAGTTACAGTGTGGCCTCTTTATTTTGCCTTGTAAATAAGTTAGAGACTAAGATAATATATCACATATAATTAATTAAATTGTGGATTGGGGTCAAGTGAGAAGAAAACCATTTGGTATGTTTTTTTTTTCCTGGTGCTGGGAATTGAACTTAGGACTTTACGCTTACTCAGCAGGCGCTGTGCCACTGAGCTACATTCCTGGCAAGAAGACATTTGGTAAAAACATCGTAGGCTAATTACTAAGCCCAATAAATATCAAACATCTGTATTGTGCCAGGTATTCTTAGTATATAGAATCAGTGTTCTCATGGAGCTAATTATTGAAATGAACAAAGAAAATGGCAACGTGTAATTGATATGAAGAAGAAATACATAGAATAGTTGGGGGCTGGGGATTTAGCTCAGTGGTGTGAGTGCCTGGCTCACAAGTGCTAGGTCATGAGTTTGATCCCCAGTAACAAAAAAACTTTTCCACACTCCAGAATAGTTGGTAGGGCATGACTGCTTGTATCAGGAGGTGGCGTTAAAGTAAGATGTAAAAGATAATCTAGCCACTGAAAATCAAGCTAAGAAAAAACTCAAGGTAGAAATGAACTGGAGATGTTTGAGGCAAGGTAGACATTCCAGAATATTCTCAACTGGGTGGTAAGGACCATAGTATGATAAGGCTGAAGAGATAAGCAAGGTGAAGTCCCTGTAGCCATTGTAAGAAATTTAGCCTCAAAGAAATAGCCTTACTACACCTTGGGAAGTGTATTAAGTTCCTTTTTCATTGCTGAGACACAAAACCTGATACTCACAAGTTAAAGGAGGAAAAGTCTATTGTGGTTCACAGTTTGAGGTTGGTACGGCTTGGGGAGGAAGTCCATGGGGTGACAGGCAGAAAGCAACAAAACAGTGAGGCTTCTTTTCCCTTTTATCTCATCTAGGTTACATGGCTACTGATGGTGCCACCCACGCTAAGGGTGGGCCTTCCCATTATCCACACTCAGAACTATGCTAAATCAATGAGGACTAATTCAGTTGTCACACGCTCGTAATCCATAGTCACATACCCTAGATCCAGCCGCCTCTGAAAAGCCCCCTATATTAGTGCATGAGGTTAGATATAAGCTGTGACAGGAAGTTTTAAGAATAAAAGTATCACAATGTGATATAATATTCATTTTCAGTTCTAGAAATTAAATTCTAGGGTGTTCTATAATTAACCTACAACCATAGCCCCCTTTTTGAGACAGAATCTTCCTAAGTTGCCTGAGCTGGGCTTGAATTTGTGTTCCTCCTGCCATAGCCTCCCCAGTGCTGAGATTACAGGCACAGGTCACCTTGTCTAAATTGATTAACATGTTAAAAGTTTCCTCTGGCTGGGCTGGGGATATAGTTCAGTGGCACAGCACTGGCCTGCCAAGCGTGAGATCCTGAGTTTGATTCCCGGTACACACACACACACACACACACACACATTCTTCTCACTGCTTTATTGAAGAGAGATTGCAAGTGCTGAGAGGAAGCAGAAGCAGGAAATTAAGAGGCTGTTGTAATTGAGTAGCCCAAAGATGAAGGTAAAGAAACAGTATAATACAGGATAGAAGGATTTCTAAGTACCAGTAAAGGCTCAGTTCAAGACCAACTAGTGTGACATAGCAGGCAGAGTGACTCTGTAGCTAGCATAAACCTTTAAGGTGGAAATGAGAAATTTGACATTGGTATTTTTTTTTTTTTTTTGGCTTTTTCATTTTTTCACCGGTACCAGGGATGGAACTCACAACTGCCTGCTTTCGAGGCAGGTGCTTATGCTGCTGAGCTAAATCCCTAGCCCGACATTGGTAGTTGAAGTAACTAGGATTCAAGGTTGATGAGGGGGTTGGATTGGCTCAATATATATTGAATGTCTACTAATATACTAAGAAGTGTGCTAGCTCCTGGCCTTATAACAGTGAACAAAAATGGTCTTTTTCTCATGGAGTTGATATTATAATAAGAGTAGACAATAAATAACACATTGTATGGTGATGAGTACTGTTAAGAAAATTACATTGGGGAAAGGTGGACATTCATGGAGGAGATGTGGGCTTACTGCCTTCTAAAGTACAGCTAGTGAAGCCCTCTCTGACAGGTAGCATAGATCTGACAGCTCTAAAGTAGTAGAGCAAGCCATATTGGCTTTTGGATAGCATGGTGAGAGCATTTTAGGCTGAAGGAACTAAAATGCAGATTTTGAGGCTGAAGTGTTCTATCACAAGAGGACTGGTGTAGCTGGACTACAATAAGCGAGAGAGGAGGCAGTAAAAGCCGACATCACCATAGTGAAAGACAGCAACATAGTGAAAGCGCTAGAGGCTCAAGCCAAGTTGTAAGCCAGACTTCAGGCCTGCAAGTATTTTTGAATACTACACTGACATAGAAAGAGTAAAGTTGAGTTGAACACAGAAGGCCTTTATTGCAGACAAACCAGTTTATTTGGATTTTAAATATTTGTTTTTTTAAATTATAGAAGAATGTACATAATATAAATCAGTGTTTATTTATTGCATTACTGGAGATTGAACCCAAGCCTCTTACACTGAGCTGCATCTCCAGCCTTTTGGGTTTTTTTTTTTTTTTTTTTTTTTTGTCTTTTTCCTTTTTATTGGTACCAGAGATTGAACTCACGACCACCTGCTTGCAAGGCAGGTGCTTATGCTGCTGAGCTAAATCCCCAGCCCCGCCTTTTTGTGTTTTTTATTTTTAAAAAACTTTTTTGAGATAAGGTCTTTCTGTCTCAAAAGTTAAGGCTGGTCTTGAATCACTATGTAACCCAGGCTGGATTTATTCTTTTTTTTTTTTAATCGGTACCAGGGATCAAACTCACAACCACACGCTTGCAGGTGCTCACGCCACTGAGCTAAATCCCCAGCTCCTGGACTCATTCTTGCAGTGATCCTCTTGCCTCAGCCTCCCAGGTGCTGAGATTACAGGTGTGTGTGACCATACATGGCTTTCTTTTCTTTTTTGAGACAGGATCTCACCAAGACACTTAAATTGACTGGACTAGGTTTGAACTTCTGATCTTTCTTAGGCTCCAAGAGTGCTGAGATTACAGGTGTATGCCACCATTCTGGTTATCTTAAATAGTTGTGATTGTATAGTTCAGTGGTCTTAGGTATAGTCACAGAGGTGTGCAGTCATCGCCACCATCTATTTCTTTTATCATCCCAAACTGAAACATATCCTATTTTAAATAATATTTTATGAGGATGTGGTAATGCATGCCTGTAATCCTAGTACTCAGGAGGCTGAGGTAGGAGGATTGTTGCAAGTTTGAGTCCAGCCTACAAAGTGAACTACATAGCAAGACTCGGTCTCAAAAAAAAGACATTGTTAATCCAGTGATTGCTTTGCATGAGTAAGGCCCTGTGTTCAGTTCTGAACACCAAAACAAAGCAAAACACTTTTCATGAGCCTGACATGGTGGTGCATGCCTATAAGCAATCCTATCACTGGGGAGGCTGAAGCATGAGGATCACATTTGAGTTCAAGGCCAGCCTGAACTGCATAGCTTATTTCAAAAACCAAAAGCAAACCAAAAAACCCCAAAATATACTTCTCATTGCCTCTTCTCTATATTTTCTGGTAACCATTAATCTCTGTCTGTGAATTTTGGCTACTTATAGGAACCCTGTAAAGTGGAATCATACAATATTTGTTTTTTTTTTCCAGTGTTTTTCTCTTGTGTTATTTTTCAGGTTTTGTTTATATTGTAGCACGTATTAGAATTTCATTCTTTTTAAGACTGAACATAGGCAGGTGTGGTGGCATATGCCTGTAATCCCAGCATGGGAGATGAAGGCAGTAGGATTGCTGCTAATTTGAGGCCAGTGTTGGCTATATACTGTGTGAATTCAAGACCATCCTGAAGTGTATACTGAGACTTTGTCTCAGATATAAGACAACTAAAGTATCCTATATGAAGAAAGCAGGTCAGGGTCCAAGCATATAAACTAGTAGGGACAGCATACAAACTCAGCCAGTCTGACTTAGTCACTCTGGCCACCTCCCCCACTCCAAGTCTCTGTCTCAAAAAAAAAAAAAAAAAAAAAAAGGCTAAATAATTTTATCTATGTACAATGTTTTGTTTATATGTTTACTTCTGTTATGTGTGTTTGTGTGTGTAGCGGGGTACTGGGGATTGATAGGGTTTTGCAATAAGCCACGCCTTTCAGTTCTCTTTTGTGTGATAGCTTGAGACAGAGTTTCCTTAAGTTGCCCAGCCTGGGCTTGAACTTGTGAGGCTTCTCAGCTATGTGGAAGGTATACAGTTCAGGCCCAGCATTCTGTTTATGTCTTGATTTATATTGTTCCTGCTTTTTGAACATTGTGAACAGTGCTCTTTGAACATAGATTTACAAGTACATGGTTATATGCTTACTTTTAATTCCTTGGGTTATACCAGAAAGTATAATTGCTGGATCATAAGAGTAATCTGAGTTTATTTATTTTTAACTTTTAACTTTATTTTTGCGTGCTGAGAATTAAACCTAGGACCTTGCATGCTAGGCAACCACTCTATTACTGAGATGTGCATATCCTCTGTGTTTCATGTTTTGAAGAACAATTACACTGTTCTCCCTAATAGCTGTACCATTTTACATTGCCATCAGCAGCATCCAAGGATTTCAATTTCTCCCTGTTGGATTTGCAGTGATTTGTGACTTTGAATACTGGAATGCTTTAAGTATATTTTCTTTCTTCCTTCCTTCCTTTTCTTCCTTCCTTTCCTGCCCTTCCTTCCCATCTGTCCTTCCTTCCTTTTTTTTTTTGTTTTTGTTTTTGAGGTAGGATTAAACTATATGGTTCAGGCTGGTCTTGACTCACTTTGTATTTTAGGCTGGCCTTGAACTCCTGAGTGCTGGGATTATAGGCGTGAGCCACCACGCCCGGCTGATACATTATTTCTTTAAAAGGATTTTTATCATAGACTGTTTTCTAAAAGTTTTAAAATACAGACCCTTAGTCTGTGCTACAGGTTAGAACTAGTAAACAAAATTGTCTCACAGTTGTTTTACTGAGCAATTCTTACAGAAATTTAAAAGATGTGGGCCTTAAAAAGAATGCTTTTGCCAAGTACTGTGGCAGCGTGGCATATGTCTGTAATCCCAGCTATTTGGAAAGTGAGGCATGGGAGACTCAAATCAGAGGCCAGGCTGAGCAGCTTAGGGAAACACTGTCTCAAACTGAATTAAAAGGGGTTGATTTGTAGCTCAGTGGTAAAGCTGTTGCTTAACATGTATAAGGCTCAAACAACCTGGGCACACTCACTGTACACTTACACACACACACACCTCAAAAAAAATTGCCAGAAAGCTGTGATTTTATTTAGTTTAGTTTAGTATAAATTGTAGTTGATCCCCCCCCCCCAAATCCATTTTATTTCATGGAGAAAAAGAAGAAAAACTACAGCAAAATTTCAAAGCATGTCAGTCAGGGGCAACAGTGGTCCATACACTGTGCCTTGTCATCCCCAAATCATTCACCCAGAGCACAAGACATCTACATTCAGTTGTCCGACCAATAACAGCACAAATCTTTGAAATCAACTCAAAGAAATCAGTAGTATAACAAAACACCCCAAAACTTAGTGGAAAAAGGCCTTCATTTTATTATACTTTTGACTCAGAGATCAGCCGGGTCAACTTGTCTTTGGCCCATGACATTAGGGTTTAGATGGAGAAAGTCAGTCTGATAGATGGAGCTGTTGAAGTCTGCCTTACTCGGAAGGCTGGTGATTAGTGCTAGCAGCCACTGGGGTTGATCAGCATACCCTCATGAACTTCCCATGTATACTGAGCTCCTTCTCTTAAATGGCAGTCTCCTCAGAGTGAGCATCATCATAAGCAAAGATCTTAAGAGACAGCACCTGGAAGCTATTGCTCCTTGGCCCTTGGCCTGGGAATTGGTAGATCATTCTTTCTGCTATATTCAATTGGTCAAGCAATGATAGAGCACAGCCTCCTAGAAGGGGAACATGCCCCTTAACCACATTTGGAGGAATGTGGGTGAGCTTTTGGGGTGTGTTTTGAAGTCATCACAGGTCATGACAGCAGAACACTTTACTGTGTTTCTACAAGTCATTGTTCTTTTCTTTTCTTTGAGAGAGGGTCTCACTATGTAATTTAATCTAGTCTTGAACTCACTACTTAAAGCACACTGGTTTGAACTTGTGGCAGTCCTTCTGCCTCACCCTCCAAAGTGCTGAGATTACAGGCATATGCCACCATGCCCAGCTGTGGTGTCAGTTTTAAAGCTGAAAAGTAAAGTGAAGAGAACCTTTAACAGTGGCTCTCAAAAAACAAAACAAAACAAAACAAAAACCAGAAAGTGTAGGTTCATCTTAATGGCCATATCAAATCATGAAAAGTCTTTTAAAATCTTCTATATATTATACACTGTTATAGTAGTGGTAGGAAGTAGATACTAATGCCATTTTGCATTTTATTTGCCTTTTTAGTAATTCATTTGTGAAAGTCAGCATTGTGGGTGGTATGAGTAAATCAAATGGAAGCCTCCTTAATAAAGCAATGTTTGAACAGCGGTATGCTAAGAAGAGAAAAAAGAAAAAAAATTCTTTTTTGGAGACAGGGTCTTAGTATATAGTTCATGCTGGCCTTGAACTCACTGTGTAGCTCAGGCTGGCCTTGAACTCATGAATCCGCCTGTCGCAGCCTCCTGAGTGCTGCTGAGATTACAGGCCTGCGGCACTATCCCCCGTAGTTACTCTTTTTGAAAGGGGTCACATTTGAGATCTTTGGAACAAAAGTTATGATTTTGTTACATAAGTGTAGGGCATTGCACTAAGTTAAAACACAAGATATTGTTCAGAAGCTCTATTTAGAATGTAAACATAAAGATTTCAGATCTTGACACACATCTGTAATCCCAGCACCTCTGGGAGGCTGAGGCAAAAAGATTGCAAGTTTGAGCCTAGTCCGCACAACTGATTTAATGAGACCCTGTCTAAGAATAAAAAAGTACAAAGTGTGCTCTAGCTCAGTGTGAAAGCCTTGGGTTTAGTCCTTAATACATCCTCAACCTTGGCTCACTGGGGACCAAATTTCCACAACTCGTGAACTTTTGGGGTACAAACTACACCCAAAGCATTGCAGTAAAATAATCTGACTGCCATCCTGCCTCATGAAATTGAAGCAGGTGTTCATTGAATAGCTCTCTTTGTCAGTGTTCCATCATTTTTGTAGTTGAGACTCTGGGAGGCAAAGGTGGAAAACACTGCAGTCTGTCATTAAACCTTCATCGTCTTCATGTCTCGTTCTCCTCAGCAGTCCTAAGAGAGCAACACCCGCATGCAACACATGAGCATGTCTCCTTTTCATCTCTCTCAGCAGACCTAAGCACGCGGGTTAGGCTGGAGGAGCAAACTGCTTGGCGTTTTATTTTTGAAATGCCCCCAACCTGCGTGTGGTACGTATTAAGCAGAATGAGTACTTAGTAAATATTCATCAACTTGAAGACCAGTCACTTTTTCTCTTTGTTCCTCTGCAGTTTTTCTCTCCTTCATCTGTCAGGGCATAGCACTAAGGTGATGCTATCAGCTTGACTCTTCTGGCTTCCTGGGTTTGTCCTCTAGGTAGAATAGACAGTGAAAAAAGACAAGGCACCACTGAGAAATCTCTTCAATTTTCCAAGGCTGTGTTGTGGCCCCTCCCCATGTTAGTAGCAAGCTACTCATAGAAGCAATTTGTCATTCATGGCTGGATAGCCGAGCAGGAATGTTGCTCTCCAAGGAAAATATTTAAAACAGACATGCAAACAATAAAATAGTTCCACAGACCAATCTTAAATCAATGTGCAGAGAAGTAATCTTAAAATGGCTTGGGAGAAATGCCAGGCTTTCCAGGATGCTCTTTTAGTTTTGATGTTTTATAACTTACTTTCACAGTGACAACAGACAGAAATAACTGGCAGGTTCAGAGCCGGGAGTAGTGCTTTTTCTACAGCTGTAAGCTATTTAAAATTCTTCTCATGTTACTGTTTGTTATCCAGATGGCTTTTTGGCACTAGTTCAGTTCCTCGATGTGAGGGCTGTTGGTTACTCACCACCACCCCATACACTTGTGTAGTTTGCCTTATGACTCACTGTCACAGCACTTACATGTGGGTGCCCTGTGCTACACACAGTCGTTCCTGATTGCCATGATACCACTTATAAAAGAACACAGATAATTGGGAAGAAGATTTATTGAAATTTAAATAATATAACCTCAGAGTCTATTGGGCCTGTTGCCACTGGATTAAGAAACAGAAGCATTCAAGACAATGAGACCTTTGTCTTAAATATGTATCTGGTACAAAAGTGTGTCCAGTGAACCAGAATTACTTGGATATTTGCTTCAGTCCCATATTGTTACCTAAGTAGTTGAAAAGAAAGAAAGGAAAAAGAAAGAAAGGATTTATGATAAAAGTCAGGCTGGTGATGGGCAGTTGAGGGGCTGTGGCTGTCTGGAAGAGAAATCAGGGAGTGTCTGAGGCACTGGTAGTGTTCTGTTCCTTTAGTTTGCAGCAGGTAGTCTTTGCTTTACAGTGATTCATTGAACTATACAGTCACATGTTGAAAATTTATATGTTTATACATTATTTTAAACATTTAAGTTTTTAGACCAAAATGTATAAAATAAGGAGAATTCTTTCAGTTATATTTTCAAAGCCTAGAGAAGGCCATTTATGTACTTAGATATTAGTAGGAAGTCTTTGTCTTACTTAGTAATTTGTAAATTTTTTTCTTTAACCAATACACAAAAAATATAAAATGTGCATATTAATGGAGTTCCGTAAGCTCTTGATGCATATACAATGTTTCAGACATGTTAGCATATTTATCTCCTGAAAATTTGTCATTTCTTCATGGTGAAAATTTTGCAAGATACTTTCTTTTACTTTCATAAAACATACAGTATATTAGTTTTTATCTGTCCTCATGTTGTCCAGTAGTACCCCAGAGCTCTGTTATTATTTATTTATTTAGTCCCCCCTCCTCCTTTTTTCCTTTGTTTTTGCTTTTGTTTTTTCAAGCAGGGTTTTGCTGTATAATTGAGGCTGGTTTTGAACTGTTGGTAATCCTCCTGTCTCAGCCTCACAAGTGCTGGGAGTGTTGGGGTTACAGGTGTTTCCTACCATGCCAGGCAGGACATGCCTTTCTTGGAAATATGTGTTCACTTGTAATAATTGTTCATGTTTTGTGATAAGCATGAAAGAACACTTAGAAAAAAAGGCTGACTGAAAAGTAGAACTCTGAAAAGATTTGTTAGCATTATTAGTAAAAATATTTGAAGCAAGACTATTTTTTTTTTTTTTTTGGTTCCAGGGATCAAACTCTTGACCTCGCACTTGCCAGGCAGGCATTTATGTTACTAAGCTAAAATCCCTGGCCTGTGGCAAGACTAATTTAAAATGGAATATTTCAGAGCCTGTGTATTTTAGAATCATTAAGTCTTATGACATAACTTTTAAAAAAAGTCATTGGGAAGACAGGAGTGACATTCTCTGGTGTCTTTTGCTTAAGTAGATTTGTATGGGGTTCAAGACTATTACTCATTCAGTGATTATCAGTGAAAGAAAAAAAGGATGTGGAATAAAAGCCTATTTTATAGAGCTCCTTGCTATCTGAGCTTCCTGTTTAAGATTTATCGGATTTCCAGACCTCTCGCAAAGCAGAGACTGTTGCTCTGGGTGACCTTCAAGATGGAATCTAGGGGCTGGGAGATAGGGCTCAGTGGCACAACATCTGCCTGGCAAGCACAGAGTTTTGAGTTCCATTGGTGGTAGCCCCCAAAGATGGAATGTTGAATGAAAACCATCTAGGGGAATCTAATTTTAGACAAATTGGTTTGGTATCCATAGACTGGATTAACTCAGGCCTTTGGGATTACCTTGACCAAGTGATTTTGGAGAAGACTAATTCCTTACATATAAAAGTCCTCAACAGAGAAAGACACATTACTATTTAGAAGTAAAAAACTTCTGGGATAGGGTTGTAGTTCAATGGTTCAACCCTAAGCCCTGTAAGGAAGATGAAAGGAAGGAAAGGAGGGAGGAAGGAAGGGAAAAAACACTGACACTATACAGGCAATAAATAAAAACTTTAATTTTATAAGCAGCAGAGTAATGTGCATTAGCTCAAAAGTTAGATAATTGACTAAGATTAGGAAATTCTAATATAGCCCTCTTAGTAAGTCCTAGAGTTAGAATATAAATTGCTACAACCTTTCTAGAAGGTGCTTGTCAAGAAAGTTTGACAAAATAACACTTGTCTGGGGGCTGGGGGTTTAGCTCAGCGGCCTAAGCGCCTGCCCTGCAAGCAGGCAGTTGTGAGTTCGATCCCTGATACCGATAAAAACGAAAAAGGACCCCCCCCCCCAAAAAAAATAACACTTGTCTTAGTTACTTTTTTCTTCTCTGAGATAGAATACTGGACACATGCAACTCTAAGAGGAAAGGTTTGTTTGGCTCACAGTTATAAATGGTTTTAGCCCCTAGGTGGCTGACTCCTGGGGCTGGGCGATGGCAGAGGAGGAAGAGCTGGTGATTTAAGGAAATAGAGAGATCAGGGGAGGTAAGAGGGAGTTAAACCCTTTCAGGCTGTGCTCCCGGGGACCTGCCACTTCTGACCTGGCTTCACCTCCAAGTCACATTTAGTTATAAACTCATCTGTGGCCTATTCCACTGATGAGTATCTCCTCCACATTCCAGTCACTTCTCCAAAAGCCCCACCTCTGAGCAGGCAAGGCTTTGAGGGGGTACTTGGTTTCTTTTCTCATTACTCAGGAAAAATACCTGACACCTAGAGTTAAAGAGGCAAAGGTTTAGGGGCTGGGGATTTAGCTCAGCAGCATAAGCGCCAGCCTTGCAAGCAGGCAGTCGTGAGTTTGATCCCCGGTACCGATAAAAAGGAAAAAGACCAAAAAAAAAAAAAAAAAAAAAAAAGGCAAAGGTTTATTTAGCTTACAGAAGTTTCAGTTCATAATTGCTTGGGTCAAAGGCAGAGTGACACGTGGCAGAGGGGCAACAATTCATGGTGGCAGAGGACAGCAAAAGCAAGAAGAAAGAGACAAACCTCTTTCTGTCCCTTATATTGTGTGCAGGCTGCCTGCCCTAGGGTGAGTGTAACACTCACACCCTTAATCCTAGCATTGGACCATGAATCAGTCACAAACTAGATTCAGTGGCCTCCTACAAGACTGCACCCCGAGACTGCATGAGGCTTTAGGGAGTCATCAAGATGTAAACCACAACACCATTAAACACCACTAGAGATTCTAAACCCCATTGGATACAAGGCCCATTTTAGTATCATGTTTTGTGATTTTCATTTTACTTTATGAAATGAAACTTACAGAAGTGTAGTCTACCAATAAATGCAATTAATAATTACCTGAGGACTAATATTAATATAAACTGTTTCTAATATAAAGGAAGTTTTTGTATGTTTGTTTTGCTTTTTGAGACAGTTTTTCTGTGCAGCTCAGGTGGCCTTTAAGTCACTATATAACCCAGGCTGGCCTCAAACTCATGGCAGCGCTGCGTGAGCCTCCTGAGTGCTGCAAGTGCTGCTTCAGCAGTTCCGAGCTGCAGGCCTTTGAACTGTTCTTGAGCCATTCATCCTAAATAAATGATGTAACAGCAAAAACAGTACAGATAAATGTTTAACAAAAGTATAACAGAAATGAAATAAAAATACCTTTGCCAAGACTCACAGCATCAAATTAAGTGTTACCCATAGAAGTTAACAAAACAGCATAGCCCTCCCTGCAAGAGCAGAAATGCTGTGTGAGATTTCTGTAGAAACTGAGATTAACTTGGGAAATATTTATATAATCAAATCACTTGATAAGCGGCTGGTGGTTACGTTTTGAGAAATAGTGCTCTGACTTTTTTCACACCTAGAAATCAGGGCTGATGATTGTATTCTGTGAATAAGAGACAGGAAAGAAATAGGTCATACTAATATCCCTTAGGTAAACTAATACTAATCTTCATTTATTGAGTTCTATTCAAATGTCAAATGCTATATGAAAGATGCTGTTATTATGCTGTTTTGTATAATCTTTACACTAACTCAAGGTGGTTTATTTTTAATATATTATTGAACTGAAGCTCAGAGATTTTAAGAAATTTTAAGCTCAGACTGTATAATCTAAACTGCTACACAAAGCATGTAGCAGTATTATCACCAGCACTTGGGAGGCTGAGGCAGGAGAATCACTGCAAGGTCAAGATCATTCTAGGGTACAAAATGAGTTCAAGGCCAGCCCCTGTACTGCATAACAAAATCCTGTCTCAAAAAAAGGACAAGAAAGTATCAAAAGGATCTAGCCCAATATTAATGAGTCTTGTACCACATTAAAAGAGATAATTATAGAATAAAAATTTAAAATACATACTTGATGACTCCTATAAAATTAAACTTTTTTTTTCCTTTTTGTCTTTGAGGCAAGGTTTCATTATGCAGTTCACGATGGCCTTGAACTCACTTTGTCCTGTCTCAGCCTCTAATGTGCTGGGATTACAGGCATGTGCCACCACTCCCAGTCAGTGTTATACTTTTTAACTATTCATAAGTAGAAGGAATAATATTTACCTAGTGGGTGTTTTTTAAATCTGAGATAAATCCTTTATTAATTTGAAATATTTTTTATTTTTTGAGACATGTTCTCACTGTGTGGTTCATGCTGATCTTGAACTTACTATGATCTTTGAACTACACTATGTAGTGTAGGCTGACCTCTAACTCACAGTGATCTTCCTGCCTCAGCCACCTTCCTGAGTGCTGGAGTTATAGACATGTGCTGCCACACCTGGCCTAAAGTTTATTTTATATTTTTTCTTTTTCTTTTTTTAAAAGATGACCATCTTTTTTTCACTGCAATAAAAATTTAAGTAATAAATATTTTTTATTTAAATTTATATTTTAATATTACAGGGAGATTATTTTGATGGGCTACAACTTTTCATGCATTACAAGTAGCTAATTGGCAAAAGTCTTTAAAAACAGGAATTCCTTTAGCAGGAGGAGAGTTAATGTTGTCTGTTTACGGTAGTACAGAAGTCATTCTATTAAATATATGTTATGATTTTAAAAATAAACACTGAAATCTCGTTTATAATTTTAAAACTTCTTTTATAGAGGCATTTTGAATATTAATATATAATACTACATAGTCTGTATGTAGTAGCTGTGGGCTACACATAGTTGAAACCAGCTTAAACCACACAGTGAGTCTCCTTTTAAAACAAAACAAAACACAACAAAAAATACAACATGCTGGGTGTGGTGTTGCATGCCTATAATCCCAGCACTGGGTAGGCTGAGGCAGTGGGATCTCCACAAGTTCAAGGCCAGCCTGAACTACATAGAGTCTCAAAAAAGAAAAACAACCCCCCCCCCAAACTGCTAATGAAGCAACAAACTAACTGAAGAACATAGACAGATTAAAGATTAGCTAAACTCTTTTTGAGTCCTTCCTTTGGACCCAAAATACCAGAATAATAGAGCTTTACTGTATGCCCTCATTAAGGATACCCTGAAAAAGGTTACTTTTAGTTTTTAACTATATTAGTCCTTCCCTCCAGTCTTGGTTTCTTTGTATTTGGTTGTATTTGTATTTTTTATATACTGGAATTAATTAATTGGCAGTGTTGAAGGTTAAACCCAGGGTCTGTGCCCTGAGCTACAATTCCAACTTTTTGTTTTGAGATGGACTGTTGTGAAATTGCCTAGGGTGGATTTGAATTTACAATCCTTGTGCCTCAGCCTCTCAGAATGCTGGGATTATAGAAATAACCACAGCTGACTCTTTGAGACAGGGTCTCACTAAATTGCTCAGGTTAGCCTAAAATTTGTATTCTCTTGTCTCAGCTTACTAAATTTCTTAAATTCTAGATATATGCTATGGATTTGGAATCACTTTTAGTATTTAAAGCTTTTCCTTGTAGAATCTTCTAGGGACAAGAAAAGAAGGGAGGGAAAAAAGTGAAAAGAAAAGTTTTATAAATAAATAGAAGGAGGGTTGGAGGGGAAGGGGAGTGGCATGGAAAAAAGAAGGAAGATGTATCATGTAAGGTACAAATTTCCTACATGAATGTTATGTGTATCTAAAATGTACCAGTAACATTTTTTTTTGTTTGTTTGTTTTTTTCCTTTTTATCGGTACCGGGGATCAAACTCATGACTGCCTGCTTGCAAGGCAGGTGCTTATGCCTCTGAGCTAAATCCCCAGCCCCTCGTTTTCATAGTTTTAAAAACTCTTCCCATTCTTAGTCTTTGTTTAATGTTTTGCTTTCATGCTCAAACAAAAGAATGGTTTTAGACTGCTCTTTCAAAGATAGGTAACATTTTGAAGTACATTTCTGTTAAAGAAGAAAAAAAGCAAAAAAAAGAAAGCATGCTAATTGCTTAAATTAAATTAATGTATATTTAATTTGTTTAGACTTTAGTTTTTATTTTGTTTTCTTCCTTGCTCCTTGCCCCATCCCTCTGGGCACATTTAATTCCACTGTTTGTTTTTTGAGACAGTGCCTCACTATATCAGCCAGACAGGCCTCCAGTTTGCAGCAGTCCTCCCAGGTGCTGGGATAACAGGAGCGCACCACGACACCGGCTTGGGCTTTAGTTTTTCTTACCGTTAAAATGCTCTAAGACATCTCCCAACCTGAAACTCATAGACTAGAGTCATGTGTGTATGCAGCATCCTTGTGAAGTAAGGGTGAATAAGAGAAATAAGAAACAAAAACTTTTCCCCGGTTTAGTAACAGTAATTTATTTTCTTAAAAAATATCTCTGCAGATGTTTATTCTCTTACCAGTTGATCTGTTGCCTCATTTATTCAGCAGTTGTGTCACACCTTTAGGTCTGACGAAGGACATGTTTTTAAATTTATTGAGAGAGAGAGAGAGAGAGAGAGAGAGAATATGTGTGTGTGTTTGTGTAGTGTTGTACTGGGGATGGAAACCAGGGCCTGCAAATGCTAGGCAAACACAAACCCAGACATGATATTTTAATTGTGGCACGGCACATTTTATACTATATATCTATATCTATATCTATATCTATATCTATATCTATATCTGTAGTCTTTTTGAGACAGGGTCTCGCTATGCAGTTCAGACTGGTTTTGAGCTCACTTCATATCCCAGGCTGAATTCACAACAATCCTCCTGCCTCAGCCTCCCAAGTGCTACAATTACAGGTGTGAGTCACTACACCTGGCTCAATATATATTTTAAAAGGTTGTGCATCCTACAAGGCATTCTGTAGTTTTAGTCAGACTGACCCATCAATAGATTTGTTTACTAAAATTCTTAAAAACATAAAAGAGCTAGTTATACTGGATTTTAACATTTTGAGATCAGTTTCATGGCTCGGTTTTTCCCTCTATTCAGAGCTTCTTATATACAGTGCGTTTTCAAGAATTAGAGATAGCGGGTCATGGTGGCACATGACTATAACCACAGCACCAGGAAGGCTGAGGCAGCAGGATCACCAGGAGTTCAAGGCCCATCTGAACTACACAGTGAGACCCTCCCCCACCTCAAAAACATTAGTCAAAGGTAGCACAGGCAAACAAAATGGAACTGTACAGTGCACTGGGGTTAGGTAGCTCACTGATGAGCTAGCATGTGTGAAGCCTGGGTTCTATCCCCATCACCACAAGGAAAAATATATAGCAAGTAAAATACTCATTACTGTTTTACATATAGGCTGCAGATAAATCTGGATAACAGGTGTATGGCTCCATGCCTGGCTTGAACTAAGGATTGTTTTTGTTTGTGTCTAGTTTTTGGTGCTTTGAGACAGGTCTTGTTATACAGTTTAGGCTGGCCTTAAACACAGTAAGTAGCCCAGGCTGGTCTCAGACTTGCAGTGATCCTCCTGACTCAGCCTCCACAGTGCTGAAGTTACAGAGGTGTGCTACCATGCCTGACTTGAACAAAGTATGTTGAATAATTTAGAGAGGGAGACTAGAAGGGGCTCAGTTGTGATTTGTTATTGTAATTTATTTTTATTATAATCATTTATCTCAAAATCCTTTAGTCTGCCTTAGTGCTTTTTCCTCTAATAGCCCAGAAGTTTAGAAATTTCATATCTGGGAAATTGATGCTGTGGGGTGGAAGTGGTATGGTGATAAGGTACCCTCGCCTCTGAAAAGAAGCTTCTGTGAACTTTATACTTTAGGATGCTCTGCCGCACCCCCCTCCCCCCTCCATTGTTTTAGACATGGTCTTGGTGTATAGTACAGGCTGGCTTTGAATTCACTGCATAGCCTAGACTGGCCTTGAACTCACAATCTTCCTGCTGCAGGTTTGTGGGTGCTGGGATGGTGGGCTACCATATAGGGCTTCCAGAGGTGGTTTTTTGTTTCTGTTGTTATTCATTGAGTGATTTTGTTTCAGTTGAGTCTTGTTGAAGCCAGGCATAGTGGTACACATTTGTAATCCCAGAACTCTGGGAAGTTGAGGCAATTGGATCACAAGTTTGAATTTACCCACCCTGTGACACCCTGTCTCAAAAACAAAAGGTTGCATATATGTAGCTCAGTGTGAAGGTTCTGTTTTCATTCCCAGTCTTCTGTAAGGAGGGAAAAAAAAATCTATGTTGAAGAAACCAGTGGCATGTACAGGTCTATCATGATTGCTACTCTGTGACAGATGGATGATGTTTCATAGTCTTAAACTTTTGCTAGTTTTATTTTTTCTATCTGCTTTTGTTGACAACTCTTGATGAAGATGCAGTACACAGTACAGTACTTGCTGTAACTTGTTCGGGAGCTAGCTTGATTCTGTCTTTACTGCATTTGACTGTAAGCAAAACATGGTCTTTAATTTGACGGGTCATATTTTCATTCAGCAGATATTTACTGACTGACTATTACTTACAAGTCAGAAGCTCCTTCATCAAGAACAGTGTACAAAGAAAGGATGCTCTGAAGTGATTTGCCTTGTTAGAACTAATGAGTGACATTTGTGGTGACTTTGTTCATTATTATGAATGTTTATCAATTGAAGAGTTTCTAAATATATAGAGACCTCTCTGTATGCACTAGTAAGACACAGTAGTTTAAAAAACACGACCTTCAAGTCCCAGGACACCTCCCTCTCAGTCGTGGTCTGAACCTTTGGGGGAACTTAAAAATCTTTTTTCGTCTTTTTTTAAAAGATTGGTCATACAGTAATCCCCTTAATAGGGGATTCATTTTGGCAGATTCATATCTAAACAACATACTTTGATCATTTTCACTGCCACCACCATCCCCTATTACTTCTCTTGCATTGTTCTCCCTAGTTTTACATTTGGTGGGGGGTTAATGTGTGTATTTTGCTCTGATCCATCCCCCATTACCCACCTTTCATTTCCTCCACCTTCCTCTTACCCCTTTCAGTTTGTCCAATGATAGTCTCTCTTACTTCCTTGTCATCTCTTTTAGATTCTACGTGTTAAAGAGACGTGTGGAAGTTAACCATTTTGATTCTGTTTTATTATGCTGAAAGTGATGGTCTTCAGATCCATGTTTTCCTGCAGTTGATAGAATTTTGTTCTTCCATGTAGCTAAGTAATACATTTTCTTTATCCACCCATCTGTTACCGGGCATCATTGCTGGTTCTTTATCTTTGTTGTTATGCACTGTGTTGCAAAAGACATGGGTTTGCAAGCATTCCTGTATTATACTGATTTTAATTCCTTCAGATAATGTAGCAAGAAGTAGCATAGTTGGATCATATGTTAGCTTTTTAATTTTAATTTAATTTTTTTGTTTTGTCTTTGAGACCAGGGATCTCGCTTTGTAATACAAGCTGACCTTGAATTTGTGGCAATCCTCCTGCCCCAGCATCCTCAATGCTGGAATTATGGACGGCATATGGCATCATTCCTAGCTATCTGTGTTTCGGTTTTTGAGGCTCTGTACTCACTTGCATAGTGCTTGTACTAATTACATTCTCACATGCAGTGTAGAAGTCCCCACCCCCACATCCTTGCCAACCTTTGTTTCCTGTACTCTTTAACCATTCTAACTAGAGTAATCTCAGTATAGTTTTGATTCTCATTTACTGATGACTAAAGATGTTGAACAGTTTTTTATATACTTATTGTCCATTTTGTACTTCTGTTAGGAAGCTTCATTTGCCCATTTTTTATTGGGCTATTTGGTTTTTGGTGGTATTAAGTTTCGAGTTCTTTATGTAGTTCTTTATGTAGTTTATTAATCTTCAGTGAGAAGAATAGCTAGTAAATTTTCTTTTGTTTAGTAGGCTGTCTCTTCACTGTTTCTTGCTGTGTAAGAACTTTTAAATTTTATGTAGTCAAATTTGTTGATTAGTATTATTTCCTGTGTTATTGGAGCTCTAGCTAGGAAGTCTTTGCCTGTGCCAATACTTTGAGTGTTTTCTCTGTGGTTTTTTTTTTTTTTTTTAAACAGTTTCAAAGTCTCAAGTTTTAAACTAGGTCTTGGAGCCACTTCAAAACTGAAGTTTCTACAGTCAGTGAGTGATAAGGATGAGAGATAAGGATCATCTTCTGTAAGTGAATACTTAGTTTCCCCAGCACCATCTGTTAAAAAGGCTGACTTTTCTCCAGCATGTATTTTTGGCTCCTTTGTCCAGAATCAGATGATTATAGTTGAATGGATTTGTTTCTGTGTTCTCTGTTCTGTTCCATTGGTCTATGTGTCTTTCTTTGTACCAGTTGCGTTTTTGTTACTATAGCTTTGTAGTGTAATTTGAAATTGAGTATTCTCTTGCCTCCACACTTACTCTTTTTGCTTATGATTGCTTTGACTGGTGTGGGTCTTTTGTGTTTCCATATAATTTTTTTTTCTAGTTCTGTGGAAAATAGCATTCATATTTTGATGAATCTGAATATCACTTTTGGCATTGCTATGCCCATTTTGACAATGTTAATTCTGCTACTCCATGAACACTGGATGTCTTTCCATTTTCTGAAGTCTTCAGTTTTTTTAAAGTTCTGAAATTTTTGTTATAGAAGTCATCTACCTCTGTTTTTATTTTCTATTAATTAATCAATTAGTCTTTTTGAGACCAAGTCTCATTGTACAGTTCAGGCTGGCCTTGAGGTCACTGTGTAGCCCAGACCAGTCTCAAACTTGCAACGATCCTTTTGCCTCAGCCTCCTGAGTGCTGGGGATTACAAGCATAAGCCACCATGCCCAGCTTCATCTATCTGTGTTTTATGTCAAAACTATTGTGAATGGAATTACTTTTCTGATTTCTTTCTCCGGTATCCTATTATTGGTGTATAGTAAAGCTATTGACTTTTAAAAGTTAATTTTTATTTCCTGCTAAACTGCTAAGCTCTAAAAGCTCACTGATGAGCTTTAAAAGTTTTTTTTTTTTTTTTTTTTTTGGGGGGGGGGTCTTTTTTTGAGATAGGATCTCGCTATGCAAGTTCAGGCTGGCCTTGAACCCACAGCGATCCTTCTGCCTCAGCCTTCTGAGTGCTGGGATCACAGATGTGCGCCACTGTGCCTGGCATTTCTTTTTGCATTTTGTGAGACGAAATGATTGGTGTTCCCAGTTTAGTGCTGCTAAGATTGATCAGTGGGTTCTGGTGTGTCAATAAGATACATGCATTGTAAAGTTTCTTACTGTCCTTTCATTTCAGCATTATATTTAACATCCAGGATTAATGATCAATGTTTAGACCCATTATTTCATTAGAGATTGCTAAATGATTTTCTAATTTAACACATTCCCACTGGCTGTCCCATCAAATGGCTTGTATTACCAGTATAAGTGAATGTAATCACTTTTACTGGTCTTTTTACTAATAAAATTAATACAAAATATGAAGGATCAAATCTAGTTACTTGAATTTGAATAATTATCACCCAGATATAAAATTTAATACTATTCAAACCAATTTATAAAGTATTATACTAATCAATAAATTTATTTTATTATATGAGAAGAGAATTATTTGTGTTCATGAATATTTCATCAATAATTTATTCTGTAAATTTTTTTTTTTTTTGAGATAAGGCCTTTTTGTATAATTCAGGCTGGCCTTGAAGTCACTGTGTAGTCCAGGCTGTCCTTGAACTCGTGGAGGTACTCCTGCTTCAGCCTCTGAGTGCTGGGATTACAGGAATGCAACACCACACTCAGCTTACTCTCTAAGTTTAAACGTGGAAATCTTACGATTACTTCATTGCTGGTGCATATGCTTTAACAACTGCTGTATCACAAGCTAGTTATATTATAAGTTTTATATCATTGTAGCCTTTCCTTTAAGGAACGGTAATATGATGCCCTCTGTGTGCTACATTAATGCCTTTCTTTGTATTATTATAATCAGAGACCCTCTGAAAGTGGTATAAGCTGGCCAATAGGATAGTTATGCATGTACCACCTATGGGTCAAGCTGGCGGGAATGATTCAATTCATATCACAGCTGCCTGGCGGTGGCAGTGAGACACAAATTTCAGCCTCATTGTGAACATATCCTTATATCCAAAAGAACTTATTGGGTCCTTGTATGTATTTCATTTGTTGGACTGAGGGTTTTCATCTGATGAGCATTTTTCATGTAAACACAGGTTTAGCAGTAGGAAAGCAAATGCATTTATGGCACAAGGTCTTGGGTGGTAGAGTAATGGTAAAAGCAAAGAGGAAGATGCCACATCATATCATGAAGAATGTTGTGACCTGTTTAACGGTTAGTTGTTGAACTTCCTTGACTATTATCTGGATACTTTATGTTGGAGTTTGCAGAGAAAAACTCAGTCTATGAATATAATTCTTCTTAAAAAATAGGAGAAAATGAATGGATGAGTGATTGTTAATTGACTTTTAAGGATCTTGTAATCTTTACCCTAAGTTTTTTTATTTTTATTTTTTGTCTTTTTCATTTTTATCAGTACCGGGGGATTGAACTCACTGTCTGTTTGCAAGGCAGGTGCTTATGCCGCTGAGCTAAATCCCCAGCCCCGATTTTTATTTTTTTAAGACCTGGAGACATGATATATAATGTCATTGAACTCACTACATGACCTAAGCTGGCATCAAATTCAGTGGTGATCTTGCCTCAGCCTGCTGAGTATTGAGATCATAGACATGCTCCACCATGCCAGGCTCAACATCTTTCATATGTCATACATTTATCTTGAATTTGAATGAAATATATACTAACACACATGTATACATAAAACTTATGAAATAATAACTAAAACTATATTTAAATAATTTATGACCTCAAAGCAGTTCTGCTGCCTTAGCCTCCCAAGTGCTGGATTACAGGCATGCATCACCATGCCCAGTTACTCTTGCTTTTAAAATACTATGTCATTTAATTGGCCTCCTATTAATGACTTTTAAAATCTAAATACTAGTTACAGATTGGTAGGTTTTATCTCACATATATCTATATCTATACATTTTTTTCTGAGGATGTGGTTAGTTATACAGGTAGCCTGATACTCCCCGATGTCTCTGCCTCAGCTTTCCAAATAGCTGGGAGTTCAGGATTTGCCACAGTGCCTGACTTACCCTGTCTGTCTGTGTCTGTCTGTCTTCCTTCCTTTCTTCCTTCCTTTCCTTCTTTCTTTTTTCAGGCAGTCTTGGTGTATAGCTCAGGGTGGTTTTCAGTTCACTATGTAGCCCAGGCTGGCCTCAAACTTCTCGTGATCCTCCTGCTTTATCTTCTCATTGCTGGTGTGGTACCATACCCAGCAGATTTGCCATACCTTAATATACTGTTTGATTAATGACTGTTTTACTTACTGATTTTCAGGGCCATGTGGTTATGAAGGTGCTTCAGCTTCATAATGCCTCCTGCTATGGCAGACATCCTTGACATCTGGGCAGTGGATTCACAGATAGCTTCTGATGGCTCCATATCTGTGGATTTCCTTTTGCCCACTGGGATTTATATCCAGTTGGAGGTACCTCGGGAAGCTACCATTTCTTATATTAAGCAGGTATGTTAAAAATTGAATTTCTGAAGACTTAGCTTATTTTCTATGTCGCTTGGGAAATGTCATTCTGTTATAGAACATGTTTATAGTGAAAATCATATGGCAAATTTGATACATGTCCTTTTCATGGACATACCAAATATGCTAGTCCTCACCTCCATTTTTTTGTTTTTTTTTGAGACAGGGTCTCTCTATGCAGTTCAGGCTGGCCTAGCGCTCACTTTGTAGCCTAGGCTGGTCTCGAACTTGCAATGATCCTCCTGCCTTTGCTTCCCCAGTGCTGAGATTATAGATGTGAATCCCATTTTTATGGCCTTGCGCTATATCTGACTCTGACTATTGACTTTCCTTTTGTTTTTAAATTTAAAGCTAGTAGCATCGATAGATACATATTCACAGTGCTGGACAACCATCACCACTTTCCCTTTCTGGCACTTTTCCATCATCTCAAACATGAACTATGTAACCATAACTTATTTATAGTCCAGATCCTGATGATTTGTATTTTAGTTTCTGTACCTGAATTTGCATATTGTAGGTACTTTATATAAGTAGAATCCTACAACAAAATAGCTTTCCTTTTTTTGTGTGGCTTATTTTACACAGCAGAATGTTTTTTGTCTTTCATATTGTAGCATATATCTTAATTCCATTCATTTTTAGGGCTAAGTAATATTCCATTATACATATATACTATATTTTGTTTGCCTGTGCCTCTGTTGATAAACCTTTGGGTAATTTCCAACTTTGGGGCAGTGTGAATAATGCCACTGGGAATATCAGTGTACAAATATCTGTTTGAATCCTCTCTTGCAGTTCTTTTGGGTAGAAGTGGAATTTGTTGAATTGCATGGTAGTTCTGTGCTGGTTGTTTGGTTGGTGGTTTAGTGTTATGGGACAAACCCAGAGATTCGTGTGTGTTAGGTATATGCTTTACCACCGAACTATATCCCAGACTGTCAACTTGGTCTTAAACTTATGTCATGCTGATTGCTGTGTTACCAGTGTGCACCACTGCCCCTGGCTAATTTTAAAGTGTGATGAAGTCCTGTTTACTTACTTTCATTTCTTTTGTTGGCTGAACTTTATTTCTCTTGTGTTTGTTTCGTGGTGCTAGGGATCCAATCCAGGGCCTCACTCATGCCAGGCAAGTAGTCTGCCACGGAACTTCATCCCTAGCTCTTCAGTTTGTTCTGTGTCAGAAAATGGAGGGGTTGCCACAAGTTTTACTTTAGGTGTCTTGTTCATATCTGTGAAGGTTTTTTGGGTCTTTTTGAGTCAGGGTTTTACCGTGTAGTTCAGTCTGGCCTTGCATTCATTTTATATCGCAGGCTGGCCTGGAACTCTTAGTGATTTTCCTGTCTCAACCTCCTGAGTGCTGGGATTACAGGCATGTGTGTAGTTTTCTTTTTTTTCCCCTTTCTTTATTTCTTTTTTTTTTGGATACTGTAATTTGAATTCAAGACCTCATGTTTGCCAGGCGGATGCTGTACCATTAAGCGGTATCTCCAGCCTGCTAGCTACATCCTTGACCCCTTATTGACTCTTAATCTTCATGGGGATAATTTTCTTTTAACAACTTGTTTAGAATGCACTTTTTATGTTCTATGTGGATATATTACTTTATATACAAGGTGTTATATCATATGTATGTTTGTACTTTACCATTTAAAAAAATGCTTTATTTTTATTTTTTTATCCTCCCCCCCTAGACTTTAATGTGTTTGGGATGGCTTTCCGTGGCAGAATATATATCTACTTTTTCGTAATTTTATAATATTCTGTAATTGACTTATCCAGTCTGTTACTGCTAAACACTGGGTTGTCCATATGCTTTTTTATTTTTACAAACAGTACAGCAGTGAGTATCCTTGTACAGATGTGTTTGTACAGTTAAGCCAGCATTTCCAATCCAGATCATGTGTCATTTATCTGCAGATGTTATGGAAGCAAGTTCACAATTACCCAATGTTTAACCTGCTTATGGACATTGACTCCTACATGTTTGCGTGTGTGAATCAAACTGCTGTATATGAGGAACTTGAAGATGAAACACGAAGACTTTGTGATGTCAGACCTTTTCTTCCAGTCCTCAAGTTAGTGACAAGAAGTTGTGATCCAGGGGAAAAATTGGATTCAAAAATTGGAGTCCTTATAGGAAAAGGTAGTTTAAAAATTCCTAGCACAAATTCTTAGGGTAGCTATTATAATATATGTAACATACAGTAAGTATATTCTGACGTTACTTTTCAGAGTATAGTTCATGTACTACTATCAGTTTGAGATAAGGTAAGTGCAGAATGAAGAGTAAATGTTTATAAACTCCTCTTGCAGTGTGATGTTGGCTTGTGTGTCGTATGTCTTTTTCTTCACTAATGATATATTTTTATTTTACCAAGGTATCTTCCTTTGAATTCAAAAGAAAAAAATTACTTCTTTACTGTAGATAGGTTTGTTTTGTTTTGTTTTGGGTACTGGGGTTGAACTCACACCCTCATGTTTGCCAGCCAGGCACTTATGCTGCTGACCTAAATCTCCAGCCTCCAGATAGCTTTTTTTGAGACACATCCTTAATTTTTTATGAGCTATACCTACAATATTGACCTTTTAGCTGCTTCATGTTTCCACAAAACCCATGTTTCTGATAAATTTTACTCCTTAACTGAAATTATCTTTAATTAAAAATTATTTTTGTAGAGTCAAGATGCATCATGTCTACATTCTTTTTTGCAAATTAAGTCTGTGGAAAATTGTAACAAAATTAAGGACATGAAATCTTAGGAGTCCTAATGGGCGATGGTATGTCAATATCTTGCTTTACAGAATGTGCTGACATAATGTTGGATCTAAAGGGTTATTAGAAGGAGACTTTAAAGACTTGATCTGAATAGGTACCTATACTGGTCAGGTTCACTAATGCAGGGTAACTTTGTAATACTGTCCCCTTTAAGATACCTTGTTTTGACTTGACCTATAGTAATTCAGGCTAGCCAATGATTAACTCCTTTCAAGGACCATTAGAATAAAACCTTGTTGGTTTACTACAGTATGGTGATATTTGATGACACAAAGTGTTTGATTACTTGAGAGAATGATTAGTTTATTTTGGGGATTATGTTTCCTCATTGTATATGCTTAGAATTATATATGTATTTTTCTTGCCCTTGGTAAAAACATTTCGTTCTATATTTTAGAGCTGTGACGATGTTGCGAGAATTTTAATTTTTATTCAACAAAATAAATATTTCCTTTATTAGGTTCTTTGTTTTGTATCCATCTGCCAGAATTTTTTTTTTCTTTGATTCCCATAAAAATTTTTCTACACCATATGGCTTGCGATTCGAATGATCAAGATAAAAAGTATTTTATTGCAAAAATTAAGTAGTTTACTGCTCTTAACTATCTATAGATTGTGCTTTTCAGACTATCTTGAAAAGCTGATGTTGTGATCATACACACACATTAAAAAGTTTACGTTGAGCCAGGCGTGGTATGAAAGCCTGTGATCCAATCTCCCCAAATCTCCTACCAGCGGATTGCAGTAATTGAGGCCAGCCTGGATTACACAGTGAGTTCAAAGCCAGGCTGAACTACCTAGTGAGGCCTTGTATATAAAAAGTTTTTAGGAGTTTGAATAAGTCATAGTGTTTTAAAATAAACATTTACTTTTGATACCTTACAAGTCAATTTTTACAGTCATGTATTTATTTATTATATGAATATAACCAACAGTGTGGTAAAGTCATGCCCTTTGGGAAACAGTAAACAACTATTTCAATTTAACCCCAGGAACAAGGTTACTGCCCACCCTCTACAAAGAAAACGATAGAACTTTAGGACTTGACAGTCCTGACTAGGCTGAAAATACTTTTTCCTGAAAGATTGTGTACTTGATCATTATTTTTTACTTTTGTTCCAATTAATTATTTACAGAGCTGTTGTTTAGGTTCTGATTATTCCCTGTGGTGAAAATATATGCCACAGCTGAATTAATTTCTCCAACATCCAGCAAAATGAATCATCGGAGGATTTTACCTCTGAAGGAAATATTTGAAAACATTCTGAAAGAAGTATTTGCAAATGCCCGTTTTTCTTGACTTGTCTAAACATGTAGGGTATCTTATTTGTATTGCTGGGGATTGAACTCAGCACCTGGTGTGTGCTAGGCAACCACTCCACATGCTCAACTCAAAACTTTTTCTTTCCCTTTTCCCCCCTTGAGACAACATCTGCCTATGCAATTCAGGCAGACCTCAAGTTTGCAGCAGTCTTCCAGCCTCATCCTCTAAGTGCTAAGATTATAGGCGTGTGCCAGCATACCTGGCTTTGCACTTTTTTCTTTTTCTGGAAGACAGAGTCTTGCTATGTAGTCGAAGCTTGCCTTGAACTCTGTCAAGCTCAGGCTAGCCTCAAAATCAAGGCATTCCTCTTGCCTCAGCCTCCCAAGTGCTGAGATTACAGGTGTGTGATACCATACCCAGTTTAGAGTCCCTTATTTATGCTGTACTGAAAAATGTTACTAAAATAGTAATGATGGTAATCCTGTAGAATATATTGAATTTTTATAGCTTGAGCTACATCAGTGACCTTGAGAGATAGTCTTTTATGTTAATTGTTTTGCAGTACCTGAAATTGAACCAGGGCATGCTAGGCAAACACTTTATTACAACTATTAAACACCTCCCCTCCCTTCTCTCTCTCTCTCTCTCTCTCTCTCTCTCTCTCTCTCTCTCTCTCTCTCTCTCGCTTTTCTTTCTCCCTTCCTCCCCTTCCTATTCTGTTTCCTGTTCCTCCTCCTCATTCTGTTTTTTTCTCTGTCTTTCAGAGACAGGATCTCACAGTGCTTTGAGCTCACTTTGTAGCCCAGGCTGGTCTCAAACGCGCAGTGATCCTCCTGCATCAGCCTCTCTAATGCTGGGATTACAAATGTGTGCCACCATGTCCAGCTCCTTCTTCCCTTCTTTCTTTCTGCCCCATCCCACCCCGCCCCAGCCTTCTTTCCCTTCTTTCCCTTCCTTCCCTTCCTTCCTTCCAAGGGTCGGTATGCAGTTTAGGCTGCCTTTGAACTCACTATGTACCCCAGGCTGGCCTTGAATTTCCAATGACCCTCTTGCATCAGCCTCCCAGGTGCTGGCATTATATGCATGAGCCACCACACCCAGCCCAATCCTTATAATTTTTATTTTTTTAAATCATTACACTTATTTGCACTACTAGAGACTGACCCCAGGACTGTCATACTGAACTTTACACAGCCCTTTGGTAACTTTCTCTTTTGAGAGAGCCCAGCCTAGTCACTAAATTGCCCAGGGTGATCTTGAACTTGCGATCCTTAGTCTTCCAGAATGCTGGGTTTGCAGACATGAGCCACTATGGCTGATTTAATTTTATTTATTTATTTATTGTTTGTCTTTTTCCTTTTTATCGGTACCGGGGATCGAACTCACGACTGCCTGCTTGCAAGGCAAGTGCTTATGCCGCTGAGCTAAATCCCCAGCCCCTTAATTTTATTTTTGAGACTAATTGACTAGGCTAACACTGAATTTGCAATCTTTCTGACTCAGTTTTTCAAGTAGCTGGAATTACAGATATGTACCACCATTCTTGGCATAAAACTGTGCATCTGTTCATTATTAGTAGTAGTACTTTAAAATTTATTTTATTATTATTATTTGATTCTTTTGAGAGAGGGTCATGCTGTGTAGTTCAGTTATCCTTGAATTCGTTATGTAGCCCATGCTGGCCTTGAACTCATGGTGATCCTCCTGTAGCAGCCTCCCAAATGCTGGAATTATAGGCATGTGCCTCTGAGTGGGTTGACTATATGTGGTTTTAAATTGTGTATTATGGATATCAATAATTATTCTTATAAAGCTGGTAATCAATCTGTATTTCTTCACAAGACTTCATCTGCATGTGTTTTGTACCTGAGATTTATCGTGTTTTAAAATTAAGTTTATTTGTACAATTTGGTTATATATAATAATCATATTCATCATAGGGAATGTGTAATATATCTTGCTTCCTTTTTTCCCCCCAGCCTCCTTCCTTCCCTGAGATTAATAATTTTATCTTGCTTATTTTTATTTTTTCATATATTCCTGGTTTTGTCTAAATATCTAAGTTCAATTTTTTATTAAATCATTTTGTGTTCTCTTTTATTATTATTAGCTACTGAAAATGATACCTTTACAAAATATGTTTAGGTCTACATGAATTTGATGCCTTAGAGGATCCTGAAGTAAATGAATTTCGAAGAAAAATGCGCAAATTCAGTGAGGATAAGATCCAGTCACTTGTGGGGTTATCATGGATTGACTGGCTGAAGCAGACATACCCACCAGAGCATGATCCATCCATCCTTGAAAACTTTGAAGACAAACTTTATGGAGGAAAGCTCATTGTAGCTGTTCATTTTGAAAATAGTCAGGTATTATTATATTTTTTATTTTACTTGTTTTTTTCTCTTTTTGAGACAAGGTCTCACTATGTAGTTCAGCCCGGTCTCAAGCTCACTTTGTAGCTTAGGCTAGCCTCAAACTCACAGCAATTCTCCTGTCTCTGCCTCCAGTGTGCTGGGATTAGAGGCATGCACCAGCATACTTGTATTATGCTTTTTAGAGAAGTATTTAGTAAGAAATCTCTGATTTTTACTTGAATGCTGTTCCATTCTTAGTGGTGTCTCTTGTACTAATGTACCATTACAAAGAAAAACTTTAGATTTGAGGTAGATGTATATTTAGAATTCTGTAGAATAGTTTAAACATCCTTTGCACGTCAGTAGAATAGTAGTTTAGAACACTGATGGCACACTGCATTATATAATTGGCTTTTCAGTTTTAAAGGGATGTGAAAAAGATTTCTTGGGAAAACAAAGATGTTGGTGTCATGTCCCCCCTTCTCCCCCAGACAGGTCTTGCTACATAGTTCGGGCTGGACTGCCTCGCACCTGTCCTCCCACCTCAGCCTCCCAAGTGTTGGGATTATGGGCAAGCAGCACTATACCTGGCAAAGATCTTACGATTTTAAAAGAACATTTTAGCAAAGAAGTCAGGTGGGGGAGATCAAAATGATCTTTTTTTTCCCATATGTTATACATTCTATGAATATGTGAATCAATGGTGATATGAATTAATGGTGATTCGGTTGGGAAAAAAATTCTTGAGATACACAGTTTAAAGAGAGAAAAGTTTATTTTGGCTCACAAGATCAGAGCTTTCACTCATGATCAGCTGATTCCAAGGCAGAAACATCATCGCCAAAGGGCACAACACCCAGGAAGCAAAGTGAGAAATCCAAAGAGAGAGGGGACTGGGGACAAGACTGTAACCTTTCAGGTTCTACCTTCAGGGACCTACTTCCTCTTCCAGATCCCCCTCTTCTACCTCCCACCCTCACATTCAGTTATGGGCTCCTCAGTGGACGAAACTAGCGATGAGATCAGTGCTCTGTGATGTAATCATCTAAAAGCCCTATGACTAAACACATAGGCCTCTGGGGACAGTTTTGATCCAAGCCGTAACAAGCACTTAGACCTACATGAGATCTTTTTCTTCTATACTTCAGTTTCCACTACAACCTTATATTGCTGTTTTTTCTCACATTTTACAATGAAGAAACTAAAGTGGGAGAAGTGATTTTGTTTTATTATGCCTCACATGCATAGTAATCAAAATTTGGGTGAATGCTGGGAAATTTTTTATTACAGTAAAAGACGTATTTTCACTAATCTTCCTCAAGTGATCCCCCCCTGCCCCCCACACACACATACCCTGAACACAGTAAGGCTATCTTTCTTGCCACTTTTCTGAAGTTGTAAGTCTGCCTTCATGTGTGTCTTGGTGTTGTCACGGCTGTGTTGGTGTCCTGAATGTATTCAAAACATTTACTTTTTATGGTCATTTTGACTGGGGGAAGAACCAGAAGTTGCACAGTGCCAGACCCAGTGAATAAGGAGGATGAGGACACACCGTAATTTGTTTATGAATCTGCCTTTCTTTTGGATGATGCTCAGCAGCCGTTCCACCATACTTTTGGTCACACGTTATAAAGCCATTTATGAAAGAGGACTTCCAAAATGAGGAGGGAGTATTTTGAGATGGATTAATGATGATCTGTATTTGGCTGTAGTAAATTTTAAAATTTAAAAATTTCTGTATCTTGATCACACCTATAATGAGTATATGAACCAGAATTTTACTCACATGTCTTTAATTTTACCTACTTTTGCCTCATTTTATTCTTTAAATTTGTGGATTTTTGGAGACAGGCTCTCACTATAGTTCAAGCTGGTCCAAAACTCATGACAACCTTCCTGCCTCAGCTTCTCAAATGCTAGGATTATAGGCATGTACCACCACACCCTGCTGAGTTTTGCCTCATTTTAGACAATTTTGTAATAAGTATTTATTAAAAGAGTGGTGAAAAAGAACCATGCTTTTAGGAATTATCCCTAGATAAGAAAGTTTATAGCTGGATAAGACAGCGCAGGCCTCTAATCCAGCCCTCTAGGAGGCTAAAGTAGGTTTGAGCCCCAGTTGGACAGTTTAGTACTTTAAAGAGGTTGTCTCGAAATAAAAAGGGCTGGGGATGTAGCTGAGTGCAAAGGCCCTGGGTTCAGTACCCAACATGAGAGAGAAAGAGGGAGAAAGAGAGGGAGAGGGGAGAAAGAAACAGAAAAGTAATATAAAAAGAAAAGGAAAGAAAGAAAGATACAGAGAAGCTGGCAGGCTGGCTTGTTTAGGAAAAGCACCATTGGTTATCCCGACATAAATTGAGAATAAAGATCAATTGGAGTCAAAATTTTAGTAGCATAAAATCTTACTCAGTTTTAAAATACTGCTTAGGCACTAAGGAGTAATAAAATCCAAAATGTGTAAATTTTGTTGTAAAAAAGAGAGGGAAAAAAAAAAAGAAAAAGAGCTCTAATGGATATAACAGCAAGTGTGTTTAGGGGTGTTAAATAGCTGACTATATCAATGTTTTTGGATCATTGAACACAGCTGTTTGCAGTCTCCCTGTTTGAATGTCCACCTTGTATTCTTTGATACTGTGATTTGAGGAACTATTTTCAAGATGATAATATGTAATCTACTAACAGGTGATTTCTTACTGTTATGTTTTTTTTGTTTGTTTGTTTTGTTTTGTTTTGTTTTTGTAGTTCTGTATTACATGTACCCTTACACCGCTTTGGTTTGTTTTGTGTTTTTCTCTTTTTCCTCTTAAATAAAAAAAAATAAATAAATAAAATAAAATACTGCTTAGGGACTTCTGCAAGGCCCATAGAAGTGTAGTAGGAAAATTTACTGCTGAAGAGGGATTACAATTCAATTTGGAAACCTTGGCTTAGTACAATTTACCTATCAGAGTAAATTTACAGATGAGTCAGAGTTTCTTTACAGATGAGTCGTATTTCTACTGGGATATACAAATCTTAATGTAATCATCTTTTTAACAAAGTGTATATGAAAACAGTTTTTTGTTTGTTTGTTTGTTTTTTTTTTCCCCTCCATTGTGGTAGTGGGAATTAAACCTAAGGCCTTTGGACCAAGCTACATCTCTAGCCATTTTTGTATTTTATATTGGGATATGGTCTTACTAAGCTGCAAAATTACTCAGGTTTGACTTGAATTTGCATTCTTCCTGTCTCAGTCTCCCAGAGTATTGTGATCATAGGGTTGCATCGCAGGACTCTGGGGTTTTTGTTACTGTTTTGCTGTACTAAGTTTGAACTCAGGGCCTTGTACATGCTAGACAGCTGCTATACCCAATGGAGTGTGTGTGTGGTGCTGAAAATTGGATCCAGAACCCTTGTACTGAGCTATGTCCCATTTTTTTTTTCCTTGTTTTTTATTGTGAGACAAAGTTTCAACAAGTTGCTAAGTTGCCTAAACGGGGCTTGATTTTATAACCCTCCTGTCTCAGGCTTCTGGAGTGCTGAGATTGTAGGCCTGGCTTAAGGAAATATTTTGAAAATAAGAGATGATGATACAGAGATGATAAGATACAGAATCTTATCAATTCCAAGCAGTCATAAAGTATGAAGTTAGAAGGAGATCATTTAGAGATCATCTAGCCAGACTTTCTATACTGTTTTAAGCCAGGTTTAGTTGCACACACCTATAATCTCATCACTGTGGAGGCTGTGACAGGAAGAGGCTGATGCAGGGGGAGCCTGAAGCAGGAGGAGCACAGTGCAATTTGAGGTCAAGCCTGAACTACACAGCAAGGTCCTGTCTCAAGAAAACAAAACAAAAAATTTCATTTTACGTCCCCTGAAATCTGTGTCTTTGCCTGAATACTTTAGTTCTAAGAAATGCTTCCTCTGTGCTTCAAATAGTGTTTTTACTGTGGGCAAGCACATATTTAAATTTCAAATTTAAAAAACTTGTTTTAAACTTAGTTTTATCTTCGACTTTTGCCCATCTCAGTGTGCTTTCCCCACAATCTTGTTTTCCCTGTACATGTCAGATATTGAGATAGTTGAAATTTAGCTAATATCCTCTCTGTGATCTGCTTTTTTAAAAATGCTAAACCTTTCCAAAAGGATTAAGCTACAGCTTCTTAGACTATTGTATAATGTGGGCCAATAAATTAATTAATTAGTTAATTAATTTTTGAGATACTGAGAATGGACCTTGTGCTTGCCAGGCAGGCACTTGTGCCGCTGACCTATATTCTTGGCACTGATCAGTAAAATTATTAAAGATTGTGTTTGTTGTGTTGGTGCACTCCTGTAACCCCAGCACTCGGGAGGCTGAGGCAGGAGAATGAGGCAGAAGAACCACTGTAAGTTTGAGAGAGTTCAAGGTCACCCTGAACTGCAGAGTGAAACCCTGTTTCAAAAAGACAAAACAAAAACCCAAGAAGAAAGGGAGAAGGAAAAGTTAGAAATCACATAGATTTTATATACTTTTATTTAGTCAAGTAAGAACATTTGTAAAAGCCAGAACCACCGTTTATAACCAATAATATTTCATAAAAATTCTTCACCATTGAAAAAAATGAGTGCCAGTCTCTGAATAAAGGATACCTGGCACCTACTCCCTCTTCTGTGCATTTGCTGTTTCCACTGCTACTTCTATAAAATTCTCCCTATGTCACTTCTCTGTCATTTGCAGACTATCAATACTAGTACATGCAGGGTAGCAAGTAGGGACCATAAACTAAAAATGAGATGAAGTATAGCAAGGTGCCATTTGGTTAAATAAGATTTCCTGGTAACAGGCTGGCCTTGAACTCACAGTGATCCTCCTGCCTCAACCTTCCAAGTCCTGGGACAGAATTATTAATTTATTGAATTGGTATAAAGTATGGATTTTTTCTTAGTGGTGAACGACAAAACTTTTCCTCTTGATATAGACTAAATTTTTTGTTTTGTTTTTGCAGTGCTGAGGATTGAAGTCAGGGCCTCACTCTACCATGAAGCTTTATTTTCAGACTAGGTGTTTTTTTTTTTTTTTTTTTTTTTTGGTACCAGGGATCGAACTCACAACCTTACACTTGCCAGGCAGGCACTTACGCCACGGAGCTAACTCCCCAGTCCCCCAGCCCAGGTTTTATAACTTGTTGAGAAAGATACTCAGTGGGAAAATCCATATAATATATTCCCTGATAGTAAAGTTTTTTTTAAAAATTAATTTTATTGTCATACCTTTTAATTTTAATTTCTTTTTCTTTTTCTTTTTTTTTTTTTTTGTACCAAGGATTGAACTCTGGACCCTGCACTTGCCAAGCAGGCGCAGTGCCATTGAGCTATATCCCCAGCCCCTTACAAATTTTTTTTTTGAGGCAGTGTCACACTCTGTAGTTTGAGTTGGCCTTGAACTCAGCAGTCCTGCCTCAGCCTCCCAGGTGCTAGGATTGCAGGTATGCACACCACACCCAGCTGATTTAATTCATACACTTTGAAATGCATAATGATCACATTCCTCATAGGGAATTTGTAGCTGTATATAATACACCTTAGTTCTTTTTTTCCCCATTCCCATTCCTTCCCTTCAGTTCTTCCACTTTTCCTTTACACAACTCTGTTCTGTTGTTTTCCTTCCATTCTTTTTTATTTTTTAAATACCTGTTTTTCCTTTCCCTTTCCTCTATCCCCTCTATTGTTCTTCTTCCCATTTGCCATTTTTTTCTGCTTCCCAAAAACTATCATTCATTTTGGTCCTTATTTACCCTTTGGGTTTCTCACACAAGAGAAACAATGTGATAGACGCATGTCCAATTTATTTCACTTAAAATTATGTTCTTAAGGTACATTCATTTACCTAAAAATGTGTAGGTTTTTTCTGTTGTGGCAGTGTAGTACTCCCTTGTATATAAAACCTGTCTTTTCTTTATCTGTTCATCTGTTGTTGGGCATGTGGGCTGTTTTGTTTTCAAGATTTCCCTGTTGTAAATTGTGCTGCTATAACCATGGGTGTGAATATGTTCCTGTGGTATGATCCTTTTAACTCTTTCAGAAAGATAGCAAGAAAGGGAGGAATACTTGGGTCAAATGGAAGCTCTACTTTTAGTTTTTTGAGGAGTCTCCATGCTGATTTCCATATTCATTGCAATAATTTATATACCCACCAACAGTGGAGAAGGCTTACCAGTGTTTGTTATTGATTGATTCTTGATGATACCCATTCTTTCTGGAGTGTGAATTATAGTATTGTTTTAGTTTGCATTTCTCAAATGACCAGTGATGTTTGACATTTTTGTATATACTTATTTTCTATTTGTATTTGTTCATCTGAGAAGTATCCATTTTAGCTGCCTATTTTTGGGATTGGTCTTTAAATTTTGGGGAAACAATTTTGATATTTTTGAGTTCTTTATATTTTACATGTTAGTCCTTTGAGGAGTGGCTGATAAAATTTTTTTCCCTATTCTTTGGGTTGTCTTTTCACTCGGTTGGTGGTTTCTTTTGGTGTGCAAAAGCTTTTTAATGTAATGTGTTCCCAACTGTGGCCTCTATATTTCCTGTGCAATCAGGATTTTGTTCACAAAGGATATATCTACACCTGTGTCTTCAAGAGTTTCACCTGTTAGGTCTTCCAGGAGATTATGTGTTTCTGTTTTTAATATTTAGATCTTTGATCCATTAGATTTTAGATTAGTGCGTGGTGAAAGATAGGGGTGTAGTTTTAATGTTCAGGTTATGGGAAGCCAGTTTTTCCAGCTGCATTTATTAAAGAGGCTGTCTAAAAGATATTTGGCCCTTCTGTCAAAGATAAAAGTATCTGAAGTGTGTTGGGACATGTTTCTGTATCTTCTGTTCTGCTCCATTGATCTGTGGGTCTGGTTTTGTTTGTTTGTTTTGCCATTAGCATGCTGTTTTATCAGCATTGTAGTAAAATTGCAACTTGGGGATTGTGATGCTCCCAGTAAGCTTAGTTAAATATTAATCTTACATATGGGAGCTGTGGCATTCAGAACACAGTAAGATGATTTTCAGATTATCAGAAATCTTAACATATTTAGAATATAGAAAATTCATTCAAAGATAAAATTTTAAAGATTGCAAAAATGCACATTTATACATATCACATAATGATTATAACTGTGATTTTTTAACACAGTGTTTGAATTTCCTGCTTCAGCTTTCTGTTTTGTCCCTTTTTAGGAGGTGTTTAGCTTTCATGTGTCTCCTAATATGAACCCCATCAAGGTAAATGAGTTGGCAATCCAAAAACGTCTGACTATTCATGGGAAAGATGATGAAGCCAGCCCTGGTAACTATGTGTTGCAAGTCATTGGGAGAATAGAATATGTATTTGGTGATTACCCACTAATTCAGTTCCAGGTAGGTTTGCTAACTGTTATCTTCACTGAAAAGTGTGCTTATATGTTTTTATTTCTGATTTTTAAAAAAGAGTACACCAATAGTAAACACTTTATTTTTTATTTTTTTTGTCTTTTTCCTTTTTATCGGTACGGGGGATCGAACTCACGACTGCCTGCCTGCAAGGCAGGCGCTTATGCTGCTGAGCTAAATCCCTAGTCCTGTAAACACTTTAAATCTACAGAAAATCACACTGACATAAAATCCATAATCATGCCTACCTCTGAAAATATCATTGTTAATATTTTGGCATGTTTTTGTTACTTTTATTTATAGTTATGTGTATTTTTGACATAATGATTATAAATATGAATGTGTATCTGTGCAGTCTCTTTTATTTTTAGTGTTTTTTATTTTCCTATAGCATTATGAATTCTTAACATAGTTTGTTACACTTGCCTACTTGTTTGCTGTACAAGCATATGATTTAAATGTGAAATGTCCTGGAGGAAATTAAATATTTTAAAATTTCATTAAACAGCAACTCACTTATTAAGTTGTATAAAAATATATTTGTACAAGAATTTGTTATCAGTTATATAAAGTATTCTTTTGGGTAGGGGTACTAGAATTGCAAATGATCTACTATTGAACTAAATTCCCAATCCAGTATAGTAAAATTTAAAATTTTCAATTTAAAAAAATTTTAATTTTAGTCATTAATATTTATGTGTGTAATCCCTTTTGCACCTTTTTTTTTTTTTTTTTGCTTCTATATATGTTAGGAGATTTGCACGAATTAAGTCCTAAAAACACTGCCCCTAATCATCAAGATATTTATTTCCATTTAAGCCTGAGTTCTTTAAATGTATACTGAGTGCTTTAAATGTGTAAACTACCTCAGATTAAAGTGGAGCTTAAAAAGGTGTGTGTAGTTCAGTAACCCTTACTCACAAATTTGCCTTTTTACTGAGTCCTCCCCCACCTCGCCCTTGCCTGTGTGCTTTGTCTTTGTTTTTAGTCTTATTTTGTTTTTTGGGGACAGGGTCTTGCTGTGTAGTTCAGGCTGGCCTTAAACTTCTAGTGACCTTCCCGTCTCAACCTGCAGCATGCTGAGATTCTAGACACTTACCACCACACTTGGTGCTTTTTATGTCTTGAGACAAGATCTCACTAAATTGCCCAGGCTGGGCTTAAACTTGTGATCCTGCTGCCTTATCCTCAGAGAATGTCAGGATTATAGGCATGGGCCAGCCACCAGTCTGTCAGGGTTTGCTTGCTTGTCTTCCTTGTATGTATGTGTGTCTTTGTGTCTTTGCCTCGGGCCACCCCCCCACCCCCACCCCCACTCTCACCCCCACCCCCCTGCCACTGCTTTTTTTTTTTTAATTCTGAGACAAGGTCTCACTGTGTAGTTCAGGCTGACATCGAACTCATCAGGATCCTTTTCCCTCAGGTTCCTGAGTGCTGGGATTATAGGCATGCACCAGCACACACACAGCAAGGTTTGCTTCTTAAAGAATAAGTTGCTACCTCTGTCTGTCTGTCTGTCTGTCTGTCTGTCTGTCTTTCTCTTTTGTCATTTTGAGAAAAGGTCTCACTATATAGTACAGACTGGCCTTAAACTCACGTTATAGCCCAGACTGGCCCCAGATGCCTTTGTCTCTAAGATACTTTATTGAAAATACTTTTAGACACTAAAAAATGGTTATTATGTAAGGAATAGAGTAAATGCCAAGTGAGAGATCAATAGTGACAGGATTTAAATTAAGATTTTATGATACTGTACTGTTTTAATTGAGAGATACAAACATGCCAAACATAAGGTGATATCTGACAATATGGAACTGAGATCATCAGGTATTGTATCTGGAAACTAGATTTTGCATCATGTGTTGAATTTCTGGTGCGGTACTTGTGTGTTTGTGTGTGTATGTATGTGTGTGCACATGTGCTTATGTGTGCGTGTGTGTAGGGGTAGCTGGTCCTTCACACACTGAGGTGCATCTTTGTTTTTTTTTTTCCCCCGAGACAGGCTCTCATTGTGTAGTCCAGGCTGTGCTTGAACTTAATGGTGATCCTTCTGCCTCAGCCTCTCAAGTGGTGGGATTATAGGCGATGTGCTATCACACCTGGCTCACACTCAGCTACATACCCAGCCCTTTAAAATGATTTGTTTTTTCTATACAGAGTTCACTAAATGGCCCAGGTTGGGCTCGAACTTTTGATTGTCCTGACTCAGTCAGTGTTGAACTCACTGGCATGTGCCACCATGCCTTGAAGGCCATTAATTTTTTGTAGTTTAGAAGGCAGACAGATTAAAAGCAAGTTATGGGAGTGAAGACATTCTTTTCTATTGTTTCTTTCTGTCCATTTTGTTTTTTCCCAAAGAAGGAAAGGTTTATTTTAGCTGACAGTTTCTAGATGTCTCAGTTCATAGTCGGATGTCTCCAAGGCAGAACCAAGTGGGACGGGAAGAATGGCATGGAAGTGTAGGCAGGAGATAGCAAGCCTGCCTTTCATCTTTCTCTTCACACCCCATCTAGCATATTGGTTGGTACCACCCACAGCCCAAGGGGACCTTTCATTGTCCATACCCAGAACTATGCTAAAACAGTCAGTGGAATAATTTAGCTATCATTCAGCCATATTCCATATTGACAAATCCTAAATCCATATCCATACACCTTAGATCCAGCCGCCTCTGCAAAACCCTATCTGTGAGCACATCAGTTGTTAGGGGCACATCTGGACGCAAGCTGTAACACCTGGGAAAGTGACCTCAAAGCTTCAGTGAAGACTGACTTTCAAGTTCAAGATTAACTGAAACTCTGCTCTCCAGAGTAGGTGAGGCTGCTGAGCTTCACTTGGCTGGTGACAGTTTCAGTACTGTGTGCCAGCACTGCAATTGTCATGAACTCTGCTGTGCCTAAAATGCCCAAAAGAGCTCTCTTAAGGCTATTTTATTTCCTTTCAAATATTCGCTGGATGTATTTATTTATTTATGTATTTTAAAACCAAAATAAACGATGGTACAGAATTTCAAAGTAAAATAATAGATTAACACTGGTTAATATATTGTGTATTGTGATCTTCAAAATAGTTGTTCAGATTACAAAACAGGCATGAAAATCACTTGAACAATGCAAGTGCAAACTGTTCTTTTTGATGAACTAACAGATTAGTAGCACAGTTATGTATCTTATATATATATATACACACACACATATCTTTTACTTTCTTTTTTTCTCCTTTTCCCATCCCAGTTGTTCTTTCCTTTTGAGCAGTTTCTCCCTCTTTCACTTTGATAATATCTATTGTACATTTTGGATTATATTTACTGTTTCAGTTTTTTACACTATGACGACAACACAACGTTTGTACATAGAAATCTGATTCATTTATGAGTATGGTCTCGAGTTGCATCCCATTTACCTACAAAAGCTTGTCCTTTATAGCTGAGTAATACTCTACTATATAAAACACTACATCTTTTTATGTTTGATTTTTTTTTTTTGGACACAACATCTTGCTATATATTCCAGGCTGATCTTGAATTCACTGTGTAGTCCAGGCTGGCCTTGAACTCATGGTGATCCTTCTGCCTGAGCCTCCCAAGAGCTGGGATTGCAGGTGTGCACCACCACACCCTGCCATTGGTAGCTAAGACATTTTGACTGAGTAATTGAATTCTAGACTGTGAGAAAGAGAGGGAAGATAAAAGTGCTTGGTGGGCAACATACTAAGACTGATGTCACATTGTGTTTTCATCAAAGTAGTCTTCATTAAAATTATTTTTAATGATTCAGAATGAATACAATACAGTAAGTCTTTGAATCCGTGTAGGAAATTTATTCTGTTGAAAGACATTGGCTTCCTATTCACTTGTTGGGGATCTTTGGAAATAGGAATAATCGTTCTTGCTTGTTTTTGTGCCTCTGAAGAGCCCCTTGATGTCATGAGAATAAAACAGGACATAACCAATAGGTGTTGGTTGGGAAGACGATTGGTAATGCTTTTATCGAGCCCTGTGCTATGTAGGAAAGCGTGGGAGTGGCACATGTGAATAACATATTCACCTCGCCTGGTTGATTGGCCAATGCAGTGATGGCAAACCTTTTAGAGACTGAGTGCCCAAACTGCAACATGAAACCCGTTTATTTATCAGAAACTGCCAACACTGTAATTAAACCTGAATACGGAGGTTTTAGTTTAGAAAAAGTAACTCTTACATTAACATCTTTTGTCTTAAAAGAAAAACACAGTAACAGGACTTTCAATATTGCCAACAGCTTTTTATTGAAAGTAAAGTTTGCATTTGATGTGCTTTTGCATAGTTACTGTGATCTTTGCCGTCCGCCGTAAGCATGCGGCTGATTTGTCAAATGTTGGCTCAAGTTCATTAGTTTCAGGTCATCTGTTAGTCTGTTTCTTTGATCATATTTTATATAATTGAAAGCTGAAAACAGCTACTCACAAGCATATGGTGATCAAAACAATGTAAGAAAAGCAATCTCAAGTGATTTCATTGATCTAAAATTATTGGACAAAGAATTCTATCCTTCAAGGGTTTCATTTTTAGAGCTACCAGCTGTGCTGTGTCCTTTGTCATCCCTTCACACTCTTACCTTCTCTGTATCCTCAGTTGTTGCACACAGGTTATAGAATCCATTTTTCCAGATAAAGCTTTCTTGAAATTTTAGTAGCTCTAGTTCCAGATTCCAAAAACCTAACCACTGTAAGTTGGAAAGATTAAGTTCTTTAAAATTTGGCTTCATCTGGAGAAGTAAGGAAATAGGATTGTCTCCTTATGAAAATGTAAAAACCTGTTACCAAAATTCTTATTTAGTTTCGCATGTTGGCACGTGGCTGTAATTGCAACACTTGGGAGGCTGAGGCAGGTGGATCTCCATGAGTTTAAGGCTAGCCTAGGCTACATAGAGAATTCGTGACCAGCTGGAACCACATTCCTTGTGGATTTTCTGGTGGCCTATAGGATTGTCTGAAATGCAGAATTTCCAAATGCATGTTTTAGTTTTGGAAAATATTTCAGCTGCCTATTTCCAGTTTGTGCCTGTGTATGATAGAACTTGTTTTTCTCCCATTCCCCTACCCTCCCTTCACCCCCTCCTCCTCTGCCCATTTACAGAAGCTTTGTTTGTATGTTTTCTTTCTTCTCTCATTTTGCTTTACTGTTGTTCCTTCTCCCTAATTTCTCTCCCCATTTGAACATTTTCTTCCCATTTTGCAATATCTAGTACATACTTTTGTTGTTACTTACTTTTTTGGTTTGTCACACTAGCGAAACAGTGAGGTACTTATACATGGGTGCTTGATTTATTTCACTTAAGCTTATGGCCTTAGGTGCATCCATTTTCCTAGAAATGTGTTGAGCATATCCTTCTCTGTGGCAGAGTAGTGCTGCTTTCTATTAAAGAAACCCACATCTTCTTTATCCACTCACCAGTTGGGGGCCACTTGGCTATTAGGAAGTTTCCCAGGCTTGGCTATCACAAACTGTGCTACTGTAAACATATGGGTGTGCGTATATTGCTGTGCCCATACTTTGTAGTTTTTTGTTTAGTACATTGATGTGTAGTGTCAAATGTGTTTTTAAAAAATGTGCTTTTTGTTCTTTGATCCTTTCTTTCATGTGCCAGAATTGAATTCAGGACCTTGTGCTTGCCAGGCAGGTGGTTTGTGCCACTGAGCTGTATCTCTGACCAAACAGCCTAATTTTGTCTAAGAGTGCTGCAGATCTTTCTAGGACTTGCCTTTTGCTCAGCCACCAGACATTGTTATTCATAAGTAAAGCATTATGCTGTGTCTGAACTTCATCAGGAAGTGCTAGAAACTGTTGAAAATGAAGAGCGTGAGCCATGATGTAATTCCCCACTTTTGTGACCTTTGAAGATACTGTCTTAATTTTTTGCTTCTTTCACTGGCAGAGAGAGCTTGTGGACAGTATAATACAATGAAACTGAATGACTAAACATTTTGCTTCTTGAACAGAGAACTGTGTAAAACCAGATGTTGCACCCACCTTGCAAGGTCTCCTATCACTAGTAATTGAAACCACTTTTTCGGGTTTTATGTCTTGTGACAGAAAAGCCTCTATCACAGCATTATAGATATCTATCCCTATGTCTCAGGTGAGGATACCATTTTCACCAGCCCATGGTATTACAACCACATGATGACAATTACTACTAGCCTTGCATAATTATTTATATTTGTACTTTCATGCAAATACATAGACCAGCAGGCTACCTTTTATAAGTCAGTGGTGTGCTGCTGACTAATGTTATTTACCACTGCAGGATTTGATTTTTAGCAGTATTTCTGCCATATAGCATCCCAGGGGTGTTGCTTTTTGTTGTTGTTGTTTGGGAGGGCGTTGTTTGAAGACAAGGTCCAGCTTTGCTCAAACTCCTCTTGGCAGTCTTGCTGCTTCAGCTTCCCTAGTGCTGGGATTACAGGTGTGCGCCACCAAACCCAGCGTTTTGCATAATTTTATCCTTGTTGGGTAAATCATGAGAAAGGAAATTATTCTCAGACAACATGATCATTTTGATAAAAGTGCCTGTCACATAGGGGCTTATCATATTTTGCTATGAACAGTAAAATTTGATAGCTGGTAGCTGTCAGGTGATTTTTTTTTGAAGATAGTTTTAAAAACAAAGACACTGGAAATGAAACTTCCTCTTTTTCCATTCAAGAAACTCTTTTCTTTCAGTTTCACCAGGTTTAGTAGCTTTTTTGTCAAAATGCTGTCTCACACTTGATTAGAAGCAACACTGTGGGGTTCGGGGGGAGTGTTTTTGTTACCAGGAATCAAACCCAGGACCTGGAGCTTGTCAGGCAGGCACTTGTGCTGCTGAGCTGTATCTCTGGCCTGACACTTGACTGGGACACACAATGTTTTTACTGCACAGAATTAATGTAACACTTTCCAAGAGTGTTTAGTTATTACAAAGGACTCTGTCTAGGCCTCTTGAAAATGATCTTCCACTATCTGTTCTCAGTTTGCTTTTTTGCTTTAGGTGATTTTCGGTGTTCAAGACCTTTTCTTTTCGTCTATTAAACAGGCTCTCACTATAAAGTTCACGCTGGTGTTGAATTAATTGTGTAGTTTAGGCTGGCTTTGAACTTCCAGTGGTCCTCTTGTCTGAGCCTCCTAGGTGCTGGGATTGCAGGCATGTGCCATCGTGCCTGGCTTCTTGATCTAGTTTTCATAAATTCTTCACATGACTAAATATAATGCTGCAAATTCAAATATGGGGACAGCACAACATTAAAACACATTAAAAATGTCCCATTCTCTTAATTAGAACATCTCTTTGCTAAATCTTAGATATTAAATGATAATTTTTCATAAGAAAAGTTAAAACCAAACTCTTGTATTGATAAGAAGGGAATCTATTAAAATCACAGCCAGTCTAAACAAATATATCTATATATCCTTGAGAGCATGCTGACTGGCCATGCAAAGCCTGGGACAAGTCCTGGCTTGTGACCTCATTGTTGAGTGCACTACCCCATTCTTAGCATGCAGCATGGCCTCTATGTGCAGTTACCTGATGCTTCTGGGGCAGCTTGGCTTGAATGCTGACAGAGCATTCTGTATGCCCACTGTAGCATACGTGCTATAGTTCGCCACCACTAGGCTAAAGTTAGGAGTCAGATAAGTTGACCTGTCTTAAATTGAGATCTTACAGATGCTAAGTGTATAACTTAACCCTTCTTAGTTTCATTTCTTTAAGATGTTGTGAGGCCAACCTTAAAAAATTTGTAGGGCATTGTGAAGATCAATGTGAAATTATGCATCAAGTTCAGTTGTTAGATTCTTAGACATTCAGTTAATGCTAGCTATTTAATGTATTGTTAAGTGATCATATTCCTGATACCTTGTTGAATAAGATGTGCTTGTACAGTGCATTTACCACACTACTATTCAAATTGATTTTATTCTGTCAGTGTGTTTGCTTGAAAGTCTGCACTTCCCCCTTATTGTCCCCCAGTACATCCGGAACTGTGTTGTAAACAGGACCCTGCCCCATTTTGTGCTTGTGGAATGCTGCAAGATCAAGCAGATGTATGAGCAGGAAATGATTGCCATAGAAGCTGCCATAAATCGGAATTCATCTAACTTTCCTCTTCCTTTACCACCAAAGAAAACACGAATTATTTCTGTAAGTTTCATGTGTGAACCTTGTAATTGTAGATGGCATGTGATTTTTTGTTAGGTTATATACTGAGTGTTGCACACATTTCCATATACTCACTTCTACTTCTGTGAAAACCAGTGCATATTTACCAAAAACTGATCACCCATTTAAAAAATAAATCACAGACTACTATTTTAACTTGCTCAAGTTACAGATACTATAAATATGCCATTTATGTGTTTTTCATACCAGAAACATGCCATCAAGTTAGAGATTGTACCTTAAACCTACAACTTCAAAGAGCAGTTTGAGACATGCTAATTGAAAAGTGAGATGCACAGAAATAGTTGGTTTATTAGTATTTCATTTCTGGCAGCCTTACTAAAGTAGTGTTTTTAATATGATATGCCTACATTCTTTAGTACTCAACTGCTTTACCACTTTAAACATGTCTCATTGGTACCTCTTTAAAATACATAAGGTGTATATGCAAGTTTGTGTTCATTCGAATAGTTAATACATTTCTGTAAGTTACTCAATCTTTACAAATTGTTTACTTAACTACTTGATATGTCTGTGTTGGTGCAATTTTAGTGTATAGTATTACATAGTTTGTGTCGAATTGTATATAGTATATAGTATTATATATACTATATGCTATTTTAGTATACAGTATTATACAGCATATGTCAAAGTAAGCCCATCTGTGTTACCACAAATAGCTTATCCAAAGTATATATATATATATATTTTTTTTTAAAGACACAGTCTTGCTCTGTAGTCCATGTTAGCTTTGAACTCACTATGTAACCCAGGCTGGCCTTGAACCTGCTGCAGTCCTTCTGCCTCAGCCTCCCAAGTGCTGGGATTACAGATGTATTCCAAAGTTTTAAATACTATTTGTTGGTGCTTGGGAGGAGATGGTTTGGAATGAGTTTAGGGCGTCGTGGATGCTAGGCTAACACTCTGCTACTAAGCTACACTCCCAGCCCATTGATAATTTTTATTTTAGTGATTTCGTGGTACATGCTGCCTATGTTTTGCTTTGAAAACCAAGATCTTGTGGCTATAATGCTTAATTTAATATATATGATTTTCACTTGTTAGTTCAGAGCTGCTTTCACAATTTTCCAATGTACTTGAGGATCTAGAGACAGTTTCATTGGTGCTAGGGAATATTCATTTCTTTTATTTAAACGCCTCTACCTAATTTTCTTTCAGCATGTTTGGGACAATAACAAGCCTTTCCAGATTGTTTTGGTTAAAGGAAATAAACTTAACACAGAAGAAGCTGTAAAAGTGAGTATTTTAAAAAATTTTTGTGTTGCTGAGCACAGAAAAAATGTAATATGGCTTCCTAAAAGAAAAGAGATGACTTGGGGCTGGGGGTTTAGCTCAGAGGTTGTGAGTTTGATCCCCGGTAACCCCCCCCCCAAAAAAAAAAAAAAAAAAAAAAAAGAAAGTAGATGGCTACATTATAGATCATAAGTTGTTACATAAAAGGATTTATTACACAGCCACATCAGATCCAAGATAGTATTTTGCCTTAAAATGTAAAGAATGCATTTTTTCTTATTTTGCTGGGCAGAAGATTAAGAGACCAGTTTTACGATCTGAGAGAGGTTCACTTAGTTTGAAATATTTGTTGGCATGAAGTTATATCCCTGGGCACCTTGTCAGAAATTACTAGTCCCTTGCTTTGTTGCATGAGTAGTAAATATTTTTTAGGATCATGAGTATTGGGGAATGGAGATACTAGGTCAAAGAATATAAAAATCAGGTAATTTGGATGAATAATTCTAAAGAGCTGATGTATAGCAAGAGATCTGCAGTTAATAATAGTATATTATGTACTAGAAGTTCAATGATAAATTTTTGGGTATTCTCACTAAGGAAAAAAGGTAACTGTGTATGGTGATAGATATGCTAATTTATTTGATTATAGTAATCACTTCACTAGCATCAAGATAGGGTGTGGGTAGCTCATACACCCGTAATCTCAGCTACATGGAATAACAAGGTAGAAGATCACAAGTTCAAGATCAGCTGGGCAAGAGCATTGGAGACCCTGTCTGAAAAGGATAAAATGGGTGGTAATATAGTTTGGTGGAACAGTGCATGCTAAGCATGCCGGAGGCCCTGAGATCAATCTCCAGCATCTCAAATAAAATAAAGCAAGCAGATGGACATTGTGATGCACACTTGTAATCCTAGCACTTGAGAGCCTGAGGCTGGAGGATCACTCTGAATTTGAGCCCAGCATGGATAACACAGTGAGTTCAAGGCCTGGCTGAACTATGTAGTGAGACCCTATATCAGAAAAACTAGCAAACAGTAGTCAAACAAAATGCTGTACACTCTAACTGCATGTAATGATAAAATAGTGTTTGAGTAGCAGTCATTAAAATAAGAGGTTTGGTCTTCAAGTCTCAAATAGATGTGTTTGGTTTTGTTCTATTCTGTTGTATTTTGTTTTGTTTTTGCAGTGTGGGGGATGGAACCCCCAACCTCTGCACTGAGCTTAATTCCCCATCCTGTCTGCCCCTTTACTTATTGATTGATGGGGTTTTCCTACATAAGCTTGAACTTGGGATCTTCCTACCTCAGCCTCCCAGAGTGCCGTGATTACAAGTTTTGTTACCACACCAGACATTAGATTTTGATTTCTAATGGGTGTGTTTGGGGCCCATTAGCCTGTGTTTTCTATTTTATTAGTAGTTTTGTATTGATCTTTTAAAGGTTTCTTGTTGATTTTTTTTTTTTTTCAGTTGTAAAAGGATAACATGAGCTGGGTATGGTAGTGCATGCCTGTAATCCTGGCACTCAGGAGGCTGAGGCAGGAGGATCACCACAAGTTTTAGGCCAGACTAAGCTACATAGTGAGTTCAAGGCCATCCTGAACTACCCAGTCAGACCCTGTCTCAGAAAACCAAAACAGACAGACAAATAAAAGATAATACAATTAAGAAAAAGGTACTAATGGGTCTGAGGATATAGCTCAGTGGCACAGCACATGGCTGGCAAGCGCAAGGTCATGAGTTTGATTCCTGGTCCCCTCCCAGCCCCATCAACACGTGCTAATATTAATTTCTCCTTTCCATCTTCTTACTATCATAAGGGATTCAAACTCAGCAAGCCTTGTGGATGACTCCTATGTTTATACAGATGCACAAGTGTGTACGTGTTTACATGCTTACAGGCATTGAAGTTTTCCTTTATATCTTTCATTGCTAATTGATTTATTGACAAGGAGATGATGCTGTATACATTTTTCTTTCATATACATTATTCTATAATCTTATCACTTTTAATACATCTTGGACATTCCTGTGGATTAGTAAATATTTGGTAGAGTTCGTTGGAGATTTCCTCCTTTTTCGAGACAGTCTTTTGCTATGTAGTGTGGTTGACCTTGACCATGCTGTAGCCTCAGCCTCCTTAATTCAGGGATTACACGCATGTGTCAGATGTAGTCAAATGTACCTTTAGTTCATATTTAAATATGTATATCAAATGATTTCTGTGTATAAATGTACCAACTGGAAATTCCTACTTGTTTCACTTTGTAAATCATCATGTCTTTCTTCTGGAGCCAATAGCCTACACAGGCATTCTACCACTGAATTATACTCTCAGGCTTGAAGACAACTTTGTACTTCTGTAACTCTTCTGTAGTTGGTATTTTTCCCAGCCATTTACTGTTCTTCAGTTTATTGCTTAAGGTCAAAGAAAGGTGAGTGTGGCAGCACACACATGTCATCCCAGCACTTGGGAGGTGAGGCAGAAAGATTGCCAGGAGTTCGAAAACAATCTGGATTATATCATGAGTTCAAGGCAGGGTAAATTACATAGTAAGACTGTCTAATAATAATAGTAAGCAAAAAAGATCAAACAAGCTTTCACTATATAGTTTTTCTTGAGCATTATGCTTTATTTCTTTGGCAGCAGCAAAATACCTAAAATAATTGATATTTCATGTTTATAGATTTTGCCAATTTCTGTCAACTGTCAATTTGGCTTCTGTTCTAGAACCTCTAGTACAATTTTAAACAGAAGTAATAAGAGTAGATGGGTTTCTCAGGGTTTCTCAGGGTTCTCCAGAGAAACAGAACCAATAGGAGATGGACATAAATACAAACATACATATGCATGTGGTGGGTTAACTTTCCATTTTTAGGACCAAATACCTGAGATCAATAGTTTAAATGGAGGAAAGGTAGGTCTTGGCTCACACTTTCAGCCCATGGTCACGGCTTTGTGGTTTATGGCCCTGTGGTGAGGCAGAATATTATGTGGACTAAGCCTTCCACACCTCAACTCTGAGGGGTGGAGAAGTCAAAGCATAGCATGTAGAGATAGATACATATCACATATAAATAAAAATACATGGATGTAGACAGCTAGCTATTATAAGTTACTGGTTCATCTCACATGATTATGAGAATGAGCATGCCCCCCTAACAGAGAGTCAGCTGTAGCACCCTGTATGGTCCAGTTCTCTTCCAAATGTCCCACCGATGAGTACATGCACAAAGCTATTTGGGGACATCTAGATAGAAAACATAACACCAACTTTGTATTTGTGAAATAAGCTTGGCTTGATAAAGGTACATTAGCCTTGTATTAGAATAATGTTGACCTTAAAATGAATTGAACTTTTCCCTTCTCTATTTCTTAAACAAGTTTATGTAATATTATCTACTCTTCCTTTGTTAAATGTTTAATTGTCATTTAACATTGAACCTTGAGTTTTCCTTGTGGGAATGTTTTTAATTAGAAATCCAAACCAGGTATAGTGGCACATGCTTGTAATCCGAGCACTCAGGAGGCTGAGGCAGGAGGAACATTGTGAGTTTGAGACCAACTTGGGCTACAGAGTGAATTCAAGGCCAGCCTAAACTGCATACTGAGACCCTGTCTCAAACAGACAAAACAAAACAAAAATCTAATTTTTTCAGTGGGTACATGGGTAATCATATTTTCTATTTTGTGTCATTTTTGATAATTTTTGTCTTTCAATAAGTTTGTTTAACTTGTTAAATTTATTTGCAGGAAGTTACTAATAGCTCTTTATATTAACCTATTCCTGTGTAAGAACTAGGAATTTAGCAGTTTTAAGACAATAGTTATTACTTGAACATGCTCTTATATAATGCCAGCACTCCTAAGAGGCTGAAGCAAGAGGCTGGTGAGTTGAGACACAGCCTGGACAATTTAGCAATTTAATGAGACCTTATCTCAAAATAAAAATAAAGAGACCTGGGAGTGTAGGTCAGTCAGATAATCAGATTTCCTAAGTAGAAATAAACAGTCTTAATGACTTGTTCTAAAATGACAATTTGACTATTAAATAGTGACTTTTCAAAACAAATGTCTTCAGAATATACAGGTTCTCTTTTTTTTTTCAAATCCCAAGTTAGATTGATTATCTTTATTGTTATTCTTCCAGCGCATGTTCTGGAAGTTCACAGCTAGCGAAGGACTTTTCCAGCCCATTATATTTGAGGTTGTTTGAGTTTTATAGCCAGTTTATCCATAATAGTACTTTATTCCTTATTTCTTTAATTTTGCCAGAAACTTGGAAGTTTATTTATAACTAACATTTGTTGTTTTGTTTTAAAAATAGTATTAAAAGAAAGTATTTGCTTTAGCTGAGCATGGCTGCACACATGCATAATCCCTGGGAGACCAAGGCAGTAGGATTGCTGTGAGTTGGAGGCCAGCTTAGGCTTCATAGTTAGCTCAAGGACACCCCAAACTACATAGCAAGACCCTTTCTCCCAAACAGTAAGATGGAAATAAGTGTGCATGCATGCACACGTGTGAAATTTAGCTAAGATGTATTCAGCACTTACATAGTGGCTTCTTGCTTTAGTTCTCAAAAATTGTCAAATAATAAAAGGTACTAGCATTTTTAAAAATCTAAGTTAATTGGTACGGTTTAGGTGTATATAATGACAACATTCATTAAAGGAATTTAATCTGTACATGATATATCTTCATCCCCCCACCCTGTGTCCCTCCTCTCCTGTCAAGCTCCCTTCCCTTTACCATTCACAAAGCTTGATTTTTCATATTATCCTTTGTTTCTTATATGTTCTTTCCCTTCTTTCCCCCCTTTCCCATCTTTAGTTCTCTTTTCCTTTTGAACAGTTTCTTCCTGCTTCACAATCTTTTGTGCATTTTTGTTCTTGTTTACATTTTTAATTTCTTACATCAGAAAAATAATGCAGTATTTATATATATGTGTTTTATTTATTTATTTATGGTAATGGTCTCAAGGTCCTTCCATTTAGCTGTAAATTAGACCCTCCAAATTCAAAGACTCAATCCAAAAATGGGCATCTGAGATGAATAGACACCTTTCAGAAGATGTTCAAATGGAAAATAAATATATGAAAAATGTTCAGCACCACTGATCATTCATGAAATACAAGTTTAAAAAAATGAGAAAGGCTAGTATCAAAAAAATCAAGAAATAACAAATGCTGGAGAGGCTGTGGGGAAAAAAGAATCCTTCTCTGCTGTTGGTGGGAGTGTAGATTGGTACAGCCACTCTGGAAATCATTGTGCAGATTCCTCAAAAATTAGGCTTACTAGTCCTAGAATTTGACTCAGCTATTCTCCTTCTGGGTATCTTCACAGAAGAATTAAAAGCATTGTACTACAGTAATATATGTGCATGCATGTTTTTTAGTGGTACGACTTGTAACTGCTACATCTTGAAGCAACTTAAATGCCCATTAGCCAGTGAATGGATAAAACAAAAATGTGGTCTTTAATATAATGGAGTATTTCAGTAATCAGCCATAATGAGAGATAAAATGGAGACTCTTACAGATGCTAGCCTTTTTAAGCTCAGTAATTTATTATAAATGGCTTGTCTTTGTACCAAACCTTTGAAACTATATTCAATTTTTTGCTGTGATTTTTCTAAATGTACTTAATTTGAATTCCATATAAATGAGGTGGCACATTTATCTCTTGTAAGGTCACCAAGAGTGAGAAATGTCATTTTGTCCTGCTACTCCTCTTTTTCAGTTTGCTACACAACAGATGCAAAATATGTTTTTTGTTTTTTGTTTTTTGTTTTTTTTTTTGAGATAGGGTCCCTATGCAGTTCGGGCAGGCCTTGCGCTCACTTTGTAGGTGAGGCTGGTCTCGAACTTGCAGTGATCCTCCTGCCTCAGCCTCCCGAGTGCTGGGATTACAGGCATACACCACCACGCCCGGCCTAAAATATGTGTCATATGTTTGTTTTATTTATGATTTACCTCATCATGTGTCTTAAATGATTCAATGCAATCTCTCTCACTTTCTCTCTCCCTCTCCCTCCACACAGTATGTACAATTTTGACTTTTAAAAACATAATTGAGGATATTTAATTGACAAGAAATAAGAAAAAATGTTAATAGCATGTTTTCCAGTAAATATTTATAGTATAAGACCTTGTATAATTAATTTCATGTTGAGGGCTGTGTCTGGTTCTCTGATTGCTGTAAGATTTGTGGACAAAGCCAAAGGGAGACTTGAAACTTGTAATTTTATGAGTTTGTAGTTTATGATACTAGAAGTTGAGAGAAAGTTTGAATTTTTTGAGACAGGATATCACTATGTAGTTCAGGCTGGTCTTGAACTCACTATGGAGCCCAAGCTGGCCTCAAACTTGAGTCCTTGTGCCTAAACCTTCTAAGTGCTGGTGTTACAGAATGTGTGCCATCATGCTCATCTGAGAGGAATGTTTAATAAATCCTTAGGACTGGAGGTAGGGGTGCATGCCTGTGTTCCTAGCATTTGAGAGACTGAGGCAGGAGAAGTGTTGCACATTTCAGGTCAGTTTAGGCTACATAGTGAGCTTAAGGTCAATGTGAGAACTGTCTCAAAAAACCAAAACAAAACAAACAAAAAATAATACTGGGAAGGAGACACAATGAAAGATGTAAGCACCACACCACTTCCAGCATCATTATAGTAGGCTAAATAATATTTTACTAAAATAACTGGCTACATAACTGACTTTCACACGAAGTATAATACTGATAAGTTATTCTATGAGACACCAAGCTAGTTCAGTCTAAGTGTTGTACTCAGCCATATGATGGCTTATCTTTAATTGGACAATCGTATTTTAACTTTATGTATAAAGAAGTAAATATACTGTGTATTCTCCAGGAAATTTCATATGTGTACTTGTACTCAAAACTGGGTTTAGGGTAGGATTAGACAACAGACACTTTATTTGTTGAAGGGCAGTATATAGTGACACTAGGGAGAGTTAAACTCATATTATGGATATGAAGTTTCCAAGCAAGAGTCGCAATGTGAATAGATAATATTCTTAACCTTTCCTTGCTTTCATGGAGATGTATGAATTGCTAGGTGCTCATGAAATAAGCTGCATTTTTTTGAAAATAAAATACTCCTGAAACCCCTCTGTTCTACCCTAATACATATTCTGTGCTCAATATGCTCCCTACCAACCCCATTCAGGGTTACTTCATTATTAGTAACAGTCACAGTGCTGTAACTATTTGGTGTTTTGTTCTGATTTTTGTATTAGATACATAATTTGATCTTTGGTTTTTTGAATTTTATAATTTGGTCTTCTGAATGACCTATTCTTTTTACAGATAATAGTGAATAATGAAATAGCATTTCATTACTCCAATGTTTTGTGACACAGACCTGGCCAAATATGTAATTCTTTTGAGGCTGAGGATATAACTCAGTGGTAAAGCACTTGCCTAGCTTCATCCAGAGGAACACCCAAGTAAATAAATACGTGTAGAGCCGGGGATTTAGCTCAGCAGCATAAGTGCATGCCCAGCAGGCTCAAGGTTGTGAGTTCAATTCCCAGTACCAAAATTAAATTAAATTAAAATTAAAAAAATATATATATTATATATGAATTTTATATATACATTATATAATATATGCTATAAATATATAATGTATTTTTAAAAAATACATATATACCCCAGAAGAAGGATGTTTGAAATTTTTTTTGTATTGGAAGGTATGCTAATTATCTCATAAGTAAGTAGCAATAAAAAATGTCGCCGCCCCCGAAAGTGCTTTAGTGCTTTTGTTTTATTTTTTATTTTTTATTTTAAAGAGATTAAGACAAAAGAGGACATAACAAAGCAGATAAGATCAGAACAATGCAAGCAACACAGCATTTTACCACAAGACAAACCATAATTAACAGTAACTACTAGAATGTCTCTTTCTTTGAAATAGTTGAGCATAACTTCATATACAATAATACCAACATAACAAAACAGTATAAAATCATTCAAGAGAATGAAAGCATTACAGGGCTTTCTGAACTAAATAACAGAGAATGAACAATAGCTACTATATTATCTCATTTTCCATAGAAAATTTGTTTATACTATCGCACATAATAATATCCAATAAGATATAATATGATAGAACCAATGGAAACAGAGGAACAAAAGCATAGTAAGACCACAGAGTAAGTCTTGTTTTCTTCAAAATAGCTGTTTGTACTATCACAGATAATAAAATTAAACCAGGATAAAACCATTCCAGTTAATGAATGCAAACATTATAAGGCTTCAAAACAGTAAAATGGGGAATCATGATTACCACATACTTTTATGTATTCTTACCATTTCTTACACTAGGGAGACTGTACAGTATTTATACATGTGAGTTTATTTCACTTATGAGTATGGTCTCAAGCTGTGCCCGTTTATTTATAAATATCTCAATGTGATCATTCTTTATAGCTGAGTAGTACTTCATCCTCTAAAAATACCACAACGTTTTTATCCATTCCTCAGTTGATGGACACTTCGGTTGTTTCCAAGATCTGGCTATTACAAATTGTGCTGCTATAAACATGGGTGCACATATATCACTGTGGTGTGATGCTTTCAGTTCTTCTGGGAATATGCCTAGAAGTGGAATAGCTGAAACAATGGGACTTCCAATCCCAGCTTTTTTGAGAAATCTCCAGACTGAGCTCCACAGTGGTTGCCAGTCTGCACTCCCAACAGTGCAGGAGAGTTCCTTTTCCCGCAGCCTCTCCAGCATTTGCTGTTGGTAGTTTTCTTGATCCTGGCCATTCTTTCAGGAGTGAGATATAATGTCAGTGTGGTTTTAATTTGCATTTCTCTAATGACCAGTGATGATGCACAAGTGCTTTGGTTTTAGAATAAAATAAGAAACTTGGAAGCTTTTTAAGAAAAACATTGTAACTCTTCTAAAACACTGTGTTGCCTGTTGTCAGTATGGAAAACATGACAATAAAAAGTTTTTAATAATGAGTGAAGCATAAGAAATGGTTCTACCAGAGAGATAATAATTTGACATATGAATTGGTCAGTCATGGCACTGGTCTTCCCAGAGACATTTGGCATGTAGAAAGAAGCAGGCAGGCAGAGTGGGGATTAGGTAAGTGTGACAGGAGAGATGGCACTTGGAGAGAGTTGTGGTGAGAGTGAAGGCAAACAGGGCAGTTAGGAAAGTAAAGGAGTGGGTGCTGCTTACTGAAATAAAAGCCTTCATCAGGACAGATTTTCTTGTGGAGTTGAAAGATACAGTGATTGGAGAGGGAGATGTGAGGACTAGTAATTTGGACGTGGAAGGCATGAAGAAGTAGAATTCAGGATGTAACTGTGCTGAGGGAAAGCAGAGGAAGTACCAAGTGGGAATGTTTGAAGCAAGGAATTCAGAAGTAGGATTCTGGCATACAAACCCTTGTCTCACCACTCAGTGATATTTTTTAGATGTTCTTCAGACCTAAGAGAGCAATTGCCGGTTGTATGAAACTCAAAAACCTATACCACTTTACTTAGGATTCCCTAGCTATTTTTTTATTTGTTTTATATTGTATTGTATTATATTTATTTTTGTCTTTTTGAGACAGGGTCTCACTGTGCAATTTAGGCTGGTCTTGAGCTCACTTTGTAGCCCATTCTGGTCTTGAACTCACAACGATTCTCCTGCCTCAGCCACTTGAGTGCTGGGATTACAGGCGTGTGCCACCATGTTTGGTATAACAATGGTGGGGCCATTCTAACCACTGATAAATATAAACTCTTATCTGTTGTGTGCTTTCATGTTACTGGGAAGGAAAAGAAAAATTATGTATCTGAGACAGCAACTGCAATAACTTTGTGCTATTCCTCCTACTTTATAATTTTATTAAGTATCACTTATTACCATCTTATGTACATCTTAAGCTGCTTTGCTTAAAGTTTTCTGTGTCTTATTTCATTTACACACCACCACAACTTTCTGAGGTAAGTTCATATATTCTGATTTTTTACAAATCAACTTTGCTGTGTGTGGTGTGCACACTGGCAGTCCCAGAACTCAGGACCCTGAGATGGGAGGACTGTTGCCTGTTCGGAGCCAGCTTGGGCTAAAAAGTGAAATGCACAGTGAACTGTGTCTCAGAAAGACTAAAAGTTAATAACAAGTGGACCTAATGCAGTGACATGTTGTGCTTTTTGAGAGTGTGGGGGTAACTGGAAATTGAACTCATGACCTTGCGTCTGCTAGGCAGGCACTTGTGCCACTGAACTTTATTCCCAGTGGGAGCGGGGGCATATTTTATTTTTGAAGATTTCTCTAAATGTGACAACACTCTGATGATTAGCTATTTCTGCTTGCTTTGAAGAAAATAATATTCTGTGGGTTTGATAAACCACTAATTTTTATCTAGAAAGCAAAGAAGCTAGGAAAATGAGTAATAAAGTGTGTATTAAGATGGCTCCTTTTAGCCAGGTGTGGTGGCATATGTCTATTCCCATCTACTCAGGAGGCTGAAGCAGGGAGATCACTTGAGTCAAGGTACTTGAAACCAGCCTGGCAGTGTAGCAAGACTCTGTCTCCAAAACAAAACAACACAACTTTCTGTCACTTCTTTTGTACCTTAGGGTCAGTCTTGGCTGTTAACAATGTTGGTGTCAGTTTCTCATATTTAAATCATTTGAAAATAGTATATGAGGTAGATTTAAAGATTTCCTGAAAGTTGGGAACATCTCTGTAAAGTTCAGAGAGTAATACTTATAGTCTTCCCAGACTAAAAATGAGTGTATAGGGACATGGACTTACGTAAAGGTTACTTAACGCTGTAGGTACTCATGCTGGTAACACGGAGGAAAACTTAAAAGATGTTTCTGTTTTTGTTTTGTTTTTTGTTTTTTAAGGCCTTCTACCACTTTACTGAAGCAGTACAGAAATGAGTTATTCCTGAAAGGTTGTTTTTAAAATAATACCAAGAAGTCATATGTTTTGGATTGATTGAGGACATTTTGACATTTTCTGCATATATGTCTTAATTTATGGCATTCTGCCATTTTATGACACCTGTTAGAATATTAATTTTAGAATATTTTTAAGATAAAGTCAAAATTATTTAAGGAATGACAAATCAAAAGTACTTCTGTTATCCTAATAATAATTACTTTTATTAGTATTTTTTGTGCATATGATCACAAAGTGAGTATTTTTAATAGTATTTTGAGTTACTCTATTCACTTAAGATCACATCATAAATCTGTTTTCCCATTGTACAGATTTCATGATGGATTGACAGAAACAAAATGCTAAGGAGGTGCTGGTGCCGTTTACACAGTCCCAGCACTGGGGAGGCTGGGGGGGAAGATCACTTCAAGTTTGAGAGCAACGTAGGAGTACATAGTGAGTTCAAGTATGGCTTGAACACATAGCAAGACCGTCTCAAAAAAGAAAATAAGTAAAGACAAGCCTAAATAATTCCACATAAAGTTATTTATTATGTAAATACTTGTTAATGGTGTATGCTAATGTCATATTTGGATAAAGTGATATAAAAAGTTTTGATCTTAAAAGTATATCATTGGGTCAATCTCTGTATTTTAGTACTATACTGTTCTTAGTTATGCTTTTGGTGCTCACTTTTAAATTAGTGATAATTAAGGCATTTAAAAAATCTGTAGAGATGACCAAATAGTTTCGCCTTACATCATCCTGGATGTGGGGCTTTAAAATAAAACATGAAGGACAATGATCATAAATACATGTAATCATTGATTTGGACAGAATTTCTTGGCTCTTATCAGGACAGATTCACAGATTATTTAGAAGTGGAAAGAAATGGAGCTTTTTTTTTTTTTTTTTTAAAAACATTGGTGCCTTCTTACCCATCAGGTTTTTATTTACATTTATACTGTACAGTAAGACAAAGCTCCAGTTAAAACTCTACTAGTAGTTTTTTGAGGTTTTGTTATTTTGATTTTTTGAGACACAGGGTCTTGCTATGTATTTCAGTCTGGCCTTAAACTCACTGTGTAGTCCAGGTTGGCCTTGAACCTGCAATATTCCTCCTCCCTCAACCTCCTGGGTGCTGGAATCACAGGTGTGTACCATGGTACCTGACTCTTCTTGTACTTTTTGTGACTTGTGTTGTTTCTTTAGCACTGTTTCAACTAGAAGACATTCCTGGCTTTTAAGCTAGTAGGTGATTTTGTAGCTGGCTTATGCCCTAAGTGAAAAGCAAATTAAAGTAATCATAGTTTAGTGGACAGTATACTGCCTAATTATAGCCTGATAGGTCTTGTGGACAAATAGGCTCTGCAAAAGTTGGTATGCTTGTTTTCTAAGTATGCATTTCATCACTTTCCAAAGCAGAGATGTTTCAGTGGTGTATGGTAGTTTTCATTTTGTTTTCATCTCCTCCATTACAGGTTCATGTCAGGGCTGGTCTTTTTCATGGTACTGAGCTTCTGTGTAAAACCATCATAAGCTCAGAGATATCAGGGAAGAATGATCACATTTGGAATGAAACACTGGAATTTGATATTAATACTTGTGACTTGCCAAGAATGGCTCGGTTATGTTTTGCTGTTTATGCAGTTCTGGATAAAGTAAAAACAAAGAAATCAACCAAAACTATTAATCCCTCTAAATATCAGACCATCAGGAAAGCTGGAAAAGTGGTAATGTATACTAATTTCTAAAAATTGTTATATATCCTAATTTCTAAAAATTGTTATAAAAATAAATGGTTTTAAGACTGTTTTAAGTAGCTGAGTAATTTGTTTTGTAATGTTGGTCCCTAAGAATTGATTTCAAGAAGACTATTTCCATTTCTGTGTCTTATTCATGTTTTTAATGTAGGTATTCTTTTACAATGTAATACTTTATAGATACAGATAAAATGAATGAAAACATTTTAAAATAACTGACCCACAGTTTCTTTTTGCTTTTTTTGTTTGTTGTTTTGTTTTTGAGACAGGATCTCAGTTCAGGTTGACCTCTGACTCAGCAGCAACCCTCCTGCCTGAGCCTCCTGAATGCTGAGATTACAGACATGTACCACCTTGCTTGGCTGCAGTTTCTTATCTAAAATCCCAAGTGCCAGACTTGTTTGATAATTCAAAATTCTATGTATTTTTGAAAGAGCATAAATATATCTCACTCAACGTGTCTTGTGAATTCTAGGACACAAATGTATAATCAAACACATCAGCATTTGGTGTGAAATAATATACTAACTGTGGTGAATGAAGACTTTGACTACTTCCTGTCATCTTTGGTCATGTTTTGCAGTCACGTTAGTTATGAGCAAATCTTTTCCAGAGCTTCGTGGATTTTGAAATACTTGATAAAGGGTACCTATTGTCACATTTTAGTTTTTCATTTCATATTTTTTAGTCAAATGTTTTTCCTTTTTGTGAGTAATTTTTGGGTAGTGTAAATATATGACTTTTATATTTTAAAGCCTAGTTACTATATCTATACAGGTTTGTGTCTTTTGTTCCTTGGAAATGTGGCATTTCCTCTGGTTGTCATACTTTTATCTTCTAAAAAGTAGTAATGACTAAAAAAAATCATAAGGCAATTCTTATATAGAATTTTTTCTCACATTAGAATATTTAATAACTTTTCAAATATAATGTAGCCAAATTAATCTGTTAAAATATCTACATAAAAGTCCAAATAATTTGGTGGTTCCTTTTTAGAGATTCAAATAAAATTCTGTTTATTTAAATAGAGATATTGCCTCCTGAAAGCTTTTAAAACATACCTCCATAGTATGTCACATTTTATTGAAAAGTTAAAATTTCTTCTCATTTTCAAAGGCTACATAGCAAATATTCCATTGTATGAATATTTTGTTTTATTGTGATATATTGACCTGTAATGTTTCATTAACTATTATAAAAATGGTCAACATGTTTCCACATCCTGTTTTGATTTTCTTTTTTTAAATTTCCAGAACTAACTTTGAAATGGTGTCTTTTTCAACAGCATTATCCTGTAGCATGGGTAAATACCATGGTTTTTGACTTTAAAGGACAGTTGAGGTCTGGAGACATAATATTGCACAGCTGGTCTTCATTTCCTGGTAAGATTTATACTGTAATACTTCGTAAGTAGCCTTTGACATGTAGACTAGTTAATGCTTCTTTCTGATTCAGTATTCTTGTATTTTTAGTAAATAATTGATACTGTCTTTATTATTTATTCTAAAACATTTACATAGAATATTTTAATACATTCATAAAGCAGTTTATTTCTGAATATTTTTATTTCACAGATGTATTCTTGCTTTTAAACATTTTACTTTTATAGTATTTTTAAAAGTCATTCTAAGGAACAATCTCTTAAAAACAGTTTGTATTATTCATGGTAACAACAACATTCACTAAAAGGGAAGGGAAAAAAACCTTTAGAACATTAATTGGCTTTAGCTTAAATTTTGAAGTTATGTAGAGTACCTTCCACATGCTTGTATTTCTTGGATACTAACATAACTGCATCAAATGAGATAGATGGTTTTATTTTCCTTTTTTTAAACTGATGAGTAAAGAAAAGTTAAAGAGAAATAAGTTAGTAAATCTTACATAACTGTTTCACACCTAGAATTAGAATAAACGACTACTCTTTTCATTATTCCATACTGCTTTCCTAAACATTGAAACTTTTTTGTCGTAAACTTTGCATTTGTAATAGCGATTTTCTTCTTTTATTCTTCCCCTCTCATCATAGTTTATTTGGTAACATTTTGAGCTTATTTGGATTTTTAAATTATCTTGCTAGCAATAAACATTTTTAAATGCTCTTTTATTGAGTTATTCCTGGTGTATTATTTTTGAGTAATGTTATTTATTGACATGAACTCCTTACAACCATGCATGTTTATGTGTTTCATCTTCTTTTATTTCTCACCTCTATATAAATTTTCAGGAAGTTCCCTAACTATATTATTTTCCAAATATAGGAGAGATTTGTGTATTTGACACATTTAATTTTTTTTAAGAGCAAAAATACTGAGAGTAAGAAAGCTTCTGTCAGAGAGACAGACAGACAGACAGACAGACAAAATGAATCCCAAGTGATTGCCCTTGACACATTTCTTATAGAAAAACTATCTTTTCGTAAGATCATTTCAGCACTGTCCTGTCTTAAAACTCTTAATGCTAGACTTACACATGTTCTCCAGAATCACCAAACAACTCATTGGCAAACCTTAAACCTGACTTCAACTTTTAAGAAAATGTACAATTAAAGAAATGTATGATTTTAAAAAGTACAGTAAAAGCCATGCATGGTGCCACAAGCTTGTGATTCCAGCACTCTGAAGGGCTGAGGCAGGAAGATGGCAAGTTCAAGCCCAACCCGGACAGTTTACTGGCATACCAAGACCATGTCTCAAAAATTAAAAATAGGGGACATGGCTCATTGGTAGAATTCTTCCTAGCCCTCAGTTGGAGCCCCAGCATCACACACACAAAATAAATAAATAAAATAAAAATTAAAAAATAGAAGCCGGGCATAGTGGTGCACACCTGTAATTCCAGCACTCAGGAGGCCAAGGCTAGGAGTATTGCTGCAAGTTCAAGGCCAGCCTGGGCTGCATAGTGAGTTCAAGGTCACCCTGAACTACATAGTGAGAACCTATTTCAAAAACAGAAACAAAAGAAATTAGTTACCCCCCATTACCACAAAATAAAAGACAATGTATGATAAAAATACTAAGCAGATACACTTAACCTTGCATGTGTCTGCTGTAAAACTGTCATGTTTACCTCAGGCGCAAATAAGACATAAAACCCAAAGCAATCTATTATCTAGGGTCCCTAGTTTACCATTACAAAGTATATAATTGCATTTATTGGTTTTCTTTTGTATCTTTCCAGAATTCTTTATGTATCTTTCCAGAATTCTTCATGTATACTAGAAACTATAAATAGTTTTCTATTGTTTTCTCTATTCTTACACAAAACAGCGTTTTCTGATGGTGTTTTGTGTCTTAATTTTTTATATTATGTTTCTGCATAAATAACTTTTTATTGGAGACTCACTATGTGGTCTAGTCTGGCATTGAACTCACTATGTACCTTAAGGCTGGCTTTGAACCAGTGGCAGTCTTTTTTTTTTTTTTTTTTTTTTTTTTGGTACCAGGGATCGAACTCAGGACCTCATGCTTTACCAAGTGATTGCGCCATTGAGCTAAATCCCTGGCCCCAGTGGCAATCATCTTGCTTCAGCCTCCCAAGTGCTTTGACTATAGGGCCATGCACAGCTCAAGAATTGCTTTTTTTTTTTTTTTTTTTTTTTAAGTGAGGTTATTTTTGATAATTCAGATAACACCATGATAAATAACTTTGTTTATGTGCATGTATATGTCTAAGTCAAATCCCCAGAAATGGGTTTATTGAGTCAGAGAATAATTACATTGGTAATTTTTATAATTATGTATTGCTCTCTAACAAAAATTATATGAAATTTGTGGTATACCCAGGAGTGTCTTCTTATGACCTGTTTTTCCATAACTACATCTCTGTTTGAGGCCACTCCAAAAATGTTAATTTGACTTATGATAGGTTGTATTTGATAGGCCAAATAAGAGTAATTCTGCTGGTAAGTATAGGCTTTTCACTTACTGAGAAATGAGCTCTGAAAGTATATAAATAATTAGAGGGCCTTCCACAGAGGTAAAAACTGAATCTGTAAGATAAGGGAAAAAAATTTGGACAAGCAAAGGCTCAAGGATCTGAATTTGTGAAGGTTTTACAAAACCTTTATGGACAGTATGGGTAGTAATTCTGAGTATATGTATTTTATGGATATTAGGTGTAGGCAGAATAAACCTTAAATTTTTTTTTCTTTAGAATGTATAGAGAGTACAATAGTTCTAAAATCAAAATAAGAAAAGATATACTACTTTAGAGAGTGGAGGCCTTAGATTGCACTCCTAACTCCATCTTGAGTTTTCCTGTCTGTGAAATTAGAAGATTATAAGTTTCAGTGTTTTCTGATTACATTGCATTTCTAAGAGTCTGCACAAATTTGTGAATGAATGATATTTAGAGTGGTAGAAACAAAGGACAAGTTGGCTAAATAAAAGTGGTTGAAGAAGGAAAAGGAATATGATTTGATAGATGTATTATAGAGACTACCAGCTGAAGTATTTATGAGCCAGCCGTGGTGGTACATGCCTGTAATCTCAGCACTCATTAGGTTGAGGCAGGAGAATTGCTGTGAGTTTGAGGCCAACATGGGCTACACAGTGGGGACAAGGCCAGCCTGAACTACATAGCAACACCCTATCTCAGGGAGAGAAAAAAAGTAAGGATGGAAAGATGAAAAAGTAAGTCAGATATTGCAAGGTAATTAACTAGTAGCAGCAAAGATGAATGTCATTGAGGACTCTCAGATTATCAGTCTGTGTACTTTGGTGACCATGAAAACAAGATTACATGTGATTACAAAGTCTGCGTACAGGTGTAATAGTTGCCATGGGCCTCCTCATTTTGATGAATGGCAGTTCCACTTAACTTTACTCAGACCTGAGAAGTCTCAGATTTGATGAGGTAAAGTAGACGTAATGTTTGTTAACTTTTTTGTTTTAAAAAAAGAATGCAGAGTCACACTGAAATTTTATTGCAACCATGAACAGAAAACTAGATCGTTATTGGTAGCGTTGTCTGCTGAAGTTGTGTAGATGATATATTTAAGTCATTTTCATGTGAAGAAATCCATTACAGTTTTTTTCTTCGTTTTAAAAACATTTCTTAAGAATCAAAGTTATTTGCATATTTTAGATGAACTTGAAGAAATGTTGAATCCAATGGGAACTGTTCAAACAAATCCATATATTGAAAATGCAACAGCTTTGCATATTAAATTTCCAGAGAATAAAAAGCAACCTTGTTATTACCCTCCCTTTGATAAGGTAAGCTAATTATTTAAAAAGCCACTGTACATGGAATAATTGAATTATTATGTACTAGTTTTTTATGTACATAGTTTGAATTCCATGTGTCTGTTTCACTTTGTAAACTGTGTATCCTTGACGGTTTGGTTCAGTGGGAAGGTCGTAGAGCACAGAGCCTTCAAGCTCTAGTAGTTCTGACTGTCACTTAGCAGGGTGAGACGTGCACATCACTGGTGTGCAGGTTCCTCATTTAAAATGTGAGGAAATTCTAATCGTTCTGAGTTTTTTTCAGTGTAAAAAAGGTTATAAATTATTTGTAAATGAACATTTAAGTTATTTAGTGAAACATGCCGCCCAGGTTGTTGGTTCAGAGATAAAGATGTAATCACTGCTGCATTAGTTTATATTTCTAGAACACGTTTTTTATGTTGATAGTACTGTTAGTAGGACTTTTTAAGGAAGTATTTTTGTAGACTATATTAAGGACTCACATTTTAAAGTGCGTTTCCTTAGTATATAAACTGCATGTCTTGGGGATAAGAATCTGGTGGTTAAAAAGTAGGGCTGTGGTAATTTATAGGCTTACAGAACTAAATTGTCATATTTTTATATTCAAGTTTGGCATTCTTATATTAGGTACTAATTTGTATGTAAAAATCTTTGAAACAATTCTCAAAAGAAACAAAAAGTAAGAAGCTTTTAAATCAAATTTAGAACAAATTACCTTTAAAGATCAAGGCCAAAGTGTGGTGGTGCATGCTTGTGATTTCAGGATGCAGAAGGCAGAGCAGGAGGACTGCTATGGGTTTGAGACCAGACTGAGCTATATTGTTGGTTCAAGGCTAGCTTGTCCTATGTAGGATATTGTAAGAGCCTATCTCAACAAAACAAAACTACAAACAAAATTGAGGATTGATACTGATATTATACTAAATATTTTAATTAATTCACCTACGGACTTAATTGTATCTTAATGTTTAGCACTACCAGAGCTGTGTAGGTGTATGTGTGTGTATGGGGGGGGGGGTGTTGCTGGGGTCACACCCAAAGCCTTGCCCATGCTATGCACCCAGTCGATTGTAATCCTAGAGATTTTAAACAGTACGATACATATATAATCTGTGTAACTCAGTGTTCCTTCATCTTTACTTTAATTGAATTTTACCATCTATGAAGTAACTTTTCAAGTTCTTTAGAGAAGTTTTCTAACTCATAATTTATAATTAAGTTTTGTGCTTTTTTAAATAATAAAAGTTCCAAGTATGGCAAGAACCATGTATACTCTAATACACATTGAATAGAAAATGCTACATTTTGACTTTTCTGTTATATTTTTGTGATGGTTCTTTTAGAGAGAAATTTATCTAAGTCACAGCTTCTTGTGCTAATTTTATATAATGAGTATTAATATGTACAGTTATGGTATGTGTTCAGTGATCAGTATTGTTTACATTGGATACGATGAAGTGCTTTTTAGAAAATTTTAAGAAATGCAGCATCTTATGCAAGTATAAGTGGTTCTAATCTAGTGTTTTAAGAGAAGTTTTAAAAAAAGGTTTTTTTGTTTTTTGAGATACAGTTTCAGTATGTATTCCAGACTGACTTTGAAAAACTGTAGCCCAGCCTGGCCTCAAACTTGTAGCTATCCTCCTGTGTCAGCCTCCCATATCCTGAGATTATAGGCATATACCATCATGCTCATTTGTCAACAACATTTCTTTAAAAATCTATTATTTTACTGTTGCTGCAGTCATTCATATCTGGTCAATAAACTTTCTGATTGCCTTTGTAGTCTTATGGAAATTCAGGCTTGAAAATCAGTTGAAAATAGATGTTAGTCTTCATATATGCATGTATTGAGTTTCCTTTGAATACAGATATAATACCAAAAATTCCCATAAGTCCTATTCTTTTTGTTTAACTTAATGATTGTTGCTATAATTACCTGCATATATTTTCTGTTTTGTTTTTGTTTTTACTGGTCCCGTGGATTGAACCCAAAGCTTTGCATATTGCAAGGCAAGTATTCTACAACTGAGCCACTTCTCTATCCCTATTTATTTACTTATTTATTTTGTTGTTGTTGAAATAGGTTCTCACTTATCTTAACAAAAGGTTACCCAGGCCAATTTTAAAATGGCAGTTTCCCTATCTCAGATTTCTAGTAGCTGGGATTGCAGCCACGTGCCACTATGCCAACCTTGTAGTTTTTGTTTGTTTGTTTTAGTCTAGGTCTCATTATGTAGTTTAAGTTGATCTTGAACTAGTTATATAGCCCAGACTTGCCTCAAAGTTACAGCGATCTTCCCTCCTTAGATTCTCATGTTCTGGGATTACATGCCTGTACTCTGCCCAGCTTGTTTACCTGTATGTATTTTTTTAAAAATTTAACATACGTATACAAGCCACTATTTTTTGACAGGCAATCCTGGTGCTCCATAGGAGTTGCAGCCTTTTATGTAATATCATTGTTTACTTTTTGTCAAAGATTTGGAGCACTAGGGAAGTACTTTATTGCTTTTAAAATTCATGTTTTCATTATACAGCATAGAAATGCCAGACCATATATAGTTTCTTGTAGCCTTAAATACAAGCATAGTTATTTATACTTAAAATTCTACAAATAAGAGCCAAAATTTAACTGTAAATTTTTTTAAACAGATTATTGAAAAGGCAGCTGAAATTGCAAGCAGTGACAGTGCTAATGTATCAGTAAGTATTAAGATGTTTAAATGCCTTTGCTTGTACTAAAGTTGTGTGTACTATTGGGTGCTTTCATTTCACCTATGGTAAGGAAGACTGTGACTCATAGGCAAGAATAGTCTGTGACTGAGGGTAAGTATGCACATACTACTGTTTTGTCAGGTGACATCTCAGTTAATAGTGCTGAGTTGCTGATCCCCTTTCTGATACAAATGTAGGTTCAGCAGTCTGTGGTGCTGTTGGCACCCCAGTACCCTTTAGATTTACAATACATTCTTAGTGAATATTATTTAGTTGAATGAGGAAGTTGTATTTCTTTTGTGTATGAAATAGGTATAATAAGGACAAGCATCACATTAGATGTCTTTCACTTTGGAGCTCTGCCATGTTTAACATGTAGTTTCCATTCCATGATTTAATATCATTACCCCAGCTTCCTACTTTGGTATATTACAGCCAGTGGAAACACAAAACAAGACTAGAGGTGATATGCAAATCTTTGTAAGGAGACACCATTAGTAGATTTGCTTTCTTCTATTTCTCCTTAGCCAAGTCTTAGTCACATAACTATAGTAAAATACAGGGGAGACCAGGAAATCCAGTCTTTAACTGCGTGTGCTTGATTAAGAATAGGAAATCTACTACCATGGAAAAATGTAAAAGAAAATGGGTATTTTTATTCTACTTTTTATTTCTAGCTTAAGACTATTTAATTCAGATCTAGTATTCTCTTCTTTTGTCATCAGGTTACAACTTTTACGTGTCTTTGGCAAAGCTGTTGAACCTATAAAATATTAATGACATAGACGTTAGAAAACAAAAATAAAGGCAATGTGTGTATTTTTCTCATTTTCATATTATAAAAGCACTATTTAATTGTGGCTGTTTGGGAAAATACCTGGAGAAATCTCTGGTCTAGGCTCTTTTCTGCTTTGCAGTGAGAACTCTCAGAATCTTAGTCTAAGTCATCACCACTGCTTCCATACTAAGGGTTGACTGAGGAGCTCAAAGGACAACCTGGGCTACATAGTGAGCTCAAGGTCAATTGAACTTATGAAGTGAGGGCTGGGAATTTAGATCAGTGGCATCAGCGCCTGCCTGGTAGGCATGAGGTTATGAGTTCATTCCCTGGCATTACATATGAGACCGTGCTTCAAAAACAAACAAAAAGAAAATACATATTTTGATCTAATAATTTTACCTCTAGAAATCTATCCTACAAAGTACATGTATAAAGAAGTATACAAGTAAACTAGTCATTGCCACATAGTTTTAATGGAGAAAAATTAGAACTAAGCAAAACATCGATCAGAGATATCTTACGTTATAACAACTAATAGTAAGAAAGCATTTTAAAAGTGACATAGATCTGTCTACTTAAGCGAACATGACAAGATCCCCAAATGCATTAAATAAAAACTTCCTGAAGAATTATATACATAATGATGTCATTTTTAAAAAGAGGGACAGGATATTGGTATTTATATGTAAGTTTAGTATTGGTCATTACAAACTGTTTAGCTCTGGGGAAAAAAGAATGTAGATATTGTACAAAGGCTTTCATTTTTAGCTTTACTGTTTATTAATTATATTTTGTGCTTAATTTTTTAAAATAGTATACCAAATCTGGACAAATTTACTGTATCCGCAGTATCTGGGGAGCATTTTGATTTAGGTAAGGATATTGCAGAAACAGTGAATATTAATTCATACCTCTGGAGTTCAAGGAGCAATACAGTTTAACAGTTAACAAATAGAGACATTAGAATCAATACATCCCTATATATTTGTTGCCTCCTAAACATAAACTGTATTTTTTGTAATTTTTAAAGAGGGAAAAAATTTCATAACAAGAGAATTAACTTTTTTTTTAATTTTTAAAAGGCAAAAATTTCATAACAAAGTAATATGAAGGTAACAATGGACTTAAACTATAATTATCTGGTTTATAATTATCTGACAAGTTGGTAAGTGTATACTTACAATACAGTTGTTTTGTTTCATTAAATAAATCTACTTTTAAAATCTTTAGTGATACCCTCACAATGAGCTATCTATATTCCCAGCTCTCTTTCAGTTTTTCATTTTGCATCAAGGTCTCACTAAGTAGCCAGATTACCTGGGCTGGATTCCAACTTGTGATCCTCCTGTATCAGCCATAGTGCTTGGATTATACATACATGTATCATCTCACCCAGTTTTACCCCCTTCTTCTCTGTCTCTTTTTGTCTCTGTCTCTGCCTCTCTTTCTCTCTTCAGCAATTTTAAAAACTATTAGATTGTTTCTTCTTCACTGTCATGTTTGTTCTCCTTGAAGAAATAGCTTTAGTTTTCTAATAGGGTCTTTGGCAGCTTCTATTGCTTCGTTTTTCTTAACTGCAGTGATTTTTATATTAGCACTTGTTATATTTGACACTCCCGCATGCCTTCGTTTTCACTATAGTGTGTCTCCAATAACTCTTTAAGCCTTTAAGTCTTTTACAGGTAGAGTCCATACATCCTGGGGCTTAGTTTCTGTGCTCATTCTGGAGCTGATCCTATCACCGTCCTGGCTCAGCACAAGCATAGGAAGGGGCATACTTGACCATGGCAACTGCTCTGCCTGCAGCTCCCTTAGTGAGCCACCTGTGTTCTCACTTCTTGAACCCTTAATTCTGAATTGGAGCTCACACAGATTTGTATGCATAACATTCTCACTGCTACATGAGTCTTAGGTCTGATCTGTAGTCAGGGAGAAAATACCTTGTGTGTATTTTCTCACTCCAAGATTCGTATGTTAAGCACTCTTGCTTCCTAGGGCTATTATAGATTAGTGTTTTAAAAAACATAGGCTTTTGGATGAGAAAAATGAAGACAGTTGTGCTTTCCTGTGTCAAGAGCAGGTTGACTTCCTTAATAACGAATGTGTACATATACGTGTGGTACTGGAGATTGAACCCATGGCCTTTATACTAAGCTCTTTGAGACATCCTGAGATTAATACAAATTACCATTGGCCTGTATAATTACAAGAGGTAATTACAGTGGTGGTCGTTGGCTTCCAGACATTTATTTGTGCAATGAACTGCTGCATGGTCGTTGAGATTGCTACGCATGAATTTTTAAATTTTTTTCCACGGGCTGGCAGTGTAGTGATTTTTCTGTGATATATTACATCCTCTAGGTCCCTCATACAAGAGTAACACCATCTGTTTCAAAAATACACTACACACACACTTACTTATTTACAAACACAGTCTCACTAAGTGCCCAAATTTGTGACTCATCTCTGTTTAGCTTCACAGAGTGCTGGAATTACATGCATTCTTCATCCTTCTTCCTTTTTGTGCTTCCTGTTCTTCATCTTTCTCTGTTTTGTTTTCTTTCATGTCTTCCTCCACTTTCCTCTTCCTCTTTCTTCTCCTCTTCTCCTTCTTCCTCTCTCATCTCCTCACTGTGTTAAACAGGTTCTTTCAAACTCGTGAGCTAACGTGGTCTTTCTGCCTTATCTTCCCTATCTATTTTACTTTAGTGTAATCCTATAGAGATTAGGAAGGAAATTGTGATAATTGTAATTTTTTCAGGTTTGATTTTAGCCAACACACAGTTTTGATTTTGGGATGGTTTGGTCTTGTGGTCATGAACTGCATTTACCTCTTTCCCCAGTAACACAAAGAGTTCTCAATCTAAAGAGAGCTTAAGCTTTTGAGCCAGGAGGGTACCTAGTGTTTTAACCTTATGTGTTTGGGTCATCGTAGGATTGTTTGTTTATAATAATTAAAAATTAAAGGACTTCAGTGCAAACAGTAAAGGACTTTTTTAGGCCCAAAGCACCACTGCCACCTGGTGTTTAAACATGGATTTTATGTTTAAAAAATATGTTTTCCAGTTTTAGAACTGTTTTAAGAATGAACAGAATAGGAGGCTGGAGATTTAGCTCAGCGGCATAAGCACCTGCCTTGCAAGCAGGCAGTCCTGAGTTCGATCCCCGGTACCGATAAAAATGAAAAAGACAAAAAAGAAAAAAAAAAGAATGAACAGAATAAAAGATAGATGGTAGGAAGCAGGGAGATAGATCTTTCTCAAATAGGAAGAGGATCGAGAGATAGAGGGTGGGAAAGGGGATTTGGGATGTGTTATGTACATGGATCAACTCCACACAAGAAATGGAAGCATTGTATACTGCAAACATGTACTAATAAAAAAAAAGTTAAAAGCTCTTTTTGTTCATCCATCTTAGAAATTAAATACTGAGAAGTGAAAACTTTTAAATAGGATACCTCATTAATATTCTTATAATATTCTTAGGGATTTGTATTTTTGTATGTCACATGGTAAAGCTTTTAATTATATATGAATCTATTACATATAAATTTGCTGAATGTTTGCACCATTAAATTCTATAATGAGTATCTTATTTTCTTAGAGTCGAGGTGGAAAAAAGTTTCTTCCTGTACTGAAAGAAATCTTGGACAGGGATCCTTTGTCTCAGCTGTGTGAAAATGAAATGGATCTTATTTGGACTTTGCGACAAGACTGCAGAGAGAATTTCCCACAGTCACTGCCAAAATTACTTCTGTCAATCAAGTGGAATAAACTTGAAGATGTTGCTCAGGTAACAAAAGATCATTTCTGTAAAGATCATTTCCTTTGGGTACATATGTTATTTAGTTAATTTTTATGTAAAGTGTCTTGCTTGTAGGTATATTTCATATATTGGACAATTTTCTCCAGGAAAAGTTTTGAGGATTTAAATTCTTCCTCTGTATAATGGATAAGGGAGGTTTAAAAATTCTATTTACTGAGTAGATTTGCCTTATCTTTCACTAAAGATAATTTTTTTTTGGTACTGGGGATCGAACTCACGACTGCGCACTTGCAAGACAGATGCTTATGCCACTGAGCTAAATCCCCAGCCCAAATTTTCTTTTTTTTTCTTTCTTGGTGCTGGGGGATCAAACTCATGACCACGTGCTTACAAAGCAGACGCAGGCGCTTTTACCACTAAACTAAATCCCTGGTCCTTCACTAAAGATAATTGACATGCTCGTTTTAGGATAGACATTTGTATAAGAGATAAAAGTATTTTTCACTGATCTTTATTTTATTAATGGTTTTAATAAGCTCTTATTGTTAGATTTGGTTTGGTTAATTAGTAAACAAACACGTGTAATGTAAAGTAATATGAAGACATGTTAGAGATAAGATCTTGGGGTAAGAGATAATTGTTAAGTCTTTTAAATCAACCATTTGCTGGGTTCTGAGATGGTTCAGGCTGACCTTGAACTTGTAGAATCCTCTTTCCTCAGCCTCCTGAATGCTGAGATTGCTATATAATTTAGGTTTAAATAACTATATTTAATTTTAATTATAAATAATATCTTACCAAAAATAATTACGTGTACTTTCGAATGGTAGGGTTGTTTTTACTCATGACATATCTGAATGTCTAGTATTGTTAGAATGTTATATAAGCTTTTCAGGATCGTTTGTGGAGTCCAAAAGTTAACTGGGAATGCTAAGAACTTTTTCCTGTTGTTTCAGTCCTTTAGGAAATAGTGCCTCTGTAACTCATTAGTCTATAATAAAGATTTGGTATATTGTTAGTATCTAAAGAAGAAAGTAGGGGGTTTCTCATTAGTCAGAAAAACTGGTAATAAGTATCTATATCTTTTCTAAAAATTTAAGTTAAATTGGTTTTTGTTTGGTTTGTTTGCTTGCTTGTGGTATTGAGGGTTGAACTTAGGGCCTTGTGCATGCTCAGCAAGCACTCTGCCACTGAGCTGCATCCCCAGCTCTGTATTTTAAAATCAAAGCTCTGTATTTGATAAAATCAAAAATTACACACACCTATGGGGTATTGTGTGATGTCCGTGTATAGTACTACTGTACTGTGTCCATGTTGTATGATGTTTAAATCAGGGCAAATATCTTTTTCCTTTCACAGTCATTGTTTATGGTGAGAACACTACAAGTCTTTCAAGGTTTTGAAATATATGATGTATTATCATTACCTATAAGTCTCACTGTTGTGCAGTAGCACACCAGAACTTACTTCTGTCTAACTATAACTTAGTAGCTATTGACCAGCTTTTTCCTGTCCCTGCCATCTTATTTCCTGTCTTCAGCTTCTGGTAGCCACCATTCTACTCTCAACCTATTCCACACATGCATGGAATCTTACAGCACTTGTCTTTCTGTTGCATGGCTGACTTAACATAAAAGTCTCCTGTAGATATGTGAGTTTACTTCTAGGCTCTCTGTCCCATTGATCTGTGTCTAGTACTATGCTGTTTCATGTCTCTGAGCCAGTATCTCTCAAACTTTTTAGTCCATGTTTTCCCTAATTTAGTTTTGTACCATGAGATTTTGATACCATAGCAATATTGTATGTCTGCTTCTTTACTATATGTTTATCTGTAATTTGTACACAGAAAAGAACAAGTATAAAGCTTACTCTTTCTATTCAATAAGGGGCTAAGAATAGATGAAAATTTAAAGTTAAAATTTTAAAACATTTCACTGTATTTGTGGAAAATGAAATATATATATATATATGTATATAAATATATGAGAGAAAGGGATTCTGTTTTGTTTTTTTGAGACAGTATCTCCCTAGTAGTTTAGGCTGGCCTTGAACTCATGGCAGTTTTCCTGCGTCAGCCTCCTAAGTGCTGGGATTGTAGGTCTGGGTCACCACACAGGCTCTAATTAATAATTTATGTAAATATATGTCAATAGTAGTGTTCAGGTTTTTAAAAATCATTCAAAGTATTGTTTTCTCACAAATAACAGTTGAAAAATTAATTTTGTAAAAATTATCTTTAGTGGACTTAATTTTTACCTTTATTTAATATGAGAAAAAAATTTTTAATTTAGCTGCTAGAACTTAAATTAGATATTATGAACTTGTTAGAGAATATCTTAATATAATTAATGATGAGCTGATCAGCTTATAGAATTAAATAAAGTATTTTGTGTTTTTATTTAATTTTTACTGCCCACTAACAGAAAACAAAGCATAGACAAACATCTACCAGACAGACAAAAAGGATTTACAGGGGCTGTCTCTCACAATGTGACTTAAAGATCAAGCATTTTGTGGATATAAAGTCCTCTAATCATCAGAGTCTAGTTGCTATAGTTTTGAGGTGTTGATCTTGGATACATTTTGTATATCATCCATGATACTGATACCAGAGGTATTTAGTGTGACACCTATGAAAATCCAGTGACAGAAATGAAACACTAAGGAATAAGATTTTTCAGATAGGGTTGAGCTCTGGGAGGTCCGCAAATCAGTTTCCCTCTTTCCCCATAACCAGTTTTCTTCCAGTTATATGCTAGAAGAGCACATGATACAAACATCAAAACCACATGGAAGAAGGGACCTTCTATCAGAAACAACCCAAAGAGTTTCACAGTGCTCTAATGGCAGGCAGTTAAGAGTCCTCTCTAGGATATTTGGGTTCCTCAGAACAGGGGATTTCCAAAGATGTGGCTATATTGTACTGATCCTTTTCCACTTAGAATTATAGCGCATGCCCAGCCAAGGATTCTCTGCTACCCTGTGCCCACATCACTTCTAGTTACCATCTTTGAATAGGAGATTGGTTGTATAAAAAATAAACCAAGCACTATTTATTTCTTGTGGGTTACTTATTGTGAGGAATTGAAACATATTATGAACAATAAAAAGTTCAGTAAAGTGATATTCTTAAAAAATTAGCATGGTGGCACATGCTTGTAATTCCAGTACGGGGAAGGCTGATGCAAGGTTGCATGTTCAAAACCAACCTCTATTACAAAGTGAGCTCTAGGCAAGCCTGAACTGCACAGTGTGACCCTGTCTCAAAAAGACAATCAATAAAATAAAATAAAAAGCAACCACAAGTAAACTTGTCTTTAGCTTTATGTTACTAGTGAACTTCTTAAATATTAATTGCTGCTTATTAGCTTGACCTTGCAGCTTATATTTATTCTTTTAATTTACCCTTAAGTATTTCTTGATCATTTTTAAGAATGATTATGATACTGTATGTAATGACTAATAATTCTAGAATCCACATACTCAGTGTCTTACTCTATGTCATAAAAGTATGTAATAGCTGGTTTTACTTGTCTACAGAATAGTCCAGCAACAAAGGTAAATTATCTGTTAGTCCGTATTAACCAGAATGAAATTTTTAGGAATCAATTATTGAAAGTATGTTTTGCCTTTCTTTGAGCCCATATCTATACTTCTTTCTACGAAGGAAAAATAAATTCCTTTTGTCCTCCATCATTCCTGAACCAGTTTCAATTTTCAAACAGCTTCAAGCACTGCTTCAGATTTGGCCTAAACTGTCCCCGAGGGAAGCCCTGGAGCTTCTTGACTTCAACTATCCAGACCAGTACGTGCGGGAATACGCTGTAGGCTGCCTACGTCAGATGAGGTATCTACTGCAGGTGGCTTTCTTTGGGGCGAGGAATAACTTGGGGATGAGTAGGGAAGGAGTTGTTCATTTGAATGTGTCATAAGAAAGAAAAGGTCAAAGGAAGCTGTGTGAGCTTGGTGGCCAGGACTTTTCACTGGATACTGGTCACATTCTTCCCCTCCATCTAACATGAACCACATTTCTGGATTCCCCTAAGGAACCTGGGTGTGCAGCCATACCATTGGTACAGTTTAGGTGCAGTCAGCCTTTTTTATCAATTAGGGTAGTAGAAACCCTTTTGAAATCTTAGCTCCCCAAAACCAAACACAGGCCAGCCCTGTAAACAGACTTTTTGAACAGTAGCAGCTAACACTGCTGTGTTAACTCTTTTTCACATGTAGTCTGTTTCTCAAATTAAGAAGTATTAATATTTTGTCATGGTAATTTTTAAAAAATACATATTTAGGCAAAGCATTAAAGTTGAAGTCCTCATAGTAGTCTTGATTACTACTTCTCTTCCTAGAAGCAATGAGATGGGGTCTTTCTATATTTCCCAGGCTGACGGTGAAACTCCTGGGCTCAAACAATTTTCATGTCGCAGCCTCTTGGGTAGCTGGTGCTTCGGTACGTGACACTGTGCCTGGCACATGTGCTTAGAGGTATTCAGATTTAGCTATATTCTAGTTAAAATGAAAAGATTACATATTGTGTAGTTATTGTAAAACAAAAGTCTCAGAATGGTATGAATGCTGTGATCCCTTTCTGTTCTTTTTAAGTGATATCCAAAATAAATTACCCTAGTGGTTATTTTTGAGCAATAAAATTAGATGTGTGAGAAAAAGCTTTCTTCCACTTATATGTTTAATTTTTGTTTTTCTGCTGTTTACAGCTTTTATAATAGGTGTAAATTTTACAATAAAACTAATTAAGATTCTGGTATAGGAAGTTAAAATTAAAAAATAAAGCTCCCATTCTAAGTTTGCACTGGAGACCTGATGGGGAGAAGCTACCTGGTACCCCTTGAACCAAGCCAAGTATTTTTCTTTAATGCACTGATCCCCATGTTCCTCACATAGCTAATTCTGGTATATTTCCTCTGTTAAGTTTTATTGCTTTGAATTTTGTTTTTTCTATTTAATATTCTGGGTTTAAGTCTCAATTGTGCTTTGGCCTAGTGCCTTACTCATTTGTTGTCCAAGACTGTAGACAGCAAGCAGAGGATTCATATGTTTATTGCTGCAAGAGTTCTCTCTGACAGGTGTGTGTTTATAGTGAATGATTTGGGAATAGGACACAAAATAGAGAACCACTAACCTGAATTAATTCAGCCCAATTAGTCACAGTATTCTCATAGTAATTCAGTGAATCAGTATAATGCCCACTTACAAAAGTCTTATCATCCAGACTTTTCAAAGGTGATTTTTAATTATTCAATGATGTGGAAGAAGGAATTACTTAATCCTAACAATTGCAAAGGAAGATACATTGCTGATTTACAGTACTGGTGAAATTCTTGTTTTAAAAATGATTGCTTGACTAAAGACTTAAGAGCATAATCAGAAGTGTTAAGGCAGCCAAGTATTGGTAACTCTTAACTGATTATAAATATAACTATCAATTGTAATAGTCTAATTCATTTGAAAAAAGTGTCCTGGGTACCTATCCTTTCATTTCCTCTACTCCTCGTTGACCCATCTGTAATCTCAGGTTCTGTTGTGATGTTGTTACATTGGCATGGTGAGTATCAGCATGTAACAAATGTGGCCTCCAGGATTCATGTGTTTCAGTAAATTACCATTTAATAGTTTTGTAGGGAGGGATTTTATTTTCCTGGCACTAGTAATTGAGTTACTCTGTCTTTTGTTTCTTTCAGTGATGAAGAACTCTCACAATATCTTTTACAACTGGTCCAAGTTTTAAAATACGAACCTTTTCTTGATTGTGCACTTTCTAGATTTCTGTTAGAAAGAGCGCTCGCTAATCGGAGGATAGGGCAGTTTCTGTTTTGGCATCTCAGGTAAGTTTGCTTTGTTTGTTACTATACATGTACTATTTATAGTAAATATTATCCAGTGCAGTGTAAGACAGTGTAATAGTTAGCTGCTTTAGTTGTTTCCAAGCTATCTGTATAATTTATTTGGTTTTGGTTGTCTTCCATTTATTGATACCCAAACCATTGATTTTCATGATTTGGTAAAGCAGTTCAGGTAAAGTGTTATTCCATGCCTGCTTGATTTTTTTTTTTTTTAACTGAAACTAATACTTCGTATATATTTTCTAATAAAAGGTAATTACTATTTTAACACAGCTGAGCTAAATGTAGACTTGTCCCTCAGATGGCTGTGGATGGTATTAATAGTAAGGCTGCTCTTGCTGAGGAAGGTAAAGTGGTTTACTGTAAAATTCTTTTTCAGTTTTCTTTATCAACTAGATCATTTTTGGAGCATAAACCTTATTTTACTAGGTTCATACAAGAGTAAAATCAGAATGAGAACTAAGTTACTCTTTTGTTTTCTAGGAATATTGTAGATTCCTCATTTTTGACTTTGGTCTGGGACATCTTTTTTAACCTGAATTTTAGTCTGTTGAAACCTACATTGATCAAAAACAAAAACAAAAGCCACCCCTCCCTCCCCCCTCCTCCCCTCCCTTCCTCCCTTTCTCCCTTCCTTTCTTCCAAACTAAAACTTCTTAGAGGAATTAATATGACTTCTGTATTGTTATGCTTTTAATTTTAGGTTTTTCATTTCTGGATTTGGGTTTTGTTATTGCTAGATTTTTCTTCTCTTCTCTTCTCTTATTTGTTTGGTTGCTTGTTTTTCTGTTTTTGCAGATTGAACCCAGGGCCTTAAGCATGCTAAGCAGGTGCTCTATCACTGAGCTACACCCTAACCCCTTGATATTTTCATGAGATAGGGGCTCACCAAGCTGCCTAGGTTGTGCTCCACATTGTAATCTCTTGAATCAGATTCCTGAGTAGCTGGGATGTCCCCACCATTAATTTTAAGTACACACCACCCTGCCCAGCTGTTTTTTTCCTCAATTGTAGCTTGTCTTCTTTTCTCATCCCATTCAATCTTATTTTTAACCTCCTCAGGAACAACACAATAATGCATTCTTTTTTGCATTTTTTTCCCCAAATATGTATACTGTTGTATGTATACTATTGTTAAGTAAGGAAGAAATTGAATAGAAGCCAACTGAGGCATTTGTCACCTGCACAATGCCAGTCAAATTTCATAAATTTCTGTTTCAGCTTAGCTGTCTTTATAAACTAGTAAAATTACTTTTGTGCTCCAAAAAGAAAATCAGGTAAGAAATAAAAATTTCAGATTTTTTGGAATAAAGAAGTTGCAATGTTTTGAAGTTAAATTGGAAAGTTGGTCATCTCACTAAAAATCATGCGTAAGAAGATGGGATTCGATCTTTTGTTTGACATAGTAAGGTTATTTTCAGTAGAATAAGGGAGTCAGTGTTTTGTTTGGTGATCTGAAATGCTGATAAACCGTTACTACCTCCCGCAGGTCAGAAATGCATGTTCCCGCAGTCTCGGTGCAATTTGGCGTCATCCTCGAAGCCTACTGTCGAGGAAGTGTAGGCCACATGAAGGTGCTTTCCAAGCAGGTATTCAGCTTCTGGGCAATTTGGCAACAAAGGTGTTTTGATCCATTTTATCAAATGCAATTTTTCCCATCCCATAAGTCATAGAGATTTAGTCACTTAATCAATACATTCTTCTATGAAAATTTAAGTCAGCATACAATTTCAGCTGGGTGTGGTGGTGCATGCCCCTAATCCCAGACTTGGGAGGCTGATGCAGGAAGATTACCACAAATTTGAGGCTAGCCTGGGCTTCATAGTGAGTTCAACATCAGCCTGAACTACAGAGTAGGACTGTGTCTCAAAAAGTCAGAACTCAAAAAAAGATAAGTTTTAACGAACTTAGCTGAAAAAAATATTAACCAAACACTATACCAAACATAGTTAACCAGGGCTCTTAGATTGTCTATGTCACCAGCATATCATAAATTTTAGAAGAGTAGCCCTGTTAGATGTGCTTCATGACGGATTTGATGCTGCTGTTAACAGTGGTTGTGAAATCCTTAGACCCTGGTTCTTTAGATTCATATCCCTAAACCTTCTCGTTATCATAGTATTTATGATTCACATATTTTGCCACATCTTTTAGACAGATATTTTTTAACTTTACTTAAAATTAGAATGTATCTGTTATGTGTACTGACCACATTCATCATAAGAAGTTTGTACTTACACATAATATATCTTTTTTTTTTTTTTAATTTAAGGAGAAAAGAAAAAAAAAGCAGAGAAAGGGTACAAGTTATACAGATTTACAGAAGAAAAAAATGTGCAGTAGGAAATCACTAGTTAATGGATTACATATTGCCATCTTAGAAATAATTGTTCAAGTCACAAAATTAAAGCTTGTAGAGTGGACATTCCAACAATGATACTGCAAACAGTTCTGTTCAATGATCCAATAAAACTCTGTGATATCATTTTCTATCTTATACACTTAAATATACATGCAGTTATATAGTTTAGAGCACTTTCTTTTCCTCTCTTTTGTACAATGACTATTACACATTTTGGGTTTCATTGCTCCCACAGTTCTTATTGCTTTTTTGGAAGAGAGTAAAACCAAATGTGACATAACAGAACAGAATCGGTCAAGTCAAAAGGGTGGACATAATAGATAATATAAAAACATAATACAAGGTGATCAACAATGGTTACCATAATGCCTCCTGCTATCTCTAATAGAATTGCCTATATCATTAGTTGTAATACAATTGAACAAAACCGTAAAGAACAAAACCGACAAAACCAAAACATTGGAGACATTGTAGGTCTTCAAAAGTAGATAAAAGTCAACGAGAATGGGTGTTATAATGAATCTCATTATCTTCTCAGCTGATGCCTAAACTTTCGAACCTGATACTATCCAGCAAAACAGAATAGGGGAACATCACTCAAAAACAAGATGGTGAGAGTAATACAGGGCTTCAAATCGAGATAATAGAAAGTCAAAGTGGGTTACTATATTATATCCTGCTATTTTTTTCCCCTTTAATTAAACGGATAAAAATAAAAAAGTAAATAATGGAGTGGAGATTGAGAAAAAAGAGGGCATAACAGCAAAACAGGGCAGATCAAAACATAACCATTTAAGCAGAATAGTGTTTCACCACCAGATAATTCCGACCCAAAAGTAGTTACCATATTGACTCTTTCCTTGAAGTCCTTGAGTACAACTTCGTATATTGTAGCATTAAGTATATCAAAACAATGTAAAACCATTTAAGAGAATGACAGCATTACAGAGTATTTAGAATCGACTAACAGAAAATGAACAATGGTTTCTGTATAATCTCCTTGTCTTTAAAAGGTTTTTGCTTATATTATCGTACATAATAAAATCCAATAAGATACAACCTGTTTAGACCATTGGAGACAGAAGAACAAAAGCTAGATGAGACTTCAAAACAAGATGGTACTAAATCAGTATTACCTATTAAGATGTCATTTTCTCCAAAATAGCTGTTCCTATCATCCAATCTTCTCTGTCTCATTTCTGTTGAGCTCTTTTTCTGTCAGTAGCTGTCAGTTTGTCTTCTTCATTTTGTTCTCTGCTCCATTCGTTGTGGCCTCCCCGCCACTATTTCTGGGTTCTTTGTATTTTTCTTTTTTTAGAATATCCTGCAATACTTTCTGTAGGGTTGAATTAGTGGTTGCAAATTCCCCCAGTTCCTCTTTATCCTGGAAGTACCTTGTTTTTCCATCAATTTCCAGGGACAGTTGTGCAGGATTTCTCAATCTTGGCTGGAGATTATTATTTTTCAAAGCTTGAATTATTTCCCCCCATGCTCTTCGTGATTTGATGGTTTGTGCAGAGAAATCTGCTGTAATTCTGATGGGTGTTCCCTTGTAAGTGGTCTGTTTCTTGTCTCTTACAGCTTTTAATATTCTGTTCTTGTATTGAATTTCTGGAATTTTTATTATTATATGCCTGGGTGTTTCTCTGTTAGGGTTGTAGGTAGCTGGGGTCCTGTATGCCTCGTACATCTGAGTATCTTTACCTTTTGCTAAATTAGGAAAATTCTCCTGGATTATTTCTGTGAGTAGCTTTTGTAGTTTACTTGTTTGTGTCCCTACTTCTTCTTTTATGTTCTTAATCCTTAAGTTATGGCTCCTCTTATCATCTTCTTGTCTTTGTATTATTTGTATTTGTTTCTTTGTTATTTTTAAGAAGTTTTTCATTTCATTCTCCCATATTACAAGTCTGCCCTCCAGATCAGATAGTCTGTCCTTAGTTTCTTTCAAGCTGTTATGCCAGTCTTGGATAGACTTCTTAATTTCTTGATAGTCCCTTTGAACCTGCTTCACATACTCAATGCTTTCTCTGTTTTCTCCATCAAGCAATTCTGCCCTCTTTTTCTGTTCTTCCATTCCACCATCTGTTTTTTCCTGGGTGGTGCTTAGCATTTCTCTAACTATTCTGCATACTTCTAGCTTCAGGTCGTTGATAACTTCATTCCTGAATTGGTCTATGAGGCTCTCTATATGGCGCTTAATGTATATTGGTGCGGTGTCCACTATTGCCTGTTTCTCAGAATTGGGGGCCGAGGAGCCTTTCTTGTTGCTTCCCTTCCCCATATTCTCTGTTCCTTATAAAATGCAAGCTTACATAGGAGGCCCGGCTTCCCTGCCTGTCAGCCACAGCCTGATCAAATTGCGCTGGCTAGATGTTCCCGCCCACCGCTGCGCACGAGGGAGTTGCGGAGGAGGCAGCCTATGCGGGAGTCAGTCGCCCCTCCAGGCCACCGTCAGGCTCTGGGATCTGGGTTAGGCCAGCCTACCAAGTCCGCCCGCAGCGTCACGCAGGCCAGGCACTTTTCACCAATCCTGTCCGAGAGGGGAATGTGTGGCTGGAGTCGCCACCGCGCCCTGCTCTTACAGGACTGCCCGAGCCCAGAAAGTCCTCCGCTGGAGTCAAACTGTGGTAGGGGGTCAGTTTCTCTCACTCACCTCGCCACCAGTCAGTTTTCGTGTACGCCTCCTTGTCCGTCCTGTTTTCGACTCATTCGCAGACTCCCGTTCCCAGAGCTTCTGCGCGTCCCTCCTTGCCGAGCCGCTTGTGGAGGCAGCCAGCCGCCGGGCGGCGGGAAACCCAAATCGCGGTTTCTAATTGCGCAGGGTCGAGCCTCCACACCGAGTCTTTTCTGTTCCTATTTTAGCGCCAGGACTGTATTCTAAGTTGGTTTCTCTCAGCCCAGTTCGTTCCTGAGTCAGCAGAGCATATCTCTACCGGTTCGTGTCTCCTTAGTCCGCATCATTCCTGGCCTCTGAGCCGAGCCTTTCAGAGAGCCTCCGGTAGTTGCTGTTGTCTGTCCGCCATGTTCTCCCCCCCTCCACACATAATATATCTTGATGTTTTCCCCACTGTACCCTCTCCACCCTCTACCTCTCCTCCCATCGCCATTTACAAAAGCTTTATTCACATCTTCCCTTTCATTCTCCTTTTTCCCCTTTCCCTTCCCTCCCTTGTTCCCTTTTCCACTTGAACATATTCCTGATTCCCAGTACCTATCCTCTGTTATATTCCCTATGTACACTTTGGGTTTCTCACAGAAGAGGAACAATGCTGTTTAAACTTGTGTGTCTCATTTATTTCACTTAGAATTATGGTCTTGAGATCCATCCATTTTCCTACAAATGAGTCGTTTATTTTTTGGGGGTAGAGGAGTACTCCATTGTATACAAATACCACATTTTCTTTATTCACTTATCCACTGATGGGAAACTGGGCTGTTTCCAAGATTTAGCTATTACAAAGTGTACTACTATAAACATTGGTGTACAGTATTACTTTTAACTCTTTTGAGAAGGTACCTGGAAAGGGAACAGTAGGTCAAATGAAACCTCTACTTTCAGTTTCTTAAGGAAGCTCCTTAGTGATTTCCATAGTGGTTGTATCAGTTTACATTTCATCAAAAAGGAAAAGAATTCCTTTTTCCCCAGGTATTGTTGGTGTTTGTTATTGGAATCTCAGTGTTGTCTTTATTTGCTTTTCTTGAATGACCAGTTAGGTTCAACAGCTTTTCATATATTTATTTGCTGTTTGTGTTTGTTATTCTGAGAAATGTCTATTCATTTCAGATGTCCATTTTTTGGGTTGGGTCTTTTAAATTGGGCCAGTCTGATCTTTATGTTTTTTATATATTCTAGATATTAGTCCTTTTTCTGAGGAGTACATGGTAAAAAATTTTCCGTTCTGTGGGTTGTCTCTTCTCCCTTTTGGTGGTTTCTTTTGCTGTGCAAAAGCTTTTCAATTTGATGAAATTCCAGCTGTGTTTCACATTTCCTCTGTAATTGAGGTTTTATTTATGTAGTTGTTGCTTATACCTGTGTATTCCAGAGTTTTACCTATTCTATCTTCCAGCTGACTGGTTCTCTTTTTTTATTTACATCTTGAATCTTTTTTAATTTTAGTTTAGGGCATGGTAAGTAATACAAATCTAGGCTCTATTTTCAGCATGAGAAAAGCCAGTTTCCCCAGCATCATTTATTAAGACCAGAGACATTTTGACTCTTTAATCCACAGGTGTTATAATTTCTACAATGCAGGAATTTTGCTGGGCATACTGGTACATGCTTTTAATCCCAACACACAGGAGGCTAACACAGGAGGATCACCGTTTGAGGCTAGCCTGAACTATATATGAAAATCCTGTCTTAAAACTCTCTTCCCCATTAGAAAAAAAAAAAAACAAATATAACCATCAGAATCCTCAAGTTGCTTTTTCAAACTATATGTGTATAAATGAAATTGTGATACCCTCTTGTAGTACTGCGATGTTGCTGATTATAATAACATAAGCTAATTACTTAACTATATCTCAAGAAACATACCAAGTATTTTAATGTTAATCTTACTTTTCCTTTAATAAGATGCCATGATGCAATTGTTGATTTTATCTGCATTTGAAAGAGGGCAAAACTGAGGACTCGGTAGATTAAGAATCTTGTTAAAAGACTTGTAATTATTATAATAGAATTGTTTCAAACCTAAGTTTCTGAGGCTATAAGCTAAAGTTCTTTGTTTTATGCTGTTTTCCGATCTTTTTAGTAATACAACTTTTTATCAGAGTTCCACTTAATAAAATAGCAGTATCCATTTATAAATGTTTTATTTAAGCTAAAGAAAAGCAGAAGTCATGTAAAGGAATATGATACTGTCTTACTCTACAAAGCATTTCAAGATTGGGAGTTACTGCTGCTCAGAGTCCAGTTTATTTCTGTATTTAGTTTAGAGATAATCCTGATTTGTATAGCGAACTAAATGCAGATTGAACTGAGTTGTGTTGTGAATCAGCAGCCTTCATCTTTCAAATCCTTGATGATGGCATTAATTTCTTCATTCTCACTAGGAATGCAGTATTGTTTTTGAATTTTTTTGTTTTCCTAGGTAGAGGCAGTTCTAAAGGCCTTTCCTTTTTTAACCAGAACAAGGACAGATAAACCACAGGTCAGGGCATTAATGTGGAGATTCTTCCAGCTGTTAAGTACGGTTCTGATTTTACCTTTAGAAGCATAATAGGATGGGCATGGCAACTCCTTTGAAACAGTCTGTGCTAAAACTTCATTGATATGTGACCTCCGTTAAGTCCTTACCCTGCTTGGTTTACCACAGTGATAGTTTAAGTCTCCTGGAATTAGTATTAATCCAGTATCAGTGTAGAATAGTCCCTCAAAAGCCTGTTTCTTTTTCCCAGTGTAGTTACTTTAGTGAAGCCTGGGAAAAAGAAATATGGTTCTTGTATATGGTAATTCATATATGTCATTAGGATCAACGAAAGTATCGAGGGAATTGCTGTCTTTCTTCATTATGGCTGGGTCTTCTGTGAGTGTGTGTTGGCGATGAATATTGAAGTAATTGCCACTTAGATACTTGGTGTGATGGAGTAAGCCTCGGAGCACAAGCTGAATATGACTGTTAAATATTAGCATATATCTTGCTGATATATTCTGAAGACAGTACTCTATAAATATTCAGTCCACTTAGCTGAAATTTTCTATGGTTTGATAAATGCTCAGCCAGATTGTTTTCTGGTACAGTATTTCTGCCTTATGGCAAAAGCACCTCTCTTTGCCAGCTCTTTAAACCTGTTTATTTTCCCTGAAGGCCATTTATTTCCTTATGCCTCATTTTTTACTCACTGCATGTGGTATACTACCCTATTTTTATGTCAGATACCTGTAATGGTTTAGTTCTACATTTTTCTAATTCATTTTCACTGCTAGAGAAACTCATAGATTTCCATTAGATGTTTTTAATATTTAGGACTTCTTCCAATGTTAAAATGACTATGTCTGATCATATTCTTCTGGAAAACTTATTCATGATAGTAGTAATAGCTAACATTATTCTTAGTTAGAAGTTGGGCTACTTATTTTTTTTTCTTTTTTTAAAATTTTATTTAAGGAGAAAAAGAAAAAAAACAGAAAAAGGGTACAAGTTATACAGAATTTCAGAAAGAATAAACAGTAGGAAATCACTAGTTAATAGATTACATATTGTTATCTTAGAAATAGTTGTTCAAGTTACAAAATCAAAGCATATAAAGTGGACCTTCAAACAGTGAAATTGCAAACAGTTCTGTTCAGTGATCCAACAAAACTCAGTAATATGGTTATCTATCTTATACACTTAAATATGTATGCAGTTATATCCTTCAGAGCACTTTCTTTTCCTTTCTTTTGTACAATAACAATTACACATTTTGGGTTTTATTACTCCCACAATTCTTACTACTTTTTTTTGAAGAGAGTAAAACCAAATGTGACATAACAAAACAGAGTTGGTCAAATCAAAAGGATGGACATAATAGATAATGTAAAAACAGAATACAAGGTGATCAGCAATGGTTATCATACTGCCTCTTGCTATCTTAAAAAGAATTGCCTATATCATCAGTTATAGTAAAGTTGGACAAAACAGTAAAGAATAAAACCAAAACACTGGAGACATTACAGGACTTTTAAAAGAAGATAATAGTCAACCAGAATGGGCATCATAATGAATCTTATTGTCTTCACAGTTGTTGCTTATATTTTCAAACTTGGTACTATCAAGCAAAGCAGAATAGGGGAAAATCAGTCAAAACAAAATGGTGAGGGCAATACAGGGTTTCAAATCAAGTTAATAGGAAATCAAAGTGGGTTACTATAATGTATCCTGCTATTTTTTAAATTTATTTTTCCCTTAAAAGATAAGAAAAAAGTAAATAATTAAAAAAAGGAGATTGAGATAAAAGAGGCCATAACAACAAAACAGCACAAGTCAAAGCATAACCATTTAAGCAAAATAGTGTTTCACCACAAGATATCCTGACATAAAAGTAGTTAACCATACTGTCTCTTTCCTTGAAATCTTTGAGTAAAACTTCGTATACTATAGCACCAAACATATCAAGACAATGTAAAACCATTCAAGAGAATGACAGTATGGGTATTTAGAACCAATTATCAGAAAATGAACAATGGTTTCTGTATAATCTTGTCTATAAAACTTTTTACTTATATTATCACATATAATAAAATCCAATAAGATACAACCTTTTAAGACCAATGGAGACAGAAGAATAAAAGCTTGATGGGACTTCAAAACAAGATGATACTAAATCAGCACTAGCTATTATGATGTCTTGTTTTCTCCAAAATAGCTTTTCCTACCATCCAATCTTCTCTGCTTCATTTCTGTTGAGCTCTTTTTCTGTTGTTTGTTGTCAGTTTTTCTTCTTCATTTCGCTTTCTGCTCCATTCATTGTGGCTTCTCTGCCACTGTTTCTGGAATCTTGGTATTTTCCTTTTTTAGAATATCCTGCAGTATTCTCTGTAGAGTTGAATTGGTGGTTGCAAATTCCCCTAGTTCCTCTTTATTCTGGAAGCACCTTGTTTTTCCATTAATTTCTAGGGACAGTTGTGCAGGATATATCAATCTTGGCTGAAGGTTATTATCTTTTATTTCCCCCCACGCTCTTTGTGATTTGATGGTTTGTGCCAAGAAGTCTGCTGTAATTCTGATGGGGGTTCCCTTGTAAGTGATCCTTTTCTTGTCTCTGATGGCTTTTAATATTCTGTTCTTATATTGAATTTCTGGAATTTTGATTATTATATGCCTGGGTATAGCTCTGTTTGGGTTTTAGGTGGCTGGGGTTCTGAATGCTTCATACATCTGAGTATCTTTACCATTTGCTAAATTAGGGAAATTCTCTTGGATTATTTCTGTGAGTAGCTTTTGTAGTTCACTTGTTTTGTGTCCCTACTTCTTTTATGTTCTAAATTCTTAAATTATAGATCCTCTTATCATCTTCTAGTCTTTGTATTATTGCTGTTTGTTTTCTTGTTATTTTTAAGAAGTTTTTCATTTCATGTTCCCACAAATCTGCCCTCCGGTTCAGATAATCTATCCTTAGTTTCTTTCAAGCTGTTATGCCAGCTTTCGATAGAGTTTTTAGTTTCCTGGTAATCTCTTTGAACCTGCTTCACATATTCTATGTTTTCTCTATGTTCTCCATCAGACAATTCTCCCCTTTTTTTCTGTTCTTCCATTCCACCATCTGTTTTTTCTTGGGCGGTGCTTAGCATTTCTCTAACTATTCTATTTATATCTTGCTAAATACTTCTCTTTTGAACTCGTCTATGAGACTCTGGAGATACTGCTTTATGTCTATTGGTGCCATGTCTGATATTGCATTTTTCTTTCCTCATTGTCCTTTGCATTCACCTTTCCTGGATCAGTGTTCTCAGGATTGGGAATTGAGGACCCTTTCTTGTTGCTTTGTCTTCCCATATTTTTTGTTCCTTCCATACAAGCAAATATAGGAGGCCTAGTTTTTTTTTTTGTCTTTGTCTGTTACAGTTTGTTTGAATTGCACTGGCTAGGTGTTCCTGCCCACTGCAGTGTACTAGGGAGACACACACCTGGGCAGCCTCTGCTGGGCCCGCCCCTCCAGGTCAACCTACCGAAGGCTTCACCACTAGGGTGCACCACTAGGGTGCACCGCCAGGTGCTGGGACCTGGTTTGGGCTAGCCTCCCAGCGGTGTCTTAGTCAGCAGCGTCACCCAGGCCAGGCACTCCCCACCAATCCTGCTTGAGAAGGGAATATACGACTAAATTCACTGCAGCGTCTTGTTCCGGCAAGTCTGCCCCATCCCAGTATGTCCTTTGCTGAAGCCTCTTACTCTATGGAAGGGTCCCCATTCCGCTTATTCTTTGCAGGTCGATGCAGAGCTCCCTGCCAGTCCCGCTCTCAGCTCCATTCGCCAATTCCCATTCTCAGAGCTTTTGCACCTCTCTCCTTGCCGTGCTGATTGGGACGCAGCAGCGGCAGCAGGAAGTTCAAATTGCGGCAGTGCCTCAGGTTCCAGCTTAGTTGGTTCCTGGGTCGGCAGAGTATATCTCTCCTTGCTTAGGACTCCTTGTACCGCACCATTCCTGGATTCTAAGTGGGGTATCTCAGAGAACCTCTATAGCTGCTATCTATCCGCCATGTTCTTTTTTCAAGCCTACTTATTCTTCATATGAAACTGCTATTAAAGTTCTTACTTTTATAAACCTTAATTCTCATTTGTGCCTCTGATCCCACGCTCACATTCTGTATATAGATGATAAGTGATCTCTGTTGTATATTGTATTATGTCATTTTCCTTTTTAAAACCTGGGAATAATTTTTCATTACACTGAAAATAAAACCCAAAATTTCTGCCAAATTCTGCAAGGTCCCACTAGCTCCCTACTTGCTTGATTTCATTGTATGACCATATCCTTCATCCATATGATCAAGTCACACTACATGTTATCTGGGTTTGCTAAGAGTTTCAGCTTGGCAAGATACTCTTTGCTATTAGAAAGCCGTGTGTGTGTGTGTTTGTATGTATATATGTTTGTGTGTGTGTATGTATATATATATATACATACACACACATATGTATATATATTCTTCTTTGCTTATAAGCAGACAGCTGAGGCATGCATGCCATAGGTTTGCCACTGCTGAAACACTGTATGTGTACAAATTCTTACTCTTTTTCTTGACTGATGAGAAGAGGGCATGGCATTTATTTTCCTCCCCAGAAACCTATAGAAAAGCATTATGGTGGCATATGCCAATAATCTCAGTTCTAGGGAGGCTGAGTCAAGAACATTGCAATTTCAAGGCCAGCTTGTACACCTTAGCAAGGCTCTGTTTCAAAATTAAAAAGCAAAAGTAGAGATGTAGCTCAGTGCTGTTTATAATCCCTGTATGAGAAAAAAAAAGTGTTTTGAAACACTTAAGTATTTGGTTTGTGACCATTCAGTATACTGTTCCAGAAAATGAATATTAATACATGGCTGGGAATGAAAATTCCCTATACAAACACCCAAGAAATTCAAGTTTGAAATACTTCACAAAGTTTGTTTGCATAGTTGAGTTTTTGTCTGGTTCCCTTGTTGCCCGTGTGTGTATGTAGCTCCTGAATTGTTAAGAGTTTGAAGTGTCTATGGTTTCAACAGATGACTTGGCAAGCTTCAGCCATCTTGATTTTATCACCAAACTACATGGAACCTGCTTAGATTCCTGTGAGGCTGGTCTGTCTGCAGAAACAGTATGCTCGAGTTCATACTCCTACATAGTATTAGTAGTTTTCTTGAATGGGAGCAAAACAAACAAAAACATGATATAAATTTCCTGTTCATGAAATTTCAAGTAATGTGTTCATTATGTTGTTTTATACACCTTAGATGTTTGTTATTTTTTTTGAGACAGGGGCTCGCTATGTAGTTCAGGCTTGTATTGAACTCACTGTGTAATCCAGGCTAGTCTAGAACTCCTGGTGATCTTCCTGCCTCAGCCTCCTAAATGCTGGGATTACAGATGTGTACCACCACACCTGGCACATGTTTTATGTAGATATTTTTCCAGTGTTTTTAATCATTGGTTGTTTCTGATTTTAGCACCATACTCAAATGCTCTTTCTCATTTATGTTTGGCTGAGGTTGATGCTGTGTACTTACAGATCTTATATGATATGGAAAAACTGGCAGTTACTATGCAGTAAAGTTGACCCATGTGTAATGATTTTTAGTTGGCCATTGTTAATTTACCTTGTACTATTTAAGTTTTTATTTGAATAAATTTGGTAGCCAGTTGTCTCATTATCAAAACAAGTAATGTAGCCCTTTTTTTTTTTTTTGAGACAGGGATTCATTATGTAGTGCAGGCTGGCCTTGAACTCACAATGATTCTCTTGCCTTAGCCTCCCAAAGTGTGGGGGTTACAGGTGTGCACCACCATGCCTGGCTCATAATTTAGACTTGGAATAATAAATATACTGTATTCTATGCTGTCAATCCTTTTCATGGAAGTGTATAATCTGAGATATTATACAAGAGTGATGATAAGATTGAATAATAGGAGCCCCACAGTTACTTCTGTGCAGGTTTTCCTCTTAGAGTGTGGTGTTGCAGGCCAAATGGAGTGTTTCAGGTTCTAAGTGTTTCAAATTCTGTTGCTCAGTGAGCCAAATTGTAAGTAATCTAAAGTTCATATTCATCTTTTAAAGAAAGTTTTTAAGTGATACTGCAACAAGTGCTAAAAATAAATTCTTAAGTGTAGGTAAAATGTTAGTCATAGGCCACTTAATTTGTACTTCAGTTCATGTATTGGGAGACTTTTTGATTAGTTCGATCACATGATATTACACTGTATTATTTCTCACCATAAATAAATGTGGGGGGGGGACTTTATTTTTCAGGTTGAAGCACTTAACAAATTAAAAACTTTAAATAGTTTAATAAAACTGAATGCAGTGAAGCTAAACAGAGCTAAAGGGAAGGAGGCCATGCATACGTGTTTAAAACAGAATGCTTATCGGGAAGCCCTCTCTGATTTGCAGTCACCTCTGAATCCATGTATCATCCTTTCAGAGCTCTAGTAAGTGAACCTTTGTGCTTTGCACAGTTGGTCTTCTGTGAAAAATAGCTATGCAGAAAGGAGTTTTGAGTCCCTTGGGGGAGCAGTAAGGCCAGCTGTCAGCCCCAGTAAGTGGAATATAACTAAGGAAGGTAAACTTTAACAGTCTTCAGAGGTTATGGGATTGATTGGTAAACGTTTTTAAAAGATTTCTTGGCTGGGGAGTTAGCTCAGTGGCACAAGTGCCTGCATGGCACATGCAAGGTAATGAGTTCAATCCCTGGTACCAAAAAGAAAAAAGTTAATTTCTAATTTTAATTGTATAAAATTAAATTTATATTTTATATCACTGGTTTATAATGTTGAAAATCCTTTGTAAGTAAAATGTTGGAAACCATAATAAATTACTTTATTAACCTTTTTTTTTTTGAGATGGTCTTGCTGTGTAGTCCAGGTTGATCTTGGACTTGCTTTGTAAGCCAGGCTTACCTCAAACTTGAGGTAATCCTTCTGCCTCAGCCTCCCAAGTGCTGGAATTACAGGCATGTACCACCACACCTGGCTGACTCTTTCAAAATAAGATCTTGAGAGATTAGGGAATTTTATTTCTTACCTTCTCATTCATACAAATATAGTGGAAAACAATTTGTATTCAGTATTGAAATTGTTCTCTCTTTAAGAAATTAAGAATTACCTTATAATATTCCCATATTAATCCAGTGATACAGTTTTAATTTTTTATTCACTAAATATACAGAGGAGGGGCTGGGGATTTAGCTCAGCGGCATAAGCGCCTGCCTTGCAAGCAGGCAGTCATGAGTTCGATCCCCAGTACTGATAAAAAGGAAAAAGAGCAATAAATAAATAAATAAATAAATAAATAAATAAATAAAAATAAATATATAGAGGAAAATATATGGAAATACGTAGTTTTAAGTGGAGGCTGTGAGGACAGATTCTAAGGTTTCAAATACAGCCCAGCTGGCATCAGTCTGTGCCAATCAAAGCTTCCTCTGGGTTTCTTTTTGCACAAAAGCAAATTTCTTCTAAGCTCTGACTTCTGCGGATCCTGAAAGGGAAAAGTGAAGGGCTTGTCTGATGTATCAGGGCAAAATTACACTTTTACCATGTTGTCACACTGAAATCGGCTAATAGTCCCTTCATTTGGTTACAGTATTGAAAAGTGCAAATACATGGATTCCAAAATGAAACCTTTGTGGCTTGTATATACCAATAAGGTATTTGGTGAGGATTCAGTTGGAGTGATTTTTAAAAATGGTGATGGTAAGTACTCAGGTTTTTATAGCACCAAGTTTCTTAGAAGTTTTCATTTGCTGGTAATTTTGCTTTATCTGAAAAGTGCATATAAATGTGTAACCACTGGCAACCAAGAAGTGGCTGTCATAAACTAAGCATGTCATAAATCCTTCCCTTTTTTTTGTTTTTCTTTCTCAGAAAATAAATTCTGTAGTTCACTTATAATTCACTGTTGCTAGTACCTTTCCTTTTTTTCCTCCTATAAAATACATAGTCTATTTCTTTGACAGAAAGCTTGTAAATGTAAGTGAATATTTAAATAATTCATAAATCCTGTTTTAGTGATAGCAATATTGATTTACTGCTGTAGTTTTATATTTTAATTAAACTATCTAAACTTTACAGCAGAAATGCCTCTGAAATAATGACCCACAAAATGTAGTCATGATTAGATAGCTGTGTGTAAATAAAACTCATTGAGCTGTAGCTTCTTGATGCCTGTGAGGACTGCAGGAGCTATATGTACCATATGTAAATGTGCTTATACGCTTACTGTGGTTCTTTGTAAAGAATTCATAGTTCTGCTAAATATTTAATCCCATTTGACTGTACAGTAGCAACTAAAAACTGGTCAGTACTTTTTTAAAATTAAGTTTATTGGTACATTTTAGATACACGTAATGGTAATATTCATTGTAGAGAAGTTGTACCTGTATATGATGCATCTTGAGTCTTCTTTTTTCATCATTGCCCTTCTCTCCTTTTAACCCTTCTTCCCCTCACTTACAGAAGCTTTGTTTCCATGTTTTCCTTCTTTCCTCATTTTTTTCTTTTTTCATTCCTTCCCCCTACCCTCATTCTAGTTTCTCTCCCATTAGAACATTTTCTTGCTTTTCCACAATATCTATTATATATTTTGGTCCTTACCTACCTCTCAGTTTTTCACACCAAAAAAAACAGTGCTTGTATTTAAACGTGTGTCTGATTTCACTTAAACCTGTCTCAAGGTGCATTCATTTTCCTACAAATGTCTCAAGTTTATCTTTCTTTATGGTAGAGTAGTATTTCATTGCATTAAAAAAAAAAAACGATCTTTATCCATTCATCAGTTGATGGGCAATCTGTTTCCAAGATTTAGCTTTTATAAACTGTGCGACTTAAACATGTATATATATCACTGTTGTATAATGCTTTTTTTAAAAGGAAATTAGTCAGTACTTTGATATACTCTTTTACCTGAAAGTACTCTTGAGAATAAAAAATTAAAAATTCAACTATTATAGCTTTGTGGACAGGTAATACACTTATGTGAATTTTAAGAACTTAAAGCAAACAAGCAAAACTGACAATGCGATGTAATACAAATGCAATGTGATAGTTTTCTAGCATTCATACAATTAGTACAGTAACTTACACATAATAATTTAAAAGTTTTTACTTAATTTCTGAAATAAATATTATGGGGACGTTAAATCAGTAAGCCTATTGGATGTAGTAAATAGGTCAACATTAAAATTTTACCCAGTATTTGCTAATGGTTTTAATTCAGTCTAAATGAATTATCTGATACTATAAGGAACAAAATGAAAACATGTATAATTAAGCAGATTTTCTCCATTAGATTTACGACAAGATATGTTGACTCTCCAGATACTGCGCTTGATGGATTTACTCTGGAAAGAAGCTGGTCTGGACCTACGGTAAGGTTTCTAGTGAATTTATTTACTTATTTAGTCTTGTGTTATATGCTTTCCTCAGCAAAATTTCTAAAACTACTTGTTGATTCATTCTCTCTTGGTATTACTTTTAGTTGTTTTTCATATTAATATTTAATATAGTGCTTTACAATGTACTTTTGAATACATTATCTTAAACTCCATCAACTCCAAAACTATATCTTGTTGCTTAGACTCCAGAAACAAGGGATAGGTGTAAACTTTTAATAAGGACTGAACAGACATTAAGAATCACATTCCAACCAAGGATTTAGGAAAAAAGTTATTTTTCAAAGTTGAAACAATTGTTTACCATGCAGGGTTTTTGCATATGTAATGTCATGTAAGCTTTACAATAAAGTGAGACTAGATTACTTCGTTTTAATACTTTAGAAAATTAAGGTGATAGGAATTTTACAAAAATATTAAGTAGCAGAGCTAATTCAAATTAAGGGCTGTCCAATCTAAATTAATGTCTTTTCCAGTCTACTTGAGAAAATACTTGCGGTAAGACATTGTCCCCTTTGTTTATCAAAGTACAGTGGGTCCAAAATACCTTTTTTTTTTTTTTTCTTTGAGATAACATCTTGCCTCAAACTTGTGGCAGCCCTCCTGGGTGAGCCTCCTGTGTGGTGCGATTACAGGCATACGCCACCATACCTGGCAAAATGTTCTATTTAAAAAAAAAAAAAGTAAATAAATTTTCTCCTCTTATATTCTTCCAGACTATATTTTCCAGACTATATTATATTCTTTATTCTTATATTCTTCCAGACTATATTTTCTGTAAAACTAGAAAGAGAAATTTACCCTGATTTTCTTTCCTCTTTCATGGGATTGTAGATGTGATGGGCATAAGAAAGACAATTCATCCAAAAAGCATGTTATGACTGCCATAGTGACAGGAGGAATTTCCAGTAAAACTGTTTAAAAACAGAATTAGTAGGGCTGGGATATAGCTCAGCTATACGCTGCCTTCCTGGCAAATGTAAGGTTCTGAATTTGATTTTTGGCACCAATAAAAAAAATTTAAAAATTAAAAATAAAAACAGAATTAGTAGTTATGAATAGTTAGCAGTAGTTGAAGATTTTTTTATTCAGCCTCTAAAGGAATGCTGTATGGGTTGAAAGGAATGGATCATTGTAAGAAGTCCTAGAGCCTGAGTTATGTTTTTTGGTAAATAATTTAAATTTTATTGGCACATAGCCAGTTGTTTACCTTATTCTCAGTGGCTGCTTTCATGCCACAATAGCAGAATTAAGTTTGTGGTGCCTAAAATACTTCCTATATGGTCAGTTCATAGCAAAATTTTGTTGATTTCTCATAATGGAAACAGCTAGTAAAATAGTCTGATTGAGCTCACAGAAAAAAGGAGAGTAACTTCAAGCTTAGCCTCAATAACTTCCCCCGCCCCATATATGATTCCATTGATATGAAGAGTTTTACTGAGTTGTGAAAGCTGAGTTTAAGACGCCCTAGACTTAGCTCATCAGCCTAAATAAAAACCTTAGCCAAGTTCTTTTCTCAAATTTGATTTTACCATTTCGCCAAATGCAAAGTGCATTTAGTATCTAATGAAATTCTTGTGACCTCAGATGAAGAGAAGTAGCCACATAGTTTATACTTTCTTCTTTGAAGGCCCAGAAGAGAGAATTAGAAATAAATCCTCTGGTTGTCTAATGGGAAACATTGTGCGTCTAACAACAACAGAAAAGAACTTGTATGTCCTTTGGGATCCTTGCTGACTTTTTGTCCTGTGACCCCTAGTCTAAAAAAAAATATAAAGTGCTTTTAATTCTTTTCAAGTTCATTTTCAAACCCATGTCTTTCTCAGCAAACCATTTTTATTGTTTCTATAAATATATGTGCTTTAGTGTTCTATTGTGTTTGTTTTTCTTTTGGCCAGCTGTTCAGGTTAAACTGGGTCATGTAGCACACCCTATTTTAAGTTCAATCTTTGAGTACCTTCCCTATATCACTATTTTAGTGCTATTCTTGTAACACTGACATTTTTGCATAAGTGAAAATTTTATTACACATTTTAATTTTTCTCTGATGTTTCAGAATACTCTTGTATTATTCATGTCACATCATTTTATTTATTTTTTTTTTTAAGATAGGATCTCACTATGTACTTTAGGTTGGCCTGAACTCATTATGTAGCTAAGGTTGGCCTGAAACAGCAATCCTCCTGCCTCAGCCTCCCAAATACTGGGATTACAGGCAGGTGCCACCATGCTCAGCGTTCCTGTCACATGAGATCAGTTATAAGCCATCAATATGTTAAGAAGTCTTGACCACCTTTGATTTTAGGCTGAGAAGCTGACCCTTGGTAAACAAATAGTCCTCCAGTTAGGCTTTTCTGTCAAGTCTAAATGAGTCATCTTGATGTAGGTCTGTCTGGCCTTTGGTAGTTTGACAATCCTCTGCATCTTCATCCCCTGCCTCATGAATATATGTGAAACCAAGTTTTTGAAAGCTGTCTCCATTTAGTTTTACATTTGAGTTGTAATAGTGAATTTTAATTCCCTTGTAAGAGATTTATGCAGAAGTTAATATGAAGTATTCATTGATATCATCAGTTCTTGAGTGGTACAGGAAGAATGTGAAAATCATGCAAGAATGAGGGAAAGGATTTTACCCTTTTCTTCTTGGGAGGTAATGGGATGAAGTGCTGCTTTGGGTTAATGCCTGAGTCAGAATCAGAGAAGACACATACCATTTAGAGTAAACATTGGGCTGCCACCCTGTGTTACAAAGTCCATGTGTGAAAGGTAACACTGGATCCGAGTGTGTGAGAAAGGAAGGTGCGGAGTGTTGTCGTGGTCTTCGTAGCAGTGTCGGCTGTGGCCGAGGAGCACAGGCAAGATGATCGGACGTTTGTCCCCAGTTTGACTTCTGTCAGATTCTCTCTGACAAGGATGTTTTTTCCTTCCCATTGTGAATGTTCCATTCTCAAGGCACTGAATTCTTACATCGCTGCCTGCTTTTGAAGAGGAAGTTGTTGGATTTGTGTCTATTCTGGTTGTAAGTGGGGTGGAAGAGATGCAGGAAAGTGAGAAAGTGCACTTTAACCTCACAGTGCTTGCTTTACATGTGTTGTGTCATGATAAAGATAAGGAGTGTCAGTAAAAAATATTCATGCTTCAAAGTTCTCCTTCTTTTAAGAGATAAATTTCTTAAAGGAGAAATAAATTAGTGCAGGTATAATCAATCCATTGGTGTACCAGTCTGCCAAGATGTAATTTGATGATTTTTCTTTCAGCTTTATTTTGGTAGAACTGTAATCGAATGCTTCATTGGAAGGAGCTTTAGAATCTAATTAAGCTGTCTTTGATGTCATTGTTACACGCACTGACACTCACACACTCCCTCCTGCCGCCTTCCCTCAGTCTCCTCTTTCCTTTGCTCTCTCTCATCTTTCATAAAGTCCAGATGCTTTCTGAGTGTTGGCAGGATGGCAGATGTCTTTCCATGGCCCGCAGAGCTCTGCATGGTGTCCAGCTCTTCCTCTTCACCTTGCTTTTGTGCTCCCTCCAGCCCTCTTGTCCTTCCTACTCTTAGAGGTCTTTCTTGATCCCGGATGTGTTCTCCTTCCACTTTGTTCTCAGATACATGTACATTCAAATTGTACATTTGCGCTCTGAAGCTCAGTGAGATTAGGGACTGCTGATTTCTTTTTCAGTCTTGCAAAATTGTTTAGCACATAGTTGTACCCAGCTATTTTTTAAACCCATAAATCCTGTACATTGTATTTTCTGTAGTTACCGACTTTTATTGAATCTTCTAAGGTATTTCATTCTGTTTTTCCAGTTTCTTTACTTACAATAGTTTTTAGAAAATTGGAGAAAATATTTACAACCAAAGTGAGAAAAAGTTTTAGTACATAAAAGAGTTCATATAAATGACTAAAAGGAAATGTTGAAAATCCTAAATAAGTGCAAATAGCTAATTAACCAAAGAAATGCTTCTTAAAATGGCCAAAAGAGATCTGAAAAACAATTTTATCTTTACTAAGAATCAAATAAATGCTAAACAAAACAAAATGCCTCCGCTCAGCTTAGCATTATATTTATTAAAAACAGTAAATATCAAACTATTTAAATTGATAGTCTTAAGATATCTTTTGCAGTATTATGTTGGTAGCCCTCTTAAATGGCTGTCAATAAAAACAGTCTTATTCTCTGACAGACTGTCAGCCTGTCTGCATTTAGTCACATCTTTTCACTTAAAGTTTGTGGCTCTAAGTAGTTTATAATCCTCTGTGAGAAGGTAAGTTTCAATCTAGGAAAAAGAAATTGGCATGTAGGCCTGCTGACGTCATGTCTGTGCTCCGGTTTGACTCTGTTCCGTCACTGTGAAACATGCAGCAGTTCTTCACCGTATCAGTTGTACCCACTTTGTTTTTCATATGCAGTTCATATTACATGGTGACTCTGGAGACTGTGTGAAGTTCAAAAGATAGTTTTAGCTGAGTGTGGTGGCGCACACCTGTAATACCAGCACTCTGGGAGACTGAGGCAGAAGATCAAAAGTTTAAGCATGGCCTAGTACCCTGTTTGTTTTTTTTTTAAAAAAAAAAAAAGGACTGGCAATGTAGCTCAGTACAAAGGTCTTGAGTTTAAGCTTGGGGGGGGGTGTACATGTGTGTTATAGACACACAGACCAGTTTTAAATTTTGGATCTTCCTTAGTTGATTGTGTCACTTTGGGCAAGCTATGCACATTTCTCATTTGTAAAATCGGGAACTTACCTTACAGGAATTTTGTTACTATACTGTTTATTGATTGAAAACCATTTATTATTGAGTACCTTTGTTGTCCCAGGCACATTTTCAGGCACTTAAGTTTTAACAGTAAATAAAACATGCCTGATAAACTTGCATCTTAATAGTGGAAACAGAAAAAAAATGCAAAATTTAGAAGATGCCAGATTGTATTGAGGTAGATATAGAAAAGTAAAGCAAGGAATATTGCATTGGGAATAATATTGCCATTTTAAGTAGGATCCACGGTGTTCCCTGAGATATTGACCTTTCAGCAAAGAATTCAAAGAGGAAGGGGGATAACCCATGTACGTGTCTTGGAAAGAACATTTGAGAGAGAGAAAATAGTACATATATGTGAGCAATGAAGTATTGTCTGATACATTTGGGCAACAGCAAGGAGGATTAAAATTAGAAGTGAGAGAAGTAGAGAAGGTGAAGGGGAACCAGACTGCAGAAGACCCTGTGAGCCCCCACAAGCATGCTGACTTTACTCACAGTTGGGAAGCTATTGCAGAAATTTTGCTTGTTATGTTAGGAATAGACTATGAAATAGACCAGTTAAAAAAACTGTTGAATTATGTAAGTAAAGATTAATGATGACTTGAACTAAGCGTTAGCCAAGGAAAGAGGAATGAAGAAATACTTAGGCTCTGGCTACATTTTCAGGGCAAATAAATAAATGTCGGGCATAAGAGAGCCGAGTTAAAGATGACTTTAAGGTTGCAGGGCTTGAACCACTTGAAGGATGAAGTTGTCCTTAACAAAGGTAATGTATAGAGTGTTCAGCCTGGTACCCGTCACATGTTTCATAAGGGATGCCTCCTTCTCAATGTGAATAAAACTGAAGGGCTTTTTTATTAACCAGCATGCGTCCATATACCTACCCAAGCAAATAGAATGTTTCACCAGAATTACTCTATAACATGATAGCATTAGTTGGAGTATTGGAAATTTGGTAAGCCATTTCCATCTGTTGGTAAGAATTTTACTCCCTCACAGAAGGTATGGTAATAGTGCAGGAATAAGTAATGGCAAGTGTATCACTAATAAACTTATTTTAAAAATGAAAAGGAAAGCTTTACATTTCTTTTAAGGAAAATATGACTTGTTATGCCCATTTTTTCCCTTCAGGATGCTGCCTTACGGCTGCTTAGCAACAGGAGATCGCTCTGGCCTCATAGAAGTTGTGAGCACCTCTGAAACAATTGCTGACATTCAGCTGAACAGTAGCAACGTGGCTGCTGCAGCGGCCTTCAACAAAGATGCCCTTCTGAACTGGCTTAAAGAGTGCAATTCTGGGTTAGTTTATCCTTTTAATTATCTTGTTTTGTACAAACAAGCAAATCATCAGTGTCATAAATCCTAACTTTATTTATTGCTTCATTTCAGGTTAAACATAGTGATACACAGGCCTTCCTAAAATCTTACTTATAGTTAACATTGAATTTTACTATAGAGCAAATTTTAGAGGCCCTGCAGTAAAATTACAGTACAGTGTAAGAATTTAAGTGTTTTAAAGATAGTGATTAAAAGTTTTAAGTGCATCAACTTCTGTAATTACGTGGAAATATGAATTTAAATTTTAAATTTTAATAGATCAATTTTATAATAGAAATAAATGAGTTTTTAGATTGCAATGTCTTCATCCTAAAAATTACAGTTCTTTTTTTTTTTTGGTCTTTTTCTTTTTTATCGGTACCAGGGATCGAACTCACGACTGCCTGCTTGCAAGGCAGGCGCTTATGCCGCTGAGCTAAATCCCCAGCCCCTAAAAATTACAGTTCTTAGGACTGTATTATTGTGATTAAGGTGCTGGACAAGCTTTAATATATAGGAAATAAATGAATTTCACAGCACTGTAACAGGAATATCCAGCGAAGCACATGGTTGCCTCTTAACTGTTGTGCAAATGAACCTGAACCCATTCCCACTGAAACGTGATGTGTAAGACACAGAGATTTGAATGGCTTGGGCTCATTTATGTGATGTCTTAGAAAATAGCCTGACTTCCCTTCCCTTGGGCCGTTTTAGTGTGTTCTGTTAGTACAGTTTTAGCTGCTTGGTGTTATAAGTTCTCACAATTAAGGATACAAGTGTGGTTTAACTCACACTTTTAAGGGCTGAATACCACTGTTGGTTTTGTTTTTCCTTGTGTTTTAGGGATGACCTGGACCGAGCCATTGAAGAGTTTACCCTATCCTGTGCTGGCTACTGTGTAGCTTCTTATGTCCTTGGGATTGGTGACAGACACAGTGACAACATAATGGTCAAAAAAACTGGCCAGGTGAGGATACCATAGAGTCCAATAAGGACTTCAGGATGTTAAACCATGCCTTTGTCTTTCCCTCAATTTCCCATAGGCCCTTATTCTTATTTCACATGCTGTATGCTTTACACATTCCTTGTTCACATTAAAAATAGCATTTCCTTAAATGTTTGAAAAGATTATTGTGATTATTTTTGGGGAATCGAATTCAGGACCTCATGCTTGCCAGATAGGCACTATGCCATTGAGCTATATCCCCAACCCTGTTGTGATTATTTAAAAGTATCCTATTCTTTCAATATAAAAATTGAATTTGGGTTATATGTTTACCTAATGGAAAGAGCAGGCGATGTGGTAGAGTTAATGACTTTTTGGGGTTTTTTGTTTTGATTTATTTTTTAAGATAGAATCTCAATATATGCCCAGGCTGACCTCAAAATTGTGGCAATCCTCTTGATTTAGCTTCTTGGGTGCTGGGGTTACAGGCATGAGCCACTGCTCCCTGCAAGACACATTAACTTTAAAGTGTATAAACAGTACTAAAAAACTTGAGATGAATCATGCTTAGGTTATTTGCTCTTTTAGAACAACAAATTCAATCATACATGGAAGTAAGGAGAAAAGTATTTTGAATTAACTCAAGAAGCTCAGTCAGGCTGCTGAGCGTGAGAAATACTTTTCAGGTGAATTTCTGAGTGATGTGGCTTGCTTTAAAACTTTGATATCAGGCATAATTTTTCAGTTTAGCTACCCTTAGAATTCTTCTCACTAGAAGCATACCAAAATGGATATTTCTGAGCGACTTTTTGAACCCTGGCTTCAGTGTAACACAGAACTTTATACTCCTGGAAGTCCTAGATAGTTCACCTTGCACCAGGAAGGTTGGACCTTGTGTACATATTTAAAGATTTTCTCTGATTCTGGTTAATCAGAGTAGGTGTTTTAGTTTATCTTCATTTTCCCCTTATTTCCTTTAAAGTAATAATGAGAAGGAAAACCTTAAATCCAAAAAGTCAAAGGTGGGCCAGGGGTTTAGCTCAGCAGTACAAGAGCCTGCCAGGCAAGTGCCAGGTCATGAGTTCGATCCCTGGTACCAAAAAAAAAAAAAAAAAAAAAGGTCAAAGGTGATAGGAAAAGAGGCTGCAGGGGATGGAATGCATCAACAGGTTCGAAAAATGACTGAAGAAAGGAGAAGTGGCAGTAACTTAGCAGAGCTAAGAAAATGGAAACCTGAGTAGTTGTTGAGAGCTTTGTCAGTCTCAGAAAAGCTGTGGCATCAGAGGCACCAAGTACTGCTCAAGGGCACAGATAAGAGAGGAAGTTACAATGGGTTTGGTTGGCAGTTTATATATTATGTAGATTTTTCTCTGGAGAAGCTGATTTTTCTGACTCAAGGACACTAGGTTCTACAGAGGCTAAGGAAAAGGCATCATATTACAAATGAGGATGAAGTAGAAGTTGGCATAGTAAGTGGTACAGTTTGCAGCCGCTTCCACTTGGTTAGCTCCAAGAACAGTGGCAACCAAATATATATCCCGCTGTCAGAGGAGGCATGAGAGAATCTGATTGGTCCCATAGGGAACACCTGACAGCTGAGGTCTCTCCCCAGACACTTGTCAGGAAACTCACTGATCAACAAACAAGCATACCATGTACCCACAATTGTCATTTAGCTTTTTAGTGACTAATTCTTAAATATGAATGGTCAGTAAAAGATTTGCAGATTTTTTTGATTGACAACTAGAGATTTTTAAAATCATGCACATGTTGTTTTAAATACATAAATTTTATAGAATGACTAATGATTATTATATATGTTATATACTTACGTTTGTGGTAATTACATTTACTTTCTTAGACATTTCCATGATTAGAATACATTGTGATTATCTATAACCACCATGTGGTATAATAGCTGTCTAGTACTTATTCCTGGAAAATGAAATTTTGTATCCTTGCACCAACATCTCCCCACCTCAATCCCTAGTAACCACCATTCTATCTGTTCCTACCAGACCAACAGACTTACCCCTCTATCTTTCTGTGTTAGGAAGTGATCCCAGGGCCTCGCATATGCCCGCAGTGTGCTCTACCATTGAGCTACTCTCCGGCTCACTAGATTAACAGACATTTGAGAGAAACTTCCACCATGAAAGATAGAGATTTCTCTCTTCAAAAGGAGAAAAAGTACCCAGGGAAAATAAAGTAGCTGCAGTAAACCGAGGATGATTGTAACAGAATTGAGAAAGAAGGTATTACACCTATGAAATAGTGATGGATTCTGTTTTTTTCAGTTGAAAAGTAGGAGTCAAAGTGAAAGTATTATAAATGTCCTGTGGCAGGCACAGTTTTAAGTGCATTACATATGTCAGTGCCTTGGATCCTCATGATAATCTTAACAGCAAAGTAGTATTAGTATGCCAATTTTATGGGTAAGAAATTGAGGCAACAGAGAATGGCATTCTAGGATTTACATCTTGGCAGTTTGACTCAAACCACTGTCTCTCTCAGACTCTCTGTTTCTACCTCTCTCTCTCTCATATGTGTATATGTACATACAGAAATTGTAGATAGTAGGGGGGTACATTATTAGATCTAATAAGATCTTAGAAACAAATAACAAAAACAGAGAAGAAGAAGCGTGCTAAGTAAATAATTAAAACATTTACTAGCGCTGATGTTTATGAACATCCAATCAAAAGAGCACAAATGTTTGCTTGTAGTGGATGAAAAAGACCTTTACAAAGCCCTCAGATATTCTAGTGCATCAACATAAAGAGAAGATTTAAATCCTTTCCAGAGTCATAGCAGTCCACATGCCTGACTGTAGGACTCAGAGTGACTTAGCTTCTCAAGAGCTACTTTAGAATTAAGACAGTGGAAGTTAGACTCCATAATTTTGAAGGGAAATGATTTTTTAATCTAGAATTTTACTGTCAGTCAAATACAAAGGTGAAATAGACATTTTAAAATGTGCAACATCTTTCTTTCTTTTTCCCTTTTAAGACAGTGACTACTCACTTGTCCATGGCAGGTTGAAACTCTAATAAATCCTCTTACCTTACTCACCCTCCAGGTGTCTGGGATTGTAGATTTGTGTCCCTGTGGCTGGCTTGCTGCTCTGCCTGTTTTCTCAGGAGGCTGTTGGAGTAAGGACATCCAGAAAAACAAAAGTCCTTGAGAGGATGTTTGTCAGTGTGCAGAATATTTTTAACTGTCATAACTGACAAGTAGGGTAGAGCAATGCTGACATCTAGTGATTAGAGGGCAGGGATGTCTGACAGAATCCCGTAACAAAGAATTACACACCCTAACAGGTCAGTGCTGCCAGTGTTAAGAAACCCTCATGTACAAAGAGAACGTGGGTATGAGACTTAGGAAACATGCTTCAAGTGAGCAAAGAGTGAAGAGAACGCTCAGGGTGATGGCTGTGCAACAACCTTACCATACCACATGGAAAATAATTTTGAGAATGATTTTTGGGTCCTAAGGAGAGTTTGGGGAGAATAAATGATAGGGTCACTAACTGAAACCAAAGAAGCAGCTGTATAGGAAAAAAATGAGTCAAACCAAAATGAAATTGAGTTTTAAGTATACTACTACCACATGGCTTAAACTCGAAATGTATTTACATAATCTGAACAATATCAACACTGAATACTGAATTAATGATAAGTTATAATAATGTGTTATATGAAGAATGTGGAATCATTAACACAAAAGTGCTGAATCTCCATAGTGATAATAAAGTTAAGTAAAAGTCAGTATAAACATATATATATAAAATAATATATACAAAAAAAGTCAGTTACCTCTAAGCAGTAACACTCAAGTAACAGAGCTCATAAGGCAAATATGTTCTCTTCTTGTTGTTGTGCTGTTATGTTTTATATAATTGCTTGACTTTTGAAAATCAGATATTTATATTATTTGGATGTAGTTTTCTTTATAAAGGTTCTACTACCAAGTAATTACAGTACTGTGGGAGACTAAGACAGGAGGGTTGTAAGTTCAGTCCAGCCTGTGTAACTCAGCAATTTAGTAAGACACTGTTTATGAATGAATGAATCGGAATAAAGCTCTGTGTAAAGGACCTGTGTTCAACTCCCAGCAAAGGGCAGGGCGTATTTCTCCTTTCCCATTGGGTACATGCAGTGTGTAATAACGCACCCTGATAAAACAAAGCTTTGAGGAGAATGTGCCTGTCTCATTTGCGTGTAAAAGACCTAAGTATTAGAAACACTTCCCAAGTGGCCAAGAGGGCTATGAATAGGAGGACTCAGACGGGAGTGGGTGTAGTACATGGAAGTCTGAGATTGCAGAGACATTGTCTTTCTATTTGGAACCACCAGAAAAATAAGGAAAATTAATTCCCGTTTGCTTTCCAGCTCTTCCATATTGACTTTGGACATATTCTTGGAAATTTCAAATCTAAATTTGGCATTAAAAGAGAACGAGTGCCTTTTATTCTTACTTATGATTTCATTCATGTCATTCAACAAGGAAAAACGGGAAACACAGAGAAATTTGGTCGGTGAGTATTACCCTTAAGTCAAAGCTAACCCCATCTAACATTTTTTCATCTGACCAGCTGTACTAGTATTTCCGAACAGTTTGTTTGGATCCATGAAGTAATACACTCTGATAACATGAAGCTTTGAGGGCAGTTTGCTTGTTTCATTCTTGTGCCAGTTGAGAAATGCTCAAGAAACAAAGAATGCTAGGAATTTGAATAAAGTTACTGTATTTCATTCTCACAGAACACCATGTTTCTTCTGATTCAGAAAATGCTCTGAAACCATTAAGACATTTGACAGTAAGGTGTTGACAGAACAGGTATTTTGCTGTCCTTCTATATGGAGAACATTAAGGGATCCTGGGTTCAGACTTTGTAATCTATTCCTCCCTACTTAGAAATTTCAAAACATACTACTTGTCTTTATTTCTTTATTTCACAGTCAAGAATATTACATTTCAGGATTATTGTGATAAGTAGAGATATATACCATGGAGGAAAAACATACTATGTGCTTAACAAAGGATTGTTTATTGGCATTTGTAGGTTTCTGCAGAATATATCTCTGGGTCCTGTTTTTTGCTCATTGGCAAGATAAAGAACATAGGACGGGGTGGTCTTCTTGAGTTACCCTTAAGAGGGAGAATGAACGAGAGGCAATAGGGAGAGCAGTACCAAAGCATGATGGACACTGGGAGCGGACTGCAAATCCAGCAGTGTGTTTAGAGATCTTTGTGAATTATAATTATTACTTGTGCAATTATCAGTTGTTTTATCTCATGGAAAATAAAAGACCTAGATCGTTATATTGCCTGTATCACAGAATTTTAGTTTTTTTGTGAAAAAGATGTATGTATGAGTTTTGAGAACCTAATTAACTTACATAAATTTGTTTCTTGGGACAGTTTTCACAAGAGCAAAAATCAGAAATGAACTTTTAGTTCAGTAGCAATGTTTTGTTTTGAACAGAAAGTCTAAATATGTCTTACTTTCCTTTATGAAACATGTTGTCTTCCCTTAAAAACTGTGCTCATGTGGTCACATCAACGAAGTTTCCGCCAGTGTTGTGAAGAGGCATACCTGATTTTACGGCGGCACGGGAATCTCTTCATTACTCTCTTTGCACTGATGCTGACTGCAGGGCTTCCTGAACTCACATCAGTCAAGGATATACAGTATCTTAAGGTACAACCCCTTTCCTTTCATGGACTGTGGGCGTGGAGCTCAGTTAGAACTGCCAGTTTCATTCAAAAGCCTGAAGGCAGTGAAACAGGAATTTTCTCATGGATAGTTTTTACCTAGGAACAGAATCTGAAAAATTCATATGAAGGAGCAGTTTTGAAAGAAGAGCTTGGCTGAATGTGGTGGTGCATAGCTGTAATCCCAGCACTCTGAGAGCTGAGGCAGGAGGATCTCAAGTTCAAGCCTACCTGGGCAACTCCAGGGACTTAGCAAGAACGTCTCAGCATTTTAAAAAAGGGATGAGGTTGTATGTAATGCAGAGGTTTTGGGTTCAATCTCCTTTACTACCAAAAGAAAGGAGGCAAGGAGGAAAGGAAAGAGAAGAAGAACGTGGGAGGGAGGAAAGGAGAGGGAAAGAGAAGTGAAAAGCACAATGCTTATAATGCATATGGCCTCCCCAGAAGGGGTAGAAGGGGCATAGAAAAGACTCATATTGGGTAACAGCTGCCTTCCCCTGCCCACCTCCCCGGAGGACTGGGGAGTATAACGGGTCGCCACCTTGCCTTTCAGCAAGCTCCCTTTTACCTGTCTGAGTATTAATGGACAGCTGAGTGCCTTCAATAGTTATGAATTAATTTCATCTTCAGAAACTTCGATGAGGTCAAAATACTACCTTCCTGTTCATTTGCCATCCTATAAATCATACATAAGTAAGAATCTGTGGTACTCTGTCGAGTAGTGGTTGTGGATGGATGGCTAAGCCAGCCTCTTGAAGATTTTGATGTTTGTACATCTCTACTCAGGATATAAAAAACCATTTTTTCCTTTTCATTTTTAGGACTCTCTTGCTTTAGGAAAGACTGATGAAGAAGCACTCAAACAATTTAAGCAAAAATTTGATGAGGCCCTCAGGGAAAGTTGGACTACTAAAGTGAACTGGATGGCCCACACGGTCCGGAGAGACTACAGATCCTAACATCGGCCTTCGCTCCTAATGTATCTTTTAGTTTCGTTTCATTTTCATTTTGCATTTGCACTAAACTGAATGTGACCCTGCCAGAGATGTTATAAAGGGAATGAAATCCTGGAATCAGTTAAATTAAAAACAAGGCATCCCACAGAACCTAACATGAGCAATCCCTGATGAGCACTCCTCTTTTGAATGCTTCCAAGACCCACCAGGACTCCTGTCAACGTTATGGATAATCATTTCCTGCTGACTTTGCACTCCAAGGAATGCTACTAGGGATTGTCTGATAGCTTACTCTTTTATAAATGTTTGGTACTTTGCCTGAAAGTTGTAAATACTTCTTTTCAGTGTTGTGACTAAGTGTTACCACTCAGCCAAGAACTTAACTACAATTGGGGGCTGGGGGCAATCTTACTCCCAAAACGAAGCTTCCAAGAGAGGTATCTTCCTTACCTTTTTAAATTGTGTAAACTACAAATTATGATTATTATTTCAACTTATGATTATTTTTCAAAAGAAATCTTTTAAACCTGTGGAAACTCATTAATTCTTTTGTTAATATTTATTTACCATGATAGCATCATTCCATCCAGACTTGCTGAAAATCTACTGGTGAGGCAAATATATATATTTATAAAATTTCTAGTGGAAGTTCTATATTAAAAAGATATTTCTTTGGTATTCTCTATCCTGTGTTTTAAAGTTTTATGAAAAGCAGAGCTTTTTCCTAAGTTACTTTTAAGTTCATTAACTGTGAGATCCAGCTCTTCCATCTGCCTCTGTAATGAGGCACATATTAATACAGTTTTTATATGATATCTATGAATGAGTTCACTTCATAGAGCATAATACTTGAGCAAATGTATCCCAGAAAGCAAACAGATAAAAAGAAAACTATTTATGGAATAAACTCCGATTTAAAATTCAGTATTTTAGTAAAATGCCAGCTGTTCTTACTGTATTTATTAAAACTTATAATAATGTGAGTTTTCAAGGATATTAGTTCAAACTGAAATGGTTTCATGCCACATGGAAATCTTTAATTTATTTGTTGAGGTACCATATATTTAGGGTGCTAGGTGGCAAATGTTAATATGTGCAATAGGAACTACTGGTTTGAATGTGTAAATGGATGCTCTGAGTACTAGCAACGTCCAGCAAAACTACTGCTTATTCTCCAAAGAATATTGGGAGCTCTCAATCCTCAATGACATGGGAAAGACTACCAAGTACTTGCCCACTTACTGAGTTTTCTGTAAGAATTTTATTGATGATTGTTTAATTTTGTTGTCCTTCTTAATGTTCTCAGTCAAATAAATGGGTGAACTGGTTTTGGCTATTCTTGGGATGTGTGGGCCTCTTCTTTGTAAGCATCACAGACCTTTGGAACTTGCCCTAGAGCTCCAAGGAATGGCCAAGAAGCTGGGCATGGTGGCACACATCTGTAAATCGCAGCACTAGAAGGATGAGGCAGTAGTACCATACATTCAAGACCAGTCTGGGCTACTTAGCAACTTTAAGGTCAGCCTGAATTACAGAGTGAGACCCTCTCAAACCACTCCCGCCCCTACCCCCACCTCCCACCCCAAAAAAGAAAAAGAAAAATGGCAAGTTGGTAGACTGACGAACCTGAGAAGTAGATGGGCTGAGACTCGGGCCTCAACTTCTCTCTTTGCTTCCTAACCCTATTAGGCACAGTGTGGGAGGTCTTTTGGACTCTGGTGGGAGCGTAAGGTCAGGAGGTGCCGCTGGCAGGTTTTCCAAGTCTGCGAGGTACACAGATGTTTTATTGGCTAGTTGCTTGACCCCTGAACCAAGGCCAAGCTGCAGCCCCTTTTGGAGCTGTCTTGTATGGGACAGATTCTCACAGCGGGCCAATTTCTTGGACATTACTCAGATGAGCTAGGGCGTAGCCTCTGAATTCCTTACTCCCTGGATTTGTCCAGACTTAGTGAAAGTTCCAGAAATAGGGCTGTAGAAAGACTGTTTTTCTGGGATATTTGACTAGTCACAATCTAGTTTGCATATGCCAGGCCATAGGTCAGTGGTTTCAAGAATAGTATACATTTCCAAGAAGGAGTAATGACCACTATTTCTATCAGGGTGTCCTTAGCCCCTAATAGGGGGCTTGACAAATAAATTCCAGGTGAATATGACTGTTTTCCAGAGCAAAAAAAAAAAAAAAAAAAGAAATAAAACTTCATGAACGTCCCCAGCAGTGCTGGGTCTGAACCCAGGATGGCTTTTAACATCTCTTCCCACCTCTTCTATGTCGTACCCCTACCCTCAAGATAGTGAGGATGGTGTGACTCACCTGCTAGACATTCCTTATAGATACTGCCTTGCAGATACTTGTTGAATTACGTGTCTCTGGCTAAGAAGGAAGGTAGAAGGCAGAAAACACCCACCATCCAGAATGAATTAGGACTGCAGGGTATAGGAACAGTGTTTTGTACAACAGCTGGTTATACTGGTTACCCAATGCTTTGGTATTAAGCACTGACCAACTATGCAGTTCTTGCCCTAAAATACTTGCTTCCTGTCTTTCTTTCCTCTCCCATGGTCCTCCAAAATGTAATGATGTTTTAGGAATCGTACCTGTCTATACTTGAGGTCAGAATTTGATCTTAATGTGGGAAGAGAAAATGACTTTGTCAGACAGGTCAGACAGATTCTTGAGTACCACTTGCATGTATAGGTAGACTGCAGACTTAAGGGGCCAATATTTGCTATCTAGCTTTACCTCTGTGATCCTTGAATAGGGGATTTGTTCTGATTTCCAAAGTTCTGAGTTTCCTACTTTATAAAGAGGGATTAACAATACCTGATCCACTCAGTGTGGGATAAGGAAAATGTAGGATAAACTAGGGATAGAAACACACAGAAGATAGGTGTGGTGACACATGCCTGTGATCCCAGAACTATGGGAGGCAGAGGCAGGAGTACTGCAAGCTTGAGTCCAGCCTGGGTAATTTAGCAAGGCACTCTCCAAAAAAGGAAAAGAGTGCTGAATCTCAACACAAACACTTCTTTTCCTGAGTCTCTTCTCCAGAGCTGTTGTGGGAAGGAAGTTCAGAAGGAAAGCCCCATCTACAGCTCTGTTCTTGTTCCTCTCTGGGGAGAGTTCTCTTGTGCATTCTAGATTCTGCTTTCTCCAGCCTACCATTCTGTTAGCACTAGACCTCAGTCAAGCAGCCTGAAATGCAGGGGTCACTTAACTATAGAATGTGGAAGATTGGTCCAGGGGTAGAGAGCAGAAAAGTACCATGACGTGTGGTCCTGACTATTGAGGATGGGCGCTTTTTAAGAGGGGAGGTGCTGGGGTTTCACAAGAGAGGAAAGCCTCTGAGCTGGATCTTCAGGGAGCTAGGGGAAGGAGTGAATGGAGAAGCAGACTAGACAAAAAGGCACTGCATATATAAAGGCCTAGGAATGAGAAAAAGTAGAGCTTGTGGTCATGAACAGGCTCAGGAATTATTTGTATTCACCTTTCTCCAAGTTTTTTTCAGCCTTCTGTTCTCTCTCGATTTTCCTTCACATGCACTTGTCTCCAAAATTTCTTACAGTTTGGGTCCTATATTGACATCAGCTTTGTAATGGACCTAATGGTTTCATGTCCATAATCATTCTTTTCCTTCCTGTGTGTAAATATCTCAGACCAAGCAGAGCTATCAGACTTGTTTTACACACACACGCACAATATACCGCACCACAGGCCAAAACTTGACCCGAGGCTTTCGGGTGCAGTGAAGTGGAGAAGTGGGTTTGAGGCCTCTACATCTGCTTCCCCATCCCGGCTGCACTTGGAGAACTGTGGAGCTTCCAACAAGTAGGCGGGTGCACGCTATCCCCAGAGCCCAGCCTGTTTGGGACTCCTGCACCTCACCATCGGTGTGCAGAGGAGGGGCTGGGCGGATCTGGGGCGCCTGCATCAGCCTCCCTGTGTGTCTGGAGGACTGTGGATATCTCAGCAAGCAGGGGAGGATCGCAGGTTCCAGAGGCACTGTGGCCTGTGGTGAGTGCTCAGCGCACTCTGCCCAAAGACCAGACTGTTTGGGGACCCTCCAGACTTCTGGGTGCAGTGAAGTGGAGAAGTGGGTTTGAGGCCTCTACATCCGCCTCCGCATCCCGGCTGCACTTGGAGAACTGCTGAGCTTCCAACGGGTGGGTGAGCGCACGCTATCCCCGGAGCCCAGCCTGTTTGGGACTCCCGCACCTCACCATCGGTGTGTAGAGGAGGGGCTGGGCGGATCTGGGGTGCTGCATCAGCCTCCCCATTTGTCTGGAGGACTTTGGATGTCTCAGTGGGCAGTGGAGCATCGCAGGTTCCAGAGACCCTGCAGCCTGTGGTGAGTCTCAGTGCACTCTGCCCAAAGGCCAGACTGTTCGGGTCCCTAAAGGCTTCTGGGTGCAGTGAAGTGGAGAGGTGGGTTTGAGGCATCTATATCTGTCTCCGCATCCCGGCTGCACTTGGAGAGCTGTGGAGCTTCCAACAGGCAGGTGGGCGCACAGTGTCCCTGAGGCCCAGCTTATCTGGAACTGCAGAGTTCTGAACAGGCAGCGGAGGGCCATTGGTTCTGCAGGCCCAGTGGCTTGGGGTAATGGCGTGCCAGAGTCTCAGGAGCTGCAAACATAGAAGGGGATTTCCAACAGACACTGAGGAAGCTTTCAAATAACACTTGAGACACAGAAATATAGGAAAATGATAAAACAAAAGACCAAATTACAACCTCAAACCTCCAGCTCATCTCAAGAAACCCTAGGAGCAATGTATATAGAAGAAAATATATGCCATTCACCTCAAATATTGGACACAAAAGCTACTGAAATTAACAAGCAACTCCAGGAAGCTTTAAAGAAATTCAGACTCGAAATAATCTCCCAGGTAAAAGAAGAAATGATAAAAGAAATGAAAGAGATTCTGAATATATCTAAAGAATAAAGATAAAAAATTGGAGGAACTAAACAAAAAGATAGAATCCCTAGACGAGCAATATAAGAAACAAACAGAATACATAATGCAGATGCACAGAGATATACAGGAAATAAAAACTCCACTGAAAGTTGTAAAAACTGCCTTAATGAAAGTGAAGATAGAATTTCAGACCTTGAAGACAGGACTGCAGCTAGTGAACAGGAAAGGAAAGATCTTTTAAAAATAACGAATCAGGAAACAACAATTCAACAACTGCAAGACGATGCAAAGAAAAATAACATAAGAATGATAGGGATTAATAAAAAAGGAGACAACATAAAGGATGTCAAGAGGATAGAAATACAGAAGAACATCAACACCTATTTTGAAAACCTCTACTCTTAAATGTTTGATAACACAGAAGAAATAGACAGGTTCTTAGAAACATATGAAGTACCAAAGCTAGATCAAGAGGATGTAAAACTGTTGAATAACCCAATCTCTGTTAATGAAATTGAAAATGTAATTAAGTCCTTACCTACAAAGAAGAGCCCAGGCCCAGATGGATTCATTGCAGAATTCTACAAGAAATACAAAGAAGACCTAATGCCGACATTCCTCAAACTATTCAATGAAATTGAAAGAGAAGCAATCCTTCCTAAGTGATTCCTGGAAGCAAATATTACTCTAGTACCAAAACCTAGAAAGACCCAACTAAAAAAGAGAACTATAGACCGATCTCCCTAATGAACACAGATGCAAAAATCCTCAATAAAATATTGGCAAATAGGATGCAGCAAATCATCAAGAAGATTATACACCATGGGGCTGGGGATTTAGCTCAGCGGCATAAGTACCTGCCTTGCAAGCAGGCGGTCGTGTGTTTGATCCCTGGTACCAATAAAAATGAAAAAGACAAAAAAAAAAAAAAAAAGATTATACACCATGACGAGGTGGGATTCATCCCAGGAATGCAAGGATGGTTCAACACACGTAAATCAATAAATGTAATCCACCATGTCAATAAAGCCAAGAGTAAGAATTACATGATCATTTCTATAGATGCAGAAAAAGCCTTCGATAAGGTCCAACATTTATTCATGATAAGAACTTTACTGAAAATTGGAATAGATGGTCTTTACCTCAATATAATAAAGGCCATTTATGGCAAACCAACAGCCAGCATCATACTAAATGGCCAAAAATTGAAAGCCTTTACTTTAAAATCAGGCACAAAACAAGGATGTCCTTTATCACCACTCCTATTTAATATAGTACTGGAAATACTAACCAGAGCAATTAGGCAAGAGAGAGAAATAAAAGGGGTAAAGATAGGAAAAGAAGAAGTTAAATTATAATTGTTTGCAGATGACATGATACTCTACATAGAAGACCCCCTAAACTCCATTGAAAGACTCTTAGATACAATAAATGAATTCAGTAATGTGGCTGGATACAAAATCAATACTCAGAAATCAATAGCATTCCTATACACTAACAACAAAATCACAGAGAGGGAAATAAGAGAAACTACACTCTTCACATTAGCAAGCAAAAAATGAAATATTTAGGAATTACTCTTACGAAAGAAGTGAAAGACTTATACAGTGAAAATTATAATACACTGAAAAAAGAAATTGAAGATAATATCAGAAAATGGAAAGACATCTCTTGCTCATGGATAGGAAGAACAAACATTGTGAAAATGGCCATTCTCCCAAAACTGTTATACAGATTCAATGCAATCCCAATAAAAATACCATCAACATACCTTATAGATCTAGAGAAATCACTCCTAAATTTCATCTGGAACCAGAAGAGACCTAGAATAGCAAAGGCAATTCAAGCAGCAAAGACAAAGCAGGAGGCGTCACAATCCCTGACTTGAAGTTATACTACAAAGCAACAGTAGTAAAATCAACATGGTATTGGAATCAAAACAGAGCTGAAGATCAATGGAATAGATTAGAAGATACAACCACAACTACAAACACACTCAACCACCTTATCTTTGATAAAGGAGCCGAGCAGGTTCACTGGAAGAATGACAGTCTCTTTAATAAATGGTGCTGGAAAAACTGGCTCTCCATTTGCCGAAAACTAAAGCTAGACCCATGTCTATCACCATGTACTAAATTAAAATCTAAATGGATCAAAGATCTGAATATTAAAACAGAAACACTAACTCTATTGGAAGACAAATTGGGTAGAAACCTTGAAGACATAGGAGTAGGTAGAGAATTCATGAATAGGGCTCAAACCGCACGGGAAATACTTCCCAGAATCAATAACTGGGACCACTTCTTATTAAAAAGTTTCTGTATGTCAAAAGAAATCTCCAGCATAGTGAAAAGAAAACCCACAAACTGGGAAAAGATTTTAGTGAACTCTCTCTCAGACAAGGGACTCTTGTCTAAAACATATAAAGAATTAAAAAAAAACTCAGACCCCCAAAATTCAAAGATCCAATCCAAAAATGGGCATCTGAGATGAATACGCACTTCTCAGATGAAGAAATGCAAATGGCAAATAAATACATTAAAAAATGTTCATCATTATTGGTCATTAGAGAAGTGCAAATTAAAACCACACTGAGATACCATCTTACTCCTGAAAGAATGGCCAGGATCAAGAAAACCAACAACCACAAATGCTGGAGAGGCTGTGGGGAAAAAGGAACTCTCCTACACTGTTGGTGGGAGTGTAGACTGGTGCAGCCTTTGTGGAGGTCAGTCTGGAGATTTCTCAAAAAAGCTGGGATTGGAAGTCCCATTTATTCCAGCTATTCCACTTCTAGGCATATTCCCAGAAGAACTGAAAGCATCATACCACAGTGACATATGCGCACCTATGTTTATAGCAGCACAATTTGTAATCGCCAGATCTTGGAAATAACCCAAGTGTCCATCAACCGAGGAATGGATAAAAAAGTTGTGGTATTTCTAAACAATGGAGTATTATTCAGCTATAAAGAAGGATCACATTGAGATATTTATCAATAATGAGCACAGCTTGAGACCATACTCATAAGTGAAATAAATCAATCTCGCATGTATGAATACCGAATAGTTTCCCTAATGTAAGTAATGATTCAAATATATAAAAATATGTGGTAATCATGATTCCCCATTATGTGGCCTTGAAACCTTATAAAGTTTTCACTTATTAATTGGAAAGGCTTTATTCTGGGCTTCTTGATATGGAAATATTTGAAGCTATAGTATATGAAGTTTTATTCAAATATTTCAAGGAAAAAGACAGACACTATGGTAACTACTATTAAGTCGGGTTATTTGGTGGTGAAGCACTAGGTTGCTGAAACAGTCATGCTTTGACCTGTATTGTTATATTGTTATGTCCTGTTTTATCTCAATCTCTCCCTTATTCATTAAAAAAATTATTTAACTATTTTTTATGTTTTTTTTAATTAAGGGAAAATTTTTTAAAAATTAGCAGGATATATAATAGTAAATTTTTTGATTTCCTATTAACTTATTTTGAAGTCCTATAATACTCCCACGATCTTGTTTTGACTGATTAGACTCTGTTCCATTCTGTATGATAGTATCAAGTTTGAGGGTATAGGCAACTACTTTGAAGGCAATAAGATTCACTAAGATGCCCATTCTGGTTTGACTATTGTCTCCTTTGGAAGTCCTGTAATGTTTACAATGCTTAAGTTTTATTGGTCTTGTTCTCTACTGTTTTGTTCAACTTTATAATATCTAATGAGATAGACAATTCTTTTTAAGGAAACAAGAGACATTGTTGATAACCATTGTTGATAACCTTGTACTCTGTTTTACATCATGTGCTATGTCTATCCTTGGTTTTGACTGCCAGCTTTGTTTTGCCATATTTGACTTTATTCTCTCCCCCCCAAAAAAAGTAATAAGAACTAACGAGTAATAAAACCCAAAATGTGTAAATTTTGTTGTAAAAAAGAGAGGGGAAAAAAGTGCTCTAAACTATACAACAGCAAGTGTGTTTAGGGGTGTTAAATAGCTGACCATATTAATGTTTTTGGTTGGATCATTGAACACAACTGTTTGCAGTCTCACTGTTTGAATGTCCACTTTGTATGCTTTGATACTGTGATTTGAGCAACTATCTCTAAGATGATAATATGTAATCTATTAACTGGTGATTTCTTACTGTTTTTTTTTTTTTGTAGTTCTGTATTACTTGTACCCTTACACCGCTTTGTTTTGTTTTGTTTTGTTTTTTCTCTTTTTCCTTTTAAATAAAATTAAAAAAAAATCTCCTTCACCCCTAAAGTATCCTTAAAGACTTGATGCTGATACTTAGGAGATATCACACCATAGTTAAAACAGGTTACTAGAAATCATAGCATTGGCAGATTATTAAGATGCCAAGTCATAGTGATTCCTCCCTATTCATAGCTGTGTGTGTGTTTTGCTATAGTTGTTTAAATTAGGGGCTGGTGATTTAGCTCAGTGGTATAAGCACTTGCCTGGCAAGCACTGGGTCATGAGTTCGATCCCCAGTACACACACACACAAACCTGTGGTGCATAATTGTTTAAATTGTCAAATAAAAATGGGGCCCACTCCACACCCATGGATTCTATGCCCCAGATGTGGCCACTTGCCAACTCTAAGCCTATTCTGTTTTGTTTCCCCTTGAGATGTGTCCATAGAGGCGCTGACCAACCAACTGACCTGATTGAGGATGAGGTCAACAGGTAGAATAGGGAAGCCCAAGGGATTGGCAGCTCCAGGGAGAAACAATAGACCAGGCCATATATATATATACATACATACATATTATTTATTTATTTTGTCAGTTTGGTCTGGCTTTTTTTTTTTTTTTTGGTTTGGCTTTTTGAGATGGTGTCAATTTGTATGTCTCGCTGGTGGGCGGCTCTGAACAATCAGTGCTACAAGCCACCTGATAGGACAGTCATGCATGGACCACTGCTACATTAAACGGGAACATGTTAATCAGGAAGAATCTGGGGAAGTAGGTAATTAAGGCTAAGCTACAGAACAGTACTTCAGGGTTTCCAGTATTAACCTCACACAGTGATTGAGGGAGACAGCTATGGGAGGGTGAGGGCCAGGCACAGACCTAAGAAGTCTAAGCTCAGGCTGAGGACACAGGCCCTGCCCTCCATGATGGGAAACCAGGTCTTGCGGGTGTGGCTTCTTTTGGAGAAGGATCTGAAAGAACTGGCATAAAGTCCAGTAGTCATTGGAACTTCCACCCTGTTGCTTCCATCCAGCAAAGACCTATGGTTTGATTGTTTCCCCATTTAGTAACTTACATAAGGCTATGCCTGAACATGGGTAGGGCCAGAGTCTGGCATTAACTGTAGAGGGGCCTCTGGAACAGGAGGACCCCACAAATCTACAGAGAAAATCGTAGCTTGCTGGATTGCAAAACCGCAGATCTTGGGAGGAAACCACCCATTCAAAAAGAAAGGATTTTTTGGGAATCCAATTTTTCTCTTCCCTTTATTGACTAGGGGAGGTGCTAGGGAGTTTTTTGTTCCTTTTTTTCTTATTTTTCTTTTTCACTTTGTTCATTTTTCTTTTTATTCTTTTCTATTAATTTTACCTACTGCTATTAGTTGCCTTCTACTCCTCAATAAGATTCTTTATCTCACTTTTCTCTCATTTTCCATTCATTAATTTTTCAAAATCAACTTTTTATTCTTCGATCCTGCCCCTCTCCCATCCTCAATGGTTCCGTGGTACTTCAGTTCACAAATGCTTTTGTTTGCACACAGTTTTTTTTTCAAATAGATGTGTTTAGCAAAATTTTGTCTTCGTTTGCAAGCTGCCTCAAGTGACAGACACAACCATGGCCATTTTTTTTCCATAATTGTAGAACAAATTAAGTTTGTGAACCAAGGTATCACTGTATCACCATTAAACTTTATGAATATTTAGATAGATAACTATGCTATTACTGTTGAATACTATTCTACTGTTAGTGGAGGTATAGTTGTTACATTTAGTAGATATTTGCTATATGTCAATATTTTGTTTGTTTTAGTATTTATACTAAAATTGCACATCTCTTTTCTATAATGAGGGGTAGTACAGTACTCTTTCTTAGGGTATGTCAAAAGACAGTTTGTCCTTGACATAACTATTATTGCTGATTTTATTACTATTGGCAAGGTGGCATAGTCATTGCTTTGAGTTGCTCTGTGTGCCAATAACTGGATCGCTTGTGTGTCATTAACAATCCTGTGGCCCATTCCTAGGGTTTCCCTCCCAAGTAAATAGAGGTAGTTGAATCTTGTTACAGAAGCAAAGGCCTGTAGTTACCCAGCAATGCCCAAAGCATATCACTGAAAAGCAGACAATAATATGTCTCAATATTAGCATAAAGTCTTCTGCTATAATCAACCTGCAAACTTTAGGACAACAACAAAAAATAAAAAGTTAAAAAATGAGAAGACACCAAAATTCTCAACAACCTTACTCCCCACCCCATAGCTGATCCATGAGGCATCGAGATGGAGGAAATCAAAAGCTACACAGCCAAATTATTCAGAAACATAACAGGAAATTTTAAAAACATTAATAAGGTGGCCAATGAGATACAACTAAAGAGGAAAGGCATTTAATAAGCAATCTTTATAGGAAACACCAATAAAAAGCTAGCTAAGCTAAACAAAATAACAAAATATGAACAAGCATTTTAGCAAAGAATTAGAGTCCATTAAAAGGTATCAGACAAATGTAGGAGATTAAAAATTGTATTGAAAATTTGGGCAGGGGCTGGGGATTTAGCTCAGCGGCATAAGCGCCTGCCTTGAAAGCAGGCAGTCGTGAGTTCGATCCCCGGTACCGATGAAAAGGAAAAAGATTAAAAAAAAAAAAAAAAGAAAATTTGGGCAGCAGAAACAACCAATGTGACAACAAGGTAAAAACCAGAAGACAGGGCTGCTGTCGGAGATCAATTATTCAGAGATACCTTAAGAGAACATGAAAAATGTATCTAATCAGCTGCCAGCTGGTGCAAAGACTAAGATTAATTAGAATTAGTGAAAAATCAGAATAAAATGCAAAAGGCACAAAACTGTTTACAGAAATAATGGCACACAACATTCCAAATGTGTAGAAAATTTAATATACAAATAGATGAGATACAAAATAGATAATATACAAATAGATGAGATATACAAATGATTAAATAGTCATGATCAAAAACCAAAATAGTCATGATCAGAAAAGAACTTCACAACACGTCGTCAAAATCTCAGCAGTCAGCACCAGGACAGAATCATAGAAGCTGTTAGAGAAAAGCAACTAATCACTCAGGAAGGTAAACCCACTAGAATTATAGCACATACCTCACCACAGACGTTTTTAAAGGACAGAAAGCTTGGAGTGAAGTGTTTTAAGTCTTAATACAACTTTTAACCTAGATTTAAATATCCTACAAAACTACATTCTATTTATACCTACCCATACACATATATATGTTGTTCCAGGTTCTCACACTGAGATGATATGTTTACCCAATGTGTGTCTGTTTCACTAATGAGTATGGTCTCAAGTTGCATCCATTTACCTATAAAAGTCTATAGTCTATGCTTTGTGGCTGAGGAGTACTCCACTGTATAAAAATACATCTTTTTATCCATTTCTGAGTCGACGGGCATTTAAGTTGTTTTCAAGATTTGGCTATTACAAATTGTGCTGCTATAAACATGGATGCACATATATCACTGTGGTAGGATCTTTTGGGAAGATACCCAGAAGAGGAATACCTGGGTTGAATGGGACTTCTAGTTCTAGTTTTTTGAGGAAGCTCCACACTGATTTCCACAGTGGTTGTACCAGTCTGCATTCCCACCAACAGTGGAGAAGGGTTCCTTTTCCCCAAGCTTCTCCAACATTTATTATTGGTTGATGTCTTGATTCTAGCCATTCTTTCTGGGGTGAGGTGGAATCTCAGTGTTGTTTTAACTTTCATCTCTCGAATGACCAGTGATGTTCAACATTTTTTCACATATTTATTTGCTGTTTGTATTTTTTCCTCTGAGAAGTGTGTATTCATCTCCGGTGCCCATTTTTGGATTGGGTCTTTAAATCTGAGACTTCTGAGTTCTTTATATGTTCTTGATAGCAATCTTTCTTAAATATCCTACAAAACTACATTTTAAAACTGATGGAGAATTAAGCTCATTCTGTGACAAAAAGCATCTTAAGAAATTCCTGCATTCCAAAAATTTTTAAGGATATCCTGGAAAGAGGAAAGCTAGCAATGTCAAAAAGTCTAGCAGAGTAAATGCACTAGGGCCAGGCATGGTGGCGCATGTCTAATCTCAGCACTTGTGAGACTGAGGCAAGAGGAACACCCGAACTGCATGGTGAAACCCTGTCTCAGAAAGTTCAAAAAAAAGAAAGAAAGAAAGAAAGAAAGAAAGAAAGAAAGAAAGAAAGAAAGAAAAAGTCAGTCACAGAGGCCAGACATAGTAGTGCGTGCCCATGATCCTAACATTCAGGAGACTGAGGCAGGAGAATTGCCATAAGTTTGAGGCCAGCCTAGGCTACACAGTTCTAGACCAGTCCGAACTACATAGCAAGACCTTGTCTCAAAACAAACAAACAAAAAAAACCTGAACACAGTTTTTCTAACAGTTAAGTAGAAGGGGAAAAAAAGAGAATGAGCAATAGGAAAGTAATGCATGACAGGAATAAGTCAATACATTTCTGTAGTAATTCTCAATGTGAATGGTTTCAATTCCCTGATCAAAAGACACAGATTGGCAAAGTGGATCAAGGAGCAATATCCAACAGTATGCTGTATACTAGAAATACATTTAACACATTCACGGTGGGTCTTTAAATCATGTCTTGTTGCTTGGCAACTCTGACTTATATTACATTCCCTTAAGTTAAATAATTAACCATCAGTGGTTTTAACTGCCCAATGAGATAGTAATGCTTATACCACTGGTGATTCAACCTAGCAGCAACCCAAAACAAGAAATTCATAAACTAAAAATCACAGGATTTAAAACAATATTCCAAGCAAGTGGAATCAGAAAACAAGGAGTAGCTATTCTATTTTCAGATAAAATGGATGTTAAGCCAAAACTGATCAGAGGAGGCAAATAAGGTCACTACATTTTGGTTATGGGAGCAATTTAACAATGAGAGATAACTTTATAAATATATGCACCAAACACTGGTGCACCCAGCTTTATAAAACAAACACTACTGGTCATAAAAGGTCAGATAAATATAAACACAATAATAGTATAGGATCTCAATATCATACTATTGCCTATAGATCACTTAGACAAAAAAAATCAAGAGATATCACAGTTGAACCAAACCTTTGAACAAATGAACTTAATAGATATCTACAAAGTGTTCCATCCAACAACAGAATACACATTCCTGTCTGCAGCACATAGAATTTTCTCCAAAACAGACCACATACTAGTTCATAAAGCATGCTTGAATAAATGCAAAAGAATAAAAATTATCTCATCAGATTATTATTCAGTGAAACTAGAAATTAAGGGCCAAAAGCCCACAAAAATTATGCAAATGGATAGAAATTAAACAATACTGTCTTGCATGCTCAATGAATCACAGAAGAAATCAATGAAAAAATCAGTTCCCAGAATCAAACAGTAATGCCAGTACAACATATCAGGATTTGTGGGATACAGTGAGAGCCAGCCTAATAGGGAATTTTATAGCTGTAAATATCCACATTACAAAAACAGCAGACTAAAATCAATGACCAAGCGATATATCGCAAGGTCCTAGAAAAACAAGAACAACTCAAATCTAAAGCTAGTACAAGCAAAGACATTATAAAGATCAGAGCAGAAATTGATGAAATTGAGACTTAAGAAAACAACACAAGCCAGGCACAGTGGCACACATCTGTAATCTCAGTACTCAAGAGGCTGAGATCAGAGGAACGCTGTGAGTTCCAGGCCAACTGGGGCTATACAGTGAATTCGAGGTCAGCTTGGGCTACAGAGGAAGACCCTATCTCAAAAAATAAAAACAAAAACATCCAAAAATAATCACTCAAACAGCTGGTTCTTTGAAACAATAAAAATAGACAATCTATCAGTCACTCGTACTGAGAAAAAGACCCAAATTAATGCAATTAGAAATGTACAAGGGTAAAACCACAACAGATACTGTCAAAATTCAGGAAATTATACGCAAGTACTTCAAATGTCTGTATGCCAACAAACAGGAGATACCTAAATACATATGAATTACTAGAACTGAATCAAGAAGATTTAAGAATCCTAAATAATCCAGTCACAGGCAATTTAGTACTTGAAACAGCCACAGAAATCAAGCAAGAGAAAGAAAACAGTTACATATAGGATTGAAGTCATATTGTCATTATTTTCAGGCAACACGATTCTGTACACAAAAGACCAAGAAGTTCCATCAAAAGATTCCTAGAATTAATAATCAAATTCAACAATGTAGTGGATACAGAATGAACACACAGAAATCAATACCATTCTTTACACTGACAATGAGAATGAAATTAGTAAAGTAATATTCACAATAGCTTGAAGAAAAATCAAATATTTAGGAATTACATGAAAGTGAAAGGCCACAACAATTGAAAACTCCTTGGGAAAAGAACATCAAAATGGACATCAGAAAATAGAAATTTATTCCTTATTTCTAACAGGCAAAATCAATATAGTCAAAATGGTCATACTCCTCAGACATACCAATTGAATACCAACATCACTCTACATAGAACTAGGAAAACAATCCTAAAAGCATATGGAACAAAAAAAGACCCAGAAAAACAGAAGCAATCCGGGTAACGAGCAAAGCAGGGGGCATGACATCGTGGATTTCAAGTTACATTACAAAGCTGCAGTGATTTTTGGGTACAGACACAAAAACAGACAGGTGGATCAAAGGAACAGAACAGAGGATGCAGAAAGAACTCCAGGCACATCCAGCGATCTGGAAAAGAGGAAAGGTAGCCTGTTTAATAAACAGTAGTGGGAACACCAGCAGTCCACATGCGTAAGCTTGATTCTAGAGCCCAATATCTTACCAGGTACTAAATTACAGTAAAAATGGAACAAAGGTCTAAATGTTGAAAGAGAAGCATTTAATCTGCTGGAAGGTAAAATACATAAAATTCTTTAAAAGAATACATAAAGTTCTTGATGACACAGGTCTGGCAAGAACTTTCTGAACAGAACCCCAGTTGCACAGGAAATATCAAGAATTAACAAATGGGATCACATCAAATTAAAAAGCTTCTACAGATCAAAGGAAGCAACCAATGGTGAAGATATGACTTACAGAATGGATAAAAATTTCCCAAGTATTCCTGGAAAAGAAGACTAATGGCTAGAATAAAGAACTCAAAAATTTAGGTGCTCCTCCCCAAAAGAATCATTAAAATGAGAAATTTAAATGAATAGATATTCACAAAAGAAGTATAAATAGCCAATACATTCCTGAAAACTAGGGACTGGGGATCTAGCTCAGCAGCACAGCACCTGCCTGGCAACTGTGAGATTGTGAATTTGATTCCTGGTACAAAAAAAAAAACCTGAAAAATACTGAACATCATTGGTCATAAGAGAAATTCACATTAAAAGAAAACTTCCATCTTCAGAAAGAATGGCAAACATCAAGAAATAAAATAATAAATGATGGCAAGGCTGTGGGAAAAAAGAACCCTTCTATGTTGTTGTTGGAATGTAAAGTTGTCCTATGATTATGCAAATTCCTCAGAAAACTAAAAATGGAGTTATTCTCTAGTTATTCTCCTTTTAGATATCTTCCCCACAGTACTAAGGCATCTCATTACAGTGATACACACATACCAGGTTTATAGCAGAACAGTTCGTAATGAGTAAGTTTTGGAAGTGGCCTATGTATCCATTAATAGCTGAATGGATAGAGGATATTTATACCCAATGAAGTGCTACTGTGCCATAAGGAAGGATACTTGAGTCATTTGTAGGAAAATGGACACACCTTGAGACCACAATATTAAGTGAAATACATCAGACTCACAGACTTAAATATCATTTGGTGTCTCTTATGTGTGAAACCCAAAATACAAATAAATGGAAGAGCAAAATAAAAAACAGATCACAGATCTTTTGCACAAGTGAAGGTACCAAGAGATGGAAGGAGGCTGGAGGAAGAAAAGGAGATGAAAAAGAATTAAGGTATGTTATGTACATGTACCAGCTCTCCACAATGAATGTAATCATTATGTGCTGCAAGAATGTACTAATAAAAATTTTAAAACCTGCAGAATAAATTATTGCTTAGGAGTAAATAAATGACTTTTGGATGCACTTAACCTATGCTATCAATGTCCCTGGTAATTTAAACAGAACGCAGTAGTGATGTGATTGGAGAACTCTAATTATCGTAGGTTTGTTGATAGATCCAAAATAGCTGAGATATTTGTGTAAGGATGGATGCTTTATTAATCACAGAGGTACCTGTGTCTGTCTTATTACTGCCTTCTCGATGGACCAGAAATCACCTTTCTGCTGGTTTAGAGGTCACAAGACATAGAGTGCTTGGTGCTTTACTAACACAGGACAATTTAGTTAATTGCTGTGCACTATCTGCTAGCTTGGTTGAGCACATAAAACAGTTTGTCTGTTCCAGAGTTAATGATGCTTCTCATGATAGCTTCCAGGAGACACAGTTTTCATAATAGCCACGGAGAGTTTTTGAAAGGCTGCTAATAAGTTTCACATACTGCATAATTTTAGCACTGTTTATTTAAAATAATTACAAACCAAAGTTTAAAGACGACACCATCTAACATTTTTTTAAAAAATAATTTCATAAATAACATAAACTGCTACTTTCAAGGTTACTTAATTCTCAGAGCAATACATTTTTTAAAAACTTGTGAGAAGCCAGGTGTTGTGGCAGATAAATTGCCACTTGAGGCCAGCCGAGGCTACATAGTTCAAGGCCAGTCTGATCTACATAGTGAGATTCTGTCTCAACTGCCACTCTCCACCAAAAAAAAAAAAAAAGAATTTTGTGGTCAGTAATGTAATGCAGAAAACATTAAATCTGTAAAATTTACATTTTAAAAGTACACCAGGATCCCAGCACTCAAGAGGTTGAGGCAGGAGGATCACTGTGAGTTCGAGGCCACCCTGGGCTACAAAATAATTTTAAAGCCAGCTTGAACTGCATAGTGAAACCCTGTCTCAAAAACACACACAAAAAAGCATAATTATTTGATCTGGTAAGAATATATAAATACTTTTATTAACATGATACAAGCTGGGGATTTAGCTCAGTGGCATAAGTTCCTACCTGGCAAGCTCAAGGTCATGATTTCGATCCCTGGTACCAAAACAAACAACACGATGCAGAAAATATTCAACTACAAATACCTAGGAACCTACTATGTATTGTGCTTCCCAGAGTGACAACGATGGATAATGTATCTTTTTCAGTTTTCTAAAATATTTACTGACTTGTAAGAGAAGTGATTAATAAATGCTAAGATTTACCCTAGCACTTGGTTGAAATGATCCCTGTCTTAGTCACTTGCCTTGCTGCTGGAACAAAATATCCAACAGCCACAGTTTAGAGGAGCGGTTTATTTGGGCTCACGTTTCAGTCCATAGTTGTCTGGCACCAAGTCAGGACCACCTGGCAGAGGAGAGCTGACAGGCATCGGAAAGCAGAGGGAGGAGTGGTTGCTGGAGAGAAACTATTCCAGGCCATGTCCCAGGCCCTCTTCTGCTGACCCGGCTCCCTCTTCCTCCTCTTTTCTTTTTGGTAGGGGTAATGTGAATTCATGACCTGGCGCTTGCTAGGCAGGCACTGTGCCACAGAGCCATATCCCCAGCTCCTCAGGACTCCCATCCTAGCAAAAAGTCAGTTATAAAGCCTCACAACCCAATCACCTTTTTTTGATTGCTTTTGTTTTTCGGAGACAAGTCTTACTTGTGTGGTTGAGTCTGTCCTTGAACTCACTATGTAGCCCACACTGACCTCCAATTCACTGCAATTCTGCTTCACCTTCCAGAATACTGGGCTGATCTTTTCTACTTGATTTCACAAAATGTAGTATGTTCAGTAAAAATTTAAATTCCAAGTGCTGTATACCTACAATGATTTGTTTCCTCAACCACTAGGAAGTCCTCAGCCATTACTCATGTTGCCTCTCATCCATTTGGACTTGTTTTAGGGAAACTGGATTCAAGTGAAATCCAGTTAAATTAGAATCACTGGAGTGAGGGTCAGGCCTTGGTTTTTGTTGTTATTGTTTGTCTTTGGAATCAAGCTTAGGGTCTGGTGCTTGTCAGGCTGCGCTGCTGAGTTACATCCTGGGCCCCAGGTGCTGAGATTTTAAAAAAATCTCCCCATAAGGAAAAAAAAAAAAAAAAAACCCTCACCATTTAAAAAAAAAAAAATCTCTGTAATTTTCAGAAACAGCCAGGTTAACCCTCCAGGCTAACTTGCAGTTGGAAGCAATTTTGGTGTTCCGGGTAACTGATTTATTTTCTCTGCTCTTTTCTTTTTCTGATCCAACCACGAATTTTTAATATTACCTTCCATTTACTGGGTACTTACTATGCGCCAGGCAGGCTGCCGTAGCATTTTTCCCGTTTAATTTTCACCGCCTCGCCCTCGGGGAGGCGCTGTTTCTGAGTCACTCTGCCTGGTGGCGCCCGGCCAGAGAGCAGCCGCGCAGCCGCGCCGCCGAGGTCCGAGACCGAGGCTCGGCACCCAGGCTCTGCGGAGGTCCGGGGGCGCCCGGGCTTCCCAGTTCTCGGGGTCCCCGGGCCTCTCCCTCCACACCCAGCCTGTGCCTGCAGCCGCCCCCACTGAGTCCGACTTTGGCAGCTCTCGGCGGGCCGAGAGGAAGCCCCGGACCCGCAGCTCCAGTCAGAAAAACCAGCTGTCTCTGGGAACGGGGAAGAGCTCCGCGGTCCACTTCGGCACGACGAGGTCGCTGTTCCCGGGCCCAGGTGGCCGCGGCGCCGCGCTCCGGACCTGGCGGGGCGGAGAGTGCGGGAAGAAGGACCGGCCCGAGGCTCGGGCACAAAGCCCGGGTTTAACCGAAGCAACGACACGGCGACGCAGACTCGGGCGTCGGGACCAGCGAAGTGAGCGCCCAGCCCGAGCGAGAGGGCCGGGGCCAGGGGCCGCCGCGTGCGGACGCGATGCGCCCCGAGGCGCGGCCCGGGAGGCGGAGGCCCGCGCAGGCTCCAGAGCCGCAGCCGCCGCGCTCCCACGGCCCGGCGCCTCCGCTTGCGCCTCTGCTCCCGTGCGCGCCGTGGGGACCGGCGCGGCACGGCGGGACCCGGCCCGGTGGAGGGCGGCCTCTGCATTATTGGCTCCTGCGCCTTTTCTGGTAGGCCCCCGTGCGGCGTCTGCCCTGCGTTATCCAGTTTCGAAAACAGATCTTGGAGCTTTCTCGTGTTGAACTGAAACTGAATTCCAAAGGCGATTAGTGGTCGCTGTAAGAGGCGCTGAGCGAGCCCTACCTGGGCGTCCTTAGTCTCCTAGGAGACGCTGACCCCACCAGAGCTGCTAACTAGACTCAAATTATGAAGCTGTCCTCGGTAAATCAAAAGTAGCTTCCTACAAAAATGCACTTGTTTTCTGCAGTCCTGGAGCAGAATGGAAGAAAAAAAAATTCAGAAATCTTGGTTTTGAGTTTGTTATAAATTGGATGATTTTGAAGATACAAGGATGACTTGAACAGGGTTTCTCTGAGGGAGATGGGGAAAAGCATTTTTAAATGCATGGATCATTAAAACAATCATTTTGACACTTAAAAAGGCAAAAAAGAAAATCACAAAACACCAAAACCTGGCCCTCAGGAATGTGGCTCTGTAGAAGCCGGCTAGAGGGTTGTTGAGCTTGTACAAAGCACAATTCATCCATCCTCAGCACCGAAAGACAAAACCGCCACCACCACCACAGCCAACACACACACACCCTGAAGTGTTTGATTTGCTGCTCTTTGTCAGACTAAGCACTTGCTCCATTTTGTAGCCAAATGATTCTTTTTTTAAAAAAATCTGTAGATTAAGACTATAGGAGACACAATGTTACCTCCAGGAAGGCTCCTGTTGTTTGTCAAATGCTGTGTGGTAGGTTTGAGTGCCCTCTGCTCCTGTTGAAATCTTAATTTCAATAGCGAAGTAAGCATCACTCATGGGTCAACATTTTCTTAAGGAGTCTGGAATTTGATCTGAGCCTCTACATTGTTCTGTCACCACCTTTCTGATACATACTGTTTAGATTTAGCTGAATTTTCTAAAGTAAAGTTGCTGAAGAAGAGGAGTCACATAATATTTTACCACTTTGGTTTTGTGAAGGCTTGAACTAAAGTTGAAGTTGTTCTTTGGGGGAAAGTGTTTTTCTTTTCTTTTTTCTTTTTATTTTTTTAAGAGGTAAGAGTGTTTTAAGTCACATCTAAAGCAGAAGGGTGAAGAATAAATCATGTAGGGGCTGGGGGTTTAGCTCAGCGGCATAAGAGCCTGCCTTGTAAGCAGGTAGTCGTGAGTTCAATCTCTGGTACCGATAGAAAGGAAAAAGACAAAAAAAAAAAAAAAAAAAAAAAAATTTAAAAAAAAAGAATAAATCATGTAGAAGAAAAAAATTTTGAGTAATCTTCATATCATTGGTTTTATTTTTTTCCTAGGATGCCTCACTTTGACAGACACAGGCACGTCACACCATCAGCCTCAGCACTGTCAGTACCAGTTGCTCTACTGAAAAGTCTCCAGCTCCCCTTTTTTTCTTAGATTTTATTTTAAAGAGAATGAAACCAAACAAAATGAAACAGAATAAAGCCAATTAAAAGAAAATAATAAGAGTAATACAGGACTTCAAAACAAGATAATAAGGGGCGGGGGTTTAGCTCAGTGGTGTAAGTACCTGCCTGGCAAACAACTGAGGTCGTGTTTTATCTCTGTACCAAAAATAAAAAAATAAAATACTGTAACAAGATAATAGAACACTAACAATGACTGCCATAATGCCTTATGTTATCTTCAAAATAGCTGTCCATACCCTAAGACATAGTAAAATAAAATAGAACAGAATAAAACCAAACGAAACAAAACAAAGTGTTATAGGACTTCAAAACAAGATAATAGGAAATCAACAATGGATACCATAATATATCTTATTATCTTCAAAATAGCTGCTCAGAGCTAACAGTTGCCTGAATTCTAACCTGGGATCCAAAAGTGCATGAGGTGATTCCCAGTGCACCCGGGAAGTTTTGGAACATTCCTTCCAGCCAGTAAGACCTGGTCCAGCACACCAAATCACCAGAGGATGCACAGGAGGTCCCTGCAGGCCTAACTGGGCCATGCTGAGTAATCTCCAAGTGGGTAGCAACTGCCTGCATTCTGCCCCAGGAGCTGAAAGTGTGGGAGGTGATTCCCAGCACACAGGGAAGCTTTGCAACATTGCCCAAAACCTAGAAATATAGGAAAATGACAAAACAAAAGAGCCAAATGCAATAACAAACTTCCAGCCCATCCCAAGCAAGCCTAGGTGACAAGGACATAGAAGAAAATGTAAGCCATATACCTGAAATTCCTGAAATGATAACAGCTGAAGTAAAGAAACAACTCCAGGAATCTATAAAAGAACTCAGATCAGAAATAATCTTCCAGGTAAAAAGAAGAAATGATAAATGTAATGAAAGCAATGCTAAACACATCTAAAGAAGACATAGTTAAAAAACTGGAGGAATATGTAAAAAGATGGAAACCTTAAATGAACAATATAAGAAACAGAATGCAGGAAGCAGATTCAAAGAGATATACAGGAAGTCAAAAATTCTATCGAAAGTTGGCAAAACCACCTCAGTGAAAGTGAAGATAAAATTTCAGACCTCGAAGACAAGATTGCAGCTAGTGAACAGGAAGAAAGATCCTTTAAAAATAAGAAGGAATTGGGGCTGGGGATTTAGCTCAGCTGCATAAGTGCCTGCCTTGCAAGTGTATGGTTGTGAGTTCGATCCCTGGTACTGATAAAAATGAAAAAGACAAAAAAAAAAAAAAAAAGAAGGAATCAGGAAATAACATTTCAACAGTTACAAGATGATGCAAAGAAAAACAACAAAAGACCAATAGTATAAATGAAAAAGAAGGTGGCAACACAAATGATATCAAAAGGCTATTTACAGAAGTAATGGCTGAAAATTTCCCAAAAGTGAAACACAGCTAAGTGAAGCATATAGAACTCCAAATAGTTATAACCAAAATAAAACTACAACCATGCATACAACAATCACCACCCCAGAAATCCAACATAAGAACAGTATTGAAAGCAGTTAGAGAAAAGAGACAGATCATCTATAAAGGAAAGCCTATCAGAATCACAGCAGACTTCTCAACACAAACAATGAAATCAACAAGAGCATGGAGTGAAGTATATCAGATCCTAAAAGAAAACAGTGCCAAAGCCAGATTGAAGTACCCTGAAAAACTGTCCTTCAAAATGGATGGAGAAATAAGATACTTCTATGACAAAGAACAGCTGAAGAACTTTATGATCACCAAGCCAACCCTGCAAAGAATACTGAAAGATATTCTAAAAAGACATAGGGAGAAACCACTAAGCAAGGCAAACAAACAGAGTGGAAAGGTAAAGAAGCAACAGCCGAAAGATAACGTCAAAAATAAACCAATATATATCTGTTATGGACATTAATGTAAATGGCCTCAATTCACCAATTAAAAGAAACAGACTGGCAGAATGGATCAAGAAACAACATCCAACCATACGCTGTATACAAGAAACCCATCTAACCCAAAAGGAAACTCATAGACTAAAAGTCAAAGGATGGAAAACAATATTTCATGCAACAAGAACCGCCCCCCCCCAATAAAGCAGGGGTAGCTATTCTGTTTGCAGACTATGTAAACCTCAAACCAAGAGTGATCCAAAGAGATAAAGAAGGTCAGTACATACTAGTAAGGGGAAAACTTCAAGAGGAAGAGATAACAATCTTAAATATATATGCACCAAATTTGGGAGCACCCAGCTATATAAAGCAAGTATTAACAGAAATGAAAACTCAAACAATAACACAATTATAACAGGAGACTTTAACACGCCATTGACACAAAGGGACAGATCAACTAGATAGAAAATCAGCAAAGAAATAACAGAACTGAATCACACCTGTGAACAAATGTTTTTGGTGGATATATTCAGAATGTTCCACCCAACAACATCAGAATATACATTCTTCTCAGCAGCACATGGGACATTCTCTAAAATAGACCATATACTAGCCCACAGAACATGCTTAAGTAAGTGAAAAAGAATTAAAATTGTCTCATGCATGTTATCAGATCATAGTGCCATGAAACTAGAAACTAATGGCAAAAGAAACTGCAAAAACCCCACAAACACATGGAAATTGAATAATATACTCCTGAGCAATCAGTGGATCACAGAAGAAATTAAAGACAAAATTAAACAATATCTACAAGCAAATGAAAACTACAAATACAACTTACCAGAACCTGTGGGATGAAGTAAAAACAATCCTCAGAGGAAAATTTATTGCAGTGAATTCCCACATCAGGAAAACAGAATGAACACAAATAAACAACCTGATGCGATACCTCAAACATCTAGAAACAGAAGAACAAGTCCAGTCCAAAGCCAAAAGAAGGGAAGAAATTATAAATATCAGAGCAGAAATCAATGCAATAGAGATTAGAAAACAATCCAAGGAAGCAATGAATCAAAGAGTTGGTTCTTTGAAAGAATAAATAAAATTGATTGGCCCCTAGCCAACCTTATTTTAAAAATGAAAGAAAAAATTCAGATTCATGCAATAAGGAATGAAAAGGGTGAAATCACTAAAGATCCTGTGGAAATATAGAAGATCATCAATACCTATTTTGAAAATCTCACAGGCTTGATAATAAAAGAAATGGACAGATTCCTAGAAACATATGAAGTACCAAAGGTAGGTCAAGAAGATGTAAAACTGCTGAATCACCCAATTTCTATTAATGAAATTGAAAAGGTAATTAAGTCCTTATCTACAAAGAAGAGCCCAGGCCCAGATGGATTTACTTTGGAATTCTACAAAAAATACAAAGAAGACTTAATGCTGACACTCCTCAAACTCTTCAATGAAATCAAAAGGGAAACAATTCTCCCTAACTCATTCCTAGAAGCAAATATTACTCTAATACCAAAACCTGAGAAGACCCAACCAAAAAAGAGAACTACAGGCCAATCTCCCTAAGGAACATAGTTACAAAAATTCTCAATAAAATATTGGCAAACAAGATGCAGCAAATCATCAAGATTATACACCATGACCAAGAGGGATTCATCCCAGGCATGCAGGGATGGTTCAACATATGTAAGTCAATAAATATAATCCATCATATCAATAAGGGCCAAAAATAAAAATCACATGATCATTTCTATAGATGCAGGAAAGCTTTTGACAAGGTCCAACACTTACTTTTCATTATAAGAACCTTACAGAAAATTGGAATAGATGGTCTTTACCTCAATATGATTAAAACCATCTATGACAAACCAACAGCCAGTATCATACTAAATGGCCAAAAACTGAAGGCCTTTACCTTAAAATCAGGCACAAGACAAGGATGTGTCTTATCACTGCTCCTATTTAATATAATTGGAAATACTAATATAATATATATTTTATATAATATAAATATTATAAATATAAATATTATATTTATATAATATAAATATTTAATATAATATTGGAAATACTAGCCAGAGCAATTAGACAAGAGAGAGAAATAAAAGGACTTAGGATAGGAAAAGGAGAAGTTAAATTATCTTATTTACAGATGACACGATACTCTACATAGAAGATCCCCAAAACTCCATTGAAAGACTCATAGGTATAATAAATAAATTTAGTAATGCAGCTGGATACAAAGTCAACACTGAAATATCAATAGCATTTCACTAACAACAAAATCACAAAGAGAGAAATAAGAGGAGCTACACCCTTCACAATAGCATCCAAAAAATGAAGTACTTAGGAATCAATCTAACAAAGGAAGTAAAAGATCTATTCAGGAAAAATTATAACATCCTAAAACAAGAAATCGAAGAGGACCTCAGAAAATGGAAAAGATATCCCTTGTTCATGGGTAGGAAGAACACATACTGTGAAAATGGCCATTCTCCCAAAATTGTTATACAGGTTTAATGCAATCCCAATCAAAATGCCACTAGCATGCCTCACAGATCTAGAGAAATCTTTTCTAAAATTCATCTGGAACCAGAAGAGACCTAGAATAGAAAAGGTAATTCTAAGCAACAAAGGTAAGGCAGAAGGCGTCACAATCCCTGACTTGAAGGTATACTACAAAGCTACTGTTAAAAAATCAACATGGTACTGGAATGAAAACAGACCGGAAGATCAATGGAATAGATTAGAAGATATAACTACAACTACAAACACAGCCAGCCATCTTATGTTTGATAAAGGGGACAAACACATTCTTTGGAAGAAAGTCTCTTTAATAAATGATGCTGGAAAAACTGGCTCTCCATATGCCAAATACTAAAACTAGACCCATGCCTATCACCATGTACTAAATTAAAGTCTAAATGGATCAAAGATCTAAATATTAAAACAGGAACACTAAATCTGTTGGAAAACAAAGTAGGTAGAAATATTGAAGACATAAGGGTAGGTAGAGAATTCATGAGCAAGGATCAAACTGCATGGGAAATACTTCCCAGAATCAATAACAGGGATTATGTCTTATTAGAGTTTTGGGATGTCAAAAAAACCTCCAACATAGTGAAAATAAAACCCACAAATTGGGAAGGAATCTTAGTGAACTGTCCCTCAGACAAAGGACTTCTCTCTAGAACATATAAAGAATTTTAAAAAATCAGATGGCCAAAATTCAAAAAATCCAATTCAAAAATGGGCATCTGAGATGAATACAGTTCTCAGATGTTAGAAATACAAGTAGCAAATAAATACATGAAAAAATGCTCAGCATAATTAGTCATTAAAGAAATGAAAATGAAAACCACACTGAGATTCTATCTCACTCCAGAAAGAATGGTCAGGTTAAACAAAACTACCAGCAACAAATGCTGGAGAGGCTGTGGAGAAAAAGGAACTCTCCAGCACTGTTGGTGGGAATGTAGACTGGTGCAACCACTGTGGAAATCAGTCTGGAAGTCCCTCAAAAAGCTAGGATTGGAAATCCCATTTGACCAAGGTATTCCACTTCTGGGCATATTCCCAGAAGCACTGAAAAAACATTATATCACAGTGATATATGTGCATCCATGTTTATAGTAGCACAATTTGTAAAAGCCAGATCTCAGAAACAACCTAAATGTCCATTAACTGTGGAATGGATAAAAAAGATGTGGTATTTCTACATGATGGATTACTACTCAGCTCTAAAAAATGATCACATTGAGATATTTATAAATATATGGATGCAATCTGAGACCATACTCATAAGTGAAATAAAGCAAACTCACATGTGTGAATACCACATAGTTTCCCTAGTGTAAGAAATGGTAAGAGTACATAAGATACAAAATCCTCAATAAATACAGTGAAAGGATAAGAATCTGCTTAAAGGCAGAAAAATAATATCTCAGGGAAAAGGAGGAAAAAGGAAAACAAAAGGAAAAGAAAAATATCTAAAATTGTATAAATACGCTTAGGATAGCTAAGACGACTGCTACAAATTCTGTAAGTTCTTGGAACAAACAGTTAACATTCATAGGATTAGAACAGTTGTGCATGTTAGTGTCTGTGATCTGAGGAACTCTTGAAGAGCATTATGCAAAATAATCCTAGTTATGCTCCTACCACCTTGTTTTGAAGGCCTATATTGTCAGTGTTTTGGGTTCTTTGCTATTGTCATTTGTCTTTTTGTTTTGTGTTTTTCTAGTAATTTGTTTTGTTTCATTTTTCCCTCTAATGCAGAAAGAATAGGTATACATGTGGAGATTTATACATGTGTAGAACTTCTCCTAAACAGTTTATGAGAATTGATTATCTAATGCATGATGAAATGAACAGCTATTTTGAGGAAAAAGATACATTATGATATCCATTACTGATTCTATATCGTCATGCAGTGAAATCCAGGAATGCTATTATTCTTTGTTCAGAGTGATTTTAGTCTGTTTTGTATTATTTAATTTCAACATACATGAAGGTATGGTCAGCTATTTTGAAGAGAACGAGAGACATTATGGCAGCCATTGTTGATTTGCCTATTGTCTGATTTTAAAGGCCTATAATGCCTTCATCACTCTGTTCTTATTAGTTTAATACTTTTTTTTGTACAGATTCATTGTGTGTGAAGATATGGACAATTATTTAGAAGAAAACAAGAGACATTGTAGTAGCCAGTGATGTTCTCCTGTTGTCTTTCTTCGAAATCTGTGTCACTTACATTGTTTTCTTCTGATCTGCTCTGTTCTGTTTTGTTATGTTTAGCTTTACCCTCTTTAAAATAAATTTTTTTAAGGGCTGGGGATTTAGCTCAGCAGCATAAGCGCCTGCCTGGCAAACATGAGGTCATGAGTTTGATCCCTGGTACCAGAAAAATTAAATTAAATTTAATTTAATTTAAAAAATAGCTACTTATACCATTAGACATAATAGAATCTAACAAAGTAAAACAGAATAAAACCAAACCAAACTGAAAACAATACAGGACTTCAAGATAATAAGATAATAAGAAATTAACAATGGCTATCACCTTCCCCTTTCAGACATTTCCTCCCTTCACCTTCATAGTATTTATTGTACATTTTGGATCCCACTAACTCCTTCAGTATTTTATACTAGAGAGAGAACACAGTTTTCTCTCATGTGAGTCCAAGCCATTTCACTCATGAACATAATCTGAAGTTGCATCCATTTACCTACAGGACATCCATTTACCTACAAGATTATCCTTCTTTATAGCTGAGTAGCTTTCCATTGTATAAAAGTATCATATTTTTCCTATCCATTCTGTGGTTGATGGGCAAGCTACTTCTACTTTTTTCTGGGTCCCTGTCACATGGATCATTGTCTTGTCTCCTTGAACCTTCTCTTCAGTCCCTGAATTTTCTTTCAAGTCAAATGTGTTTCTTGTATACAGCACTCTGATACTGTCTTCTGATCCACTCTGCTCATCTTTCTTTTTATTGGTGACTTGAGGCCATCTACATTAATGCTTACAATCAATATGCACTGGTTCATCTCTACCATGCTATCCTCCTACCATTGGTCCCCCACTTTTCCCCTCTGTTCAATTGCCTGCCCTGCTCAGTGATTCCCCTCTACTGCTGTTCCTGGAACCATGGTCATCTTTATCTCTCTCTAGAATGTCCTTCAGCACTCTCTGTAGAGTTGGTTTGGTGGTCTTGAATTCCTTCTGTTCTTCTTTATCATGAAAGTATCTTATTTTTCCATTAATTTTGAAAGACAGTTTTTCAGGGTGCATCAAACTGGGTTGGAAATTGTTTTCTTTCAGAACTTGAAACACTTCAAGTTTGTCTTGATGGTTTGTCTTGAGAAGTCTGCTCTGATTCTGATGGGTTTCCTTTACATGATCTGTTTCTTTTCTCTAACAGCCTTTAATAGTCTGTCCTTGTGCTGAATTTCTGGGATCTTCATTATTATATGTCTGTGTATAGATTTATTTTGATTATGACTTGTTGGAGTTCTAAATGCTTCACATATCTATTTTTTATGCTTAGGAACTTTTCTGCTATTATTTCTGTAAATAGTCTTTTTATGTCATTTGTGCTGAGCCCTGGTTTTTCACTGACATCTTTCACTCTTAAATTATTTTTCTTTTCATTGTCTTTGAATTGTTATTTCCTGGTTCCTTGTTAATTTTAAGAGATCTTTTCTTTCATGATTGCGCACTGCAATCCTGTCTTCAAGGTCTTTAGTTTCTTTCAAACTATTTTGCCAGCTTTTGATGGCATTTTTAATTTCCTAGATGTATCTTTGAATTTATTTCATGCAGTTTCTTTCTTATATTGTTCATTCAAAGTTTCCATCATTTTCCAATGCTCTTCTTTTTTTAAATCTGTGTCTTCTTTAGATATGCTCAGCATTTCTTTCATTGTGTTTCTCATTTGTTCTTTTCCCTGAGATATTATTTCTGATCTGATTACTTTTATATCCTCATGAATTTGTTTCTTTACTTTGGTTGCTATCTTTTAGAAATTTCAGGTGTGTGGCTTCCAAATTTTTCTATTTCTGTATCTCCAAGGCTTGTTCTGTGTAGGCTGGAGGTCTGAGATTGCCTTTTGCTGTTTTGTCTTGACATTTTCCTGCCAGCATCTGGATGAACTGGTTGTGGGGTCTCAGGCACTTCCCGCATTGGCTGCGCACCCACCGTGTAGGGGAATGAGTTTTTCCTTACCTAGGTTCCTAGGGAGATGCTGAGGTGTGAGGCTGGCTTCTCCAGACACACACAGCTACTCTAAGGCTTGCCTGATGGCAGCATGTGCATAGGAGTTTGACCAGCTGGTTCTCCCCACTGGCGCTGGCTACCAATTCCTGATGGTGGCTGGTGGGCTCATAAGGTCCCTCTCTCTCTCTCTCTCTCTCTCTCTCTCTCTTTCTCTCTGTCTCTGTCTCTCTCTCTGTCTCTCTGTCTCTGTCTCTCTCTGTCTCTCTCTGTCTCTCTCTCTCTCTCTCTCTCTCTCTCTCTCTCTCTCTCTCTCTCTGTCTCTCTCTCTCCTACCTTGGCTTATACTTTCCACAGGAACTTCCAGCTGAACCTATTGACATATTCCCTTTCACAGTGAATGGAATTTTTGGCCACCAAAATGTCCAGACAGAAACATAGGCATCTTACCTTACTCTTCCTGTTCTCCTACCTGCTCACATCCAGCTTCTAAATCACACGTGTCTCTCTAGCCACCACCCATAGTCTAGGTTATACTATTGTCTCTTAAACTTGTTGAAATATCTTTGCAGTTGACATCCAGTTGAGTGAGTTTTCTCCTGTGCGCCAGGCATCTCCTGGTACTGTAGCATGCTCCTGCCATGACTATGTCTGTCTTTTTTGTGACTGTCCATTTCATGAGGTCAGGGACTATTTACATTTCTTTTCCAGTGCATCACTGACTATTAAGAAGAGCTGTGTGAGACAGAAATTTATGTTTGTAGGCTTGAGGCTTGGGAAGGGCCTAGAGAGAAAATGGCATTTGAAGATCAAGAATCAGTATGCTTAAAAAGGTTAGGCCCATGTCACACACAGGCAAGACATGTGTCCCCTCACCAGTGTTCAGGAATGGAGTGAATTTATACCACTCTAGTCTCTGTCTGCATGGTTTCCTTGTTTCCACATTTCTCTGTCATATGAAAGTCTTTATTGAGTGAGAATTGATGCTTTCTATAATTAAAAGAATTCAGGTTGGGAACTTTGTACTGGGTTTATTTGGTGGCCAGCAAATAGGGAGATATGAACTTTAAAATAAGTATTAAAATAATCCAAAAAGCAAGTAAAAAATAACTAAATAAAATGACCTTATAGTTTAATTTTACTTTGACAGTATTTGTTGAGAAAACAAACCTAACACTGTGGAATAATAATTGTTAGGTTGGTTTTGGGCTTAGATTTGTTTCCACTTGGAATGCGGTGCTAAGAGTAAAGGGGAGCAGCCTGCCATGGTTCTGGTTTCTTTTCTTTTTTCTACCTAATTTCAATCCCACGGAATGATAAAGGGCAGAGGGCGGAGTGTGTGGGACAGTGTCAGTTTGGGGTGGAGAAGTGTTGAGGAAGCTGAACAGAGCTTGTGACTGGATCTGGTGATCTGTTGGTGTCCATTGTCTGTGTGTCTTTGTAAGTTTTTCAAATCCATTACTGACATTATATAAAAGAAAATGGGAGCAAACAAAAATGTTTCTACATTCGGTAGCCAATGGTGATGTAAGGAGACATTTTATCTTTTTATTTACTTTCCACTTGCTTTCTTGCTAACCTTTTTTCTCTCATTTCTTCCTCAATTCTGATTTCTAAGAAGGAGTTAGCTGATCAAAGTCTCACAGAACTTGACAACTAGTGTTTGCAGCTTACCTGTAGAAGGAAAAACGGTTCCATACTCTTGATAAGGGGAAGACAAAGTAGAGAGGGACAGTATCAACAGTATTTCAAGGGCAGCTGTGAGGTCAACAGCCTGATGTGCTTTGTCTTTTGGGATTTGATGAGAGGATGCAGATTTCTTTGGAAACTTCATTCTTTTCAAAGATACTTTGCTGTCATTTTCTTCTTAGAAATAAGAATCTGTTTAGGTTTCAAGAGGAAACACTGCAATTAATCATGGTTGCTTTTTCACCTTCCAGCAGCATAGATGTGCAAGTGTGTGAGCATTGTAGGTTTCTTCAAAGGAAGGCTGGTTTGGCTACACAATGTTCTCTCCAAAGGTCTCAAGGGATTTCCTAACCAGCACCTTTACTTAGATGAAGCCTTCATACTGACTGTTGCTATGGTCAGAATTGTTGAGAAGCCAAACCATGTACACTTTTAAATAAAAGAATACCCAGATAGTGCTATGTTAACATGTGTCATATTATCAGAGTTAGTACTTAACTAACTCTGATTTTCAACAGTCTTTAAGAGCTAACAAACTAAAAGATTTTAATTATGCTCTTCAATCTTTTTAATTACCTTATGCAACTGAAATTTTTCAGGAAGTCAAGCCTCTATAATATAATTCTGTTTGGCCCACACAAGCAAAATGCGTGTTATCAGTTTTGAGGATACATTCATAACATCTTCAAAGCATTTTGTTACATCATGAGAACAAAAAAGCATTTGTGTTTGTGCTTTCTTAATTATTGAGCATTCTTACTTTTAAACTGATCTAGTTTCATCTTAGCAATATACAAGCACAAAGACATATATAGACATTACGTATAGAACACACATTCCTGTAAACACACATAAAACAAAGATTTAAATTTATAAACTTTTTTAAAAAGTTACACTATTGGCATAATTTTTGCTTTTACAGTTTTAAGCAATATTTAATCCTAAATTTTAATACTGAAAGGTAACATTCCTGGTTGTAGCAGGTGAGAAACATACTTCTCAAGCAAGATTACTTGGTCATTTAATTTGAGTTTGAATTTTCTAAAGCTTTGTTTGTTTGGGTTTTTTAGCGTAACTTTTTAGAGATTTTAGTCAATTTCAAAGCCCCCAAGTTTTAAGACCTTTTCCCATTGTGTTAAAAAATTTAGAGACAGCTTGGTCAGAAGTTTATGTTCAAGGCCTCTAGTACAGAAAAAAAAAAAAAAACAGTTTAGAAATGATACTTTCCACCAAGAAAAACACAAAGACAAACCACCTGTCAAATTTCTGCATTTTTAAAGTTAAGGAATGGAAGAAACAGGAAACAAAAATCAACTTTCAGCAAACCAAATAAGTTCTGATAAATATTTTAAAACACAATTAACTTGGAATGAACCAATAACAGTTTCGCAAAATGAGGGGAAATGAAAAACTCCACCAGCATTAGCCAGGTACCCACATGGTCAGTTGATACAGAGGGCTCTTGCTTGTCATTAATGAAGGAAAGGGCAAGGAGGGTGTCAAGGAATGTTATACTGGCCAAAGAGACTCCAAAAAAAATCTTCTTAAGGAAGGCTTCAAGAAATGAGAGTGCACTTTCAGTTATACTGGCCATGTTGTACCACAATAAAATAAAACGACATTAATAGCATCAGTCTCCTTCCATCGACACGAAGGCTGAACATGGAAGCCAGGCATTGCTGGGCTGGAGCTCCCTTCCTGTGACACTGAGTCCCATCCTGTGTGTCACATTGCTGTGCCCTTTCTGAATGCCTTCTGGGTGCCAGGTAGCCGGCGCTGTCATAGAAACTGTTTAGTTCCCAAAATGTGTTTTTTCCCTCCAGATTTTACCAGCAACGGGAGTATCACTGCTCCTGACTGGGTTGGACATGCCAGAGAGAAATGGCCTGTCTGCTGGGCACACTTACACTTCCTCAGGAGGCCAGGGACCGCTGGACATGGAGTACCTGGGCTGCTCTCACTCCTGATAATCAGGTGGGTCAAAGGCATAAGTTCCTACAGAGGCTGTCATTCGTCCCTCCCTGTGCTGCAGGTGCCGCAGCTCACAGGGAGCCCAGGAGAGCTCAGGCTGAGGGGTGGGCGCTGTGCTGGTGGAAAGTCAGGCCATGTATGCAAGGGAGCAAAATGGATAATAAGTGGCCTAAGATTGCAGAAGAGGAAGGGATCACTGGACTTCTTGGAGAAAGTTTCAGGAGAAAAGAGGGTCCCATGAAAGTTCTCATAATCTGGATTTGAAGGTATAGGCAAAGGAATCACAGAGGTATGGGAAGCCGGTGTGGTGGCAAGCAGAGAGTGTAGTGTGTTAGGGCACAGAGGGGATCGAGACCGTGTTCAAAAAGCTAGAATTCCTTCTTTTCTTTGTCCTGTCCTGCAGCTCTGTCTCCCAAAGGGTCTCACTAAGTTGCCCCAGGCTGGCCTCAAACACCAGGAGTCAAACAATCTTTCTATCTCGGGCCCTGAGTACCCACTTCAAATGGGTACGTCCACACTCAACTCCCATAGAATCAAACTTTTAACTTTCCTGTGAGGATTCTGTAACCAGTAAAAGGACCACTAGAAGTAGCATGGTTATCAAGGCAGATAAACAAAGTTCATTGTCCTTATTTCTTCAGGTTAAATATCCCCTGAAATGATTTTTTTTTTTAAAAAGCAAAACAAAATTTTAGCAGCACTGAAAAAATCTGTACTAAGGGGTATGGCAGACCACACCTATAATCCCAGTGCTTGGGGAGGATCCAAGTTCAAACCCAGTCTGGACAATTTAGTGAGGTCCTGTCTTGAAGAAGGAGAAGACAAAAAAGAAGAGAAGGAGGATGAAGAATAGGAAGAGGAGGAGGAGGAGATAGAGAAAGGGCTGGCAAAGTAGCTGTTTTCAATTTCCAGTGCCAAAATATATATAAAATATTTTATCTTAAATTTTTAAAAAAATTTTTACATTTTGTTTTAGAGAAAAAAACAAAACAGAATTTCAAAACAAGATAATAGAAGGGTAACAATGGCTAATACCTTGCATATTGTTACTTTGTTTTTTGTTTGTTTATTTGTTTTTTGGTACTGAGGATAGAACTCACAATCTTATGCTTGCCAGGCAGGCACTTACACTGCTGAGCTAAATCCCTGGCCCCTGAAGATCATTTTCTAGAGTGACTAATATCATATAAATCAAGAGAAGAGGATGTTGAGTGTACTATCTTACTATCTTGAGACAAAACAAGTCAAAGAAAGCAAGAAAGCAAGAAAAGAAAGCATCTGTTGAGATGATTGTATGATTTTTGTGATTGGCTCTGTTAATATGTGGTGTATTATATTTATTGATTTATGTATATTCAACCATCTCTGTATCCCTAGAATGAATGATCATGGTGTATAATCTTCTTGATGATTTGCTGCATTCTGTTTACTAGTATCTTATTATGGATTTTAAGATCTCTGGTCATTAGGGAAATTGGCCTGTAATTCTCTTGCATAGTTGGGTGCTTCGCTGGTTTTGGCATTGGGTAATGCTTACTACCAGGAATTAATTTGGGAGTATTGCTTCCCTTTCAGTTTCATTAAAGAGTTTGAGAAGTAGTCATATTAGGTCTTCTCTAAATTTCTTGTAAAATTTAGCAGTGAATCCATCAGGGCCTGCACTTTTCTTTGTTGGTAGGTTTTTAATTACATCTTTAATTTCATTGATTGATATTGTCTTATTTAGAATCTTTATATCTTCTTGATTCAGTTTTGGTGATTCATATGTATCTAGGAATCTGTCCATTTCTTTTGTATTTTCCATCTTATTAAAATACAAGCTTTCAAAGTAGGTATAGATGTTATTATGGATTTCTGCAGAGTGTGTCATGATTTCACCCTCTTCATTCTTAATTGCATGGATTTGAGTCTCTTCTTTCCTGTTTTGATAAGATTGGATAAAGATTTGTCAATTTTATTTAACCTTTCAAACCAGCTCTTTGATTCATTGATTCTTTATAATTTTTTTAGTGTCCGATGCATTAATTTCTGCACTGATCTTTTTAATTAACCTCTCTTGTATAACCCTTTGGCTTAGCCTGCTCTTCTTTTTTTAGACGTTTGAGGTTCACCATTAAGTTGTTTATATGTGCTTGCTCAGTTTTCCTGACATGGGTATTCATTACTATAAACTTCCCTTTTAAGATTGCTTTTTTGTGTCCCATAAGTTCTGGTATATTGGATGGACACTACAAAAACTGTCTAATTTCTCCTTTAATTTTCCCTGTGACCCATTGGTTGTCCAGTTGGGTGCTATTTAATTTCCATGTGTTTATGAAGTTCTTGTGATTTATTTTGGTATGGATTTCTATTTTCATTGCACTGTGGTCTGAATGTATGCATGGCATAATTTTAGTTCCATTGCGTTTATTTAAGTATATCCTATGAGTCAGTGTATGGTCTGTTTTGGAGAATGTCCTATGTGCAGCTGAGAAGAATGTGTATTTTGATGTGTGGTGAAACATTCTGCAGACATCTACTAAGTCCATTTGTTCAAAAGTTTGGTTCAGTTCCAATATTTAATTATAGATTTTTTTTTGTCTAGTTGATCTGTCTTTTTGTGACAATGGGGCATTGGGATCTCCTAATACAGTTTTATTAGAGATTATTTTTTCATGTCCTTTAGTATTTGTTTTATATAGTTGGATGCACTAGTATTTGTTGCATACACATTTATGATTGCTATCTTTTCCTCTTGGATCATTCCTTTTATGAGGATGCAATGACTTTCTCTCTCTTAATGAGTCTTGGCTTGAGATTCACTTTTTCTGCAAATAGAATAGCTACTCCTGCTTTTTTCTGGGTTCTTTTCATATAAAGTATTGTTTTCCATCCTTTGACTTTCAGTCTATGAATTTATTTTTGAATTAAATGTGTTTCTTATATACAGCATATTGTTGGTTTTTGCTTCTTGATCCATTCTGCAAGTCTGTGTGTTTTGGCTGAGTTGTGATGGTTGGAACTGATTTGTATTGACTTGTCGTGTCATTTTTCTGTTGTTGGATTCTATTTTTCCATTCCCTCTAATTATTTGCCTTGCCTAGTGGATTCCTTATATTGGGATTTATGGAGCTAGAGTCCTTATTATATCTTTCTAATATGTCCTTGAAAACATTTTGGAGTGCTGGTTATAAATTTCCCCAGATGTTCTTTGTCACAGAAGTATCTTATTCCTCTCTCAGTTTTGAAATATAGTTTTGTGGGGTACATTAATCTGGGTTGAAAGTTGTTTTCCTTTAGAACTTGGAATACTTTACTAAGCTCTCCTTGACTTGAGAATTTGTGCTGAGAAAGCTGTAATTCTGATGGGCTTTCCTTTATAGGTGATTTATTTCTTTTCCCTAATAGTTTTTAACATTCTATTCTTGTGTTGAATTTCTGGTATCTTGGGTATGCTATGCCTGGCTGTAGATGTTTTTTTGATCATGGCTAATTTGAGCTCTATATGCCTTGATTATTTGAATGTCAAATTCTTTTTTCTCTATCAGGAAAGTTTTCTGCCATGACATCTGTCAATATTTTTTAATATCATTTTTGGTATCTCCTGCTTTTTCTTTGAGCCCAATCAATCTTAAGTTATTCTTCGTTATCTCATTCAGCATTTTCTGAATTGACTCCTCATGGTCCTTGCTATTTTTGAGGAAACTTTCTTTTCTCAGTTGCCAACTGCAAGCCTGTCTTCAATATTTGAGATCCTGTCCTCACATTCCCTAATCTGCTTCGAATACTTCCAGTGATATTTGTTAATTTTTTTTTTTGTCTTTTTCGTTTTTATCGGTACCAGGGATCGAACTCACGACTGTCTGCTTGCAAGGCAGGCACTTATGCCGCTGAGCTAAATCCCCAGCCCCTTTCCAGTGATATTTGTATTCTCCTGGATATCTTGTTTTTTTTTTTTTAATTTTATTTAAGGAGAAAAAGAAAAAAAAGCAGAAAAAAGGGGACAAGTTATACAGAATTTCAGAAAAAAATAACAGTAGGAAATCACTAGTTAATGGATTACATATTGTCATCTTAGAAATATTTGTTCAAGTTACAAAATTAAAGCTTATATAGTAGACATTCAAACAGTGAGACCAAACAGTTCTGTTCAATGATCCAACAAAACTCAGTAATATCATTGTCTATCTTATACACTTAAATGTACATGCAGTTATATCATTTAGAGCACTTTCTTTTCCTCTCTTTTGTACAATGACTATTACACATTTTGGGTTTTATTGCTTCCACAGTTCTTATTACTTTTTTTGGAAGAGAGTAAAACCAAATGTAATATAACAGAACAGAGTCGGTCAAATCAAAAGGGTGGACATAATAGATAATGTAAAAACAATAATACAAGATTATCAACAATGGTTACCATAATGCCTCCCGCTATCTCAAATAGAATTGCCTATATTATCAGCTATAATAAAATTGAACAAAAGAGTAAAGAATGGAACCAACAAAACCAAAACATTGGAGACATTACAGGTCTTCAAAATTAGATAATAGTCAACCAGAATGGGTGTCATAATGAATCCCACTATCTTCACAGCTGTTGCCTATACTTTCAAACCTGGTACTATCAAGCAAAACAGAATAGAGGAACATCAGTCAAAACAAGATGGTGAGAGCAATACAGGGCTTCAAATCAAGTTAATAGTAAATCAAAGTGGGTTACTATAATATATCCTACTATTTTTTAAATTTATTTTTCCCTTAATTAAAAGGATAAAAGTAAAAAAGTAAATAATAAAATGGAGATTGAGATAAAAGAGGGCATAACAACGAAACAGCGCAGATCAAAACATAATCATTTAAGCAAAATAGTGTTTCACCACAAGATAATCCCGACATAAAAGCAGTTACCATATTGTCTCTTTCCTTGAAATCTTTGAGTATAACTTTGTATACTGTAGCATCAAATATATCAAAACAATGTAAAACCACTCAAGAGAATGACAGTATTACAGGGTGTTTAGAATCAACTAATAGAAAATGAACAATGATTTTTGTATAATCTCCTTGTCTATAAAAGTTTTTGTTTATACTATCACATATAATAAAATCCAATAAGATACAACATGCCAAGACCAATGGAGACAGAAGAGCAAAAGTTTGATAAGACTTCAAAACACGATGATACTAAATGAGCATTACCTATTATGACGTCGTTTTCTCCAAAATAGCTGTTCCTATCATCCAGTCTTCTCTGCCTCATTTCTGTTGGGATCTTTTCCTGTCATTAGTTGTCAGTTTGTCTTCTTCATTTTGTTTTCTGCTCCATTCATTGTGGCCTCTCTGCCACTATTTCTGGAATCTTGGTATTTTCCTTTTTTAGAATATCCTGCAGTATTCTCTGTAGAGTTGAATTGGTGGTTGCATATTCCCCTAGTTCCTCTTTATCCTGAAAGCACCTTGTTTTTCCATTGATTTCCAGGGATAGTTGTGCAGGATATCTCAATCTTGGCTGGAGGCTATTATCTTTCAAAGCTTGAATTATTTCCCCCCATGCTCTTTGTGATTTGATGGTTTGTGCCGAGAAGTCTGCTGTAATTCTGATGGGTGTTCCCTTGTAAGTGATCTGTTTCTTGTCTCTGACGGCTTTTAATATTCTGTTCTTATATTGGATTTCTGGTATTTTGATTATTATATGTCTGGGTGTACCTCTGTTTGGGTTGTAGGTGGCTGGGGTCTTGAATGTTTCATACATCTGAGTATCTTTACCATTTGCTAAATTAGGAAAATTCTCCTCGATTATTTCTGTGAGTAGCTTTTGTAGTTCATTTGTTTGTGTCCCTACCTCTTCTTTTATGTTCTTAATTCTTAAGCTATTCTTATCATCTTCTAGTCTTTGTATTATTGCTGTTTGTTTCTTTGTTATTTTTAAGAAGTTTTTCATTTTATCCTCCCATATTACAAATCTGGCCTCCAGTTCAGATTATCTATCCTTAGTTTCTTTTAAACTGTTATGCCAGTTTTCGATAGAGTTTTTAGTTTCCTGGTAATCTCTTTGAACCTGCCTCACGTATTCTATGCTTTCTCTGTTTTCTCCATCAAACAATTCTCCCCTCTTTTTCTGTTCTTCCATTCCACCATCTGTTTTTTCTTGAGTGGTGCTTAGCATTTCTCCAACTATTCTGCTTATGTCTAGCTTCAGGTCATTAATAACTTCATTCCTGAACTCATCTATGAGGCTCTGGAGATAGCACTTTATGTCTATTGGTGCTGTGTCTGCTGTTGCCTGTTTCTCAGGATTGGGGGCCAAGGAGCCTTTCTTATTGTTCCCTCTTCCCATATCCTTTGTTCCTTATATATGCAAGCATATATAGGAGGCCCAGCTTCCTTCCCTGTCAGCCACAGTCTGATTGAATTGCGCTGGCTAGGTGTTCCTGCCCACCGCAGTGCACCAGGGAGTTACAGACCAGGCAGCCTATGCGGGGCCCACCCCTCCAGGTCACCTTCAGTTGCTGGGACCTGAGCTGTGCTAGCCTACTGGGTCTCAGCCAGCAGCATCATGTAGGCTAGGCACTGCTCACCAATCCCGCTTGAGAGGGGGTTACGTGACTGAAGTCACTATAGCACCCTGTTCCCACAAGTCTTCCTGGTCCCAGAATGTCCTCTGTTGGAGCCTCCTAGATCGTGGAAGAGTCCCAGTTTCTCTCACTCACCACAGGTCTCGAAGCATGGCTCCCCGCCTGTCCTGCTCTCAACTCCGTTCACGGATTCCCTTTCTCAGAGCTTTCACGCGTCTGTCTCCCTGCTGAGCCAATTCAGATGCAGCCTCGGCGGGAGGAAACCCAAATCGCAGTTTCTAATGGCGCCGGCTCCAGCTTCCATGCTGAGGCTTTATCTGTTCCTGTTATAGCATCAGGATTGCATTCCCAGTTGGTTTCTCTCAGCCCAGTTTGTTCTTGGGTCAGCAGGGCATATCTCCTCTTGCTTAGGATTCCTCACTCTGCACCATTCCTGGATTCTAAGCTGGGTCTTTCAGAGAGCCTCCGTAGCTGCTGCTATCTGTCTGCCATGTTCTCCCGGAAGTCCATCCTGGATATCTTCTTGAATCTGCTTTATGGATTCTATTTCTTTCCTTTGCTGAGTTTCCATAATTTTCTTAAGCTTGTCTATTTTTTCTTCTGTATCTGCTCTAGCACCACTAAGTGTAGTCTTTATTTTGGACATGATCTCTGAGTCATCTGAGAGATTATTTCTGATTTCACTTTTTCCAGAGCTTCACTGAATTGCTTTGTTGTCACCACTTCAGAGAGGCGGGGAGGGGGGAGTGTGTGTGTGTGTGTCATATTTTCCCACTTCACTGCCCCCTGTATTTTCCTTTAATGAACTAGAGTCTGGGGTTACATCTTATTTAAGTGTCCTCTCATTTTATTTTTTAGTTTAATTCTCTTTATTTTTATTTTAAAAAGAATAAAACCAAGCAAAATAAAACAGAATAAAGCAAAAACAATGTGATACAAGATTTCAAAATAAGATAATAGGAAATCAACAATGGCCCCTAATGCCTCTTGTTGTCTTCAAAATTGCTGCCCATACCATCAGACATAGTAAAATCAAACAAAGCAGAAACAGAATAGAGCCAATAAAAATAAAACAATGAATGAAATACAGGATTTCAAAATAAGATAATAGCAAATACAAAATGACTATCATAATACATTTTGTTATCTTTGAAATAGTTGCCCGTGCCATTAGATATAATAAAATCAAACAAAACAAAACAGTATAAAACCAAACCAAACCAAACAATAACAGGGAATTAATTATAGCTACCACCTCAGAAGGAGATCCCCCATAGATGCTACATTACATATTATTATCCTCTAAATAGATTTTCAAACTACTGGCTTTAGGCCTATAAAGTCAATGAAACAGTAAACACTACAAGCATTAACTTGTACTTTACTTCAAAAGCTATCATCTCAGCCTGTCTGCTTTAGTTCTTGGGGTGATGCTTGTAAATTGCCTGTGGTGTGTTGCTTTATTGCTAGTATTCAAGACCACTAGGCAATGACTACTTCTCTGCGATATCTTTCATGGGTAGCTGGTTTTTGGATTTTGAGTCTGTATAAAGATCTCACCTTTTCAGTTTATTGGAGATAAGATGTTGTGTGTTTGACTAAGTCCCTTTTCTTTGGCACTAGGCCACAATATTTTCTGTGACCCTTAGTAAATCTCAGTTATGGAATACCAGGACCAACAGCTGTGTAGAAGTACAATTATATCAATTTTGGCTATTGTGGTACTAATAACATCAAACACACCCTAGAAAATTGCAGTGTGAGCTAATTCTTAATTTGCCACTTTTAACCATATGAACTAGATTTGTGGTCATATAACAAAATCTAAAACCAGAAAATTACATGCAGTATACAGATCCTTAATATGTCAATTTTGCCCTCAGGGATTAAAATTTAAAATGTATTAAAAAGAAAATAGAGGAGCAGAAGAAGAGAAAGAGAATAGAAGTAAGGTTGGAAGAAGAAGGAGATCATGCTAACTTTGGGAAACAGGTGCAGAAAAGTGAAGGAAAAGAGAGATGGAAGAGATAAAAGAAGAACAGAACAGAACCACAACCACAAAGAGTCTAGGAACCATGTTCACACTTATATAGAAACAAGATCAAACAATGAAGGAGAAAGAGAAAAAGTCCATTTCCACGTTTCTCTGTGGTTTCACTAGTAGACAACCTGTGGAGACAGAGTCCTGATTCATGCAAATCCATCCCACTAAGCCAACAGTATTTTTGGTGGGGTCATGGATAGTCTCAGCAGGCCTGCCCTGACACCAGACTCATTGGGTTCACTGTAGTTCCAGCAATTTCCATGGGTCTGAGCCCAGCTGGGGCATTAAATGGAGCCAGAAGCACTTCTGGGTTCTGAACTAAGCTGGTCCATCACTAAGATGTCTTCTGGTCAACTGGTGTCTCCCACAGAAGGACTAAGTCCTCTGCACTTGTTATTGTTTATGTTCAGATACCCACCCCCAAGCATCAGGCAATCATGGAGCATTTGTGATTGGTTTTTTGTCTAGCACTGGGATTGGTGGTGTCCTGTACCCACCCAGGGGCAGGGAGCCAACATACAATATAAAAGAGGGAAGGAGGCGGGCTTTTCTCTCTTTTGCCCTTTCACCCTTGTTGTTTGCAGTGACCATGAATGACTGCTAATGTTACCCTGCGTTGTAGCCAGCTGATTATGGACTGAAACCTTTGAAAACTTTAAGCTAAATAATCCTTTCTTTCCCTGATTTTGGGTGTCAAGTATTTTGTCTCAAAAAATGAGAAAAATGTAACCAAGACAGCACTCATAGCCAGCCAGTGCAGTCCTTCACATGCGCTGCTCTCCTCCATGCTGTGTTTCTCTGCAGAGACCTCTGGGGTCACCAGCTATCACTGTCGCTATGCATCTGCAGGTCTGAACTGCTTCTCTCATGCAGTGAGTACTGTCACAGGGAGAAGGTGCTGCCAGCTACCTCCTCCTTCTTCATTGAGTTTCTCTCCTCACTCTCCCTGTGGGATTCAGTTTGTACTTCAGATTCTTTCTGGGTCCAGTGGACCCACTTCCCACCTTCTTTTCCTGTTCACAATGCTATATTCCAGTGTCTGTACCACAACTCTCACGGAGACTGTTTTCTCTCATACTTACCACTTCACCATCTTGGTCTCTCTGTGCCTCCATTTCTTCAGACCACCATTAAATCCTTTTTTAGTATAAGCTAATATCTCATCATTTTTTGTTTCTTGGTTAGTTTTTCATTTTGTCAAGGGTTAAAGATCCCAAGAAACTTATCTTAGAGATAGAGATGTAATTTTTCTGGACATCAGTAATAAATGAATTTATGATTTGTATTCCTAGTGTTGCTAAAAATCAGATAAGCAACATCCCTTATACAACACTGCTTTAATTACCTTTTTTTTCTTTAAGTGGTACACATTGAAAAAACAGTCAATGAACAGTGACAATTTGTTTAAATCTTGCTAATTGCCCTATGATACAATTTATTGTATGAGTGTCTCACAAGTGGTGAGTTCCTGTAGCTTATCACCTGAAATTTCTTCCCAGGCATGCTGAAAATTTCTCATTAATCCATGTTTTAATTTATTAACCTATGTACATATGCTTGTGACTAGGAAGCACTCCTCTTTCATTTCACAATGATTATTTGGCTTGGAAAAAAATCCCACTGCATCCCCAGTGTTTGAATAGAGATTACTGAAGATTCCCACCCTATAAATCTAGCTGATATAAAAATGAGAGAGGGGAGAGGAGTTTGCTCAGTGTGGTAAAGTGTGAGCTCAGCATGCTTGAAGTTCAATTCCCAGCCCCAAGGGAAAAAGTGAAAGAACAAAAGAAGAGAGGCAGAGAAGGAAAACACATTATTACAAATATTTTTGTATATGACACATTTTTCTACTACTAATCATATAATCCTAGAGTAATTCTTCCCTGAGTATCAAAACTGAACCATAATTTTAAAATGGAGGTAATGATTTCCATGGTAGTGCTTATCCAGAGGTTAGTGAACTTCAGGACAAAGCCCCCTTACCTCTTACCTTGTAGAACAACATAGAGTTGTTCTATGTATTAATAAGAACTCTGTCTTCTAGGCAGTTATCATCATGCACAGTGTTTCTTTTCTTTATAGTGCATTATCTCTAGCATAGTGTTTTCCATATTGTACTTATGTGTATGTGTTTATATGCAAGTGTGTTTGATTTTTTCTTTTTTTTCTTTTACAGGGAATAAAACAAAAAACTTAAATGGAACAAAACAACAGTGAAAACAATATAGAATTTCAAAAACAAGATTTTTTTTAATTTAAGGAGAAAAAGAAAAAAACAGAAAAAGGGTACAAGTAATACAAAATTTAAAAAATAAACAGTAAGAAATCACTAGTTAATAGTTTACATATTCTCATCTTACAAATAGTTGTTCAAGTTACAAAATTGAAACATATAAAGTAGACTTTCAAGCAGTGAGAGTGCAAACAGTTTTGTTCAATGATCCAAAAAAAACCTCAGTAATATGGTTATCTATCTTATACACTTAAACCTTATACACTTAAACCAGTTATAACCTTTAGAGCACTTTCTTTTCTTTTGTACAATGACAATTACACATTTTGGGTTTTATAACTCCCATAGTTCTTATTACTTTTTTTGAAGAGAGTAAAACCAAATGTGACATATCAGAACAGAGTCAGTCAAATCAAAAGGATGGATATAATAAATAATGTAAAAACAAAATACAAGGTGATCAACAATGGTTACCATACTGCCTCTTGCTATTTTAAGAAGAATTGCCAGTTATAATAAAATTGAACAAAATAGTAAAGAATAAAACCAAAGCATTGGAGACATTACAGGACTTTAAAAGAAGATAATAGTCAACCAGACTGGGCGTCATAATGGATCTTATTGTCTTCACAGTTTTGCCTATACTTTCGAATTTGGTACTATCAAGCAAAGCAGAATAGAGGAAAATCAGTCAGAACAAGATGGTGAGGTCAATACAGGATTTCAAATCAAGTTAATAGGAAATCAAAGGATATATTACTATAATGTATCCTGCTATTTTTTATTTATTTTTCCCTTAATTAAAAAGATAAAAAGAAAAATGTAAATAATTTTAAAAAAGGGGATTGAGATAAAAGAGGGCATAACAACACAACAGCGCAGGTCAAAACATAACCATTTTTTTTTTTGTCTTTTTCCTTTTTATCGGTACCAGGGATCGAACTCACTACTGCCTACTTTCAAGGCAGGCACTTATGCCGCTGAGCTAAACCCCCAGCCCCCAAAACATAACCATTTAAGCAAAATAGTGTTTCACCACAAGATATCCTGACATAAAAGTAGTTACCATAGTGTCTCTTTCCTTGCAATCTTTGAGTATAAATTCGTATACTGTAGCACCAAACATATCAAGACACTATAAAACCATTCAAGAGAATGACATTATTACGGGGTATTTAGAACCAATTAACAGAAAATGAACAATAGTTTCTGTATAATCTCCTTGTCTATAAAAGTTTTTACTTATATTATCATATATAATAAAATCCAATAAGATACAACCTTTTAAGACCAATGGAGACAGAAGAATACAAGTTTGATGGGACTTCAAAACAAGATGTTACTAAATCAGCACTAGCTATTATGATGTCTTGTTTTCTCCAAAATAGCTGTTCCTACTATCCGATCTTCTCTGCCTCATTTCTGATGAGCTCTTTTTCTGTCGTTTGTTGTCAGTTTGTCTTCTTCATTTTGCTCTCTGCTCCATTCATTGTGGCCTCTCTGCCACTGTTTCTGGAATCTTGGTATTTTCCTTTTTTAGAATATCTTGCAGTATTCTCTGTAGAGTTGAATTGGTGGTTGCAAATTCCCCTAGTTCCTCTTTATCCTGGAAGCACCTTGTTTTTCCATCAATTTCTAGGGACAGTTGTGCAGAATATATCAATCTTGGCTGGAGGTTGTTATCTTTCAAAGCTTGAATTATTTCCCTCCATGCTCTTTGTGATTTGATGGTGTGTGCCAAGAAGTCTGCTGTAATTCTGATGGGTGTTCCCTTGTAAGTGATCTGTTTCTTGTCTCTGATGGCTTTTAATATTCTGTTCTTATATTGGATTTCTGGAATTTTGATTATTATATGCCTGGGTGTAGCTCTGTTTGGATTGTAGGTGGCTGGGGTCCTGTATGCCTCGTACATCTGAGTATCTTTACCATTTGCTAAATTAGGGAAATTCTCTTGGATTATTTCTGTGAGTAGCTTTTGTAGTTCATTTGTTTGTGTCCCTACTTCTTCTTTTATGTTCTTAATTTTTTTTTGTCTTTTTCCTTTTTTATCAGTACCGGGGATCGAACCCACGACTGCTTGCTTGCAAGGCAGGTGCTTATGCCGCTGAGCTAAGTCCCCAGCCCCCTGTTCTTAATTCTTAAGTTATAGATCCTCTTATCATCTTCTATTCTTTGTATTGTTGCTGTTTGTTTGTTTGTCATTTTTAAGAAGTTTTTCATTTCATACTCCCATATTACAAATCTGTCCTCCAGTTCAGATAATCTATCCTTAGTTTCTTTCAAGCTGTTATGCCAGTTTTCGATAGAGTTTTTAGTTTCCTGGTAATCTCTTTGAACCTGCTTCACGTATTCTGTATTTTCTCTATTTTGTCCATCAAACAATTCTCCTGTTTTTTTCTGTTCTTCCGTTCCACCATCTGTTTTTTCTTGCGTGGTGTTTAGCATTTCTCTAACTATTCTACTTATATCTTGCTTCAGGTGATTAATAACTTCATTCCTGAACTTGTCTATGAGGCTCTGGAGATAGCGCTTTATGTCTATTGGTGCTGTGTCTGATATTGTATGTTTCTCAGGATTGGGGGCTGAGGACCCTTTCTTGTTGCTCCCTCTTCCCATATTTTTTGTTCCTTTTATACAAGCAAATATAGGAGGCCGTTTCTTTCTTTGTTGGTTACAGTTTGTTTCAATTCGACCAGCTAGGTGTTCCACCCACTGCAGTGTACTAGGGAGACAGAGACTGGGTAGCCTATGCTGGGCCCATCCCTCCAGGTCAACCTACTGAAGGCTTCACTGCTAGGGTGCACCTCCAGGCGCTGGGACCTGGTTTGGGCTAGCCTACTGGGTCTTAGCAGCGTCAGGCAGGCCAGGCACTCCCCACCAATCCCACTTGAGAGGGGAATTTGTGACTGAAGTCACTGCGACAACCTGTTCCGGCTAGTCTGCCCGGTCCCAGTATGTCCTTTGCTGAAGCCTCCTACTCTATGGAAGGATCCCCAATCCGCTCACTCACTGCAGGTCGATGCAGGGCTCCTGGTCAGTCCTGCTCTCAACTCCATTCACTGCTTCCCATTCTCAGAGCTTTCGTGTCTCTCTCCTTGCCACACCGATTGGGACGCAGCAGTGGCTGCAGGAAATTCAAATCACAGCTTCCAGTGGCATGGGGTCCCGCTTCTGCACTGAGACTTTATCTGTTCTTGTTATATCACTGGGATTGCATTTCCAGTTGGTTTCTCTTAGTTTAGTTCGTTCCTGGGCCGGCAAAGTATATCTCCCCTTGCTTAGGATTTATCACCCGGCACCATTCCTGGATTTTAAGTGCGGTTTCTCAGAGAGCCTCTGTAGCTGCTGCTATCTATCTGCCATGTTCTCCTGGAAGTCAAAAACAAGATTTAACGACATCCTCCTTAATTGGTATAATGCATATTATTATCCTCTAAACAGATGCCCAGACTACTGGTCCCAGACCTGAAAAGTCAATCAGTCAGTATAAGCATTGAGTTGTTTTTGCACCTCAGTTGCTGTCACCCAGCATGTGTTCCTCCAAATCCACCAGTTGCCCACAAGGAATGTGTGTGTTTGTGTGTGTGTGAGGGGAGGGAGATGTGGTCTTCTTGAGTCTCCCAGCCCATGTATGTACTGACTCATAGGAAAGGTGGGCTGATTTCCTCATTCTTTTCCTGGCTGACTGCCTCTGCTGGCTTGATTTTAGTTCTAACCTGCTGAATATACTGAAGGAATTTATACTAGAAACTGAAGGACCAGGCTCAGCTGTACCATCCTGCTTCTAGTACCCTTTCCCTTACATGAAACATGGAACCAAAATAAAACTTGCATTTGCTATACTCTTTTGCAGCTAGGTTCCTGGGTGAGAAGACCTAGCCAAGGTATTATGTCCATCACACAGGGCTGTTCCTTCCTCTAGTGAGGCTTGGCTAATATGATTTAGTGTAAAAATTAAAAGGTGTGGGCTGGGGATTTAGCTCAGCGGCATAAGCACCTGCCTTGCAAGCAGGTGGTCATGAGTTCAATACCCAGTATTGATTAAAAAAATAAAAAAAATTAAAAGGTGAAGTGAGGCAAAGGTCACTTGGCTGGTAGATTCTGTTTATTTTGGGAGGGATTTCCTCATTTTATTCAAAACATAAATATTTGGTGAATGTTTATTCATTTAGTGAATATTTATTGAACAGGCCAAACACTGTGAGAAAACTATTAAAACAATGTGGAATCTTTAGGTGTGTACTCAAGGAATTGTATAAGCCTTTAAAAGTACTTTTGTATGCAATCAATGTCCATTTACCTAGATGTTTCTTTAGTAGAGAAGCCACTGAGTTCCAGATAGCAGTGGAATTTCATTTTGCTTTGAAAATTTCCCTGTTTTCTTTTTCAAAGTGATTTTTATTCTGATGGAACTCACTATTGTCCCACTTTCCTCTTTACCATCCTTTCAGATTTTTGTGATGGATTGTGTCCTACATTTTAATTCATTTCTTTCGAATTCTAACCATAGTTCTACCATGTTAGCTTTTGTCCCATCTTTCATCGACATCTTCATGTTTTGTTTTTTGTGAAATTTTCTTTGCATTCACATGTTTTATCCAAACTCATGTTTTTGGTTAGTCCTCTGGAATCTTATAGGTAGTTTGCCTGAAATAAAACATGTTTAGGAAAGCTCATCTTTTATCTTTATTCTACAAAGATGTGTCTGTGGGTGGTTCCTAAATAATCCTTAGAATTCTGTATATACCAGGCATTCACAACTATGTGATACTCCTCAAGGAATAAAGAAGGGAAAACCAGTTGCAGGCAAGAATGCCTAAATGAAGTATAGATTTCAGGCTAAAAGAACTTAGTATTATATGGATCATAACCTCAGGTTTCTTATGCATATTAAAAATGAACTCTTAAGCTTATTGGAATACAGAGCTACTATATGTTCCATAAATATAATCAAATTTTAAACTTCTTTTGTTAAAATGGCCGTGTCCATGTAAATGAAATTTTACCTTATCACAATTCATTGATTGTAACTCTTACCATCTTGTAGCATCCCAGATGCCTATTGAAAGGATTTACCAATGCTCGTGGGTGCCACTGAAGGTTTTCTTGTCCAAAGTATGTGCAGAGGCATGCCCTTTAACTTGAGGTTGAATTGGTGGGGTCAAGAATTCCTCATTGGTCTCTTTACTAAGGAGTTTTTCTTTTTCATAAACATCTTTGCTTCTTGTCTCTATTTCTTCTTTCTATTTTTCATTCTTTAGCATTTCTCTGTAGTAGGTATTTCTTTTTCTTCTAATGCAGACCTCACATTCTGTTGGGATACCTCATACTTTGTAGACTACTTCTTTTTTTCTTTGCTGTTTCTACAAATCTTTTCCCCAAATAGTTTGTCCTTTTAATCCCTTCCCTTCCATGGAAGTCACATTCCTAGGGCCCTAACCTTTGTGAAAATAAAGGACTCAGTCCAAGTTTTGCATTCTTGAGGTCCCCAAATCCATCCACATACGTACTGGCTCCCTGTCCGGTCCTTGTACTCCAGGATGTAGTTGTATTTGTTCCCGAGCTTTCTGTGCACAAACCTACTTCATCTCTTTTGACAGCACTCTCCACAAAGCTTAGAACAAAACCTGAAACCAACTGATACAGGGCACTCCACTCCCAGCATGATTGTTTAAGTGATTTTTGTTGGAGAATATCTAGAGAGTATCATGCACACATTTCAAATATACTATTTGAGGAGGACAAAGCTATATACATGTGTAACTACCATTAACATTAAAATGTATAATTTTCTCATCTCAGAAAATTTCTCTTATCTCTTTCAAGTCAATTCTCCACCCTTGGAAACTACTGACCTACTTTTTATTGCCATAGGTCATATTTGTTTTCTCTAAAAATGTTAAAAAGTTAATTACTGTCTGGTAATTAAAATCCCAATAAGTTCACTTCAAGTTAGGGAGATATTCCTGGGTGCAGCTCTAGGTGAGATTTTTAGAAAAAGTTAGAGGTGTCTAAAACATGGGAGAAGTTCTGTTTTTGCTTTCAAAGGAGACACCTGACCTGTTTAAAGAAAAAAAAAATAAAAAGCTAAGCATATGTCACAGGGAACATTAGGTGAGACCTACTCTGTATTGAGCTGAGCTCTCAGTTTACAACCATAAGGAAATGAATTATGTCAACAACCATTTGTACTTCAAAGGGGACTGTTTTTGTTTTTTGTGACAGTATCTCACCATGCAGTTCAGACTGAACTTAAACTCACTATGTAGCGGAGGCTGGCCTTGAACTTGCAGCTATTCTCCTGCCTCTGTCTCCCGGGTGCTGATTACAGTCATGTGCCACTGCATCTGGCTCAAAATGGACTTTGGCTTTCAGATGAGATCACTCTTTTGATAAGACCTGACAGGAGAGCTCATGAGCTCTGCCATGCCAGCCTTTGAATCTGTACAATTGTGATTTATATAACAAACATTATTTGTAGCCATTATTTATGGTGATTTATTATACACCAATAGAAAACTAATACATTAGCTATATCCTTTCTGTTGGTGAGTGTATTAGTTATCTTTCACTTCATAACAGGTAAACAATTTATTATCTTAACACATATTGTTAGGCATAATAAGGTGTTTCCATAGCAAAGAACAATTTAAGAAATTCTTGACCACCAAACAAGCAGTCCAAAAAATTCTCAAGAATGTCATTAAAAAAGACAATGAAGACAATATGTCAAAAAGTCTAGTGGAATGAATAAATCAGGTAGGGAGAGCAGTTAAGCAGAAAAGGAAATAAAGAATCAGCAACAGGAAAATAATGCAAGGATAGGAACAAGTCAGTATCTCTCAGTAATAACTCTCAATGTGAATGGCCTCAACTCACCAACCAAAACACATAGATTTGCAGATTAGATTTTAAAAACCCAGTGGTATGATGTATATAAAAAAGCATTGAATCCAAAGAAGTCCTAGACTAAAAAAAAAGTCAAAGGCTGGACAATAATATTTCATGTAACAGGAGGCTGAAAACAAGCAGGAATAACTATCATATTTTCAGACAAACTGACCAGAAGTGGAAAACAAGGTCACTACTTACTGGTTAAGGGAACATATGCAACAGGAACATGGATATATACTGATGCACCAAACTTTGAAACATCAACACGGTTACAGTGGAGGATCTCAGTACTTCACTACCACAAATAGAACAAGTAGACAAAAAAAAAGTAAGAAAAATAGCAGAGGTGAGCCATACCTGAACACATGGACTCAATAGATAGCTACAAAGTGTTCCACCCAACAACAGAAAACACATTCTTCTTGGTAGCACATGAACCCTTTTCCAAAAGTGACTACATACTAGCACATGATTAAATACAGAAAGAATCAAACTTATTCATGTGTATTATCATATACTGCAATGAAAATATGAGAATGGCAAGAGAAAATACAAATGCTATGCAAACACATGGAGGTTAAATAATATACTCTTGAATCATCAATAGTTCAAAGAACAAATCAGGGAAGATATTAGACAGTTCCTAGAATCAAACAATAATGCCAGCACAATATATCATAATTTATGGAACATAGTGAAAGCAACCCTAAGAGGGAAGTCTATAGCTGTGAATGCCAACAGCAGAAAAACAGAGCCAACTCAAAATGAATAATTTGACAATGTACCTGAAGGTCCTAGAAAAACAAGGACAATTCAAATCCAAAGCTAGGACAGGGAAGGATATTATAAAGATAAGAGCAGAAATTTATGAAATTAAAACTAAAAATACAAAGAACCAGTGAATCACAAGCTGGTTTTTTTAAAGAATAAACAAAATAAGTACATCATTAACAAATCTTACTGTAAAAAAAACCCATATCAATGAATGCAATTATAAATGAAAAAGGTCAAATCATAATGGACACCACTAAAATCTAGAACATTCTTAGTAACTACTGGAAAACCTGTACTCCAGTAAACTGGAGAATCCAGAAGAAATGAATAGTTTCCTAGATACACACAAATTACCCAAACTGAGCCAAGAATATGTAAAAGCCCTAAATAATCTGATAATAGGTGATGTAACTGAGGAAGTATTAAAATAAATCTACCAACTAAGAAAAGCCTAGGATTTGAAAGACTTACCACTGAATTCTGTAAGAACTTCAGGAAAAAATCTAACACCAATACTCCTCAAAATTTTTAATAAAATTCAGAAAAGACAAGTATTCCCAGAGTCATTCCTGGAAGTTAGAATTACCTTGATTCCAAAACCAGACAAGTACTCCACTGAAAAAGACTACATGGCAAACTTTTTTTAATTTAAAGAGAAAGAAACAAAAAAATACATGGAGATAAAAAAAAAAGGGTAGAAATAATACAGAATTACAGAAAAATAAATGGTAAAAAATCATCAGTTGATAAGTTACATACTGTCATCTTAGAAATAGCTGTTCAGGTTACAAAATTAAAGTATGTAAAATGACATTCAAATAGTGACACTGCCAACAGTTCTGCTCAATGATCTAACAAAAACTTAGTAATATGGTTATCAGTCCTACACACTTATTTTTTATCATAAAGAGAGTAAGATTAAACATATCAAAACAGAACAAAACAGTTTAAAAAAAACAATTTAAAGAAATACAGATTTCAAAGCAAGTCCACTGGAGATCTTCACTGTTCATCTAATTGTCTCTAGTTTCTTCCAAATAGTTGCACCATCTTCACGCACATTAAATATATACTGCATATTATAGAACTAATCAAATCATTACAGGATGTGAAGGCTTTTTAGGTCTTCAAGATCGGACATTGGGGAAGACAATAATAACTACCATCACGTCTCTCATTCTCTTCATAGTAGCTGTCCTTACATATGCTGAAATTGAACTTAAGAGACTAGACTAATATCACTCTGATCAGTGAATCATACATAGTATTGCTAGATTTTATATCATAATGCTACAAAATTAGCATTGGGTTTCTTAGTGTCTCTTCTTCAGAGTATCTGTTCATTACATCTTGCATTATATAATCTGTTCCCATAAATAGTTTTTAGAAAAATCTTCTCATGTATGAATTTCTACATGTATATCTATCCTCTCTGTATTATAGGGAAAAACAAATCATAACAGGATAGCAAAACAAATTCCTAGAAAAACGTGCAATGAAAAAGACACATAAGACCACAATATTAGGTGATCTACCGTAGTTACTATGCTTTCTCTTGTTATTTTCAATAGATTTGTCCACATCATCAGACAATATAGTTAAACATAGTATTACCTAGCTATTTTTATAAAAACACAACTTTGAAAACATTGTAGGACTTGAGAGCTGTTAATAATCAAAACCAGTATGGATACCTTTTACATCTTGTCATCTTCAGAGTAGTTGCCTCTACTTTTAGGGTTGATACTATCAAGCATACCAAATTCAAATAAAATCAGCCAAGGCAAAACTGTGGTCTTATGAATCAGATTCAAATAAGCTCAGTCATAGTAAGACAATGTAAGTAATACAGGATTTCAGTTTAAGTTAATAGGAAATTAAGGTTAGTTACCGTGGTATAATCTGCTATTTTGGGGTCAGATGTCTGTGCCCTCAAATCTGATATGAGTGGACAGACCAAAACAAATTAAATTCAAACTAAACAGGGTGATAAGACTACTGTGTCTTTTAAATCATGATACACTATTAACAATGACCTCTGCTTTTTTTATAGTGTATCAAAGCTATCTATACTAAAGATTATAGCTTACCATCTCTGCCTCATGTTTGCTACTCCACTTTACTGCTATAATTTGTCCACCTTACTCCCTCATTCCACTGTCTGCCCCATTCATTGAGGCCTCTCTGCCACTGTTGCTGGAATCCTGGTATCCCTTCCTCTCTTTCTCTGGAATGTCCTTCAGCACTCTCTGTAGGGTTGGGTTGGTGCCCATGAACTCCCACAGTTCCTCCTTGTCTTAGAAGCATCTTATTTCTCCATTAATTTTGAAAGAGAGTTTTGATGGGTATATGAGTCTTGGTTGCATATTATTTTCTTTCAGGACTTGGAATATTTCTCCCCATTCCCTTCTTGATTTAAGAGTTTGTGTTGATAAGTCTGTTGTTATTTTGATAATTTTCCGATTGTAGGTAATCTGCTTCTTTTCTCTGGCTGCTTTTAATATTCTGTTCTTTTGGTGGATTTCTGGAATCTTGATTATTATATGTCTGGGTGTAAATCTGTTTTGGTTGTAGGTAGCTGGCGTTCTGTATGCCTCTTTTATCTGGATGTCATTTCTTTGTACTATACATGGGAAATTTTGCTTTAATATATCTGTGAATATTCTTTGTATTTCATTTTTGGTTGCTCCTGCTTCCTCACTCACATGCTTTATTCTTAAGTTATGTATCTTTTTGTCATCTTTTAGTCTTTGAATTATTTTTTTCTGGTTCCTTGTTATTTTTAAGAGGTCTTTTCTTTCACGATCATATATCATAAATTGCTCTTCAAGTTTCAAAAGGCTAACTTTAGTTTCTGTCAAGGCATTTTGCCAGTGTTCAAAGGAGTTTCCTGGTAATCTCTTTGGATCTGTTTCATGTATTCTAAGTTATGTTTAAATTCTTCTTCAGAAGTTTCTCTTTCTTTTCTGATTTCCTCTGTTCTCCCATCTGTGTTCTCTTGGGTGGGGCTTGTCATTTCTTTAATTAATCTCTTTATATCTTGCCTCACTTGGATCAGGAATACAGCTTTAAATTCATCTATGAGGTCATGGAGGTAGTTTTTTATTTCAGCTGATGCTGTGTCCAGTATTGGATGGTTACTGTGCTGGTTCTCTTCTGTATTTACTTCTCCTGGGCTTATTTTCTCATGTTGGGCAGCTGGTGATTTTTTAAAAAATTCTATCTATTGTCATGTTTCTGGTTTCTTTCAGACTGGAGTGTCCTGGGGGTCTCTGGCCCTCTCCATATTGCTTAGGGCCTTTCAGAAGCATGCTGACTTGAGTTTTTGCTGTCCTCCCCAATTTGTTGTTATCTGGGGTAGGCATGGATGTAGGGATGGTGCAGGCTAGCCTCCAGCCTCTGCCAGTCAATACACAAGTTAGGCTGTACTTTGTGGATGTCACAGAGTCACTACTATTTTGTATCTGCTTATTGGGTCCCAACCAGAGGCTTGGTTCAGCCCCAGAAGGTCTTGCCAGTTCTCTCTGTGCCAGAAGCAGCTGACTAATATCACTGTGATGCAGGGCTCTGCCCAAATCCCAGCTGTCCTCTACCAGACCTCTCTGTGCCAGGAGCGACAATCTAATGTCACCGCGGCACTGGGTCTGCCCAATTCCAAGATGTCCTCCACCAGACTCTCCGTGTTAATGATGTCACTGTGGTGGCAAGCTTTGCCCAATTCCAAGATGTGCTCCAGCCAGCCACAGCAGCTGTGGGACCCAGTCCCTAGTATTCACCAGGACTCAGTGCAGGTCTTCCTCTTGGGTCTACTGCACACTGTGCCACTTGCCTTCACTGCATTCCTGACACAGCGTAGAATGGTCAGAAAACTGCACAGTGTTCAGCTTTGGAGCTCCAGAACTTCTCACAATCTCCTCCGGCGCAGCCCGGCAGTCCTGACTGCTTCGCGGGGTCCCAGGTCTCAATTTCCAGCAGTTGCCAAAGGCCAATACAGCTTTTCCTCTTGGATCCACTGGTCAGTGTGCTGCGGGACACTGGGCTTTTGGCATCTTGAAGCTATTGTGAATGATACTCTTTTTCTAAAGGTGCGGGATTTGCAGACTCCTGTTATCAGCCACTGCAATCTCAGCATGACCTTAAATCCTCCAGTCGCGCTGTCTTGGTTAATAAGAATTGTTATCCATTCATCTGGCCCTCTCCATGTTGTCATATTCTAGCATCTAATATGATTTCTCCAGAGAGACTCACCGCCCAATCCCCTAGCAAGCCGCCATTTTTGAACTACACAGCAAACTTTTAATCAACATAGATGCAAAACTATTCAACAAGATACTGGCAAACAGAATGCAGCAAGTTATGAAAATGATCATACATCATGACCAAGAAGGCTTCATCCCAGGGGTGCAAGGATGATTGCTCAACATATGCAAATCAATAAATATATCCATTGACAGAAGTAAGAGCAAATCGCATGATCATCACACAGAACAAGCCTTTGACAAAATCCAACATTCATTCATAATAAAAACTCAGAAAATAAGTGAAGGGCCTTATCTCAACCTGATAAAAGCTATTTATGACAAATCTACTGCTAATATATTTAATGGAGGAAAAACTGAAAGCTTTTCTTCTAAGATCAGGAAAGACAAGTTTGCCCACTATCACCTATACAGTACTCAAAATTTTGGCCAGAGCAATAAGGCAAAAGAAAAAAATAAAAGGATACATTTAGGAAAGAAAGACATTGAAGTATTCCCTTTTTTGGGGCAGATGACATAATTCTATGCCCGGAAGAGCCAAAAAAATCCATAAACAACTAGAACTAATAAGCAAATTCATCAAGGTAGCAGGATAGAAAATCAATGCATAAAAATCAAGAGTGTTGTCGTATACCAAAAGAAACTCATGAAGAAAGAAATTAGAAAAAGAGTATCATTCACAATAGCTTCAAGAAAAATCAAAATACTTAGAAACTAATAGAGGTGAAAGACATCTATATGAAAACTATAGTAATGGAAAATGGAAAGATAACTTCTAGTCCTACATAGGCAGAACTAATATTGCCAAAATGCCCATACTTCCAAAATTGATATGCAGATTTAACACAATGCCAATCAAAACATGGCAGGACTAGAGAAAACAATCTGAAAATCTACATGTAACCAGAAGAGACCCAAAACAGCAAAAGCAGTCTTGGGCAACAAGCCCAGGTGGAAGTTACATTAAAAAACTAAGGTGATGAAAACAGAATGGCATTAGCACAAGAAGAGCCATGTGAATCAGTGGCACAGAAATGAGGATGCTGAAAAAACCCAGGCACATTCAACCATCTGATATTTGATAAAGAAGCAAAAAACATGCACTATAACAAATGGTGCTGGAAAAACTAGCTATTCACATGCAGAATATGGCAGCTATATTCATCTCTCACTGTGTACTAAAGTAAAAATGGATTAAAGACATAAATGTTAAAACAGAAACAATCTGATGGAAAATAAAATAGACAAAACTCTTAAAGGCATAGGCATAGGCAAGGATTTTCTGAACAGCACCCCAGTTGCACTCTAAGTAACATCAAGAATTAACAAACAGGCTTATATAAATTAAATAGCTTTTTCATAGCAAAGGAAACAACCAAAAATGTAAAGAGACAACCCATAGAATGAGAAACATTTTTTGCCAACTCTTCCAGAATATACAAAAAAAAATCGAAATATTTAGACACCCCCCACCAAATAAAAAATGTTTGTTCAACTTCTCTGGTCAGTAGAGAAATCCAAATTAAAACAACACGGAGATTGTATCGGGGGTTTTTTGTTTATTTTTTGGTACCAGGAATCAAACTCATGACCTTGCACTTGCCAGGTAGGCACTTATACCACTGAGCTAAATCCCCAGCCCTGGGATTCTATCTTATTTTAGAAACAATGGCAGTCATCAAGAAGTCAAATTATAGCAAACATCTGAAAAACTATAGGGGAAAAAGAACCTTTCTACATCGTTGGTGGGAATGTGAACTAGTGCAATTACTATGGAAATCAGTATCAGAGTCTCAAAAAACTAAAAATAGAAGTAAACTCACCTATTTTCCTTGTAGGTATCTTCCAGAAAGAGTTAAAGACATTATATTATAGAGATACATGTATGACCATGTTAATAGCAGCACAACTCACTAGAGCTAAATCTTGGAAACAGCCTACGTATCCATCAGATACATGGACAAAGAAAATACGATATTTATACATAATAGGTACTACATTGCTATAAAGAAGGATAAACGAGTCATTTGTAGGAAAATGAATATACTTTGAGACAATAAAAATGTTAAGTGAAATAAATCAGATACACAGGCTTAAATATTGCATTGTTTCTTTTATATGAGAACCAAAAGTATGTATACATTAAAGAGCTAAATAAAAGACAGATAATAGGAAACAGGGAGATAGACCTTTTGCAAATGGGAGGGTGAGCCAGAGATAGAGGGAGGGGGAAGAGAGGAAGGGGGAAAGAGAATTAAGATGTGTTGTGTACATGTGCCAACTTCTTGTAATGAATGTAATCGTTATGTACTGTAAATATATATTAATAAAAATTAAAATTACAAAAGGTAATCAGAGGAGGGGGAGAAAACAGAGACAAGTTTTCCCTTCTTCCTTTTGATGCATATTATCCTATTATATTTTCCATTTGTGACATTTCTTACTAATTTTAACAATTTTTCCTCAAAGATGGATATTCTACTTAACCTAAATTGATCACTATCCAATACAGGCATGAATGAAAACATCACATTATACCTCATAGATATACGCAATTATTGTGTCAACCAAAAAAATAGTTTTTGAGAATTAAAATAATATATATAGTGAGTATTTTTCTGTTTATAGCTTTTATTTTCAGTTTTAAATATTACCTACTTTAGAGCAGTTCTTATGTTCAATGCAGTTCATTTTATCCATTAACTATTACAAATGATATTTTGTAAACTATGAAAATACTGGTGTTTCAAATTAAAATGCATTTTTGTTCCAAAAGCTTTATAAGAGAGAGACAGCCACACACTTCTGTTTGCTAACCAAATTGTTCACAAACAAAAGCTTCACCTCCGAAGGTAACCCTGTACTTTTATGTTGATATCTTATACAATCTTTTATACTCATTTACTACACCTCGTAGTTTTAATGTGGATTCCTTAGCCGATTCTACACACAGGGGAAGGCCATTTGCTAATTAAAAGTTTTACTTCCTGCTTTCATGTTTGTGTGTCTTTTATTTCTTTGTCTTGTTGCATATACTTCCAGACAACGTTGACTAGGAATGTTAGGGAGAAATCAGTCTTTCATTTTTGGTGTGATGTTAGCTATAGATTTTTGTAGATTTCCTTTATGATAGTGGGAGTGTTTGTTTCTATTGCTGGTTTACTGAGATAGTTTGCATTAGTAGGTGACAGATCTTTTGAATTTTTTTTCCTGAATCTGGTAGATTGCTCCTGTGATTGTTCTCCTTTTTTCTATTAACATGGTAAGTTACACTGATTCTTAGCTGTGTGATTATTTTTGTCTAATCCTCATGTGTAGATTATAGTGGTGGTGGCTGGTCACTTTTGTCCCAGAAAGGTGGTGGTCTTTCTTCTAGAAGGCAATTAAGTCCCTTGCAGGTTGCCCTTCCTCTTTGGAGGTCTGTTTTTCTTTTCCTTGAATATTCCTGGAGCAGCATAACTCAAGGTATGATTTAGGTCAATTGTAAGATGTGACTTTTTTGACAGCTCTATTGAGTTTCAAAAGCTATCATGCTGGATATGGTGACACATGCCTATAATCTCAGCACCTGGGAGGTTAAGGCAGGAGAATCACTGCTAGCTAGCTCAAGGCCACCCTACACTCCATAGTGAGTTCAATGCCAGCCTGAACTACATAGTGAAATCATGTCTCAAAAAAAAAAGTGATCAATGAGGACTCTACTTGGCTAGAGCAATCCCAAAGGATCCCCAGCCTCGTGTGAGCTGTAGGGGCATACAGCTTACAGCTCACACAGACAAGTTTTGCCTATTCTCAAGGGATTTAATTCACCCTCTACTAATACCCTACACATCTTAGTATTCAATTAAATCTCAAGGAAGACTCCTTAATGCTTATATTTCTGCAAAGCTCCTTCCTCTTTGAAATTCTGATTCACTACTTCTACCCTTTTTATGCTTCCTGATTCTTTTATCTCAACTTGCTGAGACAGCATGATCGGCTGAGAATCCTCCTCCCTCATTCAGGTTCTAGGATGTAACTCCAGATAGAAATCTAAAGCCATCATACAGCTTACCTTATTTGTTTCTATTTTCTTAAGCATCGCAATCCTGCAGTGGATATTGTTCAGTATACAAAAGCAAGTTAAAAGTGCTTTGTCTAGTTTTTAAATTACTAAAGGCGAGAGGGAAAATTTAGTCTTTAAGTGCACTGTGCAAGCAGAAACTGATCCTTCCCCTGTCCCCGCCCTCTCTCTATGTCCCCTTGTGCTACAACTCGTGGCAAGCATTTGTGAGGCTCTTGGTATTTTCTGATACTGCTTTCCAGTGTTCTGTTACTGTTTCTATGAGTCGTGGCTTTTAGTCATTGGCCTTTTTTTTCCCACATAGATGACTTGAAATGAGGTCATGTGTTCATCCCTCCATCATGCCAGAATTATGAGTTACTGAATAAATTTTATTTCTGTCTGGTGATGCTGTAAAACATCTATGTTTCTGTCCAATGTATTTTTTAAAATTTTTTATTTTATTTTATCGGTATCAGGGATCAAACTCACGACCATGCGCTTGCAAAGCAGCTTATGCCGCTGAGCTAAATCCCCAGCCCTCAGTCCAATTTAATTTCTTCAGTGTGGATTAGTATGGTCCCAGTACTTATTTTCCCCCAAATTTATGCTGTCGTCCTCACTTGTTAGATGATGGTATTTGGGGAGGTGCTTAGCTCCCGGGGAGTGGGGTCCTCGTGAATGGAATTAGTGCTCTTATATGACAGACCCAGGAGACCCTCAACTCTTCCTCCATATGAAGACACAGGAAACAGGCCTTTGCCAGGCACCAAATCTACTGGCGCCTTGTCCTTAGACTTCCTTGCCTTCCGAGCTATGCGAAATATATTGCTAATGTTTATAAGCCATCTAGCTTATGGTAATTTGTTATAGCAAATTATAATAGATAATAGCCCATGTTTTCCTACCTATCACCCACTTGGGACTAAACAGCGGCAATAATTTCCCAAAGCTGTCTAACAAATTACTACAAACTTGGTGGCTTAAAATTACAGAAATGTGTGTTCTCATAGTTCTGGAAACCTAAAATCTGAGATCACATGTTTTCAGGGCCACATTTTCTCTGAAGACTCTTCCTTGTTTTCTCCAGTATCTGATACTTACAGCATTTCTTAATTATATCTAAAAAAATCCTTGTTTCAAATAAGTTTACATTTTGAGATTCCAGATAGACATATTTTAGGGGCACAATGCAGCTTAACATAACATTTAATAAAAAAGACAGTCATGGGGCTGGGGATTTAGCTCAGCGGCATAAGCGCCTGCCTTGCAAGCAGGCGGTCATGAGTTCGATTCCCGGTACTGATAAAAAGGAAAAAGACAAAAAAAAAACCCAGTCATTTAATATAGACCCTTTGAATTTTATGTTACAAGCTCCCTTGAAACTCTAACTGGGAAATCCAGCTTCCCAAGAAGTAACTATTATATGAAGCAGAATGTATTTCTCTTTCCCCAAAAACTTTGACTAGATTCTCATGCAGATGTTTATATTGTCACCAAAGAATGACACATAATCTGTTTTTTTTTTTTTTTTGGAGAGGTAAGTTATGAAAATATAAGAAATTAGAACTCTGTTGAAGAGAACAAATTAACAGATGTCCACAGGCAGCAATTGTAAAATGGGTAGCATATGAAGTTAGAGAAGAGTATATGAAATCTAGGCTTAATGAGAAGATCCTTAAACAACTCAGAGCTTGAGAAGGAGCTTGTAATGTGAGTGATACAATGCAAGCCACTCCACAGGGAGACAGCACATGAACCAGGGCAAGTGGAGACTAGAAAGGAAAGCCTAAGAATAGTGCTCAAGGCGGAGAATGTGAGAAATTCCGTAGGAAGGGAGCAAACTAGGAATTAAATGCAAGCTTAATTCCATGGGAGATGGAAATCCACTGAGTTTAGTACCAAAGGTTATGAATGAACTTATCTATTCCATTTTCCACCTCTCCCCTCTCCTCTTCCTTCATGTTCTAGAATAGTCTTTCAAAGTCTATTCTGCACCTTCAAAGCCCTTCCAAATCTTGCCTGTCTTTAGCTCCTTCCCCAAACTCTTTATCTACTCTCCCTTCTCCATGTGAAAATTATCATAGAGCTTCTACTGTCATGGCATCACAAAAGCAGTAGCCTCCTTTCACTTCAAACAGCCTAGTTAGATGTTGGTTGTGCTGGAATAATCCTTTGATTAATACTTACTGTTTCTTCTATATTTTATATATAGTCAGCATTTCTGGAATGAAGTGCAAAGCAGATAATTACGTTTAGCAAGGATCTGTTCAAAATCTGAATACAATCCTGTCTGGGGTGTGGGTACCACAAGGTGTTAAATCCATAGTTCTTTGGGTGATGCTCCCATCCCTGGCTACAGGGTTATTTATTTTCCTCAGAGACACCATGGTAGAGCAGAGACAGCTGAGAGAGGAGGACACATAAATCATACTGTCGTGCATATAAATATTCCCTAAGCAGTGGAATGTTACTCTCAGCAGCTTATTAGTACACAGGAAAAATACAAGTCATGGAAATAAACACTGCATGCAAAGATGCCTTTCATAATGAATCTAGTCCTGATCGTACCAGGGTTGTTCTGCTGCGGAACTGAAGATCAGTGAGAATCACAAGTCTGTCGCTGTCATCCTCACAGTGATCATCTGTCATACAGTGAAAAGAGGCTTGACCCCCTTTCTGAGTCTCTTCCTTCACAAATCACATGTCTATAAATAAAGTATCATGAATGTGTTTTGCTTTCCAAATCTTGTTTTTGTTTGTTTATTTTTGTTTTCCCCAGTGCTGGGGATTGAACCCAGGGCTTCACATGCACCAGGCAAGTGTTCTACTGCTGACTACCTCTGCAGCCCCAAGTCTATACATTTTGATGTAGTGCTTTTAGAACTCTTATGCTGTATACCATAAGCCTCAAGAGACGTCCGTCAGCACTGACTTGAAGATCTGGGCAAACCATCCCTGAGCCATGATTATCAGAGGAAAAAAGCAAAATTGTGTGGACCAGCTAAATGGACTTTTTTAGATATGTCTTCTTGGACTGGGAGGGCAGCTCAGTAGTAAAGCACTGGTGGAGCTGTGCGTGGACCTGGCTTGATCCCCCATCCTGAAAGGGGGGAAGTAGAACTGTTTCCTCTTCCAGTCACATCATCCCAGAGGCTCTTCCTCTTCCGTATCTGGCAATTGTACCCGCCTCTTAAACAGCAGACAAGTGGGCATCAGCTTCTGAGTTATTCCCACCCTGAGATGGGTAACTCAGGCTAGAGCTCCTGATTCATTTTCACTTTTAACAAAGTCCAAGTGGCTGGTTATGATGGTGCAATCCCAGTACTTTAGAAGGCAGAGGCCAGAGTTCAAGGCCAATTTGGCCTACAGATCAAGACCTGCATCAACAAACAAACATACAAACAAATGAACAAATAAACAAGGCCTGAGTTAAGTAATTCAGAAAAGTGGTCTTTCATACCCCCTTATCTCTTTTTTTTAAACTTTTATTTATTGTGAAAAATAGTAAAGGAAGTAAATGACCTGTAAGTGCAAACAGAAGTGCATAAAGCACTAACAACATGAGTAATGTGAACATGTTATACTGCAAACTCCATCTAACCATTACTTAGGTCAAGAGAGAAGAGTGCCAATACTTCAGGAACCCTAGAATTTCCCTATCAGGTCTGGACCTCCTCCTCTGCTAAGGTAATCTCCAGTCCTTCTCTTATGATTGTTATTTATTTTCTTACCTTAGAGTTATGCTGCCTACTGTTGGGTCAAGCTTCTTCCATTCATTATGTTTTCTAGAGTCAGCTATATTGTGGCAGGTAGCTCTAGTTCATTTGTTATTATTGTGTAGTAGTCCATTCTATGGTTATCCCATAATTTATATATGTGTTTCTAGATTGAGGGTAAACAAATAGTGCTGCTATGACAATTATAATTTACAAATCTAAATATTTTACAAATCTAAATATTTCTTTGTATGTGGTTATAGGTTGTATCTAGATGCCCCCCCCAACCTCAGGTGGTCATAAGAGGGGCTATTTGGAAGTGACTGGATATACATAGTATGTCCTGCTGGGATCAAGATGTGATGCTGGGGGTGATTTATGTTGGGATGCTAGAATTAAGGATGCCCCACCTCTGGGTATGAGTATTACCTGTCCTAAAGATAGGTAGCCTGGGTAAGGTATAAGGGACAGAAAAAAGGTCATCACTTGTCACATGGTACTTGCCGCCTTGTGCCTTCTGTCTGCCATCACCTGTTTCTCCACCACAACACCCTTCTGCCATGTGACCTTGCTTTGGAGTCAAACAGCTATAAACTAAAACCTCTACAAACTGTGAGCCAAATAAACCTTTTCTCCTTTAATTCTGGGTAGCAGGTATTTTGTCTCAGCAATGAGAAAAGTAACTAAGACTGACGTGTATACTCTTTTTTTCCTTCCAAAACATTCCTTCATAATTGAGACTTCTCTTGGTATGTTCAGGATCAGTACACAAACATTTAACTTCTAAAATTTTTTTTATTTTAAAGACAATAAAACAAGCAAAATAAAGCAGAATAAAGCCAATCAAAACAAAACAGTGCAAGTGATACAGGACTTCAAAAAAGATAATAGGAATTCAGCAATGGTTACCATAATGTCTCTTGTTGTCTTCAAAATAGCTGCTCATACCTTCAAAGATAGTAAAAATCAAACAAAATAGAACAGAATAGAACCAACAAAAAACAAAACAATGAACACAGTAAAGGACTTTAAAACAAGATAATAGTAAATCCAAAATGGCTACAATAACATATCTTTTTATCTTTGAAATAGCTGCCCATTCCATTGGATATGCCAAAAAGACACAACAGAATAAAACACAACCCAACAGAACAATGAAAATGATACAGGACTTCAAAACAAGACAATAGGAAATTAACAATGGCTACCACCTTCAAAAGGAGTTCTCCCCTAGATGCTACATTGCGCGTTGTTATCCTCAGAATCGATGATCAGACTACTGGCTTTAGACTTGCAATGTCAGTAAACCACTAAACTCTACAAGCATTAAGTTATATTTTACCTCAATAGTTATCATCACACCCTGTGTTTCTCCAGATCAGCCAGTCATTTATGGCTGGGGATAGAGGTGGGTTTGGTGGGTGAGTTGGCTCTTCTTGTCTCCCAGCCCACATACCAGAGGGGCTGGCATCTGGGTCTCCCCCTAGCAGCCCACACATGCCAGCTCACAGGGAGAGCTTGCTTCTTGTTGACTTCTTGTTCTCTTTCCCTGCAGTCCGTGATTGGCAGTGACTCATGGGAAAAGGCTGGCATCTGGACCTCCCCGCAGCAGCCTGTGCATGGTGCTGGCTAGTAGGGAGGGCTTGCTTCTTGTTAACTTCTTATTTGCTTCCTTTACAGTCTAAAGCATTTCACTTTGTATACAATTCTTTTTAAAATTAATTTTATTGATACACTTTTGATAAACTCAGTGATCACATTCATAATGGGGAACTTGTGTAGGTATACATAATATATCTTGATCATTCTTTTTACCTGATTCTCCTTCCCTCCCTTCAATCCTCTTCTTCTTCCCTAAACAAAAGCTTTGTTTCATTTTTCCTTATATTCCATTTTTTCCCTTTTCCCTTCTTTCACTTTCTTCTCCCCACTCCTTTGTTCCTCTTCACATTTGAACGTTTTTTCCTACTTTCCAATATCTATAATCTATGTTGGTCCTTATTAAATATTATTTAGATTTTTGATCCATTTCAATTTATGTTTAGTGGATGGTGAGAAGTGTGAGTCTAGGCTTAATCTCTGGCATGCAGAAGCCTAATGTTCCTAGAACCATTTATTAAAGAGGTTATCTCTTTTCCAGTGAAGGTGTTTGGTTCTATTGTCAAAGATCAGGTGACTGAGTTTGTTTAGAGTTATTTCTGCATCTTCTATGTTATTTCATTGCTTCTTGGGCCTGCTTTGTTTTTGTTTTGTTTTGTTTTTGCCAGTACCGTGCTGTTTTATCAAGATAGCTTTATAGTATAATTTCAAATTAGGATTATGGGACCCCTGCCTCACATTTGTTGCCCAAAATTTGTTTTTGCTATTCTAGGTCTCTTCTGGTTCTAAATGAATTTTAGGATTGTTTTCTCTAATTCTCTGAAATATGCTATTGATATTTTATGGGTATTGCCTTAAATGTGTATAACAATTGTGGAAGTATGGCCCTCTTCACTATATTGGTTCTGCCTACCCAAGCATAAGGAATATCTTTCCATGTTCTGATACCCTCTTCAATCTCCTTTTTCAGAACACTGTAGTTTTCAGTGTAATATTTTTTTTACTTCCTTCATTAGATTAATTTCTAGGTTTCTCAGTCCATTTGTCAATATGTTTATTTTTATTGGTGAGTTGAGACCATTTACATTGATGATTATAGCTCATATATATTAACTTATCTTCGTCATATTATTTTCCTGTTGTTGCTTCTCTTTCTTCTCTGTTTAACTGCTTGCTTTGTCTGGTGGATTCATTCTATTAGAGTTCGTGGAATTGTCTTCATTTTCTTTTTCTAGAATATCTTTCAGCAGTTTTTGAAGTGCTGGTTTTGTGGTCATAAATTTCTTCAGTTGTTCTTTATCTTGCAAGTCTCATTTCCCCATCAACTTTGAAAGATAATTTTGTGGGGCACATCAATCTGTGTTGGAGGTTGCTTTATTTTAGGGCTTGAGCTTCCCTCCAAGCTCACTTTGACTTGAGGGTTTGTGTTGAGAAGTCTGCAGTGATTCTGATGGGTTTTCCTTTACACGTGATGTTTCTTTTGTCTAACATAATATTTAATATTTTTTTGTGTTGAATTTCTGTAATCTTTACTATTATATGCCTTGGAGTTCTAGGTGCCTCACTTATCTCTAGATCAAATTTTTTGACAAGCTTGGGAAGTTTTCTGCTATTATTTCATCATCATAGTCTCCTCCTCCCCCTCTTCCTCCTCCTTGTTCCTCTTCTTTTTTGTGTTTTTGAGACCAGTTCTCACTATATAGTTCAGGCTGGACTTGAGTTCACTTTGTAGCCCAGGCTGGTCTCCAACTTGATTCTCCTGCCTCAGTCTTCTGAGTGCTAAGTTTACATGTGTGCACCACAATGCCCAGCTTCTGCTAACAATATTTTTATGTTTTTTGTGCTATTTTCTGTTTCTTTTTTATTGATTCCAATTAATCTGATGTTATTTATCTGTTCATCTTTGGATTTATTTGTCATGGTCCCTTGCTATTTTAAAGAAGTTGCTCATTTGATTGTTGCTAACTACAAATCTGTCTTCTAGATATGATAGTCTACCTTCACATTGATTGATTTCTTTATTATTATTATTATTATTATTTTGAAGGTAGTGAAGTAAGACAGAACATAGCCAATTGAGACAGTGTGGTGAAATTGGTGTAGAACATCAGAACAGGTTACCGAAATAACAGTAATAGGTGCCATAGTATATCTTGTTATCTTCACAATAGTTGTTCTTTTAATCAAGTATTGCAAAATCAAACCAAATACAGAACATTATAGAACTTATCAAAACAGAATGTTGAATAGAGAAATACAATTAATCAGAACAAAGCACAACAGTGATAATATTTGCCTTCAAAGAGATGGTAGAAGGAAATCCTCCTTATTTGCTATAGTGCATATGGTCAACCTCCCAAGAGATGCTCAGACCTCTGGCTCCCATTTGCTAAGAGGGGGTGGTGGTGAATGAGATATTTGATTCTCAACCCATGCACCATTAGGCTCATGGCTGCTTATCAGGGAGGCAGGCTGGTTGCTTGGTTTCCCAGCACCCTAAGTTCCAACATGGCGTAGATCTTGGGAGACACTGGGTTGTTCTCCCCTTGGGGCATCCGCCGTTTGCCAGAGCCCTGCATATACTTTCAGTAGACTTTTTCTTTTAAAGATAATAAATCACAACAAAACAAAACTGGATAAAGCCAATCAAAACAAAGCAATGAAATTGGTACAGAACTGTGAAGCAGGATAATAGGAAAACAACAGTGACCACCATAGTAGAGTGTGTTATTGTCACAATAACTGTCCATTTTAACAGATATAGCAAAATAAAAAAAATAGAATAAAACCAATTAAGATAGAATATTAAATAAAGTAAAACAATTACTCAGAGCAAAACAGTGAGAACAATATTGGACCTCAAAAAGGACAGAAAGAAATTCCTCATATTTTTTTAGTGCATACTGTCATCCTCCCAACAGATGCTCAGACCACCAGCCCCAGGCCTGCAAAGTTAACCAAACTGAGTTAACTGGTATCTCAGTTGTGCAGAGGCGCTCTCTGACTTCTCTTTTCCTGGGTCCTGCATGGCTTGTGTGGCTTACTAGAAAGGCTGCTATTTGGCTTCTTGGTGGACTCTTCCTAGTCCCAGCATGACCAGTTCTTGGGAGGTACTGACTTCTTTTTTCTGGGCGCTGCATGGCTTCTCAATAGAGTTTTTAATCCCCTAGACATCGGTTTGAATCTGTTTTATGGAATCCAATTCTTTTCTACATGGGGCATTCATGCTTTCTATCACTTATTTAGGTTCCTGTAGTGTTTTTAAAATCTGTGCTTACCTTACATTCACTAACCATGTGTTGCATTGTGGTCATCACCTCTTTAGTTAGCTGTGTAATTATTTCTGATTTTTTCCTGGAGAGTCATTCATCTGCTTTGTTACTTCTACTGCCAAAATTTCAGAAAATTCAGCTGAGTGGCTTTTGATTTCTTCTACCTCAGTATCTCCTGGATTTACTTTGGGTGAGCTGCAGTTTTAGAGTTGCATTTGCTTTGTATTTTCTCATCTTCTATTTTTTAAAATATGTTTTCTGAATAGATGGTTATAAATTGTTTATGGTAGTGAGCTTCATTAATAGTATTGAAACTTCTTTAGGAAATGACTACTTTTCAGAGATGACTTTTAGGTATAGCTGGTTTGGGCTTTTGAGACTATCCCAATATCCTGCCACTTTAATTTATTAGGGATGAGAGGTTGCTGCCTGTTTGACCTGGCACCCAGTTCTTTAGTAATGGATTATGGTATTGTTATGACTCCCAGAAAATCTCAGGATTAGCATACAAAGAACAATCACAACAATTCTGTCACCTTGGCTAAAGTGGTACAATCAGTAATAGCAGTAGCATCAAGCACAGTATAGAAAATGACATATTGTGGTAACTTAATTTGCTGCCTTTAGTCATGGGTACCAGATTTATAGTTAGATAACCAAATAGAAAACAAATATGAAAATTATATATCCTCAATAGAATAATTTTTACCCTTGGGGGAGAAAATATAAAAGGGATAACAGGAAAAAATGATTAATAAAACAAGAGATTTTAAAATCAAGGCTGAAGGACAAAGAAAGATTTCTAGAGCTTTGAGAAACTACTGAAGAAGGCAGGAGTGAATGAAAGAAGGAAAAAAAAATCAAAAACAAAACAAAAACCCTAAAAAGTGTTTACACTCATGAGAAAAATAAAATAAGAAAATAAAAAACAAAGCAAAAAAAGATTTCTCTGCAATTCCAAGCCTGTGTTATCTTTAGGGGTCTACAGTTTTGTGGTCACGTTCAATTCATGACATGTCTCTGCTGTCACTGGCAGACAAAGGGGGCAGAGAGAGCCCAGATCTAGGCTGTATAATCCCAGCAAGCCTGCAGTAGGATTAGGGCAGGTGCTGATTCTGGTGCATTCAACTTCACAGATATTCCAGCTGATCCTGGCCTCTGGTTGTGAGGTCAGGGCCTGAGTTGTTCAGCTTACCACCCTCTGGGAATCTCTGGGTAGCCTGACCTTGACTCCCTGACTTCACATCCCCTGCAGTCGTCCCTCACCCAGTCACTGGGAGCCCAGAGATGAAGCCAGCATACAGTTCAGTTGGCCACTGTCTGAAATGACATCTGACCAAGCTCCCTCCCCAGGGCATAAGGAAGCTGCCTGGACTGGAGTCACTCACCAGCTGCTGTATTTCATAGCATCCAATGCTCTATTCCACAGGCGGATTTCCCGAAGGGTCTTCTGGAGGCACTTGCTCTTGCTATGTCTTTATAGATTCCAGCCTCCTCTCTCCCACTGCAAGCCAGGAGTTGGGGAGAAAGTGCAGTTTGCCACTTCTTTTCTCTGCACTGAGGTCTGTCTCTTCACTTTCCCTGTGGCCTCAATTTTTTGTTAGCTCTTTCCTGGGTCCCAGGGATCCACCTCCCTCTTTTTCTTCCCTAAGTAGTTATTTTTCAATGTTTTGATTCTGAATCTCAGAGACTGCTTGTTGCTGTTTATCCCTCTATTATCTTTCCAGAACTGTACATAATTCTTAACACATAATCTAGAAATTGAAAAGTCACATATTACATTTCTTTTAAACAGTTACTCAACTGACTTTCCAGCTTCAAATTTAGAGGCAAAATTTTCTTAAGAGGACATCAAGTGCCAGGTGTGGTGGTGCATACCTGTAATCTCAGCACTCAGGAGGCTGAGGCAGAAGGATCGTTGTGAGGTCAAGGCCAGCCTGCTGAACTACACCAGTGAGACCTACCCCACTCCAAAAAGGAAAAAAAAAAGATATCAAGTAACAATATCTTTATTAACTTTTATATTTTATTAGTACATAGTGATTACATAATTTATTACATGACTTACTAGTACATAAAGATTTTGCAGTACATAATGATTACACTTTTCATGGGGAATTGGTATATGAAATAATATTTCCATTATTTTTAAAATGGTGATAAACTGTTAAGTCCCAGAAATTCAGTTTTATATCATGTATGTTACATATTCAAATTTTGTATCTTTCATAGCATATTAACAAATGCTACTAGGTACTAGGTCCAAAGATGTTACAGAGTACACACAATTCTGTCAGAGAAGTGATCAAGGAGTCATTTTCTTTAGGAAACATTTCTGCTAAGCAACATGGGAATAGAAGTAATATAAAATATGTAAGACATTTAAATGCACGAGTATGATTCTACACTGCTGTTCAGTATGCTTTATATTGTAGAATATAAGACTAGTCCCCTACCTATGGAATGTTGAACTGGCACCTAAGATCAGAGCTTCCCATATTTCAAATCCCACTATTTTCTATAAACAACCAGTGAATGGTTTCACCTCTAAAAAATCACCCAAATTTTAAGAAATGGGATGAAGTGAAATTCTTTTCTTTTAAAAAATATTTCTATTAAAATGTTATGTACATGTACCAGTTTCCCACAAGGAATGTGATCATTTTGTACTACAAACTTATACTAATAAAAAATTCATTTATTTAAAAAAAAGTTTCCAAAGCTACTAGAGCTGCTAAAAATTGCATTGAGGAAATAGTTGATAAAAATAGTCCTCTGGATTGGAAAAGAAGGAAGACAGTGACCACCTGTAAGCTATGGTGTTGGATTAATCAGATTTGGCATCTTTCTGCCTGGTTCTTCAGAAGCTGGAGCCTCCTAGTTTTTAGTTTCTTTGTTTTCTGCAGGTAAGTCTATCCCCTTGAGTTTGTTTTCTTTCTGTGCACTACCCCGCTGTGAGATGATAAATCCTTGTTGCCAAAAAGTTAAATATACATATATATTTAATTTAATTAGTTTCTGCCCTCTACCAGTCTTAGTGCTCTATATTATTAGTCTTAGGTAACTCTGTATTATTTAACTTTCTTTCCATGCCTATCTAGCCTTATATAGAAAAAAAATTTAACACCTTATTTATCATATTGTCTTTTAAAATAAAATTGGACAACATTATATACACTCTTCTGCAACTATCATTTTCTTCACCCCAAAATACCTGATGGAAATCTTTCTGATTTATTCTTCTAGATGACTGAATTATAATCCATGGTGTGTAATAACCTAATGCAATCATTTATCTGTAGATGGGCATTCATAACTGCTTTTCTTTCTCCACAATGAACAATGCTGCAATAAACATCTATATACATACAATGTGTTTTAAAACCTTTGAGCATGTTTTAAAATCTTTTCTGTTGGTAGAGGGCTGAATTTAAGGTTTTATGCATGCTTGGCAAGGACTCTACCACTGAGCTGTAACCCCAGCCCCCATTTAAAAATTTTTACTGATGTTAACATTTGTATAATACATAAAATACATTTCAGAAAGATAAAACTCATGTAGGTATTCAAGGTTAATTTTACACAGTAATTATCTTTGTAACCAACACGATCAAAAGTAGAAGTTACCATTATTCTTGAAGTTTCTTTTATACCACTTTCTAGCTAGTAAGTTTCCCCTCAAGAGGGCATTAACTAGACTTCTAAGATTATAATATACTAACTCTTGTCTACTTTTGAACTTTATATATAATGAAATTTGTTTTTAAATTGTTTTATTAATATATATTGATAGTACATAACGCACATAACATTTACCTTCTGTGTAGGGAGTTGGTCCATATGCAGGTCTCAATTCCTTTTCCATCCCTTCTCCCTCCCCAGCCTTTCCTCCATCTCAGTTCTCTTCCCATCTAAGAAAGATCTATCTCCCTACTTCCTATTATGTTTTATTTTGCTTTTTATTTACAATTGGAATCCTTTAATTTAATAAATGTTGCCATACTGTGTTCTAAGAGCCGATAGCAATTTTTACCATTTAAGCATGTGTGTAAGAGAGTATCTTCTGCAGCTCAGGTAGTAACAAGTCAATATTCTTTCTTTTGTTGTTGTTGTTATTGGTTTCCTTGTCAAAATATCTCATTAAACAACTAAAACATCTAAACAAGTAATAGCCTAAATTTGTAACGTGAGCAAACCAAGACTCAAGAACTTAACGTTCATCAAACTTTAGAGCAAAGCTCTCTTCTTCAACATTCTCATGCTTTGAATTTTGAAAACCAAAACAAGATTCACTAATTTTAAAAGGAAAATGACCTCCCCAGAATTTTTTCTTTGAGAAGGCCTCATCAAATAGTCCCTGAGCGTGTCTTTGCCTTGGTACATGAGACTGAGGAGAACCACAGGTTTTTACCAAAAGTAACTACAGTTTAAAGTAAAGTGCCTTCATAAATTGCAGTGTTTTAGAACATGACGCAAGATATTTATTTGTACTAGATAAATATGGACCTTAAAAGAAGCTCTTTTCTCAAGAAAAATTAAAAACAAACCATAAAACCTATACACCTGAAAACAAACCCAAATGAGAGTTTGTAAGTTTTACAGTATCATTTGTGTTATCCCAATTTTCCAGGGTAGTAAAACTGGGTATGGGGAGAAGTAAGAAGAGCAGTTAGGGGTTATTTTTGTAAACTTTTACTGAGTTGCCGGTTGTGAAGTAATCAACATAAAAAGACATTAGAGGAAGCAATCGGCAGCTTTAATATGCTCCTGTGTCCACCACGTGTGCTGCCTGCCTGGCCAAGGCCACCAAGAGTCTTTTATTACTTAGTCTCTTGCTCTTGGCTCCTGTCCTAGAGTTAGAATCTGGCTCTGCCTCTGTTCTGCCCCCAAAATCTCTTGGAGATTATGTTAATGTGGGAAAAATAGTTGTAATGGGTATGAATCTTAAGTGTCAGGACAATCTGGATTTCAATCCTGCCTAGTCTGTTACTAAACAGTTCCCTGGATCTGAGGCAGTGTGTAGACCAGTGTTGTACAGCCGAGCTCGGTGTGATGATGAAGTGGTGTATAGCTGCCCTGTCCAAGAGGTCAGCCACTACCATATGTGACTGTTGAGCACTCTGTATGTGGCTAGTGTGACTGGGGAGTAGGACTTTACATTTCAATTTTATTAACTGAATAGTCATGTACTAATGATGACCATATTGGATACAGCAAGTCTAGAAAATGGAGAATTTTCTTCATGGAGGTTAAGCACCTTAGGCCTAAGGTCAGTTAAGAGGATAAGAGCATGCAATATAGCAAATACAGGGGATTTCCTTCTGTCTTATTTTTTGAATTCCAATATTGTTTTGTTTTGTTTGGTTGGTACCAGGGATTGAACTCACAACCTCATGCTTGCTAGGCAGGCGCTTAAACTACGGAGCTAAATTCCCAGCCTATTGTTTTGTGTTGTTCCATTTTGGTTTTTTTATTCAGTGTTCTATTTTGATTGGTTTTATTCTGTTGTTTTGATTTTATTATATCTGATGGTATGCACAGCAATTTTGAAGATAACAAAAGGCAATATGGTAGCCATTGTTGATTTCTTTTTTGAAATCCTGTTTCAAATCCTGTTTTGAAATCCTGTATGATTTTCACTGTTTTGTTTTGATTGGCTTTATTGTTAGGTTTCATTCCCTATAAAATATGCTTTCATTCTTTTGGTTTTATTGTTTTGTTTTGATTTTATTTATTTATTTGGTACCAGGAATCAAACTTAGGACCTTACACTTGCCAGGCAGGTGCTTATGCAACTCAGCTATATCCCTGGCCCCTTGCTTGATTTATTATGTCTGATGGTATGGACCACTATTTTGAAGAAAACAAGAGACCTGGTAGCCATTGCTGATTTCCTATTATCTTGTTTTGAAGTGTTGTATCACTCTTACTGTTTTGTTCTGATTAGCTTTATTCCGGGTTTTTTTTTTTTTTTTTTGGTTGTATTCGCTTTAAAATAAAAACTTTAAAAAGGGGTTAGGGATATGTTCATTGTGAAGCTCTTAGGTTCACTCTCCAATATTGAAAAAATATATATATAATCACATACATTTACAACTGTATATAATTACATATATACATACACACACACACATATATATATCTACAAAGACATCCATTTGCAGAAAAAAATCAGTCAGCACTGATTTGAATTTATTTTGTACTGTTTATTATAGTAAAGTATTAGTGACATGTGTGACATGTGACATGTGACAGGTGTGACATGAATTTGGTCAATATCTTATTTTCTACTTGATTTTAAATATTTCACATTGTCTTAATAAGCTGTAACTTTTATGTTATACATAGTTTTGTTTTTTCTAACCCTTGGATTATTAGTTTCAAGTAACTAAAAAATAAAAACTTTGTAGATTAAGTGTACTGACAGGTACATGTTGAAACATTTAATTGCCACAGTAATTAAAAAGTTCTGATCTTTATTTCTTAAGATGAAAATCCACTAACATGAAGTCATTTAAGAATCTCTGGGATTTCTCTGTTATCCACAATGAGAGTATGAATAATCCCTTCTTTCCGCTTCCCGCTACTGACAGCCTTTATGTAACAGTCATGGTTCCCAATACTGAAGTGTGTTTCAGTCCCATCATCTACAAACTCACCCTAAGACAACAAAAGAAGGGATTAGTGTTCCAGGAATATTTCTTTTTTCCTACGGCATTAACACCATCTGAAAGTAGTGGTAGAGCTATGGATACATTTCAGTGGCACAGCACTTGCTTAAGGCAGACAAGGCCCAGGTTCAATCCCTAAAGCTGCACACACACACACACACACACACACACACACACACACACAATGGCATAGGTGATGTAATATATTAAGTGAAGTATCAAGTTTGCAACATTAAAGACTAATGCTTGTATTTGGGTGCTTTTACATTTCTGCTATGAACTGAAATTTTCTTTTTATCATCCCTATAATTCTTAAGAATTTTAATTTTGGGGGGAGGGAATGGACATGTGACTGTACATCTATAACACAGACTGTGTTTCAAAAGTAAAAATGAACATGAAACATTTCTCGTTACTTATACCAAGAATAGTGTATATGCATAATTTCACTGCATCCTTACAGTAACTCTATAGAAACACTGTACTATTGTTACTCCATTTATAGTCAGAAGGGTATGGAGTATTCTTAACCAATGTGTATATTTGATTTCTCAGAGTATACATGGTTTCTAATAAAATATACACACATAAAACCAGAGACCAGTAATGTGACTAGTCTAAAATGAAATACACTGTTTAAAATATATACTGAATTTTAAAGACTCAGTATGAAAAAGTTATTAGAATAACCTGTTGAATATATATTAAATTATATTTATGTATATTGATTTAAATCAAGTATATTATTTAAATTAATTCACTTAAAATTTTTTTACTGTGACTAATGAAGAACAATTACACATGAGGCTGATAACTGTAGCAGCTGTTACATTTCTATTGAAAAGCACTGATCTAGAGTAAAAAGTGAGCAAAAAGCAGTACAGTGAAGGTAGGAGAGGATTAGAGGCTAAAAATGAGTTATACCAGTCAGCAGACATCACAGCTAGATTTAATACTTGACTATGAGCATCACGATGTCCACAGCAGACAGAACAAGGCTCCTTAGCTAACACTATTTAGGAGATGAAAGCACAGGGAACAACAGGGACATGAGCAGTGGCCCGTGGCTCTTTCAGCCAGCATGGTATGCTGAGCCGTCAGCACACACTTTCCTGGATGCAGCATAATCCCCCTCTTTTATACTGGGCTTTGAATAAAAAGGCTTTGGAGAGCAGGGCAGGGTGAAGTAATACAGTTCTGTAAGTCACTTCTGGGCAATTTGCCAAATTCGTAATTTGGCCTTGATATGTTGAGATGACCAGAAAAAGGCCAAAGTAAGCTGCAACTCACCAGCAGCAAGAGCAGTATGGTGCACAGGTGTAGACTGGGTAGGGAAAGCTGCCTGAGCACTGAGCTGCCCAGTCTCCCCTGCAACTAGATTGTAGTTACAATGAGGGGGCAGTGGGGTTACACAGAGCTATTTTCCAAGCAGTGTACTTTTCTATCAGTTACTACGGAACAGACACTGTGGATGATCATTCTGTTTTACCTTTAAACCATGGGTTTTTTTTTTCCCTCCCAGTGCTAGGGATTGAACCCAGAGGTTTGTGTAGGCTAGACTAACATATTACCATTAAGCTACATCCCCAGCCCTAGACCCACATTCTTCACACCATAAAACAACATTCTCTACATTTATAATGGAAAATTCCTTCCAAGTGGGAGGAAATGTGATTCAAAAGTGCTGACTCTTTATCCAGAGAATTCCAAGGTGGGAAAAGAAGACCACTTGGTGGGCACAAGGCACACAGCAGGTCCCAGGCTGTGTCTGTGGTGACTGCAGCTATTCCAATGGGGCCACAGGACGACTTGTCTTCTGGGGTTTGTGACAGTGCCCTTCCCTTCTGCTTTTCCTAATATCTGGTTTTGTGTGTACTTTTTTTTTTAAAGCCAGCTTTTAGAAAAGTGTATCTGTTTTAGGAATGTGCTACGGGGCCTTCCTATTCTGAGTGTAACTGGTGGGCCAACAACACTGACAGCATTGAGGAAAATGCTGCAATTTACATTTTTTTTTTGTCTTTTTCGTTTTAACAAGATCCTAGCTGTTGTCCATTGATACAAATTTAAGAACCAGTGGTATGAAGCATTACTTCATATGTTCATATAGATAAACACAAAGGATGCTGGCCTAGGCAAGGAGAAGGCTGGGGCCAGTTCAGAACTCAGGTGGTTTCCAAACTGTCACTGCCCCAGAACCCTCTGGGCAAGGTCTGGCGATCTGAAGTCAGGAATACTTAATTTATGTTTTGTTTCTACCTTTGGTTAATTATAAAGCTTTGGAATGAACATTAATTATATTCAATGGCAACTTACACACAGGGCACTAAGAATAACCAAAAGACCAACCTACCGCTGTCTCCATCTTTTTACCATTGCACCATACGTCCATGGTGTCTTTTTCTGTAAAAGTAATATAAGGTTTAAGTTATAATTCTGTGATTTAAAGGTAAAGTTATATTTTCATATTTATTATTTTAGGAAAAGTTCTATAAACTGGATTGCTAAAAATCTAAAACTCAACACTTTTATGGCTTTTAAAGGTTATTGAAATTTGAAACTACTCATTTTTTATTTAAAGAGGAAACCAGAAGTGAACAAAACAATCTCTTACAAAACAATCTTGTAAGGGAAAATCAGGGTCCCAATACAAACTTCTAAAGTCTTGTTAAACAAAATAAATCCTGAAGGACCGCCATTAAAGAGTGCAGACAAATGAATGTGAGGGATTTTTCTGCCTAGGACGTTCTTTAATATCAGTGACTAAATAACTCCAGTTGGCTCTGACACTGACCCAACTGGACAATGGCAAAAAGATCACCAAACAAACTGCCTGAGGCTTATATAGGATAGACAGTACCTCAGCTTTACAGAAACTGAGTCTTCAGTGTCTTACTGGGTAGCAAATCATCTATAGTCATTTTTAGAATATCTTCACTTTGAGAAAAATTTAAAAATAATAGAAAGAAGATAGCACCAATGAAGCAGACCGCATAAATGAAAAACAAGATGCTGCCAGAATACACTTCTGCATCTGTCAGCTTGCTATAGCTTACTTCAGGCTGTAGCAGGAATGGTGAATCCTTCAAAGCGTTCAAATGTAACAGCCAGCAGCTGTGGCACTTGTAGCAACAGGCTCGCCAATACTGGGCTAAAAGGACCCTCAGATTCCTCTGCAAGTGTTAAGAGTCTTGGAAAGTGTTAGGAGAGAAAACTGCACTTAGCAAGCAGCCAAAATGGGAATAAAAGGAGTACACATCTTGGTGATCTGCAGGGGCAAACAGCTGGCTCAGGGTCAAGTTCAAATCTCCAGTGAAGGGTTTGAATCTGGTGGCCATGTGCTCCAGCAGCATAGTCTAAAGCAGCTTTTCTGCCCACACCCTCAGATGGATACCTCACGTACAATGGAATAAAGGTTCTGAGATGGCTGAATGAAACAGTGGAAAGACAGGAGACACATGCAAGGGCTACCCTAAATACAATCTGAGTGGGTAGCATGTAGGATCACAGGTATAGGGAGTCCAGCTTGTCCCAACACAGGTCAGAGCACACGGGAATGAGATAAACTACAGTGATAATGAAAACTGGCATTTTATTATTATATCACTGAATATGTGCACATACCTAGATTTTCTATAACAGCTTACTTGCCTGCCTCTGAGGAACCTGGTTAATCTAGAAGCCAAGAAAGAAAAATGAAGTTTGACTTCATAAAAGCAAAAAAAAAAAAAAAAAAAACAAAAAAACAAAAAAACCAAAAACAAACCTGATTGAAAATATTATGTATACACATAAGGAAAGTCAAACAATAAACTCCCAGCCTGAGAAAAAAATATTTGAAACAGGACAGTTGTACTAATACAAAGACTCCTAAAAAGGAGAAAAAGGCCAACAACAACAACAAAAAAAACCAGGATCAAAGGACACGAAAGAAATAGAGAAAAGTAACATACACATATGAAAAAATGCCTCGCTTAATTTTGAACAGGACAAATAAATACTAAAGTACCATTTTTCACATAACAAGGTGTTACAAAATTCCAAGCCTAGCAACACGCGGCTGGAGACCTTACGGGGCCATGAGGCGGAATTCACTAATAGGACCAAAGCAGTTATTCTCTGACCCCTGAACCCTACTTCCCACTTCTAGGAATTTGTACTAAAATAAGAGGTGCACTAAATTCTTAGAGGTCTGTGAACAAAGTTATTTAGTTATCTCTGCTTCTAAAAGCAATAGATTAGAAACAGCCCAAATGCCCATTATTTGGGGTTAAGTTAAATACACTGTTTACTATTGAAATTTATATAGCTATAAAAAGAAAAATAGTTCTTTATGTACTAATATAAAAAGCTCTTCAGAATAAACGAATACAGTGGGATGCCCTTGTGTAATGATATGGTAATAAAATATATTTGCTTCAATCTGAGTGAAGAATGCCAGAAGAACACACTACTAAAAATTTATTCAGGAGGCCAAGGCAGGAGTACCACTTTAAACTTAGGAGTTTTGGGAAAACCTGGATAACACGGAGAAAGATTGTCTTTTTTAAAAAATGCTGTTTTTATGGAGGTAGAAAAAACAGAAGGGATGACAACAGAGATGGAAACAAGATTTCTCAATGTACCTTTTTATGCCACTGTGATTTCTGAATCACATGAACAATCAACCTACTGAAAATGATAAAGAAATGAGCTCACATATCTGTAAATACCAACTCCCTTACAGCTTTGAAGCGCACTGGATAAGGGGGGCGGCCCCACGCACATTCATGTGGGAGCCTCTCCTCTTCTTGCCTGCACACGCCCTCAGCTCCACAGCCAGGGATGCCACAGACATTTCTAGAAATGTTTCCTGAGAAGTGGAAGTTTTCAGAACAGAAAGAAAATTTCCTCCTAGCAAGAACTTTCTTCAGAAACTAGGCATGGTTGAGCCGGGCATGGTGGCTCACGCCTGTAATCCCAGCACTCAGGAGGCTGAAGCAGGAGGATTGTTGGGAGTTGGAGACCAGCCTGGGCTACAAAGTGAGCTCCAGGAGAGCCTGAACTGCACAGTGAGACCCTGTCTCAAAAAGACAAACAAAAAACTTTCTTTAAATATTACTGTTCCCCTGCTGTCTTATTTTCCTCCCAAAGTATTCACTACATGTCTAAAGATTCTAGCCAATCCTATTTTCAGTCCTCTTAGATGCTTTACACTTTGAGAATGCTAAAAAGAATGTGCATAATCTTTGGAGTCAGATTTCAGTTTTATTCTTCACCAGCACTACCACTTTGGCCTCAATTTCTTCATAGATAGATGAGGATGATACCAGTTTTCTTACAGGCTGGGGAATACTAATGGTCAGGACTAATTTATGTAGTGTCTAAAACGGTAGTTAGCATAAAACATGACCTCAGTAATTTATGATGTTTTTGTTATCAAAAGCTTTTGTGGCCTTAAGTGTGCGTGTGTGTGTGTGTGTGTGTGTGTGTGTGTGTGTGTGTGTGTGTGGTTTACCATAAGATTCTAGGAAAGCCCATTCTTTTTCCATAAATAATAAAACCAACTACAAATACTATTTTGAAGGAATTCACTATGGGAAATACACTAAGTATTTTACACACACTAACTCAGACCTTATCCACAGACTTACTCTACAGAAACGGAAACCAAAGCTCGGAGTTTCAGTAGCTTGCTCACCACTTCTGACTGATGCAGGAAGGCCTGCAACCTTCATGACTAACCAGATGGCAGCCTTGGAAAAATGTAGTGTGAGGATTGGTAGAACTTACAGCTAGAACTCCAGCCAATATGAATATGAATACCTCAGGTAATTTTGCCTTCACCTTATTAAATGATTCTGCCGTATCTTCTTGCCTGGTCCCTTTCAGCCAGGTACCAAAAGAGACAAATTTGGTTTGTACTTTGTCTCCCTTCTAGGTACATCATAAGGAATAGAGGAGTAAAGGCAGACAAAGAATGGAAGAAGAAAAAAATAGATTTTAAAGGCCTGAACGGATTCACAAGAGGGTAATAAGACTAATTTAAAAGACAGTTAACTGTAAGTTAGGCCTACCTTAGGTAGTTTTCTCCATCTCCCCCATGAGAAATTAGTTTTATAATACTGGAAAAATAGTTGGTTGAATGCTTAAAATCATTGTAAAGGCTTTTTTCTTCATTGGTAAAAGCCTCATGTGTTTAAATGTGTTGACATTAATTCTAATCCTTTCAAAATTAAAGTTTCCATTAGTAAGTAATGAGATACATTGTTTCTAAAACTTTATTGTAGATTGAGTCACCACATTCCTAACATCAGTGTGACATTTCAAAAGATAATAAGATAGCTCCTAAAATCCCCCAGAAAGAAAACTAATGAGATTCAAATGGGCATAAAATTTGTCATTTAAACCAATGAAGAATAGAAGAGAGAGAGAGAGAGCCAGAAGATCTGCCTCTTGCCTGCCGGGCACCACCACTGGAAGGCCCTTTCTTGCAGGCCAAAGGAGACAGACAGATCCACCTCTGCCTGCTGCGCACAGCTGCCAAAGGCCACATCCTGCAGGCAGCCAGCGTGAGCAGAGAGAACCAGCAGATCCACCTTCATCTTAAGGGAGCTGCCACAGGAAGGCTCCTTCCTGCAGGCAGCCAGCAGGAATAGGAACACACAGCCAGGTAAGCCCTGTGCATCCGTAGGCCCCCATTGGAGGCCCTTGGTTCCCTCAGGCAGCCATCACCCACTAACAGAATCAGACAAACAAAACTCTGTGTGTCTGCCACCATCGTGGAAGTCCCAGTGTAGACACACAGGCTGAGAGAAGCAGCCCCACCTCCATGCCTCCATCCCTGATCATCAGTGAAGCCACAGTGTAGCTGCACAGGTCTGGAGAAGCCTGCTCCACGCCCTGCTATCTCCTTGTAAATCTGGAATTAGAGAAACCCAGGTGCCTGTCCCATCCCCCTACACTGCCTAGGGGTAGCCAATGTGGGAAGTGCCTGGGGCCCCACAGGGAGTTTGTTGGGAGGAACCCAGGAGAATGTCAAGAGAAAGGAGCAAAAGGCAAACTCAGACTTCTAGCCCATATAGAATAAGTCTGGGAAATACAGTCATGGAAGAAAATGGAAGTCACACACGTGAAATCTCTAAGAGATTAGTAACTGAAATAAGGAAACAACTTCGTGAGATTGTAAAAGCAGTCAAATCAGAAGTAATGTCTCAAGTAAAAGAAGAAATCACAAACATACTGAAAGAATTGTTCAGCAGATCTAAAGAAGACAGAAAAAAAGAGGAGCACAGGAAAATGATGGAAACTTTGAATGAACGTAGAAAGGAATTAACAATGCACGAAACATTCAAAGAGAGATCCAGGAAATTAAAAATTCAATTGAAAGCAGGCAAAACCACTCAAAAGAGACTGAAGACAGACTTTCAAACCTTGAAAATAGAACTGCAGCTAGTGATAGTGAAAGGAAAGATTTCTTAAAAATAAAATGGAATCAGGAAATAATGGCTGCAAGATGATGCAAAGAAGCATAATTTAAAAGTGTTAGGTGTCAGTGAAGAAGCAGGGGTCAACATGAAATTAAAAGGATATTCACAGAACAGAAGAAAACTCCCCAAATATGGGAAATGGATCTGGCATGCAGATAAGTGAGGCATATAGACTCCAACTAGCCATAACCCAAGTAAATCTACACCCAGACATATAATAATATCTCAGAAATTCATCACAAGAACAGAATATTAAAAGCTGTTAGGGAAGAGAAACAGATCACCTATAAAGTAAAACCAATGAGAATCACAGCAGATTTATCAACACAAACCATCAAGTCAAGAAGAGTCTGGAGTAAAGTGTTTCAAACCCTGAAAGAAAACAATTTCCAACCTAGACTGATCTACCCAGAAAGACTATCTTTCAAAATTGATGGAAATATAAGATACTTCCATGATAAAGGACAACTGAAGGAATTCATGAATACCAAACCAATCCTGAAGGACATTCTAGAGAGAGATAAAGATGACCACAGTTCCAGGAACAGCAACAGAGGAGGATCGCCAAACAAGATAGGCAACTGAATGAAGGGGAAAAGTGGAGGGCCAACAACAGAAGGATAGCAGGGCAAAGACAAACCAATGTATGCTGGTTGTAACCATTAATGTAGATGGCCTCAGATCATCAATAAAAAGAAACACAGGGAGAGGGGATCAAGAAACAAGATCCATCGATATACTGTATATAAGAAACACATTTAACTGGAAAGGAAATTCACAGACGGAAAATCAAAAGAGAGAAACAATTGTCCATGTGACAGGTGACCAAGCAAGAGTAACTTGCCCATCAAGAATGGATAAAAAAAGATACGGTACTTTCATGTAGTGGAAAACTAACCAGCTATAAAGTAGAATAACCTCAAGGCTCCTATAGGTAAATGGGACACAACTGGAGATCATGTTCATGGCCAAAACAGTTTGAACGCATATGTGTGAACCCTAGCATAAGAAACAGAATGAGTTACTGGGATCCAAAAGCAAAATAGTTAATGTAAGAGCAAAGGAAGGAAACATCAGGGAAAGAAAGGTGGAAACTACTGTCAATTTCTTATTGACTTATCTTGAACTCTTGCATTGTTTACACAATTTTGTTAGATTTTATTCTGTTCTGTCTTGTTTTGTTAGATTTTATTCTGTCAGACAGTAGGGGTAGCTATTTTGAATATAATGGGATATATTATGGTAATCATGGTTTCCTATTATATTGTTTTGAAGTCTTATGCTTTCATTCGTTTGATGTGTTTTATTATTTTGTTTGATTTTATTATGTGTGATATATTGAAGAAAACAAGATATATGGTATATTGAAGAAAACAAGATATTATGGTAGCCATTGCTGATTTACTATCATCTTCTTTTGAAGTCCTACCATGCTTTTGTTCTTCTGTTTTGATTGGTTCTTTCCTGTTGTGTCTTAGTTGATTTTATTATACGTGATGGTATAGACAAATTTTTTGAGGAAAATGAGGTAGTATAGTAGCTACTGTTCATTTCATGTTATTTGGTTTTGAAGCCCTGTAATGCTTTCATTCTTTTGAATGGTTTTATACTATTTTGTGTTTTTTATATTATTGTGTATGAAAGTATACTCAGCTATTTTGAAGAAAAGAGACATTATGGTAGTTGCTATCAATGTCCGGTTGTCTTGCTACTTGTATTCTGTTCTGATTTGTTTTGTTCTGTTCTCTTTTGTTTTATTCTCTTTAAAATAAAAAATTAAAAAAGAATAGAAGATACTGAAATATACATTTCATAAATTCTGAGAGAAAATGATTTTGAAGTTAAAATTCTTTACTCATTAAAAATATCTCCTTAGCCTGAGTGCCAAGTAATTTTTATCTCACAAAGAGTAGGAGAAATTACTTAAGGATATATCCCAGCAAACAAAGATGAAACCGGGAGCTGCAAAATTCAATAAGAGGAAAAACAAAAGGGTTTATGAAAGACACTGACTTTGACAATCTCCAATATAACTTCTTATGAATGGCTCAGAAGGTTCAATAGTAAAATACAGGAAAGTTATAAACACAATCCATTATATAAAAATAATTAGATAATCATAATTTTAAATGTTATTTATTGGTTTTTAATTTTAGAGCCAACCTAAAAAACCTAAAATAATGGCTGCAGCAGCCGGCTGGAGGGCAGGGGCCCCCTGCAGCACCAGGCTCGTTGCAGGTACTCAGCAATTTAACAACACACACGCACAGGAGACAAGGTTCCTGCCTAACAGAGGGTACTGCAATGCACCTGGTTTTCTAAAAACCAGTAATGAAAGGCTCTTAACTTAAAAAAAAAAAGATTAATGTAGTTAAGACGCACAGAGACAACACAGAACCTTTGGCTTCAAGACAACATGTGCAGAAGCAATTTGCTTCTGAAAATCTAAACAGAAGATGCTTTGGTGCATCTCAACAGTTCCTTGAAAGCCAGCAAATAAATACTTCCACATGGAAGAAAACGGCCCTTTGAAATGTGGGTTTTTCTAAAAAAAAAACCCCAAAATACAGCAAGGTACCCCTGCTTAGTGGCAGCATGTATCCATATTTATTTTTGCAGCTTGAAATTGAGTGCTTTTCCATTAGGATTTAGAAGGAAAACATCAATTCCCACATAAATCAAATTAGTCCAGCCTCTGTTGCTGATTTAGAAAACAATAGCAAAACTTCTCACTGACAAATTCTGCCTGCTTTTTACGCTTTGAGGATCCAGTACCTTAAAACCAATACTAGAATGGCTCAATACTAGTGGCTCATATTGAACTTGCATTGGCAACTATTCTATCTTCCATTTTTGCCTTTATTCTCGTAAGATAAAATGAAATAAAACCACCACCACCACAACAAATAATGGCTGCAGAATAAAATACAAGTATTAACTGCTTGGACAAAGTAGAGGAGACAGAGGTTGAGAGATGGAGAAAGTAGTGGAAGTTGAGTGTTTACAGCCCAACCTTATGCCACAGTGATGAAGTAAATTTACAAATTGACAAGGAAGATGGTTGTAGTGGTACCAGCAGCGTGATATTTTAGTTTCCCCAAATTCTCCCGTTAAAACAGAGCAGCAAAACCTAAAAACTTTGAGTGCATGAGGCTTTTGGAGGACACTCAGATATAAATTATTATAAAACTATTATAAAAACTCATGGACAGTATCAAAGGCCTCTCGTTTGAGTGAATGAGGCTTTTGGAGGACACTCAGATATAAACTATTATAATGATAATATTATATCAATATTATTACCTTCCAGCTAGGTCCTTCAACTGTGCAGCTGAAAATGTGAGGACCAAAATTTCTAAAATAACAGTTAAGATAAATCTCTCTTCAAGTTGTGGGTTTCAAGTATTTTGTCCCAGAAATGAGAAAAGTGAACAAGATAATCATTATGGGAATTAGTTGACAAAGATTTTAAATCTATCATTATAAAAATGATTGCAAACATTCCTACAACAAATATTAGGCTAAAAGTATCAGCAAACTAATAAAAGATAAAGAGGAACAAAATTTTGGAATTAAAAAGTACAAAAAGTCTAGTAAACTCACTGGAATGATTCAGTAAGACAATAAAGATGAAAGCAGAATGAGTAAGCTGAAGATAGGTCAGAACTTTTCCAGCCTGCACATGAAATAGGAAGGGGGCAGCGTGCATGCAGGTGACTGAGCCTCTACTTTAAAGAACTGGGACCCACAGCACAGGGCCTAACTTTTGTATCATATGATCCCTAGATGGCCAGAAGAAGTAAGTATTTGAAGAAATAATAGATGGAAATTGAGACTGTGCTAAAATTCACCAGACTATATATGAAAACTGATATAAGTTTTATGGTATGTAAGTTTAAAAAATACTTAATAGATACTGTGAGGTGGTAACACAGGTACTGTGAGTGGTAAGATGGAACTTTTATTTCATAGAAGTAAGTCCTAGACCTCTTTAATTTTAGGAATTATTGGTTTCACAATTGGTAGATAATGGTTTAGTCTTTTCCCACACTATTACCTGTATTAAATGATTAATTGGATATGAATAATGATGGCAAGATTTTTCTTTAAACAATTCTTGGTGAACAACATAAAACTATGGGGGTTTTTGGATTCTTTTTTTTTTTTTTTTGTACTTTAGGCTGGCCTTGAGTTCACTATGAAGCACTAACTAGCCTTGAACTTATGATGAGACTCCTCCCTCAGCCTCCAAAGTGCTGGCATTATAGGCAATGCACCACCACACCTGGCAAAAACTACAGTTTAAAAGAAAGCTTTCCAAAAAAATTGACAATACATAATGGAAAGATTATCCATTTATCTAAGAAAATTAACTGAAAATGACCATTATTACAACACGGAATTTGACTAATTGTACTAAAACTACTGGGTTCCAAAGAAAAACACAAAATGTTTTTGGATATCGAGGCAGAATATTCATTTTTAAAGGAACAAAAATCAAACTACTATCAGTCATTTTGACAGTAACACTTTATGCCAGGAGAAGAGAAAGTAACACATTGATACTTAAGGAAAGAAACATTATATCTAGTCAAACTGACTTTCAAATATAAGACACATAAATCATCAACATGGAGAACTCAGGATTGTTGCATGAGTGCTTCCTAAGGAATGTTAATGCAGAGCAACTTTCAGTCAACCTGAGTGATCAGAAAGAAGCAGAAACAAAGATCTGGAAGCAATAAGTAAATATTTACTTATTGAACTTAAATGTGGACTGGGAGAGAGCTCACTATATATTGCCTGTACACTCTGACAGTACAAATGCAGTATTTATACTGTAAATACATTACATGGAAGCTGTTACACAAAATAAAATATTTTTGGTAATCATATTAATGACGACAGTAGTAGAAGTGTTGCCTATGTATATATGTTAGTATTTTAGTATGTATGTTAGGTTAGTATGTATGTATGCAATGTGGTATGAAGCAAATGAGTAATTATGTGACATTCTAATTCCATTATCTTGTGTCCTTGAAAATAAGCCTTTTCAGTGGGGAAAAAAGAGGTAGATGTTAGATAAACCTAAGTAAAGTCTTGTACTACTGAACTTGAATTATAACAGTATAAACCTACAAGATGCCTTATCTAAAAATAGTCTTTCCCTCATTCCCTCTCCCTTCCTTTACCCATCCACTACCTACATATTTATTTATATATGTATATAATTCTTTTGCTCTGTTCACTAAAAACCTAAAAATAATGAATGTACATTTTATTTTTAGTACGTGATCAGATTATGCTCTTGGAATAACATTTTCCTCTAATAGAAAGCAGGGCTTCTTGGACTTCCGGGAGAACATGGCGGACAGACAGCAGCAGCTACAGAGGCTCTCTGAGAGACCCAGCTTAGAATCCAGGAATGGTGCGGAGTGAGGAATCCTAACCAAGAGGAGATATACCCTGCTGACCCAAGAACGAACTGGGCTGAGAGAAACCAACTGGGAATGCAATCCTGGTGCTATAACAGGAACAGATAAAGCCTAAGCGTGGAAGCTGGAGCCCGCGCCATTGGAAGCCACGATTTGGGTTTCCTGCTGCCGCCACTGCATCTGCATTGGCTCGGCAGGGAGAGAGACGCACGGAAGCTCTGAGAACGGGAATCAGTGAACGGGAATCCGAGTTGAGAGCTGGATGGGCGGGGAGCCGTGCATCAACCTGCGATGAGTGAGGGAAACTGGGATTCTTCCACAGTCTAGGAGGCTCCAACAGAGGACATTCTGGGACTGCGCAGACTTGCCGGAACAGGGCACTGTAGTGACTTCAGTCACATATCCCCCTCTCAAGTGGGATTGGTGAGCAGTGCCTAGCCTACGTGACACTGCTGGCTGAGACCCAGTAGGCTAGCACAACCTCAGCACCTGGAGGTGCACCCTAGTGGTGAAGCCTGGAGGGGCAGGCCCCGCATAGGCTGCCCGGTCCATAACTCCCTGGTGTGCTGCAGTGGGCGGGAACACCTAGCCGGCGCAATTCAATCAGACTGTGGCTCACAGGGAAGGAAGCTGGGCCTCCTATATACGCTTGCATATATAAGGAACAAAGAATATGGGAAGAGGGAGCAACAAGAAAGGCTCCTCGGCCCCCAATCCTGAGAAATAGGCAACAGCAGACACGGCACCAATAGACATAAAGCGCTATCTCCAGAGCCTCATAGACGAGTTCAGGAATGACGTTATTAATGACCTGAAGCAAGACATAAGCAGAATAGTTAGAGAAATGCTAAGCACCACCCAAGAAAAAGCAGATGGTGAAATGGAAGAACATAAAAAGAGGGGAGGATTGTTTGATGGAAAAAATAGAGAAAACATAGAATACATGAAGCAGGTTCAAAGAGAATACCAGGAAACTAAAAACTCATTGAAACCTGGCATAAGAGCTTGAAAGAAACTAAGGGTAGATTATCTGAACTGGAGGACAGATTTGTAAGGTGGGAGCATGAAATGAAAAACTTCTTAAAAATAACAAAGAAACAAACAGCAATAATACAAAGACTAGAAGTTGATAAGAGGATCCATAATTTAAGATTAAGAACATAAAAGAAGAGGTAGGGACACAAACAAATGAACTACAAAAGCTATTCACAGAAATAATCCAGGAGAATTTTCCTAATTTAGCAAAAGGTAAAGATACTGAGATGTATGAAGCATACGGGACCCCAGCCACCTACAACCCAAACAGAGCTACACCCAGGCATATAATAATCAAAATACCAGAAATCCAATATAAGAACAGAACATTAAAAGCTGTCAGAGTCAAGAAACAGATCACTTACAAGGGAACACCCATCAGAATTACAGCAGACTTCTTGGCACAAACCATCAAATCATGAAGAGTGTGGGGGAAAATAATTCAAGCTTTGAAAGATAATAACCTCCAGCCAAGATTGAGATATCCTGGAATAGGGGAGAACATAGCAGACAGATAGCAGATACTACGGAGGCTCTCTGAAAGGCTTGGTTCAGAAGTCAGGAATGGTGCGGACTAAGGAGACATAAGCCGGTAGAGATATGCTCTGCTGACTCAGGAACGAACTGGGCTGAGAGAAACCAACTTGGAATGCAGTCCTGGTGCTAAAACAGGAACAGAAAAGCCTCAGTGTGGAGGCTAGACCCTGCGCCATTGAAAGCTGCGATTTGGGTTTCCTGCCGTGCCGCAGCTGGCTGCCTCTACAGCGGCTCGGCAAGGAGAGAGACACGCAGAAGCTCTGAGAATGGGAGTCTGCGAACGGAGTCGAAAACAGGACGGCCAGGGAGGCGTACACTGACTTGTGGTGAGGTGAGTGAGAGAAACTGACACTCTACCACAGTTCGACTCCAGCGGAGGACTTTCTGGGCTCGGGCAGTCCTGCAGGAGCAGAGCGCGGTGGAGACTCCAGCCACACATTCCCCTCTCGGACGGGATTGGTGAAAAGTGCCTGGCCTGCATGACGCTGCCGGCGGACCCAGTAGGCTGGCCCAACCCAGATCCCAGAGCCTGACAGTGGCCTGGAGGGGCGACTCCCGCGTAGGCTGCCTAGTCCGTAACTCCCTGGTGCGCTGCGGTGGGCGGGAACACCTAGCCAGCGCAATTCGATCAGGCTGTGGCTGACAGGGAGGGAAGCTGGGCCTCCTATGTAAGCTTGCATATATAAGGAACAGAGAATATGGGAAAAGGCAGCAACAAGAAAGGCTCCTCGGCCCCCAATTCTGAGAAACAGGCAATAGCCGACACCGCACCAATAGACATAAAGCGCTATATAGAGAGCCTCATAGACCAATTCAGGAATGAAGTTATCAACGACCTGAAGCTAGAAGTATGCAGAATAGTTAGAGAAATGCTAAGCACCACCCAAGAAAAAACAGATGGTGGAATGGAAGAACAGAAAAAGAGGGGAGAATTGTTTGATGAAGAAAACAGAGAAAGCATAGAGTACGTGAAGCAGGTTCAAAGGGACTATCAAGAAACTAAGAAGTCTATCCAAGACTGGCATAACAGCTTGAAAGAAACTAAGGACAGACTATCTGAACTGGAGGGCAGATTTGTAATATGGGAGAATGAAATGAAAAACTTCTTAAAAATAACAAAGAAACAAACAGCAATAATACAAAGACAAGAAGATGATAAGAGGATCCATAATTTAAGGATTAAGAACATAAAAGAAGAAGTAGGGACACAAACAAGTAAACTACAAAAGCTACTCACAGAAATAATCCAGGAGAATTTTCCTAATTTAGCAAAAGGTAAAGATACTCAGATGTATGAGGCATACAGGACCCCAGCTACCTACAACTCAAACAGGGCAACACCCAGACATATAATAATCAAAATTCCAGAAATTCAATACAAGAACAGAATATTAAAAGCTGTCAGAGACAAGAAACAGACCACTTACAAGGGAACACCCATCAGAATTACAGCAGATTTCTCTGCACAAACCATCAAATCACAAAGAGCATGGGGGGAAATAATTCAAGCTTTGAAAGATAATAATCTCCAGCCAAGATTGAGATATCCTGCACAACTGTCCCTGGAAATTGATGGAAAAACAAGGTGCTTCCAGGATAAAGAGGAACTGGGGGAAATTGCAACCACCAATTCAACTCTACAGAAAGTATTGCAGGATATTCTAAAAAAAGAAAAATACAAAGAACCCAGAAATAGTGGCGGGGAGGCCACAATGAATGGAGCAGAGAACAAAATGAAGAAGACAAACTGACAGCTACTGACAGAAAAAGAGCTCAACAGAAATGAGACAGAGAAGATTGGATGATAGGAACAGCTATTTTGGAGAAAATGACATCTTAATAGGTAATGCTGATTTAGTATCATCTTGTTTTGAAGTCTCATCTAGCTTTTGTTCTTCTGTCTCCAATGGTCTAAATAGGCTGTATCTTATTGGATTTTATTATGTATGATAGTATAAGCAAAAACCTTTTAAAGACAAAGAGATTATACAGAAACCATTGTTCATTTTCTGTTAGTCGATTCTAAATACTCTGTAATGCTGTCATTCTCTTAAATGGTTTTACATTGTTTTGATATACTTAATGCTACAGTATACGAAGTTGTACTCAAGGACTTCAAGGAAAGAGTCAATATGGTAACTACTTTTGGGTCGGAATTATCTGGTGGTGAAACACTATTCTGCTTAAATGGTTATGTTTTGATCTGCGCTGTTTCGCTGTTATGCCCTCTTTTATCCCAATCTCCACTCCATTATTTACTTTTTAATTTTTATCCGTTTAATTAAAGGGAAAAAAAATAGCAGGATATATTATAGTAACCCACTTTGCCTTTCTATTATCTCAATTTGAAGCCCTGTATTACTCTCACCATCTTGTTTTTGACTGATGTTCCCCTATTCTGTTTTGCTGGATGGTATCAGGTTCGAAAGTTTAGGCATCAGCTGTGAAGATAATGAGATTCATTATAACGCCCATTCTCGTTGACTTTAATCTACTTTTGAAGACCTACAATGTCTCCAATGTTTTGGTTTTGTCGGTTTTTTTCTTTACTGTTTTGTTCAATTGTATTATAACTAATGATATAGGCAATTCTATTAGAGATAGCGGGAGGCATTATGGTAACCACTGTTGATCACCTTGTATTATGTTTTTACATTATCTATTATGTCCACCCTTTTGACTTGACCGATTCTGTTCTGTTATGTCACATTTGGTTTTACTCTCTTCCAAAAAAGCAATAAGAACCGTGGGAGCAATGAAACCCAAAATGTGTAATAGTCATTGTACAAAAGAGAGGAAAAGAAAGTGCTCTAAACTATATAACTGCATGCATATTTAAGTGTATAAGATAGAAAATGATATCACAGAGTTTTATTGGATCATTGAACAGAACTGTTTGCAGTATCATTGTTGGAATGTCCACTCTACAAGCTTTAATTTTGTGACTTGAACAATTATTTCTAAGATGGCAATATGTAATCCATTAACTAGTGATTTCCTACTGTTCATTTTTTTTCTGTAAATCTGTATAACTTGTACCCTTTCACTGTTTTTTTTTTCTCTTTTCTCCTTAAATAAAATTTTAAAAAAAATGAAAAAAAAAAGAGATATCTTGCACAACTATCCCTGGAAATTGATGGAAAAACAAGGTGCTTTCAGGATAAAGAGGAACTAGGGGAATATGCAACCACCAATTCAACTCTACAGAGAATACTGCAGGATATTCTAAAAAAGAAAAATATGAAGAATCCAGAAATAGTGGCAGAGAGGCCACAATGAATGGAGCAGAAAACATAATGAAGACGACAAACTGACACCTAATGACAGAAAAAGAACTCAAGAGAAATGAGGCAGAGAAGATTGGATGATAGGAACAGCTATTTTGGAGAAAACGACATCATAATACGTAGTGCTGATTTGGTATCATCTTGTTTTGAAGTCCCATCAAGCTTTTGTTCTTCTGTCTCCATTGGTCTTAACATGTTTTATCTTATTGGATTTTATTATATGTGATAGTATAAACAAAAACTTTTATAGACAAGGAGATTATACAGAAACCATAGTTCATTATCTGTTAGTGGATTCTAAATACCCTGTAATACTGTCATTCTCTTGAATGGTTTTACATTGTTTTGATATATTTGATGCTATAGTATATGAAGTTATACTCAAAGATTTCAAGGAAAGAGACAATATGGTATTACTTTTATGTCAGGATTATCTTGTGGTGAAACACTATTTTGCTTAAATAGTTACATTTTGATCTGCCCTGTTTTGTTGTTATGCCCTCTTTTATCTCAATCTCCATTTTATTATTTACTTTTTTATTTTTATCCTTTTAATTAAGGGAAAAATAAATAAAAAATAGGAGGATATGTTATAGTAACCCACTTTGATTTTCTATTAACTTGATTTGAAGCCCTGTATTGTTCTCACCATCTTGTTTTGACTGATGTTCCTCTATATTGTTTGGCTTGATAGTACCAGGTTTGAAAGTTTAGGCAACAGCTGTGAAGATAGTGGGATTCATTATGATGCCCATTCTGGTTGACTATTATCTACTTTTGAAGACCTGTAATGTCTCCAATGTTTTGGTTTTGTTGGTTTCATTCTTTACTCTTTTGTTCAATTTTATTATAACTGATGATATAGGCAATTCTATTAGAGATAGCGGGAGGCATTATGGTAACCATTGTTGATCACCTTGTATTATGTTTTTACATTATCTATTATGTCCACCCTTTTGATTTAACTGACTCTGTTCTGTTAAGTCACGTTTGGTTTTACTGTCTTCCAAAAAAAGTAATAAGAACTTTGGGAGCAATAAAACCCAAAATGTGTAATAGTCATTGTACAAAAGAGAGGAAAAGAAAGTGCTCTAAATGATATAACTGCATGTATATTTAAGTGTATAAGATAGACAATGATATTACTGAGTTTTGTTGGATCACTGAACAGAACTGTTTGCAGTCTCACTGTTTGAATGTCCACTTTATATGCTTTAATTTTGTAACTTGAACAAATATTTCTAAGATGACAATATGTAATACATTAACTAGTGATTCCTACTGTTTATTTTTTTCTGAAATTCTGTATAATTCGTACCCTTTTTCTGCTTTTTTCCCCTTTTCTCCTTAAATAAAATTAAAAAAAAGAAGAAGAAAAAAAGAAAGCAGGGCTTCTTGAAGAAATCGTTATTCCAGGTCTGGGCAGAAAATGTTCAAAACGAGCCTGCATCACAGAGTCACAGTAGCAGAAGGAAAGGAGCCACCGAAGTTTACTGTGGAGATGTCCAAAGGCTTTAGGAACCCACTAAAGGGCCCCACGTTAGTAAAGAATGACAACGTGAGCGTTAATAATAACTGTGATATATTAAAACACTTAAAACTATTTAAATTCATGAATTAATCATGATTTTAAAAAGAACAACTTGCATGATCACCTAGAGAGGAGGATAAGGACATAATTTAGTATTTTGAAAGCTAGAGAATAGAAGTTAAAATAAGCAGTTATTTTCGATTTTCTATATAAATGTGCCACTTTATAACCAAATACATGATAAGAAATTTTTAACTATAGAAATATTTCAGTAAGAAACAAGAAATAAGAGAACCAGAATATCACTATTTAGCAACTACTAGACATTAATGGTTGTCAAATTTTTTTTTTTTTAAAAAGAATGAAAAAAAATTCCATGTACCTCAGGAATAGCAAACTATGATGCAGTCTCACCAGAAAAAAATCAAACCTAAATTTGACCAATTCTTCAGTCAACTACCACATGGCAGGAAATATAGAAAAGAGGAATATGACATGTGTATCATCAGCAGAATCTAGACAATAGAAAACTCAACACAGACTAAAATAATACCAACACACTTTGAAATGACTATCAATTCAGTTTCTTCAACAAATAAACTGTGTAGTCAGGAGTTTTAGTTTCTTTGCTTTTTCTTCAGTTATGTGTATTTATCACTTGATAAACATTTGTCATTTAAAAAAGTATCTGCTGACATCAGACTAAACTATGGACTCTGTGATGGCAAAGGACAAGGTTTTCATGTATAGATCCTCAGGGCCTGGTATGCTAACAGGCATTTTATAGGTATTTAATACACATTAGCTAAATAAATAAGTCAGCAAATTAATAAAATGATCAGCCTTGGTGATATGAGAAGGAGAAAAATAGTAGGAGTCAGCAAAAGAGAGAAAAGGTAATTTTTTTTACAAATTTTTTTTGGACTTTGACAACATTAAGCTAATGTAGTCTTACTCCTATTGCTACCTACAGAAAATTTTTGTTTTGCTGATTAACCTTAAGTTTCTAACTTCCTTTAAGACATATTCATAAAGAGAAATAACAAATAATTATGTGTCTGTATCAATATTACTTTTTAAACTCAAGCATACATATAAATCCTCAAATCCATCCCCATCAAATTGGGCTCCAAGACACATGTTATGTACAGAACAGTTCACATAGAACACATGAGAAACACACCGGAGCTTACATTCCCTCTCCCATTCAAAGCTTTCAGAAAAGCCTGAAGAGTTAGAGGAATAGTTAAATGAGTATCATAAAAAGCCAATAAATTCTGCAGAAATAGCACCAACTTACCCAGAACAACTCTAAAGTCCTCACCATCCAAGTTCATTACCCACGTATTGGTAGTTTTTGATCTATTTTCCATATACTTCTTGAGGCTTTTCCCATTAATTTCCAGAGTATATTCATAAGCAAAACCACTGACAGCATCTATATTTATGGTTGCTTTTGTCTTTGCAGCTCCAACATAGAAGGTTTCTTTGCCCACTAGTTTGAACATCCATTCTTTTCTTATCTCTTCCTATGTAGTAAAATATACAAGTTTAAAACATGAAAATGGAAGAAATATTAATATTTAATATTAGTAATGATATAAAATGTCCAAGTGACCAAATAGCGAGGTGATTTATATTTTCATTAATTCATAATGCCAATGTTTAAGAAAATAAAGCCACTTCAAGTTTATATTTGTGAACTCTATTACATTTTTAGTTTGCTTTATACAAGTGATTCAAGCTAAAAACATAAAGATATTCACTGTTAGAAAAAACCTGATTTCACATATGTAGTTGAAGAAACTACATTAACAAAATCAAGCTTCTCCTTAACCATCTTTTATAAAGGGACATCTTTTCTTACCTTTCCATCTACATATACTACTCGTTTGCCCGATGTGGTCCCATGTTCAAATTCAATCTTGTGGACTCCATCACTCAAAGCAACATCCCAAACAGCTACGAAATCAGTCATTTTTTCCAGGCTGTAAGGAGGACTAAAGAAATAAAATAAAGCTATTATAACAGACCCCAGACAGCAGCATAATAACCAATTAATCCTCCTAAGATGAGAATATCAGATTTTTAAAGGCTCTAAAATTACAAAGTATGAAGGCGACATTCCTGAGAAATCCTACTCACGGCACATGTAACTATTTTCTCTCTCTTACTCACTTTTCCCTTAAGAAAGAACTACTATGTTTGGGTATACAGTTTGATAATTCCAAACAGTGACCTTAATACTAATAGGATTAAGAATGTATCAGTTTATCCTGGATAGTATTCTAAGTTAGGCTACTGTTTCTTACATGAAAAGGTTAGTAAAGATTCTGTCCCTTACCTAATCAGCATTTAAAAAGCATAGCATTAAATGCTTTTTCTTCTAGATCTGATGACAAGCAAGAACTATCCAAACTTTACACATAATGACTAGGGATTTGTTTTCAACAAAAAAGGGTCCTAATTTATCGTACTAAAACAAAACAAAGAAGCAGCTAAGGAAAATAATCCTGTAATAAAGATTAAAATGATACAAAAATATTTTGAAAGCAGTTAATTTTTTAATTATTCTAGTAAAACTAATTTAAAAAGGATTCTAGCTTTTCAAAAATTACTGGCATAAAAAAAAATTACTGGCATAATTTAAACTTTTTTATATCAATATTTTATTTTTGGGGGTGTACTGGGGATTAAACTCATGACCTCTCACTTGCCAGGCAGACACTTATGCCACGGAGCTAAATCCCTGGCCCTATACCAATATTTTACTATAAAATACATAATGTGTCAATGTAGTTATTAATATAGAGTATAAATGATATTCTATATTCTACATAATAAAATATAATTGATACTCTGATATGGATATAGATTACTAGCTTTGAGGAAAGTAAGCAGTAATGACGATCATGGCTAGGAGCAGCTGTTAATGTGCTTTCTGTGTATCAGGTCTAGTTTGAGCTTTATATTATTGATTTATAGAAGTTGCCAGGAGCTATTAAAATACTGACTGTACAGTTGAGGCTCAGAAAGGGTAAGTGTTTATCTAAGGTCACAATGACATTCAATGGCAAAGATACGATTGAAACCTAGGACTTGCTCCATAGCCTGTTTTCTTGATAGCTGCCTCTCTTGTTCAGTTTTTTTTTTCGTTTTCTTTTCTTGAGACAGAATCACACTGTATATTGAGACTGGTCTTAAACTCACTATCTGCACCAGGCTGACCTCGTGCTCACAGTGATTCTCCTGCCTCAGACTCTGGACTGTTGGAATTACATGCAAGTACCACAACATGAGGTGCTTCATTTTTCTGTTTTGTTTTTGAGACAAGGTCTCATTATGTAATTTATGCTGTCCTGCACTTTGTAGCCCAGGCTAGTGCCAAACGAATGGCAATCCTCCTGCATGCTAGGATTACAGGCATGCACCAGCACACCTGGCTCCACCTATTCATTCATAACTTCTCCCTTACATGCTTTAAACCAGAGAAAGTAATTTCATTTTGGAGTGATTGCCAAGAATGCTTTGTTGAGAAGGACTTCACATCCAGGATCTATGGAAAGGATGGTATGGTCATGGTGGCCATGTCCATGCAGGTATTTGCTACCTCTGCTTTACATTATAAAGCAGAACCATGCATTCTTCAATAGTACAAAGCATTTCCTTAACAGAATAGCTCGGATAAACAAAGGTTCTGAATGAGCACCACAACTGACAATTTCGAAGCCTGGTTTTATTGCAATGCAAGACATTTACCTTTCATCATCTTCAAAGATAGGACTGTCATCTCCAGATGCCATGGTTGGCAAAACAGTCTTTAGTCCAATTAGCAGCCAGGAAAGAAAAAAGCAGAATTGCAGCAAAGCAAGATTGAAAGCAATAATAAATGATATCTACAAAGCATTTTTCTAACTTTGCCAGGCATTTCTTAAATTGCAAGCAGTTTCTGATGAAACATCTTTAATTTTCAGGTAGGAAGACAGATCATACAAATCATATTTTCTCCTGTTAGGGATTTAGAATTTCTTAAAAGTATAATTTTTAAAAAGTAACGAGTAAACTCTAGTTTATTTCAAGTACCTACAACGCGTCAGAGCTGCAAGAGCCCAATCCTTTGTGTCCCACTCTTCCTAAATTGAAGCTCTAGAGGTCCCAAGTATTTGAAAGAGTAGAAATACATAAAACTCTTAAATATGATGTTTCTTCTAGCAGCAGCAAGGTTACAAGGTAGCAATTACTGTCATGCAATCTTCACAGTACATTTTACACTTTAAAAAATTATCTGAAATACACGGTGAACTTACAGGAAGTAGCCATGGGTATACTGATTTACTTTTTAAAAGTAAAACTTACTTAAGCCCATTTAATGTACTAGTGGTAATAATGAATTCACAAAAGTTATGGGACTCATTTGGTAACTAGTACGGTCTAAGCTAGAGCTAGAACCTAATACTGTGCAGTGAAGTAAATAAGTAATTGGGCGACAGCACTAACTTTTACTAAAATCTGGTGCACACATATACTCACATGAATGAACTCCACATTATAAGATTTGGTGTTAACAGGCCCCTGCCAATCATAAATTCAATCATTTTTATTCTCAAGATCTACTCCAGTTTTAGTCTTCTCCTTAATATCTTTTCTCTGTTGATGCCTTAAGTGTACTATCTTCTTGCTAAAAATGAGATTCCCAATTTCTTTGGCTGGAAAAATCCAAATGTCACAAATTTGTTAAAATAATGTTAATTTGGAAGGAATAAGCACTCATAAAAACACTCCAATGAGCAACAAGCAAAAAAAAAAAAAAAACCTTGCTAAGAATTTTAGAATGAAACTTGGTAAAAAATCTGTACCTAGCAACCCAGACTGTTCCAGGCAGGGACCTCAAGCAACCCAGCAGGGCACCTGTGGTAGTAGCAGCAGTGGTAGACACATGCCGCCAGACTGCCCCAAGCAGGGACCCCTCCCCTCGACTTGGGCATGGACACACACACCAGCAGTTGGATGAACCATTATTGTGCTTTGGCATATGGACAGGCAGAACAGAAGGGGATAAGTGGGACTGCCATTCTTTCCTTTTATATATAATATGTCTCAAAGGGCTGGGGAGAACCCCAGCAACAGAATGCTACCTGCAGGCCCTGCATCCAGACGCCATGATTAGCCCTATACCCAGCACCAATCCCACTGCAAAATGGGCTGGAGTATACAACACATTTCTGAGATCACACTTGGACCTACCACAGAATGATGGTAGTTTTCCTCGTTATGTTGAAGTTAATATAAAAAGTAAGTAGAGGGCTGTGATTTGTATGTTTAATCTAGTAAGAATGACTGTGAAGTTGCATCAAGAAAAAGTTGATATAATGATAACTCTGATTAGGTTAACTGCTGGAGGAACTGCAAGATTAGTTAAGACTTGATAGGATTCGTCATACTATTATTTTACTTTTTTAATTTTTCTATGTTTGTTTGACCAGTTTTCCTTTTTTTGTCTAGTTGGTCTTTTAGTTTAATTTGGTCTTATTTTATTTTGGGGGGTTATTTATGTTTTTAGTCTCTTTTTCCCCTCTCTCTTCAATGACTTAGATTTATTACCCTCTTTTATGATTTCATTTACTTTTCTTCTAATTCTCTTTTGCCAATTATATACTTCCATGTAAATAAACATCTCTTCTATGCCAGTTCACTATGCCCTGCTTCCTCTTCCATTCTTTCCCTCTTCTGTCCTCCAGTTTCCCAAAACTTGGGTGGTCATCCTATGCCCCCAAGTCTCGCTCCTACTACATAGGACCTCAGTCATCTCTCCGTTGTACCCTGTCCCTATTAATCCCCACCCTCACAACAAGGTAAAATCATTCCACTGAAGGGAAAAACATTGTACACAGATTCCTGGTATATGATGGATTCTGTTAGACAACTGTAGAATTTGCTCCTATGGTTAAAAGTATCAGGCTAATAGTTACCACAGTTTATTAGTAGCCAGGCTGCACTGGAGACTATTGTTATTGTTAACGATACTACTTTATTCAGGATACCATCCCTGCTATACTCAGTTTTTCTCTCCTGTATGACAACACTGTGATTATGGGAACACTGTAATCCAGTACTAAAGGAATGAGAGCTGAGTCAAATAGGTAGCAACTTTTCATCCTTAACACATTGGGAAGGGTGGGCTTGAACGCCTCACTAGATAGCCCCGCTCCTTAAAACTCATAATTCTCCTGCTTCAGCAGGAGTTTACAGGTGTGCACCACTAAACTTGAGTCTGGGATTTTACCTATCTAACTTTCTAAGGCTGTGAGGGTTCCAACAATACACTGTGAGTAAAGAGAAATTCCCACATGATGCCATTTTAAAGCATACTCTCCATCAACAAATCTCATGTAATGTTTAAGAAAACTGTTCACAATCAAGTCTGTAAAAGCTCTGCTTTGGTGCTTCTAATTCCACGAGGTTCACTGGTCTTGTTATCTTACATGTTTCATTTCAATCTCTGCACTTTAAAATTTAATTGGAATTGCTCTTTTGGTTCACAACTAGGGGAGCATATGTGGAATATACTTTCAATAGCTATAAGTGTAATTTGTTAACAGATTGATGTATGTTTTGGCAATTTATGTCAGGGAAAACAAAAATCACTCATCAATTCACTTAGATGTTATTAGCAATCTGACAAATGTTCCTGAAGAATTTATTTCAATTAGTGTTCAGTCCAAAATAGAATGGAGCTGGTAGAAGAATAGATATAGAACAACAGGATAGAACTACAAATTTAGAAATGAATGTGTATGTCTGTGGCCAGTTGAACTTGACAAAGGTGCCAACTCTTATCGGTGGAACAAGAAGTCTCTTCAACAATGGAATGAGGACAACTGGATATCTACATGCAAAAGAATGTAGCTGGACCACCTACTTCATGCCATATATAAAAATTATCTCAAAATGGAGCCGTGATCCAAATATAAGAACTAACATCACTAAACTTTTCCTGATTTTCTTGGATTTGGTAAAGGATTCCTAGGTATAACACCAAAAGCACAGCAATAATAGAAAAATAATTATAACATGAAGATCAATTTAAAACTTCTGTGCATCACAGGACATTATCAAGAAAATGAAAGGACAACACATAGAATTAAAAAAATACTTGAAATCATATATATGGTAAGAGAATCATCTTTAGACTATACAACAAACTCTTGTCACTCAGCATGAAAAAACTCAATTTAAAAATGGTCATGGACCTGAGAGGAAAAGAAAGTGCTCTAAAGGATATAACTGCATGTATATTTAAGTGTATAAGATAGATGACCATATTACTGAGTTTTGTTGGATCACTGAACAGAACTGTGTGCAATCTCACTGTTTGAATGTCCACTTTATATGCTTTAATTTTGTAACTTGAATAACTATTTCTAAGATGACAATATGTAATCTATTAACTAGTGATTTCCTACTGTTTATTTTTTCAGAAATTCTGTATAACTTGCACCCTTTTTGTTTTTTTTTTTTTTCTTTTTCTTCTTAAATAAAATATAAAAAAAAAATGGTCATGGACCTGAATAGATATTTCTCAAAAAAAGATATATGTGATAAACACAAACACATACAAATTTAGTACCTCATGAAAGAAATGCAAGTCAAAGAGATACAACTTTGTCCTTACTAAGACGATTATAATAAAAACAAAACACAAAAGAATAAGAATGTGGAAAATTGAAACCTATGTTCATTGCTGGTAAGAATGTTAGTGGTACACTGTTAAGAAAAATAGTATACAGTTCCTCAAAAAACCTAAACACAGAATTACTGTATGACCTAACAATTTCACTTCTAATTTTATACCCCAGCGTACTAAAAGCAGGCACTCAGAGACTCGTTCATTGCAGCATCATTCCAACACTCAAAAGGTAGAACACAAGTGTTCATCAGTGCAAGAATAGAAAAAACAAAATATATACATATGAATACTACTCAGCCACATAAGGAAATGAAATTCTGATACATAACACAGATGAACTTTGAAAACATTATGCTAAGTGAAATACACCAGTAAAAAGACACAAGAGAGAGCAATGGCCACACCAGCAAACAAGCACGGTCAGGAAACCAGTGCCAATGTGGGCCCCGCAGGACTAGGAACAGCAGACCCAAACTTCTCCTGTGAGTCAGCACCATTCATGGACTGAGGGGAGAGAGAACAATGGCTGAACCAGCAAACATGGCTGGTCTGGATCCAGTGCCATGCACAGGCTACCGCAAGACTGGCAACAGCTAGGCCCAAGCCAGTTCTGGTGCAGGCTGGCAAGCAAGAAGTAACAACCCCTCTCAACCTTCCGACCCCGAGTAAGCAACCAGCTTAATCAGAGAAACATAAGCTATGATGATAGCTATCAAGGTGAAATGCAATGGGATGCCTGTGGTGCTCTGATATTTCACAAACATTGCAGACCTAGGGCCAGTAGTCTGATCACAGGTTCAGAGGATAGCAGTAAACAGTGTGACACATAGGGGGATCTCCTTCTGAGTACTGCAGCCATTGTTGACTCCCTATGGTCTTGTTTTGAGGTCCTACATCATTTCCATTGTTTTATTGGGCTGGATTTTATTCTTTTTTGTTTTGTTTGATTATGTCAAATTTGATGGCAGGAGCACCTATTTCAAGGATAGCAAGATATATTATGGTAGCAAGTTTGGATTTACTATTGGCTTGTTCTGAAATCCTTTACTGCATTCATTGTTTTGTTTTTATTGTTTCTATTCTCTTCTATTCTGTTTGATTTTTACTACGTCCAAAGTTATCTGCAACTATTTTGAAGACATCAAAAGGCATTATAGTAACTATTGTTGATTTTGTAAAGTTTTGAAGTCCTGTATTTCTTACACTGGTTTGTTTTGATAGTTTTATTCTCTTTAAAATAAAAATTTTAAAAATCACAAGGACTCTTTGATTCTAGTATAGTCAGAAACAAAGGAATTGAGTGAGTCACTCTCTTTCACCATGGAACTAAGCAACACACCAATGTTATTCCTGTTTTCATTATTCTAAGAGAGGTAAGAAATAAAATATCAAAAGCCTAGAAGATTACCATTGCCCTAGTATGCTCTAGGTGGGAGCAAAGGCACCAGAGCATACGTGCCATGGGCAATTTAGTGGGAGGTACCTAAAGCAAAGGTGTCTACCGTTTAAATTATAAAAGCCTGAGTTATTGACCCTCTCTTTTCCTGTTGCTGTTGATAACTCTGATCCGGTGCAGTGCTTTTCTGTCGCTGTTACGGTTTGTGTCTAGATGTGTCCCAAAATCCCATGCCATCTTAGCTGGGGCTTTTTCAGAGGTGGCAGAATCTAGAGTGCGTGATGCTGGGATTAAGGATGTGTGATTATGAAATAAGTCTACTGAGTGGTTTGGCATCACCCTACTCCTGGTAGCCAGGATTGAGTATAAAAGGGGCAGAAAGACAATGTTAAGATTCCTTGTTGCTTTGCTACAGTCTGCCTACCACCTGCCTGAGAATGCTACAAAGTGTTAGGTAAATAAACCTTTGCTTCCTTAACTTTGGGGATCATGTATTTTGTCTCACTTATGAGAGAAGAATAACTAAGACAGGTGCCCTGGCACCTATATCTTTGTTGGCAAGGACTGGCTCTGAGCATAACTTCTGATGTTCAATAAACATAGCTGCTTACTACTTACTACTGGGAGTACACCTGGGAATTTCTCCTTCATCTACATGAGAACCTGGGCTATTAATGGCCTAATCAACTGTAACAATTCCCCTTATATAAAATATCTAGACTAGGCAAATTCATAGAGACAGAAAGTAGATTAGAGGTTACAAGCAGCTGGAGAAAGGAGGTAGCAAAGTTACTGTTTAATGATTACAGTGATTATGTTTTAGGTATTGAAAACATTTTGAAAGTAGTGAGGATAGATGCACAACATTGTGAGTGCAATTAATGCCACTGAAATGTTTACTTAAAAGTGGTAAATTTATGTTACATATATACTTACCATAACCTAAGAAATAACTATTATACTGTCATGGCTTGTATCTAGATGTTCCCCCAAAACCTTATATGCTCACAAGGTGATCTTTTGTGAGATGGCTGGATTATGTGATACTTTACTGGGATTGAAAATATGTGGTATCGGATTAGCCTGCTAATTGGTTTATCATAGTTCTGGGTGTGGCTGAATGGATTTGCTTAAATCAGAAGTCCCACCCTAAGTGTAGGTGTCACCAATCAATAGGTTTGTATCCTGGATGGAATATAGAGAGAATGGGAGGCTCACTGATGCTTTTTCCCTCTCCCTCTGCCATGCCTCTCTCCCATGCTTCCCTGACCTGTAGCCAGCCACTATGGACTGAAGCCTCTATGAACTGTGAGCTAAATAAACCTTTTCTCCTTCAACATGTGGATGTAGGGTATTTTGTACCAGCAATACGAAAGTAACAAAGACATATACAAAAACTGAGTCATACATTTTAAATGAGTGAATTTTATGGCCATGCAAGTTAGACCTCTATAAATTATGATTCAATTTAGTAAATACATGTCATATTCTAAATTTACCGAGGACACCAGCAGTTACTGGGCATTTATGTGCTAGACACTAAGCTGGCCACTAAGCTCAGGGTAGAGAACCCTAGAAAGACCAAAGAACAACTATAGGACAGCAAATAGGAGCATCCTTATAAAGAGAACCAATGCAGAATAGAATGGGCCTGTAGAGAAAGGGTCCTACACTGCCTTACAGGTGAGAAGACAGGCTTTGGATAAAATCTTGGAAGAAAGGAATAAGTTTATTATCATTTAAAAACTCTTATGCATAGCTTGTATTTTCAAGATTATATGGTTAAACTGGAAAGGGCAAAATAATTTTAAATCCCTTTATGTTTAAGTGGAGATTTTAAAGTGAAAAAAATAGAATAAACATTTTATTCATGATAGGAATGTTACTTGAAAGTTTTGTATGTCTTCAAAGAAATCTTTCTGACATCTCTTGATTTACCTATCAGCATAATCTTTGAAAATCCCTTATTAACCCAGTATTTATGGTTCGGTGCATGGCTTAAAAAACATGGAGACTTTTCACTGTTCTCATTAACTCAGTATCAATTTTGACTTAATTTATATTTAACTGTATTGAACTGCCCACACAGTTCAAGTCATTTTAAAAATTACTGAGATGCTTAAAGTTGCCTTTTCAACAAAAATTTCTTGTAAGACCAGCCATAAAGCAGGTGATTCCTAACCGGTGTTGACACCACATGCCCAAGATCTTTTACAGGACTTTGAAGGATCTTCCTTCAGAGTCTCAAGAAGCTCCCTGGACCAGGTATTCCCAGTGCTACTTAACTGGAAGAACAAAAGCAAGAATAACTTTTCTAAGCACCATTTCAGAATGTGTATCATAAGTGTTTAGGAGGGACTCATTCTAAACAAATAATCACTGCTGGGAGTGATGGCTCACACTAGTAATCCCAGCACCTGGGAGGCTGAGACAGGAGGATTGTTGTGTGTTTGAGACTAGTCCAGGCCAGCCTGAACTATATAACAAGACCCTGTCAAAACAAAACAAAACACAAAGAACAATCATGTTCAAGAGACAAGACACAAGTTTGAGCCCTGCCTGCAAACTTAAGAGTTAGTGAGTCTCAAAATTTAATAAATAACAAGGAGGGATTGGGACCTCACTTAGTGTAAAGACTTGGAGTTCAGTCCCTAGTAACACAAAATAGGGTAAAGGTTGGGGGCTGTAGCTCTATGCAAACTGAGTTGTATCCCTTACAGGGCAAAAATTTTAAATAAATAATAACAGCAACAACAAAACACGAGTAAGGCTCAATGAACGGCTTTTTGTAACAGGTAAAAACTGAAGACCACCAATGTATTTGCCATAAGGGAGGGACTACATTAAGCAAATCATAATCCTGGATGGATGTGGTGGTCAGTGTTGGCCAGGTTTCATGGCCAGAGGGACAAACAGGGAATCCAAAATTGCACACTTTATCATTAATAGGTAAAGAAACAAAGGCTATATATTTATAATCATTTATTAGTCCTCAGGGCCTCTATTTCTATAACAAGATATACAGCAATCCTGGTTAGCATAGATTGCGGCAATAACATCAGGAAGGAATACTTTCTTAAAAGCCTCTCCACTTAGGCTGGATACCAGTTTGAATAAAGAACTTTCTTTTGCATTTCTTTCGTAAGTTTCTGGCATGATTAAGGCCCCTAAGAGAACACTGGTAATCTGAAAAAGGACATGAAAACATTTTACAACTCCAAAGTAACATCTAACAAAAATGTTAAGCTTCTTAATTACCCTGGTTTCCCTGACCCCAAGAGTAAGTTTGTGTGCATAAAAAGGTTCTCAGCCTCAACACCCTTTGTAGCGGTGCCTGCCCTCACACTTGCAGGTGTAATGTTCTCTGTCTACTTTACAACAAATTCAATCTACACTTCTCCACAGCCGTCTACGTGGCCTGACCGAATTCTCCCACTAAGGTCACAAAAGGCCCAGGGAGCTTGGCAGGGGCCGCTCCGACGAGCGTCTGGACCCACGGCAGCCCCGGGGGAGGCGCATGTGGCGCAGCCAACAGAAAGGATGGGGACCGCGCAGCTGCACTGGGGAAGAAAGAAGCCGGGTCGCGGCGTTTTGTCCACCAGATGCTGCACAAATAAACACTACTCGCGCTTCCAGGGAAAAACCAGACTAGAAGGAAATTCACCGCAGGGGACCCCCACGTCGTCCCCGCCACAGGGTCTCAGTGTACAGCGCACGGCCCGAGGGGACGCCGCAGGGCCAGGCCGAGCAGGGCCGCCCGGTCCCCGCGGCCCCTCCCTCCTCCGCGGCGCCTCCCTCCTCCGCCTTCTCCTCCCGAGGCTCCGGGCCCAGAACTCACCCGGTGCCAGCCCTCGCCGCCCGCCGCGGGGCCTCCCCGTTCGCATAGCCGCCACTCCCGCCCAGAGCCTGGCTGCGACCAGGCGCGGGGGCGCCAGAACTGCGCGCAGGGGCTGGGGAGGGGGCGGGGCGGCCGGGCCGGTCCCCAGGCGGGCCGCGGTCTCACCTGCGCGCGGGGCTGCGGCGTGGCCGCGCCGAGCTCCTGTGGGGTCCCAGCGGGCCTACTGGCCGCGGCCTAGCTCGCGTCCCCGAGAACGGCGCCGAGGGCTTGAAGGCTGGACGCTCTGCAGGCGCGAGTAGCAGCGCGCCGACTGTTTGTCACGCCTCGGCTCCCCCGGGCGCTCGGCGCAGGCCGCCTCCCCAGGCGGAGACCCAGCCCCGCCGCGGCCGCCCGCGGAGGCTTCGCGCTCTGTAGGGAGCTCCTGTGGGGTCCCAGCGGGCCTACTGCGCCCCGGCCTCGCTCAGACGCCCCCCACCCCCCCATCCCCAGCACCAAATGCAGCCACCGAGCCGGCGAGTGCGGAGAGGACGCTGGCATTAACCCGATGGGCACAGGCAGACCCGTGGGACCCTGAAGCCACAGGAAGGTTCGCTCTTCCTAGGACGGCTTTAGGGAGTCCTGTTACTTTTTTTTAGGATCGTCATGCCCATTGTCCCACACTCTGTGGAGTTTGGGGGGACGGTTCAAGGTATATGATACGTTGATCAAATCTCTTCTCCCTATTATCTGCCCTTACACTCTTATTCTCTTTTGTATGTGTGTCTAATAATCTCTCTACTACATTCTTTTTATCTGTTTTTATGCCACATATTAGGGAGCCCAAGCGGTGTTTGTCTTTCTGAGTCAGGATTATTTCACTAAACATGGTGATCTCCAGATGCATACATTTTTTCCGGCCAGTGGCAGTTTCATTCTTCATGGCTGAGTAATGCTCCGTTAACTATATATGGTACATTTTTTGTATCCATTCTTCTGTCAGTGGGCACCAAGGCTGGTTGCGTATCTTGGCTATTATAAATTGTACCACGATAAACATGGGAAGGCAAGTATCCCTATAGAATGTTCACTTTAATTCCTTCAGATATAAACCAAGAAGTGGTACAGCTGGATCAAACAGTGGCTCTATTTTTAGTGTTTTGAGGACCTTCCATACCAGTACTGTAGGAAGGGTTAGTTCCTTTTTCCTTACATCTTTGTCACCATTTACTTTTTTAAAAGAAATTCTTGAGGATAACTCTTCTGACTAAAGGAAGATAAAATCTCAACCTAGTTTTGATTTGTATTTCCTTAATGGCTAACAATGTTGAACATTGTTTTCCAATATTTATTGACCATTTGTACTAAAGTGTGAAGCTGAGCAAGGTGATGTACAACGATAATCCCAGCACTTTGAAAAGCTGAAGCAGCAGGATTGCAAGTTCAAACCCAGCCTGGGGAACTTAGTAAGACCCTGACTCAAAATAGAAAATAATTTTAAGGAAGGGATTGGGATGTAACTGAGTATGAAGGCCCTAAGGTTGCTCCCCAATATTGGTGGGATAAAATTATTTCTTCAGTTCATTTGCCCATTTATTGATTGGGTCGTTTTTCTTTTGCTGTTAGTTTTTTTGCATTCTTTATAGTCTCAGTGTTAACCTGTTTGGAGTGGCTGGCAAAAATATTCTATTTTGTACAATGTCTCTTTACTGATAGTTGTTTCCTTTGATTTAAAGTTTTATAATGCCATTTGTTGGTTCTTATTATTTCTAGTGTTATCAGTGACTATTCAGGAAGTCTCTGTGCCTACCGCTTCAAGTGTTTTACCTGTTTTAGAAGTTTCAGAATTTCAGGTGTTATACTTAGGTCTTTGATCCATTTTGGATCCAATTTTGCACAACATGAGAGGGATCTAGTTTCAGTCTTCTATAAGTGGACATCCGATTTCCACAGCCTTATTTGTTAAAGAGTTTGTTCCTTCTCCAATACAGTATGTGTTTTTGGCTTCTTTGTTAAGAATCAAATGGCTATAGTTCCATGGGTTTATTCCTGTGTCCTCTATTCTGATCCACTGGTCTATGTGTCTCTTGTGTTGTGCCAGCACCATGCTGTTTTTGTTACTATGGCTCTGTAGTATAATTTGAAATTGGGTATTGTGATGCCTCCAGGATTGCTGTTTTTATATACAATTGCTTTGGTTATTCTGAGTCTTTTGTGTTTCTGGATGAATTTTAGAATTGCCTTTTCTAGTTCTGTGAAGAATATCATTGGTATTTTGATGAGAATTATATTGAATCTGTGGGTAAGTTGTGGTAATCTGGCCATTGTAGCAATTATGTCAATCTTTCTATACTCTAATGTCTTCATTTCGTCAGTGTTTATCTGAGAAGATTGGTGAGTGGTCCTTGAAGAGTATGCTGAAGCCTAACCTCTAACACAAGTATTAATACGTGGGGCCTTTATTAAAAAAAGGTTGGAGGGAGTGAATGTGATATGACTAAGCCTGGTTTGCCTGCAGTAGTATGCCAATCACTAAGACAAGGAGTTTTGCAAAAGAGAAAGAGTTTATTCACAAAGCCACCATTTCTGAATCCTGGAGATCAAGTTTGAAGTCTGCCTGCCTGAGGATGGAATTGGGGATATTTATGGCTTGAGGCATGTGGAAAGGTGCTATAAGTTAGGCTACATAAGGATATATAGGATATATAGGCTTGTGCATGTGTGATCAAACTTCAACAATTATTATCATGACCCATGTTTCAGAGGTGTTATAGTCCCAAAAGAGGTAATTTTTAAGGCAAAAGACCAGGAACAGGTGAAGGGGATTAGATCTAGACAAGCAAATAACTAAAAGCAGGTAAAGCAGATTAGAGAATTTATTCAGGTTGTTTCTTGGTTTCAGATGCAGCTGTAAGGCACCATCTTTGAAACAGAAAAAACAAGCCCTCCACTGACTCTAAATCTGCTAGTACCTTGACTTTCCCTGGCAGAAATGTAAGCAATAAACTGTTGTTTACCAGAGTCGAAGGTATTTGTTTTACCAGCCTTAACAGACTGAAATAGGGTATAGGGACATCCAAACCCCATTGCATAATTTCTTTCTGCAGTTTGCTAATGGAAAAGCTGTTTCATCTTTGAGTTGGTAGAGTGGAGGCAGTTTTCTAGGTGCTAAGCAAGTACAGTCTGTGAAAGAAGGCAGAGAGAAAAGATAACAGGGAACAACCTGTATGATCAAGCTAAGGGGTTTTCAAAGTTGTGACCAAATTATTAAATTATGTTACAGTGATTCTGCTTAGTGAACACTAATTTGTTTGCTAGCATGCATTGAAAACTCCCTGAAGATAAAGACTTAATATTTGCATTTTCTTAGTTATTTGCTTTTTTTTTCTAGAACAAAAGCTTGCAATAAATTACTGTTGAAAGAATGAAGGTGGGAAGGGGGTGTTTAAAAAGGCTAAGATCTGGAGGCAGGTCTGTGAGGTTTAAAAAGTTCATGTCAACGAAGTCTTACTATTTGGACAACTCTCAGAGGCCACTACAGCTTGTATCTGACTGTTCCGCTAGCCTCATGCACTTATAGGTGGATTGACTGAAGGGGATGCTATAGCTAAATGTGATATTAGGAAGAGGGGCCTAGGAAGCTGGGTCATTGGGGTATGGCCTGGCAAACTGTATCTGCTGCCTGTTTGCCATGACATGAGCATCATTTCCTCTGCTATACCCTTCTGCCATATCCTGCCTTGAAACCAGCCAACTATGGACTAAGAACACGAAAGAAAATAAACCTTTAAATGTAAGTGTCAGGTGTTATGGCCCAATGAAAAGAAAGTACCTGAGAGGCTTCATGGGTCCCAGAGTACTGTCTGGCCCACTCCTGTGGTACACCTATGTCTGCAACCAGATTAGGGAAGGTGGTTCATGATTCCTCAGCTGGCTAGTTCTGTGCTGCTATTTCTCCTCTGGGCATAGTTTCTGGAATAACTGGAATTGAGGAATGAGTTTGGACTGAACTTTCTACCTATTTGTTCTGTAGGCTCAGGACATCTGTGGTAGGAACACTCATGTTACCTGACAGAACTGTGTAGAAAGAAATCATGTCTGATCAAAACACTGTGAAAGGTACTGAATTTAAGTATGAAACATGCTCCTTCAAGTCAAACTTAATTTTGTTCTTTCTCTTGAATTATTTCCACTTTTTCCCCCCAGGAAGTATCTAAATGTTGTTCAGCTTCATAAACTGCCTCTCACAAATCTGTCCATAAACACCACTGATTTAAGAAACCAGCTAAATAGCCATCATAGTAGTCTATGTTTTCATGGGACCTCCATTAGAAAAGGTAATTATTAATGGTTGAGCAATGTTTTCAAACTTTATTTTTTTGAGTAGCAAATGGAGACAAAAGTAAAATGAACAAAATACAGGTATTGGATGCCTAGAGATTTAAAATTTCCTCTCTTTCCAGTATTGGTCTAGCATAACTATTAGACTATTGGCTATGTGGTCCTGTAGAAGCCAATTCCAATATCTCTCTCTTTCCCTTATGGAATGCAGCCTTAAGCCACCTGTGCATTTGCCAGGCAGTTACTGACCAAACAGGGTATGCCCATGTGGCTGACCTCACTCAGAAAATCTGAGGAATTTCTTTTTCATGGAAAATAAAAGGATATCCTGGTTGTTCATTGAATAAAGCTGAAAAATTCACTCTAGTGTAAATTTGAAGCTTATCATGTTTATAGTAGAACAGAGAGACTAATAGCAAAGGGTCCTTGGTAACTTGTTGAACCACTGAAGTAAGCAATCCCAAAGTCTACCTGCCCCTAGGCTTTCCTTTATTATGAGATCATCAGTTTCTTTATTGTTTAAAAAGACAATTTGATTAGGTTTTCTTTTACTTGACTCTGATACAATTCTAACCTAAAGATGTTTGATCTCCTGGACTCGATGTGCGAAGACAAGTGGAAGAACCAAAATGACACCCAGGGTTGGAGGCAGATTTATTTATTCTGAGGGGCATTGATCAGGATCATTTCCTAAATATCAGCCAGGCCTGATCTCTGGTGGTCTAGGACTTATATGGGATAAACAAGCAGGAAGTGCAGAAGCAAAATGGCATGTCAACTGGGGACTGGTTTATACAATGTGCATCACAGTGACCAGCCATTTCTAAGAGACAGATGCAACTGAACAGACACTATTACCTTGGAAATTAAGAAAATGAAGTATACTGGCTGGCAGTGGTGGTGCCATTTTTTTTTTTTTTTTACAAACGATGGTAGCCAACTCAGAAGAGTAAGCAAGTCATCCTATTGTCCTGCAAAAGTGAAGCAGAGATTGTACTTTGAAAGTTACATATAAGTGTCCAGTATGAAGGCTTGTGTTTAGATGTCCCCCTAAAGTCTCGTGTGGTTATAAGTGGAGCTTTTAAGAGGTAATTGGATTTAGGATGTGTGATGCTGAGATTAAGTGATGCTGAGATGTGTGATGCAGGATTACTAAATTTGGCCACTGATTAATTTGATGCAGTTTTGGGTGTGGGTAGCATCACTCAAAGGACAGGTAACCTGGATGGATATAGAGGGATGGAAAGAAGGCAGCCAGCTGCTGGTTCTTTGTTACTTCACTTTCCTACCTTCTTCCCACCATGAACTATTTCTCCTGTGTGATTCCCCTATGCCATGCCACCCTCCCCTGGAGCCAGCCAACTATGAACTGAAATCTGTAAAAATTGTGAGCTACTATAAACATTTTCTGTTTAACTTTGAATGTTGGGTATTTTGTCTCAGCAATAAGTGAGAAAAGTAACTAAGACAGCTAGCTATTAGGGCAGACATGGTGGCACATGCCTTTAATCCTAGCTCTCAGGAGGCTGAGGCAGGAGGATTGCTAGAGTCTGAGACCAGTCTCCAAAGTGAGACCTTGTCTCAAAAAAAACAAAAACAAAAAACAAAAACAAAAACCAGTTTGCCAGCCACTATTAATGTGAATATCCTATGGGAAGGGAAAGGCCCAGGAGTAGCTCTGGGGCTGAGACTGAAATCAAACTTTATGGTGGCCTCATCTACCTGGAAGAAAGCTGAGTTCGCGCTTGAAAGTACAAAGGCCTCAGAGCCGTCTCCTAGTTAGAGACACCTTAGCCCAGGCCCTCTGTAGTAGATCCCTTGTTGGTCAGCGTAGAACTGGCATTTGTCACAGACCTGCATCATTTGACCAACCATTACAGAGACGTTGTCAATAGCAACACCATGTGACTATGAGATACAATGACTATGGTGGATCCCTAGGCTTTCAGGCCTTCCCACCAGGTGTGGAAGGTGGAGTTTGCCTTTAAACATTTTTGATCAGCTGAGCCCTTTTAAGTTTTTGGAAATGATGGACAAGACCCTAATTTCATATTGTGAGTTTATTAACCAGAAATATAAGGTTGAGCTTATTTTCTTGCAGGTGGCTAAGTTTGATAGAAATTAATGTACAGTCAGAGAGGGCGTGGGGCCGCAAGAAAGTCAATGCAAAAATGTAAAGTCAGAATTGTGGCGGGAGGAAAATCTGAAAAGAGCCAGGCCTCAGGATGGATAAGCACTAATTGGGCCTGCAAGATAAACAGCAATGTGAGATTAAACTGTAATTAGCACCACTTGGCCCAGTGAGCCCTGACAGGCATCGAGTGCCTAAGTGGGCGACCTGAACATCCAGTCCCTTACTCCCCACTTCCCAAAAATAGCTTTATTTTTTCCCTGTATCCTTGCTACATGACTCATTTCCCTACTGGATCAATATCAGTTTTGCTGCTATACAGTACTCATAATACATTGTGACTTTGCTATGTAAATTACCTCTGACAAAGGACCTCAAGGTTCACCCTATTCAAGACCCTTCCTGGAAATCCAGGAACTATTCTTAATCCCCTCATTTCCAGTAAAACTCTTAATTTTTTCTTTTGGTTTGCAGCTTCATCCCTTTCTGTTGTGAAACCACAAACTTAGTACACTTGACATCTAACAGTTTGGGAGTTACGTTTTTCTTATATAAGTTTTTTTGTTTGTGAAAAAAAGGGGTATTTCTATAATGTGGAACATACTTGTACATATGTTTTGTAAACATATATTAGGGTGAAAGAAAAGGAAGCTTGAAGATATTTAAAGCAAAAATATTTCCATCACATATGTCTTGGAATATGTCACTGGTTTGTTACCACCTTCTGGATAATGTCCCACCACCATATCCCGTGTCCCACAGCCTTTCTTTGCTTCTCTAATGATGCAGCACACTCAGATCCCCCAGGAAGCCTTCAGTAAGTTCTATTACATTTGTAAATGTTTTGGGAACTAGTTTTGTAGTTTTCTGGAGGGCAGACATGCACTATACCAAAGAGGACCATAAAGTGTTCTCTACCTTTCCTCTCTGTATTGCTGGGGAACTCTTTACTTTTCAGAAATTCTTAAGGAGCCCTTTCTACCTTTCCCTTTCTCTTTGGCTGCGTAATGAAGTCATCCGAACAGCCTTACATATTCTGGCACCTGGGATTCTACCTGAGAGATTTTGATTTAATGGGCTTAAGTACTGAGTTTTCAAAACTTCCAAAGTGACTCGAATGTGCTTCGAGGATTGAGCCACACCGGCCCAGGAGGCTCCTGCCACAACTTTATGTACAGTAATCCTTTCCCTTCCGCGGCTCGCACATCCTCTCTGATCAGGCTTATCACGATCTTCAACGTATACCATCTCAACTTCTGTGCAGCAGTTAAGCATTTCTGCATTGCTGCAGGCTAATGTAGGACCTTGCCATTCGTAAACGTTTGAAAAAAATGCTGCACGAGAGGGTGAAACGTTATCAACAATTACTGGGGGTCGTCCAACGCCAGCCACTACAGTGACCAGCCTTGGCTGGAACAGGAGACCGTGCTGACTGGCCCCTAGGAAGAGTTCACAGTTAAGGTGGGGAGGAGACACGCCGAAAGTTCGCATCAAGATGATAGTTTGGAGTGACCAGGAAATTCAGGCTTCGCTTTCACCTGCAGTCGCAAAAACGTATATCTGACAACTTCCGGAAAAACAAGGTTCCAAGTGGGTGTTCAAGGGCTTACCTGGCTGGAGCTCGCTGGGCGTGCGATGGGCGTACCAGCGTGCCTACGACAGCACGGCCGGCTACGTCTACGTCACGATAAGCTCCGCCCCCAGCAGCAGAGCCAACCGGAGGATACGGGCAGTCCCAGCCTACTCTGGTTTCCAGAGAGAGTCGCTCCGAGTAGCTCTAGCTCTGGCTGAGTGGGGGCGTGCCTTCGACGTGCTTGGCTCGATTGGCTGGCCTTCCTCACGGTAACGGTCGTGCAGGCGGGGATCCAACAGTTGAGCCGAGCGGGGTTGGGCCGGCTGCTCGTGGAAGATGAGCGGCTTAGGAAGGTGAGTGGTGCTTGAGGTCTCTAAAGGTGTCAGCGTTCCCATCCTAGAAGATCCCTAGACTTGGCCTTAACCGGGATCTTAGTGAGGAGCACCTGGGACAGAACGGCGCTAATTAAAAATGCGTGTGTAAAGGTCTGGCGCTTGGACAAACTTGGTTTCCCGCCTTGCTCCTCTCAGCCTTTGTACCCTCCGGCTTCGTAAAGCCTCGCGCCTCAGTTTCTTGATCGAGATAATAAATATGGTAAGGGTTGTCTGAGGTGATTGTGAAGGTTAAATTAGGCAATGATGAGACCTAGAGTTACCTGGCACGGACTTCGCTTTAGGGAGGTTCTGGGAACTGGAATTACCGCCTTCGCAAAAGTCGGTTGCGCCTGGTCCGCCCGCCCAGGTGTCGGTGGCGGGCGTCTGAGCCTTGAAGCAAAAGCGGTAGATCACGGTCGCAGGTGGCTGGGTGTCCTTTTACTATGCTCTGTTAGGCTCATTCCTGGGAAATTCTGACACTTATGTGGCGTCTGGCTTGATACTTTAATGTGAAAAAGGTCAGAGGTTTAAGAGACACCTAACAAACCAAACACAAGGGTCTTGATTGCCTGTGCATTTCATTTACGTCAGTACTGAGGATTGAACCTGGGGCCTTCGCACTGTGCTGCATTTCGCGAGGTCTCCCGCTTACCGCCTTTTCCTGAGGAAACAGGGTTTAGAAAGTTGTTAAACTGCCCAGGCTGGGCTGGAACTTGCTGTCCAGCCTCCCAGAATGCTGTGACTACAGGTGTGCAGTCGTTTTATTTATTTACTTATTTTGATACTGGAAATTGAACTCAGGGCCTCGCGCTTGCTAGGCAGGCGCTATGCCGGTGAGCTATATCACCAACCCTGGTCATTTTATTTTTAGTCATGAAAATATTTAACATTCAGACATCACTCACTAGTTATAATCCTCTGCACGAGATTCCTCTTTTCTTCTCTCTCTCAACATTGCTGAATAGACCACTGAACACGGCAGAGGTATCTGACTGGCCTGAAGTTTTACTGACAGTTTTTGCTTCAAAACAGCAGAAGCCTATTCTGGCCCTTTGGGTAACTTATCCTGGGACAGAATGTTAGTTGAGATGATAGCCAGTCCTAACTCTCTTTCGTAATGTATAGGAACATTAAAAAGCAAATTTGAATATTTTGAAAAGAGTTCTTACATAAATAGAAAACAGACATGATAGCGTTAACAATGTCCATTTATTGCATTGATTTGAAAGATACACTTTGAAGATTTGAAGATCTTTGTTAATTTTGGTGTGATTCGTTTGAAAAAGAACAGATGTCAGTCATGTTTTTTTTTTTTTCCAGATTTCTTCTCCAAAAAATGGTGAAACTAATGTATTCATGTTACAGAGGCTTCAGACTTTTAAAGAGCAATTTAAAGAAAGGTTCTTGGAAAACATAGTGCTAGAATATAGTGTGGGGGGGTTGTTTTCTTTCTTTCTCTCTCTCTTTTTTTTTTTTTTTTGCTTTTTGCACTTGGCTTTATATACCATACCAGTGATGGCAAACCTGTGACGTGTGCCACAGTGGGCTGTTTGTATTATTGAAAGCTCTAAAAGGTTCACCGTTACTGCCATATACTCCTCCATTTTCTACTCCTGTAGTCCTTGTTTTGTTTTTTGAGACAGAGTCTCACTAAGTAGTCCAGGCTGGCCTTGAACTCATGGCAATACTCCTACCTCAGCCTCCTGAGCTCTGGAGGTAATAGGTATGAACCACCACTCCCAGCATCTTGTAGTCTTACTTTGTGTCTGTTAATGACACTTCTTAGAGCTACAGCTTCTGCCTTGCCTCGGGGTGCATTCGGTCTCTTCCTGTGATATATTAAAGTTATAAATCTATGTCCTATAACGGCTTGAAGTCAGGAAAAAGCTGCTGCAAATTACTGATACATTCATTTCACAGAGTAGACCTCAAATGGAGGAGGAGGGCTTGATCACAAGTGTAAACTAATGGTTTTCTTTCTGCCTGTCTTAGTTACTTTTCTCATTGCTGAGACAAAATACCTGACACCAAAGTTAAAGGAGAAAAGATTTATTTAGCTCACAGTTGTAGAGGTTTCATCCCATTATCAGCTGGCTCTAAGGTAGGATGGCACATGGCAGAGAGACAACAGACAACAAAAGTAAGCAAGCATGGGCAGACAGGCCTCTTTCTGTTCCTTATATTGTACACAGTCTACTGGGATTAGAGTGGTACCAATCCAGTCAGTGAACTATTATAGCAATCTTAATCTCACCCTTAATCTCAGCATTGCATTATGAATTAGTCATACTCTACATTCAGCCATTTCCAGAAAAACCCTCTGACCACATGAGGCTCTGGGGGGACATCTACACACAAACTATTACGCTGCCTGTGCTTTATAGTCAATCACATTTTGTAACTGTGAGTGCTTCGTTTTAGTGCTCTTGTGAGGATAACTTACCTTTGAAGCTAGTAATCCACAATGATGACAGACTTGGATACCCAGAAAATGTTTCAACAAAACAGAGAGGAAAGCTAAAAAGGGGAAAGAAGTTAGGAAACGTATGATGTGGTAGGGAGCTGTGGAGGCCATTAACAGTTATTGCAGATGTTCGGGTTTTGGTTTAGTGGCTATCAGAACCACAGATACCTGCTCTGAGACTTTACACAAGGCCATTCTTACTAACATTGACTCTCACAATTTTGGTCTGTATCTTTTTTAAACCTAGATGAAGATCCAGTTTCAGACTCACTGGGTGATCATTTCATTGAGATATCTTGAATGACCAGGTGTGAAGTGCAAGAGGAATGTGCAATGACTGAGGTATGACTCATGGGACAGATGACTCTATAGATGTTGGAGGGTCATGGAAAAAAATTATTTACTGAATTTTATGCTAGATATATTACATGTATTTTTTTTTTCACTTCCTGATAATCTTTTCAGGTAAATACAGTAAGGAAATTGAGTAAGGAAACTGAAGTTTAGAAGGATCAAGTAACTGCTTAAGACAATACAGGTGATCACCAACAACAACTCTTACCACCAACTCTTTATTACCAACTCTTACCACCAAATTTGTTGTATGCCAGATACTGTTCCGTGTTCTTTCTATATGAATTCTTATCTTCACTATCTTGTGAGCTATTGTCCTCATTTTTTTCATGAGGAAATTAAAGTGTTAGAAAATTAATGCTTTCTTGGCTTGTGTGTGTATATACAGAGTTATACCAGATTTCTTTTGGTTAGTATTTTATTTAGGCAAAATATTTTTATTGTAAAATGCATTTTTATGATGAAATAAAAAACCCCTCATATACACAATGTATACCTTTATGAATTATTTTAAGATATACAGACAGTATGCTAGAACTCTTCCACTGCCCTGGTCTAAAAATAGCTCCTGTACTCCTGTTAGTTGCCACTCTTCTGGCGTCTTAGTTACTTTTTCATTGTTAGGACAGAATACCTGAAACCCACAACTTAAAGGGAGAGATATATTTTGGCTCACAGGTTCTGAAGTTTTGGCCTACGTTCCTTCAGCTGTAACAAAGCAGAAATTACATGGTGGAATGGGCTGAGCAGAAGAAAGCTGCTTACCATAGGGGCCACGGAACAGAGGAAAGGGAGAAACCCAGGTCCCTAGTAACCTGCCTCTTCTGATAGGCCCCAACTTCTAAGAGTGAGTTAGCTATATCATTCCCATAATCCAGTCTCTCTACAAGTGCTACCTCAGAACACACCAGGCTTCTGGGGAACATTTTTAATCTAAACCAGAATACCTGATTTTTATGGTAATTATTTTCCCTCCTTTTAAGTGTATAGTTTTGTGCCTGTCATTTGGATATCTAGAAGTACAGTTTATATAGGAAAGGCAAAATAATGGTTCTCTCCATTTGTTTAACTAATTTTCATAATAATGAATTGGTTCCTTATTTTCTGAAGGCAATTGTTATGTCTCACGTTTAGATGCTCCCCCAAAGCCTCATGTGGCCATAGTTGGGACTTTTACAGAGGTGGCTGGGTCTAGAGTGTGTAATGCTAGAATTAAAGGTGCTAAGATTAAGGGTGGGAGTGCTATTTGCTCTAAGGGCAAATAGCCTGGGTATAGTGTAAGGGACAGAAAGAGGCTTGCTATTAGTTACTTGTGGTTTGTCTCTTGCTTTGCTGTCTTCTGTTTGCCATGAACTGTTTTCTTCTCTGATGGTCCTCTGCATACCAGCTTGCCTTGGAGCCACTGAACTAAACTAAAACCTCTACAAACTGCAAGCAAAATTAAACTTTTCCTCCTTTAACTTTGGGTATTGGGTATTTTGTCTCAGCAAGAAGAGTAAACAATTTGTAAAAAAAAATTTAATATCACTTAAAACTCAGATATAGTATTAAATGTTGAATGTCTGTTCATTGTAATTATTATTGGTAAACTTTATATTGTCTCATCTTTGGCTAGTGGAGACCTAGTCAATATGCTTTTGTGATAGGACCCTAAGAGTTTTTTAAAGCAACTTTGTTATCAGTCTCTGTCCCAGATCCGAAATCAGTTAATCCCTTTTTTTTTTTTTTTTTTGCTTTGCTTTCTGTTTTTGTGATTGGTGGTGGTGGTGGTAGTGATGGTGGTGGTGATGATGGTGGTAGTGGTGTTTTTCTTTTTTCGTTTTTTTTTTTTTTTTTTCCTAGCTGAAAAAAGGAATTTTCTTTGCAGTACTGGGGATGGAACCCAGGGCCTTGTGCATGCAAAGCATGTGCACTGTCACCGAGGTACATCCTTAGCCAGCCCCTCCTTTCTAAAGTTTTTAAAATTTTAAGGTAGACTGTTTACTAAATTGCCCAACCTGGCCTCAGACTTAGTGATCCTCTTGCTACCACCTCCTGAATTCATCCCATTTGTGGGATGAATATGAAGTTGTGGTATAAATGTCAGTTCTGCCCCCTTCTAGTTAGCTCTGTTTAGTGTATTGGGAATGTAATGTGTAGTTTTGAGGAAGAAAAAATAAATTACTAGTTTTACAATTAATAATAAATATTGTTTACATGGTGCTGCATACCTATAATCCCAGCACTCAGGCTGAGGCATTCTTTTTTGTGTCCCCTTCCCCTCCCATCCTTCCATTCCCTTTCCAACTGGTTGTCCTTCTCATTTGCAAATTCTCTATATCCATTTTTACCTTCAATTTTCTTTTTTAATCCCCATTTCCCTTCCTTCTTACTCCTCTCCCTCCATATATTCTCCTTCCTGTTTGAAAAACACCTCTGTACTGCCTATTTTATTTTGCTATTTATTTATATTTTGGATTTCTCATATAAGGGAAGCCATGCAATATTTAAACTTCTGTGCCTGACATACTTCATTTAATATGATCTCAAGCTGCATCCATTTATCTACAAATGCCTCATATTTATCCTTATGACAGAGTAGTGCTCCATTGTATATAAATATCACATTTTCTTTATCCAGTCATTGCTGATGGTCATACATAGGCTCTTTCCAAGATTTAGTTATTGTAAATTGTGCTGCTGTAAACATAGGTATGCATGTATTACTGCACTATGAAAACTTTTAATTCTTTCAGAAGGATACACAGAAGGAGAATAGCTGGGTTGAATAGAATTTCTATTTTTTGTGAGGAATTTCCATACTGATCTCTATAGTGGCTACACTAATTTACATTCCCACTAACAATATAGAAAAGTTCCTTTTTTCTCAAAACCTTGCCAGTGTTAATTATTTGATTTCTTGATGATAGCAATTCTTTTTGGAATAAGATAGTATGTCAGTGTTGTTTTTAATTTATATTTCTTTAATGGCCAGTGATGTTGGTCATTTTTTTCAGGTATCTATTGGCCATCTGTACTTCTTTTGAAATTGAAAGGGAAGGAGTACTCACAAAGTCATTCCTGATTTGTGTATATTGAACCATCCTGGGATCCCTGGGATAAAGCTTATGTGGTCATGGCTTATGATCTTTTTGATTTGTTGCATTCTGTGCCAGTATCTTGCTGAGGATTTTTGAGTCTGTGTTTGTTAGAGACTGGTCTAGAGTTTTCTTTTTTGGTTGAATACTTGTCTGAGTTTGGAGTCAGGGTAATCGTAGCTTTTAGGAATGACTTTGTGAGTACTCCTTCCCTTTCAATTTTATTAGAGTATGAAAGTGTTGGTTTTAGATCTTCACCGACATTCTTCTACAGTTTGACAACTAATAATCCCTCAGGTCCTGGGCTTAATTAAGGTCAATTTTTTTTATTACTGCTCCAATTTCATTGCCTGTTACTGAATTATTCAGGATTTTTCAGTCATCTTGGTTCAGTTTTGCTAATTTACAAGTCCCTAGGACTCTATTTCTTCCAAGTCCTCTAATTTATTGGTGTACAGGTTTGTGAAGTAGTTGGTAATATTCAGGATTTTGGTATTGCCTGTTGTGATTTTACTTTTTTCATTTCTAATTGCATTGATTTGTGTCTTTCCTTTTATTGATAAGATTGGCTAAGATTGTTTATTCTTTCAGTGAACCAGCTGTTTAATTCATTTTTTGTACTTTTTTTAGCCTCCATTTCATTGATTTCTGTGCTGATCTTTATAATTTCCATCCCTATATTAGCTCTGGTTAGGATTGTTCTTGTTTCTGTAGGACTTGAGGTACATCATTAGGTTATTTATTTGTGCTCATTTTCTTTTTCCTGATGTTGGCATTTACAGATATAAAGTCCCTTCTAAGGGCTGCTTTCCTAATGTCCCATGAGTTCTTATACATTGTATTGGCATTGCCATTTAATTCTAGGAACTAATTTATGTCTTTCTTAATTTCTTCTGTAATCTATAGATTGTTCGAGAATGTGTTGTTTAATCTCCATGCATTTGTGTAGTTTCTGTGATTTCTTTTGCCATTGATCTCTAGTTTCATTGCACTATGATTTGATAATATGCATGGCAGAATTTCAAATTTTTTTGCATGCTTTATTTGCTAATATGTGGTATTGTTTGGAGACAATTCCACTGCTGCCAAGAAAAATGAGTATTTTGTTGTTTTGGGCTTCAGTTGTTTTGAAAGTTTGGTTCAACTCTCATATTTCTTTGTTGATTTGTTTTGTTTTGTTGATCTATTTGTGATAGTAGGATATTCCAGTTTCTCACTATAATTGCACTGATATTTTGGGGCACTGTTTGGTGCATATATATTTATAGTTGTTATCTTTTCCTGATAAATGTTTTTCTTAACAAATATATAGTAAGCTTTTTTTTGCCTCTTATCAGTTTTAGCTTAAACTCCAGTTTGTCTGAAAATAGTAGTTATTTTTGCTTGTTTTCAGATTCCCATTTCAATTGTTTTCCAACCTCTGACTTTCCATCTGTGAATTTCTTTGAGGATTAAATGTATTTCTTGTATATAGTATATTTTTAGATTTTGTTTCTTGATCTGTTCTGCCAATCTTTGTCTTTTTATTGGCAAACTGAGACCATTCAGGTTGACGGTTGTACCTGATACGATACTAACTTATTCCTGTCATTGTATTATTTTTCTGCTGTTTTTTCTTTTCTATTTTATTGCTCTCTCTCTATGCATTCATTCTGTTTTACCTTTTGGCAATGCTAACTTCATTGTCCCTTTCTGTGATATTCTTGAGAATCATTTGGAGGCCTCCTTTGGTGATCATGAATTTCTTTAGATGGTCTTTATTATAGAACTATTTCATACAATTTTGAAAATTTATTTAGCAGCATATGAACATCAGTTTATGTTGGAAGCTTAGTGTGGTGGATTGGCAACTGGTGGTTAACTTAACAACCAGCTAACTGAATCAGCATGGTGCTGAATGTAGAGGGCCCACCTGAGGATTGTTGCCAACCCAATAAAGGAGAACTGGAAAGGAAGAAGTAATGTTGTGGGTTCTCTTATTGCTGTTGGTTCTCCTGGAGGAGCTTGTCAAGTCTGATATGAACTTGATTATTCTGTCAGAGTGGAATATGGTGTGCCATTCAGTCTCTAGGAGAAGCTTGTCATACTGGTTTTTATCAGCTTGGCTGGTATCATCATCAGAGGAGCTTGGGTCTTCATTGTCACTGAGGATGGCTATGATACTTTTTGGGGAGCTCTGATCCTTTGAGCATTGCTTCCTGGCTCCAGTGCAGAACCCTCAGCCTACTGGAACAGATCTTTCATCCTGCTTACACAGACTTTCTGGCTTCCTTTGAGCCTTCACAGTACAGATCTATGAAACAGACTTGCATGAGATATTATTATGGGCTCTAGGCCTCCAGTTAGACTCATTGGGGGGGGGGGCATTGTTATGGCCCTGTATCTTCAGCTGGACTCAGGCAGGATGTTACCATGGGATCCAGGCCCCTCAGCTAGAATCTTTGGGTCTTAGTGTGTGGATAGATTTCCTGCACTTTCTGTGTTTTACTCTTGGGGTGACTATTATAAAATAATTTTATAAATTATATGTCCTGTATGTAATTTGTTTCCCTTACAAACCTGACTACAACACCTAGGTAATATAAAAATGAAAGAAGGAAAAGGAATGTACTCATTGATAAAGCATGAACCACTAGCATGCTCAAAGTTCAATCCCCAGCACCAAGGGAAAAAGGTGAAGGAAAGAAAGGAAGACCTATTATTGTAAATATTTCTATTGTAAATATTGTAAATATTTCTGGATCTGTATATGATACTTTTTTCTATTAAGAATCATATAATCCTAGAGTGGCTTCTGAAACACAATTTTATTTTATTTTATTTTATTTGATACTGAGGATTGAACTCATGACCTTGTGCTTACCAGGCAGGTGCTTATGCCACTGAGCTAAATCCCCAGCCCTTGGAACACAATTTTAAAACAGGAAGTAATGCTTTTTGTGATAGTGTTGATGCAGAGATGATAAGTCTGGTTAGTGAAATTCAGGACTAGACACCAAGCCTCCTACCTCTTAGCTTGTAGAACAATATAAAATTGTTCTGTGCAATAACAAGAACTCTTCTAGGCAGTTATCATCATGCACATTGTTTCTTTTCATTATAGTTCATTGTCCCTAGAATAGTGTTGTTCCTGGCGTACATTATGTGTATGTGTATGTACACTATGTGTATGCATGTGTGTTTATATGTGAGTGTGTTTGAACTACTGAATACATTGAAGGAATTTATACTAGGAACTGGAGGACGAGGCTTAGCTCAACATCTGTACCATCTGACTTCCAGTACCTGTCCCCTTACATTTGCTACACTCCTTTGCAGATAGGTTCCTGGGTGAGAAAACCTGGCTAAGGTATTGTGTCCATCAGACAGGATTGTTCCTTCTTTTAGTGAGGTTTAGCCAGCTATATGATCTAGTATAACAATTAGAAGGTGAAGTGAAGCAAAGGTCACATGACTTGCAGATTCTATTTTTTTTTTAAATCAGGTATTTCCTCATTTAAAGCATAAAAATTTGGTGAATATTTTTTCATTTAGTGAATAGTAGAATCAGGATAAAGAATGAACTTTCCTAAACCGTAATATATATACATGAAAAAAAATCTTTATTTTAAGAGAACTATCCTATAAGATTCCAGAGGACTATATTATATTTGTATGTATGTATATATATGAATATATATACATGAAAAAAATTTATGTTTCAGGAGAACTATAAGATTCCAGAGGACTAATCAAAAACATGAGTTTGGATAAAACATGTGAATGCAAAGAAACGTCACTAATTAAAACCATAAAGATATTGATGAAAGATGGACAAAAGATAACTTATGGTAAAACTGGGTGGAGTTTGAAGAGATGAATCAAAGTTTAGGAGACAGTCCATCACAAAAATATAAAAGAATGGTGAAGGAAATGGGGTAATAACTAGAGTTCCATCAGCTTAAAAATTACTGTGAAAAAGAAAACAGGAAATTTTTCAAAGAAGAATGAAATTCCACTGGTATGTGGGACTCATGGCTTGCATATTGAAGAAAAATTTAGATTGATGGCATTGATTACATACAAAGGTACTTCAAGAGTCACACATTTCCCAGAGTATACAACTAAAGATTTGAAGTTGTTTTAATAGTTTCCTCACAGTGTTTGGCCTATAATAGATGTTCAATAAATACTTCATCTGTGTGGCTTTTGATTTCTTCTCCCTCAGTGCTCTTTAGATTGACTTTGTGGGAGTTGGGAGTTTTTGGAGGTATTGTATTTCTTTGTTTTTTCATGTTTCTATTTTTTGTTTGTTTTCTGTGCTGAGACTTGCAGATTGATTATAGTGAGTAGCTTAGTTGCTAATATAGAGACCTGTTTAGTATCTACTTTTTAAAGAGGTGCCTGGGCATATCTATTAGCCTTTGCCACTGTCCCAAGATCCACCCATCTCTGAGAGAGGAGGTTGTAGCATATTTGAGCTAGTACCCATGGAATGTGTTGTTTATGATCCCCAGACAATCCAGATACTGACATAGAAAAAACCATTTGATAGCAACAACTATGTCACCTTGGCTTAATTCATAAAACCAACAACAGTAATGTTAAATGCAAGCTGGATATTGTCCAACCCTAAAACTACGAATATACTACTTTTAACCATAGAAAAGAGATCTATACTTACAGTATAAACACTATTATATACCAGATGACCATCTGCAGTAAGTACCTATAGAACAACCTTACCTCCATTAACAGTATAACAGTGTTCAAGCATAGTAAGATATATTTAACTATAGATTTATAAAACTTAATGGTTATATTTGTAAATATAGAGGTAGTGGGGAAATGGAGCCTTAATTAAGGAGTAAAAAGAAATTAGAAGTATTAGATAAAAGCAACAGAAAAGGACCAATAAGAAAAGGGATAAATAATAAGACAGAAACAGTAAAAGAAAAAAAAAGAAGATAAGGGAACAAATTGAAAGAAAGCCAAAAAAGAGACAAAAAAAGAACCTAATTAAATAAATGAATATTTTTTTCTTGTCTTTTTGAGGCAGGGTCTCACTGTGCAGTTCGGGCTGGTCTTGAACTCACTTTGTATCCTAGCCTGGCCTTGAATTTGCAGCAATCCTCCTGCCTTAGCCTCCTGAGTGCGGGGATTACAGGTGTGCATCACCTGGCAATAAAGATAATTTTAATTTTAAAGGGGGGAAATGAAAATGGGAGCTTATACTCCAAGCACCACCAAAAGCAAAATAGAGAAACTAAAAAAAAAAGGTCAAAGGAGAAAGGAAAAAAAGAATACTTACGTATTTCCAAATACATAGGATCTGCAGCCTTTGGAATCTAGCAAGTCACAGTCCTCAAGAGGTCCCCCTATCAATAAACTCTAGTCTGCAGCAACCTTCCAAGCCAAGACATGTACTTACTCACATTTGTACGTGTGAAAGCAATCAGACCACTGATCTTCTCTGGATGTAAGCAGTGATATGGGTGCTCAAGCAAACCAGCAGCCTAAATACTTGTAGATCCAGTCACTTCTAAAGTCAGGCCTGCTGAATCTGGTGTACAGAATTCAGGCCCTCTGCCTTCCTGGCCTGAGCTTAGACTTCTCAGAGGATCTGAAAGAATATATTTTTAGCCTTTACTCTCTCCGAGTATGGCTCCTGTGGCAGTTCTTTACTCAGTCCTGGAGTGAAGTTGTAGTATAGGTGTTCTGTGACTCAGTCCCACACAGTCAACTTCCTCCCAAAATGGCACCTGATGATACTCTGGCGATATGGCGGGTACTGCACTATATTTGTTCTGTAACTTTATCCCACTATGAAAGTTTCACACTGGTTATTTTTGTTTTTAGTTTATACTGGTTGTGGGTTTTCCTTGTGTTCTCGCATCCACTGTTTCTCCCTGAAGCAGCTGACTCCTCTGGGCAGGCTTACTCTTCTCTGGGGTATCAGCCTCTTCCTCTGTCAAGTCAATTGATTGTCAACCTATGCAGTCCTGTGTCGAGGGAAACCGAAGTGTAAAGTCGTCTAGGAGTTTGTGGTTTGATTCTAGCAGTGGACAGGATTCTTTCTTGCATGGTGTATAGTGGGTAAGAGGACATTTAAACCATAACCAAAAACTAAAGCTAGATTGTGTTTTCTCTCTAGAAGCTGGGGCATAAAATTACTCAGTTTGTTTTGTTTTACATTATCTGAGATCTGCTGTTCTCTATTTCCTCTTTAAAGAGGCAGTGAATTTGCCACATAACAGAAAAACATTCTGGATCACATATTTGTTCAGTGTTATGCGAAAGAACAAATCATAAATATGACTTTAAGTAACTAAAGAAAAGATAATACAGTTGATAGTACAAAGCACGGGGGAAAATATCACTTGTTTTTGAGGTAATACATGAGAGATTTTAGGCTGAAAGTTCTATGAAACTGAAATGAAAAATATCACAAAGAGGTAATAGTTGTCAACTTTTTCAGTAAACCTTGTTACAAGTTTATGCTTATTTAACATTTTGCCTCCATAAATTTTAAATAAATTTACGTCTAAAATTATATTTATGTATATACTGTATGTGTACATATATAAACATAAAAACATTTAAGTATATAATGATGTATTTAAGTATACAGTTATATTTATAATATATACAAGTAAGAGGGGAGTATGAGGTGAAGTGATGAATAAAAACAATAATCCTGACCACTTGGCAAGGATACTTACTAGTAATTTAAATCCTAAAAGAAGTGGTATTTTTAGGAGGTAGAGAAAAATTTCCCATCTAGTTAAACCCCTCCTTTCATCTTCAGCCTTAGTTTCCTACCTTGCTCGGTCGCCATTTTTCTGTTAAAACTATCAGCTCTCTGTGTTAGCTTTTGGTCACTGACCAAATTATGTGAGAGAAACACACTAAAGTTTTATTTTGGCCCATAGTTTCAGAGATTTCAATGAATGGCCAGTTAGCATCTTTATTTCTGGGCCGGAGGTGAGACAGACCATCCTGGCAGAAGGGTATAGAGGAGCAAAGTTCCTCAGTTTGTGGCAGCCAAGAAGCAGAGGGAGAGAAAAAATACTATAGCGTCAGGACACCATTTTCTGCTCCCTTAAGTAGGTCCTATTTCCTATTTCTGTCATGTTATGGCTTGTGTCCAAATGTCCTCCAAAGCCTCATGCTGTCTGTCATAGGTGGGCCTTTTCAGAGGTGGCTGGATCTGGTGTGTGATGCTGGGATTAAGGGTGTGGGATTACTAAAGGAGTCCACTGATTGGCTTGGTATAATTTTGGGGTGTGGGTAATGGGAAGGCCCACCCAAGGTGGGAGTGCTCCCTGCCCTAAGGGTGTATAGCCTGAGTAGAATATAAAGACAGAAAGAGCACTGCTATCCTGTCATCACTTGCCCCTTGCTGCTTATCTTTTGCTGCTTCCTGCCTGCTGTGTGATGCCCCGCTGCCATGCCTTCTTGTCTTGCAGCCAGCTAGTTATGGACTAAAAACTCTACAAACTGTGAGCCAAAATAAACCTTTCTTCCTTTAATTTTGTCTCAATAATGAAAAAAGCAGCACACATCACTTCCCAATAATGCCACTAATCTCATCAGTGGATCAATCTGCTGATGAAATTAGAGCCATCATGATCCAGTCACATCTCCAAAAAGCCTTAAGCACACGAGTCTTCGGAAGACATTTAAAATTTAAACTATGACATTTTACTACTGTGTATTAACCCAAATTTACTTGAAGCTGCTGGTGAATTGATCAATAAATTTTGTGGTCCTGGAAATCAAACCCACTCTATTATGAGCTATTTCTGCAGCCCCTAAGAAAAATACTTTTGAGTTTTGGTTTTAAGCTATAAGGATACTGAGTTCTGAGGTACCCATTGAGAATATTTTACACCTCTCTAGTTCTTTATTTTCTTCAAAGAAACTATGCCAACATAAATTTACTAGGCATTGAGCACTGTAAACATATTTATGATATACTCAGTAATTACAGTGTCAGTTTTCTATTTTTACATTTTTATGTTCTCCTTGTGTCTTATTTTCATGGTTATCTTTGATTGGTTAGATGTTGTATTTGAAATATTTCTGTGGAGGTAGTTTGAGTCCTTTCTTCAGAGAAGATTTCATTTACTTCTGCCAAATGCTTGCAAGTACAATCTGGAATCATCTTGACATAATGAGATAATCTAGAAGAGGGGAAACTAATGTTTAGGTTCATGGGAGAACTGGTTTGCTTCTGATTCATCATTATTTTGAGCATTTAGCCCTTCTAGGCCACAATTAAGTTAGAGTAACTTTGACTTTTGGCATTCATTTGTTTTTGCAGCTCTTCTTTGCAATTGGTAATGTCTTTAGAGGAAAAAGTGAATTCTTCTCTTTTTTAGCTGTTCTACATGCCTGATCTGATGTTTTAAAATGCACAAAGGTGGCAGTGTGGGTGCCAAAAGCAGTTTGTTGGAGCAGTTGTGGTATCATTATGCTCTCAAGTGTCTGACCTCCTTGGCATACATGGTTGATTTATGTCTTTTCCTTTCTGGTTGTCTTCCTGTCTCCCTGAGACCAGTCTTTTCTGAATTAACAGTCCCTATCCTCTTATCTTTCCAAGACTCCCCCCAACTCTGAAATTCTAACCTTATGAATGTGTGGTTTTACTTCTGGAAAAGAAGTATGTCTCTGTATCAGAGAAACCAAGGAAATTCTTTGCTCTAAAATAGCAGCCTCAGATAAGAGTGAGTGATGCTAGAAAGGACCATACAAATTATTTCATGTCCGAGAAGGCTTTGTTGTTGTACTTAGAAATAAGGACCACCTAACAAAGTGGTACTCCATTTATCTTTGGAGTCCAATGACTTGTTAGACTGGCTTGTAATTTTTTGTCAAATACAGTTCCTTTAAATGTTTGGTTGACAACTTCAAAAAGATAGTTTACTACTGTCACATCTTTTTTACATTGTCTAGTTAAAGTTTTCTCTGTCATTCCATGTGTGTGTAAAACCCTATAATACATCTCCCGCCCCGGAAAACATTGTAAGATAGGGTTTATTCAATAAATATTACAGGAATGACCTGATTTGCCCTGCAAGAGTAGTGGGTTGTTTTAAATCTAATGTCCTTTAACTCTTATTTTATTTTTTATAATTTAGGCAACTCAAATTATTTTATTGCCAACCTCTACCTCTTTTGATTCTGTAAGAGAAACTGTGCCTCCAGCAACCCCTCAATCCCAGGAATCCAGTCAATTATCAGACAGATTCATGATTGAAAAACAGGTAAACTTGAAATATTTTAAGTCACTGTTTCTCAGAGTATGTGCCAAAAAAAGGTTAGGTTTACAAATGTGAAAAATCTGATATTATAAAGATCTTCGATCAAATAATTTTGGGGACTTCCGCGTGGAAGACTATTAAATGTTTTTATCACAATATGACCTCACAATCTTGTGACTCCAAAAGGAGGAGTCAGTATTCAAGGTTTTCCTTCTTATTTAGTACGTGTTAGGTTGGTGTTTATAGCACCTACTTTGAAAAATAACATCTCTTGCCATTGGTAGAATTTATTCATTAAGATCCAAGAGCTATCAGGTAAGAATATTATTTGAAGTGTATAACCTTATTTTGTAAGAGTATTTTATTTGTAATGAGTTACAGTAAACTTCCACTGAGATACCCATACAGAGCTTTTGGCTCCTTTTCAGGTATCAGTGATAATTTTGCATCCACCAAAATAGTTGAGCTCTTTGATCTGAAGACCTAAAGCATAAAGGAGTGAAAAGTTGTGTGAGAGAGAAATATTAAAATAAGGAGGAAATATTAGTAGTGAAAAATAAACTTATTTCAGAGAACCATCAGGCATCTCCTATTTTGAGATGATAGGCTCTTTAATATCCAGAGGCATTTAGATATGAAGACTATAGTACTTTTCTTTGTATTTTGTCCGTTGTCCAAATTTTTTACTTTGTTGTGTGTGGAGCACTGAGGATAGAACTAAGGGATTCACCCAAACATTTAAAGCATGTACTTTGCCACTGACCTATACCCCCAACCCCCAAGTGTGCTTTTAAAAAATTGTATATGATCTTTATGCCCTTTTCTTTTTCTTGTTTCTTATTGTTATAATGTTTTTATTGATTTCAGACATTTAGAGTACTCTTTTTTTTTAAGTTGTAAATTTAGAATTAGAGATAATGAGATTTGACTGTTTCAGGGCGATTCTATTTGAATCTATTATTCAGGTTGATAGGCTCTTCTGTATGGTTAAACTTTGTCCATTATACAAGCAACTGTGTAAATTGTTATCTTTGTGTAGTCAGCCACGTGTTGATTTTTTTTTTCTTTTTTGTCATCCTACCAATCATTAAAGTGGCACTTACTTCTGAGAGATTTAGATTTTTCTTTTTAATTAATATTACCTAGTTTGCATCTATTTCCTCTGATGGAGCTTGGTCTGGTTCAGTTAAATCTATTTGGTTCATAGAAATTACAAGCATCTTTGTTATTGTTTGTTGTTTTAATTTGTCCACTAATGCCTATACATGTGTATTCTGTATAATGCAATAATTTGTGTTAATTTGAAAACTTGTAGTCTGTTGCTTATTTTGTTAGAAATTATATATGTGTTTTAGTTATAAGCATAAAATTTACATGTAGTAAAATTCTTTGGAGCAAAAGTTTTTCTATTATAAAAGCATAAGAAATTATATGTAAGATTTTTCTTCACTTCCTATCTTGAAGTTGATCCTTTTCTCTGTTCTTGTAATTGTAGCAGGAGGAAGCAGAATGGGAAATCACAAATGTGCTGTTACTGAGGCATGGATTAAAACCTTTGTCCCTAGTCAAAAGAACAGATCTTACAGGTAATCAGATCTTATTTTTGTTCTACAAAGTAAAAAAAAAATTTTTTTAATTTTTTTATTTTAAAATGTTTTTACCTTACCTTTATTTTTACTGTCTGTATTATATTTTTAAAATGTAGATCTTATCATTTTTGATAAACAGTCATCACAAAGGATGAGGCAGAATTTGAAAATGTTGGTGGAAGAAACAGATCGTCAACAGAATGTGATACAAGAGCTCATAGAAACTAATCAGCAGCTTAGGTAAGAAACTGAATTGTTTGTATCCTAAAAAGATCCTTTGAAAAGGATCCTAAAGTTTAATTTTTCATTTTGATTAAATGTTAACATTTTAAACTATTTTTGTAGGGAAATAGTTAAAATTTCAATAAACACATATTTAGCTAATAGCATAAATAATATAATGGTATTATTGTCTGTTTCTTAGCTTCTGTTCTAGAATGGACAGCTGGGGGTGTAGTTCAGTGGTAGAACATGTGCTTATTATGTGTCTTGTCCAGTCCTTAGCACCAAAACAAAAATACAGCATTAAGAATGCAGCAACATTTTAGAAAGTAAATTGTTCAGTGGGTATGTTGGTGATCTGTTTTATTTTTAATAATAAGGGTTGGAATTGTGTCTATCAAATTAGGAATGAGCTTCAACTAGAAAAAAACCGAGCAGCACATCAGGAACAACGAGCTAATGACTTGGAACAAATTATGGAGAGTGTGAAATGCAAAATTGGTGAATTGGAAGATGAATCTGTAAATAGGGTCTGCCAGCAACAAAATCAAATGAAAGATCTTCAAAAGGAGCATAGAACTTTACAGGTACTGAATTATGTGTTTTCTTAGATGATTAGTATAAAAGTGGCTTGTAATGGTCCCATGTGACTCCCATGTTGCCTAATTCAGTGGTTCTTACCTTATTTTACCTTTCATTGTGCTTTCTTGAAATAACCTGTTGTTTGGTCTCCAGAATACCTTCTTTGTTTTTCTGTCTTATTTCACTGGTCATTTAGTTCCTTTATTGAAGGTTCTTCTCGTCTCCCTAACATCTTGGTGTTGAAATTCCCTAATGCTGAATACTTTGACCTTTTCTTTTTTTCTGTATTCATGACTCACAGATTTATATCTATAATCCAGACTATTTTCCTAATAAACGGCTATCTTTATTGAATATCTGATAAGCATAGAACTTTATATGTATAAAAGTGAGTTGTTTTTATAGAAACGGCAATATCATAACATTGAATACTTGGTTTTCTAATAAAAAATTCTGTTAAAAGTTTGGTGTTTATTTGGTAAAAGGGAATGATGGGCAAGATGAAATGCTCCTAGACAAAATTATTTCACACCTTAAGACATGTTCTTCTAATGGAGTCCAGGCCACGGTGGAATTTGACTCTGTGCAAAGTGCCCAGCGAGCCGAGGCTTCGCTCAATGGGGCTGACATTTATTCTGGCTGTTGCACTCCGAAAATTGAATATGCAAAGCCTACGCGCTTGAATGTGTTCAAGAATGATCAAGATACGTGGGACTACACAAATCCCAACCTCAGTGGACAAGGTGACCCTGGCAGTAACCCCAACAAATGCCAGAGGCAGCCCCCTCTTCTGGGAGATCACCCCACAGAATATGGAGGGCCCCATGGTAGGTACCACAGCCATTACCATGATGAGGGCTACGGGCCCCCCCACCTCACTACGAAGGGAGGATAGGCCCACCTGTGGGGGGTCACTGTCGAGGCCCAAGCCACTATGGCCACAAGTGTGGGCACCCCCTACGCCCTCCCCCACCACCCAAGTATGGTCCCCACACCGACAACCCTGTGCTTATGGTCTATGGCTTGGATCAATCTAAGATGAACTGTGATCGAGTCTTCAATGTCTTCTGCTTGTATGGCAATGTGGAGAAGGTGAAGTTCATGAAAAGCAAGCCGGGGGCTGCTGTGGTGGAGATGGCTGATGGCTATGCTGTGGACCAGGCTATTACTCATCTGAGCAACAACTTTATGTTTGGGTAGAAGATGAGTGTCTGTGTCTCTAAGCAGCCAGCCATCATGCCTGGTCAGTCATACGGGCTAGAAGGTGGCTCTTGCAGTTCAACGAGTCAAGGAACAGTCGGTTCTCCACCCCAGAGCAGGCTGCCAAGAACCACATCCAGCACCCTAGCAATGTGCTACACTTCTTCAATGGCCCCCTGGAGGTGACTGAGGAGAACTTCTTCGAGATCTGTGATGAGCTGGGAGTGAAGCGACCAACTTCTGTGAAAGTATTCTCAGGCAAAAGTGAGCGCAGCTCTTCTGGGCTGCTGGAGTGGGAATCCAAGAGTGATGCCCTGGAGACCTTGGGCTTCCTGAGCCATTACCAGATGAAGAACCCAGATGGCCTATACCCTTACACTCTGAAGTTGTGCTTCTCCACTGCTCAGCATGCCTCCTAATCAGGGGCCCAGGAAGAGCCACCTAAGCAGGAAAACGGTTCTCTTTTGTTTTCACCATTGGGGTTTCTTTGTTTTTTCTTTTTGCAAAAGTTCCTGCATTCCTTTTTTTAATACTAGTTAGTAGAGGCTTAACCATCATGGAAATGCTGGAAGTCTGGAAGGGTGGGAGAGGGGAACTGATATCTCCCAAGATTAACCTTCACTTTTTAAAAATTATTGTACATGTGATTTTTTTCTCCTGTTCATACATTTGTGCTGCCTATGTATTCTTGGCACAATTCAAAAAAATTGCTTGGGGGGGAAAAAAAAGACATGTTCTTCTATTTTTAGTATATAATCGCTTTCAATTTTAGAATGGTTTAGTGCTGTATATTTCTCAATTGGGAGCAAGAAACACTGTTTTTGTATGTCTGTGGTGCAAATCAAGGAAATCACATTTGAGCTATATTGGAAGGTATATGGGGAGAAAGACAATTCATGTTGGTGTAGAGTATTAATATCATCAGTATTCGCTCTTGTACCATCACACCTGGCTCATGTTTGCTTCTAATAGTATCGAGGTACACTAGTACTTTGGGGTCCTCTTATTTCAGTTTCAGAGACTGTGACAATTGAAGCTAAGCTTCAGTCCCAAAGAGAACTGGTCTAGTTCTATTTCATCCTTATTCTTTTTTTTTTTTTTTTGGTCTTTTTTTTCCTTTTTATCGGTACCGGGGATCGAACTCACGACTGCCTGCTTGCAAGGCAGGTGCTTATGCCGCTGAGCTAAATCCCCAGCCCCATATTTCACCCTTATTCTTAGCATGTAGTGAGAACTTTCCTAGGGCCATCTTCATTTTGCATGACCACAGTGCCTAATTTTGTCCATAGTCCTGCCAGGCTAATAGAATACAGTAAATAAAATAGAATATAATAATTAAAATAGTAAAATGTCTTTGTTCACTTTCACCTTCCATGATACCTTTTCAGATATTTCAAAACATAGGCTATATGGCTTCAGAAGCTGGACTCCATACTTTGTTTCCTTTCCTCCAAAGTCATAACTCTATAATTTTCACTGCCTTGTTAGCACTTTCAAACAGATTTTTAAAGTACATTTTGATAAAATTTTTCCAGTAGAAAGGTCGGTCTGAGTTACCTAATCTTATTTACAGAACAGGAATTCTTTAAGTATATACTTCTTTAAGTATATAGTAGTATGGTTTTTATGTTGTCAATGTGTGACCAATCCAATATAGAAATTCTTTGTAGATTTGATCTATCGTGTCTTGTTTGTTTAGGTCATAGTTCATGATGTTTTTTTGATGTCCCAGGTTGTCTGTTATAAAGGGTGTAGTATTTCAAAAAGTGTTTATAGGAACCATTTGAAAACTAAGGTAAAGGCCTCTTATTCTGGAGAGTAAGCTCAGTCATAACCTAATTTTTAATTTCCTATGTGGAAGAAGAACCTTAAAGTTTAGATAAAGAAATTAGAGAAATGATAATTTCAACGAGGCACTTGACAGAAGAAAATGAAATCCTTTTGAAAGTTGCGAAGTTTCAACAAACTTGATACAGTGGGCAGATGTACACATGCTTAGATATGGGTGTCCTTTTTTGAAGAGAATGTATGTTCATAATGTGCAAGTCATACAGGGAAACGCTTATCATTGAGCTTTATACAATATATTAATAAGAGTGATCAAGAATTTGCTGATGAGCTTTCAAACTGAGGGACAGAAACTATAGAATAGGGAAACTAGACAGATAATATATTGCTTAAAATAAGGGAAGAGAGTGTCTAGGGTTCTCTTGTATAAATCCTAGGGTGTATACTGATTGTTTCTGGTTATGGATTTAACTGTGAGTTTGCAATCTCCCACATTGCCTGAATGTCCAAGCTGACCACACTCTTTGCAATTCTACATTTTCATTCTTCACTTACGAACCTTAACTTTCATTCCTGATTCTCTTGAACATTCTTAATATTGGTCTCTGCCTGATTATTGTTCCTATCTAAACCTAAACATAAAATTATTAGTTTTGGGGGTTTTTTTTTTGGTATTTTTTGTTCCTTTAAGGGAGAGTCTCACTATATAATGTAGGCTGACCATGAACTGGCTTATGTAGCCCACACTGGCCTCAAACTCACAGGAATCCTCCTGCTTCAGCCTTCTGAGTGCTAGAATTACAGGTGTGTACTACATCCCTGGCCCAAAATTACCAGTTTTATGAATATTTTAATTCCATTTTAAGAACTGTTCAATGGGAGCCAGGGATATAGCTTAGCAGCACAGTGCTTGCCTGGCAGGTGCGAGGTCACGAGTTCAATCCCTGGTACCAAAAGAAGTAGTTAAACAAGAACTGTTAAATGCATTCCGTTATAAGCTATACTTCTTTTATTTCTTGAATGCAATGGCTCAATAGAAACTGAAGATGTCATTAGGACAGCATGTTCTAAGTGTGCATTTCATAATTATGTTTTTAAATTTTTTCTTACAGTCAAAATGCCAGCATTATAAGAAGAAACAACTGGAACAGCATCAGACTATTGCTTCTTTGCAAAAGGATATCTGTCGATTAAAAAAAGAGGAAGAAGAACGAGTTATCACTCAAAACAGAGTGTTTGCCTATCTCTGCAAAAGAGTTCCTCACACAGTCTTGGATAAACAGTAATATTTATGATATGATAATATGGCTAGATTCACTTTTTAAAAACCTGATTATATGTTGGGAGTGGTTCTGTCTCTTATCAACAGGAGGATTTTCCATTCTGCTTTTTGCTCATTCTATACAGTTCTTTTGCCTTAGCACTTTTCTGAAGAATGAAATTAGATATTTATTAAAAATAACACTAAACATTTAAAATTAAATTCCCAATTCTTTAATTTTTTTTCCAGTTTTTGAGAGCTGTTTTTAAACATTAATTTTTAACTGGCCCATAAAAACATAAAAGTTGTACATTCATTCTGGACACTATTGTTTCCAGTTCTTAGCTCTTGGAAATAATGCTGCACAAGCGTGGATGTACAGCTGCTTCTTGACACACTGATACTTCCTTTGAGTATATGTCTGGTAGTGCGACTGCTGGGTCAAATAGTAGTTCTCTTTTAACGTTTTGAGGAACCTTTGTACTGCTTCCCATAATATCTGTAAATTTACATTCTCGTCAACAATGTGCAAAGTTTCCTTTTCTCTCTCCAGCTCTCATTACATTTAGTCTTTTTGATTATAGCCTTTCATTGGAGTGAGGTGACATCTTATTGTACTTTTCACTTTCTTTTCTTGGTGGTTAGTGATATGAATCATTTTTTTCATAAACTTGTTAGCTCTTGTATATCCTGTTTTGAGAAATGTCTATTGAGATCTGTTATTCAGAGTTCCTTGTTTTTTCTGGTTATCAATCCTTTTTCAGGTGTGCTGCTTGCAAATATTTTCTCCGTTTCTGTAGGTTGTATGCACTCTGTTGACCTTTTTTTTTTTTTTCTCCTATGTCTAATCTCTGAGATTTGCTATAATCCTGTTTGTTTTTGTTTCTGTTTCTTGTGTTTTTGGGGTTTTCTTCAAAAAACATCTTTGCCCATCCAATATTGCAGTTGTCTTGTTTTCTTATAGCAGTTTTCTAGTTCAACTCCTTAATCTCTTTGGAATTGATTTTTTTGATTAGTGATAGGGGTCTAGTTTTATTGTTCTCCATTTGGCTATCCAGGTTTTCTAGCACCAAAAATTTCCACTTAATAATTCCCTAGTTGTCAGCTGTTTCTCAAAAGAACTGATTCCTTTTAGTAAGGAACCATTTTAAAAACCACTCTATGGGCACTGAATTGCATTTTGACTGTGTCGTCAATGACTTTTAAACTTTTCAGTGGATCTAGGAATTATATATTTCTGGGGAAAAGTTCAACCAAATCTGTATAGATGTTTTTTCAAGTTACATTAATATTATAGCATTTTAATTTAAACTGTAGATTTTACTTTTCAATTATTAAAATTTTGAAATTTTTATTATTTTTCTGTGAAGTTAGGGATGGAAACCAGGACTTTACACATGCTCTTGACCACTGAGCTGTAAGCCTACCCCTGTAACTATTCTTCTGCAAGGAAAATCATTATTTCTAAGAACAATATTATAACTACTTATTTGCTTCATTCTATAATAAGTAACACTTTTCATAATAATAAATTTGCCAACAAAAAACCTATTGAATGAAATTTAAAATTCTTTGCAATGCTCTTTGATATTAGTAATATATTCCACTGTGCATGCGTTCAAAATATGGTTGTCCAAAATATGTTGGAATACTTTCTATGTGTGTATGAGTATTATATTCACATTCTCCCTTTTTCTATAAAAGCTAGCACTTTGTTTTTTACTTAATGTATAACTGATAACATTTTAGCCAATTGTGTTTATTTAATGTATAACTGATAGCATTTTAGCCAGTCTTAGGTATTTACATACTAGGATTGAGAATATACTGATTGGGTGTTTCCGTTGTACTATAAAAATAAAATTAGGTCACATACAAGTAAAAACTTAAAGTTGTAAGTGGTCTAAATGATTATCTGAGAAACAATAGACAATATACATGTATACAGTTTTCATTCTTGTGAAGATAAAAAAGTTTATAATGATTCACAACAAAAGATAAAAATGTAGTTAGCAATAGATGTGAAAAAATGAAAAGAGGGAAGCAGGAAAGAAAAGGGCAGTAAAGAAGAACAGAAAGGGGGGCAAAAAAAAAGACAGTTACAGAGGGAGGAAGAGGAAAATAACAGAGATAAGGGCAAATGGGAAATAAAAGCCATAAAACAGCCCTATGGATGAAAGATGAGAAGCTGAGAGAAATACTGAGAGACTTTGCTACATCAGATGAAGTCAGGTTAACTTAGGTGTACATTTGCCGCGTGGGCCAGGGATTGTCCACTTTTATTTTCTAGTACTGCAGATTGAACCCAGCACTAGATAGGCTTCCTAAAGGAGTGAACTTCAGCTAGACTGTTAGCAACTGTACAATTTTAGCAGGAAATAGAAGAAACAATTCTTCATAGAGGAAAAACGAAATGAGAATGGCAAATAATCCATGAGGTCTGCAGTACAAGACATTCTTAATTGTGTTGTATCATCACCATATTCATTAATGAACTTCTGGCATTTTAGTGCCTCCTGAGGTTAGTCAGTGTGATGAGCAGCACTGCCCTTCCACGCACTGTCCTGTAGATCACACTTATCCCCAGATAAAGGGCTATAGAGTTCTTTTTCAGTGCATATATAAATTCATGTGTAATGTTTTCTTTTTTTAGACAAAAGTAGATTATGCATTATTTCCCCCTTCAGTTCTTATTTGGACATGGAAAGTTATTTTTTCTTCCAACACTGCATATATATGCAGTATAAGAAATAATGTGTCATAATTTAACCTTTTCTCCATTGAAGGACACATGGTATCTTTTTCACTGATAACGCAGTGAATAATTTTTATAGAGATGCGTTCTTGGGCAAATATTTTTGTGAGAGAATTGCTACATGTAGAATTATATTGAGACAAGACAAATATACATTTAAGGTGTAATATGTGAGTAAAATCTGTTATTAAAGTTAGTATGAAATATGACTTTTTTTTTTTTTTTGGTACTGAGGATCAAACTCACAACCTCGCGCTTGCTAGGCAGACGCTTGTGCCACTGAGCTAAATCCTCAGCCCACCCCTTTTTTTGAGACAAGGTCTCACTGTGCAGTTCAGGCTGAGCTTGAGCTCACTTTGTAGCTCATGCTAGTCTCAAACTCACAAAGATCCTCCTGCCTCACCCTCTCAAGTGCTGAATTACAGGTGTGCACCACCATGCCTGGCTTTCATTATATTTTCTTCCAGCGAAAATTTAAAAATTTAAAATCCTGTGCCAGAGCCAGTGGTTTATGCCTGTAATGGCAGCACTCAGGAGGCTGAGGCAGGATTATCATAAGTTTTAGCCCAACCTGAACTACATAGCAGGAATGTGTTAAGCCTTCCAGATAATCTGTACTTTTTCACTATAATTTGAATTAGAATAGTGATATAATTTATTATCTCTTTTAGGTTGCTTTGCTTGATTGACTACTATGAATCTAAAATTAGGAAAATCTTTACACAAAGGTATGAATAATTACCTTCTGACAGTTTCCAGTCCAATAAGAAAGATAAAAAATAAACATATGAGTAAGAAAAATAACATGACTTGAACACTAATAGAAAATGTCATATTGAGTTTACAAAAAACTATATACAGCAATATATAGGGGTTTAGAGCAGGAGAATTTTCCATGGAGTGACCAGGGAACCAACTAAAGCAGATGTGAATTGTGCTTCAGTTAAGGGATAGGTAAAATCTGAAAAAGCATAAAATAAAAAGTTTATCCTTTTCTTTAGTTATCTTCTGCTTGGGTTTTATGAGTAAAATACTACTGCTACTTTTGAATTTAAAGTTTAATTAAAGTGAGATTAAAAAGTTCAGTTCTGTAGTTGTATAAGTAGTATTTCAAATGCTTATTGGCCATAGCTTAGCTAGAGATTACCATACAACATAGCACAGTGTTCATGAAAATACTGAGGTTTTTTTTGGTTTTTTATTTTTGCTGTTGTTTTGAGAAAGGGTTTCACTGTGTAGTTCAGCCTGGCCTAGGACTCAACAGTAATCCCCCAGCCTCAAACCTTCTAAGTGGTGGAATTACAGGTGTGTGCCATCACACCTGGTGGTCATCGGGATTGATATAGTGATTTCCTAGAACCTGGCAATTTAGGCCGTGGGTGTTTCACATGTTATGTTTATTCACCAAGTGTTTTTTTCATTATCTTCTAGGCAATGAGAAAAAGTTGAACAAACCTAAATTCTGGTCCTCATACATTCTAAGTAGAGGAATAGTAAACAGATATGTCATATAATAGGTAGAAGTGTGTTCTAATATTCTCTGAGACTGAGGAAGTTTGGCTTAATTGTAGCATAATTAACGTTTATTAAACACTTAGTAGATTGCTTTAATTTTTATTAGCTTGGTATTTTTCTTCAGAGGTAGATGTTTCATGAAATACATTGCATATGTCTTTTCATAGGCAATATAGAAAAGATGAAAGTCAATCAGAAGAAGAAAAGGATTACAGAAATCTTAATGTTTCACGACCTTACAAAGGCCTTCTAATGGTATGAAAACAATACCAAATCTTTTTCCTGAAGTAAAATAATTACCTAGGAAAGTTAATTATTTTTCTGTGTAATGTGTTCTAGTCATTACAGAATCAACTCAAGGAATCAAATTCTAAGATTGATGCACTTTTAAGTGAAAAGCTAAAACTCCAAAAAGATTTAGAAAACAGGTGAGAAAAGCTCAAGTAATGTTTCTTTACTGTTTAAAAGCACATACGTAGTTGAAATGTTATATGAATCATGCTAGACTTGTTACTCTGAAACTAATCCTGAGTACTTCAAACTCATATTCATTGTAGTCATATGTCTCATTATAAATGATGGACTAAGAACTCATTGATGGGCAAGAGAAATAAGAAAACAGGAGTCCATGTTGAAGATAAAAGTGATTAGAATTTCAAAGATTAAAATTAGCTCTGTTGAGGTATAATTAATGTACAATGCATTGCATACATTCAAATTACACAATGTAAAAGTTTTGATGTACGTCTCCCATGAGGCAGTGATTAAAATAATCATCTAAAAGTCTTCTCTTGTCCCTTTTGTAATCTCTTCTTCCTGATCTGTTATCTGTCATTTTTACATTAGTTTTATATTAACTTGTACTTCCTGTACTTTTTATAAATGGAGGCATGTAACATTTTTTTTTTTTGCTTTCTTTGACTCAGGATAATTTTTTAAATTTAAAATTTGAAACTACAAATCAAAAAATTATAGTTGCATATGTTATGGAGTACAAAGCAATGTGATTTATGAATGCATTGTGTAATAAGCAAATTAACATGTCTATCACATCACATACTTAGATAAAAACATTTTGAAATTTAAGTGATTTTAAAATAAATTATTATTTACTATATTGGATCCAATATTATACCCATGAATTTCTCATTCCCAAGTTGCTTTAGGATGTCGTGTGATTTCTTTTTATCTCTGTGTTAGGGGAGAACAAGAAAAATAACACAACAGAAGACCATATGCAGAATGGAATAGGTCCAAGAGGGTAACATCACACTGACTAGTAAGGACTAGTGAGAAAGGAACATTACCAAGACTTCTCACTAGTCAGCCAGTGTCCCAAGCTCTAGAATAAAACAGTGACCCTCGCTTCTCATAAAGCTTATATTTTGTTTTCAGCTAGGCAGGGGATTGAGCTCAGTGCCCTGTGTGTACCAGGGAAGTGCTGTGCCCATGAGCTACATTCCCTGCCCCTGAAGCTTACACTTTCATGGAAAAGGGCCATTAACAGTTTGTAACATAAACATAAATTGTAAAATTTATATAAAGTCTAAAAGCCTGTCCTAACATAAGGTCTAAGTTTATGATTATATAAATATATAGTAAAAATTAAGAACATGTTCAGGAATAATAAAGTGACTTTAGGATAGTGGCTAAAAAGGAGAATAATAACATTGAGGGACACATTGAGTTTTTTGTATGTATTTGTTTTAATCAAAGATTTGTAACAAATCTCAGCGTTTTATAAAGCTAAGTGTAGATAAGTGAGGATTTATTATAATATGCTCTTAATATCTGTATATTTGAAGTATTTCACTATAAAATCAAATACTAAATTACCAAAAAAGAGAAAAAGATTGAATAAGGAATTATGCAAAAAAAAATCCAAGTGGCCAGAAAACACCTCATTAACAGTCATGAGATATTTTAAGAATGTTATTTGAATCAAGTAGCAAGTATTTATGTAGTTTTAGCCAATAAATTGAATGCATTCTTTTATTTTCTACAGGCCCACACAACATGAATTAAGACTTTATAAACAACAAGTGAAGAAACTGGAGAAAGCCCTCAAGAAAAACATAAAGTAACTATGTTTTAATAAAGTTACAGCTTTTATTAGGGTTTGGCCTTTTGTAGTTTGTTTTTACTTACCCATCAGCTTACCTCATGCTAACTCACAGTAGCATGTGAGTCTGGAATTATCACCCACGTGGAGGAGATGACATTAAAGGGGGATGTTTCTCATTTCACAGTTGTAAAGCAACATCCAGTGTATTGGATTTGGCTGTATGTTCATCTTCAGTGCAAACAAGGAAAAGGTAGTTGTCTAGTGTAATAGGGGAAAAGGAAAAAGATTTTAAATAGAAAATTCTTTAGAAATAATGAATTGCAAGAGAATCAGTGAAATTACAGATGACAAATTCCCAATTTTTCTTGTTCATAGTCATGATTTGAAGATTTTAAAGTAAGTCTTGTCACTTGGTACCAGAAGGCATCAAATGAACCATTCTTCACCACTTTTATTCTCTCTGGCTTTGAAAAGCAAACATTCAAAAGTTGATCTTCAAATAATAGGAGAAGTATATCCTAAATATTATATGTTTATTGTTTGAATAATTTGAGGACATTGGAATGAAATATTTTGAAATTCTGTGAGCTAACATATGCATTAAATATGTGAGAGAGTTGTATCAGTATATCTTTATTCAGTTTTCATAGAGAGCTGTCTTTCCTCCTTGTGGCAACACGTATCACAATGAAAGGCAAATGTGAGCATCCAGGAATTAACTATTAAATTAATATAGCTGGGAGGAAAAATAAAAAGTAGATTTGGAAAGGATGCATTCATTATTCAGTGAATAATTTTTGCCTTTCCATTATTGCTTGATGTCTTGAGTACATGTAGAATGTAATCTGCTTGGCATTCTAGATTCTTGTTGCAGAAATAAGCCAAATAGAAAAGGTCCCCACCCTCATAGAGATGTCCCAAAGAGAAAAGGGTAATGGAGGAATAAATGAGACATTTCAATATAAGTACTAAATGTAAAACAATGGGAAAGTAGCTACTGTATGAGTGTGGACAAGAGGGAGAAATTGTGATATGGTCAGTGATGGCAGTGGTAAAGGTGCCTGGAAGTGTTCAGAATTGGACTAATACTGGCGGTAGAACTGATAGTGTTTTATGATTGGTTGGCTGTAATCACTGATGGGCAGGCTCAGAGTCACCCAGTGTGTACATTCTCAACTGCTGAACAAATCGATGGTCTGCCCTCTTTTATTTCAACATTCATATTGTAAACAAGTGTCCTTTTCACTATTTGGTACAACTTTCTTTTTTCATTTTTATGCTTTTCGTTGTTGTTTTAAAGATGCTTTATGGCAGAGTAGTTCTCCATTATATATAAATACATTTTCTTTATCCATTCATCTTTTGATGGATATGTGGGCTGTTTCCAAGATCCAGGTAATATAAATTGTGCTGCTATATAAACATGTGATGCATATTACTGTGGTATGATGTTTTTAACTCAGGAAGAGCACAGCATATTTTTAATTGGATGTGCAGTTTTCTGACGTTCTCAGAGTCTACAGAGAAATAGCCATTGCCCCGGGCTATATAGAATAAGTATCTGCATTAAACGTGCAGTATTTCTGAGCTACTAGGGAGCTTTTGTATCCTGCAAGCCTGTGGATTGCTTTGGGGAATACAAAACATAACATATTTATGGGTATCACCTAGTCCAGTGTTTGCAAATTATGGAGACAAATGCCCAAACTGCAACTCAAAACCTGCTTATTTATTGCAAAGTACCAACATTGCAGTTAAACCTGAAAACTGAAGTTTTAGTTTAGAAAAAAATAACTCATATTTTTGTCTTAGAAGGAAAACAGATAACACTCTTGCCATAAGTTTGCCAGCACTGAGGCTGTCGCAACACAGGTTTCTGAAGCACCAATTCGAGAGGAAATGAGGGAATGTTCAGCAGCATATTATACAAGTCACATTGCAATAGATACCTCAGAAGGCAAGTTAGACAGAAGGTTTCAGTCTTCCTGTTTCACTGCTCAAACGCTTGTCCTGCTTATGCTGATTGTTCCCCTTTTCTTATATCCTCTAAGCTTGGAGCACCTTGGGGTGGAAATTATTTTCATGTCTTGTCGTATTTCTTTATCAAACTATTTTTCATTGGTGTTAAAGGGTGATTAGAAAAATTTTTTTTCTTCAGTCAGATCCCCTGTGGTCACTTTGCAGGGATTTCTTAATTTACAGTCTGTTGGGAGGACCTTACTGTTTTCTAGTGCCACTGACTTAAATTTTTCTTTATGCACAAATACATATATACACATTGCACACACATAAAAATAAAATGTCAAGGTTTTTGGAAGGTCATCTGGATCACTGACTTAGTTTATCATCTTAATCTAGTGTCTAGGAAAGCATTTGTATTATTTTGATTTTTTTTCTCTCTCCTTTAGACTACAGGAGCTAATCAGTTATACAAAAACTGAGGACACAGAGAAAAAAGATGAAGCCAACAAAGAAAACCAGCAACAGGCTTTAATTGACCAGAGATACTTTCAGGTATTGAATAGCTGAAAAAACAGTGATGTTTATGATGGACCTGTGTTTGGGTTACAGTATGATTAATTAGCACTTGAGGAATACTTGTATAGTTGTCCCTTGGTATATGTGGAAGGTTAGCTTCATGATACATGTGAATACCAAAATCTGCATATGCTCAAATAAATGTACGTAAAATAGCATCTTTATACCAAATACAACATAAATGCTATGCAGATAGCATTGTTACATTGTATTCTCTAGATAGTAATGGCAGGGAAAAGTATTGATTAGGAATTTTAAAAGATAATGCTCCCCTCAAAGCTATTTTCCCTTTGTTTTCATTGTTGCTATTTCGTAAGTAAATTATTTTTGTAGCTTTCTTTTGTAGTTTTGCTTTTGTTTGGATATTTAATCCATGTCAAATTTAATTTTCTATGTGATATCACAGGGAATCTAACCTTACTGGTTTATAGATTACTTATTGAATAGATGAGCAATTAAGTCAGGTTGTTTGAACCAGACCTGCACTCATCCTCGTTGAGCCTACATAGGCTTTTAAATTTTGAATTAATTGGCAATATATAAAAACTAATATTTCCTTCGGGATGAACAGTTTTTCAAATTAGAAAATAAATCCCATTGGATTGACTTTACAGATTGATATTTGGAGAAGTCATATCTTTACAGTTTTGAATCATCCTATTGAGAAACATGTCTGATTTTTGGAGGATCTCTTTCATAGTGTTCAATAAAGTTTAACATTTAAATTTAGTTCTCATGTATTTCTTGTTAGGCTTGTTTTCTAGATATTTAACAGCTTTTATTGCTATTGTGAATGGGTCAAGGCACCTTTCTGAAATCATCTAGTTATCTATTAGTAAGAAGGAGGTTGTTTTTCCTAGCTGTCTTTGGCATCATTTTTTTCCCACCTTTGGACTTGAATTGAAACATTAGCACTTCAAAAGTATTGTAATACAACTATACATCAGTAATCCTGGATCTCTGCTTGCTAACTAAATCTTAGAACTTGTCAGCCTCTGTATATATTTGTTTAGTTATTTCCTGTCCACTAATTAGGGACTATAGCAGTACTCATTTTGTGAGCAGTACATTTTCCAGGTGACTTCTTAGGAATTCCTCACTTCCCCCAGGTCCTTTAGTCTTAGGCAATCATTTCTTTTGAAAGTAAAGCTTAACTCTACCAGAATGTCTAGTTGGCCAGAATGTATTTTTACCCCATCACAATGTAAAGAGACAGCCTTTTTGTTGTGCACTTTTAATATTAATGTACTTCAACAACTAGGTAGTTCGGGTGATGTTGGCTGTGCATCTGCTGTGAGATACAAGTCAGTATAGTGGCTCTGCTTCTGGGAGTTCAGTGAATATTGCCTCACAGCAATGAGGCTGACTGGTCCACGTGTCTCATTATCTAGCAGTCCAATCTGGGCTTGACATATGTCAGCAACAGAGTGCAGAGAGCAAAAGCAAAAGTGATCAAGCCCTCTTGAGAATTGGGCTTTGAGCTGGCATAACATTCAGACACATTCCAAGGGTCCAGTCCAGGCCCAGAACCAGGCCAGACTCACAGAGTCATGTCCAAGTGCAAATATGCAAGAATATAAACAGAAATAATTGAGATCATTTTTTCCAACAGTCTAAGACAAAGTATGTATACAAACTGCTAAACATGCAAGTAATAACACTTAGCTTACTATTACTCTCATGAGAAGTACCTTTGATTTCCTGAAGTTTGGATAGTATCAGTTCCCTGTTCCCTTTGAGTTCTCCTGCCACCTTCTTGACCTTTGGCATGGCAGGTGCAAAAGGATACTACTGCTTCTAATGTAGTAGAAGAATTTTAATTAAAATGGTATTCATAGACAAATTTAAGTAGAGAAGTCAAATATTGAAACGTACCCTCCTGCACTGAAAAAAAATTGCTTATAAATAAATATTCAAAGTCAGATTATGAAAAGACCTGCTTGTGTAGCTTTCTATGGGAAGAAAAGAGCAACAGTGTTTTTCATTAGTTCTGTCTATTCTTTTAAAGACACTTTGTTGATGAGCCTGTCTAATGAACATCTAACGTTTTCTTGGATCACCATTTAGAGTTAATTTGATCACCTCTTACCCAAATCTACATGATGTGTCCATGACTTCTCTTTAGAATATATGAGACTTAATTAGTAAATGTCTTCACTGTGAACTTCAATTAAAGTTATATAACATTGGAAAAGCCCTTCTTTTTTTTAAAAAAGGACTGGAGAGCACCCTGGGGTCTCGAACCACCGGACTAATCGGCCCGGGCGGTTGGGAAGCCAGACTCGAAGGAACCGCTGGGCTAAAGCCAGCCCGGAAAAGCCCTTCTTAGTATTGTTACTTAGCTTAAATATGAGGGACAGAAACAGAAATGCAGAGAATGTAGCTAAGAATGTCTGGGTGGTTATTATTCTCCATGTGGATTATGTTATTCATAATTGCTTATCAAGTCAAATTCATTTTAGTTTTTCTGTGAAGTTTTTGGTTTTATTTGGTTATATATTTAACATGTTAATGAAACTACTGTATTACCAACAGATTACAAATATCAATTTTATTAACATGTTCACAAGGCAGTCATAAATCTCATGTCTCATTGCCGGGCAGCTTTAAACAGTGATGGTACAAGCCAGCAGGAATGTGTTAAAGAGTTTCTTAATACCTGAACTTAGTCGCTCTGAAAATGGTGTCATGTTGAAATATAAAGAAAACATTCTTTTAATGTCTGTCACTTCATAGAATTAGGATAAATATTTTAACTCAAAATATTATCTTCTTTTGAAGGTACTATGTAGCATCAATTCAATTATTCACAATCCAAGAGCTCCAGTAATAATTTATAAACAGAGCAAAGAATCCCAGCATTTTAACAAAGACTTTGTTCAAGACTATGGATTTGAACATCTTGTTCCTATAATAGAAATGTGGGCAGATGAACTGACATCCCTGAAGGTAAGAGTTTGAATATTCTTTACATGCTTTGAAAATCTGCTGCACTTTTGGTGACCTTATTTATAAGACTTGGCTTTTGCTGTTTATAAAGCTATAAAAGCTTAGCTTATCTAGAACTATATTGCATATTGATTTTAAATAGTATCAATATGATGTTATCATTACTGTTAAGTTTACCTCTAAAGTTCTACCAAGAGATGTTTTAGGCCCATTGCTTCATTGAAAATCTGTAGAAGATCCAATTTTATACTTCTAGGCTGTTCTCTTCTACCTTTATTTCACTTCTATTCATATTTCCATGTTGTAGATTTTCCTGGATTTTTCTATCCAGACATAATATCATATTCATTTCCTTTTAATTGGGAATCTTTCTTTTCTTCACATTGTATTTTTCTTCTCTCAGAGCTAAGTTTATGTTTGTCTATTTTTCAGAGCAGGTAATAGTCAACTAGCATCCAACCTTACTACTAATTATTCTATCTATCATGGGAGATTAAAATGTGTTCACTTACTGTTGGGCATAGTGGTGCATGCTTTAATCCCAACCCAGCGGCTGAAACAGGAGGATCCTAAGTTTGAACCCAGCCTGGGCAACTAACCCTGCTACTAGCCGGTTGTCAATTTTAGTTATCCTGCTGTGTTATAGAACAATCAAAGTTATTCCTGCTGTCCAGGTGCACCCTATACCCATTAACCATCATCTCTGTAAGTTTTACCCACATCCTAGCCAGGCTCTGAAAACCACTACCCCTGCTTTACTTCTATGAGATCAACATTTTATTTTATTTAGGTTTTTATTTTTATTTGTTTTTTATATCAAGATACTAGGGAGCTTTTTATTTTTTTATTAGTACATGTTTGTAGTACATAATGGCGGCATTCATTATAGGGAGTTGGTACATCCATATAACACATCTTAATTCTTTTTACTTCTTTTTCCCCTTCTCCCTTCCCCAAGATCAACATGGGGCTGGGGATTTAGCTCAGTGGCATAAGCACCTGCCTTGCAAGCAGGTGGTCATGAGTTCGATCCCCGGTACCGATAAAAATGAAAAAGACAAAAAAAAAAACAACTTTAATTTCTGTAAATAAGAACATGTGGTTTTATTGTTCTGCATCTGGGGTTTGTTTTACTTACAATGTCTTCCAGTTCCATCTATGTTGTTGCAAGCAACAAGAATTTTCTTCTTTTGTGGCTGAATAGTATTCCGTTGTATTTATACACCGTATTTTCTGTATCCATTCATCTCTTGTTGGAAACGTAGGTTGATTTCGTATCTTGGCAATTGTGAATCATGCCACAGTAATCATGTAAGTGCTGGTGTCTCTCTGATGTATTAATTTCATTTTCTTGGGATATGTACCCAGTAGTAGGCTTGCTGAATTGTATGACAGCTTTCTTTCCAGTTTTTTTAAAAGAACCTCCATAATATTTTCCATAATAGCTAAAGTAATTTGCATTCCCACCAGCAGTGCATGAGAGTTATCATCTGTTGTTTTTTCAATTTTATTGATACACTTTAGATATACACAGTGACAGCGCTCATCATAGGGAGTTTGTAGCTGTGCATGACATATCTGGCCTCTTTTTGTCCCATCGCCCCTTCCCCGTCCCTTCTTACCCCTCTTTCCCTCCTTATTACAAAAGCTTTGTTTGCATTTTTCTTCTATTTTCTTGTCCCTTCTTTCCTTCTCTTCTCCCCTCACCTTGTTCCCCTTCCCCTTTGAACATTTTCTTCCCATTTCCCAGTATCTTTTATGTATTTTGAGCCTCATTTATTCTTTCAGTTTCTTACACCAGAGAAACAACGCAGTATTTAAATGTGGGTGTCTGATTTATTTTACTAAAGAGTACAGTCTCAAGGTACAGCCATTTAGCTACAAATGTCTCAAGCATGTTCTTCTTTATGACAGAGTAGTACTCCGTTGTATTAAAAACCACATCTGTATCCATTCACTGGTTGGTGGGCACTTGGACTGATTCCAGCATTTAGCTGTCACACATTGTTCTACTGTAAATAGTGGGTGTGCATATATTGCTATTGTGTAATGCTTTTAATTCTTTCAGGAAGATACAAAGAAAGGGAATAGCTGAGTTTTAGGTCTTTGAGCAGTCTTCACACTGATATGCCACAGTGGTTACACCAGTCTGCATTCCCAACAGCACTGGAGAAGGGTTGTTTTTCTTCACAGCTCCACCAGCATTTGTTATTGGTGGATTGCTTGATGATAGCCATTCTTTCTAGGGTGAGATGGAATCCTAAGGTTTTAATTTGCATCTCTCAAATAGTGATACTGAACATTTTTGCATATACTACTGCCTGTATTTCTTGATCTGAGAAGTGTCTGTTCATTTCAGATGGCCTTTTTTGATGGGTCTTTGAATTTGGGGAATATGATTTAGGTTCTTTGTATATTCTGAATATTAGTCCTTTGTATGAGGAACAGCTGGCAAAAATATTTGCCCACACTGTAGGTTGTGTCTTCACTCTGTTAGTGGTTTCTTTTGCTGTGCAAAAGTTTTGTAATAAGATGAAATCTCAGTTGATCCTTTGTGGTATTTCCCGTGTGACTGGGGTCTTACTAATAGAGTCTCTGCTTAGACCGATGTATTCAAGAGTTCTACTTATTCTACCTTCCAGCGGAATATTTAATATTTAATCTTTGATCCATTTTGATTTTAGTTTAGTGCAAGATAATAGATATGGGTCTGGTTTTAAACTTCAGCCTGTGGAAAGCCAGTTTTCCCAGCACCACTTATTAAAGAGGCTGTCTTCTAGTGAAGGTGTTTGGCCCCTTTATCAAACAAAAGGTGGCTGAGTGTGTTTGGAGTTGTTTCTGCATCTTCTAAATCTGTTACATTGATCCTTGGGTCTTTTTTTTTTTTTTCCAGTACCATATTTTTATCTCAGTAGCTTCATAGTATAATTTCAAATCAGGTATTATAACGCCCCTGCCTTGCCTTTGTTACCCACAATTTGCTTTTACTATTCAAAGTCTCTTTCTGGTTCCAAAAGAATTTAGGGTTTTCTCTAATTTTGTAAGATATGCTATTGGCATTTTGATTGGGATTGCATTAAATCTGTTTAACAATTTTTTAAGTACAGCACTTTTTATTATATTTGTTTTTCCTACCCAACAACAAGGGATATCTTTGCATTTTCTGATATTTTCTCAGAGGTGTCCTCCAGGTGTAGCTGGCTTTTGGGTTTTAAGTCTGTTGCAAGATCGTACCTGTTGAGAGAGAGAGAGAGAGAGAGAGAGAGAGAGAGAGAGGGAGAGAGGGAGAGACAGACCCCCCCTACCTGGGATGAGAAGTTGCTGCCTATGTGGCCCAGCCCCTGGTTCTTTGGCACTGGCCTAAAGTATTGTTTATGATGGTTAGACAGTCTCAGTCTTGGTATGCCAGAAAGAACAGCTAATCAGAATTATGTCACCTTAGCTAATGTAAACACAGCCTAGAAAGTGACAAACTGTGGTAACTGTTAATTTGCCACCTTTAACCACATGAATTAATTTGTGCCTATATAACAAAATCTAAAACAAACCAGAAAATTGCAAATAATAGATAGGTGGACATCACTCACTATGATAATTTTACCCTCGGGGAGAAATTTAAAGGAAGTTATAGGTAAAGAGAGAGAGTGAGGGGGGTGGGGGGATGAAAGAGAGAGAGAAACAAGAGGAAGAGATTAGAAGCAAGGCTGGAGGACAAAGGATGATCATGTGGACTTTGGGAAACTAGTGAAGAAGGCAGGAGGGAAAGAGAAAGAAGAAATAAAAAGAACAGAACAACAATAAACCAGAAACAGTGTTCATACTCAAAAACAAAAACAAAAAAGGAGACATCCACTTCAGGGCATGTCTCTGCTGTGCCTGGTAGACCAAGTAGGCAGAAGAGCCCAGATCTGTGCTGATTAATCCCAGCAAGCCAGTGATAGGTTTAAGGCAGGGTAGTGAATAACCCAGCAAGCCTGCCTCTTTAGTTCCTCTGAAGTTCAGGCTGGCTTCTGAGTGTGGGGCTGGAGTGTGCATTGTTCAGACTGCAACACGGAGTACCTCCTGCCACCTTGAACTGTGCTCCTTGACCTTGTGCTGACTTGCAGTTGGTTCCACCTCCCACGGACACTGGGAGAGGCTAGATGGAGCCAGCCTATAGTGGCTCTGCGTTCTGAGTCCTGTCGGCCCCTCTCTAAGATGGCAGCACCAGTCACACTCTCCTGGGGGACGACCAAACCGCAATTATCAGCAGCCACTGCATCTGTGCTCCATGCCACTGGTGTGTTTCACTGTGGAGGCCTCAGATGTCACCAGGATTCACTGTGAGTCTGCAGATTCAAGCTGCTCCTCACTTTCAGCAAATCAGGGCTCAGGGAAAATACACCACCTGCCACCTTCTTCTGCTTTCACTCTTCTCTCTTCACTCTCCCTGTGGGCTTCAGTTTCTGCTTCAGGTGCTTGCTGGTTCTTGTAGACCCCACTTACCTCCTCCTCCTCCTCTTCAGGTTGTTACATTACAGTGTGTAGGCGCCAAATCTCAGAGAGGCTGTTTCTTTGCTGTTTATCACTCAATCTGCTTAGAATCTCAGTGTCCTTCTGTCTGTCTCTGTCTCTCTCAGTCTCTCTTGGTCTCTCTTTGTCTGTCTCTCTTTCTCCCTCTCTCTCTCTCTAAGATAGGGTCTTGCTATATAGTTCAGGTTGGGCTTGAACTAACTCACTATGTAGTCCAGGCTGGCCTTGAACCTGTGGTGATCTTCCTGCTTCAGCCTCCCAAGTACTGAGATTACAATTATGTGCCACCACTCCTGACTGAGTTACTTTATTTACAGGAATATTACTGAGTCACAAAAATGAAGCAAATTCTAATCCATACCACAACATTGAGTGAATATTATGAGGATATTATGCTAAGTGAAAGAAGTCATCAAAAGAAAAATACCATATGATTTCATTTATATAACTATTACAGTAGAGAAGATCACAGACTGAGAGAACAGTGGTTGCTAAGAGAAGAGAAAAAGAGTAATTTAATGGGTAGCAAGTTTCCATTTTACAAGACAAAGAGATGGGGAATGGGTAGTGAAGATGGTTAAACAAAATGATGAATCTGTTGAATATCACATAACTTATATGTAAAAGTGGCAAAAACTGTGAACTATGTATATTTTATCACAATAAAATGAAAATTGAGAGAGCACATCCAATGGCAAGAGTAAGTAGGCAGGTAAGCTGGAAAATGCTGGAACTGTTTATTAAAATAATAATAGCATCTAGGTTTTGTTTTGTTTAAAGGATTTGTATAAGTCCTTGAAAATACTATCTACAGAACTGGTGCCTTGGCATAACTTTAAGAAACAGGATGTAAGTGAAGGCGTCAGAGTTGAAGACCTGCTGTTTATGGTAGATGCCATGTTGGAAGAAGCTGAAAATAAGAAAAAGGTAATACTTAATTCTTACTAAAGGCTCACACTTTGAAGTTTTTGATGATCTGTTTGGGATTATTTTGAACTTTTTGCTGCTTTTCAACAGGATAGCAACACGCCAAACTTTCAAACTTTGCAAGCTATTGTCTCTCACTTCCAAAAGTTATTTGATGTACCTTCTTTAAATGGAGTCTATCCCCGAATGAATGAAGTTTATAGTAGGCTTGGAGAAATGAACAATGCTGTGAGGAACCTCCAAGAACTCCTAGAACTAGGTGATGACCTTTTATCACTTTTAGCTCCCATTTAAGAAATATTTCTTATAAATCATAAAAAAATAAAAATTTTTTAAAGTAAAAATTGAGGATAACTGAAACAAAATGTTTGATAGCTGCACTGATTTTGGAAATTGTCTCTTGAAATGTGTTATTTTAATCCCAGTACTGGGAGGCTGAGATAGAAGGAATGCTGTGAGTTCGAGGCCAGCCTGTGCTACAAAGTGGGTTCAAGGCCAGTCTAAACTCTTCATAGTGAGACCCTGTCTCAAAAAAAAAAAGCAAAAAAATAAAGTCTTATATTATTATTTCTCTTTTGCAGATAGTTCATCCTCATTGTGTGTGCTGGTAAGCACAGTTGGAAAATTGTGTAGGCTGATTAATGAGGATGTGAATGAGCAGGTTAAACAAGTATTAGGACCCGAAGACCTCCAAAGGTATTTGTTTGAAAAATAATCATTCAGAATGCTTAAAATGGTGAAATTAAAGACATGCAAACCTTCATGTTATTTACCCTCTCTGTCTGGAAGAGCATAATCTCACACCTTAGGAACAGAGAAAATGCCAAGTATTCAAGATAAAGTAGATTGTAGGCCCATAGAGTGAGTCAGATACTCTTCAACATACTCCTGTTCTCAAGGAAAATTACATATGATGAAGTTCAGATCTTTAAACTACTTCATGGGAGTTCTAATTATATTAGGAAGTCCTATTTTACGATTCATCATAGACCACTGAATAATTGCCAACATTATACACAAATACATATATTTGATTAGAAAATGATACATGTATACATATTATTTGATTAGAAGACAAATGTTAAGGGTTTTTTTAAAAAAGACTGGGCATTACTAACATAAAATCTGAGGTCTTAAAAATATTGAGGGGGTTAGGGTGTAGCTGTGTGGTTGAACTTGTGATTAGCATACGCGAAACCCTGTGTTCAATCCTTAGCCTTCTCCCCCATTAAGACAGTATTAGCTATAGATAAAGAAACTTTTCCCAGTTCTCACCTCCAATTTTATACAGAACATATGGGATAGGAAGATATATTCTGCAGGTTTTCCAGGAAGAACCTTAATCTGGCGCATACCTATTTGGTATTTGATGCTTTTAAAAGGAACATATATCCCGGTGTTGGTCTTTTTCCCCCTCTGGTAGATTTACTGACTGTTAATGCTTTTTCTTCATTTTTAATTGGATTTTGGATATAAAGGCCTATTTTTAGAAAATAATATGAAAGTATCGTTCACTAAGAAGTCTCAAGCTGAATGGAAAATTTGTTTTGTTATGAATGTTATATAAATTTAACAAATATTTATGCTGATAATAAGATGCTTTTTTAGAAAAGTGATATTAGGTGAACAGAGGATTCAAAAACAAAGAATCGTAGTTTATATTTGAATTAGGATAGTTTCTTTCTACTTTGAAGATGTTCTGTTTGCAGCCACCTATTTCCAATCAAGTGCAAGGAACCTTTAAATTAGAATTTTGGTATAAACTGTACGTTTTTTAAACAGCATTATCAGCAGACTGGAAGAACATGAGGAATTTTTCCCAGCGTTTCAGGCATTTGCTAATGATCTACTTGAAATCTTAGGTAAGATCTCTGTTGTTGGGAAATTTTGACTTTTAAGATGTCAGTGACTTTGACTTTTAAAATGTCAGTGGGTTTGAGAGAAAAGTGCTTTTAGGCTAGGTGAGTAGTTTTAGATTGAGTACTTGGCAGGTGTCTGGAAGCCACTGATACTATGGCTGTCAGACACACTTCTCACTTGCAGTTAGAGTTGTTTGGGATCAGTCCACAGAATGGGAGCAATGGGTCTTTAAGGAGACAGGGACTGCCCATCTCTGGCTCTGTCCTGTTCTCTCTCCTTTTTTTTTTTTTGAGACAGGGTCTCAATATGTCGTTCAGGTTGGCCTCAAACCTATGGCAATCCTTCTGCCCCAGCCTTCCCAGTGCTGGGATTACATGTGTGCCCCACCACGCCTGGCCTTCTGTCATACTCTAATAACCAATCTTGTAGGTGGGGGTTTTGTTTGTTTTTTCTTAGTACTTGGAATTGAACCCAGGGCCTTCACACTGAGCTACATTTCTAGACCTCTTTTGTATGTTTTATTTTTGGCACAGGATCTCATTAGGTCCTTAAATTATAGCTATACATATTATAGCTAAGTCCAGACTGGACATAAACTTGTGATCAGCCTCTGAGTACAGGGATTACAGGAAATAAGTAGATTCCAACTTGGTAAGATTAATAAATGAATGAACTCTCTGACTGGAATATGTAGCCTAGTGAACATAACAGGTTTTCTGGGTGCTGCTTAAAGGGCTGTCAGAGCAAGGGAGACAGCGAGTGTCCTGTAGGTGTGCCAATACACTGGAAAAGTCCTGGCAAGTCAAAGTGTAACTGCAAAGTTAAATTTAAGGTATGAAATGTGTAAGTGTGTAAATGTGTAAATGTGTAAGTGTGTTGCTAACGTCCTGAAGAGCTTGGTTTCACAGAGTGATTCTACTTGCTTTAGAATGCCCAGTAACATAATAGTGATGTATTTGTCACTAATAAATACCATCTTGTACATTAACAAATATTAGGTATACTTGTAACTCTTATTTAGATTCTTTTATAGAAACTTTCAGATATTATGACACTTAATCTGGTTCACATAAGATCAGTTGCTTTAGAAAGCCAAGTTTCTTTGTAGATGAATTCTGCATTTTGGTCAGAATTTAAATTATGGGCTTAATTATTATGTTTAGGATTGAAAAAGTTAGAATCTGTTGGGCAGAATGTCATTACCACTCAGTCCAGAGTGGTGTACTGAGTGCCAGATAAGAGTCTTTTTTCAATAGATTCTTTTAAATATTTTTTTCTTATAAAGTATTCTCTGTAAGATGCATTTCTGTAAGTCAAGTTTCTCATTTAGTGAGAAAACAGGTTGATTTCAGAATGAGGTGAGGGTGGGGCACCAAGGAATAACTTGGTCTTGTACTTTACCATGGTGAGCCAGCTTCTCTGTTGTATAAGTGGATCTAGACAAGTATTCTGACTTAAGTGAGAAAATTAAATAACTGATGGAAGTTCTCATTTTTCTGAGTTTATCACTAGAAAAAGTTTCTCTTCTTTATTATTCTTGTTTTTCCATTACAGAAATTGATGACTTGGATGCCATTGTACCTGCAGTAAAGAAATTAAAAGTACTTTCATACTGAAACAAATCAAATCATTTTAGTGTGTAAATTGCATTTTTGCCATTTTAACTATTCTATGGATTTGGTCTTATCTTGAGCTAAAAGGTATAAAATATATTTGCTTTCAGAATTCATCCTCTTAGTAGTGGGTGATTCTCCTTATAGTTTTTTTTTATTAACTTTGAGATTCTTTTATAAAAAATGGCTAAGTTGTTAAAAAGTTGGTAAATTAGTAAATTAACTCTAGATTCCTTAATCATATTTTAAGCAGTTCTTGAGTGCTTAAAATTTAGGGTAGAGTTTGTGAGTAAAAGACCCAGAGAGAGAGAGTATGGAAATAATGGAAAAGTTGTATTTAAGTTAAAGATTTACTCCCTTCTGTTCGGGCAAAAGGAATGCCAAGTCTAGTCAGCTTTCCTGGCAAGGATTAATTGGTGTTCTATTAAGATATCCCTCATGGCAGTTTTTCTTTTAGAGCAGGAAGGAGGAAAAAAAGAAAAAAATTTGTATCTTTGTTTAGACTAGGAAATCGTGGAATAAAATAGGTGACTAGATAAAAGCTCCTCTTTTTAATGTCTTTTTTGTAGTCTTCATGTAATGTGCTTTTATAAGGAGATTCAATCTCAAATAAAAGTTTTGTAAAAAATATTTCCAAACCTAAGTGTTCTTAGTGACTTATTTATATTATTTACAAATATTGAGTTATACACTTCCTAGGCTGAGCTTTCCTTGGGCACCTGATTTTACCCTTTGTGTGTTTTACATAGAGTACTAGCCTCTCAGGCATGGTGGTGCACGCCTGTAATCCCAGCACTCAAGAAGCTAAGGCGGGAGGACTGCTGCGAGTTCAAGGCCAGCCCTGTCTATGTTGTAAGACCCTGTCTGAAAAAAAACCAAACCAAACCAAAGTACTATGCTTACTGTTTTTCGCTCTCTAAAAGGGACGAGGGTTCTACATCACATGCATGCGTACAAACTGCTTCAAGCCAACCCCCATCCTACTTTTTATAAGTAACAAGCCAAGGAAGATTTCTCAGTCACTGTGGCCAGGTGGCACATAGAATATTGTAGAGCCTACCAAGAGGCAAGGTGCAGTGAAGAATAAACGTCGATAGATCAGCATCCACATCCTTGGTGGTGTGACCTTAGGTTCAGGGATATATAAGACAGTATCTTGGATTTCTTCTATATTTAACATTGCTTTGTTAACCTATAGTTAGATCACAAGCCAACAGTTTGTAAAGAACATATGTCTTGAGGATTGAGTAGAAAAAGTACAGTATTTGAATATTTGATTATATAAATACTCTGAAAATTATCCCAAGAAACTGTTATGAAAAAGTTTATATATTGGAAAGAAATATGCCCAAAATATTATTTTCATCTGAATTTTGCCATCTAGTTTATGAGCCTATGATTAACTCTTAGTTCAATATAGAAATTTTGAAACACTTTTCCAGAGGCCATGTGTTGGAGGGACCTCAGGACCACTGAGGAGTGCAGTGACACAGCAGTGGCTTTAGGCTGTCCCTATCAGATCGGCTCTTAACCAACTTCTTATTATGAATTCTTATTATAAATAAAAGTACAATTACTTAGCAATTTTTAAATGAAAACATTTAAAATACTAGAAAATTGATTTAACAGTGTTATTGAGGTATAACTAGTATATAAGTGGTGCACACTTAAAATACACAATCTGATAAATTCAGATATACAAATATATCCAAAACCATCACCGCAGTCAAATTAGAAGATTCAGTGTACCTGTCATTCCAGTTTTCTGTCTTTGCTAATCCTTTCTATTTTCTCTTATCCTCCAGCAACATTTTATGTTTTCTATCACTATAGATTACTATAGTTTGCATGTTATAGAATTTAGTATAAATGGAATCATGTTCTTTTTGTTTTGGCTTGGCAGTTTTTCAGAAATTAAGATTTTTGTGTGTATTAATAGTTCATTATTATGTACTGTTCTGTTGTATGAATATACCATAATTTGTTTATTCCTTCACCTGTTGATGGAAATTTGAGTTTCTAATTTTGAATACTATAAAATTGCAGCCTACACTCATATTCATATGAACATATGCCTGATACTGAGTGGCTCAGCCTGTTCCATGTATTTTGGTTTTGGAGCTTTTGTTTTGGTGGTGGTTGTTTGTTTTTGGTAGTTTTATTTGTATGTTATTTGGCTGTTAAAGGTAGAAGGGTTAATTTGGTGTCTGTCCCTCTATCCTGGCTAGAATATAGTTTAGAAGTATTTGGGAAAAGGCATTGGTTGAGACAGGGTATCACTGCATAGCTCAGGTTGGCCTGGAACTCTGTCCTCCTACCTGAGCCTCTGAGTGCGGGGTTACAGGCATGCATCACCACGCTGCTCTAGAATTATGGTGTGAAGTCTAGCTGGGGCTTTGTGGAAGTGGCTGGATGTGTGAATGTGAATCAGGAGGGTGTGAATATGGATGAAGGGAGTGTGATAATTAAATCAGTCCATTGATTGATTTAGCAGTTCTGGATGTGGGTTGTACCAACCAACACTAATATAAAAGGAAAGATGGAAGACAGGCCTGCTGCTATGGGCTGTTTCTTGTCTGCCATTCCACCCTGCCTTGGAGCCAGCCAATGGACTGAAATGTCTACCAACTGTGAGTTAAAATAAAACTTTCCTCCTTTTACCTTGGGTGTCTAGTACTTTGCCTCAGCAACAAGGAAAGTAACTTAACACATTGGCTAACCTGGTGTTTTGTTTTGATCTAATTTTATTTGCCTTGTATTTAGAGAATACTGTGTGGTCTTTCTGGTATGGAGTCTTTAGAATCTGTTGAGACTTTATGGCTTTAGATAAATTTTTTTATATGTCCTTACAGTCTATTCTCAGTGTACATCATGCTACTGTGTTATTTAAATCTACATTTGTAAATCTTTGTGCTTGATTTGCCAGTTTCTAGGAAATACTAATACAAAATTTCAAAAAATTTTGAGCCTAATTTTCTAAGCATAGAAATTCATAGCTGACATACTTTCCTAATATGCCATGCCATGCACCATCACTGATGAAACCTACAAAACTACGAAACAAAATGAACTTTTAGTTATGAGCTGGTCGTCTCTGGCATTTGTTATAGTACTGGAAAGCTGACTAACATACTTGGTTATATTGCTAAATGACCAAGACATGTTTGCCAGTGTATTTTACAGATATCTTTGCATCCCTTATGCTACTTCTGCCTTAATAGAACCTTTCCTCTCTTATGGAAATGTTAGTCATTTTCAGTGTGATGTTCCGCGTTACAAGTTCCGTCATCTTTACCTTCAAGTTCCCATTCATGCCAGTGTCTGCTACAGTGCTTTCCTATGTGCCCTGGCTACAAGTAGCCACCAAGTACCAGTGTTGTAGCTAACGAAGGTTTTCACAGAGTTCCAGTTTCTAAACCTATTCTAGTTTTTAGGGTTCTGCTTCAGGTTGATGGTAGGGAACTTCAGACCCTGTGCTTCTGTAGGACAGCTTGCTTTCACCCCTCCTGCCAACCTGCCAAGCAAGGTGTTTTCTATTGAGACAAAACTTCTGAGGTTCCTTGCCTCCTGTCTGATGTGTGCTAAAATTCTCATTCCCTTCAACACTTTAACGTCCCATTTGTATTCTTCAAACTGTTCTGGTTTCCTGTTTTAACCATCACTAAGACCTTTACCTGTGTGCTTTTTAGTTGGCAGCGGGATATCACCTCTAGAGATTTCACTTGTCTGTCATCTTGATCAACAGTAGTTGCAAATATTTAGGATGGACTATACCGTGAATTCTCTTTTACTTCTTGTACTTTACCATTTTTGAGGCACTTTTCCATTTAGAGAGCAGTTACAGTGTTGTCATGAAGTACACCAGATAAACATCACTTGACATAGTTTATTCTGAGAATTCATTGTTCAGAATTGCACAGGTTAGGATGGCAAGGGTGAAGAACAGTTCAGGTAACAGTTCAACTGACATGTAAACCGAAACATTAAATACCAGACATACGTAACATAGCTTAGCATGTGACCTTAGTCAATACCTAGTAAACATGTATAATATTTTACTGTTATGATTGTTAATATGAGAAACACTCTACAGGAGGTGGGAATAGGCCATTTCATTGTGGGTTGGCTTAATGTAGGTGAATAAAGCAACCGAAACCTGGTTATCTTACATCTAAAAGGCAAAAATTAAGGAGTGCATTTTGATTTTTACAGAAATTTGTGAGAACAAATATGTTTAAAATGTTGCCATTCGTTAGAAAAATGGTATTGTTGGGCTAGGGGATTTAGCTCAGCAGCACAAGCACCTGCTTATCAAGCGCAAGGTCCTGAGTTCGATCCCTGGTACCAAAAATAAAAAAAAGAAAGAAAAATAATATTGGTGAGGACAAAAAACTTATGACAGAGGCTGAATGTGGTAGGACACACCTGTAATCCCTGAGGCAGGAGGACTGCTGTGAGTTCAAGGACATCCTGAACTGCTTAGTGAAAGCCTTTCTCAAAAAGACAAAAACAAAAACCATCTTAGATCCTCTCCCCTTACCACTCAGACAACATTCCTGCCATGATGTTTACAGTAGCTGTAAGAACATAGAAGAAGGAATAAGTCTATTTGATCTTTCAAGTTTGAACTGCAAAAGAGGCACTTTTTGTATACAATTAGCTGGTTCACTTAAATAATGTTAAAGGTTATCTCCTAAAAAAAAAAAAGTGACAACTTTCAAGTTTGTAATTATACTCTGTGGGAGTCTCCAAAGCTCTGCTGTAAGTTCAAATCAGACCTGGCTTTGGAAATTGGCTTCCATGTTCCTACTGTAGTGCATAGCCTAGGGCCAGCCCTTAGCCTGTGGAATTATTTCCAGAGTATTTAAGTATGTTGTTATAACATAGTTGTCATTAGGGAAATGCATTTTCCAAATCAGATACAGGACTAAATCTCCAACCATAGAAATATCACAGGGACAGCCAGAATGGCTTTGGCAGTGTTAGCTGTTGGGTCAGTGTTTCCACAGAAGTTCCCTCCCTTGGTCAATAACTGGCCAGGAATAACTGTTAAGTGCTCCAGGAACAGATCTCTCCTGGCCCTTATGTCAAGGCTGAGACACTTTCTGCTGCATACATTCAGTCAAGTCCTAAGTCAAATGTGTCTATCAAATGTGTCTAATTACCTACCAAAAGTAAAAAAATAGTCTACCCCTGAAGTTTTGATAACTTAATATCCCATTTCTTTCTGGATTTGAACAAATCTAACCAAGATGAAGTAGTTCTTGCCTTTATATAATACTGCCTCTTCCAATCTAGTCATAGCTAAATTTTATACAATATATACATATATATATATTCAACAAGTGACTTATTTAAATACTATACATATGTACACATTCTAACATTGATGATAATGGCACTTTTCAGCTTCTGGGCTGTCCATCTGGAGTCAGCTCATACCTGTAAGACAGTGGGGTTTGCACCTGTGTTAGGAGGTCAGTGTGTTGTAGCTGTAACAGGGTAAGATGTCTGGGCCTCCACAGAGCCTACAGTCCCATCTCTTGAGTTGGCCGGGCAGAGTTAACACTAGAATTTACAAAAGTCATATGGGCGAGACCTGAAGGCAGTACTTTAAGGAAGTGGTGGCACACTGAGGGCATGCACATTGTATGAAATGTTTTTTCTAAACTAAAACCTCAGTGTTGAGATTTACTTCAGCGTTGGTACTCTGTGATAAATCAGAGGGTTGCACTTTAGGCCCTTGTCTCTAAATTCACCATTACTGCTATGAGGTGTTAATTTGTCTCGTTTCCTACAGTGAAATATTACTGAAAGGGGAAGAACTTTGGAGAGAAAATATGGGCAACTGAGACTATCTTGAATAGCACATTAACAGTGATAAAATAAAAAGACTTACCATTGTGAAAAGCCTTTAATCAGATCTTCTTTTGATAAATCAATCAGTACCTAAAGGTGACAAAAAGTTCCCTTATATAAAACACTGCTTTAAATAGAAACAGTGAAATAAACTGAATTGATCATAAAAGGAGCTCCATAGCACTCAGCTTTCCAGCAGCGATTTTGTTTTGGCTCTCGACATTGCACCTCTCCAGGGACAGTGCAGACACTGACCTCAGTGTCCTGGGCAAAGGCCAGTTGCTCTTCAGAGTTTACTTCAGGTTTTTTTCCTTTTTAAATTTTTAAATGAATGTTATAAAAATAAAATTTGCTTTATCTGTAAACAGGAATAATACCATCTGCTTCATCGCAGTGAGTGCTTTAAAGAGGTGACTATAAGGTATTTATTAAAATACAACAGGTACAGAGTGCTACACAAATACATTTTGAGTGGGTCTCTCCTGGGCATATTCCTGGGAGTTAATACCATGGCAAATGTTCAAATATTTGTGGAATGCTGAATTTGGCTTGTCAAATTAAAATAATTCATACCAATTCATATTTCTGTATTCTTTAAAGAATATGAAAGACAAAAAGGGTTTTGGAGTCAGTTCTAATACTAGCTGTAATGATTTTGCCAGAATTTCTGCAAGGCTAAGTTCCCCCATCAGGACACCAGCAGTCCTTGTCTTGTATACTTACTTTTCCTAACTCCTTCCTTCTGTGTGAACCAAGTGGCCTACTGTTTTTGACCGCAACATCTAATGACCTCTTCTGTACTTCTTCCATAGGAACAAAAAATTCAAATCTTTAAGGAGCAAGAAATGAGATTTACGTATTTCAGTCATTTTGGTTGAAATTTTAAAGTGTTTCATCTACTCCCCCACTGAAACAGGAACCACAGATTGAGCATCTGGAGTGGTTCTGACTGAGTACCTCAGTAAATTGATTATAGATCATTACCGTCCCATGTTGGTCATGAACCCGGGAAGTAGAAAGGGGCCTGAGAAGTACCTCTTGAAAATTAGCAGCTGCCTCCTTGGACTAAGGCAGAAGAGTCTCTGTCATATATTCCTAAAGGACTCTGGAGCCAGTATATCTAGGTTTATTTTTAAGGTAGGGGTGGCCAAGTCTGTCTTCCAGATTCTTTTGAGAGAATAAGAAACTAATTGTGTGTTAAGTCAAATGTTAAACCTACCCCTTCAATCCCTACGTAGCATTTTGACATCTTTTTGTGTGGCTGAGCTGTCTTTGAGGTCAAAGTCTCTTATGTGGCTCTAGATGATACAGTGGTGTCTGGCATGAGGTACTGAGTAAATGAACAATAAAATATCTTCCTGACAGCCCTTTTTTAAACTTTTTTTTGGACTTTTTGAGTCAGGTTTTTGCTGTGCAGGTCAGGCTGGCCTTGGGCTCACTTTGTAACTCAGGCCTAGTCTCAAACTTGCCATGATCCCCCTGCCTCGGCCTCCTAAATGCTGTGATTACAGGCCTGCACCACCAAGCCCAGCTATGACAGCTTTTCTTAACAAACTCAGAGCATAGCTCTTAAGAGAACATAGACATAGTTCTTCGACATTGTCAAAAAAGAATCAGTTACAATCCTTTTAAAGTGTTGGCCAAAATTAGGAGTATATTTGTGCCATCTTCTAAGCTGGCTAAAGTAGATTTTCTTAGGACTCTGAAACAGAAGTAATGATGAAATTCTGACTTCAGAAACTTGTGGATTATCAAGACTGAAAATATTTGAAATGAAATTTGCTATGTGATTAGAACCTGCCAAGCAGTTGTCTTCCTACGGACATGGGTGGAGAAGCCTCTGTGGAGAAGTGGAAAGCATTTGTCTCACCTGCCATCTCTTATGTTGCAAGAGGGCCAAAAGCTTTGAGCCATAGAGGAAATTTTAGGTCCTCAGGTTCCATTAAAACAGATACAGAACACAAATTTTGATCAAATTCAAATCTTATTGCCAAAAAATATTTAAAGAGAATGAGTATAGAACATTTCATAATCAGGAACACTGGTCTCAGTGGGCTGTTAAATGGGGGCAGCCCTTTTCTCCCACAAAAAAGTATGTAGAGGCTTCTTTAAGTCAGACCGTTAACCCTGAACAGCCTGGCTGCCTCTGGCACTCGGCAGCACCCAGCAGCTACCTGAAAGGACTGGGCATTCTAGGCTGACCCGCGGCCACTTACGTCTCGTCAAACAGGGGCTCCAGGGTCTTGCGTTTCACTGAGGTCTTCTTGCGACTTGCCCACCTCCTTTCGGGCAACAGGTAGATGCGGACGTAGGGGTCAGCTCCTCTGCTACTACATGGAGTCAGGTTTCTGATTTGTAGGGGGGAAAAGGCCCTTGGATTTCAGACACTGAAAATAGTCATTCGGGGGAGAGCTAAACATCTGCCGTTAGGTGGGCTTGAGAATAAACACTTTTTGTGGTCTACTTGAAAGTTTACAAAACACGAAAGTCTCCAGAATTTAGAGGACAAAGTACCAGGTGCATAATTTCAAAACCATGTTAGGCCAAACACTTTCCATCTAAGTTAGATATTTCTGCTTGGGAAAATCTACTGGCTGTCAGCCAACCCAAGGGTCTTAGCACAGCCTTAGCTTCCTGACCTCATCAACACCATCAATGAATAACCACTTGTGTGTCCTTTTCCACTCATGACACACAGGCCTTTAAATTTCATTTCTCCCCAGTTAATGTTACTACCTCGTCTCTGTCTACTACATGCCCTTACTATTGCTCCAAGGGCCCACATTTTGATTTACGGTTGCCTGATGGTTCCAAAGAACCTCCTTGTCCCAGAATCCCTTTACCTGCAGCCATTGACCAGCACCCTGAGGCAGCGCCACAGACACACGTAGCGCACCGTGAGCTGGATCTCACCAAGCCCTTGCGGTCTGCAGCTGCCAATTCTGTGAAGAAAGAGCTTGTAACCTCTCTTGTCATAACGGGTTAACCCTCTCCCCTCAAAACAGAAGTGTGTTCTTCTGCGGGAACCCAGAGCCATGTGGGTGCATACTTCTAAGTTCCTTTCAGGTGGAAGTTGGTTCCACCCAGCATCAGATCATAGCTGGCCTGTTTTGCAGTAGGACAAACATGAACCCTGGAATGGATCTGCCTTGCAGTTCCTTTGGGTCAATCTGATTTTTAAGATACTAAGTTCTCTCTTAGGATTATGGTGAAGACTGAACCAAATCAGATAAAATATTCAGTCTATAGTAAACAATAAGTGGCAGCCACTAGTTACATAATTACATATCTTAAGCTTTTCATTTCATTACACCATAGCGCTTTAGCATTCAGCAGATGGTTCTGCTAGAAGAGACTTTCTATTTTACCATTGTATATAGCTGGAGACATAACCAGACAGATGGGCTTTTTCCCTTATCCTATATTCTTTCTATCACACCATGCTACCTCACAAAGATATGGTATTCTGTGGAAAACCACAATTTCTATAGCTATTTAAGGTCATGTCTGCTTTCCCATCCAGGAAATATTTGTCATGCAGGTGGTATTAGAAAAGGTTAAGCAGAGAGGTGCATACTCAGAGTTGAAGGTGACATCTGTCAGGTCAAAGCAGGAAGAGGCCAGGGAGTTGAGCGAGGACATGCTGGGAAGCAGACCCTTGGGTGGCCATACAAATGGGGAGGCAGGGCCCTTGATGGGTCTGGGTGACTTGATGGGCCCTGGAGAATGGGGGCCTGGGACAGTCAGGAAGATGGTAGCTGAGCTCTTCTTCCCTGCAGGCTCACAGAACCCTTTGGCACTGTCCTTGCCTTTGGGATCTGGGCCTGTCTCTTGCGTTACAGGGTTGGCAACAGTGGTGGTGGTTAAGGTGCTCTTGCAGGCATCCGTGGTGTCAGAAGCAGGGGCGAGAGGACACGGCAACTCTGCAGGGCCTTCTCCTTGGGGTGGGTCTTTGGGACCATGGTTGGTAGCCACCTTCTTGATGAACAGAGGCCCTTTCTTTAGGGCTTTGGGTCCTGTGTATGGGCTCCCCAGCTCTCGTTCCTCTATGCACAAAAACTGGAAGCAGACGACAAGGTAGTTTATGGACTGGGCCCAGCACTTCTACCACCCCAGTCACTGTGTTTCTTTCCCTTTTCCCCTCAATCATCGATCACCAAGACCCTTCCTAGGGAATTTCATTTACAAAAATATGTTAACCCAAGTGTCCTGAAAAATCTTCTATGCCAAAATGAAATGAGCATCTTTTAAAATGCACAGCAAATTGATAAGCAAGCAAGCATAATTCCTTTTAAAAAGAAAACTGAAAAATGAAAGTTAAGCTATTCTTGAGTCATTGTGAGAGTTATACTGAGATCCATAAAGATGAGATCTCTGTGAAAAAGTACTAAGGAAATAGAAATAAAAGGTATGGTCAAGAGACATGGAAGACAGATGAGAAGGACCAGTATAGAGGCTGTAAAGAGGGATTTAAGAATGAGAGAGCCGGAGACATGGCAAGTGTGATGTCATGAGTTTGATTCCCAGTACCAAAAAAAAAAAGAGAATGTGGGAAGGCAGTATTTGCAGAGACAACTGACTGTATTTGAAACCTGTTTGTCCAGAGCTTCTGGGATAGTTCACCTTGCTCCATAGCCAAAGCTGTACTCTCCCTGGGGACAAGAAAGATTTACCCGCAACACCAGCCTCATAGAAATGAGGCTGTCCAGGCCTGAGTGGTCCAGCGGAAAGCGCTGCTCCAGGGTGAGGTCCACACTGGACAGGATCTGGCACAGGGGGAACTCCAGCACTCCCAGCGCACACTCCTGGCTGTCATCCAGGACCTGGGCAGAGGGCCAGTCACAGAATGAAAGGCTGGCTAGCCCTACCTACACCACTGCTACCTTCTGGGCTCCCGCCAGTCTGGGTTTACTTCAGTTCATATTTGGCATCTCATTCTTTTCTAGAAACAGGTACAGAGCTAGGTCAGAGCTGGTCTCTGCCTGTGGTCAGGGCAAGAGAGTGACTCAGGGCAGAGGTGAGTATGGTTCTTCTGAAGCCAGTCAGGCAGATGCCCAGGGCTACACGGGCACAGGGGCTTCAGGGACCAGCAGCTGACATCCAGGCAAAACTAGGGATTCCAGAGGGTCCCAGCTTCACCACTCACTGGTCCTGAGATCTTGGGCAAATCACTGATTTAGCATCTATCTGCTTATATATAAAAGGAGTTAATCTCTTCCAACAGATTTTTTATGAAGATTCAATGAAAATTTTTAAACAGGTATGCCATTATAATGTCCTGCATAGATACCAACATAGGCCACTCAGGGGTGTGTGAAACTATAGAGTCCCTTTTCAGGTAGAGCTAAGGAACTTGAGGGGTTTGAAAGCCTCCTACACTATGACATTGGGTACCAGCCCCAAGGAGATGCAGCCTTGTGGGGCTCCAGTGTCCTCCCACATACCAGAGGCTGATGAAATAGGGCTGGAACCTGCTCAAGGCCTGCAAGCCCTCCCAGCTTAGAGATCTCTTAACTCCATCCCAAGAGCCCCAGTTCAAACCTTCAGATGGAGATGCTCAACTGTCACACTGTGCACAAAAAAGGCGAACACCTGGCTCCACACAGGGTCCTTGCTGTGCGGACAGGTCTGAGAACAGAAGGGGAGGTTGCTACAGGTCAGTTTGGGCAGAGCTTGCTGCTGGCCTTCTCCGCTGTCAGTCTGGCCACCATGTACCAATGGGAACCTTACCTGCACGCAGGGCTCAGACCTGCCCACTCCAGCCAGGGACATATGAGGGCAGGAGACCACACTCAAAGGCCAGGGGGACTCTGCCAGAAGTTTTACTGGAAGCTTAACATTGCCCTATGGTGAGAGCTCACTCTGGGGGAGTGGGGCCAGGCCGATGTCTGGTACCAGACTGAGGGCTTCATGGTGTTGTAGAAAGGACAAGGGCTCTAGAACCATGCTCAAGCTTATACCCTAACAATTGCTTTGTGGTGCTGCTCTTGGGCGTGTCAGTACCTCTGATCCTCAGAGCCTGAACTATAAAACTACTCTGTGAAGTTATTGTGAGGCCCACTAAAATAAAGTGCCTCCTAGGTATTCAGGCTAAGCTAATTTCCTTCCTGTTTGCTCAGTTCCTTACCCCAGGCCTGCACACCAGAGACTCTTACCTTACTTGTGTATGTCTTCTTGCCTACTGACAACTTGACATAGGAAGAAGGGTCTCTGCTGCCCTTATTCTGTGAAATAGGAAAGCCCACAATATTGAAATGGTGCCATGAGGGTCTGCCAGGGTCCCCATCTCCACCACACCCTGCTCCCATCAGCCCTCAGGGCAGTTGGAGTAGCAACTGCTTCCCTTAGAGAAGGCCCTCTGGCTCACTGGGCCACAATTACGCAACTACACAGGATGGGGCTGATGCAGGCAGAGGTTCCAAGTTACAGACTAGAGGCCTGGGCCAGAGCTTGGCTTGGCAGGGAGCAGGCTCTTCCCCTGGGGCTATGAAAACAGACAGAGTAAAGTTCCGCCTCCTCACTGTAAGACCCAGGCACATAATCTGGGTACTCTTGAGTATGTAAATGGCAATAAAAATTACAGTAGTCACAGATAAGGAACGGGAGGAGCTGCCAAGCCAGTGCTCAGCATACAGGAGACACAGTGAAGGGTACCTGCACTCCTGTTACCCTTTGTGATAAAAGTGTAATTTGCCTTCTTGAGTTTTTGGCCCATTTATGCCTACCTTGGTAAATCTGGAGAGTTTTTTGGCTCGATATTCACCATTCAAGTAGTCAAAAGGGTTTCTCTGCAGCACAAGGAGAGTCAAGGTTAAATCACCTTGGAAATTTGGAAATGCTATGTACTAGGGAAGTTGTGTGTGACACTGAATATGTCGCCACTCACCGGCAGGTTGCAAGCATTCTCCAAGAAGACCACAAGGATGGCAGTAGAAAGACCACCATGGTCCTGAAAACGGACACAAGCTGTTACCAAGTGGCCTCAGCAGCAAGAGAAACAGACTGGTTTTAGAGATGCCTACTCACGGTGAGGGAAGCCAGCCCTCACTCCAGACTAGCCCTACCTCTATCACCTCCTAGGCTTATGCTGCAGCTAAGAAATAACTGAAGCATGGCAGATTCAAGTTAGACACAAGGGTATGTTTCCCTGTGAACCAGGATGACAGGCACAGACACAGAGCTCTAAGGACCTCATTCTTCCTGAAAATGACTGAGTTGCTCAGAGGCTATTGCTCCAGAGTAGACTGGGGCTTCCCTGGATGGAGAAAGGGGGCTGAGTGACATATTCTCCAGGAGATAAGAAGTGGGGCGCCTCATCTCTTTCCCTTCTTCACCTACACGCACCCTCAGTGTTCTACTAGGGAGTCATTGACACTCACCTCTGTCAGCGCCTCCTGGTCAGTGAGCAGTGAAAGCCACTCCAGCCGCAGATGTAGCCGTCCACTGGTTGTGTCATTCAGGACAAACCACTGGGGTAGAGGCAGGAGAGAAAAGCTCAAGGACATGAATAGGGAGATGCTGTAAAGCCCTTTGGGGTCACTCACTCCTGAGGCCTGGTGGATCTTAACATAGGCTCCAGGGAAAATGTGACCCAACTGAGACAGGATCAGCAGGACTGGCAGAGGTGGCTGTAGGAGGGCAGAAATACTATACTTTGGGGTGGAAAACATTGGTCCAGTGTGTCCTCCCCGTGATGTGACTGCCCTCTGCTGGGCATCCTTACTCTGTGGGCTCTGGTGGACCAGCAGTTCCTGGCACCACCTGTGCCTCCCTCAGCTTGTCCCTGAGGATGGGTATGTGTGCAGCCTGGAAGGGGGCCCATGTCATAGGACTAGCTTGGCTGACGCAACCTGCTAGAGCTGTCTGCAGGAAGGGGGCTACACCGAGAACTCCCAGGGGTGTGGGCACCAGGTCTACCTCATCCACCACTCTATTCGTCATGACATCCCCGAGGCAGATCTGCAGGCTGGAAGACACAGGGAGAGGGAGTCAGCAGCAATCCACAGGGGTCCTGGAAACCTACCCCAGGATCTGTTTTCAAGTATCTGAGGAGGCCATTAAGATAGTGGGTTTTATGCATCCCAAGAAAACAACTGGAGACCAATTCTAGCTCAGATGAATTAGCTAACCATCAAGCCTGATCCATTGGACATGGGACCCCTCCCCCAGGAGGCAGATGGCTTCCAGGCCCAGCCAGGACAAGCAGGGGACGCTGCACACATGCCTCTGGATTTCCCAGCAGCAATGCTGCTGGTATTTTGAGTGGGATGATTCTTCATTGTGCAAAACTGCTCATGCATTGTGGGAATTTAGCTTGCTAGTCCTGTGCCTTCTGATGCCATGGTACCATCTCTTGCAGTCATTGTGCCTCCTTTGATTTAAAGGGCTAAGTACAGATGGCATGTATGTGAGAGGAGGTCACTCCCACATCACAGCATCCCTAGGACCGAAGCCCACCAGGAGGTCCCGACAGCCACAGGGGAAGCGTGTCATTTCTGTGTAACTTAGAAATGTGCTTGAGCTCAAAGTACCTCAGTTCAAGGCATGGACCACAAACCAGAATCCTAGCCTGCAACTCTTAAAATTGCAACTTAATTTTCATTAAGATGAAGATAAAAGTGCTAAGACCTGGTACGAACTCTTTCTTCAGCTGTTAGATTGAATCTCTCCCATTTGGTATTTTATAATTACATTTGCACAAAAGCAAATGCGACAGTACAGGGTGTATAGACTCAGCACTTCCTGCCCTGAGGTGAGGATGCTAACACTTGTGAGGCTCTTTCTGCTCAGGGACACAGGTGAACATGCACACTTGGGGATCTCTCCTGGAAAGATGAGCCCAACTACACAGTGCTCCCCCACTTACTAGCATATCCCAGGTGGCCTTCCATCAACACACACTGATTCTATGGGTTCTGAAAACTGCAGAATTTTCTGTCATTCAGTCAGGGCCCTCTGCAGCTGGCCATTCAGGTCTCTGGGTTGAGGAGGAAGTCTATTTCCAGACACTCCGATAAGCTTTTTAAATACTCATGCTCTTATTTTATAGAATCCTGGAAGTGGGACTGTTTCTAGACATATGAATTTGACCCCACCCCAGCCACTCCAATCTGTACATATCCCTGAAGGCCAGGCTTCTGTGGGATCAGGAACCTCGCTATCCATGCCAGCCTCTTTCACTGCTTCAAGAGGACTCTGGGGTCCTCTCTGTACTGCCCAAGGACCTATATGAGGGCTGGGGGCTCAAGACACATCTGGGAAAGTCTGTGGCAGGACTGGAATGGGGACACAGGATGTCTCGCACGGTTTTTCTGTCAAAGTGATCAGAAAGGTTGCAGGTCATTTAGCACTGGGAGCAGGGTCCCTGTGCCCCAGGGCCTAGCTCAGAGCCCCCAGCCCGGCCCAGCCCCACCCCTCCTCACCTGCCCAGGAAGTCATCCTTGTCAGTATCCTCATCGTACAGGTCCACCTCTAAGTCCTGACCAGGGACTTCATACACCATGAACTGGAAAAACAAAAGTGTTGCAGGTCACAATGAATGGATCAGCCATGGATGACCCAGAAGGAGCCAAGTGCCAGCTTGATGTCCTGGCAGGTTTCTAGCTGTCTCAGTGCCCTAGAGCCCACCTGTAAGAAGGGAGCAGTGCTTCACCCCCACAGCTGCCAGGCAGGATTAGAGGCAATGCATGCATAGCCCAGGCAGTGGGTGCCCAGGGACAGTGGCTGGTGCCCACTCTGCATCGAGCTTAAATGTCTTAGTGCATTTGCCCATCACATCCTTCTGACCCCACAGCATGACACCAGAAAACTAAGCCGTCTATATCACCCTGCATTCACTGCCTCAGCCCATACAGGAGAACGCATAGATGGCACAGTGGGAGGAGAGTGTGGAAGACGGCACCTAGGTGGTGGCCTGGAACACAGAAGCGAGGGGTCTTCTGGGTCCCGCCCTTCAAGTAGGAAGGACCATGGCTGAACTCAGGAACTTCGGACCCTAGTGTCTGAGGCTGACAGTGTAAGACAGAACTGCCTGAGGGACTTTTTCTTTGATCTGAAAACTTCCAGCAAAGATGACTCATGGGGAAAGAAGGTAGGGGCTCGATTGCAGGATGCAAATGGGGGATGGGAGTGGCAAAGCAGCCAGCCACTGAAGCCTGGTGACAGGGAAGTAGGATGTGCATGGACCTGCCTGCCTGTCCCCAAGGCTCACTCCCCTGGCCAGTGAGTCCCTGTGGTACCCATGTTTCCCTTGACTGTGCCCAGTGAGCCCCTGAGTGAAGCCTGGAGGCACGTGAACAGGCCCTGGAGCCTCTCACCTCAAATACCTCGTTCCAGGTGGGATTCAGATTCTTGTAGATGGTCCTGCTCCGGAAGTGCTGCAGGCCGATGCCCACCTTGGCGTAGGGGTCTGACTTGCATCCAAGTCCCAGGAAGTTGTCCTTCTGGGCCAGCTTCTCAGCCTCCAGCAAGTGGACTCTGATCACCCCCTAGAAAATGCCCCCGCCCAGGGCTCACAGCTGCTCCCTGGGCTGGACCAGGCCAGCCCTCGGGCCCAGGGCTGTCTCCCTCGCATCAGAGTGTTTCAGCCCGTGCCTGCCTCCATCCTGCCACCCCAATGGCTTACAGTGGTGCCTCGGTTCACAAACTGAAGTTCTACAGTTTTGGAAAAGATGGCCATGTTTGTGATTGCATGAGAAAGATGGCCACAGTCATGTTTGTCACCCAAGGCAGAGTTTGCAAACAAAAAATTTTATCAAATACTTCCATTTGTGAACCAAACTGCAAATGAAAGTGTTCATGAACCAAAGTACCACTGTATTCACCTGCAGCTGTTTGCCCCTCCTGTGCCACCAGCTGTATCACCTGAGGAGGTGATACCTGTGCTCCCAGCATCAAGCATCACCCCCACACATACACATACCCTGTTATGCTACCCTTCCCTCATTCACATAGGTGACTGTTAATGAAATGAAAAACTGTGACTCTGTTAATAAAAAAAAAACAGCACATAAAGATTAGGACAATAACAGCTTAGAGGGGTGATGCCTCCATCTTAGGACAGTTTTTTAAATCCCAGTAAACATACATGCATTTGTCTTTTGACTACAAAATCACCTATGAAAATATACCCCTGAGGCAAACTGACAGAAATATAAAAAGACACATGCATAGGCTAATCATGACACTGTAATGGCAAAAGACTAGGTACAACTAGCTGTCCATAGGTGGGCGCCAGGTGAGCTTGGAGTCTGTCCACTCCCATGGCAGGAGTGCTGCAGCCTATTCTACTACCAAAGAAATGGGGACACATATGTGTACTTAGGACCACATACATGTGTCTGGTCTTACTAAGAAGAATGTAAAATAACGGGAGAATAAACCATTCAGGGGAAAGGTGGGGATCAGGCAGGAAAAACAAGAGGTACAAGTCAAGCTCCTTAAAATATAATTTGGGGTTTTTGTTTGTTTGTTTTGTCTTTTTGAGACACTATGCGGTTCAGGTTGGTCTTGAACTCACTTTGTGACCTAGGCTGGCCTCAAACACACAATCCTCCTGCTTCAGCCTCCCAAGTGCTGGGATTACAGGCATGCGCCACCACACCTGGCTCCTAATTTATTTTTTATATTTATTGTACTTACATAAAATAAGCACAACTATAAAAGGAAGTCAAGGTAAAAAAAATAAACCCTAAAAACAGAAATGAAACAAATCAATGTCAGTATTTGTGGTTTGTCTCTCTCTGACTCTCTCTCTCACACACTCACACACACACACAAACACACACTATCCTAGATGCATTCAGACTGCAGCAAGTTGACAGTATGTAGGATACATGCTAAGGACAGAATGTTTCTGGTAACTGTGGCATGGGTGGCGGTGTTGTACTGACAATCTGGGGCTGTCGGGCACGCAGTGTGAGTTAAAGCCAGTGCATGCCAGTGGGAAGGCTGCGAGGATGGTGTGAGGATGCTCCCCTGCCAGCCTGGCCTCCAGGGCCCTGCCTCTGCAGGACTGTGCAGCCGACTGAGTGGGAACAAAAGGGGGTGCTTCACACCTGCTGCCACAGGCAAAACTGGGCACTTGCCCACCCTGGGGTCCTGACTCCCGGCTCTTCCCACAGCCAGGGCCATAGGACATGAGGAACAGTGGACCAGTCTGGAATTAGCCAGAATCTTCCTCAGCAAACCCCACGGTGACAGAGGTAAGAGATCCTCCCTGAGGAGAGGAAGGGGACTCTATGTTTCCTGGTTGCAAGTGCCTACAGCCCCCACACAAGCAGCATGGGGGACCAGGAGCACAGGAAAGAATGCGGCTGGTCCTCCCCTTCCTTAGATGGGTGGCTTCGGGCAAGTCAATCCAGCTCTCAGCCTCAGACTCCACCGTCTCCACAAGGCAGGACTAAGCGTAGCACTGAATGCTTTTCAGGGACTCCCCCACCACCAGCCCCCGCACCCTGGGGCCTGGGCCCTGCAGCAGGCACTGGGCACTCACACAGGGCAGAGGGAAGCGCAGGTTGGTCACGTCCAGACCCTTCTTCACAGGCACGGTCATGCGGTTGGGCAGCACCAGGTGGGCAGCAATGAGGTCCTCCAGCAGGCCATCTGACACCTCACTGGGATACCGGGCATGACCAGCTGTGGAAGGGTGACTCTGCTTCCCCATGCCACCTGCCCATCCCCCTCGGTGCTGGAACCAAGGGCCCTGCTTCGCGGGGTTCCCACCTATAGGCAGCCATCACCCATCCAGCCTGGGTTGGGAGGGAGGTGAGTACACTGATTGACAGGCCCTGACACTCTGCCCAATAAGCTGTGCCCTCACTTATGCTCCAAACCCCTCTGCCCCAGTCTGCTGCACTGAGGCAACACAGCAGGACAGCCACCAGCAGATGCTACAGCCTGGGCTGGAATCTCAGCTCCGTCCCCGACCTTTGGGAGCTAGTCTCTCAGCTAACAGTGAGGATGACAATCAATGCCTGCCTCCTGGCTGTTCTCACCAGGAAGTGATAAAAGCACTGAGAACAGTGCCTCTTTCTCAGGCAGAGTTCCCGAGAGTTGGCCATTGTGCTCCTGCTCTTTGGTGTCACACTGATACTCTCTTACCTGCTGCCCTCTCCCCCAGTGCAGGGAAGGAGGGACAGGGGATAGGCAGGACTGGAACACAGTAAGTACTCAAGAAATACGTTTTTGAAAGGGAGAATGCACAACTAGATTCTCTTCACCCAGAATAGGAAGATCTGTGGGGAGACCTGAAATGACTGCTTGAGTATGTGGCAAGAGAACTGGCATCCATCTGGCCAGTCCAGCTGTCCCTCCCTCTGGGGCAGGGGTGGCTGGTGGGGCTGGAATCCTCCTCTGAGCCCCTGGCTCCAGGAAAGTGGCCTTGGAAGGCAGCTTTTCCTTCAGGCTACTGCTGTGACACTGTCGCCTATGTTTGCAGCCATCACGGTCACCTGGGCTGCCCCCCACGTACTTGGGCTAGTGGGGGAGGGAGGGGTTGGGATGAAGGGGGCCATTTGCATGTGTCCAGATCCAGGGATCTCCCCCCATGCACAGCTGGGCGTTCTTCCAGGGACTACCAGACAGAGCCCTTAGGCTCCTGTTTACTGAGGAAGGGCCCAGAGAGGTAAAGTGACTTGTCCACAGTCACATATTAGCTAAGTGACAGAGCAGGAGCTGGCTGAGGCTGTGGCTTCATTAGTCCACACGGCCTCCTCCAGGACTTCTCATCTGATCAGAGCCACTATCCCTTTCCCCTGCCCAGCACAGGGGCCCGCTATCCCTCAGCCCAACATTGATCAAAGCACTTCTTCCCCACAGTGTGTATTCGTGTGTGTCTATGTGTATAGTACACGTGTGCACATACTGGGCCAAGACCTGCTCCCAGAGGCTGCATGACCCTCTTAGCCGCCCACCTCAGCCCACACTCCAAATACCTGAAGAATTTTTCCTCTGCTGCTGCCACCTCTGCTGCCCTCTTCCCTAAGCTCAGAGTAGCTCCTGGCACTGACCGCAGGGCCCTGAGGGGCCCACACTTGAATTCTGGAAGTCTTAGCACTTACTTGATTCCTGGTGCATCCAGCAGGTTGGTCAGGCCTGTCCAGTTGATCTGCAGGTGCTACCAGGGGAGAGAGAGGCTATGAAGCTGGAAAGAGCTGGGAGCCCAGAGCTCAGATACTCGTACCACCCAAACAGAGAATGGTGCTGGGCAGGGTGTCGGGGGCATCCTTTCAGAATATCAGGTAGCTAAGGATACTTCCTGGCCTGGCTCTCAGGCCTCTGGGCTGTGGAGCACCCAGGTCTTCGCTCAGGATGGGCATGAGGTCAGGCCACTGCTTCCTGCCAGGACCATGAGAGGAGGGGGCCTGCCCACATGGCCCCCTCCTCTCTGGGCTAGATTTTTAATTAGCTTAAAGTTTGTCTCAGCAACAGTTCAGCCCACCCATGAGTCCCTCTGAACGTGGCTTCTTCATCATGGGGAAGTCCTCATCTTGAGTCTTAACTCCTCAAGCTGAGGTGAGGAGGCCACTGGGGGCTGAGGCAGTCTGTGCTTGGGCTCAATTCCAGGGTACAAGGCCCAGTGGGCAATGCCTGCTCACAGGGAACGGCCAGCCTACCCCCGCTCTGGGACTCACCGGCTTTTGAAGGAAGAATACAGTCACAGCCCCCACAAAGGGCTTGTCCACCAACAAAGGCTCCAGGATGATCCGCAGGGTGCCCTGCAACTAGACAGATACAAGAATGTATGAGGAACTCAGGCTCCTTCCCTTCTGCTATGCTCAGTGAAGGCCACCGCTGCCTTGTCCCCTGCCACACCCTCCCTGAGTGTCAGGACCATCCGCCCCAGCCCACCTGCTGTCACCACCGGGAGCCTACCCAGTGCACAGGAACGGGGACACAGCTGGGACCCTGCTGCCAGCCACAGTGGGCCGTGAACTGGCTGACCCAGGCAGAGGTCACCCAGAACAGATTTCCAGCCCAATACAGGTCATTTTAACCTCCTGGGTTTTACAGAAAGACTCTGTCACTCTAGAAACAGCCTCATCTCCCCCAGCAGTAAAGAGTCTTTGCAAACAGAGGCAGACTGTGGGCCCTGAGGCAGAGTAGCAATTGATGAAGCCCAACACCACCTCCTTGCCATGTGACCAGCCCCTGTGCAGTGTCATCACCACCTTTGCTGCTGCTCCAGCAAAAGCTGGCTCCCCCTTCCCTGAGCCCAGACCAGGGGCTGCGTTTCACCCACCTGGATGCCATTCACACCAGCATGAATCTTCTGCAGCTCCACACTGATCTCACAGTCTCCGATGTAGCTGACATGGGGATGTTGGGGGAGAGACAGGCAGGTCCACTGCTTAGAGAGGGCAGGAAACTTGCCCAGTGTGTACATATAGCCCCAGTCCTGGCTGCTGACCACGAGCCTGAATTGTGTCAGTCAGCATGTGGCTACACCAACAGCCTCAACATTGTTCAGCTCTGCTCAGGCTCAGACCCAAGAAGCAACCACCCAGGCTCCTGCACCTGGAATCCTGGCAAGACAGTCTGACGTGGGGTCAGAAGGGCAGTGACTGGGGGCTCTCACCCCATGTCACCCACAGCTGAGAAGGAGGGGCACTTGGTAACTACGCTGCATCCCTGCTCGGTCTCTGCCCAGGCATCCACCCTGAGGACACAGTGGCAGTCCCATTGCCTAGATCCAGCCGTCACCCCAGGTTTTGCTGGGGGTGGTAGAGGTAGGCAAAGGTAACAAGTTCTTAGGCTGCAAGAAAGGAAGCCTGACTTGTGGCTCCTTTCAGTTGCTAGGCCCAGGAAGCCAGGGAGGGTGAAGAGCAGGGAGCTGAAGGAGAAGTCTAAGTAGAGGGAGAAGGCAGCCATCATACGTTGCAGGACATGGGCAGAGGTGCCCGATGTCACAAATCACAGCAAGCCCAAGCTACCCTTCAGTCGGGGCAGGCAGGATGCGCAGAAGCGACTGCAGGCACTGTTGTAGGCACTGAGTGGGCCAGGTGACCCCACGTGCCCTGCTATTCACACAGCTAAGCCTCACAGCCAGGAGCACCTGGTTGCCTGGCACCAGCCCCCGCCTGAACAGGACACGGTGGTCCCATAACTGGCTCCTTCCTCCCCAGTGTGCTTTCAATACCAGCTAAGGATAGCACTGGGTCAAGACAGGAAACAGGAGACACCAGAGGGGACAGCAGCACTCTGGACCCTCAGGAGTAAACCCTACCTTTGGAGCACAATTCCAACCTCACACCTCCAGGGAAATTTCTGGATGGAATCTTCTTCCTGACATAAGCCCCTTATAAATCGCATTTCAAAGAGCCCTTTCTCAAACCCACTGAATTAGCCATGCCTGTGTCCTGGCTCCTTGTCACTTTCCTGTCGTGCCACAGAGCCCCGAGCCTGACCTGAGTCCCCTCCTGCTCCTGTCACACTTTTCCCTCTAGCCACATCCTTATTGTGGCAGCTAGTCTGACTCTCCAGGTGATCCAGGCTTGGTTTCCAACAAGGTTCTGCTGCTGAGCCCTTAGAATCCACAGCTGCCATGGGGTTAAAAAAAAAAAAAAAAAAGCCAGGAGTGGGCCAGGGTGGCTTCCTTGGGACCGGTCACTCCCCATCTATTCTCCTGACACCGCTCCCCCAGCTCCAGCCAGGCCCTAGCGCTCCAGCCTGGATGGGGTCCTGGGTCTGGGAGGGAATCTATACCCTAAATCACTGTCTCCACACCAGTTCTTCCAGAGCAGTCCTGCCTCTCAATGCATACTTGGCCCCACTAGACCCTGGGACGGAGGCTCACCATATCTGTAGGTCCAGGGTCACCTGTCTCGGGTTGCTTTTGTTAGTGTGGGCCTTGACTCCGTTCACCCTGGGACACTGGAAGAGATGAGGGGAGGGCCAGGTCAGCAGGTTCTCATGGCAGTGGGGGCCCCAGCCCTCAGCCAGCACTGGGCCTTGTCACAACAGTCAGCATGACCGATATCCTCTAGGCTGAAGCACACAAGGAAACTCACCCTGAGCCCCTGTGCTGCCCCTCCCTTGAGCAGACCCCTCCTTTCTCTCCCTTCCTGCCACAGCCATCTGTGGGGCACACCTGCCTCTGTGCAGCCTGGAGAGAAGGCAAGGAGTGATGGCGACCATTCAGAGAAAAGTGGGCTGGGGGTACAAGGAGGAGCAGCCCATGTTATCCCAGGGGATCAGGGACTTCAGGGACATCTCCCAGCCCAGCCTAGATGGGTTTAGTGAAGGTTCCTAGAGGGGAAAGCGATTACAGCAAGTCTGGCAGATGAGTACGGCTTGGCCCCACAAGGGTAAGGCAAGAGGGCAGGGTCCCGGCTGAGGAGTCTGATCCCCAGGATTCAAGGTCCCGTGGCTGGAGCAATAGTTCCAGGCTCTGGGCCGACAGCCAGCCATTTTCCTGGTAACTGTCCCCCTCTGCCCAGATTCCTCTTTTCCCAGCAGGGATCTGATTATTACTGATCAGAGATAAAAACCAAATTTCAAGTCAGATAGGGCGCCACACATCTGCAGTCCCAGCACTGGGGAGGCAGAGGCAGGCAGATCGAAAGTCAAAGCCCATCCTCGACAGTTTAGCAATTTGACAGGACCCTGTCTGAAGATAAAAAAAAAAATTTTTTTAAAGGGCTGGGGATATGGCTCAGTGCAAAGGCCTTGAGTTTAACCCTCTAATCCTCAGCATCACAATAATAACATTATTTGAATCTGGGTTAATGATATGCACGTTGAGAGGCAGTGGTTAGAGGTGTAGTTCACTGATGTCTGCTATATAGTTTGAAATGCATTTTTTAAAAAAGATGACTAGAGAGAAGCATGACTGTAATAAATCAAATATAGCAATAAGCTAACACTGCTATAGTTCAGACAGTAGGTATAAGATGTTTGCTGTAGTAATTCAACTTTTTGTGTGTTTAAAATTTTCCATAGTAAAATTTAGAAAGATTTAATCAATCCTGCTAGAGGGAAGATTTCATGCACTTTCCATTTACGCTATAGAAACTGTTATTTACAAATGTACTGTCCCATGAAAAGGTTCTCAGAGGGGCTGGGGATTTTAGCTCAGTGGCATAAGCGCCTGCCTTGCAAGCAGGCAGTCGTGAGTTCGATCCCTGGTACCGATCAAAAGGAAAAAGACCAAAAAAAAAGTGTAAAAAAGAAAAGGTTCTCAGAGTGTGGAACCAAAAATGCAAAAAAAAAAAAAAAAAGTATTACAAGGACATGTTCAACAGTTAATTAATAATATCATGTAGTTTTCCCATAATCTGTAATATGAGTGATACAACAACCTTTTAAAGTTGTTTCTCATTATTTGTTGTGTTTTGTTTTGTGTCAATACAGGGTATTAAACCCTCTGAGCTACATCCCCAGCCCAGTTTTTATTGTTTATTTTTGAGCCAGAGTTTGACTGAGATGCTAAATTGCCCAGACTGGGCTCAGATTTGTGATCCTCCAGCTTCAGTCTCCCAGAGTGCTGGGGTTACAAGTATGTGCCACCACATAGAGCTTTTTATATTTAACGTTTATTTTGTTCTGATTTTGCATTTTTACTATTTACTTATTGGTGATTGAGCCCAGGCTCTTCATATTTGGCTGTATCCTCAAGCTGTTTGTTTTATGACAGAATATGGCTAAATTGCCTGAAGTGATCCTCCTGCCTCAGCCTCCCAGAGGGCTAGCATTATAGGAATGTGTCACCAAGCCCAGCTAATTTTATATTCTTTTTTTAAAGACAGTCCCTAGATTGTAGAAGCTTCAGAGGGATCCCCCTGGAAGCCTGGCTGGAGGGGGTGCACTGCAAATAACGGGTGGGAGCAGCAACCATAAAAGCGGGTGAGCACCTAGACCCTTATTTACAGGGACAGATTCCAGAGAAGACTGCCTGCCTGGAGGCTGCTACCACAGAGAGGAAGGATGACCTCCTTTAAGCATCCACTGCGTGCCAGGCAGGGTGGCATTGGCCTGGGCTCACAGCAGGGCAAAGGGCACCAGGCAAGAATCTGCCCTCTACAGTGCAGGGCACTACAGTCTCAAGCCACCCTGAGGCCGAGCTGCTTGGGCCTCAGAGCACCCTTCAAAAGGGGGTCCTTTCAGATACAAAGAAGAAAGGAAGAAGTCAAATTATTCTTAGTTGTACATGATAGGATGCTGTATTTGAAGATCCTAAAAGACTCGAACAAGAAAGAATTTTAGCGAGGTAATCAAATTCAGTAAAAGTAGCAGGATACAAAAAATCAACATTAAAAAAATCAATAGTTTTTCTATACACCAAGAGTGAACCAACTGAGCAGCGAACTGAGAAAACAATTCTATTCACAACAGCTAAAACAAAACAAAACCCCTAGCAATCAGTGTAGCCCAAGAAGTGAAAGACCTCTACGGTAAAAATTATAACACAGTGGAGGAACAAACTGAAGAGGATGGAGAAGGCGGAAAAATCTTGCATGTTCATGGATTGATTGAAAGCCATCTACAGCTTCCATGCAATCCCTAGCAAAATTCCAACTTTCTTCCCAGACCTAGAAACACACACACTGTCTCTCTCTCTCTTTCTCTCTCTCCCCCCCTCTATCTGTCTGTCTCTCAAATTTGCATGGAAACACAAAAGATCCAAAATAGCCACAACACTCCTAAGCAAAATGGGTAGGGCAGAGGGAGGCACCACAACACCTGACTCCAAATTACACTCAGTCATAGCAACAAAGCCAAGATGATGCTGGCACGAGAACAGACGTGCAGACCAATGAACAGAATGGAGAGCACACAGACGAGCCCATGTGACTGCAGCCATCAGATTCTAGACCAAGGAACCAAAAATATATGCTGGAGAAAAGACAGCCTCTTCAGCAAGTGTGCTGGCAAACTAGATATATCCACATGTGGAAGACTGAAACTAGTTCTCATCTCTTACCCCAAATAAAAATCAATTCAAATGGGTCAAAGACCTGAGTATGGGGCCTGAAACTTTGAACCTGCTAGACATGTTTGATGAAAACATCTAATAGGAGCTGGGGATTTAGCTCAGCAGCATAAGTGCCTGCCTTATAAGCACAGTCATGAGTTTGATCCCCAGTTCGAAAAAAGAAAAAGGAAAACATCAAACAAGTGGAAATACTTGAAATAACAGGTGTAAGAAACAAATATGTAAAGCCGTCTGTTCCAGGAAAAGGTCAGGTGGCCTGAGGATGTGACTAAGGTCAAGCATCTGACAGGGTCTCTAAACAGAGGAGGGAGGGTAAACAATCAAATGTGGAATCCACTATGCTAACTCTGATAGGAAAACACTGGCAGTTAACAGGCTACCTCCTGTAGCTTAATCATTTGCTTTTTTTAGAAAGTACTATTTTATTTTATTTTTTATTTTAAACAGTAAAACAGCTCCCTCCAGCGTGAGCCAGGAGAACCAGTCACACACACACCCCCACCAGAATCGGCCACTGTCATGGTGGAAGGCAGGCGGCTGCACAAAAAGCAATTCGTCTGCCCTCTTGGTAACCGCCTCTCTCCGGCATGAGCCAGGAGACCACCCAGTCAGCATCTCCTGTGAGCCTACCCCTCACCACTACCATCTGGGGACACAGGTCTGAGCATCTCTCGGGAGGATTGACTGTATGCAATATGGCAAAAAAGGGGATTTCCTTCTATCTTCCGTTTGAAAGCAAATGTTGTCTTCACTGTTTTGATTCATTATGATTAATTGTTTTACTCTATTCAATGTTCTCTTTTGATTGGTTTTATAATGTTGTTTTTGCTTTGATTTTGCTATACCTAATTGGCTAGACAACTATTGTGAAGATAATGAAATATACTATGGTACCTATTACTGTTATCCTGGTAAACTGCTCTGAAGTTCTTACAGATTTCACCACATTGTCTCAATTGCCTTTGTTCTGTCTTGTTCTGTTGTACTTTTACTTCTTCAAAATAAAAAAATTAGAAAATAAAAACAGCCATGTTTCTTAGGCCAGCACCCGGTTCTTGCAAGACCTGGAAAACTAAAATGTCTCACTCTGGCTGTTCCCAGTCCTCGAAACAGTCTGTCTGTTGGGCACAATCAAAGTGGGGCAGGGTTGTTCCTCATGAGAGACACAGGAAAGGCTTCCTGAAGAGAACTCCAGCCCCACAGAAAACAACCAGAACCAACAAATGAAACTGTACAGAAGTAACAGTTTCTGTGCTGCAAGAGAAACAACAGTGAACAGGCATCCTAGAAAACAGGGAAAGATCTTTTCAGCCACTCTTCAGACAGAGGGTCAATATTTAGAATATATAAAGAGCTAAAAAAAGAAAGAAAGACAGACACCCAAATAGCCCAATCATTAAACGGCAAATGAATTGAATAGACACTTCTCAAAAGAATAGTCAACTAGTACATAAAAATGTTCAGTACCTTTAACCATTAGAGGAATGCAAATCAAACCTACACTGGGATTCGTCTCCAATCAGAATGGCCATCATCAAGAACACAAAAAACAGTAAATTCTGGGAAGGCTGGGAATGGGGGGGGACCTTTTTTGCTGCTAGTGGAAATGTAAATTAGTACTGTCACTATGGAGATAAGTACGGAGTTCCTCAAAAAACTAAAAATATAACTACCATATGATCTAGCTATCTTACCCCTTGGTATGTGCCCGAAGGATTTTAGGCACATTATTGGGCCACCTGCATACCCATGTTTATCGAAGTACAAACCACACCAGTCGCCAAATACAGAACCAGCCGAGGGGCCTTCAACATATGAATCAATAAAGAAATCTGAGCATTACTCGGCTGTGCAAAAGAACAAATCACATTATTTGCAGGAAAATGGACAGAACTAGAGATCATTATGTTAAGCCAAAGAAGACAGACTCACAGACAAAAATTGCATGTATTCCCTAAAATGTGGGATTTTAAAAAGAAAAAAAAAAAAAGATGCCATGAAAGTAGCAGGAAGACTCCTCTGAGACAAGAACTTAAGAGAGGGTAACAGCTATGGATATGACCAAAATACACACAGTGTGGTACATGTGTAAATGAAAACTCACAGTGAAACACAGCATGGTGTAAAACTTACAGGTAACAATAAAATATATTTTTCACATGAGGAAACTGGCACTCAGCAAGGCTAAGTGCTGACCCAGTCACCACTGCAGAGGGCACCGGAGCACTCATGGGTGCCGCAAGTGCACTGGGCACCGGCCGAGGCTGCAGGGGTCTGCGAGTTTTCTGCAAGTCCAGGATGAAGCAGAGAGATGGGAAGATGAGAAGTGGGAAGGAGGTGGGCAGGGAGGACAAGAAGGACTTACAAGGCCAGGCAGGGGCTTTTCTTCTGCAGGACTAGACCAGTGTCCAGCCTGCAGCCTTCAGTTTCTCTGGACATGGTAAAAACCATTCCTGATGATCACTTGCCATGGACGCCACATCCCCCAGACACTACCGGAAGAGGAGTGGCTGGCTGAGCTGGCTCTGCTCTAAGCACAGCAGTCTGCAGGCTTCCTGGCTGTTTGCCTACGGAATTCTTCAAAAGCCAACTGAGATATCACTTCCTCCAGGAAGTCTTCCCTGACTAATACCCCTGATACATATCTCCAACTCCTGAACTCATGCACCTCCATGTTTCAACAGTTTGTGCGTCTACTTCCTGAAGCAGGGCACAGCACACTTGAGTCAGTCTATGGTGCCTAATGCACAGCACGTGTTCAGTAGGTCATATGTGACTGAGACCAGGAGACAATAGGTGACCGACAGATGCTGGGCCTAATCAGTCCCGGCCAAGTCTGAGTGGCACAACCCACCCTCTCCATGGCTGAGGCATGGCTAATCCACCCCACCTATGGGGCTGCCAGACAGGGTGGTGGTGGCTCCCAGCAGGCTGGCCTGCACTCTGACTCCTGCTTGTTCCAGGGCATCCTGCAGGAGAACGCCTCTGCCTTACTGAGCAGTGGATGTCATCAAATGCCTGGGGATGTATTCCGGATGATCAAAATGAGAGATCAGTAAGCACATCAGAGTCAAAGGAGTAGGGCACAAAAGGCAAAATATCAAGCTCACTCTGGAAGAGGACCATGATATTAAGTATGCTGGACACAGGTTTCTTTGGCCATGGACCATTTTCTCTGGGGATATCCACTAGTTTTCACAGAACTGACTGCCAGAACCCTTCAGATAATTCTAAACTGCTTTATGGTACTATCACAAATCATGAAGGGGACTTGTCCAGCTGAAAACCGCAATCAGCAACTCTATCTGTGGAGAAACATCTGTCTGGCTATCAATGTGGCCTGTTTTCAAGATTTTACTTCAGAAGAGAGGAACTGGTTGCCACCTCTCCTTTCTAGCCCTGACTCAGGCTCCTGGGACCCTGGAGAGATCAGGTGCTGTGGGGTCAACAGGCAAGGGCAGTGCACCTGAGCTGGGAAGTTCGGAGGACGAGGAGGTCGTGCCCCTCTGAGGGCCAGTGAGATCCTTGCCGATAGGTGACTGCCTTAGGTAAGGAGGCGGCAACAGAAAGGAGGCTGCACAGCAAGCCCGGGCTGCCCTTTCCAAGGCAGCACTGACCTTCTGCCCAAAGTAGAGCTTGGTGAAGGTGAAGGTCCTCAGGTAAGAGCTCTTCTCCCGGATCTTGGGTTCCAGTTTCTCCCGAATCTTGTTCTCCATGATCATGGTCAGGTAGGGCCAAATCTGGACAATGATCTAGAGGGAACAGGAAGAGGCCTCTGGAGGCCAGGTCTGTGCCTGGATCACAGACCTACAAGTGTCCAGCACCCAGTCCTGAGCCTTGGCAGCCCCTCCAGGGCTGGGGTCCCATGGCCCCTGTGCTGCAGCACCTAATGCCCCTTCTACCCACCTCCCGGTCTGTCTCTCAAATATCTAGGACCCCAACGCTTGGGGTCATTTCGCAGAGCACCATGGAAATGCTCATTCACTAAATTTAGAAATAGGAAGCCCTATGGTACATAATCTCATCCTACACTGCAGCTTACATAAAAAGCAGCAGATGCCAAAGGTTTAAGAAAGAGTTACAGAAAAGTTAAATTGTCCACTGTATATGTTTCAGCAGCCAGAAGGGCCAACTTCTGTAGCAGAATGAGTCATGGTGCTGGTCGAGGAATGTGCAGGACCCAGTTCCCTTTTATATCAGCACCTTATATAATCATAATATAGTCATGTGTCCTTTAGCTATGGGCAGCATTGAGAGATACAGGGTTAGGTGAGTCTGTCACTGAGCAAATATCGAGTTTACTTACACAAACCTCGCTGGCATGGCCTGCCACTGCTAGGCTACACAGCTGTAATACCGTGTCACTGTGCTGAACGCTGTGAGCAACTGTATTTGCTGTGACACAATGGTATTTGTGTTTATGTACGTGAGTGCTTGTTGATGGAAACATTGTTACATGTGCATGAGTACACAATAGTCAAAACTAAGAAGACTGTTCCATTTTAAACTCATCTGTAGACTATCTGAGTTTCATTTTGACCACTCATGTCCTTTTTCTCTTCTAGGTGGAGTGGTGGATGATGGGAATCAGAGGGTGTGCAGGGCTGAGAGCAGGGCTCTTCTGCTTTTCCTCCATGGATTTGGGCCTCAGTTTAAAGAAGCACCTCCCTCTACCTTTCTCGTCTTCCAAACCCATAGCTGGAAGAGCGTAAGGGTTCAAGACTTCAGGGCTTATTGTTCTCCTCACTTCTAAGGCCTCTTCAAAAATGCAGGTTCTAAATCTCGAGAGGCTGGGCCCACCTTCCTGCCTCACCAGGGTCATTGCCCAGGGTCTCTGGAGTGCATCTGCATGTGTGGTTCACCAGCTGTTATGGATTAAAAACTGGTGGTCAACTTAACGCCAGCTGAATTAAATCAGCATGGTGCGGGGCATAGATGGCCCACCTGAGGAAAGTTGCCAGCATAAACAGAGACGTGGAGAAGAGCTAGGTGTTGTGTTAGAGTCTCTAAAGTGTTGTTTCGAGCTGTTGGTTCTCCTGGAGGAGCTTGTCATGACTAGCTTCCCCAGTGTGAGTTTGGCCATTATCAGGGGAGCTCAGGACCTTGTTGGTGAGAATGGCTGGGGTTCACTTTGGGGGAGCCCTGGTCCTTACATTGAGCATTATTTCCTGGCTCTGGAGGGGAAGATGTGTGCTGTTTAATCTCTAAGGGAGAAGCTTGTCACCCTGGCTTCCTGGCTTGTACTCGACTGTTCTTATCATCGGATGAGCTCAGGACCTCCTTGTCACTGAGAATAACTGTGGTACTTTTCAGGGCATCCCTGGTCCTTATTTTGAGCATGACTTCTCAGCTCCAGAATAGAACCCTTAACCTACTGGCACAGCTCCTTCACCCTGCTGGCATAGACTTTCTGGTTTCCACCACTGACCTTTGGGCCTTCCTAGCAAATTCTTAAAACAGACTGGCATGAGCTCTAGACCTCCAGTTGGACTCATGGGAGGCACTGTCATGGACTCTAGGTCTTCAGCTGGACTCATGCAGCACATTGCTGTGGGATCCAGGCCCCTGGCTGAATATTCTGGGCCTTTAGTGTTGTGGACAGATTTCTGGCACTTTGTGTTTAACTCGGTGACCATCATAAAATAATATTATAAATTCTGTGTCCTGACTGTAACTGTTTTCACAACCTCTGTCTAAAACGCCTGTTCAATGTCTCTGTCCAAGCAAAGGTGGGGTTTGATTCCCAAAAGATCCCTCCTCAGAGCTTCCTGTGTGCTTCTGTGCTGCTTGGGGAAGGCGGAACAGGAGCAGTGGCCTGTACTGGCCACTCAGGAGGAACTCTACAGGGTTTGCCCTAGAGGCCTGAGACTCTCCGTAGATACATGGAGGCCTGGGCACAGCTCCTAAAGCAGCAACCTCCTTCCTCCACATTTTGCCCAGAGGCTAGGGCAAGTTTCAGAAGTATTTGCTTACATTTCTGGGAATGTGAGGTACCAACTTGAGACTGACATCTGTCAGGTCTTTCCTGCTATGGGCTAAGCAGAGGAAGGAAGGCAGGCAAGTCCCAAGCCATGAGCCTGTTGGTGGGGAGCCTTCACAGGTATGGGCAGGGCAAGCAGAGCTAGGACTCAGGTTTCTCATCTGTGAAGTAGGGGTTCATGCTGGGGGAGAGCCCCCTTCTGGGCATCTGGTGGCAGATCTCACTGGTGTTATCCCCTGGAGGATAACAACGGCTATTAACAACCTCTGTGTTCACCATGTACCAGGACCTGGGATTTCTCCCATTTTATGGAAAAGGAAACCAGCTCAAAGATATCAAGCAGACTGCCAGAGGCTGCACAGCCAGTGGTAGTTAACATCTGGGCTGGGAACCAGGTGGAAGCCAGAGTTGTTGTCTAGTTAGGGTCTTCCTCCCGCTAGGAAGGTGTTGATTTTGGTTGGAGCCTTCACAGGTATGGGCAGGGTTGTTCTTTATACAGTACTTCTATTTTCTAATCTGTCTTCTGTGTGCATATATATATATATATATATATATATTTTTTTTTTTTAAAGGAAAGAAAGCCATCTGGTGAACAAAGGGAGGGTGAAGCTGCCCCCCACCCTGCAGTGGAGGGCCCTCCCTTCTCCTCCTTCCCGGCATGGGCACTGCAGGGACTGAGGATCCTGGCCTGAGTCACAGATACGCTGGCGGCTGCTGCTGATGACCCATGGGCCGAGGCTCAGCAAGGCTGAGGTCTGTACCTGCCAGAGGTCGCCTGAGGCCTTACCTTGTTGGCCCACTCCACTCGCTCCACATCTGGAAAGTGGATCTAGGAACAGAAGGGCAAGAGGGATTTAGATACAGCCACAAGCCCCTGGGAACCAAGCAAGCAGCCTGGAGAGTCTGGTTCACGCCCACCCCACCCCGTGGGCACCTCCTCACCTGCCCCCCACAAAGGCAACCCCTGGGCCCCCAGAGATTCAACCATCCCTGCCCTGCAGGAGTGCACCTTTAGTGGGGCAGGTAGCAAGCAGCAGCGGGCATGGACTGCACAGCACAGGCCTGCTCCCAAGCTGAAAGGCACATGTGTGGGCAGTTCCCCGGCCTGCCTTGACTTGAAGGGGGGTGGTGTATGTCACTCCCTGCACTTTTGACCTGCCCCTTGGCCCCCTGCTGTACGAGGTCAAAAGGGGAAAGGGAGAAGGCTGTCTTCTGCTTTTTTGCATATGCAAATAAGCCCCGCTTTCCCTGCCAAAGCACTGGACCCTCCCAGGACACCTAGGTTTCTTCCTTGTAAATTTCATCCTCTTAGTCATTTTAATGATACAAGTAATAGTTTCAATAGAGAACTACGTTAAGTGCAAAAATTAGTTAAGTAGAAAGAAAAGATTAGGAAATATCACCTCCTATTGGTGATTATCTTTAATGGGTGAATGTTCTCAATGGCAACCGGATTGGGGGGAGGGTGCCTCTGGAGCCCCTCCCTCCTTTCCCTACCCTGGCTCCCAGGAGCCCCATCCAAGTCTAACCCCTTCTGGAGGGGCTGCTAGTCAGGCACCTTCCTCTAGGTCACAATCCCTAACCACCTCTGCTGGGTGAGCCCTGCAGGAGAGGCGAGGCTGGTGTGTGCCATAGTCCTTTCATAACAAGTTTCTGAGTGCTCACCCCTTGTAGGCATCCCAGGCTCCATATCAGTATGCTAAGCTTCTCCCCCTTGAAGATTTTATGGGGAGGATGAGTGACATAGGAGTGGGCATGCAGGGTGCCTGGCACAAAACAAAGGTCAATAAAGTAAAAGGTGGCAATGATAATGCTCGTGGCAATCCTCTGAGCATGGGGCCAGCTTGAGATCATACTGACCACGGCCTGGAACCACCTAGGAGAACGAACCTGCCCCCCTCATCCGGGGCCTAGTGACACATCCAGGGCCTGGGCACACACGTCTATGCAGGTCACACATCTCCTGCATACACCACCAGGTGCCAGGCAGTTGGCTAGCTGCATGCTATATGCATGCATGTATGTGTGTGTGTGCTGCACTGGGGTCAAACTCACAACCTTGTGCTTCCCAGGCAGGCCGCTGTGCCGCTGAGCTGTACCCTTCACTCAGAAGTTAACATTCCAGATGCTAAAGGAAAGCCCTGCCTGGTTCCTTGATGGGGAGCTGGCCCAGGCCACTGGAAGGAAGGGGAGCAATGGGGGAAGGAATACAGGGGGGAGCAGGCATGAGCCCAGGTCAGCCAGTCCTTCCAGGCAGGAGGAGATACCATCACCACATATTCTCTCCAGCACCCTGGGCCAGGTCCCAAGGTGGAAGCCCGGAAAGTGGAAGGCAAGAACCTTCCATTGCTCCCTGGCTGCAGCAGCAACTCCTGCACACAGGCCTGGAGAGGGCTTCATCCCCCAGAGCTTCCTCAGGACCATTCCCACTGCCACCAAGGACTTGCCCAAGCCATTCCCTGGATGTGAAACAGTCTTCCCTCTTCCCCTCTCACCGCTTCACTCGAACCTCACTCCTTCCAAGGAGCCTCTCTAGATCTCCCAGAGACAGGTATCCTTGGGTGTCTGATGGGGCCCAATCACAGTGCTCCATACACCTCATCAGACCTCCTGGTGTCACTGCTTCCTTCCCTTCTAGACTGGGAGCACTCAGAGGGCTAACTGGCCCTTGTGCCCTGTCACAGCCTGCTCCTTGCACAGGAATTTCTGCACACCCATGGAATAAATGAGTATATGACTAAATGAATGCCAGATTCTTGTCCTCAAGCAGCTCCCAGGCTGGTGGAGGCGGCAGATGGGGGGGACAGAAGCTGTCCCACAGGATCAGGACCAAAGCTGGGGAAGTGAACATCTCGAGAAGAGTCTGATTCCAGTAGGAACCTCAGGGCCCGTCTCCTTCCCTGCCTGAGCTGCTGGCTGGGCTGGCCTCCTCCTTCCCTCCAAAACCACAGCACTTCCCATCCTGCCCAGGCACATCTCAGCTGTGTACCCATGGACACCCCGGCCCAGGCAGTTCTGCATCTTTAGGGACTGAGTGGCTCTGACTCTGGTCCTGGAAAGGTGATCCAGCGTGGCAGGTCCAGCCCTGGCCACCTCTGGGTCAGATGAAGATTCCTGAGCTGCTCGCCTCACGCCTCTTGAATCAGAGCGTATCGGGGTGAGGCCCTGTGATTTATTTTTAATGAGCTCCTGGCATGATTCTGGAGCTCGGTCAAGACTGGCTGTGAGGAACCAAGGACCAGCCATCTCTTGCATTAGTGTGACCCATGGTTACCCTGAAAGTGTAGGCAGCAGCAAACAATCAGGCCTGACTGCTTCTGTGTTTTTGTGGTCTCCCTCGATTTCCTGTACCTGTGTATTAGACACTCCTCACCAGGAAGAGCCTCCATAGACAAGTCTGAACCCCTAAAAGAGAAGCAATTCAAGTAAGAAATTTTCAGGGCTCCTTGTTCTGCCACAGGTACGTGTGGTCCTCCCTCTGCCCAAATCTCAATGCCTGTTTTCACCCCAGTGAGGTAACACACAAGACCTGACCACATTCTTGTGACTGCCCCTGGTAAGTGTGGAGCAGGAAGGACATCACAGAGACTAAAACTTAAAAGTAACTTCTCACCACTAGTATTTTCCTGGGTTGACACAGTCAGAATGGTCAGTGTGAGTTTCCAGCAAGATTGGTCTCTTTTTTTATCATCTTGCTAAACAAATCTTTTTTTTTTTTTTTTTTAAATCAGTATCGGGGATCGAACTCATGACTGTCTGCTTGCAAGGCAGGTGCTTATGCCGCTGAGCTAAACCCCCAGCCCCTTGCTAAACAAATCTTTCCCACTCCAAATTCTCAGCTATCCTAAGACTTTATCTTTAAATTAAATTCTTAATTATTTTTGGAATTTTTAAAAAGGGTGAGATGGGGATATGATTTTATTACTCTCCCTCTATGCTTCTACTAGAGCAGTCTTCCACCATCACATAACAACAACAAAAGTCTTTTCCTGATTTGTAAAGATGTTTCACTCAAAACCAGCTTCCTGGATGTGCTCCCGTGTTCCTGGACTTGGTTTTCACTCCATTGGTCCACTGTTCCTCTACAAGTACCACATTGTTTTAATCACTATGTTTTTGCACACTGATCTGGGGTAGGGTGATCCCCCCCCCCTTTTTTTTTTTGGCTTTTCATTTTCAAATTCATTTAATTAACAGATCTGTTAGCTTGCATTACTGTATTGAAATACCTGAGAAAGTCGACTTAAGAGGAGGAAAGGTTTATTTTGGTTCTTGGTTTCTGAAGTGTCAGTCTGTGTTGCTCACCCACTGTTTTAGGCAGAACACTGGCAGCAGTTCCAGGTCGAGCCACACACTAACAACCCAGCATTTTGTAGCAGAGAGAGAAACAGACAGGGCATAGGGTCCAGGGCATGCTCCCAGTGACCTCCTGCCTCCCACTAAGTCCCACCTCTACCCACCCATCACAGGAGCATGGGTGGGGACCAGCACTTCAACACGGGACTTTGGGGGCCTTTTCAGACCCTAAGCATGACACTTGATATTGAGTTTCCGTCTGAATACTGGCACCTCCATAACCTGAAGTTTTACATCCAGGAGCAGGGTATCTCCTTTTATTTATTCACTTTTTATGGTATTTAATATATTTAGTATGATAAAACTTTTTTCTATACTAGCCTTATACTTTTATTTACTTGTGATTTTTTTATAAAATATTTTTTTCTGAGCAACTTTGCTAAAATTTGTTAATAGTTCTAATTGTCCCTCAATTCCCCTACTCATATAAACTTATCATCCGCAAATAATACTTTTATATTTTTGGCTCCCTGCCTTTATCTGATTTTTTCCTTTGCTACTTCCTTGGCCAGAACCTCTGATGCTATGCCTAGCAGCAGTAGCACTAACTTCAAGAATGGCTCCTAAAGTTTCTCTATGAAACACATTTTTGCTGTAGATTTTGGACAGTGTCTTGCAGACTGAGCAAGTTCTTTTCAATTCTTAATTTTCCAAGGTTTTATTGTAAGTGGGCACTGAATTATATTCAATATTTCTTCAGCCTACTGGGAAAACTGACCTCCCCCCACCCCCTTCTCTGCTAAAGCAGAGCCATTTCTGGTTCCTGGGGTAAACCCCACTTCAATGTGATAGGTCTTTAGAAGTCTGATATTCATTTAGGTTTTACAGGGCTGTGATTCAACGTGATGCCTGCAATTTCTGTTCTTATAAAATTTGTATCAGGTTTTGGTAGACTTTGCAATAAATTGTAAAGAGAATGGACAGCTTTCCTATTCTATCTTCTGAAATAACATTTAAATATAGAAATTATAGGGCCCACAAAACTATCATGGTCTGAGGCTTTCTGGGTAATTACAGTTTCTCTACTGAATACTAGCAGGGTTAATGGTGTATTAGAAGTCTAGCTCTTACTGTGGTAACATTAGTATTTCTTTTTCTAGGAATGTATTTTATCTAGGCTCTCAAACTGATGTATTTGTTTAAATTTTCCTAATGTATTATATGTAGTGTTATTTTTTACTTTTTCATCCTATTTTTTGCTTGTTTGGTACCGGAGATCGAACTCAGGGCCTTGTACTTGCCAGGCAGGCACTGTGCTGCTGAGCTACATCACACTATATTATTTTTCATCTTTTATATTTTTTACATGAAAAGTCTTGTCAAAGGTCTGCTCACTGTATCAGCCTTTTCAGAGAATCAGCTTTCGGTTGGAAGTGTTAAATTGTTCTCTTCCCCTTCTTCCTTTACTTTAAAAATATTATTTAGAGTAAAATAAAGGAGAGATGATAGGAAACGGTGTTTTCTTGGAAAATACTGTTTTCTTGCAGGTTTTCTTGGAAATGAGGAAATGAAGAGGGGGTGGAGGAAGGGGAATAAAGGAACCAAAAATGATCTAGATATGACATACACGTGCGAGTCTCCAAAACAAATGTAACAAACTCACACTAATAAAAGATAAAATATTTTCATCTTAGTATGTATTATTTCCTTATTTCTGTGAACTAAATCTGTTGTTCTTTTATGATTCAGAGTTGAGGTTCATGAGCATGAGTTTAATCGTTTTTAATTTTTGTTTTATGATAAATTCAAACTTACAAATTCTCCTTCCAGCCTTAACATGTTTTCATTGTTATTCTGTGTGTTTCTTCCATTATGACTTCCTCTTCACGTGTTTTTAAATAGCAATGTTTAAAAATATCTCTAGACATGTGAGATTTCTATAGCTTTCCGTTTATACTGTTTCCTAGTTTCGTTTCTTTGTGGTCTGAGCACAAATGGAACACACCGATAGGTTCTGTGGCCTGGTCCATGACTAATGTCTGTGACCGTCCCGTGTCATCAAACCAGTGTCCTTGCTTATCCTTTGCTCATCATTTTCAGAGAGAAAGATATTCACATTTCCAAGCCCAACTACTGGTTAATTTATTCTTCGTGTCAGTTGTGGACCTAGGTTTCAAGTTCCTATTGTGAAATAACAGTACATATGTGGCTATGATTGTATTTTTACAAGTATAGAACATCTTTCCCTGCCCTTATAGTTGACTTATATTCTATTTTGCCAATATGAAAATTGCTATTCAAGCCTTGTGTTTCAAAACTGCCCAGTTCTTTTTCCATGTTCTTCTCAACCTCCTGAGTTCATATCAAACTCATATCATTTAATATTTGCCTACTCTCTTATCAGTCCTATTTTACAGATATGGAGACTGAGGCTCAGAGAGGTTGTATGACCTGCAATCACTAGCTATGGTGTGCTGGAGAGGGACAGGCCCAGCCTGTACTTTGCACTCTGCCTCACTCACTCCTTGTAAGCAAACCTCACACCTCACTGCGCTTCCTCCTCTACAGGAATCTAGTTAGCAGTGGGTTACCCTCCTGAGACTTGGCCTCACTGGGAAGCCACGCTTTATAGGGCATTCACACACACCCAGAACATTCCATAAACATTTTCTTTTGATACTCCTAAATCTCTATAAGTAAAGATGTAATTGCCCCTACTTTCCATGAGCAGAAGAGGCTCCCAGGCTAGTTATTGCGGTGCTTGTTAAGATTTCCCAGGTTCCCCGTATCCCCACCCTCAAGTCCTTTCTTATCCGTTTCCCCCTCCAATCTTCCCCCAGAGGTGGAGCCTTTGAAGTTCATTCCTTGGTGTTTCTCCAACTTGTTCCTTACACCTTAAAAGTCTGCTTCTCTAAGCCTCAGCTTGCTTCACTGCAAGATGGCTTCAATACTGCCAACTTCACAGTTCTGAGAAGATGCAAAGGGACGAGGTGTGCAAGGTGCCCGGTGCCCTTCCCAGTTCAGGATGTTGTGCAGGCAGTCTGACACGTTTGACCAAAGGTCCATGCAAGAAAAAAATGTCACCTGGGTTGTGTCCAGTTCTGCCCGACCCAAAGCCCAGGAAGTTTTGGGCTGAATCTCCTGGTGCCTCTGGCTCTGCACTTTGAGAAACAGGAGAGGAGAACAGAGATCACAGCGAAGTGGTTGAGATGAAGGAAAAGGAATGTGACTGGTCATTTTCCTGGCCTCTGCTGATTGGCTGAGGGGATCTGTGCCTCAGCTACAGTCACCCTTGGGTTGGGCCCAAAGCCTTGCCCACAGGAAACCCTGCCCAATGGGTGCATCACAGTAAGGCCTGGCAAAGGGCCCCAAGGAGAGCCATCCTGTGTCTTTCCTTACTGAGGAAACAGAGAGAAGGCAGAAAATGAAGGTGGATGGGTCGTCTTCAAACTAAGTCCTAAAGCACCGAGTTTTGTTCCAATTCATTACAAGGCTGAGAGTCTCTGGGACCAGCCCTACACCCTCTACCCAGGCAAAGAGCTAGACTGGCAGTGGTTCTCAAATAGCTGTATACAAAAATCACCTCTGGAAGAGCTCATTAAAATGCAGATTCCTGGCCTGGGCCCTTAGAGATTCTGATGCAGGAACACTGGGGCAGGACCTGCATCTTTATCAAGTTCTTCTGGTGATTCTGATCTTGGTGGAGGGCATGGAAGAATGGCAGACAACATCCCTCAGGTTAGAGGGCTTTTCTTGAGCCCTGGGGAAAGGAGGATCTCCACCCCTTCTTCCCAGGGCTCCTGGCTAGGGCTCCAAAGTCATTGTGAGGTTGCAGCTGTCACTGCTGAGTGACACTGCTATGTCATCAAATTCTCATCATCATTCTGTGGACCTCTGTTCTTCCAGAAAGGGACCTGTCGTGCATGGGCTGAGAAGGTAGCTCAGTAATAGAGGATTTGTCTAGTATGTGGAAGGCCCTGGGTTCGATTCCCAGCATTGGAAAAAGTGTCAACGAAGGGACCTCTTCCCTCAAGAACAAGAGAAATCAAGACCTTAGAAAGTAATGAAACACGGCGTCATGATCTTGCCTAGCTTTGGGGCTATCTTTTGTTCTGAAAGGTGAGCCACTCATAACCCAGCCAGGCTGCAGAAGCAGTGGGAAGGGCAGCCAAGGGTTAGAGGAGCTGAGTTCCAGTCCTAATTTCCTTCAGCCTCAGCCTTCCCACTGGGATGAGGTTGTTAATCCCTGCTCTGCCCGAATCCACAATCCCACAAGATAATGGACCTGGAAATACTTCTAATTAGTTTAGGCCTAGAGACAAATTCAGTATCAAAGAAATGGAGATACTGTACTATTCTGATTGATTTCTCACAAGTGAGAATGTGTAGCCAAAGTAGGCCTGGAAAATCCCAAAGATGACCTAACACAGAGTCAGCAACCAGGACCTGGGACCTCTGCCATTCCTCCTGCACTGCCCTAGGGAAGTTTAAATAGTCTGCAGCCCCATCCACACCTCCCTCAACTAACACTCTGGTTCCTTCATTTGGCCCAAAACCTTCCAGAAAAAGTGTGATGATACCTTCATGAGAGCAATTTGAGACACTGGCAAGGAATGGCTTGTAAAGGGAACTTAACAGATACAAACTGTACAGCAAGTTCAAGTTCAAGGCAGAATCCTCAGCCAGCAGAGGCCACAAAAGAGGCTAAATCAATAATAGTCTATCTTTAGGTGATGCTATCTGTGCTTTATTTCCTAAAACCTTTAGGAAAAATGAGGATGGAGAAGCCAGAGTGCTGGCTGCAACCCATCCAGCCAAAGCCTTGTGGGCTCACACAGAAGGCTCTGGGGTGGGGTGGAAATCTTCACAGGAGCTTTGCGCCATCAGAACTGCTCAGGAGGCAGGGCCTCCTGCCTACCTGGGGTCACTAGGTAGATTCTGCTCCTCCCATAAGGAGGGACGCAGCTCCTGTGGACTGACCCACAGATGCAGGGGTATGAGACACACAGATATGCAGACACGGAAGCACGCACATGCACACACACAGAGCTAGACAGACCTACAGACATGTCCATTCTCTGTCTCTGTCTCTCTCTCTCTCTCTCTCTCACACACACACACACACACACACACACACACACAGCCTGTGTGTGCCTCAAACTGATGTTACCAACCCTTACCCCATGTTTATTTCCATGGGAACTGTACAGTCCTATGAAGGCAGCCCCTGGACCTCAGGTTGGCTCTGTCTTCCTGAGTGTGCTTTATCAGGAAAATGAACCCTCACTTTCTTTTTTTTCCTCCAGATGAAGCACAGTCTTTTGTTCTCTTTTTCTGTTTTGGGAGGCAAATATTTTAACCATGAAAACCGCATGCACATCTCCATCTACCCATATATTTTGTTTTTCAAGATAAGCTCTTGCTTTGTAGTTCACGGTGGCCTTGAACTCACTGTGTAGCTCAGGCTGGCCTAGAACTCGCAGGGAAGTTCTTGGGCCAGTCTCTCCTGTGCTGGGATTATAGATAGGTGTGCACCCCATGCCCAGCTGAAAACTGCTTTTAACTCTCTTCTATTTTAAATCACCCTGCTAAAAGCGCTGAAACAATTTCTTTGTCAAGCTGTCTAGCACTGTTTTATAACCTATGGGCTCCTTACCAACACATCTCCCTGGCAAACTGCAAAAATCAGCTAGACTGAGCAGAGGAAATCTGAGGTGGTCACCTGTGATGAAAACACCAGGAGCCCGACACCTTTCAAAGAGGAGGAAGGACTCAGAGCACAAGGGGACAGCCGGACACTACAGAGTTAGCCGGGTCTGCGTGATAATGGTAAGCTGCCAGAGAGTTCAGTGATCTGGTTAGGTTTCATAATGCCTATGAGCTGAGCAAACTTTTCTTCTTGTTTATCCAACTAATAAAGGCCCAAAAGTAATAACATTCAGATGGCAAGGCCGCAGTAGTCTTTTAAAATGTTTATACTTTTTTTGATGTTTCAAAAAAGTTTAACTTCCAGGAATCTGCACTATGGAAATTCAAAAATGTAAACTAAGATTCATACAGCAGACTTTCACTACACCATTCATTCAGCATTACTGAGGTTCCACGATGCAGGAGGCAGTGCGCTAGGAGCCAAGGGTGCAGAAGTGAACAAGAAAGCACGCCTGGCCTTAAAAGTGCAGTCAGCCCGGAAGAAAAGCAAGGCATAAAAATCAGTGGGTACAAATCAGCATGGGAAGCTGTGTGATAAGAGATGCGTGCTCGGGGCTCCCTGGGTGCCTGAGCAGAAGGGCTTGCAGGATGAGTCAGCAGACCCAGCCCAGCCACCGAGGAGAAACTCCAGACCCAATGGGAACCACCACCCAGCCAGCCAGCCATGCAGAGGGACAACCTGCAAACGCCTGAAAGAATCAATGTTAACAAAAAGGTCAACTCACTTCAGGTATGTTCAGATCAAAGATAGCACCGTTAAAAGGGTTATCTGGTAAACCTTTGTAATTTAATGCTAGGAATGTTTTTTTTTTTTTTTTAAAGGAAAAGGAACAGAAGGGGGAAAGGTACAACTTTAAAAATAAAGCAGTTTTTATACACCTTCTATGTTCAGGAAGCACAGTCAAATATAACCATGCAGCTCTGGGTAGAAGAATCATAAATTCTTTTTCCCACTTTGTCTTTTAGGCCATTCCTAAATTTTCTACGGGGGAATACACTAGTTTCATAACTGGAAAAATCAAATTTTAATCAGTTTATAAGTAGTTATGTAAAAGGAAAAAAAAGAATACAACATGGACAAAGAAATGGAGTGGTGCCCAGAGAAGTTTCTCCAAGTGGCCCATGGACACACAGTTCAAGGCATGCTGGCTCAATGGGGGCTCTCCTGCCCTCCTGCACAGGCAGGGCTTGTAGGAAGCTGATGGCCTGAAGCGCAGGCCAACACTTTGTGCTGTAAGCTCTAGGTCTCCTACAAATTGCTGGAAGAAGGAACTCTGATGGAGGGCTGGGAGAGAACAGTGCTGAGGAAGGGAAGGGCATGGCCAGGCCCTTGCTCCCCAGTGGAGTTGGGTCAAAGCCCTCACAGATTATGAGAGGGAGATTTGCACCTCCCAAAAGCTTCCCTAGAAATTCCCAAAGGCACATCCTACAGAAATGCAGCCTCTGCCGCTACCAAGGCTCTGAGCCAGGAGTCAAAAGAAGCCAGTGGTCAGCTCTCCACACCTTGCCCATCTTGCTGGGGAGGGGCTGCAACACAGGCAAAGGACAGGACTGTCCTTACAATTGTCCTTGATCCTCCTGATTACTTGGGTCCTCAGGCCCCTGGCCTGCAAGAAAGGTTGCTCTGGGCACTCCCGTCCCAGAAAGCACTTGTATAAGAGGTGACAGGCAGGAGAGTTTGGGTACTTTGAGCTGCTGTCCTGGAATCTGCATACCCTAAGAAAAATGATGAGCTCCTGTGACCTATGGAAAGCTTGAGACCCATGGTCCCTACCCTTTCTACAACAAGTAACACCACACTGCCTCTTCTTCCAAGAAGGCTTCCTGGGTTGCTTCCAGTCTGGGTTAGGTGCCCTCCCCAAGCTGCTCAGCATCTTAAACTGCCACCTCTTAGGACTATTCATACTGTCTCAGAAAAGTCGCTCCTCATGGTCTGAGTCCCATGCCAGGTCCCAGAGGGAGTATGTCACTCAGGTCCACGGCCCCACCCGCAACACCATGCCTCCCACATCGAAAACCTCCACACATGTTTGCTGGCTGAGTACAGGAATGAACACAGAGATGTCTAACATCCCTACGCTGGGCTTGGAGTGAAGAAAGCCTGCACCCTGTTACTCTCATTGCCCCATCCTGATGCAAGACATGATAGATCCATAAATCATCACTGAGACATGGGGCAGAAACCCAAGGGCATGACTAAAAACCTGCCTGCCTCTTTCTTCCTGTGCAGAGGCCTGATGCCAAGCCAACTGGAATGATCCAGAGCAGCAGGAACCTCAGGGTAAGCACTTCCCTCCAGCCCCAAGTGACTCCCAACTAGTCCTGATGTTTAAAACCAAGTTTCATGGCACCAGCCCAAAGGATTAAGTTCTTTGATCTTATTTGAGGGTACTCAGTGAGGGCTCTAAGTTATCGAAGTATTTAATTCCTCTCATGGACACAAGCACCTGCACAAGACAGACCACGAGAATCATCTGTGCTGCCCACAAAGAATGCCAGACCCACAGCACCGGCAAAGCAGCCAGCCTGAGCAGCTCTCGGGTAGGCTCCCAGGGGACAATCCCGGGGTGCTGCCAGTGCCTCCAGCTCTGCTGCGTTGTGTAAACAGCTCGTCATTTCTGTGTGCTTGACTTGGCCGGCATTCCTCTCCCGCTGCCAGTTAGATGGGGTGTGGGTCAGAAAGGCTGGGAAATGAGTCGTGGGGTGGGGGCAGGACTGACAGCACTGGCTGAGGATGGTAAGCTCCTGTGATTACAGCAGCTCCAGAAACATCTTCAGATAGCAGGCAGAGTCCAGAGACGGACATCTCTCAGTGAATGCACTCGAGTCTCTGCATCCACCATGCCACACTGGCGCCACCCTTCAGGAAAGGCACGAGGCCTGACTGTCCCTAACAAAGCTGCCAATGGACTGCCATCAGCTGGCAGAACAGCAAGCCCCACTGGATCCAAACCACAGACAGGCAAAACGCCAGCTCCATGACAACTCTTTCCCTTCTCTAACCTGCCTCCGGCTATTTTCCTATCAATTGGCTCTTAACCACCCCACACATAAACTGGGGTGAAGCCAGGGGAATTGTTCACCAAACTTCCCTCCTCCCATCAGCTCAGACACAGCAGGGGCAAAATAAACACCATTTCTGATAAACCAGTTGTCTGACTGGCGCTTTGATGAACGGCTCAGTGAACAGCCCAGAAAGGGACTGATTGGTGATGGTCCACCGTGTGCTGGGGAGGCAGCTGAGGCAGTCAGACAGCAACCACAAGAAGTCTTGAGGAGCACAGAGCCTGAAGGCCCAGCTCAGGAGGTCAGCGAGGGAGCACTCACTGGACCACCACAGCCCCAATTTGGGAAGCCCGGAGCAGACCCAGGCAGGTGGTGTTTCACTGAGGGGCTCTGTGAGCCCCTGCTATTACCTCTTCCCTCGGCCCTCTCCAGTCAACCAGCTCCCAAAAGATGCATTTGTTGCTGAGACACTGGGCCATTAGTGTCATAATGAAAAGGCTGCATTGGGAGGCCTGAAAAATTGAGGAACAGCAAGTGACAGACCCTACCAGGCAAACACTAGGGTCTCAGTGGCTCTAAACAAGTGGGTCTTCAAACATTCAACTCACTGCGACTTCACAGGGAAACCGTGTTAGTGGCTCACGGAGGCCCACAGCTCAACAAGTCATATAAAGGGCTGCAGCTTGTCACTGTGTGCACAGCTGAGCAAGGCAGCTCAAGTCCTTCAAAACTACTTCTAAAAATGGTGCCAGTGGGGCACACTTACATAAACTTGCAGCCACTCCTTGCGGAGTGTGTACAGCTGTGTCCCTCTAGCTCTTTCCATGTGACCAAGCCACATTCACACGACAAAGACATCCACAGGAACTTTGCTCATGGCCGCTTTTTGAGTTCTTTCTGCCCTGGAAGGGAGCCTGGGAGAGGAGCAGGACAGTCTGAAGTTTGATTGGAGATCAGAGAGCAGGGCTGAGATAGCTCTGAAAGACCACCCAGACCCATCTCCTTGTCTGGGTAGGACTGGGAAGAAAGAGCGACCTTTGTGACCCCCTTGAGGCAGCAGCTTGAGGCAACACAGAGAAATCTAAGTCTGGGTGAGAAAGGAGGGCACAACTGAGAGGTGACAGGGGCCACATCCTGGCAGGAGGGAGGGACGATATCCTCACTACAGCTAGTCTGGTCTCGGCCTCCACCGCATCATGGGAACTTGGTGTGTATTGGGAAAAGGTTTCTTGGGAAAAGGTATCCCCTTGGACAAGCAGCAGGGGGGCTGGATATCCAACCTCTCCCTCAGAGGGTGCTAGTGTAGAAGAGATAATCTGCACAACTGAGCAAGGCAGTGCAGAGCATAGGAGCCACACAGAAGCAACAAAGTCTCCCCACTTCATGTGCCATTTGGTACCTTTAAACATATCTTCTTGATATCACAGCAGGGCATAAGCCTCATCCCTTCTTCCATGCAAGGAAATCAGTTTTCGAAAGTGAGAAGGCACAAGAAAAAGACAACATGTAACGCTAAAGATAACCCTTTATGTGTGCTCCAAGATCTTAGGCAAGAGCCTCATCTCTTTTTGCCTTCATAAACCGTGCATGTTCCTAAGGAGGAAAGGAGAACTGCACCATGCAGGCTCCCTTCTGGGTTCAGAAACCTTCAGGAGGCTTCAAAAAGCCTTGGGTCTTCCCAGGTGCACACAGATAACCACCCTCCCCAGACATGCTTCACATTTGGGGATCCAATCACAGTAATGGACACCCATGACCCCAAAGCAGAAAGCACCCTGGAGACCCCTAGATCCTTCCTTTACTCCACTCTAGAGGCTACCAAGCATGCAGAGTCCCACTCCTACACATCCCTCATCTCCTGCTGGTCTTCACTGCTGCCATGTTAGCTCAAATCATCCCCCAGTTGCTTCTCTCTTCCTTACATGCTGCTTTCTGCAGGGTCTTTGAAAACCCCCCACAGGATCAGAATTAGACCAACTGCTATCATACCTGCCTCACCTTGGCCCTGTCCATCCGCCCCTACCACACGTCAGCCACGCCAAGGACACAGTGCTCCCTCAGAGCAGCCAGCCCATACCGCCACACTGTGCCCACAGCCTCCCTTGGCCTGGAATGCCCTGCGCACCACCATGGCTTCAATAAGTGATCCGCACCCTGACCTTCCTGATTAGCCTGCTGAGCTGCCAAGGGGGTTCTGAAAAACTAAATCGAGGCCCTCCCAAAGACCCTGTCAAGAGGCAGGAGTCTATGGGCAACGTGAGATAGGAAGCACACAGGGAAGGCATCCTCCATCAGGCCTTTGACACCCTCAACTAGACCAGAAGACCCTATTCAGGCTCCTGTGTCGGATTTCCCTCAGATCTCACTGGCAATTATGGTCATGCATCTGTCTGACTCCTGAGACTGCCATTTGGTAGAGACCCTATCACCTCCCTGTGTGTCTCCCCACACCCAGCCAGATCAGACCTGGGGAATGGGCTTTGGGGTACAGCACCCAAGGAGTGTCTGCTTGTGTTCAGGCTGAGCTTCCTGCTGGCTAGGTCTGCATTGCTCCTGGGGTCCCTTGCCCCAGTAGAAGCCAGACCTGCCTCTATTGTGTCCATGTGAGTGCCAGTGCCCCTACAGGATTCTTGATCCAATTTCAGAAACACTGCCTTTTCAATAGCCTGGAGGCCTCTCTGATACAGGAAGGTTGAGAAAAACATGGGCCCACCCTCACCAACCGAAGCCATGACAGGTCACAACACAGGTCTGACAGGTGACCTGAGCTCCTAGACATTGAGCAAGAGCTATGGACAAGTCGGGTCTGCTCTCTGGGTCCATACCTTCCAGAATGTCAGACTGCTCAGAACAACCAAGATGAAGGGGGGGGCGGGGAACAACCGGGATGGATGAGATCCCTCCTGATAAAATTCCTTTTGTGCTTAAGTTGAAATGTGGGGAGGGGGCTGCCCTTGTGGCTGCTGCTCCAGGAAAATGATTACAACAGATTTTCCTTGTGCACCCTTACCACTAACCCTTTGGCCCCCTCACACCGAATGTAAATAATCCTATTTACAAAGCTCTATTGTCAAGCCATACACTAAATATCCATAAGTGTTATGGCCTGAGTTGTGTATCCTCAAATTCATGTTCTGACCTTCAGGACTTCTGTATATGGCAGTATCTGGATACAGTCTTCAAAGATGTAATTAAGTTAGAATAGGGCCATTCGAACGGGCCTTCATCCAGTATGACTGTGTACTTACAAGAAAAGGAAATTCAGACAGATATGCAGAGGGAGAATCAGAGAAGTAGAGAGGCTTCAGAAGAAAGCGACCTGCAGACACCTCGATGTTGAATTTACTGCCTCCAGAACTGAGGAGCAGCAAATTCCTGTTCAAACTACCCAGGCCACGCATGGTACTCTGTTATGCCAGTCCTACCAAACTAAATTCAGAGAAGCTTGCTTTCTGTCTTTTGCTTAAATATAATACAACCTTTGTAATGTTTTCTTCTCACACCCCACTCTGGAGGCTGCTATCAGGGCAGGAGTGATGAATCTGTGGCCTAGCTGGGTTTCACAGCACAGGTCACACATAGGCACATGGGCGAGGGGACAAGTAAGTCTGAGGACTCTGGAATCTTGCCCCGTGAGCAAGAGTGCACTGGACAGACCCGAAAAGGTGATGTCGCGGCACAATGGGGCAGGTTTGTCACATGCCAGCTCTTGAAACCCTCCTCTTGCCAGCTGGCGCCTACCTCTTCTGATTATAATAATCACCCAAGGATGCCTCGGTCCCAGCTCCCCAGACCTGGCTTTTAAATGAGCCAGGCGCCTTCAGAAACCGGAGCCTGGGCCCTTCCGCGGCGAGAGCCCCGTTTGCGGTAGGAGCGCGAGACGCGCGCCCCGCTGCGCCCCCTCCGCCAAAAGCCCGGCCCAGCCCCCACCCCAAACTCAGCCGGAAGCAATCAGAGCTCGCAGTTTCAGCCTCACAGCGTTCATCGATTGACATTTTGTACCCCGCGTTCGTCCTCTGAAGCAACAGGCAGTGGAACAAGTGCCTGCCTCTTCCTCACGGGTAACTTTGCAGAGTCCCGGGCGTCCCTGTTTTTCTCCTGGGTGTGGCCCGCCTATGACTTCCCACTGGTTCTGGGCTTTAAGTGAAACTCAGGTTTTCCACTCCCACCGCTGGGTCTAGGGGACGGTCACCGCCCCGGAGTCCGCGCGCCACGCTCGGTGGGAGCCAATGTGTGTGCGGTCACGGGGCTCCCGCCCCCCTCGAGCTGCGCGCCCCGGCCTCCCGCGCACCCAGGTTCTTCCGAACCGCGACCCCGCCCGGCTCCGCTCACCCAGGCCGGCAGGTGTTGGCCCCGCAGCTCGCGGCTGATGAACTCGCGCTCGTTGTTGAGGAACTCAAAGGCGGCCTCCAGGCGCCCTAGCTTCCCGCGGCGGTTCCGGCGCCACCACATCCACAGCAGGACGCCCAGCAGCAACCAGAGTATGCTGAGCCCCAGGTAGCCGGCCAGGTAGACGGGAGCCAGGTAGAGCAGCACGCGCACCACGAAGCTGTAGAGCTCCGGCAGCAGCTGGCTGGTCAGGCGCAGCTCGGGACCCGGCGCGCGCTGGGCTCCCCGGGCGCCAGGGGCTTCGGACGCTGTAGGGGCGCAGGGCTCCTCCGCTTCCATCTCCTCGCCACCGCGTTGCCCTCTTCAAGAACTTCACCTGCGCTCAGGCTTGCACGCCCCCACGCCCCGATGACACCTGGGCACATCAGTCCACGAAGCGCGAGGACTAGACTGCTCTACCAGGACGGGCCAGCCCGTGTTCACTTGCGGAGCTAGGCGCGCGCCCCAGAATGCGACTGGGGCGGAGCCCGCACCCGAGGGTGGGGATGGGGTGGGGGTGGGGTGGGGGTGGAGAATCCGGAAGTCTCCGCCCTGCAAGGCAGGACCAGGTGAAAGGGGCGGGGCCAAGCAGCCAAGGAGTCCCAGTCTCTAGGTCCTGCCTATCAGCAGTAGAGGGGCATTCCCACTTGGAGTGAACCAGGGGCTGTCCCACGCGGTTTATGAGTTACCGAGCCGGTGTATGATGGGAAAACATCACTGAAATCCTGTTTCCTATACCAGTTGAGTTTGGATTTTTAGCTGGGCATTTGAGGCTCTCCACCCACCTCCTTACCCACCACCCCAGCCTGAGTATGGGCCTGTCCCTGAATCTCAGCGCACCAGGTGGCTCTCGGAGCCCCCAACACTACCCCTTCTGGCGTCTAAAAAGCCTGAACCTATCAACTAACAGGCAGGCTGAGCTTAGGGCCCCTCCTGGGCATCCAACGCTATCTGCTCCGCTCTCCCCACTTCTCTCCGGAGTATTAATTTCGGCGTTGATTCCCTGCTTCATCAGACTGGGTGCTTTCTAGGGTCAGCCGGCCCTCCTCTTCCGCGAGTGTCAGGTAAGAGCAAGTGACTTGTGAATGAACCACATATGTCTGAAGTGTTAGGGAGTCTTCTGGTGAAGCCCGGGTCAGAGCAAGTGCAGCTCTGCATCTCTAAGTCGAGACGTGTACTAGTCAGTTTCCCATCACTGGGGCAAAATACACAGCACGCACGAGAACACACCTTTCAAGTCACATCCCCCCAATCTGGCCCCACCTCAGAGCAAGATATTCAGCCATGAATTTATCAATAGACCAACCCCACTGATGAGTATCCTATGATTCAGTCACCTTTCAAAGCCCCACTGCTGAACACATGAGACTTTTAGGGAACATTTTAGATCCAAAACAGAGAATAGTAAGTCATCCTGTGGGTGGCATATGTTTTATGTAGTTCATTCATACCAGTTACTGGAATGTGCTTTGGAGCCAGCAGGTGTACTACATGAGTTAGAATCCTTTTTCGATAGTTTTATTGAAAGGCTGGGCCTCGTGGAAAGCAGATAACTGTTTTCTTCTCTGCCCTTCAGCTCGCTCTGTTACTCTCTGATTTTATCCACCTGTCCTGGATAAAACTGTTGGCTGCAGTGAGGATTTTCAACACCCGTGTGGCCCTGGCAGTCAGAATACTTGCGTTTCCCTTGACAGGCTCTTGGCCTTTCAGGACTCAGTCTAAACAGAGTTTGAAAACTTCCCAATTTAACATCCTGTCACACTGGCACTTCCTAGTATAGCCTGAGAAATCAATGCAAGAATTGCTGCACACCTGAGTTCCTTTTTGGACTGTGCAAATCCTATTAAAGCCTCTGAAAAATCTTAAAGACAAAAACATTAGTTAAACATTATTTACTCTAGGGTTTCTTGGAAACACCACTATCCATTGCCCAAGGTTAGCAAGAGCTAAAGAAACAAGAATTTATGGCAGAGCTTTAGGGAAGGCTCCTGGGACTTGGGACAGAATGTGGCTTGGTGTCAGAGTGGATGGACCAGAAAGTTAATCGTCAGAACTTTGCTCCTCATTCACACAGAGCACAGAGTCCTCCTCCAGCATCCAGGTCTACAGAACACTTCTTGCAGATTGAGAGATTGCTTTGAACCCGTTTCAGTTGCAGATTCTTTGGAGAGAAGATCCAGGTTGTATCTACCATTCCTCTTGCTTTTCACACTCACTGGCCCCACACCTCATGCTCCACCTAGGTTAGGGTGTTTGGGAGGCTTAGGGAAGGTAGCAGGTTTGAGGGAGGATTACCAGAGAAAGGAAGCTTGTAAAAGGGATGGCTACCCAGGCAGATGTCCAGTACAAGGCAGGTCAACATCCTGTAAAACTTGCCCTCAACATTGCCTTTTTTTGTTCTTGGAATTTGGAAAACTGATCCATGCCTCTAGGCTTTTGAACTTGTTGTTACTTCTATCTGGAATGTTCCTCCCCTAAGTGGTCTCCACAGTAAGTAAGGTGGTAGGATTATGATTTGATATTTCTAAAGCTTAGGAATAGTATTATTAAATTACCTTCAGAAATTAAATACATGAGAATATTGCATCTAAAATGTCATATCCTTGTTATCAAATCTGTACTTAGAACATTGGATACATTACTTCTCTTCACCTGATATTGTGATTTACATCTAAAATGTCCCCCAAAAGTCTCATGTTTGAAGATGCGCTCTGGTGAGAAAGGGTATGTCACTATTTCACTAGAGGTGTGGTTTGGAAAGGTGAATTCTTGTCCCTGGCTCTTCTTTTCTATCTGTGTCTGTGTATCTGATCTCTGTCTCTCTGTCTCTCTGTCTGTCTCTCTCTCTCTCTCTCTGTCTCTCTCTCTCTCTCTCTCTCTGTGTGTGTGTGTGTGTGTGTGTGTGTGTGTCACTCTGTCTCTCTCTGTCTCTGTCTTTTTCCTGGTTGCCATGTAATGAATACTTTTCCTCTACCATTCCATTCTTCCATGCCATTTTCACCTTGGAGCAACTGACCATGGACTGATTCTATGGAAACTGTAAGCAAAATAAACTTCTCATTTAAATTGTGGGTTTCTGATATTTTATCTCAATGATGAGAAAGTGATTAATACATAAAATTGGTACCAGAAGTTAGACTGCTGCTGTTACTGTACCTGTTCTTGTGATTCAGAAGTCTTTGGAATGGGTTTGCAGGAAAAATTTGGAGCTCTACAATGTTGTAAGCAATGATATTGGTCAGAGCTCTAAAAATTGAAATGCTGATAGGAATGTGAAAGTTAAAGGCCAGGCTCAGGAGGTTTCAGTTGAAAATAAGGACTCCATTTGGCCCCTGGACTAAAGGCCATATGTGTTTTACTTTGTCAGAAAATTTGCCCCTGACTTATGGACAAGTTCCATTTTGGAATTTTTCATAATTCAAATTCTTTCATAAGCTGACAAAGTGAATTTTTTACAATACACTTGTGAAAGTTTGCAACTCAAATGTTTGTAAGTCAGGGATTTACTGTACTGCCCATGCCCTGAGACAGTGGAGCCACCAGGAAGTTGGAAATTCCAGATATATTGATCATCTACTGAAGGAAGCTGCAGACAGTGAACTAAGCCAGCCCAACAGACAGGTCATGTGGGGTGCAACCAGGAAGATCATAGTGACATCACTGCCTACGCACTTTGGAGGTCATGTCTCACCACAACCTGTCCTGGAAGCTGCGCATACAGCTAAAGGATTTAATATTTGCTTTGCTAGGTTTCAGTCTTGCTTTGGCCCAATATCTTTTATTCCCATTTCTCCTTTTAAGAATGGGAATATTTACCCTGTGCCATTCTATGTCAGAAGTATTTAACTTTCTTTTCTATTTTTACAGATATTCATAGCTAAGAGTTTGCCTTGAGTCTCTGAGGATATTTTGGTCTTGAACTTTTCGCATTGCTGGCACTGAGTAGACACTGGCAAGTCTTACAGAAGAGATAAACTAAATGCATTTTTCAAAATGAGAAGGACATGAACCTCTTGGGTGTAGGGAGAGAATGTTACCTTTTAGATCTAAAGTGTCCCCTAAAAGTCTCACATTCAGAGGCAAGGCCTGATCAGAAGGGGTCACTGGATGTGTGACTTGGGCCGGTACAGTTTTGTCCTTGGTTCTTCCCTTCTTGCTCTGTTTCCTGCCTGCCATGTGGTGAGCAGCTTTCCTCTGCCATGCTGTTCTTGCCTTGGAGTCAGCTGGCCATGGACTGAATCCACTGAAATGTGAGCCAAATAAACCTCTATTCCTTTAAATTGTAGATGTCAGGTATATAATCCCAGTGGTGGGAAAGGACACCCTAACTACTGCAGTCCAACAAATCGTGGACTGTTCGATCACAGCACAACCTGGGAGGATGACGCCTTTCAGAACCTTCACTTGTACTCTCGTGAGTTCATCATGTTGCACGTCAGCTTTCCGGAACATAGTGGCTCAAATAATTTTGGACTACTGTTGTGGGTTGAAGTGTGTTTCCCAGAAAGCTATATTGAAGTCCTAAATCGTGGTACCCATGAATGTTATCTTATTTGGAGACAGTCTTTGCAGATATAATCAAATTAAGATCAGATTATATTAGATTATGATATTATTATTATTATTGGTGGCTCAATTCAATGACTTGTATCTTTTTGAGAAAAAGGAATTCTGCTATGATTAATGTGATCATTATATATGCCTCAAATGTATGAGTAACATCACAAAAAAAAGGGAATTTTTTTGTCTTTTTGAGATGGGGTCTCACTATGTAGTTCAGGCTGGCCTTGAGCTCATGTAGCTCAGGTTAGTCTTGAACAACAATCTTCCTGCCTCAGCCTCTCAAGTGCTGGGATTACAGCTGTGCACCACCATGCCTGGCCTAAGAAAAGGGAATTTTGTACATAGAGTTACAGAGAAGGCACAGAAAGGAAAGAAGCCCACGTGAAGACAGAAGTACAAACAAATGATGCAGCTACTCCCAAGGAAAGCCGGGATTGCTTTGCAAACAACAGAAGCTAGGAAGAAGCCGGGGCATCGTGTTGTGTAGACTTTTTGGAGAGAGCTTGGTGTCTCCTGGCCTCCAGAACTGTAAGGTGAATACATTCCTATTCTTTAGGCCTCCTAGTGCGTGGCACTTTCTATAGCACCTCTCAAAAACAGCTATTGCCACCTATTGAATGCCAGGTACTGTCCAAGGCACAGGAGATCTAGGGTAAACAGGAGCAAAAGAATTCCTGCTGTGACATTCTAATGGAGAAGACAAGACAAAAGCATGTCTTAAAAATGAGGAAAGTGAAGGGAGGGAAAGATGCTGTGAAGACAGTGCGCTAGTGTGAAACAGTATGATCAGAGCGAGCAGAGGGCTGTTCAATTTGAAGAGGTCTGTCTGAGAAGGTGAGAATCAAATAAAAAGATGGAAAGTATGCATACAATTTCATCTTATTACAGAAAGTTGGTATTATAAAGTTGTCTGTCTTATCATAAGCAAAAACATCCTCCAATATGTAGCTGTCATTAGTTTTATTTTTGCATTTCCATACGAGGCCACACAGTCATTTCTACTGCAGGACTAAAATTTCCCTGAGGGCAGAGTCTGTGCAGGGCCCAGGTCTGGGCTCCACAGAGCAGGAAGCCAGGGCTGAGCACGGGCTGTACTGCACTTGCCTCGGTTTGAGTCTGCTCTCCAGCGCGTCCCCGACCCTGGCCCCAGGACTGTGGGAAAGCTGCAGTCTTACTTCCTTCTCTGTAAAATGCAGGTTATAATAATACTTAAATCACAGGGTGGCGCGAGCATCAGGCAAGGTGCAATGCGTGTGAGGCTGTCGATCCAGATGGGGCATTCGTGAGGCAAGAATTTAATTTTGTCTGGATTGTTTGACTTTTTAACCACAGGAATGTATTTGTGTGTAATTGTTTTTTATAATTTGTTATTGAGCTAAAATGTAATATTTACAAGCATAACCATTTTTAAGTGCACAGCTCACTGGTATTAAGTACACTCATACTGTGGCGCAACCATCCCCACATCTATCTCCAGAACACTTTGTCTTACAAAACTGAAACTTTACACTCCTCAATAAATCCTATTTCTCCCAGCTGCCAAGTTCCTGGCAGCCACCATTCTTTTTGTCTCGATGAGTCTGACTCCTGGGTAGTATACCTCATAGATGCAGAGTCATAGTTGTATCTTTTGGGGTTGACTTGTTTCCTTAGCGTAGTACCCTCAAGGTTCACCCACGTTGTAGCATATGGCAGAATGTCCTCTGCTGTAGTCACTTCCTCATTGCTGGGACAAACTACACCTGCAATTCAAAGGAAGAAAGGTTTATTTTGGTTCAAGATTGATTACAGTCCACGGTCAGCCAGCTCCAAGACAGCATGGTTGGCAGAGGCGCCAGTGTGGAAGAAAGCTGCTCGTCACATCATCTAGGAAACAGAAAGGGAGGAGCCAGAGAGGGAGACACACCTTCCGGGTCACCCCTTATTGATCTGCCTCCCCTAGCCAGGCCACACCTCCCGACACCAAGTCCCGTCCGCTTCCAAAAGCCTTGCCTGTGCACCTGTGAGGCCTATGGGGGACGTTCTCAAGGTAAATCACAGCATTCTTTTTGTTTTAAGATGCACTGAACTCAGAACTCTTCATCTGTGTCAGGCTAGCCTCAGACTCTTGAGTTCAAATGATCCTCTGCCTCAGCCTCCCATGTAGCTGGAATTACAGGCACATGCCACCACACTTAGCTTGTCCCTTTTTTAAAAGGCTATTAGTTTTGGTTAACTAATAAGAGTTTTGATCTTCTGACCTAGTTAGCTCACTGAGGTAAGGTTTTTTTTTTTTTTTTGTAACATCTTCCACTCTGCTCTTTAGGTGCCTAAAATAACTTGCTTCTTCCTGTGGTTAGAAGAAAACACTGTCTATTGACCTCAGATAGACGTACTAGGTTTCAGCAGAGAATCTTCATCTCATCTCATCTTACATGCTGGCCTCAGACGTGGATTATTCTGGTCCACATGCAGTTTTAGTTTCTTTAGAATCTTTAGGATCTTTCATCAGTTCCAGTCTTGTACCCAGTAGAAGACTTCTCCTTCTGTTTGTCTCTGGGTAGCAGGCAGGTTTTTGGGACTGTGTCCCCACCTCCCCCAGAGCTGGCAGGACTGACAGAGTTGCATCCATATGGAAGGTCCCTCGTTCCTCAGACTGTCTTCCACACAGATAGCAGCATGTCCTCACCCATAACTACCATGATCATCCCTAAGACATGACTGGCGGTGCAGGCCAAGGCGCAAACCTTGCTGTGCAGATCAAGGCGCAGGTGAGAAGCAGGCAATCTCCTCTGTCCTCTCTGTCTTTCTGCAAAGCTAGTAGCGCGTCCTACCCTACAGTCCTACCTGCAGCCACTGGGCTCCAACCCAGTGATTATTTTATACTCAATTCTTTTAATACCTCTGAGCTTTAAGATTTTCTCTTTTGAAGATTAGCTGTATTTTCCAAACTATGGAAGTTATTTTCAAGAAAATTTTTACTCTTAGGTAAGTTCTAAAATGTATTGGGATGGAGGTGTTCATATTCTTATTCTGGACTGATGCTCCTTTTACATTCTTGTTAGAGCTACACTGTGACTTCTGTTTACTGTCAATCTTGCTAAGGGCTTATCAATTATAGCACATATGCTAAATAGCCAACATTTGGCTGGAATTATTTTCTGTATATATGTTTATTATTTCACTGATTTTGCTTCTATCTTATTTACTTTCTTGGGCTTTACTTTTTGAGTTTTATTGTATCCTTTAGCTAGTGTCTCAAGATAGAAAGTAGGATAATTTTCATCTTCTTTTATGACATGCATTTAGAACTCTAGACTTCTGTCAAACTATAACTGCATACTACAAATTCTTTAAGCAGCAAATTGCTGACATTTATTAAGATCATGTAATTGTGTTATTGGCCCACAATGTGCCAGCTGTAAGCATCTCTTTCCATATACCTATTTTTAAGTATAATTTACCTAGTATAAAATGCACAAGCATTAACAATATATTCCAATCAGCTTTTACCAACTATACATCTGTATAATCACCAAGTCCAAATATGGAACTTCCTTATCCCAGAAAGTTTTCTTATGCTTCATTCCAGTTAAAACTCGTATTCAACGGTAATTACTCTTCTGACTCCTAAAAGGATTAATTAGGTGTGGTTTGTTTTTTAACTTCATATAGATCAAGTCCAACAGTAGTCCAAGAGTATGTATAATTTCATGTCTGGCCTTTTTGTTCAACTTAATATTTCTTGTATTCAACTTAATATTTCTTGCTTTATGTATGAGAATTAGGTTTTAAAATTTGCTATGTAATATTCTGTTGTATGGGCCATCCAGACACTGCTGAGGAAAGCAGGCATGGCCCAGGAAAAGAAGCAGCCATCCCTACTCCTGCAAGCCCAGTGGCCACCATCAGGGACCTGTAGCCAAAATGGGTCAGGAGAATCAGCCAGCCAGACTTAGAAGAAGCTGCATGTGTCTGGAGAAGCTCACCCTGCACCCCACTGCCTCTCTGGGAACCTAGGCTTGGAGATACCCAGGTGCCTGAGCCATTCTCCTACACTGCAGATGGGTGATGAACACACAAAGCACCTGGAACGCCACAACTGGCTCATCTAGAAGAAAGCAGAAAAATGTCAAGATAAAAGAGCAAAAGGCTATCTCTGGTCTCCAGCCTACACAAGCCCAGGAGAAACAGACATAGAGGAAAGTACAAGTCTTACACCTGAAATTTCTGGGGTGATGGCAACTGAAATAAAAAAATACTTTATTAGGCTGTAAAAATAATTAGATCAGAAATAATATCTCAGGTAAAAGAGGAAATGACAAACATAATGAGAGGGTTGCTGAACATATCTAAAGAAAATAGATTTTAAAAAGTGGACATAGAAAAATGAGGAAAACTGAATGTGAAATATAGGGAAGAATTGGAATGCATGAGACAGATTTAGAAAAATTAAAAACTCGATTGAAAGCTGGACAAAACTGTTTGAAAGAAATTGAAGGTAAACTCTCAGACCCTGAAGACAGGCTTACAGCCAGCAATAACAAAAGGCAAGATCTCATAAAAATAATAAGGAACCAAGAAATAACAATACAATGGCTGCAAGATGATGCAAAGAAAAGTAATTTAAGAGTGATAGATGTTATAAAAAAGTAGGAGTTGGGCTGGGGATTTAGCTCAACGGCGTAAGTGCCTGCCTTGCAAGCAGGCAGTCGTGAGTTTGATCCCTGGTACCAGTAAAAATAAAAAAGACCAAAAAAAAAAAAGTAGGAGTTAACATAAATGACACAAAAAGACTATTTACAGAAGTAATAGCAGAAAACTTTCCAAGCATGAGAAAAGAACCTGACATGCAGATAAGTGAGGCACAGAGAACTCCAGCTAGCCAAAACCAAAATAAAGCTACACCCAAATATATAATAATAGAAATTCAACACAAGAACAGAATATTCAAAGATGTTAGAGAAAAGAAACAGATCATCTAAAAGGAAAACCTATCAGAATCATGACAGATTTCATGTCAAGAAGAGGCTAGAGTGAAGTATTTCAAGTCCTGAAAGAAAATAACTTCCAACCCAGATTGATGTACCCTGAAAAACTATCTTTCAAAATTAATGGAGAAACAAGATACTTCCATGACAAAGAACAACCAAAGGAATTTATGACCACTAAACCAATCCTACAAAGAATACTGAAGGACATTGTGAAAGAGAAAAATGGTAGGGTTCTAGGAACAGCAGCGGAAGAGATCACCAAGAAGGGAAGACAACTGAATAGAGGGGGAAAGCAGGGAGCCAACAGCAGGAAAATAGCAAGACAAAGACGAGCCAGTGCATGTTGGACATAACCATTAATATAGAGGGCCTCAATTCACCAATACAAAGAAACACAGGCAGAGTGTTTCAAGAAACAAGATCCATCAATATGTGGTATAAAGGAAACATTTAACTCAAAAGGAAACTCATAGACTGAAAGTCAAAGGAGAGAAAACAATGCTCCATGTGACAGGTAATCAGAAAAAAGCAGGAGTAGCTTGCCCACCAACTGCAGAATGGATAAGAAAGATACGGTATTTTTATATAATGGAAAGCCACTCAGCTATAAAGAGGGATAGCCACGAGGCTTCTGTAGGTAAACTGATGCAATCTGAGATCCTGCTCATGGATAAAATGATTTGGACTCACATGGGTAAACATCGTAGTGTCTCCCTACTATAAAAACGGAAGGAGTTAGTGGGATCCAAAATGTTCAATAGATATTATGAAAGTGAAAGGGGTGTAAATGTCTAAAAAGGGAAGATGGTAGCCATTGTTAATTTCCTATTGTTTTGAAGCCCTGAATTATTTTCACTGCTGTTTTGTTTTGTTCGATTTTATTATATCTGATGGGCATCTATTTCAAAGATAGTAAGATATATTGGGGCTGGAGAATAGCTCAGTGGCATAAACACCTGCCTGGCAAGAGCAAGATCATGAGTTCTGTCCCTGGTACCAAAAAAAAAAAAAAAAAAAAAAAAGGATGTATTAAGGTAGCTATTGTTGATGTCCCATTATCTTGCTTTGAAATCTATATCATTTTCATTGCTTTGTTTTGATTGACTTTACACTGTTTCATTTTGTTTGATTTTATTTTATCTTATAGGGAGCTACTGTAAAGATAACAAGAGGCATTATAGTAGTCATTGTTGATTTCCTATTATCTTGAACTCCTGTGTTGTGTTCACTGTTTTGTTTTGATTGGCTGTATTCTATTTTGTTTGGCTTTATTCTTTTTCAAATAAAAAAAATTCTATTATTTGGTTATATTCCAATTTGTTGAATCATTCTCCTGAAAATGAACATTTAAATTTTTTAAGCTATTATCATTTTTTACTGTTTTATTGTAAAGAAAATTCCTATAAAAATTCTTGCATATACTGTTAAAGTGAACATGTGTTCTCTTGGCTTTGTGTAGAATTACCGATCACAAAATAGGTAAATTTTTAGTTTTATCATGTTCCTAATATTTTAAATTACAGAATATTAAATGATCTTTCTTTCTTGGGATTTCTTGTTTTTCTTTATACCATATGAAGAGTTCTTAATGCTTTGTCAAATATTTAATGTCAGAAAATGATCTTAATTTTCTCTGTTGATTATTAAGGTAATTATGATGACTTTGAACAATTTCAGCTTGACTTACAAAACTGCAAAGCAAGGATTAATGTATTTATAATTATATAATAACATAATTACAAGAATGACAGTTCTTTATCTTTCACATTTTTCATTGCTTGGAAGTAGGTCACTGGTTTTGCCATACTCAAGGAGAGAGAATTATACAAGACTTAAAATTAGAAGGCATCTTAGACTTTGGCCCACCACACCTTATCAATATTAAGTTGTACAATCTATGAACATGCTATATTCCTTTACTTTTTAAGGATTCTATAGCATTTGTTTGATTCATTGGAAAATGTTTTTAGCTTTCAAAATAGAGGTCTCAGAACTAGAATTTAAAATATTTTGATGCTATTGGTTTTTAAAAATGTATTTATGTATTTTTTGAGACAGGGTCTCATTATGCAGTTCAAGCTGGTCATGAGCTCACTTTGTAGCCCAGGCTGGTCTCAAGCTTGTATGGATCCTCCTGCCCCAGCCTTCCAAGTGCTGGGATTACAAAATGCACTGCCACACGCAGCTATGTATTTATTTATTTGAAGCAGGGTCTTGCTATGTAGTTCAGGCTGCCCTTGAACTCACACTGTAGCCCAAGATGGCCTCAAACTTGTGATTCTCCTGCCTCAGCCTCCCAAGTGCTGGGATTATAGGCATGCACTACCATGTTTGACTTGATGCTACTGTAAGTGGTATTGATTTTTAAATTTCATTTTCTAGTAATTTATGGATAACACATGGAAATACCATTGATTTTTATGAATCAACTTTATGTTTAGCAATCTCATTAATTTATTAGTTTGCTTATGCATTCTTTTGGATATTTCACTCCAAAACATGTCTTCTATCAAGAAGCACATTTGTACATTTTTGTTTCCATCTTCATGTCTTTAGTTTCTATATAATATTTACATTTTTGAATGGTTGGGACCTTTGGCACACTATTGAATAATCATGAGAGCCATATTTTATATAGCTAAGCTTTATATAGCTGTAGCTATAGCTTTATATTTCTGATCTTAGAGGAAAAGCATTCAATGTTTCATTATTATGCATGACCTAACTGTAATTTTCAAATATATGTCCTTTATCACATTAAGAAATTTCCCCTCTTAGTTTTCTGAGTTTGATGTTACAAATACTTTGATTAAATGCTTTTTCTGCATCTTTAGAGACAATCATATGATCTTTCCCTTTATATTGTTAACATAGAATTATAGTGTGTAATTTATGGGTATATATGAGATAAATGTAATGTCTGTATCTATGAAATAACCTGCATACTTAGTGCAAATAAATATTACCCTTTTAATAGTGGCTCTGACTTGCTAATGTTCTGTTTAGAATTTTTGCAGCTATGCTTATGAGGGATCGGTCTGAAATTTTCGGTTCTTGGGATTTTCTTTCCATGTCAACTATTTGCAGGGAGGGGTGCTGGCGATTGAGCCCAGGACGACTTATCCATGCTAAGCACATGTTCTACCACCGGTTATACCTCCCACTGGTCAGTTTCATTCAAAACTAAAAAAAGAAGAGGTTTATTTTGGCTCACTGCTTCAGGGTCCACAGCTCCAAGGCAGAAGCATCACCCCAGAAGAGGATGGCAGAGGAAAAGTGCTTCACTCCTGACAGCTGGGAAGAGAGCCAATCAGAAAGAGCTGGAGAAAAGGGGCCAGAGACCACTCCCCTCCCCGCAGTCTGCGGCCTCCAACTAATTTAGGACTAACTTCCGAATTTTCCATTTAACCCTCTTAACAAATTAATGAGGTTAGTGCCTTCACAATCCAAACACATTCTAGGAGTCTTTTAATCCAACAAAGCTGACTATCAAGATTAACAGGCACACCCATTGTGAATGTTCTTTCTGTGCTGAGTAACAAACCCAGGGCTTTGCATGTAGTAGGCAAACAACTTCCACTGAACTACATCTCCTACCCTCATCAGTGTTTGACAGCAGGATTACGGTATCTTCTCATGTGACTTGAGAAGTTTTCTTTTTCCTCTGTACTTTGAAAGAATTTATATCAGGATATATTATGTACAGGTACAAGTTCTCTCTGATGAATGTGATCATTATATCTAAATTGTACCACAAAACTTATAAGAATTTATATATGGTATTAATAACTAATATTGTATTAAATAATACCATAGATAATATGGTATTAAATAATAATTAATATGGTATTATTTCTTTGATATTTTATAGAATTTACCAGTAAATCTACCAGAGCCCAGAGTTTTAAGTTTGTAAGAAGTTTCTTAATTATTGGTTTGATTTTTTTTAACACATAGGACTACTTAAATCTTTTGTTTATTCTTATATCAGGTTTAGGTTCAATATGTTATAGTTCGTGTGTTAGTCACCTTTCCATCTCTAAGGAAAAACAGCCAGTACCCACAGTTTAAAGAAGGAGAGGTTTACTTAGGCTCACAGATTCAGTGGGTTGAGTACATGATTGGCTGGCTCCAAGGCAGAAGCTGAGTGGTGAAACTGAAAGAGAGCAGCTCACAGCATAGCAGCCCGGAAGCAAATAAGGGAGCCAGGAAGAGGAATGGACCCTGCCAGGCCACACCCCCGTGACCTGCCTCCAACCAGGTGCCACCTCCTAACAGTGCGTTTGGCTACTGAATTCATTAAAGGATGGTTACTCTACTGAGAAATCTAATCATCTTCCAAACACATCAGACTTTGGTGGGGGATTGTTTTTTAGACAGGTCTCACTATATAGTTCAGGCTGCCTTGAACTCACCTGTAATTCAGGCTGGCCTCACCTTTGCAGTAACCCTCCTGGCTCAGTCTCCCAAGGGCTGGGATTGTAGATGTGACCTGCCATACTTGGCTTTGAGGGACATTTGACATCTAAACTATAAATTTCGTTACTCGTTCAGTTAAAATATTCTATTTTCCATTCACTGATGACTGAAGTGAATAATCAAGGATTCATTAATTATTTAGAAGACTCTAAAATTGTTGGAGACTGTAGTTCATTTGTTACTGACTTCTTAATTCATTGTGAGTAAAGCACATACTTCATGTGCGCTAAGTGTTCAGAAGCGTGTTTGTTTCATATGTCCTGGAAAGGAAGGCTTGCTGTGTAACCATTGAGTATAATATTCTACAAATGTCACTTAGATCAGGAGATTGACAGTATTATGGAGACTTTGGTTCTATCATGGCTTGTTGAATGTATTTTGAAGTTCTGCTTTTAAGGATATACACATTTATAATTATGTCTACCTAATAAAATCATGATTTTACTGTTGTAAAATTGCCCTGCTCTCTTTGATAGTTCTCATCTTGAAGTCTGTTCTGCTTAGTACAAATAATCCATCCAGTTTTCTTGTGCTCACTATACCTAGACCAAAGGGAAAACCTCAATAAAGATTAGAAAAGACATGAAAAGCACGGTCAAACTTTGATTTAATTGGTACTTTATTTAACTGATACAAAATGGCTAGCTTCATTTTTTTCAGGTGTATATATCATATGCTACCTCATAAAACTGAAAGGATCAAAATTACAGGGAATATATTCTTTGATCACAATGGAATTAAATGAGGGCTCAAAAATGATAACTAGAAAAACACAAAATATTTGGAAATTCAGCAAAATGCTTCTATAAAATCCACAGACTAAAGAAGGTCAAGGAAAGGTGGATGATATTTAAATCTAATTTAAAAATAGAAACACATTTTGTAAGATGTAGCTAAAATAAAGTATGTTAATTACTTTTGTCTCTTGTTGAGACAAAACAACCGACGCCAAAATTAAGGAAGGGAAGGTTTATTAAGCTCACAATTTGTGGAGGTTTCAGTTCATAATGAGCTGACTCCAGGGCAGGGTGGCACAGCAAAGGGACAACGGTTCATGTCTGCAGAACACACTCAAAGCAACAAGAGCGAAAAGGGAGGAACATAGAGATGAGCTTCTTTCTGTCCTTGTATGCAGGTTACTCACTCTAGGGTGGGTGTAGCACTCATACCCATAGCCCCAGCACTGGACCATGAATCACACACAAACTCTAGAAACCTGCCCCCATGACTGCATAAAACTGTGGGGGGACATCCAGACACAAACAATAGTATAAAACCAAGAAGAAAAATTGTAGCTATAAATGTTAGTATTAGAAAAAAATAAAACCAATGATATATGTTCCTATCTCAAGAAATTAGAAGAAAAGTACAAATCAAAATAAGTAGGAGGAGGCCAGGCATGGTGGCACACACCAGTAATCCCAGCACACAGGAGGCCGAGGCAGGAGAACTGCAAGTTCTACACCAGCCCGGGCTATAAAGTGAGTTTAAGGCCAGTCAGAGCTGCATAGTGAAGCCCTGTCTCAAAAACAAAAGAAAAAAAGTGGAGGGAAGGAAATAACAAAAACAAGTACAGCACTTGATTTAACAAATCGACAGAAAAAGTAGTGAAATAAAAACACAATTCTTTGAAAAATCACTACGATTGATAAATTTTTAGCTGACATATAATAATATCAGAAATAAAAGCAGGAGAATCAGTATGGTTACAATAGATATTAAAAAGATAAAGGGATAAAATATTTGGAACAACTTTATGCCAAAATATTAGATGGTCTTGATGAAGAATCAAAGACCTGAAATACCAAAACTTGTCCAAGAAGAAACAGAAAATTTCAGTGTGTCTACATTAATTTCAGAATTTGAAATTGTAATTCAAAGCTTTCTACAATGGAAATTCCAGGCCCAGAAAGCTGGAATTCTTCCAATTCAAATCAGACAAAGACATAGACAAAGATAAAGACAGAAAGAAAAAAAAAAAAAAAAAAAAGAACTGCAGGCCAATATTCCTCATGAACATCCAAGCAAATTTAAGTAAAATTAAACATATGTATGTATTACTATATCTTCTACCTGTAAATGTCTATTGAAGATTCAAGTATTTACCTAGTGTTAATAAAGACTGCTTCTGATTGGCAACTTAAAACTTCTATTTGCACATTTTTTTGTCATTGAATTCTATCAAGACATGTATTATATAGCAGAATAATCTTTCATTAAAAAGGCAGGAAGCACAGAATCATTCTGAATGGGAAAAAACCCCAAAGTATTTCCTCCAAAATCAGAAACAAGGCAAGAATGACTACTCTTACCACTTCTGTTCAACAGCTAAAATTTTTAGACAAGAGAAAGAACAGAAACACAAATGAGGAGGAAATCAAATTATCCTTATTCGATATGATCCAATATTTGAAGACCCTGAAAGTTCCACCAAAAGTCTCAGGGCTGATAAGTAAATTCAGCAGAGTACCAGATACAAAGCCAACATTAAAAAATCAATAGCTTTTCTAGAGTGAGCAGGAAATCAAGAAATAATTCCATTCACAATATTAAAAAAAAAAAACTAGGAATCAATGTAGTGCAGAAGGTGAAAGACCTGTACAATAAAATTACAGAACACTGGGGCTGGGGATTTAGCTCAGTAGCGTAAGTGCCTGTCTGGCAAGCTCCAGATGGTGAGCTCGATCCCCACCCAGTACCTTCACCCCCACAATTACAGAACACTGGAGGAAGAAATTGAAGAAGACAGAGAAGGTGGAAAGACGCCCCCCCCCACCATGTTCATGAATCCGAAGAACTAATGTTAAAATGGCCATGTTGGGGCTGGGGATTTAGCTCAGCGGCATAAGCACCTGCCTTGCAAGCAGGCAGTCGTGAGTTCGATCCCCGGTACCGATAAAAAGGAAAAAGACAAAAAAAAAAAAAAAAAAAAAAAAAAAATGGCCATGTTACTGAAAGCAATCTACAGCTTCCAAACAATGCCCAGCAAAATTCCAATGACATTCTTCCCAGACCTAGGAAAACACACACACACACACACACACACACACACACACACACACCACTAAAATTCAATTGGAAGCACCAAAGATCCAGAATAGTCACAACACGCCTGAGCAAAAATGGGTAAGGCTGAGGGAGGCACCACAACACCTGACTCCAAATTGCACTCCAAGTCATAACCACAAAACCAGGATGATCCTGGCATGAGGACAGACATGCAGACCAATGAACAGAATGGAGAGCACACAGACAAGCCCATGCGACTGCAGCCATCAGATTCTAGACCAAGGAACCAAAAACGTATGCTGGAGAAAAGACAGCCTCTTCAGCAAGTGTGCTGGCAAACTAGATACATCCACATGTGGAAGACTGAAACTAGTTCTCATCTCTTACCCCAAATAAAAATCAGTTCAAATGGATCAAAGACCTGAGTATGGGGCCTGAAACTTTGAAGCTGCTGAAAGAAAGCAGAGGGGAAACACTTGTAGAAAAAGACTCCCCAGTAGATCTCCAGTGGCACAGAAAATAATAGCAAGAACCAACATCAAATTAGAAAGAACTATGTCAAATTAAAGTTTCTGCTTAGCAAAGCAAGCACTTGAATGAAGAACGGTCTACAGAATGGAAGAAATACACTTTTGACAGAAGAGTAGTGTGTAGAATATATATAAAGAATTTTTAAAATGCCAAAAAATCAAATAGCTCAATTAGTAAATGGGCTAATGTAGTGAACAGTCATTTTTCAGAAGAATAGCAAATAAGTATCAAAAAATGTTCAAAATTCTTAACTATGAAGGAAATGAAAATAAATCCTGGTGATTGTACAAAGAGGGAAAAGAAGCCTTCTACACTGCTGCTGGGAATGTGAATTAGACACTATGAAAGTCAGGATGGCAGCTCCTCAGTAAACTGACAACAGAACTACTGGGTGACCCAGCTACACCACTTGAAGGAACTGTGGTCAGCACACCGAGGGCTCCCCACATACTCATGTTTACTGCAACACAAAAGAGCTGTCAGCAGATGAATGAGTAAAGAAAATGTGGAACACATACACACACACAATGGACTATCATTAGTTGTAAAGAATCCCCAAATTTTCATTCCCAGGAAATGGACATCTCCAGGATGGAACTAGAGATCACCATGTTGAGCAAAATAAGCCAGACTCAGATAGACAGTCCCCAGTACGTGGAATCCAAGAAGGCGGAAGAGGAAAGAGGGATGATAAAAGGGGGATGGATATGATAAAAATATACACAAGCATGAAAATGCCACATTGAGACATTAATAGACACTAATATATATATATATATATAGATATATACATATACATATACATATATAGTTTTAGAAGTAGTAAGCAAATATGCCAACTTTTAGATGTAAGGATAGGAATGAGTGATTTTTGTTCCTTTTTGTACATCTCTGCATTTTAAAAACCAAAATAGACAGTAGTTGGTTTGCCTTTAAAACAGTATGTGATTTCTTTTTATTCTTATGTTATCTGGTGTTATCTGGTGTTAGGAATGTGTACTGAATTTCATTAAATGTCTTCTTGTCACCGATAGATGTGAACGTATGCTTTAAAGTGTACCTAGCATTGAACCACCCTTGCATTCCTGAGGCAACCAGTTTACCACAGGTGTCCCCAGGAAGGTGCCAGTGGAAAGCGAGCTGTCCCCACCGCCCTAAGCCCACCCTAAGGTGTGCTCTTCTGTCCTGCACAGAATCATGGGTGGCTCTCATAGCTTTTCAACCAGTTTTGTTCTAAGAACAGTTTTACTTTAATAGCAGTGGTGCACACTTGGAATCCTAGCTACTTAGGAGGCTGAGGCAGAAGGAATGCAAATTTGGGGCCAGCCTGTGTAATTTAGCAGGACTCTGCCTCAAAACAGAAAAAGCATTGGGGAGATAGCTCAGTGGCAGGGTGCTTGCTGAGCATGAGCAAGGTCCTAGGCTCAATCCTCAGTACTGGGGAAAAGGAAGGAATATAACCATTTTCTCTTTACTTTTTTTTTTTTAAATCTAATTTAAATTTCCTCTTTCCTTTAGTCTTCAGCTGAGAAACCTGTGGTGGAGATTGTGGCTGTGACTGTGATGGAGACTCTTTCTGAAGTGCTCTTTTTTGGAGGTTGTAATAGGGAAACAACCAACTGCACATGTGCACCACACATGCACGCACACACACATCTAAATTTATGATCGGGAATTAGGTCATGCAATTCCAGAGACCAAGCTGTCCTGCAGTCTGTCATCTGCAGGATGGAGACCCAGGCAAGCTATTGCTGTCATTTAGCTTGAGTACAAAGGCCTGAGAATCGTGGAAGGCAGTGGAGTCACTGCCAGTCCTAAACAGGAAAAGACTAATGTCCCAGCTCAGCAGTCAGGCAGAGCGAATTGTCTTTTCCTTTGCTTCTTGTTCTGCTCCAAACTTCACTACTGGGTGATGCTCACACATAGTGGGGAAGTCAATTTCCTTCACTTAGTCTACCAGTTCAAATGCGAGTCCCAAATCCCATGAAGACATACTCAGTACTGGGGCCTGCGCCATGCTGAGACCTGGAGTGCCAGGAAACCAAGTAATCCCTTCCCCCTTACCTGTTCTGTTTTGTTGAACTTCAAAATACATGAGGGTGTGGACAGCTATTTTTGAAGAGAACAAGAGACTCTACAACAGCCATTAGCAACTTCCCTATTATCTAGTTTTGAAGTCCTAAAACACCTTCCTCATTCTCTTCGGATCAGTTTTATACTATGGTGTTTTGTATGAATTCTCTGTATGAGAAGACATGGACAACTATTTGGAAGAACACAAGAGGTAATATGATAGGCAGTGAAGATCTCAGGTGGTCTAGCTTTGAAATTTATACCTCTTACATTGCTTTCTTATGTCCTGTTTTGTTGTGTTTAATTTTACCCCTTTTAAAATAAAAATAAAAAAAATTTTAAAAAGACAGACTCAGAACTAATGTTTAATCAAATATGTGGGTACTCTGTGGACCAGTTAAGTTGAACACATGGAATTAACACAGGCCTCTGAGGAGAGAGCAGAGCTAAGCAGCAGGAAGGCCCTCCTGGTCCAGGGCACAGCCATCTGGCATTGGATGCACTGTCCTCATAGTGCCTGGGGAGGGCCTCTGACCCAGCCAGTGTCTCCTCCAGCTGACAGTGTACTCTCCCTGGTACACTGGGCCAAGGGTAGGGGTCCCCGCTAAGTATCTCTCTCTTCCGTGAGGTGCTCCCTGGCAACATGCATATTATAGCTGCCAAAGGTGGAGACCCAGACCCTCTGTTAAGAACACCCTCACTGCAGTCTACAAGCACAGAGGAGCAGCTGCAGCCACAGCCTCTCCCTGGAGTCTGTCCTGCCCGTGTTCACTCTTCACTCCCCACAGAGGACCTGTTGCTTTTGTTTCTGCAGAGCGGGGGACTGAACTCCAGGTCTCATGCATGCTAGGCAAGCACCAAACAGTAGCCATGCATCAGCCCTGCAGGTAAGCCCATGGTCCGGAGCCCCCCGGCCTGCACAGAGGTCAGGTTCCCTCCAGAATGCGGCTTCGCAAGTCTGCCCTTGTTCTTGCCCTGCCAAGACTGAGATGTGCAGAAGAGCAGCCTTTACTGCTCTTTATCCAGAAACAAACCTCCTGAATCATGCCACATCTCTTTTATATACTGTCAGTTGGTTTGCTTTGTATATCTATATACTTTAATGTTATATGTATTTATGTTTTATTTATTTTTTGTTTGCTTTACCAGACTTCAGCGCTAATGAGTTTCTAGCTTTATCAGATAACTTAGGGGCTTTCTCTCTAGTTTTTCATACTTTAAATAACAAAAGAATTTGGGGAAAGTTAAGCAAAACTTGATTGTAAAACAATCTTCATATGATGCTTTAAAAAGTGATAAAATCTTTAATAACTTTTCCAAGTGTTTCTGTTCACTTTTTTCTTCCTGTTTTGATGTCACACTTGACAGTATAAACATTGCCAGAGAAGCCTCCATTTTCATTCTTGGCTGAAATTTAGGGCTATGAAGTAGTACATAATGTTCTTATGCTAATTTACTATAGCTACTGTAACAGATTACCACTGGCTGGCTTAAAGCAGCAGAAATTTATTTTCTCATACTTGTCAAGGCAAAGTGCCGGTAAGGGGTGCCAGTAAGGTTTTTTTTTTTTGGGGGGGGGGCTCTCTGAGAGAGTCTGTTTCTGCCTCCCCACTAGTTTCTAGTAGGCCTGGCAATCCTTAGCATTTCCGGGTTTATGGGCACCTGACTACAATATCTGCCTGTGCTCACTGGGCCTTTCTGCCTTGTGTCTCCAGTTGTCTTTTCCTGTCTCATATGAGGTTGTTAAGGAAATTTCAAAATTCATAAGTCTGCCACTATATTCAAGGATGGGAAAGGCAGGTGCAGCCTCTTCTCATTCTTAGAGAATGCAAAACCCAGCCTTGGCATTCCAGTGCCAGTACCAGCTGCAGCATGTAAGAGAAGTGTAACTCGGATAAAAGAGCATCTTGTTGGGGCTGGGGATTTAGCTCAGCGGCATAGGCCCCTGCCTTGCAAGCAAGCAGTCGTGAGTTCAACCCCCAGTACAGATACAAAGGAAAAAGACCAAAAAAAAAAAAAAAAAAAAGAGCATCTTGTTATGTTAACCCCTTCCAAGGTTTTAAGGAGTTACCTCTCAGAGACACCTTGGCTCAGTCTAAAACAGTAATTGATTCTTTCTGCTCACCCTAACCCTAACCCTGATCTTCCTACTATAGGATAAAACATGCCCAACTAACTGGCCTAAATAAACCTGCCTAACAACCAATGGCAAGATAATAAGTAACCAACTATAGAAAGCCTGGTTATCAGCCTTTTATGTACTTCCTGCTAGCCTTTTGTATTTCCTATTAACAACATACATAAGTGTTTGATTAACCCCAAGATGGGGCTGATGATTTGGATCTGAGAGTCCCATCATCCCACTGGCATAAATAAAGCTGGTTGCCTTTCAAGTGCCTCTGGTGCTTTGTGTCTTCTATCTGGCTCCAACCCATTTTCTGTAACAATGACACCAGTCACTGGGTTTAGGGCCTGCTCTAAATCTGGGATGATCTCATCTTGAGATCCTCAAGTTTACCTGCAAAGATCTTACTTTCAAATCAGCTTATGATCATAGGGACTGGAGGTAAAGACTTGGACTTATCCTCTTACAGACACTATTCAACTTCCTGCACCTCTGTTTATAGAATTATGATCATTGGGTTGAGAAGTTTTACAAAACATACAAATGTATCTGTAAGTTTAAAATGTCTTTGTTTTCCAGCAGTTTCCAGCATCATTAAGACAGCTTTCTGTATATGAACCACCAGATCTTCCCTCTCTTACTACATGGCAATTCTGAGTTCTATGACTCTCAGAAACAGTGAACTGGGTCCACCTGTGTGCTAGAAGAGTCAATGAGATTGGCACCATCTGCAGAAGTATCCGGTAGCCCTTGGGGGTGGAGAGGACAGGCCAGGGGTCTCAACCTCCCTGTGTAGCACCTAGAAGGTTTAACACACAGCTTGCTGGACCCTGCCCTAGAGTTTCAGATTCAGTAGGTGTAGAGTGGTGAAATATTTGCTTTTCTTACAAGCTCCCAGGAGATGCACTGCCCTTGTCCCAGGACTGCACTTTGAGGACCACCGTCCCTAACTGTGGCTTTGGAATCTGCCTGGAAACTCCACCTCTGATGGGAAGCAGGCAATGCACACACACACTTCTGACATGCTGGGTGCATAGTAGGCAGGCTCCAGGCCAGAGGTCAGTGCGCTGAGACTCCCTAGGCAGAGGCGGGTAGAAAGGCTTGCGTACGGAGCCTTGGAGCATGGGGCCCTGAGAGCTGTCCTGTTGTGCCTCTTTGGGCCCCACATTTCTGGTGCCTACCTGGGAAGCTCAAGCAGACAAAGCATCCACTCTAGAAGGTACACAGCACAGCTGGAAGACTCTGGAGAGCCAGGTGACCGTGGGTACAGAGGAACAGTGGTCGAGAACGTCTTTGGCCTGGACCTGTGCAAAGCATGCAGCAAATTAAGTGCTGAATTTGCACCCCAGACGTGTTTCTCTAATACAAGAATCCCTGGAGGGTTAGGAAGTCCCAGGCGGCAGACGTAAGAACAAAAACATGTGGGCTGAGGGGTGTGACTTTTGATAGCCTTTTGGGACAGCCTCCTGGATCCACCAAGTCCCACAAAGCCCTGAAGATGTTTGGCCGGAAATGGACGCATTTGTTCTGCGATGGCGCCATCTGGTGGAGTAGAGGGGCACTGGCTCAACTTTCCTGATGCTCCGGTGTGGGCACCTAGAAACTCAAGTAAGAATAAATAGTAACGCTGGAAATGCTAAAAATAGCAACTGTGAAGTGCCTGGAGTTTTCTATATGTATTTTAAGTACTTTCATAAGCTCTTCGAACGCATTAAGTCATTCAGTCCTCCCAAGAGCCCTAAATACCTACAGGATTCTAGGCTTCCAGATGAGGAGCCCAGACCCGTAGAGTTGCAGTAATTTGCCCAGGGTCACAGTTAGTGAGGAAATCTCTTCAGATCCTAGACGGGTTGGCATGGAGTGAAGTCAGACACACATAAGTCTGAGTTCTAGCTTTGCCTACAGGCCTGTGAGGTCTTGAAGGGTTATTTACAGCCTACCGCCAGCAGGGAGAATTTAGTGAGAGCATTTCACACATGCAGTGGCTGCTACAAAAGCAAGGGGGCGCCATCCCCTCATAGGCCATGTAACAGCACAGTGCAAGGATATCTCTGATTAATAAGAGGCGTCATCTATCAACCAAGTCCATCCCTGAGGAGAAAATGTGCATTGCTTCTGGAGACTTCCTTCTAGAGGAAATTTTCAGGAAACAAGAGGGATTAACACTACCTAAATTTTAGACCCACAATCTTTGGCCCTTTCTTGGGTCCAAACTGGCAGTGGCCAGGGGTGCCTCATTGGGTGTCTTCCCCCAGGAGAGAGGGAAGCACTCTCTCCCTGCACCACCCCCCAGTAAAAGACAAGGGACTGCCCTCCTCATGACCCCAGCTTGGGCATGCTGGCCTGGAGTGGGGGCTTGGCCATGGGCAAGTCCATGGCACAGAGGGGAGAACATGGAACCTCACCGGCCCTGGAGGCCAGAGTGTGGGTAAGGAAGCCAAGGAGGAGGGACTGAGGCAGGAGTCTCTGACCCTGGGCTAGGAAAGGCAAGTGTACTTGGGCTGATGCGGCTTTGTTCTGTACCCTTTCCTAAGAGACCTTTTATGAACTTGGCACAGGGTAAGACCAGGGTGGGAGGGTGAGCCCAGAACTCTGGACTCATCTCCTGCCTCAGAAAAGAATTTCCCCTGGGCTTGGGCCACCAGTAATATTGCATTCCAGGACAGGAGTGTTGTAAGTGGTGATGGGGCAGTGGGCTCAGTAGGAAACTAAAGCCCATCACACACCTAATCCAGATTAAACATCTTTTAATTTTTATTTTAAAGAGAATAAATCCAAGCAAAATAAAACAGAATAAAGCCAATCAAAACAAACCAGTGCAAGTGACACAGGACTTCAAAACCATAGGAAATCAACAGCTGTTATTATAATGCCTCTGGTCATCTTCAAAACAGCTGCAGATACCTTCAGACACAGTATAAATCAAACAGAACAGAACCAATAATAAAACAATGAATGCAATAAAGGATTTCAAAACAAGATAATAGTAAATCCAAAATGGCTGCCATAATATATCTTGTTATCTTTGAAATAGCTGCTCATGCCATCGGATATAACAAAATCAAATAAAACAAAACAGAATAAAACCCAACCCAACAAAACAATGAAAATGATCCAGGACTTCAAAACAAGATAATATGGAATTAACAAGGCTACCACCTTCAGAAGGAGATTCCTTCATAGACGCTACATTTCATATTTTTATCCACTGAATAGATGATCAGGCTGCTGGCCTTAGATCTGCAAAGTCAGTGGGATACTAAACACTACAAACATTAAATTGTATTTTTCCTCAATAGCTACCCTCACAGCCTGTGTTTCTCCGAATCAGCCGGTCACATGGCAGGGGTGGGGTGGAAGGGGAGGAAGGTTGGCTCTTCTTGTCTCCCAGCCCACACGCTAGAAGGGGCTGGCATCTAGCTCTCCTCACAGTGGCCCACACATGGTGCCGATTTGCGGGGAGGGCTTGCTTCTTGGTGACTTCTTGTTTTCTTCCAGAATAAGTTTCCAATGAATCAAAATTTGAAGGAATAATAGCCAACAATAAGAAGGAAACCACTGTGAACCAGTTATTATTTCTAAAACTTTCTATAAATTTTCTATTTAATCCTCAGTGTAATGGCATGAGCTATGGATATTTCCATTCCCTTGTTTTATGGATTAAAAAGTCATCCATAGTGAAATGTTGAACTATAAAAGTGTTTGAAGAAAAGAATAATATTTGTATGGAAAAGGTTGTTAGCATTACACCAAAGTCAAAAGCTGTAAGACAGAAAATCATAGCTCTGAACATTTAAAACTTAAAATGTGTATAGTAAAAAAAATCATCAGCACAATGAAGAAAGAAATTATACTCTAGGAGAAAATTCTTCAATAAATATGACATATAAACAGTTAATACATTTAATGTACAAAAACCAATAAATAAATGAGATTTCTAATAAAAAATTAAAAAGAAGGCACAAATGAGCCATTTGTAACGAATAAAGAAACAAAACCCTGGGGCTGGGGATTTAGCTCAGTGGCATAAGTGCCTGCCTTGCAAGCAGTTGAGTTCAATCCCCGTTACCGATAAAAAGGAAAAACACACACACACACACACACACACAAGAAACAAAAACTTTAAAAAGTTTGATCTTATCTGGGATCAAAGAAATGTTAATAAACTAGAAACTGGCTTTCATTTCTCCAACATCTTCACTAAGCAAACTTTTTTTTTTTTTAAAAGATGATAACAAGCCGGTCATGGTGGCATGTGCCTGTAACACCAGCATTCTGGGAGGCTGAGGCAGGAGAACACAAGTTGGAGCCCAGCCTAAGCTGCTTAACAAGATCCTGACTCAAAACCCAAAAAGAACTGAGAATGTAGCTCCACGTGAAGGCTCTGGGTTCAGTCCCAGTACACACACACACACACAGAAAATGAGGGAGCCAAACATTTCTTTTGTTGCTCATGCAGCTGCATAATCTGCTCTTACAGAGGTATAGTATTTATTCAGTCATTCCCCTCTTACTGTCCACTCGGATCCTTTAGAATCTTTTTTAAAAAAATTTTTTTTCAGTACTGGAGATCAAACTTATGAGCTCATGCTTGCCAGGCAGGCACTTATGCCACTGAGCTAAATCCCCAGCCCCTAGAATCTTTTGTCAGATGAATGCAAAGGTCATCTCTGTCTATCCTTTTTTGCACATTCAATTGTTTCTCTGGGAGAGGCTCCTCAGAGAGGCATCTTGGGGATAGACACTAGGCAGCCGCAGGGTGACCCTGATGGAGAACATCAGGGTCACGTGGCTGAGGCAGGCTGAGAGGGCAGGGCAGGAGCTGTCATGGAGTTAGGATAGGGCCGAAGCTCCCTGCTGAATGCACAGCGAGGGCCTGTCCCACAGGCAGGCAGGGGGGGTTGCACTGGGTCGGTCAACCCAGGCTGGATCCCAGGACCCCACTTCCTAAGAGGTGTGCGTGAAGAAGTCACCTGACTCCTCCACACCTTAAATGAAATGACCTGTGCAAGTCACAGGGACTGGTGCAAGCTAAGTTTCAGTACAAGGAGCCGGTAGCTACCAGGAGGCATTCAAAAGCATTTGTGGAATTGATTCTGGGATTCTTGCTCACATTCAAGTACGGTTTCTATGTGCCAGCCATATTCTGAAAGTATATATTGAATTCAAACCCAACAATCAGCCTGTAACTCTCTGAAGCATTCTCATCAACCCATTTTGACAAGTGAGGGAACTGAGGCTTGAAGAGGTTGGACACCTCGCCTGAGGTCCTCAGATAGCAGCGAAGCCAGGCTCGACCAGGGCAGCCCGGGGTCTCCCCACAGCTGCACACAGCCTTCTGCAACTGTAGGCCCAGAGGCCTTAGATGCTAGCCACAACGAGGGAGCTCAGAGTCTGCATTTATTTGGGAGTCGGAATTTATTTAATAACAAGTCGCTGTAGTGACTTGCATGAGGGAATCCATTTGAAGGCCAAGGAAACAGGGCCAAGGTGGGGGCCAGGAGGTGCCCCTGGCTATGGGTGCTCCCCTGTGAGGGGAGCCAGAGGCTCCTAGACAGCAGGTAACACCTCTTGTACCTCACCCCCTGTGCTAACCACTGGGCTGTCTTGGCCTGGATGTTCTTGCTGGAAGGCGGGAGGGCAGCAGGAGGGACTGGAACTGGAGTCAGAGGTCAGAGTGAGGGCCGCCCTGGGAGGAGGCCTAATGCAGACACTCTGGAAAATGACTGTCATCAAAGGTCAGAACGCTGTGCTGAGTCATCCGGAGGAAGCTGATCTGCATTCAGCTCACTCGGAAGAGGGTGGGATGTGGGAGATGGTACTGAAACGTTTTCCTCAAACAAAGGTAACGTTTAAAATAGGGTGCACAGAGAGCTGGGCCGAGCTGGTCCTCGGTGTGGCAGGCAGGCGTGCAGGTAACGGAGCACGGGCTTCAGAGTGAGAGCTGGTGCATGGCCAGCCTCAAGCAGTTTTAGCTGGCACTGGGCCACAGTTTTCCTTTCTATAAAATATCACCTCACAAATCGTTGTGAGGATTAAATGAGAGAATACATAGAGGCAGTACTGTGCCTGGCTCGCGGGAAGCATTTAACAATGTTAGCTGGCATTTGCTCAAGCCAACACTCTACTGAGTGTGCCACATGAATTAGCTACTAGAGAGTTCTCAAAGAGGGGTCCCAGGCCAACAAAATCCCATCATCTGAAATATGTTAGAAAAGCACATTCTCAGGCCTAACCTGGACATGCTAAATCATAAATCAGCCTTCCAGGAACATGGCAGAGTAGTCAGCGACAACAGCTCAGCCTCTGAGACTCAGAATCCAGACACTACGAAAAACAACTTGGGTGGTGGCGGGGAGTAGATGCCTAGGAACCAGGAAGAATCTGACAGGAAAATTAAAACTTACAGAAAAATTGAAGAGACAAAACAAAATGAAGACTAGGGCAACACTAAGCTGTGCTCTCTCTCTGGGTATCAGATCCTGGCTCGTGAGAAATGAAAAGTGAATCCTCAGGGAGAAAGCAAAAGCAGGGCCCTCCAGAGGGCTTCTGGGAGAGCAGTGGTGTAATGGCGGACACTGGGAGCTGCAATGGCTGGTGAGCACCCGCAATCCAAGCACCCACTGCACTCCTGCCCCAAAACTGTGGTTCCCAGGAGAAAAGCACACATTCAGAATCACAGAAAAAAAGTTTTGGTTTTAGTTTGGTTTTCTTATCTTTTTGGTTTTTTGTTTCTGTGGGTTTTTTGCTGATTTTCTTGGTGAGTGTGTGTATGTATACATATTTATTATTCTTATTATTTTGTTTTTGCTTTTTTCTCTTCTTTCCTCTTCTTCCTTTTTCATTAGTTTTTTTGGACTTGGGGAATTTTTTCTTTGTCCTTCTTCCTTGCTTACCTCTTTTTCTTATTACCTTAAAAATGTTTTCCTCTTTTTACATTTTTCTCTCCTACCTCTATACAATTTTTCTTTTACTCCCTTTTAAATCTTCTATTTCTTGTCAGTTTTTGCTTGCCTTTACCTAATTTTATAAATTTTACCCTTCTGCTCCCTAATGAGATCCTTTGTACCACTCTCTCCTTTCTCCTGTCCAAGTTTAAAGTTCCAAAGACTTCTTTTTGCATTCCCCACCCCCAAGCCCTGTATCTTTACTAATATAACCAGAAAGCTTTATTAATCTTTTGATAGTTAACTCTGTACAATTACTGTTGATTTTTTTTCTACCAATTAGTGGAGATACAGCTGCCCCATTTAGTACTCATTAGCTTTAAGTCAGCACCCGGGTTGTCTTAGTGTTTGTACCTTAATTGTGGACTTCTTCTTTAGGATTAAGGGTGGTTCATAGCGGTTTCTTAAGGTACATTAACATCCAATTTGTCTTGGTAGATATCATCTACTATGGTGGATGATTCCCTTGACATTATCAGGGTCACATAATTGCTATTTCTCTGCAACGCAATACTTAGATTACCTTTGTGACATTAACAATACTAGCATCACTTCCCAGACAACTTGGTTGCTGGGCCAATTACACTGCATCATCCCAAATTAAGGTGGTTGGATCCTGGGGCTGTGACAAAGGATTGTAGTTAGCCACCTACAAAGTGAACCAGCCTCCTAAGGGATTAGGATGGTTGTTAACTACTGAGAACCTTAAACTAATTTAGTTATTGGTGCTATTATCATAGAAGGGGATGAACATTTTACTCTTTATCGAGTAAGGTGAGTGACAGTCCTGAGTGACCCAGATTTGGACATGGAATTGGAAATGTCCGGCAGCACAGAAAACACCTCTTCCTGAGCAAACTGGAGGCTTTTGTTACATAGTTAACAGCTGGAACCACACATATTTCACCCTAGGAAAAGATTATTACACCTCCAAAGAATCAGCCATGCTGGGACTGGGAAGATCTGACCAACAAGCCAACTAGCCAGGCTTTCTGGTAAACTGTGCAAGCCCAGGAAACTGGGCCCAGGAAGAGAAAAGTCAGATAGCACCTCCCACACACCCCTCCCACCCCACCAGGGATGGCTGGCCAGTTCAGAGGGCAGTCTGAGTTGGTGTCAACTGAGATACAGGGGCAGCTGAGTGCTTGTATTGTTTGCTTGACTTTTCAAGCCTGGGGCATGGTCTGAGCATCTACATGGAGGATAACCGTGTGCAGTATAGCCATTAGGGGGTATTCCCTTCTGTCTTGTTTTTGAAATCCAATATTGTTCTGTTATGCTTTGTTCTGATTGTTTCGCTCTGTTCAGTATTCTGTTTTGATTGCTTTTTTTTGGTTTGATCTTGTTATGTCTGGTGGAATGGACAACTATTGTGAAGATGACAAGATATACTATGGTAGCCATTGTTTTCCTGTTGTCCTGCTTTGAGGTTCTGTACCCATTTCAGTGCTTTGTTTTGATTGGATTTATTCTGTTTTGCTTTTTGGGATTTATTATCTTTAACATAAAAAATAATTTTTTAAAAAGATTATTAGATTATGTGTCTAAAGAAAGAAATGGGGTTGACAGAATCTGAGGAACCGATGTTCTGCTTATGTGGGGGCTACCGCAGGAGCAGGGTTGGCAGAGGGTCTGGTGTGGCACAGGGCAAAGGTCCATTGAGAGGCCCTGACAGCAGAGAGACTGCCCTTGAGACCCTCAAGTCCTCAGAAAATCTCAGCAAAGTTACTGAGATCAGTTTTCTTCATGGAAACTGAGGCAGGAGCTGAACTTGAGAAGGAAAACCACACAGCAGAGAAGAGGCAGAGGACAGGCAATCTTGACCTGGGGAGTTGTTTGAAGTTAAAATAGCCTCGGGACTGCCACAAGCTATGGGATGAGGGGTGGAGAAGCCGAGTTTTTGAGTCAATCTAGCCTCAGTTTCAAGGCATGGAGATCAAGTAAGAACTTAATTCATTTAATAAACATTAAGCATTAACTTTGTTCCACCAAGCCCTTACCTGGACCTTAGGGTATATAAAAACGAAAGGGTAAATGAGAAGTCACTGTAGTTTGTGATTAGATAAATCAAAAATATAAGCCAGGCTCTAGGCAGAACCTGCTTTAATGGGAAGCATTATCTATGGTCCAGCATTTATGTACACACAAAGGGCTGGGACACTGGAAATAACAGACAGCTAATTTTCTGAATAACCGGAGCTCACTGGAAAGCCATAGCATTCAAGGGACCAGAATAAAACACACCCCAGTTGGTCTCAATTTGACTCAATGGGAGAATCATCTGGGGAGCTGTAGAGTCTCGATGCCTGGGCCCCAAGCCAGAGCAATCACACACATTTCTCTGGGGGTTGGTCTGGGCCATGAGATAATTTTTCAGACTCTCTGTGTGATTGTAACACATACCCCGGGGCTGCAAACACTGGCCTAGATGGTTACACATCCGACCTCATGTGCAGATGCATAGCATTTGACTTCAAGTGCTTTTCCTGCAATCCTCACGGCTCTCCTTTGCCCTTGTTTCCCAGCTGGGCTCCCACCCTGATGGGCTGCCAGATCACCCTGGGGCTGTTACGATATCCTCAATTTCCTCCTCTTTCCCAAGTCTGGGCAGCGAGTTGGGGGCCAGGGAGGCAGGAGGTCGCAGTTGAGTCATGTGTAGGCTGCACACTCAGTCATGTGGGGGGAACTGGGAGCAGAGAAACCTGCCCCTCCCCTCCCTCAGGATGTCGTGGGAGGGAGTTCAGGGACCCGGCCACCAAATGAACGATTTTGTCAGCGCTTCTAGAAGTGGCACAGTAGATGGCTCTTTGCTCCTTTCATTTCCTCTTCTCATTCGCTGTGGCTGTGAAACTACCCGAAGGGCCTGGCATCAGAAAAGATTACAGAGGCTGATACTGGACAACCACCCACTGAAAGTCTGGCAGAATGGAAATACACCTTCATTCTGTGTAGCTTACAAGGTTCCGAGGGCCCCTGCTTCCAGACCTTGAGGGTCCCTCACTAATCAGACGCAAGAAGGAAAGAGGAAGGACCAGGGCAACTTTGCCAGAGAGCCAGCAGCTATCACCATTAGCTGTTGAGCAACACGCTGGAGCCTAGCAGTCATGGAAAGTGAGAATCCTGGGGAACAAGAGGACCCAAGTTTGCACAGAGCACTTTTTGAAGAACATGGAGATTTTTGAAGACTTCCCTAGCTCAGTCTGTTTAATTTCTCTCATTCTTCATATTTAACATAGTTGTCTGCACAGTGAAGTTGGGGCTGGATCTTATCCCCATGTCAGTCTTGACATTCGGGGGCAGGGCTGCGTATACTGCTGTATGCAATGACCAGTTGGCGTCTTGTGAGAGTGCGGATTCTTCCTCAGCGCCTTGGGGCTGCCATTATGACCCATAAGCTCTGAGCACTGTCAATGCTGACATTTGTGGCACCTGGAACTTTTATTCATGGCCCCTTCAAAAGTGTGCAAAGATGGAGGTGGACTTTAAAGTAGTGCTTTTATAGACCTAGCAACCTGGGCATACTCCAGAAAAGGAAATCTTTAATCTCCAAAAGTGATGGAATTAGTGGTCTCCATGTGACCGCGATTATAGCCCAGGGATACTGAGTGGGGACTTCCGGCCTGTAGAATCATGAGAGAATAAACTTCTGTGTTAAGCCACTAAGTTTGTGATTTGTTATAACAGTCGTAAGAAACAAATTGGTGACTAGACTGAGACAGGAGGATGACAAATTTGTTCCCCCAAAGTAGGGGAGGGAGTGCTGGAGATGTGCCTCAATGTGAAGGCCCCAGCACTGGGGGAAAACAGAGATCAATGAAGGATGAACACCAAGAGATGGGAGAATCCCAGAAGGCAGTGGAAGAAGTTTGCAAGTGGGAGATCGACTATATCAATATCACACGGGGGCAGTATATAGAGGCCAGGAGCCACCGACCTCAGCAAGAGAAGCCACCGATGACCCTGAGGATGAGGGTGCTTGTGGGGTGGCAAATGAAACCACATGAAGCAGTTTAAAGATAAAAAATGAAAGAACGCTATTAATTTTGGGGGGAGGGGGTCTATTCAAGACAGGGTTTCATTTTACTGCTCAGGCTGGCCTTAAAAACTTTGTAGCCATATTGACCTTAAACTCCCAGTGATCCTCCTGCCTCAGCCTCCTGAGTGCTGGGATTATACGGGTGCACCACCAAGCCTGGCTGATTATTCTTTTACAATGTTTCCCACACAGGACAGCAGAGAAGCAAGTGCTATCTGACAAGGGAAGTGGGTCAAAGGAGGGGTTTACTTTTAAGGTGAGAAAGATCCAGTAGAGGGAGAAATTCCTGTAGAGGGGGATGGCATTAGCCAGGGGCATGGATAGGACATCTGTAGTAACCAAGAAGGCAGGGCACATGGTGCAGCCGGTAGATAGGGGCAGGCAGTGGAATGGGTCTGTGGAGATTCTGCTTCTCAGTGAAGAGGGCATCAGCTGAGAGCGCGGGAGATCTGGTCCTCACAGACAGGGCACGGTGACGATGGAGAAGAGCTGAAGCTGCCGACCTTGTGGCTGGGGTGATGGGGTACAATGCTGGGAAAGGCAAGGAGCAGATTCCCCAGTGGAGCATCCCTAGTGGGGTGTGGCTCCACTGATATTTTGACCAGAGCCCTGGGCTATTGAGTTAGGACTTTTGGCGTCTAGAACCATGACAGAATAATTTCTGTGTTAAGCAGTTCAGTTTGCAAGTTGTTACAGCAGCCACAGGAAACAAATTGGTGACTATAGGAGGAAGAACAGAGCAGCAGAAGACTCTTTGCCCTATTGGATACCATGCACTTAGCACCCAGCCCAGTCTGCCATTGATTAATATTGAGCCCAATCTGTATTTGTGGAATGAGTGACCCAGCAGGAAGCTGGGCCTGGACTGCCCACTCCATGGATCCCTCCCCCCCCAGTCTGCACTCGAGCCTTCTCCACTCCCAGGCCAGGCAGCCTGAGAAGCATACCCAGCTTCCAGGTTTGTATTTCAGCTACAGTCATCCAAAGGAGTGCCAAGAGAGGGACTTGAGTTCTATTCCCTAAGTTTCTCAATTTGGCAAGTTCCTCCCGGGACAATGAACAAAGAAATGAAATCACAATGCTGTTGATGGGTTTCCATGACGAGCAACGGCAGAAAGATAACCCAACGGGAACCTGTCCAAAGAGTACCACTTCTGGGCTCCTTGCCATGTGCTCCTACATTTAGTGTTAGTCTGCAAACCACCTAGGACATGGGTACCACTGTTCCTTTCAGACAGGGAAGCTGAAGACTAGAGCAGGTCATTTGTTCTAAGGCACACAAAGGTCAGTGGCACAGCCAGCCCCCAGATCTGCCCGGAATGAAGGTGCTGTGCTTCTGAACACTGCACCAATCCGCCTTCATCCTCTGCCCTCACGGGAAGAGGGGATGTTCTGGGCCACACACTGACAACAACTGCAACATTCTCAGCCAAACTTTAAGAATATTTGAGTAAGAGGTCATAAGAGTGGTGTTTCTCTATTTCTTTATTAATGGGTCATGATACACAAAGACTTAATAAAAAGTTACATAAAAGGCTCAAGCATTATTGAGATGTTCAGGCATCACTCTCATTTCACAACGGCCACCTGTTAACACTGTAACAGAAAAGCTGGGCGCTCAAAGGCGCTCGATAATTCAAGTATCTTTCATTCTAAGTAAACCTCACATGGAATTTCCAACCCAATGCGTGCCAACGGGGAAGGCATACCTGTGGCTCTGTGTTTACCATAACACCTCTCAGGGGGCTCTGGAGGAAGGGGTCCCAGGTGTGAGTGGGCCACATCTCCTGGCTAAATGAGACAGGCCACACCAGGCCACATACTCTCCACAGCAGGCACCATGAGGTGGTGGGCAAAGTCCTCAGAGAAAATGTCCAGGTGTCCTCTGTGTGGCACAGGGCATGGGTGGTGGCGACAGCCCCAGTTGTGGAGCTCAGGATGGCTAGGATTACCTCTGAAGAGAAAAGGAGCCCTTTACGGAGGGTGTGAGAACAGTGGGAGTGGATCTGGGTGCTCACAATGGCAAATGGCGTGGGGCGAGGGGATTTCAGGAACAGTGCGCTCAGGGGATGGGAAGGGAATGTGGATGACAACACAGCCACAAGTCTCAGTGGACTCTCCAGTCAGGGAGTAGCGTGGCCAACCAGGTTTCCCAGACTGACCCTGCCAGGTGATGGACATCGGGTACACTACTCCAACCTGTCTGGATGCTTCCTCTGTGACATGAATCCATTTCTAAAAATGAGGTATTATCTACCCATTTTATCTATGAGGAACGGGAAGTCACAGAGGATGAAAGTTTACCATCAGCCCCAGTCAGAGGCTGCAGAAGACCCACGCTTACACAGTCTCTCCGTCAGGCACTGTGGAGTTAAGTGGTGGGCTGAATTCAGGAAAGATGGCCTGGTAGATGGGGCCAGATTTTCTGGCAGGGGGTGCGGGAGGCCAGGAGTGGGGGAACCCTTTTCTGGTTACCTTTATGGCTCAGGGCTTCATTCTAGGTCAGCTGATCTGCTTCCAGCAAGGCTTCCCCCACGCAGTGCTGCTGGCGTGGGCAGGAGACGTGTGTGTCCACAGTGGACAGAGGTGTGCCGCTGGCGGGCGGTGCCTGCTTGCCTTCTGGCAGTGGCCGCTGCCTTCTTTGCAGGGCAAAGCAAACCTAGTCCTCACAATTTCCTGCCTGGCCTCCTCCTTCATTTCCAGTCTTCTGCTGCCACTGAACTGCATGAGTGCCTGCTCTGGGCATGGCTCAGAAGAGCCTAACGATTGGGAAAAGCCTCATCCTTCTAGTGTTTAAAATACCCATTAATATTTATTACAGGATACTGGGAAACATCTGAAGTGCCTCATCTGAAATGCTCTCTTTTTTCCTTCCTTTTAGGAACAGAAAAAAGGGCTATTTTGACAAATAGTAAGTTTGACTAAGAGAAGTCCGAAGTTTCCTTCTGGAGCTCCTCGGTGGGGCCCTCCAACTGGTGATGCTGCAGGGTGAGGTGCCCAGAACTCTCTGAACTGGAGAAGGATCCGCGTGTCCTGGAATCCTGCCAGAGCCTCACTTTCCATGGGTTTCTCTGCATCAGTTTCTTTCTCCAGGCAGGATCCAGGCCACCTGCTGGGAATGTTCATTTACAGATACACATCTGGAAAGCAAGGTCCCTAGCCGTGCAACCTTGTCTACGACTCTCAAGTGCACCCTCCTGCTGTCCCCAAGCTCCCACCCTGGCTGGAAAAATTGTCTTTGTTTCCACCGGTAGCACCAGAGAGGGAGGTGCATTGTCAGGCAGCTGCAGGGGACTGTCCCTTGCAGAAACAGGGGTATGGGAGCAACATCACCAGCCCACCTTTGCTTTTTCCTCTGCTATTGTCAGGATCTTACCTTGGGGCTGGGGATTTAGCTCAGCGGCATAAGCACCTGCCTTGCAAGCAGGTGGTCGTGAGTTCAATCCCCAGTACCGGAAGAAAAAAAAAAGAAAAAAAACCAAAAGATCCAGGAGAGTGAGTGAGAAAAGTGTGTGCCAAAAGGCAACTAAGTCTGCAACACTGGAAGGCTTTGCTCGTTTCCTGGGCCATAGAGGTGGAGGTCAGCTGACTCAGAGAAATGGCTTTAGTCCTGGTGGTATTTTAGTGATAACAGGATGGAATCCTTTGGGGTACGATTCAGCATGAACTAAGCTTTCTGGATAGTGTCCACCTTAGCTTCCTCTGATGAGTCCCGTGTTTAATCAGAGGGGCACCAGGCAGCACCGGTGAAGGGGTGAAGCAGGAAAGGACAGATCTGAGACACTAGGAACTTACACAGCTGGGAAGACAGAACTGAACACTGAGAAATAAGTGGACGTTTTGCAAAGCCCATCTACTTACTTTAGCTTGTACACTTGAAGGTAATGAAAGCCTCTTTTAGAACTGACATACTCATGCCAGCCTTTCACTTCAGCAAATTAAAATTCTGTTTTCCAATATCTGCATCTTTAACCATAGCAACGCCTTGCACTTCTCTCTGGTTTCTAGGCGCGAGTAGGGCCTGTTTCTCTCCCACATCTGACCCACGGCCCAAAGCCTCCACCTACAGTCCCCACTAACTTCTGTTCTCTCAGTCTCTCTACTTCTAGTATTGGGTTGAGTTTGGCACTGCTGGAAAAACTCAGTCAAAAAGACAACAGCACGATTTCAGACATGTCATCAGAGAGGTCTGCCGAAGAGCTGGGACTTCACCAGGCAGTAGGCACAGAGCCCTTTAATAAAATAATCATCACTAAAATAATTTAAAAGTCTACAAAAGACATCTGAACCCAGACACTGTAGAATGGGTCACGGGGAGGAAGCTTGCTCATGGCTTGTTTGGTGCTCTGAACGTGGGTTAGCACTTCCACATCAAACCAACACTATGTAGTTAGAAGAAACAACACAGCCACCAAGAGGGGGAACTGGAGTGAATCAACACTTGAGGAGCCTGATGCTGCTTCTGTGTACAGGTGGCTTCCTTGTCTCTCTTAGGAGATACGGAAAAGCCAGTGCCCTCCCACAAAGCCAGACCCTGTCTGCTCCCTGCTCTCCCTCCCTCTCCCCTTTCCTGTGCCAAGTCCTCTGGCCAAGGGTCGTGGTTAGAAATGGTTTTCAGTGTAGTTAGGCAGTGGAGAGTTCCAAGGGCTGGTCGTGATCGCTGTGCTGGGGCCTCGGCTGTCACAGTATCGCACACTGGAGTTTGTGGGTGCCAGTGGCACGGTCTCCTCGCCATTTGGTTTTCTTCTTCTTCTTTTGGCTTTTTTCTGGAATCTGTTGCCTTTTAAACAACGAAGAGCAGAAAGACAAAGTTAGATTGGGCTTTGCTGTTCCTCCACCCCGTCCCCCTTAATCTGGGTGGCAGGTAGAGGGGACCAGAGTGGGAGCCTAGGGAATCTACTCTCCTAGCCACTGCAGGAAGGCCTGGAAGGACAGCACCTCAAGAGGGCAACCCTGCAGAGGGAGAGGAGGGGAAATCTAAATCACCCTACTGATGGGAATTTCTGAGGCTGTGTCTGTATTTACTAAATCATAAACTCATCAGAGTGTTGGCCTCTGTTTTTGTGTTTCATAGTTTAAGTAAAATGACAGACCAGGTGCAAAAGCTTCTTTTTACATTGTTCTTGTTAACTTTTCCTATATCAAAACCTGACCTTGGAACTACAGGTCCGTAACCAAGACATTCGCATATGGGAATGAATCCTAATGCAGGCAAAGGCCCAGAAGCAAATCATTTCGAGCATGCAGAATACCAGCACAACCACGGTGGAGGCTGCAATATTTCCGTGACACTGAAGAATAATGAGCAAATGAGGTGTGGAGCACATGTGTGGGGGGACTGAGATGGCAAAGGGGAAAACACTGTTCAAGTCCTGGGTTTGTCACTGGCACAGGGATAGTGTGCTCAAGGCATAGCATTTGAGAACCATGGGTTCTGCGGCTCATGTGCTGAAAAGCTGGGGAATAGGATAAAAAGGGTGGCAGGGAGGCTGTTTCCATCACCAGAATATGAGGTGGGCAGAGTCTGACCCGTGACTCTGCCAGGGCTCTTCGTCAGAGCTGCTGATGCCTGGCTCTGGGGTCAGTGTTGGTGCTTCAGGGAAACACCCTAGAGTGCTCTGAGCACAGGGCAGAGAGGAGGAGAGGGGCCTACTCTTTCCATGTTACAAGCACCGAAAGCTTCACAAGAGGAAAATCCTGAGGTGGGCAAGTTTTCCACCACCTTGTGCCCCTCTGGCGCTGCCCTGGGCAGAAATCATGTCTATTTATCCGGAGGGGTGTCTCCACTTAGGGGCCCAGCAACCTCACCCACAAACCCACACATGGCTAGGGTAGCTGCAAGGAGATGGAAAGTGCAGGGGAAAGAAATGGAAGGAAGTGTAATAAATGGTGAAAGAGGACTTGACCAGCTCAGGATGACAGCTGCACCCCTGCAGCCCTCCAGCCGCAGCCTGGCTGAGCCACTCTGTGGAGCCCTGTGCCAGGAGGGTGCAGTGCTCACCTGATGACTCTAACGAGGTCGTGGAAGGCCTTGTCCACGTTGAGAGGCGGGTCCTTGGCACTGGTTTCTATGTAAGGAATCTGGAAGGCAAAGCTCAGCTCTGTCAGAGTGGCACCGAGCTCCACGAAGCCCTGTTCCACCCCCACGGCCATGAGCTCTAGATACTCTGAGGAACCTACATGGTTTCACAGCCCCTGGCCCCCAGGAACCTCAAACCTCCTTTGGTGGCTTCTTTCTGCTCTTTAAGATTGGAAAGTTTTACTAATGGGTTTTTCAAATTCTCTCTTGTCCTCTAGTCACAGAGATATTTAACAGCTACCTAAAAATAGAATAAAATGATCTTTTTATATATCCAGAGACTAAAGATTGTTACTGAGATACACTTTGATTCATTTTTCTTGCCGAGGTCCATTTTTCTTATCCTCTTTCTGCCCCCTCTGGAGTAGACACACAGGGAAAGGTTTAGAGAGGCTGGACTGTGAGCATTCTGACCTGGGGTGACCCTGTCCAGTCTATGCCAGCCCCACCCATGATGCGCATGCCAGGGTCAGCTTTGGCTTGGCCTGTATGTGAGCTGGGAGCCCAGCCAGGTTTATACAAGAATAATGCTGAGGAATCACTGCATGGTCGGGGGGGGGGGGAGTTCATGTGGGCACTGTGGTTGACGTGACCCCCCAGGCCACATCCCATCCTGACTCTTTGGCTGCACTGGAGAAGGGTGACCAAGTTGTCATTTTAGAGGTGTGTACAGTACTAGAAAGCACTGTCCAGCACGTATAGTCAGTGATCCCTGGGGGAAGTAAGTCAGATTGTTCACACTGGTGTGGCTTCAAGCCCGGGGCTGATGGAGCTGACAGACACAAAGGGCACAGCTCCGGCCTTTGACATCTTCAGTGGACCAGCATTTGAGGTTCCAATAACCCTGAGAGGGAAATGCCTGGGGCTGCAGGCTGTGCCACTGTGGGCTACTTGGCTGCTTGGGCCTCAGCCACCCTGCCTAGCTGCAGCCTCATGTTAACCTGCAAGGTGAGAGCACATCCCTGTTCTGCAGTGGGGAGCCAGAGCTCTGCGACACACCAGCAGGGCCTCTGTGTCTAGTGTCTTAAACAGGTACAAGTTCCAGTGCCCAGCCTGGCTTCCCACGGACAGCCAGGGTTGTGGAGCTCAGCTCTGGGGCCTCTTCCAGCTGGGGACCGTGCCTAGAGCAGTAGGTATCTGTGTGGATCAAGACAATGTGCCACCCTGTGCACACCAGGGACCAGTAGGAAAGCACCTATAGTGTACCTGCAACCTGCATGGAGCCATCTGTGTCCTGTACTCCTGCCAGCTCGGTAAGCTCTGCTTCCAGCAGTCTCAGGCTACTGCTGCCTGTGTTTCCACCCCATGGCTCAGAAGGAGATGAGCTGTGTTATTGCCCAGGTACCCAGACACCGTCTACCTTTTTTTCTGGGGTTTCTGCTTCCACTAGTGAAGAAAAACTGATGTGCACTATCTTGGAACTTCTGCAGTTTATAAGCAACAGGACCTCACCTAAGGGAAACTCTAAATAGCACCACTAAACTCCACCAAAGGACCAGGAAATATCATCTTCTGCATTAGGCGGGAGGACGTATGTTGGATCGCTGAAGAGGAATGTATGTTGGAACGCCTCATGAGCAATAGCTAGATGTCACTGATAGCAGCATGCCAGATCACTTGGTCAAACAACAAATGAGGTGGCAGCATTTTATGTGGAGAGAACAGTATCAGGTAGAGTGATTAGAGACCTTTGCCCTGGTGAGGAGGTAGCACTTGCCAGCCATGAGTCCCCAGAGGCTCCTGTGTCTCTTTCCTTTTGATCTGCTGTCAGAGCAGTTCCTTACCCACCCAGAGCTTCTGAGATGGAAAACCCTCTGCACGCCCAAGGAGAAGCACTTAGCAAACCCTCCTCAGGTCTGAGGAGGGACCAGCTGTGATAAAGGAGCCCAAGAATGAAATGCAAATGGCACCTCAGACCCACCTCTGTTCAGGACAGCAGGTGCCCTGCACATTCCCACCACACCCGTTTCTGATCCCAACCTCTGAGGTCAGCTCCTGGATTGGCCCTGCCTTACTTGACTCATCCCTGCTGTGGGAGGGAGGCATTGTCTTCCCTCAGCTCCCAGATAGCCGCTCTGAGCCTCGGACATCACTGACCACTCAGTCCTTCCTGCTGATCCTTCTTGATCTCCCCACATCCACAACAGTGAAGCGTCCCTGTCCTCAACCCCAGGACTCCTTCCACACCTCCATTCTCCCATGCTCTCTTCTTCCCCCACCCCTTCATGGCTTAAAATTCCATCACCAGATGATGATTTCTGATCTTAACCTCCAGACTGGGCTGTCAGAATTCTGTCATGGCTCCTCCATTTGCCACCAACAGGGAATGAGACCCCAAACCAGCTTCCGGTCCCTCCCTACACATCTCCTCCTGCTGTCCTCCCCCACTCACTGACCCAGTGCCCGCTGGTCTGCTGACAGTGCTTATGCCAGCTGGAATCCACTGCTTCCTCCCACCCTCACGAGCACCACTCACGTGGACCCTGCAGCAGCCCCTACCTGTCTCTTCGTGCTCCATGTGCTCAGTCTTGCTCCCTGTGAACTGTTCCCCACCTGATCACCACAGAGGTGCTCAGATGTGGTCAGACCATGAGGCTGCTCCTCTGAACCCTCCAGCGTTTTCCCTCCTCATGCTAGTGAAAGCCCATAAGGCCTAAAGCCACCTCTCTGGCCTCACCTCCTCCTGCTCAACCCCTCCTGCTTGATGTGCTCAGCCTCCTTGCTGCTCTGCAAACTCCCAACTCAGGGCCTTTGCATGGATTATTCCCACTGATAACAATGATCTCTCCCAAGATATCTGCATGGCTCATTCCCTTAAGTTCTGGCTGCAACAGACCCTTCCAGAAGCTTCCTCTGCCCACGTCATTCAGAGAGCATCCCCCTGCCCTCCACATCCCTGTTCCCCTTCCCTGATTTGCTTCTTTCCATAGCTCATGTCACCTTTGGATGAAGTCTAATTAGCTTTATTTACTGTATGTCACCGTGAGGTAGGGATTAATTTTTCCCAGGGCCAATGAAATGAATGAACAAGTGGACAAACAGAAGGGAGAGACCTGCAGAATCGACAATAGCACGCTCCTTCCTCTGAGTGCAGAGTGAACTGCTGGGCAGGGGGCAGGGGCGGCCTGAAAGCAAACGTCCCAGCAGGTTGAGAAGCCTTGCATATAACCAACCAGGAGGCCAGGGACTGTGCCAGTGTGGTAGGGGGAGGTAGACACCCATTCAACATCAACCAGAGGGAGAGGGGATCACAATGAACTAGAAAAACTAAGATGTCTGCTGATGCTCACAACGTAGCCTGGGGCAACCCCAGTGTGATCACTTGTGAAAGGGGATAACTGTTCCTCCCACTGGTGTGTCTGTGAGGGGCAAATAACATGCACATGTGCTCCTCTGGCGTGATGCCCGGCACAGAGCAGGGTAGGGCACAGGGCAGGGCTCAGCGAGAGAGCTGACGCCTTAGACTCAAAGCCAGGTGCTGGCTCAGCTGTGGACAGAAGCCGTGTCCTCTCCAGAGTCTGGGCTGAGCCCGGGTGGATCAGGGCTCATCCCACAGCCTTCAGGGGCTCCTAATAACTGGAAAGATGTCTGTCTCTGTTTTGGAAATATCCCACCATCACACTTTACACACACACACACACACACACACACACACACACACACACACCTACATTGTGTTTGGTCGCCATTTCTTTTCCTTGCTCCCTCGTGATCTTCCTCAGGTGCATCAGATCAACCTTGTTGGCCACGAGGACCATTGGGAATGATTCCCTGGGAGGAAAAACAGCAACTGTGTGAAGCCATCCACCCCCTTGTCTGCTTATGGTGTGCAGCCACACTTACCGCATGCAGATAACACACAGCATAACACATGGAGAGGGGAGAGCCACGGGACACAGTGAAGAGCTAAAGGCTTGGACCAGAGGCCCACCCCCCTCACTCCATCCTCTGCTGTGCCAAACCGGCAGCGTTCAGCGACGATTCATGAAGGGCAGGGTCTGGTACAGCACAAGCACATGGTCAATGGCGGCAAAACAAGGCGCCCCACAAAGGAAGAGTGGGATCCAAAATTGAGATTCTGTGCCCAAATTAGCATCCAAATTGAATGAGAAGTCATCTCATGATGTCTGTGTAGGCACTGGATATTTTCACTAAAATGCAGTTTTATAGGTGAAGGATGGTATTATATTACTTTCCTTACCCTTCTTTGATTAGCAATGAAATTAAATATTTTCCCACAACTTGGTTATTTTATGCTCTCTTTCATATATTTGTATCTTTGCATCTCTTCAGGGGTATAGTTCACATTACTCTATTGAAGGGGTGTGTGTGTGTGTGTATGTGTGTGTCCCTTTACTGGTAAGGTTATTAACCCTTTTTCCTTTGGAGTAGATGTTAATTGAATTTTTTGGTCTTTGCTGGAATCTGTTCAAAGATTGCTGTTTTCCTGTTGGCTTGCCCTTTTATTTTCTTTACATTTCCTATTTGACAGCCAACCAACATTATGAGTTGCATTAAAACAAGCTCCAAACTATTTAACTGTTCTATACAATGCAAGAAAAGACAGCCCTCACAAACATCATTTGGCCAATAACCTATTATGGGGAGAAAGTTCATTTTTGTTTTGCACATAATATAATTTAGTTAGGTTGGAGTTAGAAAACAAAGATATCACCTACCATCGCTTGGCTGAGGGGACAGTTTATGGAGTTAGGCAGGAGATGGTCCCTTGGAGCCTTGGAAGCAGACTGCCACCAAAGGAAGAAACAGAGGCATGGGAGGAACCAACAGGGCTGGAGAATTGGGCTATGGGTTCCCCGCCCCAGCTTCCTGTTGGGGTCTCCGAGGCAGAGGTAGACCAGCGGTCCTGTGGGCCAGGAGTAGGAAGGCCCAGCCCACCGCTCTCACCTGTCCTTGACACGCAGGATGAGCTGGTGGAAGCGGTCCACATGCTCAAAGCTGGCTTTGTCAGTGACGGAGTAGACGATGAGGAAGCCGTCCCCCGTACGCATGTACTGCTCCCGCATGGCACTGAACTCCTCCTGCCCAGCCGTGTCCAGCACTGGGGAAGGAAAGGCCACTCAGGGGCTGCCTTGCACCAGCAGGGGCCTCCGAGGCCTTCAGACCCCAAGATGCTGCTGTCCTCATTGTGGCTGTGCCATTTCCCTGGGGATGCCATGTGAGGGCCCCTGTGGGGCTCGGCTCCTTCAGTGTACAGCTCAGCTTCGGCCTGGTGCTCACTATGCCTCAATTTTGAGTCACAGGCGAACCCTGAGGCCATGCTCGTAGTAGGTATTTACTCAGCCTACCCTGAGGCCATGCTCAGCTTTCACTAAGTCCCCAGAAATAGGCTCCCACCCATGCAGAGGCCTTCATAGCTGGGGATTCTTAGGGAAGTTACTAACTCTGAGCTCCATCTCCTCCTGTTAAATGGAAAGAATGCCTCCACCCTGTACCCTGAGGAAGTGCATGTTTGTAGAGGAGGCTGAGAGAGCCCTGAAGAGGTCATGTGGCTAGAAGGGGCCCTGGCCCCTGTATGGACAGACACTAGGTGAGCCAGAGGGAAGGCCTGGCCCTCAGCATTCAGGGTCCCTCAGCTCCTAGGCAAGAAAGGAGAACTGGGGCAGGGACCAGGGGCATCTAGGGGAAGGAGGCAAAGGTCCTTTCCTCCACACCACCGCCATCCCCAGGCCCCTGATGCTCTTTTCCTCCTGCTGGGATAAAGTGCTCACCCTGCTGGCCTCAGAGATCAGAGAGACAGCAGCCACAGCCAGGATCACCCTTCAGCAGTGCAGGGCTGCAGCTTCAGCCCCACCAAGCAGAAGCCTGACCCTGCGGCATGCTCCACACCCCTGCTGCCCATCTGGCCTCCCTTCCACCTTCTCAACTCACACCACTCTCTGACCAGACCCAACTGCTCCCTCTCCCTGGAGGCAGTGGAACCAGTAAGAGCCAGTGTGAAGCCAGACTACTGTGCTGAGTCCAGTTCACTCTTTCTGGGATGTGACCCTGGGCAGGCTCCCTTCTCTGTGCCTGCATTTCCTAAAATGAGGACAGCCATTTAAGTTAATATGCATAGTGCCCTCCGAACGGGGCTGGGAGCCCTGGAGCTGTACCTGCTGTGAGAAAGCTGCCACCCTCACTCAGAGCTTCTCTCTACCGTTGGCCTGGGACTCCTCCCTTTGACCACACTGCTGCCCACCCGCTCCTCTTGTCTCAGCGAATGCCGGTGCAGTATTTTGCTGGCTGATTCCCAGGAATCTCCCTGCTCTACACCAACCCTCTCAGACATGCTCCTTGCTGCCACATAACTGCCCCCTGTACCTCTGCCACTAGGCTGTTGGCTCCCAGAAGCAGGAACCTGGTCTGTGTGAGTCACCTATTTGGGCCTGAACCGAAAAGTACCCAAAGTGGACTTAAGTGAGTAAATTGCAAAGTCTAAGCAATTTTGTCCATTCATTTAACATCCGAGTGCCTTCTATGTGCCAGGAAGGGTCTAGGCCCTGTGGAGACAAGGTATAAGGCAGAATCCTTGCTCTTGCAGGACTTGTAATCTAGCAGAGAGACAGACAAATGAATGGCTGATTCAACTTCAGGCTGAGTAAATGCCTACTATGAAGAACAGGGCCAGTCAGCGGGTCACTGGCAGAAGCTGGCAGCATTTTAAACAGGGAAAGTAGGCATCTCTCAGGAGGTCACTGAGCAGCAACTAGACATGGAGAAGGGAGAGCCAGGTGACACAGGGAAGAGCACTCCAGTCAGAGAGGGGACACTAACAGCAAAGGGTCAGAGGTGCAGGTGACCCAGGTCAGGCCCGATGGGCTGAGGAGAAGCCCAGAGAATGACGGGAAGGTCAACAGAGGCTGCTACCCTGACTGAGGTTTACATCACCCTAAGCAAGATGGGCAACTGGAACCTGGGCAAAGAATGGCATAACCCAGAGGACAATGTGAAAAGCCCATTCTGGTTGCTGGAAAGAAAGCAGCCATGCGTGGAAGTGGGGGATCCAGTCAGGAAGTACGTGTAGTAATCCAGGGGAGACAAAATGGAGAACCGAAAGCCCGGGGAATCTGGGAGCAGTGACCAGATGCCAGCCAGGTTCTGAAATGGCCCTAAGAACGCTCCTGGGTCCTGGCCAGAAGAACTGACTGGACAAATGGGTCAGTGGGCTCAGATTTTTGACATGGCCTGCAGAGTTCAGCAGACCCTTCTATGGGACTTCAATTTAACACTTCAGTCAGTCTGAGAAGAAAAGAGGGGTGAGAGGTGGGGATGTTGAATGTCCACGGGTGGATGGTAAAGAATGCCATGGGGTCAGCTACCCAAGGACCCAGGACTCCACATCTCCTCAGACAGGTACGTTAGACAAACCTCGAGAGCGAGCTGCTCACACAGCCACATTGGTGCCCAGCCCTGCCCATTCTTCCACACTTTCAAAGGGCAAGTGATGCGGACCCAAGACATGAGAGCAGCTGTGGCCGTCTGTCTCACTCCCTGGGCCTCAGTGTCAAGTAGGAAATGAGAAGCAGACTCCAGGACCCTTGGTCCTTACGGCGCTGATATCCCAGAGTGCTTTCATCTGGATATATGAAGACAGGAGCCGTAGCAAGGTGGGGAGCACAACGGGGTGACAGAGAAACAGGAAGACTATAATTCAACCAGATGCCTCCTGGAGTCCCCCCACCCCAATAAATCACACTCAGAACTGTAATCAGTGAGACAGATGAAAATGGAATCAATCTGGCTGATGTGTGGATGAGACGGCCTGCATTCGATAGCAGAAGACTTTAAGGTAGGGTTGTAAGTAATATAGTTAAAGATGTTGAAGGTACATATAACTAAAACAAAACTAGACAATCTAAAGTCTAAGTTTTACAAACATGATCATTTTAAAATTTTAAAAGCCAGACGTGGTGGCACATGCCTGTAACCCCAGCACTCAGGAGGCTGAAGCAGGAGGATTGCTGCAAGTTGGAGGCCAGCCTGGATTACCAAAAAAAAAAAGCAGCTCAATAGGAAGTTGAGAGTAAAAATGGACCCTCTGGAAAGGAAAACGGTCATTTTTGACACTGACAGTCTTAGAAATATATAACCCATGTTTTCTAAAAGAATTATCGAAGGATGTACTTCAGCAAAGTAAAAAACAAATCCATGAAATAAGTGGTTTATGGGAACAGTAGTAAACAAAGAGAATAGCAAAACATGAGTTAAGTTTAAATAAATGTTGTACAATTTAAAGGTAATAGGTAACAACTTAGAACTAAAATCTATGAGGATCCATGTCTGAGGGAAGAGGCCAGGAAAAAGTTAAGTGAGTATGGGTTGGAGAATCTAAAAATTTAAAGTCTGAAATTCTCTGAAGTCTAAAACTTTTTATATGCCAACGTGACTGAAAACGTTTCGAATATTGGAATGTTTTGATTTTTGGAGTTTTGGATTATGGATGTTCAACTAGTAAAATCTATGTAAATATTCTAAAATCTGAAAAACTCTGATCTGGAACATTCCTGGTTGTAATATGATACCCCTATCTTGCTAATGGAAAAGCGGTACTCTGTCTGTACTGAAGTTTATACTTTATTTATTTATTTATTTTTAATTTTTAAAAAAATTTTTTATTACTTTATTTATTAATATTAAGAAGAAAAGGTAAAACAAATTTTCACAACAAAATAATGAAAAAGTAACAAATGTTAATAAATTACACAACATTATCTTTAGTCACTCAAGTACAAAATATGGGCATAAAAATTACTTCAATCAATATTAGCACAACCTTTCCTATTCAGTGAACTAAGTAACACTAATGGTATAACTAACTTGCACTTTTTTTCTTTTCCCTACTATCCTTTCTCTTTTCTCCTATCTTAGTTTCTTCTTTTTATTAAAGAGTTTCCTTCCATTTCACAGTGACTATTGTATATTTTGAACCTTATGGTTTCACATATGTCACTGTGGTGTGATGTTTTTCAATCATTCTGGGGAGATACACAGAAGGGGAATACCTGGGTTGAATATACTTTATTTGAGGAGAGACTAAAGATCTTGATTACAACCTGATACTGACAGAAAGTCCTGAGTGTATACGCACTTTTGTACCACAACCATTTGAAGAAGCAACAAAACACTGAACTTCCTAATCAATAAGGAGAGCAAGAAGAGAACAAAATGGGATCAATTCAACAAAGGGCAAGAATAAACCTGAGAAAACAAAAAAACCCCAGCAGAAAACGGAAACATTAAATAATCTGGAAGAAATAAATCTACTACTAAACACAATAAATGCAAGTGGGTTAAATTCACCTATTAAAAGTAGATACTAAATACTAAATCCATTTGTTAGCTAAAGGACAGAAAAGATGAAAAGTGAAGGATAAAAAAAGAATACACTAGCCTTGGGCTAACCAAACAAAAAAGCATCCACAAAGTAGAATTCAAGGCTAAATAATTAAACAGGAAAAAGACAGCATATTTATAACGGGAAAAGATACAAGCTTCAAGAAATGCTGAAGTCCAGTGTACCTTGACTTAGTACAACTGCCTCACATGGTTTATATGTTCTTTGGCCTATTAGCCTGTTTTTCAATCTGTATATATGTTAATTAACTTTATAATGTGTTAAATAAAAGTAGGGGGGTAAAGACAAGGGGAAAAAACTGAAATGTATTATGTACATGTAACAATTCTCTAGTGAATGTGATCATTATGTGCTAATCAATGTGTACTAATAATAGAAGTCAGAAAAAAGTGCTGAAGTCATGTGACCAAGGAATGTTATTTTAAGATATATGTATTTTTAAAGGTTGAGAGTAGCAGGCAGCTATGCTACTGAGACACTAAGAATCCACCTGTGTTCCCCATGCCTGATGTTATGAAGGTAGGAGGATTCTAGAGACAGAAAGCATTAGTCACTGTGGAGAGATGTGGAGGACTACCTGGATGACTGTCCTTAACACAGGGCAATTATCTCCATTTTGGCCAAACCTGGCCCTAGCTCCATGTACTAATATGTACAGGGCTAGTTAAGCTATTTCTTCTTCCCTTCAGTTGGCTCTAAGCGATGTAAACAGGGCCTGCTGAGATGCCCATGCATAATCTCTGAAACTAGGCGACAGATGACAGTTGCTGCTTCCCTGCCCTGTGACTTCCATGAAACCATGTTTGAGCCCGGTGGGATGCAGAGCCACCACTCCAGGGCTGTCACCTGGGTTCAAACCTCAAGATAAGAGGCTACGACTTCCCAAAGCAGAAAAGTTTACACATCAGAGCTGAAGCACTGCCATCTGAACATTCAATGCCACCTCAATTGTGTTATGCAGGTTGGCCTTTCTGCTTATCCTTCTGTCTGCATATTGCACAGGTGCTTTCAGGTCCCCTACATAGCCCAGCTCACAGGACTCACATATTGCCCACAATCCTCACAGTCACTCACCCACAAGCCACTCCCTTTTGCACGAATCAATAAAGTCCAGGGTAGGCCTTAGGTAGAGGCCTTTTTTTGTTAAACCTTCATCTGGGCCAGATCCCTTGGCTCCCCATAATTATAAATATGTATTAGTGTCTTTATTTTTGCCACTGGAAGGTGGCACTGGAAGTGGCAGATTGAAATTAACTCAATGGAGTTTCAATGTTTCCATGGGATTACAAATATAAATTTCCCAGACCATGATGACAAAGATGGGAAAGAAATCTCTAGAGAAAAGAGGTTTTCTGCCAGCATGCGCGCGTGTGCGTGTGTGTGTGTGTGTGTGTGTGTGTGTGTGTGTGTGTTTGTGTGTAGGAGAGAGAAAGAGGTTCTAGAGGTTATAGCAGTACTGCAGGGGAGGATTAAGAAGGGACTGCCCTTGGGTCTGGTGGATTTCAGAGGCCAAGCCCCACAGGCTAGCACAGGAGGAGGTCCCAGGAAGGCCGCTGCCAACCTGAAGAGGACACCAGCCGGGCCCTTGTGTGACTATCAAGGCAGTTCTTCCTCCTCCTCCTCCTCCTCCTCCTCTTCCTGCTCCTCCTCAGCCTCTTCCTTCTCCCGCTAGAGGACCACCAAGAACCAGCTGGGCTGAGTCTTGATTTCAAGCTGTCACTTCTACCCTGAAAGCCTGTCCAACCTGTCATGGTGGCACATAATTCGTATCAGAACTCTGGGAGGTGGGGCTGGGGATTTAGCTCAGCGGCATAAGTACCTGCCTTGCAAGCAGGGGGTCGTGAGTTGGATCCCGGTACCGGAAAAAAAAAAAAAAAAGAAAGGATAACAGAACTCTGGGAGGCTGAGGCAAGTTGGAATCCAGTTTAAGCAACTTAGTGAGTTAGCAAGACCCTGTCTCAAAATAAAAAATAATGAAGGTCTGAGGAAGTATCTCAGTGCAAAGGCTTGGGTTCAATTCCCAGTGCTGAAAAAGAAAAGGAGGGGAGGGAAGGGGAGGGGAGGGGAGGGGAGGGGAGGAAGGGTAGGAGAGAAGAGGGGAGGGAGCAAAGCAAAGCAAATCTGGCAGCTTGTTCTCCTCTCTTCAAAACATCCCAGTGTCTTTCACCTCAGGTTGTCCTCAGAAGTGGTCTCAGCTTCTGACCTCTATCCATGAATGCTTTCTATTTCCTGTGCCATCTCTTCCCCCATGTTTCTGCCTCTGGCTCAGCTCTGCATCATGTGGTATAGTCCCAAAGAGTAGGTGCCTGGCATTCACTTCCCTGGGCCTCCCAAAAGCTTTGGCACCTAATGAGGGCTCCAAAATGCAAGCAGCATGACGAGACAAATCACGTGCATGCTACAGGAAATAGCTGTGTTAAAGCAGCCTGCTCCAGCTTTAAGGGAAATCACTAAAATCTGCCTTTTTAATTTTCAGTGGACTTTTCAGGGTGAAACAAGGGTTCCAGAATATAAAATACATGAGATAATAATTCCTAGAGATAACATGCCATTAAGGAACATGCCAGAAATTTCTACCCACTTCTAATCCCAGCATCCACTGTAGAAAGGAAGAATGATCACATCCATTTATAGGACATTTAAGTGGGTAAGCCTGTGCACTTCCTAGGAATAAATTAGATTAAAATAATGTTGCCAAGTTGAGCACAGGTAGCGATGAGGACTCCTTCCTGCTTTAATCCTCACTCCTTTTCTGGGCAAGGATGTGTGGTAAGTGGAGTGGGCGGGCCTGGATGTCTGTACCATGCGATGTTCCCAAAGCGCGGGGGTTTTTTTTTGTTTTTGTTTTTGTTTTGACTTCCCTAAAGTGCTGTCAGGGTACAGAAAGCCAGGCGTCTTGGGACTCTCCACAGGAGGAGCTAAAAGCCCTCTAGAGGCGCCAGCGGCTCCCTGCAATGGAGGAAGAAGAGTCCCTCTGGCAGCAGCTCCAACCTGCTCAGCACAATGACTTAAGAACAACATGAGGGGCAAAACAGAGGCCATCAGCTCTGGCAATGCCAGATGGTTCTCAAGGCCAGATGGCTACAGCTGTGGGGAAAGCAGTGAGGAGGGCTTGGGATACGTTTTAATGAGTCCACAATCCCAATGTCAGTGTGCAAACTGCACATACGGAGGATGATGGGTCCTTGAGAAGGCAGGAATATCCCTGATACTCCAGTGTTCTCAGCCAGGAGAAGGAGGAGAAAGAAATGGCAGAGAGGGGAGGAGAACAAGAAGTTAACAAGAAGCTAAGACCTCCTGTGAGTCGGCACCATGCATGGGCTGACTGGGGGAGTCAGACACCAGCCCCTTTCGGAGCATGGACAGGGAGATAAGAAGAGCCAATGTTCCTCCCACCCCCACCCCTGCTGTGCCTATAAGCAACCGGCTGATCCATAGAAACACAGGCTGTAATGATGGCTAGTGAGGTAAAATACAATTTAATGCTTGCAGTGTTTAGTGTTTCACTGCATTTGTAGGCTGAAAGCCAGTAGTCTGATCATCTGTCCAGAGGACAACAATATGCAATGTAGCATCTGGGGGGAAATTAATGTCCTCCTGAAGGTAGTGGCCATTGTTAATTCCCTATTATCTTGTTTCTAAATCTTGTATCATTCTGTTTGGTTTGGTTTGGTTTGGTTTGATTCTGTTTTATCTTGTTTGATTTTGTTATATCCAATGCTATGGGCAACTATTTCAAAGATAACAAGACATAATTATGGTAGCCATTTTGGAGTTACTATCATTTTGTTCTGAAGTCCTGTATTGCATTTATTGTTTTGTTTTTATTGGTTCTATTTTGTTCTGTTTTGTTTGATTTTACTATGTCTGAAGGTATTGGCAGCTATTTTGAAAACAACAAGAAGCATTACGGTAAATATTGTTGATTTCCTATTATCTTGTTTTGAAATCCTGTGGCACTTACACTGTCTTGTTTTGATTGGCTTTATTGTTTTATTTTGCTTAGTTTTATTCTCTTTAAAATAAAAAAAAGAAAGAAAGAAAGAAATGGCAGAGAGAGCAACATGGCCTCGGGGCTGTAACCAGCACTGCAGAATAGACAGGTGCCTGAGGGTGCAGGGCCGGCAGTAGACAGAAACAGGGAGGCAGAGCCTTGGCTCCAACGCCATGAACACCTCCCAGCCACTGTGGGAGGCCAGCCCCTTACAATGGAGAAACTGAGGCAGGGCAAGGCCAGGAGCTGTTTGGGCACATGCTGCTAATGAGCGCAAATGCAGGACTGAACCCAGCCTATCCGAGTCCAGCCTTGTTCGGCTGCCTGGCAGCTGTGTCCCCAAGGCCTGAAGAAGAAAGAGTGAGGACGGAATACCTGACACTGGCAGAGCTGGAAGCTGAGGGTCTGGAGGCTGTGCTTCCTACACCCACCCCAGGGGGTTATGCCACACTCCAGTCCTCCATTCCTGCTGCAGGCTGGCCAAATGTGCCTGGAGAAGACTCCTGGCCATGTTGGTAGGGCTTTCTTTAAAGTCGTTGCACCAACTTCCAGGGCTTTTAGAACACTCAATGGCTCTCATACAGCCTTCTCCAGGCATCCTGTTTTCCCCAGGCAGTGACATAATCACTGCCCGGTCTCCTCCTCCAGGCCTCTGCTCTAAGCTGACCTGAAGCAGAGGCCCAGCAGGAAAGAATCTCCACAGGCTTCCTCCTCACATAAGCCCATCTTGGAGGCGCTGCTGGGAACTGCTGGTAAGAATATACAATGGCCTCCCAGAGTGGCTGGGAGGTATTTGCGGGGTTGGAAGCCAAGCCTCTAGCTTCGTGTTATTCTCTGTTGCAGCCACTTCGGAAAACAGCTTGGTAATTCCCCAAAATATTAAATATACCATTCTGCAATTCTGTGCCTAGGATACGCTCCAGAGATCTGAAAACGTAAATTTACACGAAAACTCACACATATATGTTCACGGTAATATTATTCATTGGAGTCAACAATTCTACTGCTCATTATCTGATGAAAGAATAACCAAAATGTGGTGTATCTGTGTTCTGGGATATCATTCACACACAAAAAGAAAGCTGTAACACTATAATATAAGCTTTGAAGACATTATGCTAAATGAAAAAAATCACAAAACACCAGACAAACCCATAAAAGCAGGGGTTAGTTGGTTCCGGGACTGACTGCTCATGGGCATGGGAATGGGCAATTTTTGGAGTGGTGATAAAAAAGTTCAGGAATTTAGACAGTGGTGATTCTAGTGATTACTGATTTGTGGATCCATCAGCAATTTGTGGTAGCACAACTTCTTAAACATTCTAAAATCTACCAAACTGAACATGTGACTATTACATATCATTATATATCTCGGTGGAAAAATTATGAGTGAAAGTGTCAACCTCCCTCCCTTCCCTGAATACTCGCCTGCCCTCTAATGATGGTGGATGACTGGCCCTGACTGTCGAAGACCATCCCTCTGGCTGGGCACTGGCTCCTATCTCTTGCAAGACACTGCTGCTATCGATGTCCCCTTGCTATTCAGCAGCAGCCTTTTCTCTCCCCATTGGTTTATTTTCATCAGTATTTAAACATGCTACGCTTTCTTTCATCTTAAATAAAATCATTAAAAACGAGAAACCTCACCCCATGATCTCACATCCTGTTTCTCTATTTTTCATAGCACTATTCCCTTCCTGTCCACCATTTTTTCCACTCTCTCTAATCCACTCTAAGGAGACTTTCATTCCCAACCACTCTACCAAACGGTGACCATGTCAAGTCACCAAAGATCTCTGCTTTACTAACCCAACAGGCGTCCTCCACCATCCCAGCACATGATGCGGCTGACGGTCCCCTCCTGTGTGGAGTGCCTCCTTCCCTTGCCCATGGATCTCACCCTCTCTGTTCTCCTGCTACCACAGAGGCTGGTTCTCTATACCCTCCTGTCCTCTGCCTCTAGGTCATGGCGGCAAACCTATGGCATATATGCCACAGTGGGCCGTGTTACTGAAAGCTCTGAAAGGTTCGCCGTCGCTGCTCTAGATGCTGGTGCCTCCTTCTCTAACCATTCCCTTCCTTGGCAATCTCTTGTCTGTGGCTTTCCTTGCCACCTCCCAGATTTGCCTCTCAGCCCACTTAAGTCCCCTGCTCCAGGCTCAGACATTCAGCTGTTTCCTTGACTTCTACTGGTATGCAGGAAAAGCAGCTCATGCTTATCTGCCCAAAATTAGACTTTTGATTTCCCCCAAGCTTACTTCTCACCAGTCTTCCTAATCTTGATAAACGTAACTCTTTTCTCCCAGTTGTACCAGACTCCCTCTTCCCCTACCCCCTCTCATACGCTCCAACACAAATCTTAGATTGCTTCCTTCAAAGTGTACCCAGAATCCACCTCTTCTTACCACTTCCTCCCCAGTGCCCTGGTCACAGCCTGTTCACTAGCTTGACTTTGCCCTGGTTCCCCTATGAACTGCTCTATATACCAGAGAGCCAGAGGAAGCTTTAAAATATCAGTCAGATCATGTCCCTCCTCTGCTCAAGACCCTCCATGCTTACTTTTCTTCAAGGCCACGTGAATTCGGCCCCATCCAGCCTGCCTTCCTGCCTCTAGCCAGCCTTCCCTTCATGTACTATGCCAACTTTCCCAGACAGGTCAGGCACACTTTGTCTCAGGGCCTTTGCACCCAATTTTCTCATGGACTGGAACTCTCTTCCCTGTGAACTCTGTCCCAGTGTCACCTTGTCAGAAAGACCTCCTTCACAGCCCTTATAACCTCTTGACACTGCATGTTTGTTCATCCTGTGGCCCTGCAATGTAACACAAGCTTCATGAAAGCAGTGTCCCCAGAGCCCGCAAGGGAGGCAGGTACTCAGCAGGCACTTAGAAGTATTTACTGAATGCATGAAACACCCCAGGTACAGAAGATTCGGGGTCCAATCCACACACCACAGCAGAGGGAGCCTAGACTGGGGGTTAAGCCTCACTCTTGGACTTCCCAGACACAGGAGCATGGATCAGTGGCCCTTAAACTGCACAGGTGATGGGCCCTATTCTTAAAAACACAAAGCCACTCTTGTAAATGTTAATACAAATCATATTTGAGCAGTTGCAGCAATCCTACATCTACTGGGGCTTACCATGTGCCATGTCCTTGTAAGGTGGCTTTTCCCCTCACTCATTCAGTAGGTAACAAATACCTAAAAGATATCAAGTCTAGGTTGGCATCCCAGATGCAATAGTGGGCAAAAGATAAAGTCCCTTTGTTCAAGAAGAGCCATTTTGTAACTTCCCTTTTCTTTGTGACAGCTACAAGGACGTATTCAATGTGGACATGGACACCCCCTCATCCTGGGCTGTAGGGTCATCATTCTAAGGCTGTCTCTGCCTAAAGGGAAGAAGAATACCTGGTCATCAGGCTGGACAGGCTAGCAGAGGCAACCCTAGATCCAGAGCTGGGAATATCACCCAACCTGAGGGCAAGGAGGTGAGACCTCAGACCAACCCAACAGGCTGGTATGCTCAGCCAAAACTGGTCACATGACCTCCAGGAATGGTCCCACATGAAGTCCCAAAGTTAGATCACAGCCTCATACTCTCTGAAGGCAAACGACCTGTCTGTCAGCAACAAACATGGACAAATTTAAAAGGAGCCCAGACTTTGGGGGCTGCCACACACACCTCCATCACTAAGACCAGCCTCATGAGCTCACCAGTGGCCAGGAGCTGACTGTGGGTCCTTCAGCTCCCATGTACACAGAAAAAGGATGAGTCTCCTGGCTCAGGCTCACAAGGAATACAGCTCTAATCAGCTGTGTGACTTAGAACATGTCATTTCACTTCTCAGAAGAGTCCCAGTCCTCTTGCCTGTGAGTCACACTAATCCAGGAACCACTAGACAGGTGCCAGGGCAGAAGGTATGCACTTCCCTGGAGAAGGGACTTGAGGGCACAGGTCTTCAGGAGCAGCAACTTACCAAAGGTACAGGTATGTCACTATTTTATCAACCATTTCAGCGGGACTGGTGTATACAGTGGCTCCGAGCAGGCTGTGGTCTTAGGAGCCCATGATCATCTCACTGATCTCAATCTAGCAGGATGAGATGAAGGATTAAAGACCTTACCATGGCATGTGGCCTTCAAAGAAAGTCTGGCCAGTAGTAACTGCTATCACTGCCCTGAGGGCCAACGGCAAGGAGATTTGGGAGCAGATCTGGACTCCCTGTGAAGAAAAGTGTTCTACGAATAGGCCCTGCCTATTTGTAGGTTCCAGCAGGTTCCAGGCTACTGGAAGCACTGGAAGCAAAGGCTGCAGCAGCCAGGAGAAACAGGAAGGCAGGAGCTGTAGGGCTCGGTACATCTTGGCAGGCCAGTGACTATGCTGCCTCCTCCAGGGACAGGAAAGTTCCCCCCACATCACTGCCTCCCAGAGATAGAGGGCAGGCAGAGGGACAAGTCTTTCCATTCTTCCTCGGGGACCCTGGGAAGAGCCCATTCTGAAGGTGGCTTAATGGTTGGCCCTAACAGTAGATGCCCACTGGGTAAAGTCTTTGGCTTAGAAAACAAGAGCTCAATAAATGTTCCACTTCCCCTCCCTGACTTCCAAAGTTCTCTCCTCCTGTCACCAGAAAAAATGTGGATTCAAGTGTTCGGGGAAAAGCCAGGTCCAGGCCCCTTGGAGAAGACAAGAGCACTTGTGTCTGAGGTTTTGGGCAGAAGCCAGGGTGGAAATGTCCCAGCTTCTGAGGCTGAAGAAGAGCCAGGCTTTTGCTCTTTGTGAAGACAGAATCCTTGCTGGGGAGATAGCTCAGAGACAGGACAGAGATGGGACAGAGAGGCTGTGGAGCTGCAGGTAAGAGCTCCTAGGTGAGAAGGGCTCTCCGGAGATTGAGTCCCCTGCTGTAGTCTGGGAATGGAGGACACATGCAGGTTCCAGAGGCTGGCTGGGAGCCAAGTGGGGGGAGGCTCAGAGATACCTGTTTTGATTCTAAGTGGGCAGAGAATTTGGCCAATGTCCTACTCTAGAAGCCCAAGGCTTAGGCCAAAGCAGGAGGCAGTATTACAGGATGGAGGACGTGCTTGGCAGGGTCAGGAACAGCCCAAGGGCTGGGGTTTCCACTAGCTAAGTGTGACTCTAGGCAAGGTACTTATTCATCAGCACCTCAGGCTCCTTGGGTGTAAAATGACACCATGGAGTTCAGCTGCCTTCCAGCTTTGACCCTCCAGAAAAAAAGAGGTGAACCAGAACTCTAAAGTGAGTTCGATCCCTAATACCAAAAAAAAAATAAGGATAAAAAAAAAAAAAACCCAAAGGGGTAAAAGCAGGAATTCAAAGAGACATTTGCATAGCCATGTATACAGCGGCACTATTTACAATGTGGGTATCCCCTTTTTGGGGGATAACCAAGAGTCCATCAGCATATAAATGAGTAACTGGTATGTGCTAAATATACATAGTGGAATACAGCGTCAACTTCACTATTATACCATATGCATCATATTATATAGAAGTAAATATGCTATTTATATACTATAGATGGAACATACTACTCAGCTTTAAAAAGCAAATCGAGCACATGGTACAACATGGGTGAAACTAGGAGATGCTATGCCATGTAAATAAGGTGGTCATAAAAGAACAGATACTGTATGATCACACTGAGCACTCAGATAAGGCATCCAGGTGGTCAAATTCGTGAGACAGAAAGGAGTTTAGTGGCTCCTGGGGCCTGAGTGGAGAGCGAGGCAGAGGGCAGCCCCTGGGCTGAGCACCGTTAGAAGGGATAGAAGTGGTGACCTCCAGTGAGGTAGGATGGCAGGGCTCTGGATGTTCATGGAAAGTCCTCGCCACCCCAGAATGGCAAAGCACTCTAGAAAAGGCTGGCCTCAGAAAGGCTCAGGGTTACACTCAAACCTCAACACAACAGGCTTTGGAGTAAAGCTCCCCACATACACAGCACTTTTTAAAAAGCCATACTAAACAGTTAGCTGAAAAATATTAAGTCTTTTTTTTTTTTAACCCCCCTCCCCAGTCTTCCCTTTCTTAACTAAAGACCTTACTAAGAAGAGAAGCGAGCTAGTCATGGCACTTACTGTGCACCTCTGAGGTCGGCCTGGGTGCACAGGGCTACAAATTAGGGCTGACTTGCATAGCAGATTAAAGGCTCTGAAAATCTGTGCTCCTGCAGTGAGGCTGTGGCCATGTTTCCCCCGCTCTGCTGACATTGCTATAAATGTTATCATGAAATCTAAAAATCACTCTTGAAAAAACACACATTTTCTTCCCCCAGAAACTATTATCCAAAGGGACTTAGAAAAAACTTAAAGAACTTTCATGGCTGCAAAGAGAAATAATATTGAGTTACAATTAGTACTAGGCGCAGTGTGACTCTCTTATATACATTATGCAATATTTTCTACAATGTTTACTGTAAACACAGAATGGTGTGCAAAAAACAGTGCCTTGGGAGGTAGGTGTGGTGGCACATATCTGTAATCCCAGCACTTTGGGAGGGTGAGGCAGGAAGACTGAAAGATTAAGTCCAGCCTGGGTAACTTAACAAGATTCTATCTAAAATTTTAAAAAGGTGACTAGGATTGTAGGTCAGTGGTACCACTGAGTCCCAGTATCATAAAAATGAGAACTCTGAGGACAATGCTTCAACAGAGCTGTACATTAAAGGTTCTTATAAATCCTGTAGTAAAGAGACTTGTTTACATTTATTTAACTCAGTGTATCCTGAACTGCAGTACAGATTTCAGTGGGTGATGAATGCAATTATTTTAGAAAGTACATAAGTGTATGTTTTTAATTTTAATAATTATATATATTTTATATGTCTGTATTTACATATATATATTTCTATGTTTATTTTAATGCCAATTAGAAAAAAGAAAATAATGTAGCTAGCACTCCAGACCTGTGACTGTCCACATACTGTTTGGATTTCCTCACTCATTTATTCATCCTACAAATATTTACTGAGGATCTGCTATGAGCCCAGCAGTACTCTAGATGCTAGGGATACTGTAGTAAATAAAATTAAGCATGTATGCTCATAAATTTATATTTTAATGGGGAGGGGTGGAAACTCAAACAAATATATAACACATTCAATAGTAAAAGAAATATAGAAGTTGAATTTAAAAAACAAAGTTGGGCAGGTTAGAAACGTCAAGGGTAGTGGGACACTAGTGTGGTTTGGCCTGGGATGACCTTGCAGATAAAAAGACATCTGAGTTGAAACCCAAACAAAGTAAGTATTTCTGCAGAAAGAATGTTCTAGCACAGAGAACACTACGTGTCAAGTCTATAAAGTGGGAACACATTGGTTCCTGGTGGAACTGATCAAAGTCCTACGCTTCAGACAAGCCTTCAAAGGTAGTGCTTTCTTAATTGAGGTATGATTCACATAGCACAATATTCACCCCTTAAAGTAGTGTATGTTCATGGGCTTGTATTTCTTTAAAGCATGATTTGGTTCTGTCTCTGGTCAAGCTGAAATGATAGGAATTAGACTTATCTACTCACCTGGAAAAAACAAAAAACAGATGAAATAACCATTTTCAAGATACCAGATGTCAAACAACAAAGAACAGTGATCCTTGAGATAGGATACAAAATCAATTAGGGCATCTATGCATCCATCTGGTCTTGAGAATTTCCAGGCTGCAGTGAAGGGAAGGGAAACTCAAAGACAACAGTATTTTACAATAATTAAAGGGCAAATTCATCCGGAAGCTATATAAGTCCTAAACATTTATGCACTTTAAATAATAGAGTGTCATAATGCATGAGACAAAAAACTGACAGAATCAAAAGGAAAAAGACAGGGAAATCTACATTTATCCTCTGAAATTTAAGTATGCTCTTTCTTAATAGTTGAAAGAACTAATGTTCAGAAAACCAATATAGATGTAGAAGATTTAGAAAACATTATCAGCCAATTTGATCTGACAGTCAACACTGCACCACCAATAGCAAAATACAAGTTCTTTCCACTCACACAGAACATTTACCAAAACTGAACACAGTTTGGATAAAAGAAGCCTCAATAAATTAAAAAGACTTCAAATAATACATGTAAGTTCCCTGACACACTTAGAAGGAAAATTTCAAAATACTTAGAAATGACACAATATATCTCTAACTGACCTGTGATTCAAAGACCAAATCCAAAGAGAAAGTAGAAAGAATATGAAACAGATGAAAACAAAACACAATATATTAAAATTTGTAAGGTGCAACTAAAAGAGTACAAGAGATTTATAGCACCAAAGGAGTGCCACGGAAAAGAAGAAATGTCTCAAATAAATGACATCAGCTTGTACTTTAAGAAATTAGAACAGAAAAGAGCAAATTAAACCAAAATAGGTAGACAAAAGGAAAGAATAAAGAGAGAAAAATCAATGCAACCAAGTGAAAAAAAAATCAATGGATGCAAAAGCTGGTTCTCAGAGAAAAATCAATAATAATTATAAATTTCTAACCAGTCCGATCAGGAAAAAAAAAGAAGATACAAATTGCAAATAATCAGGAATGAAAAAGGTGACATCACTAGATTCTATGGAGAATTTTGTAAACAACTTTATGCCAAGGCATATGATAACTGTGATGAACAAACTTTTGAAAGCCATAAACTATCAAAATTCACCGAAGAACAGATTATCCAAATAGTCCCATATCTATTAAGGAAATTTAATTTGTAGTTGAAAACATTCCCACAATAGGAAACAGGGAGGGACATCATTTGCAAAAAAGAAGGTTACCATGAGATAGAACAGCAGAGGGGATGAGAAAAGCACTAAGCTGTGTTTGTGCATACACCAGCTTTCCAGGATGAATGTAATCATTACATATTACAGACATGTACTAATAGAATCTAAATTAAAAAGAAAACCTTCCTACAAAGAAAATTCTGGGCCCAGATGGTCTGGTGAATTCTACTAAACATTCAGGGAAGAAACAATACCAATTTTACTGAATTGGGGGAATTTCTAACTTAATTCTATTCAGCATTACTATATCAAATGCAGGCAAAGATGTTTTAAGAAAAATACACACTAATTACCCCTCAAGAACATAGATATAAAAATTCTAAACAAAATTTTTAGCAAATCAGCCTACAATATTCTTAAAAAAAAAACTATACTATCAAATGGGGTTTTCTTCAGGACACAAAGTTGTATTAACATCAGAAAAAAAAAAAGAGCTTGGTATGGTAGAATATGCCTGTAATTCCAGCACGTGAGGCTGAGGAAGGAGGACAGCCCCAAGTTTGAGGCCAGTTTTAACTACACAGTGAACTCAAGGCCAGCCCGAATTATATAGCAAGACCCTATTTCAAAAAAAGAAAGAGAGAAAGCTCAGTGGTAGCACTTACCTAGCATGTGCAATATTCTGGGTTCACTCTCCCCAAAATAAGGCAGGATAAGGGAGGAGAATAGGAAAAGAAATTAATTTATTGTATTAATGAAACATAAAAGGAAAACCAGTATGATTATTTCAGTACAGACAAAAAAGGTATCTGACAAAATCCAACAGCCGTTCCTGATTAAAAGCTATGGGAAAACTAGGAATAGAAAGCAACTTATGCAATCTGATAAAGGGCATCTATAAAAAATCTACAGCTAACATTATACTCAATGCTTCTGCTTTAAGAGCAAAACAAGGATGCCCAGTCCCAGGACTTCTGTTCAGCAGTCAAGGAAATAAGGCAAGAAAAAGAAAATCCAGGTTAGAAAAGAAGTGGTAAAACTGCTTTTATCCCAGACCTAACCTAGTCAGAAAATCCAGTGGAATCTAAAAGAAGCCACTAGAGTAACCTGCAGTTATAAGATTAATATAGAACACTGATTATTTGTATACATAAGCAGCAAGCAAGGAAAAACTAAAATTAAAACTATAAAAATAATTTATAACAGCATCAATAAAGATATGGGTATAAATCTGACAACATGTGAAAGACCTACACACTCAAAGCTACAATAAAATTGATGAGAGAAGCCTTTAAAAACCTAAATAAATGGCAAGATATATAGTCCTGCATTCATGGGTTAAAAGGTTCAATAACGGTAATCCAAAATTTCAACTGGTTCAAAAATTCATATTGAAATACTCAAGACCTACATTAGTTTAAATGACTTTGAGAAAGAACAAAGCTGGAGGTTTAAGATTGTCTGATTTCAAGACTTAAAAGGCAGCAGTTATCAAGGCAGGGTGTTACTGGTGTTAGGATAAATAGATAAGAAACAGATTTCATTGGCAGTGGACTTTCACTAGAAGCACAGAAGCATCTCTGCAGGGCAAAGACAGTCTTTTCGACAAATAGTTCTGGAATCATTTCATGTCTGTTCATAGAAAAACGAATTTTGTTCTCTTTTCATGCCACATTTTTAAAAAGTCAACTCATGATAGATCATAAACCTAAATGTAAAACCATTAAACTTCTAGGCGAAATAAGAAAAAAAAAAAAAAAAAACTTGTCGTGATTGCTTTAAACAAAGATTTCTCAGACGCAACACCAAAAGTACAGTCCATAACAGAACAAACTGATCAACTGGACTTCATCAAAATTAAAAGGTCTGGCCTTTGAAAGAAAAACAAGCCACAGGCTGGAAAAAAACATTTGCAAAGCAGATATCTGATAGAAAATTTGTATCTCAGCAGTGTTCAAAGCTCCTTTCCCAGACCAACATCCTATGATTAATGAGTCTTTGTTTAAGAGAAAGACTCAGGGGATACAAAATAATAATCAGCAAAAATCTAGAGCAGTGATTTCTCACTTTACATTGCCCGGGTATGTTGGATGGATTGCCTCATCATCAGAATTTCTGAATCAGTAGAGACCTGAAAATTCACATTTCTAGTTAAGTTCCCTGCTTACAATACTTGAGAGATACAAATGTAAAACTAGAAACACAATGTGAGAGGCAAGATCCACCCCTCAAAAGGACCATTACCAAATAAACTATGCTTATAAAAAATAATTTGTTCTTCCCTTTATTAGCTAGAGACATCTGTAACTGCTCATCAGAGTCTCTGATCAAGCAATAACAAACATGACATCACTGAGTTCACATGGCTCTAGCCTTGTCTCTTTGTTGCACATACATTTTGGTTTTCACAAAGCTTTCCAAGCCCTCTATAAAGGCTTTCCCTATTTTAAACTCATATTGCCCCTCTGATGCCTTCCACATTTCCCCGCCCTCCCCTGAAATGTCCCATCCCACGCAGGGCTGCCCCTGGTCTCACCGTCCAAGATGGCCCACTGATTGTCAATCTCTGTATGTTTCAGGTAGGAGTCTTCAATGGTGGGGTCGTAGTCAGGCACAAAGATCTTCTGGAAAAACTGGATGGTGAGAGCACTCTTTCCCACACCCCCATCCCCCACCACCACCAGCTTGTAGGTGGGGAGGTTATCGCTGGGGACAGCGCTGGTTGCCATGGTTTCGGTAGCTCAGACCTAGGGAGGCAAGACACGGGGAATGAGGTCAGGGTTGTTCTGGGGCTTTTTTTCTTTCTCAGTTAGGGGAAAATGTTCATGGAGTTTCCTCCCTTCTTATAAAGAAACAAGTAGAAAAGTACCCTAAGGTAGAAAAGTTGGAAAATAAAGAAATGGGGAAAAAATTAAAAGGTATTACCCACCCAGAGACAGTCACTAGTCAAATGACTTCTTCCACCCCCATCTACTGAACACCAGCTGTGTGCTGGGCCTAGTCTTGGGAATATGGTACCACAGGTCTTCGACAAGGACGGCCAGGCTGCTGTGGCAATCAATGCATGCCTGTAATCCCAGCATTTAGGAGGCTGAGGCAGCCGATCACTGTGAGTTTAAGGCCAGCCTAGGCTACAAAGTGAGTTCAAAGCCAGCCTAAACCACATAGCAAAATCCAGCTTAAAAAAAGAAAAAGCCATGTCAATCTGGAACTATATAGTCATTTAATTCTGTCCTAGAACTACACAGGTAATCATGACGACTTTGATCAGAGCGGGGATGGCACAAAAGTTCACCTTTCATATCATCTCTTTCTCCTTTATAAAATTTTCTTAACAGAATAGAACCTGTTGGAAGTTCACACGCATCATGAGGAGCTGGTGCATGCAAATAACAAATAATAAGAATTATCTCTCCTCACCCTGTTCTCCCTCCCTAGATTTCTTTCCTGTTCCCATCTGCAAATGATCCATCTCCCTATTATCCATCCTTTTATTTTATACTTTTTGGTTCAATGTTGTTTTTAAAAAATGTTTTACTAATACATGTTTACAGTACATAATGACTCATCCATCATGGGGGGGTCAGTATATGCGTAACACATCTTAATTCTTTTTTCATCCCTTCCCCTCCTCGCCCTCCCCCTCTTGGTCTCCTTCCCTTTTGCAAAAGACCTATTATCTCTTATCAATTGGAATGCTTTGCTGAAAAGGGAAGGAGGTCTCAATGTAGAGTTCACCAAGGCCATGAAAGTTTAGCACACCTGAGCTCAGGGACTGAGGCTCCTCCAATCTCTAAATTCTGTGATTCTGGCTCCTTTCCCTCTGTCTGCTTGCCTTTCGTCATACACAGTCATGCTGGAATCTCACAGTATCTGATGCACCCTGTTTTCATTGGGGAGAAGGGAGGAATAGGTGGAAACTTCATTTTCATGGTATGGAACCTAGTTAAGGCAGTGCTTCACCAGGGTGATTCTGCCCCCAAGGATATCTGCAAAGTCTAGGATAATTTTGATGGTCAAAATAGAGTGGGTGTCACTGGTATCTAATGATGGATGCTACTAAACTCTTCGCAGTACTCAGGTCAGCCCCTCACCCAATAAAAAACTTCCACAGCTGGGAGACTTGGAGCTAAGGTAACTTGGAGATAGCAAGAAATGTGGGGCCAGGGTTGCAATGAACAACTGGGCCTTAACAGATAAGGGCTGACTGCAATAAGGTAATAGCAGAGAGGAGAAGGGTTGCCACTGAAAATAATGCCACAAAGGGACAAAGAAGAAAGGCAGGCAGGGGCCACGGGAGGAACACTTAGAAAAGCAGGAGGGAACCCAGCATCTGTCACAACGATAGAAGCCAGCAGTCTCCAGGAGGAGGAGGCTGACAGTACCAGATGTTACACACTGGTAGTGAGGGTGTCACCTAAAGAACAATTAAGGGCTGTGTCAGAGATCCAAGCTGCTCACTGTGAATCCTGCTGGGAGGATGTAAAATCTGCTGTTAGGGCATCTTGGGTAACAGAAAAATTGATCCTGGAAAGAAGAAACAAATGTTTAACCTCACCTCTTTGCACAATAAAAAACATCCCTTGCATGCTAGAAAGAGGAGAGTCACGATGTGTGGCAGAGGAATGGACAGTCTCACAGAGGGAAGGGAGGTAGAGTGGCCCGAGGGACAAAGGACTGGGGATCCTGTAAGCCACCCCTTCTTGGAAAAGCCACTGACCTCTCTAAGCCAGTTTCCTTTTCTATCAGCTTTAAGGGCTGGCTTGGGGGATATTTATAGTTATTTTCAGCTCTAGAAGAGCCTTCCATTCTAAGTTTTGACAGAAAGAGGGTGTGGTGGGTTAACTAATGGTCAGCTTGTAACATCCAACTGAACCGAATCAGCATGGTGGTGGGTGTGGAAGGCCCACTTGAGGATTGTTGCCAGCAGCATAAAAAGAGAACTGGAGGAGAAGAGGGTGTGCTGTGGATTCTTCTGGAGAAGCTTGCCATGCTGGTCTTCCTGATATAAATGCAGCTGTTCTCATCATTGGAGGAGCTCGGGTCCTCACTGTCACCGAGGATGGCTGTGGTTCTCTTTGGGGGAGCTCTGGTCCTTACCTTGAGTGTAGCTTCCTGGCTCCAATGCAGATCCCTCACCCCAATGGTGCAGCTTTCTAGCTTCCACCACTAACCTTCAGGTCTTCCCAGTGCAGATCCTTGATACAGACTTGCATGAACACTGTCGTGGCTCTAGACCTCCAGTCATGGAGGATATTGCCATGGGCTCTATGTCTTCAGCGGGACTTGTGCAGGACATTGCCATGGAATCCAGGCCCTCAGCTGGATTCTCTAGGCCTCCCGTGTGTGGATAGACCTCCTCACTCTTTTGCATTTGACTCTTTGGGTGAATATAAACTAATCCTATAAATTAAGTGTCCTGTATTAAATCCATTCCCTTGTAAACTCTGGCAGAGCGTTAGGCACCAACATGGGTTATGGGGCTGTGCTAATCTGTATGCGGCTGCAGGCCAGGGTTGCTGCCAAGTCTTTCAGTCACTGAGGTCTGATGTTGACATTTAGGACTTCCCCCAACGGGGAAGTCCACACTTGTATACACTGCTCTAGGCCGGGCCGAGAACACAGTTGCATGATTATGTAAGAATTGAAAATAGCCATAGCTTCTCTCTCAGCTCTAGATGTGTAGAATCCACTCAAAGGCGGTATTAGGGGACATGTACAAAATGAAAAAACTGCGTGGTGGGAATTATCTACATAATTTGAATATGATGCAGCCAATTAAAAAGGATGATATTCACTAGCCAATAAAAATTTTATAATACAAATGAAAATACACTAGGCTATAAAACAGCAAACACAGATCAGATGAACCTACTTTTGGGAATGTCTCCATATTTAGGGGCATATCCATGCATGAAGGGTTTGGGAAAGGTAGTTTTCTCAATTGTCAATTTTGTAAAATAGACATGTACAGTCACCTTCATCTGCACGTTCTACATCCACAGATGCAACCAACTATGGATTGAAAATGTTTTCAAATTGTGTTTACACAGAGTTTTTTCTTATCAGTACTCTCTAAACAATATAGTATGACTGTACAGCCCATTGTATCAGGTACATATGTAATGTAGAGATGACTTAGAAATATGGAGGGAATGTATTATATGCAAACACGATTTCATTTTATATAAGGGACTTGAGCATCTGCAAGTTTTGGTATCCACAGAAGTCCTGGAATCCCCCTTGGATACCACGGGACAGCTATGGTATATGTATACACTGGGAAGTTTGATAATATTTCAATGTTCCCCATAAAATAAAATATCCAAGCCACCTGAAAATGTTTGCTCTAATTTAAACTCTGTTAGGGCAGGACTCAATCAGGTGCTGTCTGCAGCCCCAGAACCTGGTTCGCACATCTCCCTACAAAGATTCAATGACTTATGGCTTTAACCCACTGAGCTCTCCCAGGGAGAATCCACAGCAGCGTGGCGGTGCAGAGGGTCCGGAGGGGAACCAGAGGGTGATGGCCCAGTGGGCCAGCTCCTCGCAGGTCAACAGAGCTCGGTGTCAGCTCCTCAGATGCTCCCTATTAACCTTTATTGTCCTTGCCTAGCATGGAGAAGGATGCTGGGCCAGGGTTAAGATGTGATTGCTGGTGAAACAGGCGGTTTTCAAAGCTTTATTTGAAAACTGCTGGTGGCCACATGAATAAAAACTACCAAGTGGGTGGGAAGGTATTAAGAAGTAAAATCCTTCCTGCTGGTTTTCTTCTTTGAAAGCAAACACGATAGTACACTAATAAATATAATAAAGGACATAAACTTAACCTCTGAGTCAGAGCTCAGGCCACCCACAGCAGAATCACCTGGGGACTTGAAAAAAAAATGCCCTCTGCCTGCCAAGGCTGCTGGAAGGAAACACTGGGCTGAGGGCCCCTCCTTTTTACAGAACCCCAGGACTTTTCCAGGACTTGTATGGAAACCTTGCAGCCCACAGGAAGTCAGATCTTGGGGTTCCCTCCCCACTTGGGGCATGTTTCTGAGACTCAGTGGAACAGGGTTAGACTCTGTAATCCACACACACGTCAGGTCAGGTCCTTGTCCTGAAAACCCTTTGAGTACTGCCCACTGCTAAAGAATGAAGAAGTCCAGACTCCTTCACTGGGCATTCAAGGCCTGTTACCAACTGTCCTTGTGACCTCTCCAGCCACACCCCTGCTACAGCCTTTCACACTCTGGCTGCCACCCCCGGCCAGCTGTGTTCTTGGCCAGCCGTGTTCTCGCCTGTGTGTCCCAGGCTCACAATGGGCCGCTTCTGTACACAGCCAGGACCTGCGGAGCGCACAGCTCTTCCTGGCTCAGGTCCAAGAGGTGCCTCCCTGGGCACCCTACGCCCTGAGGCCTGTGGTTCCTGCTTCAGGAGCCATCATCAGGTTTGAGATCTTCTCCCCAACTCCTGTGCAGAGGACAGAGGCTACAGCTTGCTCCTCCCCATCCCCGAGACTAGTACAGCACCAGCACAGGGCAGACGCTTGCTGAAGAAGCTACAGGCTCAACGCTGGTGTTTCTGAACAACCTACCAGAGTTGGCTCTTCCCACACAGGGGGAAGGGATGGCTCTGACCCAGGGGTTGGTACTGTCTGCAAGAGGTTAAGAGCAATCCCAGGACAGAACCCTTCCACAACCAAGTGTGAGCCCAGGAAGAAAGAATAGGTTTTCAGGGCAGAAGAATGAATCCAGGAAGCCTTTTCAGAAGGGCTGTAGGAATATATCTTTCTGGATGGGAATGTTTTCCATTTCCAGAAAAGGAGGGATATATTCCTCTAGCTAAATGAAGTGTTATAAATGGGGAGGGTAGTCAAGATGACAAAAGGCATGCATCACACTCCTACAAAATTCACTGATCTCATATGGTGCACAGAAAGAGCTTTCTGAGAGCAACACACAAGTCATGATGAAAGTCACCACAGGATAAAAAGTTGGTTGTTCCTTAAGGAGCAAACTGCTTATATTCACAATATCTACCTCCTTTCCAATATTCTCAACTAGAAGGCACCTTACAGACCATTCTAGAATACTGGCTCTAGAAATCAAGAATGGGCCCCTTTGAGGTGGGAGAGTGACATAATTGTAGACTTGGGTTCTTTTCAAAGTTTTCCCACGAATTTTGTACACTGGATGCTCTCCTACTGACCAGCTGAATGTTAGCAGAAGAGACACCTCTCCCTCCCCTTCTCTCCACGCGTGCCTGTGTTTCTGTCTCTCCCAGTTCTGCTCTGAGGCTCCATGACTCTGTGCTGCAGTGTCCGCCTCCTCCCACTCCCTCTCCTTCTCCTCCTCCCTCATTAGAAGCCCCTCTGCTATCTCAGTTCTGTTACAGCCAGATGACACAGGCCTGTGTGGGAAGGACACCCATCATTTGGAGCACTGTTTCCAGGGAAAACGGCTTTGAGGTTCCAGGCAGACTCCTCCAAGCAGAAACCAACTTTGAAACAGCAGCCACTTGACAGTGGAGACAGCTGACTGGTCTCCATGGCAACCATTCCAGCACCCCGCCCAGTCCACAGGCTGCACTAGCAACCTAAACCATTGCTCATACTGGAAACATCTTCCTAAAAGGCGGTATTGCCTCTTCAACAATTTTAATAATATGTGTGCAAAAACCTCAGGCATCTTTAAACTGACAAGTAAGCTTTTTTTGGTTGTCTGGTTTGCGTTCCATTTCTTTACCCACAGTCAGCACCATCTTGCATGGTTTGAAGTTGTGTTCTGAATGCCAGATTCGCCTCCCCGCACAGATCATAAGCTCCTTGGGGCTAGTGTCCTGTGTTCTCATTCTCTTGCCTCCCACAGGGCCCAATACCCAGGGGGCTTGGTGTCTATGCATTAACTGACTGATTCTGCCTCAGGACAGCCTTCCACTCACCCAAACTTTCCTGTATCCAGAAGCAGGGGAATGGTGGCCATCCTTCAGGAAGAGGCTGGCTCACACCCCAGCTGGGTGGGCTGGTGACCCCACTACATCTTTTTCACTCAGACTTGCAAGTTTAAAGCTTCAAAGTGAGGTGGCTGGGTCTGAGACCGTCTGGGAATAGTCTTGGCAAAATCCCAGCAATCTTCAGTAGGACAGCCCAGGAGGACAGCCCTCCACTCCAAAGCTAGGTAGTAGCCTTGTTCACTCCAGCCTCTGATACGAACTGCTGTGTGATCTGGGGCAAGTTCCTTAACTCCTGAGTGCCTTAGTTTCTTCATGTGTAAAGCAGGAGAATAGGACCAGGAGACTGTGTAAGACTCCAGTGACAGTAACTGCAGTGACAATCCCTGCTAGATCACAGTGATAACTCTCACAGTGATAACTCTAGGAGTTGGGCTCCCACACACCTTTCCATGTCTAGCCCAACTATGGACACCACAGCACAGGGGGCTATGGGAGGATCCTAAGCAGTACAGTAGTGGGCCCCAGGAGCCCCCCAAGTACCAGTGTCTAGAAGTTAACTATCCCTCACCAAATCTGACCCTTCTTCTTAGATTTCCAGGTTCTAGGGCTTCCATGGAGCGTGTTTCTAAAATTAATAACCCCAAACCACTGTATCTCGTTCCAGGTAAGCAACAGGCACACGTGACAGAAATGGCGTCCCCTGCAGATGTCTAGATGGCCACAGGTTCCATGGTCACTGTCAGCTATACTCAGCCCGGTATCTAAAGCTGTGTCTCACAGCCCTGGCTAGGGTCTACACTGTGTGGTAAGAGGTGTACAGCAGTACCAACCACCACGATTCAATGGACCTTCACTGTGGGCTGGTCAGATGCCAAAGACCATGCTTAGGCCTCTAACGCCATACTATGGCTAGTTCTTTTGTCAATCAATTGGCATATGGCTTTTAACTGTTATCATGATTTATGACCCTACAGGCATTCTTCATCCTTGTAGATCTAATTACAGGACCACAGACTGTTAACAGGCCAAATCAATGGGCAACCCAGAGGCCTTCTCAAAAAATGCTATAAATTTTATTGGTGGCTTGGTATTCACTGTTCTTTTGCCTATTTTGATACTAATTACTTTAAAGATACCCATCAGTTGAACTGAAAGTTCCCTAAAATACGACTAAATATGACTAAAAGAGAGGGCAATCTCTCTACTACTAATGGGGCTCTTGGGAGAAGGAATTCACATGCAGTGGAATCCATCCTGGGAAGCTAATCTCATCCCCAACATGTCTGGGTGTGCCCAGCTGTGGGGGATGAGGACACATTAGGGGGAGTGACCCAACCCATGTGGAGGAAATGGCTCCACATTCCAGGAGCTGCCCTTCCCTTCGGCACAATTCCCAGAAATGGGCAGCTTCCCCAGAGCTGCTGACCTGCAGGCTGTACGTAAATGGTGTGTGACCCAGGAGAGGGCCAAGGCCATTGGCATCCCTCTAGGGTCCATACTCCCCTCTCCAAGAGCCTCCCCCAGCCCTATGCTTCATATCTTTACCAAGTCAAGCCAACACTGCTATTCAATCCCTGGACTCCTCTAGGAAGCACTCAGTGAGTTCAGGTCACTCTAAAGACTTAACCATGCACCCAGCCATACATGCCATACTGTGCTACAAAGGCCTTAAACATCAAGTCTAGATGGGAAGTGTACGCCAATGGTGCTGCTCCTCCCAACCCCAGAGCCAAGGCAGACATCACTGACTGATCCTGAGTCTCCTCCTCGCTCAATCTTAGAATCCTCTCAGCACAGCACTTCCGGCAGCCAGAACCAAGTGACTGACACAGAGAAAAGTATTTGCATTCCAGATCTAACCCACTACCTTTCTGTACCATTTAGTTGTGATCCTTTTCCTTGGCAAGGGTGTGGGGCAGCGATGGTGAACCTTTTGGAGTGCCCAAACTGAAACCCCAAATCCTCTTACTTACCACAAAGTGTCAACACTGCAATTAAACCTGAAAGTGAGGTTTCAGTTTAGTAAAAACAGCTGTTATTTGGTGTGTGGTTTCTGGGGCAATGTGGCTCCAGGGTCAACAGACAGGGCTCTGTGTGTCCATGTGGCATGTGTGCCATAGGTTCGCCATCACTGGCCCAGGGGCTTCAGAAATAAGCTGCCTGGCTATCTTCTACACAGGACTTGTGCAAACCCCCTCGTGCTTGCCTGTTTTCCAGGCTCCTCTGCCAGGATCATACCTGACTGCTGCGAGCAGGGCAGAAAAGATCACCCAAAGATCCAGTGACCCAGCTAGAAGCCAATGCTTACAGAAAGCCAGGGGGCTCCTCCAACTTTGGCCCTACCACGCCTCAGGACCACGTGCTTCATATCGCACTGCCATGAACACCTGTGTCTTTCTCCACACAAGTGTCCCACATGATGGACCAGGCCTGGGCCTAGCGCTCTACCACCCAGCACTGAGTCTCTGAGTAGTGCGCATAAACTACAATACCCACCATGTTCAATAGTGGGCATGTTAAAAAATGGCAGGAATGCTTAACAGATGCATCAGTTGCTGTTGGAAGATTTCACCACTAATTAACTCATCTAATTCTCACAACACCCTTTCCAGGTAAGAGCTTCAATTATCCTCATTTTATAACTGAAAAAACCTGGGACACTTGGAAAATTAAAATAACTCTTCTAAGAGTACCCAGCTGGAAAGTGGCAGTGCCAGGACCTGAGACTGTCACATGGAGCATGTTTCCGTGGCTGCTATGGTGGTGGACATGTGCGTGCAGAGCCAAGCCCCAGCAGAGGCCACCAAGGCCATACTGCTGTTCCTGCAGGGGGAGCAGTCGGGCAGGGCAGAGTTTAGGAGGCACCCAGGGCAAATGCTGATCACTGAGAACAGACACGGTGCCACTTCAAACGTTGAATTAGTCAGATGAACAGGACACAGACCTGGTCCTTGCAGGAGCCCCAGCCCTACGGACAAGAAAAGAAGCTGGGGGCACCAGGCAGCTGATATCTTATTTTCTAGCCTCTTCATGTGGGACCCTCTCCATTGTACTGGTCACTGCCCCAGCCCATGTAGTGTCCCATAAATGAGCCACTCCTGGCCCAGCTTAGGGCTGCCCCTCACTTGGGGCTCCTTAGGAAAGAGCTCGTGCTCTGGAGTCAGATTACCTGTCACCACAGCAAGCAAGCAGAGGGGACAGTGGCAGATCAGCTTCACGGTGACAGGAGAGGCCAGCAAGGCTACATGGGACATGGCTCACTGTCTGGCACAGAGCAACTGGCCAGTGGTTACCATCATCAACATCCCCTTCAAAAGTTCATTCCAAGTTCAACAAAGCACTTCTGCTGCTGCTCCAAAACCCTTCCTGAGATCCTCGAGCTCCCTCCAACTAGTTAGTTTCAGAAAGACAGCTCAGTACAGCGCAGCCCTTCACACCCACTCCCTGCATGGCTTCAGTTCCCAATGCAGCCTTGAGGGGACACCTATGGGCCTGCCCGGGGTCCCCACTGCAGTCCCCAGGACAGCAACTTCCCAACTGCTTGCTGACTGGATGAATGATAGGACAGGAACCACGCCCCTTTCTATCTGTCCCCAAATACTCAGGAGGTGTTTGCTCGATACATATAGCATGTGAAAGATACCAAACTGCTACTGAACTCAGCACATAACAAAGTGTCTCCCTCCAGTCCTTATGTCCAAAAGTGTGCCCTAGGGTACAGGCAACTACTTTGAAGGCAATAAGATTCACTATGATGTCCATTCTGGTTTGACTATTATCTTCTTTTGATGTCCTGTAATGTCTCCAATGTTTAGGTTTTATTGGTCTTGTTCTGTACTGTTTTGTTCAATGTTATTATACCTAATGATATAGGCAATTCTTTTTAAGGAAGCAAGAGGCATTATGGTAACCATTGTTGATAACCTTGTATTCTGTTTTTACATCATGTGCTATGTCTATCCTTTGTTTTGACTGACTGCTTTGTTTTGTCATATTTGGTTTTACTCTCTTCCAAAAAAAAGTAATAAGAACTAAGGAGTAATAAAACCCAAAATGTGTAAATTTTGTTGTAAAAAAGAGAAGGAAAAAAAGGGCTTCAAAGGATACAACTGCAAGTGTGTTTAGGTGTGTTAAGATAGATGACCATATTACTAAGTTTTTGTTGGATCATTGAACACAACTGTTTGTAGTCTCACTGTTTGAATTGTCCACTTTCTATGCTTTAATCCTGTAACTTGAACAACTATTTCTAAGATGACAATATGTAATCTATTAACTAGTGATTTCTTACCATTTTTTTTTGAAATTCTGTATTACTTGTACCCTTATACTGTTTTGTTTTTCCTTTAAATAAAAAATAAAATAAAATATATTTGAAAGTTAAAAAAAAAAAAGTGTGCCCCATTAGAAATTCTAGCCCTCTGGGTGCTCTACAGTTGGCAGGGTAGAGCAACTTTTTTCTTAGAAAAAAGAAAGCAGAGAGGTCACAGGGCAGGAACCCAAAAAAGAGATTCAGAAGTGAGGCCACCATTCTCTAGTGACACACACCTGCTCCACTCCATAACACAGGCCTCTAGTCAGTGCCCCATAGCGTCCTCTAGGGACTATAGGACTTGGGGACCCTGAGATGAACAAGCCCTGCTGTAACCCTTGGGGCTCAAAGTGCGAGTTTGGAATCAGATAGGCAGACAGAGCCAAATAATGCAGGCGTCTAGGAGTGGGAGCATGTCACCGGGCCTGGGGGGACTGGGGAAAGCTTAGCAGAAGAGGTGTCTTAGTTTTCCTGTAGCTGAGAGAAAATACCTGACCAAGTTTGCAGAGGTTTCAGTCCATAATTGGTTGCTTCCAAGGCAGGGTGGAATGGCAGAGGAGCATCGCAGAAACATTTTATGGCAGAAGGCAGCAAAGCAAACAAGCAGGGGCCTTAGCAGCTTTTTTCTGCCCTTTTTATACTCTATCTAGGCTACTAGGATTAGGGCGGTACCAAACAAATCAATGGAGTAATTTAGTAATCACGCACTCTAAATCAAGCCACTCTAAAAAAGCCCCACCTATGACCACATGAGGTTTTGGAGGGAGGACATCTAGACACAAACTGTAACAAGAAGCAATGCCAGAATGGAGTCTTAGAGGCCAAGCAGGTATTGGCCAAGTGAAAAGGACAAGCATGTCCCAGATGAGGAACAGAAGCTACCAGGTATGAAGCACAGAAAACCAGAGAGGCCCCAAGTGCTACAAGTCCCGTGATGTAATTAAGTATGGGTGTGTATACAGATTCAGCCCAGGACAGAGGTCAGCAATGCGTCAGGGAGGCTCACTGTGTGTGTTGTGGGGTGGGGGGCGGGAGGAGTTGGCTCCCTGAATGCTGAGACATCTTCATCTCCGCATCCCTACAGTAACCACAGTGCAGGCCGTGCAGTGGCTGCTCAGGAAACTTTGGACAATGAAGGGATAAATGGCTGAGCCTCAGACCTCCCCTACTCACGGGTACATGGAGTGCCCCGCAGACTGCTGCAATACAGACCTGCTAGAGGGCTGCGGGGTCTACAGGGCCCACGCAACTCACCTGATGAACTCGCCATTAGCCAGTAGGAAATGTGGGCATGGGCCCAGGGAGATGGTGAGTTTCGCAGCTCAAACTCAAAGAGTCCTAGAGCTCAGAGGTCAGGAGAGAGGATGGGAAAGGGTTGGAGGGCTGGGAAGGAGCAGAGACAGGTGATGGCTGGCTGGGCCATAGGGATCCTGTGTAAAATGGGCTATTACCCCATTTTACCAGGGGGAGAGAGAGTCCGAGATGTTACAGCATTTGCCCAAAGGGACAGTTTAGTAAAGGGAGAAGCTGAGGTCTGGCACGCAGCCCCAACAAGCCACAAAACTAAAACTCTGTCCCAGTTGTTGCTCAGCCAGTCCACCCAGCTTGGTGGGTCTAAGGGCTCTCAGGACCCAGAGCGGCTGAAGGTCCATGCAACCTTCCCAACACATGTCTTGCCTGGCTCTGGGTCCCAACCCTCAGCAAGGACAGGGAAGGTGGGCAGGACCTCAATACAGAGGAGAGGAATAGGGGGCCCTGTGGTGCCAGGCTTTGTGGGGCCAGGGCTGTCACCAGGCTCACAGCTTCCATGGCTAGCAGCTGAGGGAAGAGAGGAAGAAGTGGCTCTATTTTGAAATCCTTGTTCTCAGTCCCTGGAGGTCTATTAATACTTTCCTAGTGCAGGGGCAGTCTCACCTGTAGCTGAGAACTGCTACAGCCTCCCATGGGAATCTGCATGTGACTAGGAAGGTCAGCTGGTAGTGACCCGAGGGAAGGACTGGCCTCTGGACACCCAGGATTCCCCACCCCAGGAGCCAACCCCTCCCGTCCTCACCCCACAACACACACAGGGCCCTCTGCTCACTGGGCCTCTCACCTCACGCTCCTCCTTGGGCTGCTCAGGCTCCTCTCTGCACAAACCAGATTCAGCCGGCACCTCTTGCCATGGCCAACCCAGGCCCTCACCCCAGGGTCCTCTCTCAGATTCCCAATCTCTTCCTTTTTTGTCCCTTTATTTCATCCCTTTATCTCAAATCTGAGACCAAGACCCAGTAACTCTGCTCATGTGGCCCCTCACTACAGTGGCTCCTGTCTGCCCTCTGCCTGGACCCCTTCGTTAGTATGGTCCCCCTTCCTGCTCCACCATTATCACCCCTCAATCACTGTTGAATACAAGGATCCTCCTGGAAAACTGCCTGTGGGAGTCACTGACAGGGCTTTCCAAGCCCTCCCCAAACCTGGCACCGTTTCCCCTGGACAGTGCTGCTCCTTAGGGATGGCGCCATGGTCACCAGGCTCTAGCCCCTGGCAAGGCACTGGCCCCTCAGGGCAGCATCTTCCACTGGGCTCCCTGTACTATGAAAACCCCTATGTGGAGCTGCTTCAGTTTCCCCCAGAGGGTTCTAAACTGAGCCCCAGAAGTGCTCCCTTCTGCCAGACCCTCCTCTACCTCCCTGAACTTCCTTCTTGGAGTCCTTTGCTCCTGCCTATGGTATACCAGGTGGCAGCCATTATTCCCCTTGACAGCTCAGGGACACCTTGCCAAGAAGGCCCCGTTAGCCCTCAAGAACCCTGAACGTCAGAGCTCTGTGGTTCTCCAGGGCCACACGTGTCATCTGAGGTCTGGCCACAGCGTTCCTAGCTGGCCACAGGGCTTCTCTGCCTCTTCTGGGGAGCATGTTCCTTCCTGTTCCCCTCAAATCCTGGAGCTGGATGTTGCTTCACTGTCAGAGTGGAGCAGAGCTTGAGGGTTGGACCTTGTCACCCTCGTCTCTGCCCCTCTCCCCTCAATTCTGCAGTTATCCATTATAACCAGAGTCTACCATAGGGTTACCAGAGAGGTTACATTTTTAACCAGAAGCCAGAAATTGGGAGTTTTATGTGAGAGTTCCAGAGTTTTAAAATACTGGCTAGCAATTTAAAAGTTTTAAACATGGCATAGCCACCTGACCTTCTGGAGCAAGTGTACATGCTCACATTGTCCGGGGATCTGGCTGCCCCAAGGCCGACTTTCCTCACTGTCTTGGTTTGGCCCACTTTTGGCTGCAAAGCAAAGGATGGAGACATGAGAGGAAGTAGAGCTGACCCTGAGGAGGGCAGTGGTGGCCTGAAAGGAAATTTCCAGAGCAATGTTCTCCAAGGGGAGGGGACACAGTGCCCCATAAGAGTCAGAGCTTGGGGAGGCAGAGGGCAAAAAGGCACATTCAGGAAGGCTTAGTGGCTTTGATTTGTTTGCATCATTTATATTCAAAATATGAAAACCATTAACAAAGAATGTGAATACTTTCATGTTTACCTGAGAAAGAGACAGGGTCTAAGTTCTTCCCTGAGGCAGGGCAGGGAGATCCAATCTCCATTTTTAAAAAGTAACCATTTTTGAAGAGTAATGCTGAGAGAAGATTGGGGCCAAATAAAAGAGAGACTTCCTGAAAACGAGTCAGGCATGGCAATGAGGAGGCCAGGGAGGTGTGGGATTTTCCTCTGCAAAGGCCTGTGGAGAGGGCTGCAGGAGGACTGGCAGCCTGGCTTGGGCATCCAACCAGGGCTGCAGGCAGGGTGGGATGACTTCTCGGGGACCTTTCCAGAACCAGCAATTCAAGCTCACTCAGCTGGAAAGGCAGGAAGCCACTTTCCACCGCTCTAAATGGCTGCTGTGTGTTTTTCTGCCCTCCTAACCAGCCTGGCCAAGACAGGCACTATGGCATGGAAGGACCAGGGCAGAGCAGGCAGACTGCTCTATTCCCGGGGAGGGCTCATACAAAGGGCAGTAATGGTTGAGGAAGGGGGGCCAATGTCCCACCCCTTTGCTTTCTACCTAAAGTGCTTTCATTAAAAAACCACCAATCAAAGCTTTGCCCCTCTGAGGCTGTATAATCGTGGACAAATTAAAAGCCTCTACACAAAACTACGGTTGGTGAAATAGCAGCAACCAGCTGGAGGTGGAAGCAGGCTGAGTCCTGTGGCCAGGACTGATAATTACAATGCCTGTTTATTACATCTTGACCACATGTTAAGCACCTTATACTCATCTTCCCCGGCCCACACTGTATCCTCAGCTGAGCTGAGATTACTGTTATGTTCTCCACAAGCATCCAGCTATTTGCCTTGACAGCACTTCACATGCTGGTAATTAATGCTTAGTTCTTTATGATGTAATGTGTCTTCTTAGTAGACTGTCAGAGTTCAGCACATGGCTAGCATAAGAAGGTGCTCGATCAATACTTTTTTATTTATGTCATCTCTAAGTCTCATGGCTACGCTGTAAAATGTTCCAGTGGGAATACACAAAACTCAACACCTGGGTTTGCTCTGGTCATTAGAATAGAAACCCTGACTTAAGAATTTGATCTGGTTAGTAATAATGACAATAATTACCCCATAGCTTCTGCAGGTCCCAACGATAAGCCTAGGATGCTTGGATAAGCACTTTAAGGCCCCTTACGGATATAAACGGGTGTCCACAGCTTAGTCTAAGACAGATGTTGTCATTGCTCTACAACCCAAAGTAATGAAATCTGGAGTTCTTTGAAGGTCTGGGTGAAAATGTCCAGGGCAGTTGGTCCCTGGGAAAGAGCATTAAATTAGCTTTGAGAAGAGCGATATCAGTCCCAGAGTGTGATCAAGCAAAGGGAGGAGCTCTGGCATCCACTGTCAGCTTCTTCTCTGTTCTAAGCCGCAGGAACCCCCTTTCTTCTAAGCCCTTGATGAAAGCCTGTTATATTCAACAGCAGGGACTTAGTGGGTCTTAGGGGCTGAGCCTCCTGTATACATGTGTGACACAGTGAATCCTTTGGAGTCCTAAAGAGGAAGAGGCACCGTCTGAGCAATTTTTTAAAAAAGCTAAATTATATCCTCAGGAACTTCTGCAAGGAAAGAATCCTTTGGGAAGGATTAGGAAACACTGGGGTGTTGGGGGTGCACCTTCCATTTCCGCACATGTGGGATGTGGGCCCGAGCCAGTATAACTGGACCAGAGAAGACAAGGGGATGGGGCAGCTGGGACATCTCCGTTTATGGAAATGGAAAAGGAGGCTCAAGAGGTGGGGTGTTCAAAGTCACACAGATGACAGAGTGGAGCAGAAACTGGAGGCAGGGCTCCCCCCCCCCGGAAGGGAGACCAAGAGTCCTTAATGCTGTCTTGGCTGTCAACTCTGAGCCCAGCTGGGTGGCCCCAGACCTCTGCCTGAGCAGCAAGTCTTGCCAGAAACCCTGCTTGAGGCAATGGGCACCCCTGCTTCATACACAGACCCCCCCCCAGCCCTCCGCCTAGCTTTCCTATTCACCCACACCAACCCTAAATAGAAAAGCCCCTGTGCAATGCTTCATTAGAATGGTTATTTTGTTGAAGTGCCAAGTGACCAGCTCCTGCCGCCACTTTCCATCCCTCCAGCCATCTCCAGTTGGAATCCAGAAATAAAACAAAGGCTTTGTTTCTGTATTTTGATTTCCTCCCTAAAATCTCAACCATGCAGGAAACACCCACCCAGTCCCAGATAAGTGGACTCAGGCCACTGTCCACTGAGGGTGGGTGGGGCTGGGGTCAGCAAGTGGAGCTGGAGGAGAGGCTGCAAGGCTGGTGGGACAGAGCGGCCTGGGACACCTGACCTCTGTCCAGCCTGACTTCCTCAGAAGGGAAAGGGCTTGGGTGTGAAGGAGCTGCCAGCCAAGGAACCTCAGCCTGCCTGAGGAATGTGGGTGTGAGGGATGGCTAAGTACATGTCTGTCACACAGGGCTTTGCACATACGCCCCCAAGGCTTTGGGACAGTGTCTCCACCCTTCTTCCCTCAGCTCCGGGTACAATAAAGCAGGCATTGAAAGAAGAGCATGAGAGAGGCTATTCTGGGCTGCGGGGCTGACTCCTGAGAGAACGGTAATGGCTAAGAAAGATGCGTTTGCCCTTCTTTGGGCCTCCATTTTCAGGGAAGTGAAAATATAAAGAATGGAGCTTGTGGGTTACCTACAAAGAGAGGTCTTCAGAAATTCTAAAGGATCAAAAGAGAAAAACACTAAATTAATATTAATTTTGCTTTTGAAATGAAAATAATACTCCGGGGAGAAGGCCACGACCTGTCCCAAATCACCAACTCCTAAAGGGTAAATGGGCCTCCCAAGTTCCAGGACTCAAGCAGTCTCCTAGGAGGTCCACTGCCTACAAATACTTTTAATCTCAGCACTTGTCATACTACGGATAGCTTCACATACAGTAAAAGTATAGTATGCTCTTTGTGAACCCAATTTTTTAATTAGAAAGCAGGTTTGAAAATCCATACACGTGACTGAATAATGATTTTGTAATGTATGTAACGGCTGTTATTGGTATCATTTCTACAGTGAGTCAGGCCCCAGGGAACAGGCACTTGTTCAGGGCTCAGCCCCCAGCCTTTGCTGACTTTTGTATCTCTATCAGAGGGAGATGGACTGGCTGTGTGACTCCTCGTTGGCAGCTCAGGGGCAGAAGACATTTCACCTCATCCTTAATAAAGAGAACTGAGGGACTCCCACAGGTCCCCAAGGAGTATTATGAAATTAGTTCAAACCTTGGCCCCCAATCATGACTCACAGAAAAAGGGTCTGTCAGGTAAGGACGGTATTCCCAACTGAATGTTTGATGCACGCACAGCTTTTAAAAAGCGGTGCTTTGCTCACTGTTCTAACTCAAGCCCAAGATACATGCAAAGAGAATCTCCCCAGGCTCCGGGGGACAAGCACAGGGTAGACAAAGAGACTGCAAAGAGTTGGGTGCCAACTGCCTCCACTTGTCACAGGCAGCTCCTACCTTCTCCAACTGGGAAGCTGCCTACCTCAGCTGCTCCTGCCCAGCAGAAAAGAGGACCTGTGCCTGGGGGCCTGGGACCTGTTCTAAAGGGGAAGAGACATGGGGGATTAGAAAGTGTCCTAGTAGACTTAGTCTCCTTCCTTCAAAGTAGTTTTATACTTTAGAATATAAAAAGAATTTTAAAAATACATTTTTAAAAAGATGTTTAAAATGGGTTACCTAACGAGCCATTGTCACTTAGATATAAAAAGAGAATCATGTCTTTGTCTTTTCGAAGTATACCTTCCATCTTTCATTTAAATTCCAGTTCCGTGGGAGCAGCTGTGACTAAACCACGCTCTGCAACCCACGGTGGCGAAGGCAGGTGTTGGTGAGGGTGGATGAACATCTTTGAAAAAGGTCAGAGCCAAAAATGCAAACTGGCCCCATTCCCCGGTGTGATCAGAAGCTGCACACAGAGCTTCTACCAGTAGCCTCGACGGAGCCCCAAGTGGTCTTTTCAGTGGATAAGCTGGGGACATGAAACCAAAACAGAAAGCCAATGTATGGACACTCAAGGTAAGGCAGAAAATGAGACTAATCCAGCCAGGCCAAATGATCGGGATCCATTCTTCAGTCCTGCTCTCCCACGATCAGGAAGAAGTCCAGACAAATTGGTTATAAACTGTTCATTCCCACTGGGGATACAGTTCAGCAGCACAGTGCCTCCTGGCAAGTGCACGAGTTCAAATTCTGGTACCAAAAAAAAAAAAAGAAAAGCAAAGCCTGCTCATCCTGGATAATGGGTGGACAATGTTTGCTATATTATCTTTATGTTTTTCTTTTTTGAAATTAAAAAAAACAGCATGTACCTGATCCAGGGGTTTCAGAGTTGACTACAAAATTAATGAATTAATTAGAGTTGAGGGAGATGACTGCCAGCCCTCTCTGCCTCTTTCGGCCAACTAGCCGTAGCCACGAGCATGTCTTCTGCCTCACCACCTCCTTGTGCAGAGGCTGGTCTGTCCCCTCTCCTTGGGAAGCCATGGTAGCATTGGGTATGTACAGTCAGATCCTGTACCATCCACACAGAAGTGCCACTGCCACATCTGGTCCTCCAGTTCTGGGAAGAAAGGTGTAGCCAAAGGATCATGTGCTTCACAGAGAACTCAGTCAGAATCATTCCTGCCTCTGCTTCTCTCCGGTGATGAATTTGGGGACCTGCTTAACATTCCAGAGCCTCAGTTTCCACATCCATAAAAGACTAACAGCATCCAGCAAAATGACTGTGAGGCTTAGGTATAATAAATATGAAGCATATATAACACAGGGCAAGCCATACTATCTTTCTTTTGTTGAAGGAAAGATGTATGAGTGGATGTGTGGATGGATGGATGGATAAATGGAAAGATGGTCAGACAGAGAAGCTATCTCTAAACTATACCATTTGAGGAACAGCTGGATAAAAGTAAGACCATCAAAGCCTGGTATGGGATGGGTCATGAGAAAGGAAAGAACTTTGTAAGGTTGAGACTCCACAAAAAGTGTTGACTGGCGAAAGGCACTAAACATCTTGTCTCTAGAAGTGTCCAGCAAAAGCCATAGCCCACCCTAGGAGCTGTCACAGGAGGGACTCCCCTGTTCAGAGTTTCCCAGTCTTTACTCAGAGTCACTTTCCCATTCTGGCCATATTTGTCTATTGCGTTAATGTTATTAGTTTAATCTTTACCTTAAAATCACTATATTCAAATGTTGGCAAGGCTGTGGGAAAAAGGAACACTTCTACATTGGTAGGAAGGTAAACTAGGTAGTATAACCACCATGAAAATCAGTATGGAGATTCCTCAAAAAACTAACAATATTGGACCCAGCTATACCTCTTCAGGATATCTTCCCAAAATAAAGGCATCATATTACAGTGACTTTATACACACACACACACACACACACACACACACACATATCAGCAAAACTCATAATAATTCCTAAAAGCAGTCTATTGTTCATCACATGAAAAGATACGGCAAATGTGGTATACAAATACATAATGCAGTACTACTCAGCCATAAAGAGGATAAATTTGAGTCTTTTGTAGGCAAACTGAAGCACCTTGAGACCTTGATTTTAAGTGTAGTAAATCAGACACAGGAGTTAAATATAGCGTAGTTTCTTTTATATATGAAACCAAAGTTTAAATAATTTAAGGAGTAAAATAAAAGATAGATGATAGGAAACAGGGAGATGGACTCTGAGATGGAAAAGACACCTGGGTACAGCAGAAAGGAGAAGGCAGAGAACAGTGAAGTAAAAATGAATAAGGTATGATTTCTGTGTGTACCAATTCCCCATAGTACATATAGCAAAAGTATACTAACAAAAATTAAAAGGAAAAAATTATCATATTAAGAAAAAGCATACTTTTAACTTAAAATTTTGCTTCGGTTTTAACCTGGGCAAAATATCTATTTAAAAAGCAGCTTTGATGTGATGCCTGTATTTTCTCAGTAATACCTATAAACCAGTATGTGACCATTGCAATGGAAGATGCGTCTGCATGTGAACTGCTTAAGGGGCCCTGCAGCAGGGAGGGCTCTCTGCTATTTGAGGGTGCTTGAGCAATGATAATGTTCTTCATTCTTGAGGTCCTTTCTGGTCTCCCAGCATATTTCATCTGTGTATTTCATCTAATCCCCATGACAACCCTGAGGGAAGAACAGAAAAGTCACAGATGGAGCCCAGCCCGAGCAGCACAGGCCCACCCGGGCCCTATACATGGTCACAGAAGGCCGGATTGAAGCTCCATACCCCGACACTCCATCCTGCCCTCCTCTGCTCCACCAGCACACGTGCACAGCCAGCTCCATTCTTGGTGTTTTCCCGATCTCACTAGCAGAACACCCTGTGTGGAAATTAGGCTCTCTACACAAACAACACGCTCTTCTCAGGCCCAGAATGTCACCTCATCCGCTGGTGATGACCCACACTGTCATCCGGCCATCTGGCCATCAGCAGGTACCATCTACTGAAGCTGTTAGAATATTAAAGGACAAGGGTTGCTGCACAGCTCCCATGAGAGAGATCCCTATAGAAAGCCACCTCGGGTCACAGTGGCCAGAGAAAAGCCCAGAGGCGGGAACCAGGTGGCCGAGGGCTAGGAGAGAGGGTCTCTGAGAATAGACGGCACCATCAAAAGCTGCCTAGATAAGAGATGGGGACCACAGATTACATGCCAGCAGCTGCCAAGGAGCCCAGCATGGCCTTAACCCCAGCCTCAACGCATCGGCTCGACCACCTGAAGTGTAAGTTGGTGGCAGTACTGTGTTCTTTGCCATAGCCCCACACAACAGGCTAGCAGTTTACTGCAACAGTAACCCTGTGCACTCCTGACACCTACCTCCAACTTCAGGCTGCCCTGAAGTGGCATGCTGGCCTGGCTGGGACACTGAGCAGGTCTTCAACAAACACCACTGAAGCAATGTGGCTCTAGACCAGGGATGGCCAACCTGAAATCCAGAGCTCGTTTTTTTAGAGATCCCCAAATTCTCTTGATATACACGCCTAACTTTGCACAACAAGCAGTTTTTCTGGATTTCTCATTGCTGTATGCAAAAGGCCAAGTCCAGATCATAAAAACCTTAATTCTGAACTCCAGGCCCTCAAACTTCTTAGTTACTTGTCCCATGGAAGAACTCAATGGAAGTTTACAATGACTCCAAAAGAGCTGTGAGGAACTTTGGGACATGTGGGCACTGCTTAACCTACTATATTCGAGTTTTGTTATTTGTACCCCAAAACATCCCCCACTGACTCTGCATCACAAGGCCCAGAGGCATTATCTATGACTATGAGGACAGGGCCTCCAAATTCACCAACAAAATTCCTCCCAATGCAGAATTCTCAGCTTAATCCCTAGACCAGGAGTTCTTTCCAGATGCCCCAGCTCACAGGGAGCTCACCTAGGTCCTTCTTTTTCTAATCTCTAGACAACAGTACAAGTACCTCATAGCTGGCTAATGCCTGCTTGGGCCTGGCAGCTACAGAGCCTCTGGAACTCAATGCATACCCTCTGACAGTTGAGAACATTCCAGCTTTGGACAAGAACCTGATCCCATTTAGTCATCTGAGTACTGTTTGAACAAACTCCATAAAGCTCACTACAAGGTATGTTTTTAATCACTGTGAGGGAAACACACACTAGGGTGGTTCATTAATTACATTGATTACAATGATTACACCAGATGTAAAACATACAACCAAGGCCGCATTTCCCTGAGAACTTGCTAGATTCAGAAGGCTGGTCAACATATGATTCTGACAAGTCACTCCAAGAACTCAATGGAGGCGAGCCTAGCAGTCTTTCCTGGTTCCAGGTAGTCCCTGAAGCTCAGGAACCAACCCCAGGAGTAAACGGACTTGTCACGTTCTCAGAAAGTAAGAAGTATCTATGGGTAGAGCTAATAATAAAGAGTTACACCTGTCACAAAAGTGTCTTCTGTAGCTTAAAGCATAAGAAGTAATAAACAGAAGCTGCTTTATGCAGAAGCAGGGCTGACAACCCTTGAAGATAATCACCTGCCCCATGGAGGGCTCTGACCACCCCTCTCCTCCACAGGGAAAAGTCAAGGTCACCTCTAGGGGCTTCAGTTTCCACCACAGCACTGGGCTTGCTCACCATTCCTCCCTCAAAGAAGCTGGCAACCTTGAAAATTACAATTTTCAGGCATCAAAGCCTCCCGCCCCGGCAGAGAAAGGCCAACTGCACCATAAACCACTGACAGAGACACTACCTGGCCAATGGGCAACGCGAACAAAGCCAAGGGTAAAAACTATGCCTCAAAACATTTTCAGCCCCAGTCATCCGGGACAGGCAATTTAAGGAAATTAGGAGGTTTACAAAAATGTTAGCAGTTCAAGTTTCTTTTCTGGAATAAGCAGCAGAAGAAATTCTACTGTCTCTGTGAAAGTGTTTTGCTCACTGCTAAGCCCTGACACATGTCAGTTATTAGCAACACACATAGCCACTACCTAGTACTTCAACCTGCCATGCATGTTTGCAGAGAATACTAAATTATCAACGCTTAACACAGGCTGCACCAGAGCCCAGGACCACCAGACCCTAGCACCACGGACCAGCATAGACATATGGCCCAAAGTATGGACTGAGATGCCATCCTGGGCAAGCTGCTGACCTTTCTGGCCTCAGTTCCCCCATCTGTATGCAAGGATAATAAAACCTTTCAGGAGGTGTCAAATGATGAGCAAGGGGTCCCTGTGAGCTTTGCTGTTTTTGTAGAAGCCTGGGGCCTCCAGGCTTCTAAATCAGATCTGCTTACTCCTGCTGCCAAGCAAACCTCTGTGGAGGTCACAGTGTGGAGTCTGCTCAGTCGTGCTGCCTGGTTCAAGACAGTGGGAGTCCTGGAGAAGCAAGAACCACTGTAGTCTAAGCAGGTTCCACACCAGTGGGGGCCCACGTGGGAGGAGAAGCGGTCTCAGAGCCAGGATCAAAGCCCCAGTGCTGTGGTCTTCATCCCCCTCTCCAGTCTGTATCTTGCTCCAGGCCAGCCCCCATCTCAGGTCTACCCAGGGTCTAACTGCGTGTCCAAGGGTCTGTGCTGCTGCCAGGCAACACCTCTCCTAGGAGGCCTTCCCTAACCTCCCTGGCAGGAGGACTGGCCCCAGAGTGCTCCCACAACCCTTGGGCTTCTTGGATCCCCCCCGCCCCACGACCACGCTGTCTGGTCACCTCTCCCGCGGGGCAGGGGCTGGCAATGTCATACGTGGTGGGCACCTGCCCTGTCAGGTCAATGTATGAGTCCAGGCCCCAGTAGTGACCAGAGCCCGAGCTCCCCAACCTCGGGGCGCAGTTAAAAGTGATTTGCAGGCGGGCTGGTTTTTATTATGCAGATGAATGACACACCCTCCCCCTCCCCCGGCCGAACCCTGCCCTCGTTAACGCCATTTTAAGGGGGAGAGAGCTCTCTCTCTGCCGCGAGCCCGCCGCCCACCTCCCCGCCGGCTCTCTGGGGCGGCCGCGGACCCCGGAGTGATTACCATGAAAGGGTCTCGGGTGGCCAGCGGGCTGGCAAGCTCTCCCGGCGGGGTCTCGGTTGCAGCCGATTTCCCGATCGCACACCGCCACGCAGGGAGCCCCAGGAGGGCAGAGTCGGCCCCGAGGCAGCCCGCGCGTGGAGAGCGCGGCGCGGAGCCGGGGGCGGCCACACCTCCGCCCGGAACAAAGCGGCGCGGGGCGGGGGCGGCGCGGCCCGGCCTCTTCCCCTCCGAGGCTGCCGCGCGCTGCACTCACCGCGCGCTCCGGTCCCGGCCGGCTCCGGCCCACGGGCCGCCTCCTCCACGCCCGTGCCCGCGGGGCCCGCGGCTGCCGGACGGACGGACGGACGGACGGACGGCCCCGCGCCAGCCACCCGCCGCCGCTCCCCGCCCCGCGCCGCCTTAAAGCGCCCGCGCAGCCCGCGCGCCCCGAGCGCCCGGCGCGCAGCGCATTCCTGCTATTGCCGCGGCGCTTGCTAAAAATAGAGCGCACGGCGTGCGCGGGGGGGCGCCCGACCCCGGCGCCGGGACTGCATGCCGACCCGGGGCGGCCGCGGGACCTCGGCCCACGCGTGCAGCGTGCCTGGCGCGTCACGGTCCTCGCTGCCGCGTCCCCCGGCCCGCGCACTTACGGGGATCCGATCACAACGCCGGGGAAAGTGGCGTTAAGGAGATTGTCGCGCGGGGATTCGCTCGGTCCTCTTTTAAACGCTTTGGCGCTGCAACCTTTAAATCTCAGCCGGGCCGGGCCAACTTCTGAACTTCGGACTAGGCGTTCTGGGCGACCTGGCCTCCACCATGACTGCAATACCGAGACGTGTTTTTCCTAGGTCCTGCCACCAGCGTCCTTTCTTTCTCTGGCCCTCCCGGCCAGGGCCCAAAGTTCATTTGGTTGGGTGCGAAGGGAACAAGCGACACTTGCGCACCATTGCATTGTTTCAGTTCCGCTAACTCCTCTCCATCCGTGTCATTTTCCTCCCATTAAAAAAAAAAAAAAAATCACACACCATAAATTTCCACCTTTACAGTGTGTTCAGCGGTTGAAAGTGTGTTCGTGAAGTTGTGCAACCATCACTGTGATCTAAGTCCTGAGCGTTTTAATCACCCTTCCAAAATAGTAGTCACTCCTCATTCTCCCTTCCCCCTAGCCTTGGAAACCACTAATCTACTTTGCAGTCTCCCTGGATTTGCCTATTCAGGACATTTCTATAAATGGATCTACACCACATGTGTCTTTTATAACTAGTTTCTTTCTGTAAGCACAATGTTTTCATGGTCCATGTGTGTTCTAGCAGGTAGCAGTATTTAGTCCTTTTCATGACTAAATAATATTCTGTTGTAGGTACATACAACATTTTGATTATGCATTAACCAGCTGATGAGTGTTTAGGTTTCCACTTTTAGGCTATGATGAATAAAATTGCCGTGAACATTCCTGTAGAAGTCTCTGTATAAGCATAAATTTTCATTTCTCTTGGATATGTCTCAGGGTGGAATCACTGGGTCTTCTGAGCAATTTTTTTTGGAAAAACAATTTGTTTTCCAGAGCAGCTGTACCCTTCTACATTCCCTCAGGCCATGTTTGAGGGATCCACAGTCTCACCATTCTCCCCAACACTTGTTACTGTGTGTCTTTTTTATTAGCACCATCCCAGTGGAGTGAAGTGGCATCCTGAGAATTTGGTTATCAATGTTATTTCTGAGAAATTTTGTGCATGTGTGTGTGGGTGTGTGCATGCATGTGTATGCACCTCGATAACTTGGAACCAGCTATACATCGGGAAACCATTCCCTTCCCATTCTGAGGGCTTTTCTCACTGCTTCAGACCAGAGGGGACCTCACAGCTCGGAGTCCTCCAGGCCGTGGTGAGGCTGCCGCTGGCATCCCATCCACAAGAACAGCCATAACATGAGAGTTGTTGTGGCTTTCCCATGTGCCCACTCCCGTCTGCTCCTCTCAAGGGCAAGTAGACCCCAGAAGACCAGACTGGAAGCAACCCATCTTGACAGCAGAGAGTAAAAGAACTGGCTGGAAAAGGGAGTCTGGGAAGGAAAGTTCACAGGTCAAGTCTCACCCTGGATCCCGCCATCTGCGTCACTTTCCATTAGGGCAAACCTGACCAAGGTGCATAGAAATCTTTGTTTGTCTGCCAACCTCTCGCTGGCTTTTTCTATCAAGAGACGCCCCTCCCGGGCCCTGTTGGTGCTATAGCCCAGAGCCCTCAGCAGAGCTAAGACAACATCTGTACAAGAGTCGAAAGCCATATGGATCCCACTTCCACATACAAATTTCAAATCCTAATCGATGTCATCTCAAAAATGGAGGTTACAAAAAAAAAAAAAAAATGGAAGTTACACAGCTAGTGGTCATATACAAGTACCTGGGGTTGTCCAAGAGGCCACCTCCTCTGCTCTTCAGGAGTAAAGCGTTGGCTTAATTGCTGGCAAACAGGAGCTTTAGAGAGATGGAGACTAGGGAGAAAAGCAAGGCGTGGGTTTGAGAGTTCAGTCAGTAAACACTGCCCAAATCCACTGAGTGTCTACACTGGGCCAGAAAACAACCTCCCAGCAAAGTGAGTGCCATCCAAAAGAATTACAGGGGGCTGTGGGAGCTCAGAGAAAGGACACCTGGACCAAGGTTGGGGAGAGGGCAGTGGGAGTGACAGTTGACCAAGGTCTGTAAAGACAAACAGCACTGTCTAGGGTAAGACAACCCTTCTATACTGAATGAGCTGAAGACTTCCCGAAAATCCCAGCAGATCTGCACACCTGATCAGAGGTATGTGAGGCGTGATAGAAGGCCAGACTCCTGCCCAAGAACCTAAGCAGGGACCAGGCTCAGCTTTCACGCTCCAAGGTCCAAGGCCAGCCACTGGACCAAGAGCCAATTCCTGGAATAGGGCAAAGGTGAGAGCTGCTGGGCTGCTGAGGAGAACCTCCCCGGTGAGTGACAAAACAAATGTGCTTCCTGCACTTCAGCATCCTGTACCTGCCTCTCTGCCCTGAGGCTTGCTGAATGTCTAATGGTCCAGTGGACAACTCAGAAGGATCTGGGGCCTCCAGGGATGGAAACCAGCCAGGTCACTGTGGCCCTACTTTCCTCTAACACTAGTTCCAGTATGTTCTCCAAGGGTAGAAATAGCTGTGGATTCCTGAGCATTCGTGAACGATGTGCCAGATGCTGGGCCTGGGAATGAGTCTACACACTCCCAGCTACCCAATGTTGAAGGCCGTGCGAGCCTTTCTGGTAAAGAGACCATGTGTCCAGTCCTGCACAGGGGAGGGCTGACCACAAAGCCTGTGCTCTCTTCACCATGCCAGTGGCCTTGGTGAGTAGCTCTGTTGTGTGTGTGTTTGGCTGGTGTTGGGAAGCAAGAAGATGGACAGGAAGGAGACCAGCACTTGGTTTACTTTCCTACTTACAGCGTCTTCAGGCTATGGTAAGAATCAGATGGTTCAGGGACTCATGGGTTGGGGAAGAGGAGATTTAGCTCAGCGGCATAAGGGCCAGCCTGGCAAATGTGAGGTTGTGAGTTTGATCCCTGGTACCAAAAAAAAAAAAAGAATCAGGTAGTGCAGTGACCTTGCAGCACCAGTAATCAATTATTAAAAGAAGCTGGTCCTAGCCCCATGCTGAGCTCTGTTCTGTGCCGTCGTATCCTATATAAATCTCTTCTTCTCCAAGTCATGAGATAGCATCAAGAGTTTCCTAACTCAGCCGCTCCTGATCCTCCTTACTAACATCTCTATACCAGCTACCTCCTTGGTCTCCTTGAGAGAAAGGCTTCACAAGGTTTTCTTTTCTCACATGGACACCCTCTGGCTCCCTGAAGGCCGAAGAACAACTTCTGACAAATCTTCTACCCACTTCACTTGCAACTTTCTCCAAAAGGTTGTGCACACTCAACTAATAAATTCGTTTCTAGTTATCACTGTTGGCTCTTCCTCCACTTAATCAAAAGACTGGTGGCCTTAAAATTTTGGGGGTTGCCAAACATAGGAAGAAGTAAGTTTTGTATTGCAAATCAGAACCCATGCACAGGTGAAACTAAAGTTTCATCAAACAATACTCACCTCTGTTATGTGATACCCTTTGGCCTATTCTATTCTGTGTTATTTAAAAATACTAGCAGACTTCTGGGAAAGGTAGGAGGCAGTAAATAGCAGCAAATTAACCTCTCTAAGATTCACAATCCAGACACTGGAAAATAACAATTTGGGGAAGGAAAAAAGAGACGTGAATCCCTGCAAACTAGCAAGGATCAGAAGGGGAAATTGGAGCACAATAAAAATGAAGAGAAAGATTACAACACAGAAAAAAGAGGGCAAAAACTACTTTTTCTCTGGCTCACGGTGAGAGACAGGAGGATCAAATCTGAAGAGATACACAAAGAATGCATGACTCCAGAGTCCTCCAGGGAGAAATGCACCAGGGGGATGGAGCAATGCGTACTGTGTGTTACAAAAATGGCGAGTGACTCCAGTCCAAGTGACACCAGTCCAACGCCCTGGAGAGGGTCCTTTGCCAGACACCATGTTAGGGAGGGACAACTGAATCTAGGGCTTGCATCAGCATGGGTTGGCTTCGTCTCAAGGTTCCCAAGTGCTGAAATCCCAGAGTGACTGTGTGAGGAACAACTACAGGAGACGTACAGGGTTAGGGAGCCATGGTTAGGCCAGCAAGAGACGCTCAGAGTGTTGTAGGCTGAACAACTCAGGCCCTAACTGCAAAACCAGAGACAAGGATCAGCCTGGACTTCTGTGAAGTTGAAAACACCAGAATGAGCACCCCACCCTGATCTCACTGCAAGCTTGCCGGGGTTATTTAGCACAGATCTGGGCTCTGTTTACCTTCTTTGTCGACAACAGAGACATGCCCTGGATTGGACACTACTACAAAGCTGTAGACTCCAGAAGATAACCACAGATTTAAAACTGCAGAGAAATCTCTCTTCTCTTCTTTTCTTTTTGGTGTTTTTTTCCCTTCTTTTTATTTTTTCATGAGTGTGAACATTGGTTTTAGTTTCTCTGTTCTGTTTTGATGTGGTTTTTTCCTTCTTTCTTTCCTTTCTGTCTTTTTCACCAGTTTCCCACAGTTTGGGAAACCTTCCTTTGTCCTTCAGTCTTGCTTTACTCTCCTTATATTCTTTCGTTTCTCTGGGGCTTCCTCTTACCTCTTTTAAACTTTTTCTTTGGCGGATAATATTGCTTTATCCATACTATGTATAATTTTCTGATTTTGTAATGTAAGTCTTGTATCTATGGTTAAAGGTGGCAAATTGGGGCTGGGGATTTAGCTCAGCGGTATAAGCGCCTGCCTTGCAAGCAGGCAGTCATGAGTTCGATCCCTGGTACCGATAAAAGCAAAAAAGATATGGTGGCAAATTAACAGTTCTGACAGTTCACCATTTTCTAGACTGTTCTTGATGCCACTGTTACTACTGATTGTACTACTTTAGCTGAGGTGACACAGTTGTTGTGATCAGTTGGTTTTCCTTACACTCAATACTGAGATTGTCTGGGGTCCATGAAAGATACTATAGTCCAGTACCAAAGAACTGGATGCTAGACTAAACAGGCAGGAATCTCTCTTTCCTAGTAAATTGAAGAGGCAGGATCTTAGGACAGACTCAAAAGCCAAAAGCCAGCTACACCTAGAAGATAGCTCTGAAAAGTAGTCATTCCCTAAAAAGGTCTTGATACTACTAATAAAGCTACTTGTCATAAGTGATTTAATAAACCTCAACACAGGAAATACATAAAAGACAGAAAGAATGAAGCCCATTATGGAGGCACAGACCTGTAATCCCGGCACTCGAGAGGCTGAAGCTCTTCAAGTTTGAGGCCAGACAGGCTACAAAGCGAGTTCAAGACCAGCCTGAACTACACAGTGAAACCCTGTCTCAACAAGACAAAAAACAAAACAAAACAATGAATGAATTAATGAATGAGAAAGAGAGAAAGAAAATGAGAAAACACAGAAGCAAAATGCAACCCTGGACCTCTAACTTGCCTAAGGCAAATCCAGGGGGCATTGTGGTGGAAGAAATCCAAAGCCACCCAGTTGAATTTTCTGAAATGGTTCCAGCAGAAGTAAAAAAGCAGACAGACTCTCCAAGAAAAAACAAATCAGAAATTATTACACAAATGACTAAAAAGATGATGACACTGGGCATGGTGGCACATGTTTGTAATCCCAGCACTCCGAAGGCTGCAGCAGGAGGATCGTTGCAAGTTCAAGACCAGCCTGGGCTACACAGTGAGCTCGTCTGGCCTGAACTGAGAGTGAGACCCTGTCTCAAAAAGAACAACAACAAAAAAAAGGATGATGACCGTAATGAAGGACAGGGTTAGAGTTAGTGAATCTAGAGTAGATACAGATAAGACATTTAAGGAGCTTTGGAAAGTGATGAAAACCGTGAATGGCCAACATAGGAAAAAATTGGATTTCATAAAACAGATTCAAACAGATATCCAGAGATTAGAAAGTATATGCAGCAGAATCAACCTATTTGAAGACAGAATATCAGATCTAGAAGACAGGGTTGCAGTTAGTGATCGTCAAATGAAAAACTTCTTAAAAATAGCAAGGTACCACAAAAAGTCAATTTAACAGCTGCCAGATGATATAAAGACAAATAACTAAACATAAATCACAGCCAATGAAAAATCAGAAGATAGTACAAAGGACATAAAAACCTCTTCACAGAAGTAGTAGCAGAAAAATTTCCAAGCATAGGAAAAGAATTTAATATATAGATAAGTGAGGTATATAGAACTCTAATAGTCATGATAATAATAATAAAAAATCTGTACCACCTCATATAATAATCAAGATCTTAGAAATTCAAGACAGGAACAGAATACTGAAAACTATTAGAGAAAAGAAACAAATTGCCTATAAAGGAAAATTCCTTAGAATCACATTGGACTTCTCAACCCAAATCCTCAAGTCAAAGAGAGCTTGGAGGGAAGTATTTCAAACCTTAAAAGAAAACAACCACCAACCTAGATTGATGTACCCCACAAAATTATCATTCACAATTGAAACCAACAACAAGAAAAAGTATGGCAAGGATAAGTCAATATCTATCAATTATCACCATCAATGTGACTGATCAAAATAAACAGATTGGCAGAATAGATCAAGAATCAATATCCAACAGGATGCTGCATATTAAAAACATGTTTAACTCAAAAAGAAATTCATAGGCTGAGAGGCAAAGGGTAGAAAACAACATTCCATGTGAAAGGAACCCAGAAAAAAAAAAAAAAGAGGTAGCTATTCTATTTGCAGATGAAATAGATTTCAAGCCAAGACTAATTAAGAGAAACAAAGACGATCACTAAATATTTATTAAGGGAACAACCCAAGAAGAAGAGATAATAATCATAAATAAATACACACCAAATACCAGCATACCCAACTATATAAAGCAAATATTAATGGATATGGAAAATCAGACTTGCAATAATACCACTGTAATGGACCTCAGTGCCCTACTATCACAAAGAAGCAGATGAACTAGACCAAAAAAACCCCCAAATCTAGTGAATATCTGAAGAGTGTTCCACCCCACAATAACAAAATACACATTTTTCTCAGCTGCACATGGGACATTCTCCAAAACAGACCACATACTAACTCATACTTAAAGTAAATGCAAATGAATTGAAGTTATCCCAGGCATATTACCAGATTATATCTTATTATAGATTATATATTATTATCAATATGGTGCAATGAAATTGGAAATCAATGGCAAAATAAACCACCAAACTACATCAAAACCTAGAAATTAAATAACATCCTCCTGAAAAAAATCAATGGCTCACAGATGAAATTAAAGAAGAAATTAGATGATCACTACAATAAAATGGTAATGCCAGTATGACATTCTAGAGCTGATGGGATGCAATGGAAGCAGTCCTAAGAGGGAAATTTAAAGTTGTGAGTTCCTACATCAGAAAAAAAGAGCAAACTCAAATAAATAATATAATGTTGAACTTCAAGCTTCAAGAAAAAGAAGAGCAAGTTAAATCCAAAGCATATACAAAGAAGGATATTATAAAGATCAAAGCAAAAAGTAATGCGCTTGAGACTAAGAAAACTGTACAAGGAATCAATGAATTGAAGAGTTGGTTTTTTGAAAGATTAAATAAAATAGACAAACCCTTAGGCAAACTTACCAAAAAGGAATGAAAAGTGAAATCACAACAGATCCTGCAGAAATCCAGAGTATCATCAATATGTACTCTAAGAACCTATACTCTAACAAGATAGAAAACTCAGAAAAAATGGACAGACTCATAGATGCACATGAATCACCAAAGCTGAATCAAGAAGATACAAAAATTCTAAATAACCCATTATCAGGCAATGAAATTGAAGAAGTAATTTAAAAAACCACCAGCAAGAAAAGCTTAGTTCCTGCCAGATTCACTGCTGAATGCTCTAAGAAATTTAGAGATCTAGTGCCACCACTTCTCAAACTCTTTAATGAAATCAAAAGGGAAGCAATATTTCCAAACTCATTCTTGGAAGCAAGCATTATACCGATACTGAAACCAGAGAAAGATTCAACTAAAAAACAGAACTACAAGCCAGTCTCCCTCAAGAAGATGCAAAAATCCTCAGTAAGATACTGGCAAAGAAAATGTAGCAAATCTTCAAGATTATACACTCTGACCAAGTAGCATCCATCCAAGAGATGTAGGAGTGGTTCAACAGATACAAATCAATAAATGCAATGTGCCATGTTAATAGAACTAAGGACAAAAACCACAAGATCATCTCAATAGGTATAGAAAAAGCATTTAACAACATCTAACACCTATTTATCATAAAAAGAGACTCTATAGAAAACTGGAATAGATGGTCTTTATCTCGTTATGTTAAAAGCCATCTGCAATAAACCAAGAACTGTACTAAATGGTCATATTAAATGGGCAAAAACTGAGAGCTTTCACTCTAAAATCAAGAACAACACAAGGATGTACATACCACTCTTGTTCAATACAGTTCTGGAACTATTAGCCAGAGCAATTAGACAAGAAAAATAAATAAAGGGCATAAGGACAAGAAAGGAAGAAATTAAGTTATTATTTGCAGATTATATGACATTCAAAAGACCCCCAAAACTCCACTAAAAGACTCCTAGATTTAATAAACAAATGCTCCAAAATGAATAGCATTCTGGTATACAAACTCAGACAAATTAGGGAACCAACACTTTTCACATTAGCGCCAAGAAAAATAAAATACTTAGGAATGGTTCTAATGAAAGAAGTAAAAGAACTTTACATTAAAGACTACAGTACTCTGAAGAAAGGAAATCAAAGAGGATATCAGAAAATGGAAAGATATTAATTGTTGTTGGCTAGGCAGAACCAACAGTGAAAATGGCTATATTTCCAAAACTGTCATATAGAGTTAATGTAATCCTGATCAAAATGCTGACAACATGCCTCATAGAACTAGAAAAAATGATCCTAAAATTCATTTGGAACCAGAAAAGACCTAGAATAGCAAAAGCAATTCTGATCAACAGAGGCAAGGAAAGGGGCATCACAGTCTGTGACTTGAAAGCTACTGTGATAAAAATAGCATGACGCTAGTAAACAAAAACAAAAACAAAAAAACAGAAGTAGGCATCAGTGGAAAAAAATAGGAGATGAAGAAACACCTCCAGACACACTTACCTACCTTATCTTTGACAAAGGGGCCAAAAACCTTCACTGGAATAAATGGTTTTGAATCACACAAGAAATATTAGAGTCAACAACTAAGATCACATCATATTAAAAAGCTTTTGCACAGCAAAAGAAATCACCAACAGAGTGAAGAGATAATCTGCAGAATGGAAAAAAAATTCAACCTGCTACTCCTCAGACAAAGGACTAATGTCTAATATACACAAAGAACTCAAAAAAATCAGAACCCCAACATTTAAAGGCTCAGTTCATAAGTGGACATCTGAAATGAATAGGCACTTCTCAGGTGAAGAAGTAGAATCAGCAAATAAATACATGAAAATAGGTTTTACATCACTGGCCATTTGAGAAATGCAAATTAGAATAGCACTCAGATTCCATCTCACTCTAGAAAGAATGGCTATCATCAAGAAATCAACCAATAAGCCAGGCGTGGTGGCTCACGTCTGGAATCCCAGCATCGGGAGGCTGAGGTGGGAGGATCATTGTGAGTTCGAGACCAGCCTGGGCTACAAAGTGAGCTCAAGGCCAGCCTGAACTGCATAGCGAGACCCGTCTTAAAAAAGACAAAAAAAAAAAAAAAAAAAAAAAAAAAAAAAAAAAAAGAAATAAAGAAAGAAAGAAAGGAAAGAAAAAGAAATCAACCAATAACAATAGTTTGAGGCTGTGAGGAAAGAGGAACCTGTCCTCACTGTGTTGGTGGGACTGTAAAATGGAAATAATTATGGAATCATTATGGAAACCAATAAATCGGAGTTTCAGTTTGACCCAGGAATTCCCCTTGTAGGTATGTTTATGAAAACAGTTAAAAGGATCACACCACAGCAATATATGCATGCCCATAAAGTTTTATAAAAGAAGAAGGGAAGAAGGATTGAATGGAAGTGATGGGAATGGGAAAAAAAGAATGGAGACATAGTAGGTACAGGTACAAATTCCCTACATTGAATGTGATTGATCATTAATGTATGTCAAAATAGCACCAATAAATTTAATTTAAAAATACCAGCAAGACCCACTAAATCAACTTTATACCTCATCATGGATTGTGACCTATAGTTTGAAAAGTACTGAAGACTATTTTGATCATCAAAGCTGCAGGTGCTTATGCCGCTGAGCTAAATCCCCAGCCCCCAACAGTAAGATTTTGAAACAGTTTCAAACACATGCTTTTTAATATGATGTGATCTCAGTTTGAAACACATGCAGCCCATTTGGTCTGTGACATTTGCTGAGTTCTGGGCTGAGTTTTGAGTTTTGAACTTCGAACTTGGATTTCCTCTGGCAGGTAGGATTCAATAGGTTATACAGATGAATGGTCCGATTGCAACAAAATAGGGTATTTAGCTCAATGGCATAAACGCCTGCCTGGTCGTGAGTGCTGTTCCCTGGTACCAAACAACAACGAAAACAAAACAGAACAAGTCTCTCCAGTTGTACCCGCCCCCCACTACCTGGGATCTTTGCCAGTTTGGGGCACTGGCTAATGGTCAAGCTTTGTCCAGAATGTGGACCTTTAGTGGAGGAAGGACGAACCAGCAAGCCCTTTAGTGACCATGGCATATTAAAATATTGGGAGCCTTAAACATGCAACCCATTTGGTCCATGACAATTGCTGAATTCTGGGCCTAAGAGTCCATCTAAAAACTCTGAGTGAAACTTTTCACAGTTCCAAAGGGCTTGGAGAACAAAGGTTTCCTATGAAGAAATGGCCTGCCTCAAGCCCAAAGCCAGTACCCACCCCAAGATTTTGATACTCTGAGGGGACAGAGTCTGGAAAGCTGGACCAGGAACCCCTGAAGAGCAGAGCTATGAAGACAGCATTTACTAAGTCTAAGAAAAGGTAAAACTAATCAGAATACTTATATCCTAGGGGAAGAGAGTGACAATACAAAAAAATGTCAGAAATATGTGTCTCGATCTGGGTAGTGATTATGTGGGTATATACTGGTAAAATTTATCAAGCTGTGCATTAATAGTGCACTTTATGCATTTCAGTTTGGGGGTGGGGAGAGAGAGAAAGAGAGAGAAAGAGAAGGAAATGCTTTAAAAATTCACCAGAACATAGTAGCACATACTAGTAATCCTAGTACTTGGGCACTTGGGAGGCTGAGGCAGGAGGATCACTATAAATTTGCATTCCACAGTGAGACCTTGACTAAAAAAACAAAAACAAAATAAAATGAAAAACCCCAAACCAAAAACCCTCAAGCCTGGCATGGTGGCTCACACCTATAATCTCAGCACTCTGAGAGGCTGAGCCAGGAGGATTGCAAATTCCAGCCTAGCTGGGACAATTCAACAACTCAGTGGAATTTTGTTAAAAAATAAAAACCAAACAAAACAACCAACAGCAACAACAACAAAAACAATGAGACTAACACAGTGAGGCCATTTATGGACTGCGGGGTGGGGAGAACAGGACCCACCAAGAAGCAAGCCCTCCCTGGGAATCAGCGCCATATGTGGGTCGGCACCGGGGAGGACAGCCAGACCCAAGCCTTTCCCTTTCAGTCAGTGCCATGTACAGACTGCCGGGGAGAGAACAAGGAGTCACCAGGAAGCAAGCCTCCCTCAAACCAGTGCCACGGACGGGTCACTAGAGGCAGGGGGACAGCCAGAGCCCAGCCCCTTCCAACACATGGGCTGGCAAACAAGAAGAGCCAATATGCCACCCCCACCCCTGTAAACCACTGGCTAATCCAGAGAAACACAGGCTGGCATGATAACCATGGAGGTGAAATGCAATTTGATGCTTCTGGTGCTCTGGAGTTTCCCTGACCTTGTAGGTCTAGGGCCAGTGGTCTGATCATCTATTCAGAGGAGAGTGGACCACGGTGTGACACCTGGGGAGGGGGGACTCTCCTTCTAACGGTGGTGACCATTGTTGATTCTCTATTGTCTTGTTTTGAAGTCCTGTGTTATTTTCATTGTTTTGTTGAGTTGGGTTTTATTCTGCTTTGTTTTTTTTGATTTTGTTGTGTCTGATGGCCTGGGAAGCTATTTCGGGGATGGCAGGATATATTATGGTAGCCATTTTGGATTTGCTATTGGCTTGTTTTGAAATCCTTTATTGCATTTATTGTCTTGTTTTTATTTCTATTCTGTACTGAATACTATATCTGAAGTTATCTGCAGCGGTTTTGAAGATGGCAAGAGACCTTATGGTAGCTATTGTTGATCTTGTATTGTTTTAAAGTCCTGTCTCATTTACACTGGTCTATTTTGATTGGTTTTGTTCTGTTTTATTTTCCTTGGCTTTATCCTTTTTAAAATTAAAAACAAGAATTTAAAAAATTAACACAGTGAGAAAAAGAGGGGGAAACAAAGCAATCTGCTAGCTTCCCTGGTAAACAGCCATGGCTCGAGCAAGTGGTGGCTCCCCCAGGGAGAGAACCATCCAGGCTCTCCTGAAATCTATGCCATATTGGAACTTAGGGCTCTGGGAAAGCCCTGGTAAGCAGCTGTGAGTCTCCCGGTGCACAGGCTGAGAATCAAACATCCCATCGCCACCCCCACCCCATTAGCAAATGGGAGCCAGAGGTCTGAGCATCTCTTGGGAGGATGACCACATGCAATATAGCAAATAGGGGGGATTTCCTTCTACCATCTCTCTGAAGGCAAATATTGTTATCACTGTTTTGCTTTGTTTTGATTAATTATCTTGCTCTATTCAATATTCTGTTTTGATGAGTTATATAATGTTCTGTATTTGGTTTGATTTTGCTGTACCTGATTGAAAGGACAACTATTGTAAAGATAATGAGATATACCATGGCACCTATTACTGTTATCCCAGTAACCCACCGTGGAGTTCTGTACCAATTTCATGCATTGTCTAGTTGGCTTTGTTCTGTTGTATTTTACAACCTTCAAAATAAAAAAACTGGGGGCTGGGGATTTAGCTCAGCGGCATAAGCACCTGCCTTGCAAGCAGGCAGTCGTGGGTTCGATCCCCAGTACCGATAAAAAGGAAAAAGACAAAAAAAAATTAAAAAATAAAAAAACTATAAAAAAAGATTAACACAGTGAAAAACATGGAGAAAAAGGTAAATAAAAATAGATGAAAGGAGAGAGAATGTCATCAGAGGAGTAAAATATTCAAAAATAAAAGTAAAAATAAAGTGAGTAGTATAAAACTTGAAATTATAATAACTGAAATCATGAACTCACTGCATAAATTTAATAGCAGATTGAATATAGCTAAGTAAATATGTTTTCAGTAGAGGGAGACTCTATGTTTTCCAATGCTGCAACTGTAAGCAAACCTTTGCTTCAGAAGATCTCTCTGTGTCTGTGTATCTGTCTCTCTCTGTCTCTCTGTCTCTGTCTCTCTGTCTCTATCTCTGTCTCTGTCTCTGTCTCTGTCTCTGTCTCTTTGTCTCTCTGTCTCTCTCCTGGCTATTCATTGTATAAATGCTTGTGAAAAGATAGGAACGAAGGCAATCACTACTTCTGCTTGCAAAATGTACAGAGCATGAAACTGACAGAGAAATGTCTGCTGGCAACAGGCGGGCCCTGGGATCTGGTTGCCAGACACCAGGCAGAGTGAACGGCTCTGTGCTACCTCCTCTAACTTCTCAGGAAGTTTGAATGGTGGACAGCACTGGCCTCATTAGTTCTAAGCACAGTAGCAACTGTAGAAAAAGGTTCACAAGAAGTTTCTGGGACAAGAACTCAGATCTGTGAGACCCCCCATGACTTCTATATCTTGAAGGAAAGGCCATGCCTACAGGAGGATGTCTTCCAAGATTCCTCAGCAACTCTACAACATGACTGAACTGAAAGAAACACTGGAGTGATACATTATATTTCCACACTGGAAGACTCTATATTAGTAAATTGTCAATTTTGGAGTCAGTCTTCAGAGTCAGTGCAATCATAATCAAATTTCCAACAGTATATTTTATAAATTATTAACATTTTAGATGTGAAACATATGAAAATCAAAAAATTAGAATAAAAAAAAATTAGAATAGTCAGAGAAATTTTGAAAACACAAAAACTATTTAGAGGACTTGGATTATTTGATTTTAAGGTGATTACTGTACAACTAGTAACCAAGCAGACTAGAACACTGAAAGAAACTCACACTTGTATGGTCAAAGCAATTCCATGAAGTAAAGATAAGTCTTTTCAACAACTGGTAGGTACTCACACAGCTAAAAATACTATGCGGGGAAATGACCTTGATCCCTAACTCATATTCCATACAAAAAGAAACTTGCAACAAACTGGATGTACTGAAACCACAGACTGCATAGCAACCGAGAGGAATGAAACTACTGACATGTGCAACAGATTGGATGACTGTCCAGGGGCATTACAAATTCCAAGGGAATTATGCTGAGTTAAAACGACCAATCTCAAGAGCACGTGGGGCCCAGGAAAAGAGAACCCAGCCCACTTTTCCCATGCGTCAGCAGAGGCCATGCTGGGTCTGAAAGGAACACATTAAGAAGCTAGTTCCATCTCCCAGTAAGCCGTGCAGACCAGGTGGGGCCCCAGAGGAGAGAAGTCAGATCACTTTTCCCATGAGCCATACTGTCCATGCGGGAGCCAGGAAGAGAGAAGTCAGTCGCTTTTCCCCTGAGCCAACCTGTGTACAGGCTGAGAATCAAGACCCCACCACCACCATCGCCAAGCAATGGGCTGGTTCAGAGGACAGGTTGAGTGGATAGTGACTGAGGTACAAAACAGCTAAATGCTTCTATTGTTTGATTAACTTTGCAGGACTGAGCATCTATTGCAAAGATGACAATATGCAATATAGCAACTATGGGGGATCTTCTTCTGTCTTGTTTTTGAAATCTAATATTGTTTTGTTTTATCCAGTGCTCTATTTTGATTGGTTTTACTTGTTTCGTTTTATTTGACTTTACTATGTTTGAGGGAATGGGCAACTATTGTGAATATAACAAGACATATTGTGTTAGCCATTGTTGATGACCTATTGCCCTATTTTGAAGTTCCGTACCACTTTCATTGCTTTGCTTTGATTGGCTTTATTCTGGCACTGGGATCGAACTCAGGACCTTGCACTGCAGGACTCAGGACTCAGGGATCAAACTCAGGACTTGCCAAGCAGGTACTTGTGCAGCTGAGCTAAACTGCCAGCAATTGGCTTTATTCTCTTTTATATTGTTGGATTTTATTCTCCTTAAATAAAAAAAAGACCAATCTCAAAGGTTACATTGTATATATCATTACATACATCCTTAATGTAACATTGTTAAATGACAATTTTTTTAATTTTTAAAATTGATTTTAAAGAAGATAAAACAGAATAAAACCAATCAAAACAAACCAGTATAAAAGGTGCAGGCCTAAATATATTACAAAATCAACAATGATTGCCATAATGCCTTTTGATGTCTTCAAAATAGCTGCGGATAACTTCAGACACAGTAAAAATCAAACAGAACAGAATAGAATAGAAACAATAAAAATAAAACAATGAATGCAATAAAAGAATTCCAGACAATCCAATAGTAAATCCAAAATTGCTACCAAATAAAACCCAACCCAACGAAACCATGGAAGCAATATAGGACTTCCAAAACAAGATCATAGGGAGTCAACAGTGGCTGCCACCCTCAGAAGGAGATGCCCCCTAGATGCCTCACTGAGTACCATTATCTTCTGAACCCGTGATCAGACCACTGGCCCTCGACCTGTAATGTTAGTGAAACACTAAAACACCACAGGCATCCAGTTGCATTTCACCTCCATAGCTATTATTACGTGTGTTTCTCTGGGTAAGCCGGTCACTTATGGGGAGGCTGTGGGATGATACTTCTTGTTTGCCAGCCTGTGTGCTGGAAGGGGCTGGGGTCTGGCTGTTCCAGTCCGGCAGAGGTCCCTGCTTGATGCTGGTTCCCAGCCTGGGTCTGCTCGCTGATCTGTCCTTTGTTCTTTCTATCTCTGATCCAAGAATTGCACTGACTCACAGGAAGAGACTAGGGTCTGGCTGTTCTAGTCTGGCGGGGGTCTGGGTGTGGCGCTGGTTCCCAGACTGGGCTTGCTTGCTGATTAAATGCAAAGTTTTACTAATGACATGATACATGTGGGGATACTTATCAAGGGCAGTGCAAGGGATCTCTGTATTCAGAATGATGACCATGGTTGTGGACAAGACCAACCTGTACAGGTGTTAAATTTTATAGGACTTACTGGATACATACACACAAATTAGTGCAATTAAAACTGGAGAAATCTGACTCAGAGGAGAAGACTCTATCAATGCCAATATCCTGGTGGTAATAATGTAGTTTTACTAAATATTACCACTGAAAGAATTGGAGCAGAATGTAGGAAGGATTTCTCTGTGCTGTTTCTTTCAACTATGTTAACTGTTACAATTATCTCAATAAACAGTGTCAGTTAGAAAATGAATATGAGCCAAGCATGGTGGTGCGCATCTGTAGTCCTAGCTATTCAGGTGGCTGAGGCAGGAGGATTACTTGAGCCTATGACTTGGAGACCACCCTATCAAAAGGAAGAGAGACAGAGAGGAGAGAGAGAGAGAGAGAGAGAGAGAGAGAGAGAGAGAGAGAGAGAGAGACAGAGAGAGAGACAGAGAGACAGAGACAGAGAGAGAGACAGAGAGACAGAGAGAGACAGAGAGAGAATTTGACATGGATCTTAATCCTGAAAGTAAAGTTAATTTTGTAATAATTCCATTTATCATAATTTTTCTTATGATTCCTATAATCCCTAGAGAAAAAAAATGGCATAGCTTCCTGATGCAGAGGTAGGTAAAGATTTCTTGGTATAAACAACATAATGAATGTACAGGAAAATTGATAAGTTATACTTCATAAAAAATTTAACACTTCTGGTCATTAAAGTCACTTTGATGACACTGAGCTGTCAGATGTGGGCAGATGAGAAGGCCTGTGTGTCTGACCTTATCTGTAAATATCCAGAAATTAAGGTCTAATGTACCCTGACTGAGGAAAATTAATCAACGGAATGCAAGGGGTGGGGTGGCCATTGCACCCAGCTAGGGAACTGCTACCCAGCAAAATTCCATACTTGAAAAACGACAAACCCTAGCCTTCCTGTCAAGAAACTCTGAAAGACTCAGAAAGATTACTCCTGAAACGTGGGAGTCATATGCCCATTTTGGAGATGAGGAAACTGAGGAACCCGCCATTGGTCACACAGGTTAGGTAGGTTCAGGATCTAGCTCAGGCAGTCTGGCTGCAACATGATGGATCTACTGCTTCTAGCACCTCCACAGAGCAAGGCGCAGGAGGTTGTGGAAAGAAGAAAACATTGTTTCTGGAAGCAGAGAGGAGGCAGGTTAGACAAAAATGTATTTATACGTTTTTATCCTCTGGGATGAAAAACTGGAAGTTATCTGGAGAAATGCATAGCCTGCTTTGGTTCATGGTTTGCTCTATAAGTGAGTAGACTTGTTTTACAGTCGTATCAGTTCTAAAATGTTTGATCAAGAACATTCTCCTGTTGTCTAATTCAGGTCTCAGAAGGGATTCTTTTGAGTAAAGTACCACCTTGTGGCAAAACATATGACTTGCAGGAGAAAGATTTAAAAAAAAAAAAAAATCTTTCAGCCTCTATACATTGCCCAGAACTGCTAACATTAGAAATTTTTGCATCAAAACAAGCAAACCAAATAAACAAAAATGCACATCCCTCAGAGCATGTCTAATTTTAAAAAGACACTTAGTTTTTGGACAAAGCAATCAAACCACTGACCCATGTCATTATATATGTGAAAGAAAGACGTATCATTAAGATTGTGAAAAAGGTGACTTTTCAAAGGTGACTCACCTGGAAGAACACTGACAAGAGTTCACATTTTTATATTGTCCAAACTGTGGACCTTGGGAAGTGAAGAGATTACTATTAATAACTAGGTGGGGCAACAGGTGTGTAGGGGGAGCTGCTCAGGGCTGGGTGGGGAGGAGGCATGCTGAAGTTTAGCCTGGCAAAGATGTGAATATACTTTGTAGTAGAGATTGTGTGGTAAGAAATCTAACCCTTTCAGAAGATATAAAATATCTCTTGTCTTTCTTTATGCTGGCAGGAAGAGTTTGGTATCTGATTTGAATTTTATTTCATGAACCTAGTTCAAAAGGAGATTCCAAACAGTTCGAGAGCTTGAGTATCCACTATTTTGGAGAGATGAATGTGGTATGCATCTGGCCAACTCAGTTTGTAATGCTGTATTTTGAGTGGCCATGGGAAATATTGTCCTCAAACAGAGTACTGTCACGGGAAAGAGTGCAAGAGAAAAAAGTAGCAGAAGTGAGAAAAATCAGGTGCTTAACAGGATCTGGTGAGGTGGGTGCTCAGTCCTGTGTTGCATTCCACTGCGCTTAGAGAGGGCAGCGCCACCGCAGACCAGAGCTGCCACCTAAGCTCGCTGGTGGATGCCTCAGCATCATGCTCTGTCCATGGCTTCCAGTTCCTCTCTTCACATTTACTCCTCAACAGAGGATTTCCTGACTTCTTTCCCCCACTGTGTCAATGAACTGAACCGCCCTGAGCACAATCATGTGCTGCCGGGAGATGAAGCGTTATGCAAATGTCAGTTCCATAGATCTGACTGATGTTGTTCAGTTCAGCTCTATCCTTGCTCATTTTCTGCCTGCTGGATCTGTCAGTTACTCTAACAGTGGCTGTTGAAATCTTCAGTTATAATGATTTTATTTGTGTGTGTGTAAAACTCTAATGATTTTCACCTGACATATTTTGATGCTTTGTTGTTAAGAGCAAACACATTACATATTGCTGTTGTCCTAGAGAACTGGCTTCTTTATATAATGCCACTTTATTTCTGACAAATTTCCTCCTGCAGTTGCTTTTTCTGAGTTAAAATAGCTACTTTTCCTTTCTTCTGTCTGGTGTTAACATGGCATAGCTCTCTCTATTCCTTTGCCTCTAATTTGCATCTATTTTAAAGTTTTATTTATTTATTTATAGACAGGGTCTTGCTATGTAGTTCAGGTTGGCCTTGAACTATGTATCCCAGCTTGGCCCTGAACTCATGGTGATCCTCCTGCCTCAGCTTCCTGAGTGCTGGGATTACAGGTATGTTCCACCATGCTCAACAAAAATGATTTATTACAGATAACACAAATTAGGCCTCATTTTTAAAATTCATACTAACAGTTTATCCTTTAATTGGTATGTTATATTTAAAGCGATTATAGATACACTCAGGTTAATGTTGGCTATGATTATGAACTGTATTGCATTTGTATTTGTTTCACTTGACTTTCATACTTAATTTTGAATTCATGATTTTGTAGGCTTTTAATCTTTCTCGGAGGTACTGGGGATTGAACCCAGAATCTTCACATTAAACTACACTCCCAGCCCTTTTTAAAAATTTTTAAATTTTGAGACTGGATCTTACTAAATCACTAACTTGTCCAGGCTCCAATTTAGGACGCTCCTGACTCAGCCTCAGGAGAGTTGGGATTAGTAGGCATGCACCAGCACGTCCAGTTTGTAGTTCTTGTTTTAAGCAAACCTTCAAAACCTATCTCCTGCTTGCACGCATCATGAAGTCTGTAGTAATGAAAGAAAATCTGTACATCAGCTCTGACGGGCAGGGTCGGAAGGATGCAGGATTCCGGAACTCACATGTCAGCATATACAAGGACAAAGTTTTTGATTCAAGGTCCAGACACTGACTTATGCTCCAGCCAATCAGAGCTTTCCCGCAGCCGAATCCTGCCGGCAGGGGGCGGGACCATTGGCTCCGAGCCTCCGCTAGAGGACAAGCCGGCTCCCCGAGTGGGCGTGGCCTCCGTGTCTACTGACTTTCCCGGCCCCTGGGCGGGGCGCCGCGTTGTCAAGGCGACCGTGGCCTGGGGTGCCGCATAGTCAGTTGGAGACCCCGCGCGCCGAGCCCTGTGGACCTGCTCGGAGTCCTTCGCAGTGGCTGTTTCCCCGTAGGACCTGGAAAAGGTACGGACGGCCGGGTCCTCTGTCGTTCCGTGTGTCCGAATGTCCTCGCAGGCGCTGTAATGGGTGCAGGCGGCTCCGCGCCAGTCCAGCCTGCGCGCGTCCCCGGCCCGGCCAGGCCCGGCCCGACCCGCGGGGGCAGCGGCTTCGGGACCCCGAGAGTATTTGTTTCACGTCGGTGCAGATTTCTGGCCTCTGAGACCGTAAAGTAGGGCGGTGGGAGGCTGCGTCCCGGAAAGGCAGAGCCCACGCTGATGGGAGCGCTTCTTTCTAGAGCCATGGGCAGCAAGAAGAAGGAGATCGCCTTGCAGGTGAGCCCAGGGGGCGCTAGCTTCCAGCCCCGGGCCGGGGGGAGGCGGCCCTCTAAATGTGACGTTCTGTTAGCAGTATGTGCCAGGATTCTTAAAGTCTTCTGTCTTAAAGTTAAAAAAATTACTTTAGACTATACTGATGACAAATGTGTGTGTGTGTGTGTGTGTGTGTGTGTGTGTGTGTGTGTGTGTGTGTGTTTGAGACAGGGTTTCACTATGCAGTTCAGGCTGGCCTTGAACTCACTGGTCGCCCAGGCTGGTCTCGAATTTGCACAGAACCTCCTGCCTCAGCCTTCAGAATACTGGGATTACAGGCTTGCACTACCACGCCCTGTCAGAAGTTTTTCCCGCTTAAACAACCGTAAGACCCAAGTATGGATTAAAACTACAAAATCAATAAAAGATGAACCATCATAATACCATGTGATTGTTACACTTTGAAACACAGTTGCAGCTTGCTTAGAGACTCTGAAACAAATTCTTTTGCGTTGGGACATTATCTGCAGCACTGCTCCGTGTAGACCCTGTTTTCCCACTTCTCTTTACACATCCACTTACTAGCAGAGTGTTTTGGGATATATTAGGTGGTGAGTGTTCGTTATATAAGAGTGCTTTATTTCATTTGCATCCAGGGCAGTGAATCTGTAAGCCACTGTCTGTTTTCCTTTTTTTCTGGGATCTGGACAATAAGTGCTTGCTGATGGTAAAGTCGTGATAAAAACAACAACAACAAAGCAGGCATGGGCTCTGGAATTGGGAAAGTGATTTTTTTTTATGAGATCATTTGCTGTGGAAAGAGGATGACTGGCATCACCTCCTTGCTTACATAGAGACATCTGCAGAACTGTCACCTCTCTATAAAGTAAATCTTTTGAAGGCAGTGCTTAGGTTCTTGCCAAACTAGGAATGCTGTCCTCTCTGGGCAAGTTTATTTGCGGTTCCTTCTGTGACTGAGGCAGAAATGGAGCGGCATCCAGGGATAATCTGATCAGAAGATGCCTCACATTCTCACTCATTCCCTACCAAATGTGAAAAAAAGTGAAGAGCAAATATTTCCCATACTTTTCTGCCCCTCCTCTGCTTCTAGGGGTGAGATTCTTCAACTGCAAAGAGTGCTGCCCAGATTGGTGTGGGTCACTCCATGGCAGGGGTGGGCCACAGAGAGTTGCTAGTGACGAAAGCTGAGCCTCTGGGTTGAATGTGAACTCTTCTGATCCCCCTACCATTTGCCTCAGGACTGTAGTTTTGGGTCCAAAATCGAGAATAACGTTAGTCCAACGCGCTTATATCATTTATGGTATCAAGAGGACTTCTCGTGTGTGTGTGTGTGTGTGTGTGTGTGTGTGTGTGTAGCCCCGCTGATTGAACCCAGGGCACTGTACCCTTGAGATATGATCCCATGCTCCAGAACTTTTGTTTTTATATTTAAAATTTAAAACACAGGCTCACTGAGTTGTCCAGGACTGCCTCAAATATTCCATGGTCTTCCTTCAGTCTCTTGAGTAGCTAGAATTACAGGCTTGTGCTAGCATGCCTAGCTGTTATTTTGATTTTTAAAAAATAGAAACCAAAAAAAAGTGAAGGATATACTTCTTTAAAAAGAGGACTTTTAGGGCCTTGGGGGTTAGCTCAGCGGCATAAGCACCTACCTTGCAAGCAGGCAGTTGTGAGTTTGATCCCTGGTACCGATAAAAAGTTAAAAAAAAAAAGAGCAAACAAAAAGAGGACTTTTAATAGAAGATCTGCAGGTATTATATGCTACCTGCCATTACTGTAGATAATATGTCTAATTTTTTTACAGGGACACAAACTTTAGCATAATTGTATTCATAAGAAGTTATCATTTTCAGGGTCTTCTGAGGTATTTAGTTGCAGAGTAGCTCCCCATGAAAATTTATTATTACAAAGGGAAAGAAAATACTTTTTTAGTAGAGGAGCCTGACAGACCATCCTGATACAGTGGTAGAAACATCAAAAATAGGCAGGTGGAAATTGGGTATCACCTGACTGGATGAAATGAGAACTTGCTCAGCTTCTCTAACACTTCAACCAAGATGCACCATATGAAGTCAGTTAGCAGGAAACAGACACAGTCCACTGAGGGACAGTCTACAGTGCATAATTGCAGATAGTTTTCAAGAGTGTTGAGGTAAAGAAAATGAAAGAAAGACTGAAGAATCACTCCAGACTAATTCTAGAGAGGTTTGACCAATACGTCTAGCACATGATTTTGCTTAGCTCCTTTGCCATTGAAGACGTTATTGAAACGACACGTAAAGCTTGAATGGTACCTCAGGATTAAATGGTAATATCCATGGCCTCCATTTTAATAATTGTATTGTGATTATGTAGGATGATTCATTCAGGGTGGGCAGGATATCAAGTGACAATGTACTTTCAAATAACTCAGATGGTACATTTAGGGGGATATCGCATGAAAATTTACTTTCAAATAACTCAGAAATACTGCCAAATGTTTTTTATGCTGTACTTGGAATTTAAAATCCAAACACTTCTTTAAATTGTACTTAAAATGCAAAGTTTCAAAGTAAAAATATGTTTTGTATGTAGTATACAGACATGTATACTATTAACAAGGATGGATAAGGCATTTCTCCTTGCCTTTCATGTTTAACACAGAACCGAATTATTTGTAGACAAGAGAAAAATGAATAGTAGTAGATTCAACTTTTAATTACATTTGATATTGAATGGAAACACAAACTGCAAAAGAAAACCTAAAGGGTGATACTGATTGTATATATTTTAAAGACAGCAATTTTGTATATTGTTTCTGGACAAAGAGCATCTAACATTATTTTTTAAATGCCTGAGAATCATTAAATGCCAATTACAAATCATTTTTTGGGCCAATGGTTTTTCCTTGGGAGGAAGAGAGGGAAGTAGAAAAGAAGACTGGGGAGAGGTGAGGTCAACTTAAAGTGTGTTTGCAAATATCTCAGAGAAAAAGAGAGGAATCTAGAGGAAATGCACTGCCTCAGTTTCCCACTTGTGCACTCATTAATACAGCCATTTATCCTCTTCGGCTCTAGGTCAACATCAGCACTCAGGAGCTTTGGGAAGAAATGCTCGGTACCAAAGGACTAACTGGTAATTTAAAATGAAATATTCTTTAGATACATTCTTTTCAAAGTTGTTTTATGATGTGATGAACACAAAGAGAAAGGCTTCGGCGAGCACCGTTTCCTGTAACTGGGAGCCTCATGAAATGAACCAGGTGACTTCTTTGTGTGTGTAGTAGTTTCCCCTCATCTGAGATTGCACTTCGCAGTTTCAGTTACCTGCTGTCAACCACAGTCCAAAAATATTAAGTTAGACAATTCTAGAGCTACATAAACCATAAGTTTTAAATCGCATGCCATTCTGAATAGCATGGTGAAATTTCATGAAGTCCATCTGGGACACGCATCATCCTTTGGTCCAGTGTGGCCATGCTTCCCATTAGTCACTCAGTAGTTATCAGATGAACTGTCTTGGTATGGACGTGCTCTATGAGGTTTGGTAGTATCCACAGTTTCAGACATCCACTGGGAGTGGTGGAACGTATCCTCTTGGGATACGGGGGGAATATCATATATTTATATCTGGCTTGAACATCATAAATTCAGTTCAGGAAATGAGTCAGTACTGTTAGATACCAGAGTTCGCTTGTTTTAGAGCTGATTGCCATACTCAGGATAGTTTTGTGGTCAGCCATAGAAACTTGTGATACAAAAAAAAAGGAGAATGTACTAGAAGGAAAATGGGGGTCTCCTCAAATTCACAGGATAGAGAACCAAGCTCCACAACTAGGAGGGAAACCCAATAGACGCTGTCCACAGCTTCCTCATCCCTTTCCTCTTTGTATGAGTTATATATTGCTGCATAACTGTGTATCCTAAAACTAATGGCTCCAAACAACAAACACGTAGTATCCCACAGTGGGTGAGGAATCCAGATGTAGCTTAGCTGGGTGACCACTGGGGCTCACGAGGGTGCAGGAAAGATGTCAGATGGAGGATTTCAAGGCTCCATTTGGGGGTAGGTTTGCTTCCTAAACTCATCTAGTGGCTGTTAGCCGACCTTAGAAGATCGATTTCCAGGTGTACTCATGTGGGTGTCTGAGGATTTAAGTTCTCACTGATTGTTGGTTGTTGATTTCTCTCCATTCCTCTTTTTTTTTTTAATCTTTTCAGACAGGGTCTCTCTATGCAGTTCAGGCTGGCCTCAAGCTCACTTTGTAGCCCAGGCTAGTCTCGAACTTGCAACGATCCTCCTGCCTCAGCCTCTCAAGTGCTGGGATTACAGGTGTGAGCCACCACACCCGGCTCCCATTCCTCTTTCATTGCAGCTACTGGTAACTGGTAACTGGTGGTAACTGGCTTGCTCTAGAGCAGGACTCAGAGTACATCAGATGAAAAAAGCCTTGTTGATCTAATCTCAAAGGCATTCCCTCCCTCTCCCATGTTTTTCGGGGTAGAGTCTCACTCTGTAGTCCAGCCTTGAGCTCACTGTGTAGTACAGATTGGCCCCAAATCATTCTCCTCCCAGCCCAGCCTGCCAAGAGCTGGAATTATCATTCCCTGCCACCATTCCTGGCTCTTTTCCCCTTTTTAACTGGGGATTGAACCCAGAAGCTTATGTATGTGAGGCAAGTGCTCTGTCACTGAGCTACATCCCAGCCTTTTAAAAACTTTTGAGACTTGCTCAGTTGCCCAGGCTGGCCTTGAACTTGTCATCCTCCTCCCTCAGCCTCCAGAATAAGTGGGATTATGGATGTGGGCCACTGTGACCAGCTTTTCCTAGATAACTGTCTGCTCATTTCTTCTCCCTATAAATAAGACTGTTCATATTGCTCCTATCCATTGGGGTCTCTAGTTCTCACCAAATGACTCTTCAGCATATAAGAGCTCTCCCTGTCTTGTGAATCCATCTGTCTTTCCAGCCCTTCCTACTGTTTCCTGAGGCATGTCCTGAGCTCTGACATCTCCCCTGAACATACAGTTTTCCCACTTCTTTGTATTATTGGTGGGTGCTGTGAACAGCACAGTCCATCACAACCCACAGATACCTTTCTCACTCCCAGGACCAGCTGTCCAGTAGCCTCCCTGCTTGACACCTTTCCCGAACTTCCGTGCGGTTCATTCTGCCTAGGGGCCCCTAGGGCTCTGTCAACCCCCATCCCTTGCACACCGTTTGGTGTGGCCCCTGTCAGTGTGGGTTCTGTCTTGCTCTGTTCTGGCCACTAATGCAACAGTTAGCTTTTTCATCTTGATCCTGTAGCAGACTCTCCCATGCCTGTGCTAAATCAGTGCTGGTCATATTGATCCTGTCCTGTGGGATGAGTATTGCCACACTCCCCTGCTTGAAGGATTGCAAACCCTTTTTAACTGTGTCCCCGTGACTTATCTGGACAACTAGAACACAATGCTGGGATAAGACAAACCATTACTTCTATTTCTTTAACAACAATGATGTTTTGAGAATCTGCCATGTTCCAGGCCACCCTTTTGAGCGCTGTGTGACAGTGGCTAACATCTCCTGTGCGTGGAGTCTGCTGAGCCTGCTCAGCATGGTTCTTGGACCTTTGCCGACCGAAGGAAGAAGGGCTCTTTTCAGCCCTTTTCACTAGGCAGGCTAGAGAAACACACTACCCACACTCACACCACGCACACACATGCACAGGATATATTGCCTCCCTCTTTCTAGAGCCGACACAAACTTGCTTCCAAAGCCAACCATTATCTGAGAACTCTTGCCATCTTCCGGCTCATTTTCATCTGCCTTCTAACATGCAAGTCTAAACAGGTTTGTACACACAAGTGCATATGTGGGTGCACACACACACACACACACACACACACACGTTCTTCATCTCTGCCATTCCTTCCAGGTGTCTTCTCTGTTCTGCTTCCTGTCTTTCAGAGTCAATCCCCTACTCCTTCCATAACCTTATGAAATGTACCTTCATCCCCCAGCCGAGGAGAACAAAAGGGTATGAGAAGCTGGTAGGAATGATAGGTGAACAACCAACACAAATACTGCAGAGGGATTTTAATGTATTTCTGCCTGACCCCTGCCCCCTTTTTTTAATCTTTGGGGCATGCATCTGCCTTTCTCCCTGGACATGTTTACAGGGTCTTAAGTCTTCCGAGATGCTTTCTTGGCTTGATCCCAAAACCCTTTTTGGTCTCCATCTGCATGACTATAGAGTGTTGAAATCCAAATTATCTGTCAGCTGTGAAAGTCCTGTTTCCAGAAAAGCTTTAACCTCTCCCTGGACAAAAAGGAAGTCCAAATTCTTCTCCTGCTCTCAGTCTCCTTTTGGGCATCTGGTTGCCTTTTATCATTGATTTTTTTGATTGGTATCCGAAACCCAGCTCATCTAGAATTGAGTTTATATCAGCCATCTCCATCCAGCTCACCCATTCTTTTGCTAGGCTCAGGGCGGGATTCTTTTCATGCACACTTGATTTCCATCCTGTGTTTCTACTTCCTTTTGAAGGTGTATATTCCTTCCTCCTTTCCTTTCTATCCTCACTGCCACCACTATCTGTCTTCTTCACTTCCCATAGCCAGCCTGGTCTCACTGACTGCAGAACTATGCTATCTGGCTGGACCAATCAATAATACTCCTGAGCTGGTGACTCTTGCTTCTTTCCAGGAGCAGGTGGAAAGAGAATGGGCTATGGGATCAGACAGACTTGGCTCAAAAACTTGGTTTTGCTGTACTGTGGTTTGAATTTGTCCCCTCCAAATGTTGAAAGCTAGAGGCCACTGTGATGGTATTATCTTCCTGTGACTATGCTACTCTGGCTGTTGAATAGAAATGCCACCTGTGTGGGCCAGACATAAACCCATGAATGGAAGGCCTTGTAGCAAACATCCCTTCTGTAAAGTATGGCCACCAATGAGTCACAATCTAGCACTGGCTGCTGCTTCATGATGGGCCAGGCAGGTCCTGTGTCTGGTGACAGATACACTGGCCTTCACAGCTTCCCCAGACTTCATGTTGCTAGATGAACCATCTTAAGGAAATGATCTTCTGTTGCACTTATTTCACTATATTTAGAATTCAGTACACTGAGTCCATAAGAAAATAAGAGAAGGCTGTGCTTCTGTGCTGCTTCATAATCAGATGACAAATCCCTTTCTCTAGTGAGTACCCCTGTAAACAGATGTCTCCTTGGGGGGATAGAACATGCAGGAATAAACCCCGCTTCTTGGCTCCATGCAGTCGTTGATGTCTACCAAGGCTGGTGTGGGCCCTGCAAACCCGTGGTGAGCCTCTTCAAGAAGATGAGGATCGAGTTGGGCCTGGACCTGCTCCATTTCGCATTAGTAAGATTCTTGGCATCAGTAGTACAACCCTGCAAAATGAAATGGAGAAACAGTAAGGAATGGGAAGCATGAACTGGCTTTTTCAGATTACTGAGAGGCATCAGTTACTGGTATTGTCAGGATGCCTTACAGTTTCTCCAGACGTAAAGAGAAATCACCTCCCCAGAGTCCTGCTGGCTTGGGCAGTTTCCTCACCCTGTGTAAAGGGAAGGAGTACATGTCACTTCAGTGCGTATGCTCCACCTTGGCTCATGAACACTGTTGACTCAAGTATCACTTTTGGAGCACAAAGTTTCAAGCTTTCCATTCTTTGCTTTAGAAAGGGGCACTTCCAGCAAACATTACTTGGATTAATGTGTGTCAGAGGTACTGCTGATACACAGCGTGAGTGTGAGGTTCAAAGGTAATAAAGGCGAGAGGCAACTTCACACTAAGCTTCCAAGAAGCTAGACTTCAAGGACTTGCACCTCCTGCCGGGAGCATCAGCTCCGGCACCTCTCAGAGTGAGCTGCACACAGCTTGCTGGGGGCTGCAGTGTCTCTAACAGTGGGTTTATCAGACAGTGAAGGCATCAGCCAAGGACCGCTCATGTCTGTCACTGCCAGTCCTGGCTCCAGGAGGATTTAGCTGGTGGACTTCCCTCAGATGGGAGCAGTCACTGTGGGAGCTGGGGGAACTCTTGCTTCCTCATCCCTTGGCTTTTCAAGGTGCTAGGCTGCCGAGAGTTCTTCACTAATGTGTTGACAAGAGAGCTCTGATTAGAGATCAAGTGTAGAAGGAGGAGCAAGAATGGGGCTGGGGATTTAGCTCAGCGGCATAAGCGCCTGCCTTGGAAGCAGGCAGTCGTGGGTTCGATCCCCGGTACCGATAAAAAGGAAAAAGACCAAAAAAAAAAAAAAAAAAAAAAAAAAAGAATGTGAGCTGGACTTTTGGGGAGGTCGGAGCTCCTGTGGCCTCACATCTACTGTACCCAAGTGTCTGCTAACAACCTGCTTTCTTTAGGCAGAGGCAGACTGCCTTGATGTCCTTGAAAAATACCGGGGGAAGTGTGAGCCCACCTTTCTGTTTTACGCAGTAAGTACACTACAGTTGCGGTCCACAGAATATTTGAACCCAGGCAACTGGGTTGACCAACTGGTTGGTCAAAAGTGTATCATAATTGTTTACTTGGTATGCCACTTCCTTCTTCCTTTAGGGCAGTGACTGTGTCTTTTTAAGCTTTGTAATACCCTTTACCTTCGCCTAGTAAGTGCTTTGTAATACCCTTTACCTTCACCTAGAAAGTGCTCGGTAGATATTTGCTAATTGAATACACCATATATAAATCACTTACCACTTTTGTATACTGTTCTTTCTTCAACTGTCAGTTGCTCTGAAGGAAGCTTTGAAGGAAGGCGCACAGAGTAAAAAGCACAGATCAGAAGGACAGAGGGAAATTAGGTTTAGTAGGGGAAGAGTTTAAGATAGGGTCTTGCTATGTAGTTCAGGCTGGCCTGGAACTTGTGGTGATTCTCCTGCCTCAGCTTCCTGAATGCTAGGATGACAGGTGTGTACCACCACACTTGGATCAAGAGAAAATCACTGTAGAACTAAGAGCAGACTCAAGGGCATCCTGGTGGGACTCCCCAGAAGCTGGCAGCAGAGGTGAACAACCCACATGGGAAGTAGATGGCTCAGACTGTGGGCAGGGAGGGTGGGTGATGGCTTTGACCTTCAAGAGATTTTTAAACACTCTGGCCGTCTCTTAAGAGAGGTTAACTACATGAGGAGGGGGTCATGTGATTTGTAATTCATTTCAGGGAGGACAGTTGGTGGCAGTGGTTAGGGGAGCAAATGCCCCTCTGCTGGAGAAGACCATCCTTGACCACCTGGAGGCTGAAAAGAAGGTGCTGGCTGAAGGCAGGGAGCGACAAGTGGTGAGTGGAGGCCCTTTCTACGAGCCACACACACGTGTGCTTGTGGTGGGAAGCCAGAGGTCCCTCCCACACTGCCCCAGGCTAACCTGCAGTTGTCAGTGGAAAGCTTCATAAATATGCCATGCTGGGTCTGTTCCTCACAGAGGGTTCAAGAGAGTATCGGAGGCCCACTGTGATATGTCTATAATCTGCTGAAGTTTTTAAAAAGTTGTCCCTTTCATCTAGATCCTTTCCATTTTTCTTTCTCCCACCACTGCAACTCTTAACAAACAGTAGGAAAAAAAAAATACCTCAGAAAGGAAAATAAATTCACAGAACTGAGTAGAGGTGTGTTAGTCAGCTTTCTGTTATTGTAACAAAGTTTCTGAGATAATCAACCTAAAAGTGGAAAGGTTTACTTTGTTTCACAGTTTTGCAAGGTCATTTGGACCCACTGTTTCTGGGCCTGTGAAAGGCAGTGCTCAGCGAAGCAGGTGTGTGTGGTAGAGGAAGCCACTCACCTCATGGATGCAGAGAAGCAACCACAGAGAGAGAGAGAAAAAAAACCCCGTCTCAAAACCCTGTCAATGGTGCATTTCCAGTTGCCTAAAACCTCCCATTAAATCCTTCCTCTAATAGTTTCCACCACCTTCTGATAATGTCAAGCTGAGGCCCAAGCCCTATGGGCGCCTGGGGGACACTTACCCAAACTCTAGGCAGTGGGTAGGAGGATACCTCCTCTGTCCCAAGGGGAGGTCTTTCCTGGTGACCCACGCACTCAACAGTCCTGAAGGTTTCACTTGTGACCGCAGACAATTCGTTTCTCTAATTTAGAAATCAAACTCTGTCATTACCATGAGAAACAGAGTCAGTATGGCTCGTAATTTTGAGCAGGTGTTTCCATAATAACGTGCACATTCTTCACAAGTAATTGGCTGCCTCTGAAAACTGAGACACCGTAGATAGAAGGAAGTAATTCAAGATGCTTTGTTTATTTGCCAAACACACCGGAGCACTGTTCAGTGTTCAGATGTTCATATTTAATTCCAAACAGCAAAGCCCTTTTATTATAAGGTAGAGTATAACCAAATCATCTCCCCCTCCAAAATAAAATACTAGCCATTTTTCCTCAAGTAAGAAAACGTGCAAATGGTCACGTTTTCATGTGCCTCCTTTGGGGACCATGATCTAAACCTCTCTTCTCTGTACTATACAACCTATTGGTAAATATTTATTGCACTTTTTTAGTCTTCTTATCAACTATGTATTCTTTACTTTTCCTTAATTTCTACATACACACTTGTCCAAAGAGTAGAATGTTTGTCAGGCATGGTGGTACACCCGTGTAATTCCAGCAGTCTGGTATGCTAAAGCAGGAGGATCTCAAGTTCAAGCCCAGTGTGGCAATTTGGTGACTTGGTGAAACCTTGTATCAAACAAACAAACCAACAACAACAACAACAACAAAACAAACAAACAAACAAACAAAAGCCTGGGGATTTAACTTGGTGTGAAAGTGTTAAGTTCAAGTCCCAGTACTCTTACACCCCCTCCAACTACTAGAAAAGATCTTGTAAAGTGTGTAAGAGTTCGATAATCTTGACATTCTTTTACTATTGCTTTATATTTTAACCTTTTTGTTTTTGTTGTTTCTCAGTGTTGTGAAGGTCTTGGTGATAATTTAAACTGGCTAACTACAACTCTGGTCATGACTGGTTTGTTCTAGATTAAAGATGAGGCTCTTTCCAGTGAAGAGGAATGCTTTTCTCATGAAAAAGATGATGGCAAAGATGAAGATGTTGGTGAGTACAGAACCAACAAGCAGGGCCAGAAGGCAAGGCAGATTCCAATTTGATATGTGTTTTAAATTTGAGTAATCTGGTTATTGAGCAATCAGAACACTGTGCGGCATACCGACCAGCAGATGTTTTGCCTCCCATTGCCTGAGTTCAAACATTCCATGTTGAATCTCCCTTCTGCTCTTTAACAGCATCCTGGGTATATTTCATATCTTTCTGATGATGTTCAAGTATAATAAGAAGGACTCTCGTGGCAGTCACCCAGCATCAGGAAAGCTCCTGGAGTCATGACACTAGTAGTATAAAGCAATGGTCATATTTTCTTAATCCTTTTCTGAACTGGGAAGCTGAAGCTTCTTTTAATGTTTCTTTATAAAATACCAGACAGCCTCCTCCCTGCAGCCCCACACGCCACACAAAGCACTTCATACCCTACTCCTTCCCTTATTCTGGGTAGCAATTTGCTGGATTGACACCTGTGGGCACAGCAGCCCTACCTGCATTTTCCCCTGGCCACAGCAACCTGGCCTGGAACGTGAAGACAGCTGAGGTGGCCAGGCTGCTGCTGGGGAGTTATCTCGTGGTGGTAACCGGAACACCAGGGGAACCAGATTAGGTCATGAGCTAAGCTGATAAAGAGAAGGAAGTTTTAAAATTGTTATTGCATGCAGTAGAAAGGCAGTCTTCCTATATGGATAGGAAGCATTTGAGCTGGTCTAACACAGAAGGAGACAGTTTAGGTAAAGGAAACCCTTAAGTGTGAAAAGAAAACTAATTGCAGGAGCAATCTGGTTTCTGCAGAAAACATTTGTTGCTTCCTTTTTGTGTTATATCCTCTTTCTTCCAGCCTCCATTTTCTTCCCAAATTAAGTCTCTGTAATGTAGGAAACCACAGTTTTCTTCCAGGTCATGTTTTTTCAGATTTTCAGAGTGGAAAACCTTCCTTAACTGTACGCATTGTTTGATTTCATTGTGACACAATCAATATAAAGCTGAGAAGCAGAAAATTGGGAGAATGTTGATTCTGGACGCCACCGAGGCCCCAGAGTATATGTGGGAATGCAATGGAGAGGGGTTCCTATGACCAGATCCCCCTGCAGCTCCCTGCAGGCCTGACACAGCCTGGGGCTCAGCAGTGGGCTTGCTCCTGGGGCCCCGCCCTCATTGCTCAGCTGACTGGATGGTAGACGCTGACCCAAGGGCAGCTAATCCATTGACCAGCCAATGACCTATGACTGATGCTTCTGCTCAGCACAACAAGCTGGGGCTGGGTATGCAGCTCAGTGGTGCAGAACTTGCCTAGCATGCACCCGGGGTTTGCCCCCAGCACTACAAACCATAAACGGAAAATCCTAAAATCAAAACAAAATGAGTAGGTCCATTTGGCCTGCTCTCAGGGACAGGACTGCAGCTGCAGTATGGTAGTATGTACTGGAGCTGAAGAGTCAAGGAAAGACAAGAGGAAGCAGAAGCAAGGTAGATACTGTATTTGAAGCAGCTAGAGGCTGAGTCAGATGAGATGGGCGGGAAGGGAGGAGGGTGCCTGGGCTGCCTGTGCTGCTTCCACCTGCCATTCAGTGATTCTCACTTCTGAGCTTCTGTTCCCAGAACCTGTTAGCACCCTCCCTACCCCTGGGTTCTCTGAGCCTATTTCCTTGCCTCGAAGCTAGGCTGAGGCTGAGCACTGGGGCAGCCTTATATTTTCCTGGAGTTTAGGTCTGTAGGGGCACAGCCAAGAAGCCCGGGAGGGAACATGGAAGCCAAGGCTATCTCTGCCTCCAAGACCGCTGCCTGCCAGCACTTCCCTACTTATTTCAGTGTCATCGAAGACTTGTACCCTGGCCGTCATTAAACCAGATGCAGTGGTCCATGGGAAGACTGATGAGATTATTATGAAGGTAAGAGAGGGAACATTTACCTGTATGACTGTCCTCAGGTCCTTTCTGGTGGCTAAACAGAGGTGACGCATCAAGCAGCAGTGTCCGGCAGGCGGTGGGGACAGGAGAGAATGCATCTAAAGAGTTGTAACTCAGTTCTGATCAAGTAAATTAAAATGGTAAATCTGACTGTGGCAGATAATGTGAGGTTCCCCACGGCTTTTAAAAATTGTTTCCCCTTTTAGTTAAATGTAAATTTTGGCTTGATTTACACTTCTGAAATACTTACGTATACTCTACAGATCCAGGAAGCTGGGTTTGACATTGTAACACATGAAGAGAGAACTCTGACAGAGGCAGAAGTGCGACATTTTTACCAACACAGAGCTGGACAGGTCTGTCCCTCTGCTTCCGGACATTCAACACTCATTTCTTTCTGTCCTCCAACATCATACTCACAGACTGATAGGAGTTTGGGAAGAGCTATTTATTACAAAGAACAAGAATGTGGACAGCAAGTGGGTCATGAATTTGCTCTCAGAACTATAGTCTATATCAGGTAAAGTTTAGTGGTTTCCAGTAAAAGATTTTGATTTTAAGTAATGAAATAACAATTTATTATCCTGGGCATAGTGGCTATAATCCCAGCTAGTCAGGAGGCTGAAGCAGGAAGACTATAACATTGAGACTAGCCTGGGCAACTGAGTGAGATCCCCCTGTCTCAAATGAAAAATGGAAGAGGAGGGGTGCACTGAAGATGTAGATCAGTAATCAAGCATTTGTCTGGCCTGTGTGAAGCCTTTGGTTCAATCCCCAGCACGCACCCCCACTAAGTCTCGACTGTATCCCACTTTTGGCTACCCCATGTCCATACATGATTTCCACATATATGGCCTTTTCAGTACTTCTGTATACTTGCTTATAATTAACTTACATTCAATCCCAACTGAGTCCACTTAAAGCCCCACCTTTCTGGGTTCTCATGGTGTGCTTGGTCACCACCAGCCCTGCCTGGGACAGACCACAGCAGGCAGATGGTCAGGTGGCGGCAGAGTCCTGTGGCATGCTGGCTGGTGGCAAGGCTGCTTACTAGCTTCTTCCCCTTCTGTGGGTAAGATGGCTTCCCTGACCCTCTTCAGGCCTCACCAGCTCCTACCTTGAGTCACCCTTTTCCTTCCCCGTGACTAGGAGGGCTTTGGAAAGCTGGTCCATCACATGTGCAGTGGGCCCAGCCATCTCCTGATCCTCACCAGAGCAGAAGACACTGAGGAAGTGATTACTGCCTGGCGAGACCTCATGGGACCCAGTGACCCCAATGTGGCCAGGAGAGAGCAGCCTGAAAGGTACTGTCACCAGTGGTGGTCCTTCCTTTCATCTGAAAACTTACACTCACTGGCACTGGACTGAGAGGTGTGGGTAACACAAAGGCTCTCTGATGGCCAGGAGATGTGGACATTCTCATGCTACAATCTGGTGCCCAGCCTGAGCATGCTGTTCACCATACTGCACTAGTTTGGTGTGGCCTGCTTCTTGGCCCTATGAGATACCCAGGTGTCATCAATGCCAAATCAGTGTGCTTTGGCCTTTGAACCTGTAAGACTCAGATGACAGGAAACTCAGAGGCCCAGAAACTGCAGCTATACCTTACAAGATGCCAAGAACGTTCATGTATTAAGCAGCTGGGCTAGAAAAAGAAGCTGGGACTAATCCTCAGCGAGCCCTTTATCAGCCTCTGTTCTCTCCTCTGTAAAACAGGGTATGAGCAGCCATCATAATAGGATAAAGGCAGTGAGAACAGTGCTGGACACTCAGAAGTCCTGACACATTGCTATTATCTTATGAGGTTACTGTGAGGATTAACACTGCTTAGTGCTGGCCCTTTATGTAGCACTGACAAAATGGCTGCTCCTGTGCTCACCCCTCTCCTCATGTGTGTTTAAGGCAGTCTCCCTTCTAGCTCCACAAAATGCAGTGAGAGCCTGTATGTAAAACACCTGGCCAGCAGTGCGCCTGATCACTGTCAGCTACTGCTATCATCTCTGCTGTTCTAGCTCTACAAAAAGAAAGCAGGTTCACAGAAATGCAGAGTGCTGATTGGTAGCTGACAGTCATGCTGTCAGAAAGCAAAACATTATTTTTCAAATGAAACAACTGTGTTTCTTTTCCATTTTGCCAATGTTCCCAGTCTTCGGGCTCAATATGGCACAGAAATGCCCTTTAATGCTGTCCATGGAAGCCAAGACAGAGAAGACGCCGACAGAGAGCTGGCACTGCTTTTTCCCAGCTTTAAGTTTTCAGATGAAGATACTGAAACCTCTCAGGGTAAGTTCTCAGAGGAATTTGTCACTATGTGCTTAAGTAGGTGTGCAGGTGACTGATAATTATTAGTTAGTAATTCAATCTAATAAAGTCCTGTTCTGAAATATGGGTCATCAAGTAACTTCAGTATCAATATTAAACTATTTTTTTGTTTTCATAGAGTAACAATATTGTTTCTTAATACCTCATTACATTTACTGATTATTTTGGAGTCACATTTTCATTGAAAAGACACTTTGTTTGCATTTTCATGTAGAAACTGCTGGGAAAATGTACGAAACTTTCTAAAGCCTACTTCAAAGCCGAGTGCCCTTTCATGTCTTCCATGCTCTACAGACCCCTGGTGGAGCCCCTACTGGGCTTGCAGAACAAGGGCTGCAAAGTAGATCCTGTTGGGGAGCCCACTGTGGCCCTCTGCTCCTCAGTCCACACTGGCATGGGTGATGAGAGCCCAGGATCTCCCCCTTCATGGGGAGCGTTCACAGCCTCTAGAGAGATGCACCAGACCCATTAGCACTTCCAAATCTGGGTGAGAACCCAAGGGATCCAGAGTACCTATGACAGTAAGAAGAGGAAGAACTGGGCTTCGCCTGTGCCATTCCTGCTGCTGAGTTACCTGAGGGGAGGCTGAAAGCCTGGGGTATGAGATGAACATCCGTGGAAAAACTAAAAGAGAGGTTTGGATCTTTGGGAGGAATGCCAGTGTGGATCTGAAATGGTAATAAACTTCATGTGGCTGGTTGGATCTTAACCAATGTCTGTGTAAATGTTTGCTATGCTCACAGTCTTAACAGCTGAAGACCAACCTTGTCAGAATTAAGTGGACAGAGGGCAAGATAAGGCAGGCAGGAGCTGGCTTGTACTGCCCCTTGCTGAACACTTGCTGTGGCCCAGGGAGGTAATTTTTCTCACTGCCAGCTAAGGAAGCAGCCTAGTGCACTAGAGCTTAGGAAGTCAGGAAATCCTAGCAAGTGTGGCTCAAGGAGACCTGAGTCCAGCCCAGTTCATGTCGTTCTTCAGTCATACACCTGCCAGGGTCAGCTGTCCTAGATCTAAACGCAGGGTACATTTCCCTTGTGCCCAGGGTCACAGGAGGCACACAGGTGTAACTTTGGGGTAAGTCCGGCAGCAGGATGAACTAGCTGGGAAGCATTAGGAGAATTGGGAGATCTAGAGCCTCTTTGGCCTCAGGTGGTAACAAAGAGGAAATAGTCTGAGTCCAGATGGCACCTCAGGAATAAGTGCCTATACGGCCTCCAGCAAGCACTGCAAGCACTGCTTTCAAGTGGCTTCACTGGGGTTTTGACCTTGTTTGGGGGAAAATGTACTCTCACTTACCTGGTGCTTTTCCTGCCAAGGAAAAGACCCTAAGGATGTGGGATTCAAGCTCCATAGACAAAGACAGTCCTGAGCAATCCTGGCACCACAGCTCAGCTAAATAGCTTCGGGAAAGTTACTTTCCACCACTCAGCTACATAGCTTTGGAGAAGTTACTTCCCTTTTGTGGGCTTCACTTTCTTCATCCGTGCAATGGAGATAATGGTGATAACCCTACACTAGTAAGTCCATAATAATCATCTTCCTCATAGATCTGTTGTGAAGACAAAAGGAGTCAGGGTGTAAAGCCCTTAACCTCCATTCTCTTGAGTCCTAGTCCCTAACGTACGCACGAGCTGTCCCCCCAGCTTGGGCCTCGGTGATAGAGTTGACTCTTCTTTCCCTGCTTCTTCGTGGATGGCGGGTGGGGCAGGAGGACTTGCCTCTGCTGTGTCTCCAAAGTCCTGCAGAACATCTGTCATCCCACAGGTGCTGAGGCTGAAGGAGCACCCCTGAGGACATGAAGTGAGATGCTGTGCTGTTCCTCTGAGCACATGACCCAGGCCAAGGCCACAAGGCCACAAGGCCATGCCATGAAATGTCTGAGCACTCATGACTGCATGGAAGGAACCTCACAACAGTAACTTTTTGTGCACCAGTGCTTTCTGGGTTTAGCTGTCTTTGGGGACAATGAAATAGCAGTACTTTCTTGCCTTATTAAACAGTATACAGAACAGAAAACTTTTTTTCCCTGGATTTTGCGCATTAGTTGCTATACTGTGCTGGGACATGGCATCATCTTCAGGGGATCCTGAGTCACACAGGGCACTGCCTCCTCAACAATAAACCTACTCTACTGATGAACAATTTTAGATGCTAACCTGATAGCTATGAACCTTTTAAAGAGTTCAGCAAGATGCGCTGTGACACTGCCAGCACACTGATGTGGGGGGCAGATATATAAACCAGCTTCCAGAACAGCCACCGAACCCTGCCAAATCTGATCTGCCCATCTGTGGCCCTCCACAAATCAGGACACACTGAAAAAGCAACATAAAGTTGTACATGGAACCAGGATTCATCTAATTTTCTTGATACTTCCTCCTCACTTCTTTCACTAAGGCCTAATTTTAGACCTAAAAGTTCTAAGTGTAGCTAGGCTGCCTACAACTTTCACTAGTCACCTGGCTTTGCCAGCTTTCCAAGGGACTTCCTTTGAGGAGCATATGATAAAAAATAACCAGGAAGTCCTGATAATGTTACCGCGCCCTGTCACTCTCTCTTGCCAGTTTGCTTTGTCTTACTGTAAGGTCACCAAACCCAGGCATACCCCGGCCTCTCTGAGGAAAAAGGCTGGTGTTCTTTCACACCATAAGGGAAATGCCAGCAATCTCTCATTGCTGGTTTTTTCTAGAGTGCACTCCTAGGACTTGAAGTTCCTTAAATGGTCAGTGGATTCCCAGAAGACAGCCCACCATGGAGGCACTGCATTTTCTGGCCTGAGATAGTGGGTAGCCCTACCATTAAAGCCACTGATATTTTTTGTGACCATCTGTCACCTCTGGATGGAGATGCCACCCACAGTGCTCACTCATCAGGATCTGCCCAGTGTCCTGTGTGAGTGTTCAGCAGGGCTGTAGGGAAGCAGAACCCACTGTTCCAGAACCCCAGGCTGTGTGGGCTCAAGGGGGACTTGCTTGATCTGTGCCCATATGAGCTAGAAAGTGACTTCGATGAGCATAACAGCTATACACTCAGGAGGCTTCTACACCACAGGTAGCTCTGAATGAGTAACTGGTGTGGGGAGTGGGGGTTACACTTAGCTAACAGCTACCAGAATCTCCCAAGCAGGAAGCTAAAGATCTTCCATCATGATGAGATAAGAGACAGAATGACTGAACCTCCAAAAGAGGAGGGGCTAAGCTGAGGGTGCCACGTATTGTCACTCATGAATCTTTAAACCTTTCCAGAAGTAGCTAGGAGGGTGTGGGCTGAAGAGGCACTATGTGACAGGGCCAAAGTGGGAGAATGGTGACATACGCCTTCCATTACTCAGGCTGCTCCAGGGTGTGGGTTTAGTACTGCAGGGCATCTCCCAAAGGTTAATGGCATAGGGGAGCGGTGCTGAGGGGACTCCTGAGAAGAGCTTACTGCCAGCTCACTGAGGACAGTCTCCTGGTGGAGGCCCTGGGCCTGGCTTTTCACACCAGAAGCTGCTTTGGGATGGGCCTGTTTGAGCAGTAAGGCCTCTGAGATCCTCGGTGTAGGTGCCTGATGGAGCAGGGCAGGCTGCCCCATGAGGTCATAAGGGGAGGCTTCACTCAAAGCGCTGGCTCTGGCCCTGGCCCTGCCTCAGAGGGCTGATGGCTTGGCAAAGCCAAAGCCCAGGAAAGGTAGCCCGGCAGTCAATCCCATGACCTTCCAGGGGGCTCCCTCAGCTTTCCCTAGCTAAGTCCTAGACTGAAACTTCCATCATGTGAGAAGCAAACACATGCCTCTGCTCAGTAATTAGGGAAGGTCAGCACCAGCTCATCCCAGGAGGCAAAGTGCCCTTTGCTGCTAACCTTCCCTGAGGACCTAGGGGAGGGCATGGCCTTTCCTCTCCTTGCTCAGTCCTCATGGTAGTTATGAGAATGGGGGCATGCCTGGGCTTCCCATCCTCTCAGGGCCTCTCAGAGCTTCCTTGCACTACAATTCCCTTCCTTACCAGCCATCTCGTTGTCCTCCCCTACCCCATCCTCTGGGGCAGGCATCCTTGGGTTTGTTTCCAGTGAGGGTTTGAGTTGGGAGATGCTGTGCACATTTCAGAGACAGAGAAAAGGCAGCACACAGCAATCGAGTGCATCTGTGTCTTTGCAGAGGGATGGCCACTGCTTGTGCACAGTGCAGAGGGTCCTCTTGCCAAAATGACCCAAGTCCAGCAGTGGTGGTGTGGCATACCTAAGGAAAGGAGGAAGGTGTAGATACAACATGGCAGGGCAAGGGGGCTATGTCTTGGTGATTGGGAATGGCCACTTAGCAAAGGTCTGCTGTCTTCAGGAGGCCAGGAGTGGGGGTCTTGATTGCTGCAGGTGTTTCTGGAAGTCCTAACTGCCCCAAGGTGCACTAGCTTCCAGCAAAGCGTTTTTAAAGCTACTTTTCAACCCTTTGTTCACGAAGAATCACAGGTTCCAGAAGACAGTACACACTATCTTCTAATGTTTCCTAATGTTCCAGACATTTGGAAAACAGACTCCTTTTTCGAAGTTGCCATGATTTTTCTTGGCTTTTATTAGCATGTGTTAAAATCATATCCAAACACTAAAAGAAGAACATGTACTGTTCTGAATAAAGTGCTTAAGGAAAAATGCAACTTAATAAACTGGACATTCTTTTCTAGTTCATAAATTCTGGGTTACAATCAGGGCACAAGAGGAGAAACAAAATGCAGTATTAGAGCAAGAAGCCATTAAGAACCTGGGTAGCAGACACAAGATCACGTCCCCTTCTTCCTACCTCCTTGCTGACTGAACACTGCACCTGTGGCAAGCAGCAAACAGGTCTGTTTTAATAAATACATTTCCCTTCATTCACTCAAATCACAAGTTAATTATCATAAAGCACTTTTTATTTGCCCACTGTGTTTAGTCACAGGCAAGATTCATTCAGAGTTGAAGTTTGAGCATGTTACCTCATTGGGTCCTCAGCTTTCTAATACTATTTGTGTTCAAGATTGTCTCAGCAGTCATTATTGGTTTCCATATATTTAACTGGTACTTTTAAATACCAACATTGGAGTGTTTTATGTTACAAATGCCAACCAAGAATATTTTTTCATTCCTAGAAATGATAATGGGTGGGCCTAACTAAGGCTTTATTTCCAATATGTTAGGTTTTCTTGAAACTTTGGCTCACATTAGCACTCTGCTATCTGCACAAAACCCATGTTCCTGTTATGTCAGATTTTAAAATCTGTGAAGTTCTGAAAAAATAACAACTTGGAAACTGCTTTGTTTGAATCTTGGGTGGCCATGTTGAGAATGGGAAACACTGCATCAAATACATTTTAAAAACATCATTTGCGATCAGTCAGATTTGAGTCTTCGGAGGAAGGTGTGGGATGGTGACAGAGCGGCTGCAATGTGAACAACCCATCAGGACTGGCTGGTGAGGGGGCGTGGGGTCCCCTTAGGGGCACACACTCACCGCAAGCTTCTGGATCAAAGGCCTTACATCCTGGCCTTGATGCCTCTGCTCTTCTAGCAAAGGGAAAAGGAAAGCTGGTTCTGCCTTTAAATAGTCAAGAGCAAGCTGTTGAGCCCAGCTAGAAGCTGAGCCAGAAGCAAGAGCAGATGCCAGGCCAAGGGCTGTAGAGGGCTAAGCAGTACTCTCTGTAAGAAGAAGTCATCTTCAGTCATCCTGGGAAGATTCCTTTCTCTCAACTTGAGTCATGCAGGAAAAGATCTTGGGTCTCATTTGACAAAAGCACACTATCTAGCATTCCTGAGCAGTTAGTACAAAATTTGCTGAGATAGCTAAGAGAGAGATAACTTTCTAAACTACCTTCTGTTCTTGCTTCTTTCTACAGATGTATCCATAGAACTCTAGTTTCACAGTGATATGCTGTTTCAGGAAGCACAAAGTGATCCGACTTTGTTTCCAGGAAGTGACAACCTACGTTTAGTTTGCGCATAAAATTCCACATCCAATTCTTTGCCAGATACTGCCACACCAATGACAGGATTTAGGACAGCTCGGTCCCGGTTCCTTTCAGGGGTGGCCAGCTGAAGTCCTGGCTGGGCTTTCACTATCAGTAGTTTAATTTTCCTTTGATGTTTTACAAAAACTATGGTGAGTCTGTCACCTCATTTCACTCCACTCCACCCTGTTCTTCTGACTTTGAAGCCTGAAGACTTATTAAAAGAGGCTGAGAAAAGGCTCTGTACCTGCGAATATTGATGGCAGTAAGATGCTAGCAGTAAGATGCTAGCTTACTACTATGCACAGCACCATGTATAATGCCTGGTATTCAGGCCAACTATAGCCAACTTTTTCTTTTTTTTTGTTTTTGTTTTTATAAAGAAAATCTATGTAAGTTGAGGTTCAGAAGTGCATATATTTTTTTTTACTTACAAATATTCATCTGACCAAAATTCAACATAACTTTTATGGAACACTAAACAACTGTTTTGTTTTTAAAATAACATTTCATTCAAACTGTATATAATTCAGTAAAGTTTTTTATACAGCAAGCAATGCTTAAACCCTGGAAAATCTGTAGAAAAGAGATTTTCACACAAGATAAGAAAAGAAAAATCTGAGGTATCCCTCATCCATACATCCACTCATTTTGACTCACATGTATACACACCCACGTGCGCACGCACACATACACACACTCATTCACTCTTACTCACAAAGTGGCTGCAGCATAGGCAAAAAATTGTAGGTCCAAAGGAAAATGATTGATTGTTCTAATAAAGAGTCCAGGTAGCTCAGAAAAAAAACCAAAACAAAACACAGTCCTCTGAGGAAATTACTACCTCAAAAAATGTTCTCAAGATGAATGAGATCTAAGCCTACTAAATTGCTTTTGCAAAACAGCTCCCTGCAGTCCAAGGTGACTTGTGCAAATAGAAGGAATCAAATGAGGCTAGTTCCTGTACTTTCTTAAACAAGGACGTGGGGTGCTCACATGCGCCCAGGCTTGCTCCCATCATGCCAGGTACTGCTGCAGTGCCGTCTTTGCCCTGAAATCATGAAACCACAAAGCTCCTGTTAGCCACCAGTTCAGAAATATAACTGAAGAAAAAAAAACCCAAAAAACTATGGCTCAACAAGGGTAGTTGAAGGGATCTAAGAAGGCAAGTTCTCAAGAGATGGGAATGAGCCTAGCTGGACACCTTAAGGATAGAGGGCTGCAGTCAGCAGACACTTCAAACCCATTCTGGCTATATTCTTCTCCTTGAGCTTCTCTTGGACAGCTGTTCTTATCCTTAAGCCTACTGTAGCTTGATGACAGTCTGTATTGTCCTATTTGCTGACATTCTATACTTACTTTTCCTTTGTCACTGGATATACTTGTGATGGATCTAGAATTCTTTGCTCTCTCTCTCTCTCTCTCTCTCTCTCTCTGGTATTGTCTTTTTTTTTGACAGTGTCTCGCTATGCAGTTCAGGCTGGCCTTGGGTTCACTTTGTAGCCCAGGCTGGTCTTGAACTTGCAACGATTCTCCTGGTCAGCCTCTTGAGTGCTGGGATTACAGGCATGTGCCACCATGCCCAGATTTTGCTTTCTCTTTCTGTAGGTTTTATTAGTGATGCACAGTAGTAGGGAAGGACATTAAGGGTTATGGATGCTAAGAAGGAAGAAAATCTGACCCAGGAAAAAGTATTGATGTGTTGACCAGAAAGCACACGGAAGGGGCCAAGAGCCCATGGGATGAGGCTGTGTCACGGTTCAAATGCCTCAGAACCATACAAGGTTACAATTTCGTTTTGTTCTTTTTATCACCTCTGATGACACCATCAGAGATCAATGTAGGACATGGATTGTTAAGTGGGAAAAAAGGTTAGAGCGAAGAGGAAAGGATAATATGAACAGCAACTTAACCCATTCCAATCCTTGTAAGAGTAGCCCCCCTTTGAGTTGGTCCTAAGAATGCAATTGTGAAATTATCAAGTTGGTGTTAGCAATGGTGTCCTCTTCTAAGTTATAAAAAAAAAAAAAGTAAAATTTTCAGTTACTGTCTGCTGATGAAAATAGTATCAAGTAAACTGATACGGTAGATTCAAGTGTTGGATTCAGGTGTGGTTTCTTATAATAAAGTAAACAGACATAATTTACAATTTTAAAGTGGTACATTAAAGAGTATTCTTGCAATTGTATATGACTGTATAAAGATGAAAATGTGTTTATTAGTCCAAATCATCTGAACAGAAAGTGCTATATCTGGGCAAGGTGGGTTCTATAAGGACATTTTCAGAAACAAGATTACAAATATGGTACATATACCCCTTAATAATCATCTAACTGCCTCTCAAAATCCATGAAGAACCTAAGAAGAGAGCTGGGATGGAGATGGGAGCCCCAGACTCCTGCAGACCAGAGGCCCAGTGAGCCTCTGATAGAGACTGCTGGATAGTAATAGCCCCTCCAACTGTAAAAGTGCTTGAAAGTCACAAAGACTTGAAAAATCACAAAGACTTGAAGACAAAAGGAACTTGAGAGATGTCTTTTTAGATGCCATAATACAAATGTTACCTAAGAGTGTTGACTAAAATCCTTATCACTCTTTGAAACTGCCAATTCAAATTTTGCTAGATCCTACTCAGATTATTTGATTATTTTGGGTCTAGAAACTATACCCCTACATCTCTCTATTATTATTATCTAAGGAGTCTTTCAGATGGATGGCTTTAGAAATAAGATCACCTTTTCTTAGGTGGTCTTAAAAATGGATGGTTCACACCTAACTGTTCTTTCCTCCCTCTTCTCTTTTCCTCCCCACACCTACCCAACTGCATGCTTGTGAGACATTTTTTTTAGCATTCCATTTTAAGGAGAGCTGTTTTCACTACTGTAGAGGTATCACAGAAACTTCTATCAACCAGAAGTGGCTGACACAGCCCATCATTTAAGCCCACAGCTGCAAAGGGGGAAGTAGAGGATCCGGCCCTAAAGTATAAGTTTAAATGCAGCCTGCAGAATGCACTGGCCTTCACTTGCTTCTGATATCACACTCATGTGACCATCGCCTGGGGCTCCAGTTATCAAGAACTTGTTTTCTGACTTACAGGACTGGAAGCTTCAGTGAAACTGAAGACCAGCCTGCTCTGTGTGCTCCACAGTCTGGAATAGCTGTTCTTTTGAGGAGCAGTTATAAGTACTGCTTCCCTTCAGCAGAGAAGACAGACAAGCTGGCAGCTGAGTCACAGTATGATGTATTTTGCGGGTACTGTGGGAACACAGAGGAAGTAGGTCAAGCAAGGCTTCTGGAAGAAGTGACAGTCTTTTCTTTTCTTTTTTTTGTCTTTTCCGTTTTTATCGGTACCAGGGATCGAACTCACTACTGCCTGCTTGCAAGGCAGGCGCTTATGCCGCTGAGCTAAATCCCCAGCCCCGTGACAGTCTTTTCTGAGATGTGAAGGATGAATGGCCAATTGTCTTTTCACTCTCCTCCCTTGCTTTCAGGACACCTATGTGTCTAGGTCTCTTCTTATTCTACTGGTTGTTCCTTCTGTCTTTTGCTCTTTCTCATCTTTTCCTAAATGTCAGGAATCTAGCACTTCTCTTTCCCTTCACTCTTACTCTTTGTTTGGTGACTTCAGCTAGCTCTATGGCTTTAAACACTTTCAAAATTTATATCTCCTATACCACTCTCCCCTAAAGTCAAGGGGTGTAACAAAATTGGCACATCCAAATAACACTACTTAATTGTCCCCCCTCTTCTGCTATGTTCCTCACCATCTTGATGAACTGCAATACCCTCAACCCAGTTGCTGAAACTTAGGTATTTTCCTTCCCTCTCTTTTTTTTAACATGCTACCTTGAGTTCATGGACAAGTTGTGATGGTTCTATCTTCAGATTAAATTCTGAACCTGATCACTTCTCAGTCTTCCACCATGGGCACCCTCATTATAAAGACCCACATTATTGCATGCCTTTTAACTGGTCCACCTGCCTTCATTACTGTCCTATATAGGTGATTCTGTATAGAACTATTAAAGTGATCTTTTAAAAACTCAAATCAGGTAATGCTTCCTCTGCTCAAAACTCTCTAATGCCTTCCTATTAAGCTCTGACTAAAAGCCCAAGTTGTTACTATAGTCTACCAGGTTCTTCATGTTCTGGCTCCTTCACCTATGACTATGCTCTTCCTCCACTTTCATTGGTTTTCTTGTATAGGTCTTCTCGCTGGGCATGCCAAGTTCACTTCTGACTCAGGTTTTTGAATTTAGCATGTCCTTTGCCAGGAATATTTTTCACCTAAATATCTGTTGTGGCTTAGATTTTTAAAAAAATGACCCATGAAAGTCACATGTGTTGGAAGATAACAGTATCAAGGCAGCAGTATACTCACCAGCAGATAAATCCACTAGTGAGTTCAGTAGCTAAATGTGCTCTTCGGTGGTGGGGCCTAGTTGGAGGTGGGTTGGTTCGTGGGGGCATGACCTGGGAGGGTATATTTCTCTTCCCAGCTTTTCCTTTTTCTCTCTGTTTCCTGGCTTCCACAGGATAAGCAGCAGTCTTTTCTTTTGGCCCATTCATTTCTGCCTTGAAACCTGCTGTCCATGGACTGAAACTGGGAGCTAAAATAAACCCTTCCTCCTTTAAGTTATGAATGTCAGGTATTGTGTCTCAGCAACTGGAAAATGACTAAAACCGGAACAAGAAAGGTAGGTCATGGTTGTACTTGACATACTTTGATTTATGGGAAGAGTTGGAAAGGTTTAGGGGATGCTCACTAAAGAACCTGTATGCTGAGCTTGACAAGCAATATGGGTCAGAGTTCAGAAGAGAATGCTGATCAAAATGCAGACAGGAAAGGCCAGGCTCCAGAAGTTTCGGTTGGAAAGTAGGACTCCACTGGCAGCTGTGCTAAAAACCACATGTGCTATGCCTGGCAGAAAATTTTGTCTTCATTTTGTCCATATCTTGAGACTTTGCAAGAGACCTGACATTAGGAACAGTAGGCTAATTTGGCAGAGGAAACTTCAAAGCAACCCAACATTCAAGTTGTGTATGGGTACTATGGGCCAGACCAAATGGCAGAGCTAAATCATTTGAAAAGTTGATAGCTTCATTGGAAAGGAAGTACCTGCAAATTTAGGGCCATGGAGACCATGGTTGCTGCAAATATTAACATTAAAAAAAGTCAAGCAATGCATCAAGGTAATAGGGAAGATAGTTTGATAGCATCTCAGAATGAGCAAGACCCCACTTATGTTGGAAAGTATTTAGCTTTCTGATTTTTACAGGAGCTCAGAGCTAAGAGTTTGTCTTGAGTCTCAGAGGAGATTTTGGACTTGGACTTTTCAGCACTGTTAAAGCCATTAAACACCTTGATGATTCTTAGAGACTCAAGGGTATAAAACTGTAAAACTCTGATTTGGAGAGGCCATCCACCTAAGGAATTGTTTTCCAACAATTCCTTGTTTCTGATTTACTGTGCTCAGCCATCCAGACACTCAAGGTCTTTATTGCTATGGCCCTAGGGCATGGCTACTGCGCAAGCTGGCAGCAAACCTTGGCATCATTCAGGTAGCGTTGATTTTTTCAAATGTGCAAAATGTAAGCGTTACAGGGTCAGAAGGCTTCCACCCAGATTTCAGAAGAAGTCCTGGGAAGGCCAGACATTGTGCCTCTGAGGGGGCACTGTGCCTCTATGTGAAGCTGTGAGTGTGAAAACAACAATACAGTGGAGACCCCAGAAGGTTGGAGATGGCAGGAACTTGGATCATCTGCTAAGGGAAGTCATAGACAGTGAGTACAGCCTCCCCAAGAAAAGATACGAGAGCTGCAAATGGCATTGCCTTAAGAGCACCCAAGCCCTTCGGAGTTCAGATTTTACCACAACTTGCTCTGTGTGGTGGACATGGAATTATAAGATTTAATTTTTGCTCTGCTTTTGGTCTTGGTTTGGGCCAATTTCTATTTCCTTATTTCTCTGTTTTATAACAGGAATGTTTACCCTATGCCACTGTATGTTGGAAGTATTTAACTTTTTTGATTTTTACAGGTGCTTACAGCTAAGAGTTTTCCTTGAGTCTCAGGGAAGATTTTGGACTTGGACTTTTCAACACTGCTAAAGCTGTTAAAAGACTTTGGTGATTCTCAGAGATGAACTAAATGAATTTTTACATAATAATCTAAACATAAGTCTTTTGGAGGCCAGGGACAGAATATTATGGCTTAGATTAGAAAATGTCTCTCAAAAGCCTCAAGTATTTGGAGGGTTACTGGATCATGGCAGTGCTATACTCATCAGTAGACTGACTCACTGGTGGGTTAAGTAGCTAGAGAAGTAGGACCTGGTTGGAGGCAGGTTTCTGGGGACATGTGATGGAGGACTAAGGGTGCTTCCCTCCCTTAGTCCTCCCTTTTCACGCTGTTCCTGGCTGCTATGGGATAAGCACTGTCCTCTGACCCAGCCCTTTTCACTATGCATTTCTCGCTTGGAGTTTGCTGAAACCACAAGCTAAAATAAACCTGTTCTCTTGTAAGTTGTGGATATTGGGTAACTGTGCCTCAGCAAAGGAAAAATAACTAAGACAACATCTGTCTAGTAGACTCCTTCATTTCCTATCCAGGTCTCTGATCAGTCACGTCGTTAGAGAAATCTTTATTGACTAACCCATATGGAAAAAAAAATCTTTATGTACATTTCCTTACTTCGCTCTATTTTTCTTCATAATATTTAATATTGTGTTACATATTCATTTGCTTATTGTTTGTCTTTTGTACTAGGATAAAAATTCCATGAAAGCAAGGACTTCACTAGGTTTGTTCACCATTATATCTCCAATACCTAAAACAGTGAGGGTAGGTAATTAAATAGGGCACGTATTAAAGAAAAAAATCTGATGAATGAATGGTGACTTGGAAGGGACGGCTGGGATGGTAAATCATGTGGAACAGAATATGCAAATACCTCAAGATGTGATACTTAACCAGGCAGGTACAGCTGCAGTACAAAGCTAATACTGGGGTGAGGGACAGAAAAAAGGGTTGAAGAATGAGAACATCAGAGCCAGATCCTAAAATGCTGAGTCTGGAATGAAAGACTTGATGTATCTTGCTGTGTTATTAAACAATGAAGTAATTTCTAGGAACAGCGATATGAAGGCTGTTCTAAGAGTATATACAACTAAAAAGAGCATTTTCTATTATTCTGAGTTTATCTAGGTCTCTGATTATAACTCCTGTCCCTCCCATGACATGTAAGCTCTTTGAGAATGGGGACTGCTTAGTGATTTCTACTATATCCCCAGCAGCAGGGCCAGGCTCGTACAAGGCAGGGCTCAGTTAAGTTTTCAACTAATCAAATGTTTTTGATATTGATCTTTCTGCTTTTCAAAAAGACACATTCATTGCTATTCTAATGATCAAAAGAAGGCATCTGGATCCTCTGCAGATATCCACTATGACGGTCCAGACACATGCTAATTCAGAGTAAGAGGAGACTTTAATAATATGGTAATTGTTAGTTTACATCTCGCTCAAATGACACAGTTGGCTCACAGGATACTAAAAATGAAATCCAAGAATTTAAAAGATTCTAGAAGGCTGGCTATGTGAATTAGTAAGGAATTTAAACCATTTCATAAAAGAATCCAAGCCCAAAGCAAGGCTCTTTCACATTGATACTCACTTGTCACAAAGGTTTGTATCTGGTGACTGACTGAGTTTGTGTAGAATATCTACGATGCCCATGTCTCGTAATTTATCCTGACGTTCTTGTGAACCTAAAAAATTAAAGCTACCTGGTTACAAGGAACGTGAGGTAGACAGGTATTCTCTTGGCCCTCCTTTCTACAGTCCATCCTTAATTCTGTTGCTAGACTCATTTATGTATCATTTATGCATGTCCTAGAGGGTCAAAATCGTCAGCCTAATATAAAGCCCTCTGTTACCAGGCCCAACCTTTGTCACTTCTTTCAGAACATACATCTATGGCCAGGTCAGACTTTTCTCTTTTGCAGATGTCCTATTTCCCCCCTACTGTCTCTTGCTGTCTTTCCTCCAAGCACTTCTTGCTGCCTCTTGGTCAGCACAAGTGGCAGTTTCAATTTCTTACTGCTCTGTTCTCCTAATAAGACACAGACCTCGAAACTTGGCTTTGTGTCTCTGGCACACAGATTCTACTTGATATTCAGAGCAATGGGTTGAATCTAGTATCACCTCCTTCTCCTTTGTTCTGGACACAAACATCAAGTACAGTCATTCCTCTGGGAGTTTTTCTTCCCCACTAAAGACCCTATAGTGATCATCCATGCACCACTCTCTCTAGACCCAGTGAACCAAAAATCCCAAGGTAGTTCACAGTCCAAGGTGATTTTAATACAACTAGTCCAATGCTGACTGCAAGGTGGGGACTCAGTCCAGGTGATGTGAGATAATCACAGTGATTCTCAAACTAAAATTTGTTCACAGGGTGGTAGGGATGGTTAGTCCAATGACGGGACCTCTGCCCAGGAACTCAGGCTGAATGCCTTGCTTGTGTGAGACTGTCTTCCCATAATTTTCTCAGGACAAATCTCACCAATCTCTTACCTTCCTCTTCATTCCATATGAGGTTTGATACACAAAACATAGCGGCAAGCTGCAGTTTGACATGTGAGTGACCCTATCAACGCAGAAAAGGAATAAAAATCAAAACAGAGGTAATCTCATTTCAGACCCCCACCCTGGTAATGTATCACAGGTAATTCTAATAGCCTTCAAATATGAAACAGTACCCACAAAGTCATGTCTTAAGAGGCCAGGAAGTTAACATTAGTAAGTGTGAAGGCTGGGATAAAAACAACAGGAATGAGCAGGGCAGCAGATCTAGCAGATTTTAGGATTGCAAGCCTTGCCAAAAGATACTCAAATATCAATTTTAAAAACCCATTTAGCAAAATACCTTTAAGGTCATAGATGTAGTATGTAACTTATGGTTTAATCAATGCACATGGAAACAATGGCATGTGACAATTCTATGCTTTAGACTTTAGGCTATGCTTTCAGGTCACTTGTAGCCAACTGGATGTTCATTTGGTAAACTACTGATTATTTTATTTAATGTGATCCAATAATTCCTTTGAGAAAGAAAGTGAAGATATGGTCAAGGAGTTCTATAATAATTAGTCTTTCGCACACAACCAGTTTATAAATGATTTACTCTCTTGACTTTAATTGCTAAAATTAAGAGTTATACAACACATTCAGTTTCTGGGATAATACTTTACTTCTATAAGCATATCCCCCAGAACTAGACCAAATCTCTACTTGATATACCAAATATTGTACGTATCAAATGTCACAAATGACTGAGCAAGGTCCTAGTCTTTTAAAACATAATTCTGGTTTATTTTTCTTTAATCATTTCCGATTAAGTAGGTTCATTTATCCATATATAGTACTTTTTCCTAAAAAGAGGACTGAATAGTAAAGCAATCCCTGCTAGTCAATTAAAAGAACACTTGCTAGTATATTCAAATAATTTACATGCTCAATAGTTTCTCTGTTTTGGAAACAGGCTCTCACTCTGTAGTTCAGGATGGTCTCAAATTTGTGATCCCCTTCTCAGCTTTCTGAGTGTTGGGATTACAGGAATATGCCACAATGTCCAATTTCAAGTTACTTTTGGTAGAGATAGACTTATCTCTACCAAAAAGATACAAAGGAATGGATGTGGCTTCCTTCATTAGAATTCTATAGTTAGTGATTCTTCAACCTGCCAACAGTTTTAAAGGGATGTAAAATTTGGGCTCTATTAAGACAAAATAGAATAAAACTTATCATCTGCTCTCAGCCTCACGCCATAAGTGAGTAAAGAGAATAAAGAAGAATACATAACCTTGTATATACAATAAGAAGTAGTTACAATGCAGTCTATTCATCACTCACTTGATGGAGGTGGAGGGGAGGGAACTTAATTTAGATAGAGTACACAGAGGTCATTATTTGTTTGAAAGAAATAGGATTTAAACAGACTTAAAGAACAGAAAGTTACCAGATACACAAAAATCAAAGGATCAGAGGTTCCAAGAAGGAAAAAGTTCTCAAAACAGATCTGATGTTAAAAGGAGCTATATGTTCGGAGAAGGTGGTATGACCAAATTGTGGGTCCATATAGGACAGAGTAGGGACTCTGGATTTCATTCTGGGTTCAAAGGAAGCCTCTGAAGAATTCAGAGGAGGTACAAGATCTGATTTACATTTTTAGAAGATCATTTAATTTCAGAAGATCACTCTGGCTTAAGGACTGACCTAATAGTGCAGAAGTATTACTATACAGTCACAATACCATGGCTTGGACCAAGGAAGGGAACAGTAGAAATGGAAAGAAGTAAACAGATTCAAGAGTAGTTTTGGATGGAAGGGCTCGAGGGCTCATTGATAAATTGATGAATATGGGAAGAGGAGCAAAAAAAATCAAGAGAGACTCAATCAAGTTTCAGCAATGGGGTAGATGGAATTATATTGAACAGGAAATAAGACATTTAAATTTATGGATACATAAGAGTTCATTTAAAAACACCAGCTCAAGACCTATCAGAGAGCCACGTAAAGATACTAAGACAGGAGGATATATGGGTCTCTCTAAAGAAAGACACACGCTAGGTTCAAACATCTGAAAATTATCAGCATAGTTATAAAAGTATAAACCACTGGGTGGATAAGATTCCCTTAAGGAAGTGGTTCTCAAGTCTACCTAAGAATATCACTTTTTTTTTTTGGAGGGCAGGTGAGTAACCAGGGATCAAACTCGTGACCTCGTGCTTACTAAGCAGGCGCTTATGCCACTGAGCTAAATCCCGCAGCCAAAGAATACCACTTTTTAAAAATCCTTTTAAAGAATTAAAAAAAAAAAAATCCTAATGGCCAGGCTACAATCCAGACCTATTATATGTTTTGGGAGGGAGAGGACAAGACTATAGTTTTTGGAAGTTCTCTTAACAGGTTTTACTATGAGAACAAGGTTGTGAACCAGGATCTCAGGACAACATGCATTAAATGACAGGGGTAAATAAGGAATTATGATGCCACGAAAGCCAAAAATGGGAATGTTTCCAGGAAGCAATGGTCAAATGCATTGAAGTCAACTGTAAGTGGAGTAACCTGAGGAGACAAATGTGCCCTTTGGATTTGGTATCATGTACATCACTGGCGAGCCCAACTAGAGCAGTTTCAACTGAGGAATGGCGATAAAGTAGGCTAAAGAGCAATCTTAGAAGCAACAAGGAGACAGCATGTCCAGAAGATGCTTTCTAAGAAATCTGACCTTGAACATCAGCAGAGAAACAGCTGTACCTCAATGAGAATGGGAGGTTAATGAGAACTTGTGTGTTTTGTTTTCAGTGGTACTGGGGGAGTTTCTTGCATGTTAGGCAATTGCTGTACTACTTGTAGGGAAACTTTTAAAAGACAAAAGATACTGTGTGGATCTGGAACTAGAAAGACAGGAAATTCCTTGTTGAAGCAGTACCCTTTCACTGAACAAATATTTATTGAGCATATACTGAGGGCCAGGCACTACACAAGGTAATGGATAAAAAACTGCATAAGCTGGCATAGTTCCTACTCTTACAGAGCTTACACTTTGGTAGAGATACTTTGTAGGTCCATAAAGACGTAACACTATAATTGAGCTAAGTGCTCTGAAAGAAGGAAATAATCTATATAACAATTAAAAATAGCCAAAAGAGGTAAGAGTTCATAGAGGAAGCATCAGTTCAGCTGCGATCTGAAGGGTGAGGAGGACGGGGGAGATAAGTGTTCCAGCCAGAGGTGCTGACATGTGTGGCCTGTGGCAAGACAGAGCATGGTCTCATTGAAGAACTGAAAGAGACTAGTGTAGTGAACAAAAAGGAAGAGAGGAACAAGATGAGTTGGGATATGGATGGCTTAGTTCATATGGATTTGACAGGCATCATAAGGACATGGATTTGATTCAAGAGAGACAGCCATTGAAGGATTTTAACTTTTATTCTTTTTAAAAAAACAAAAAGCTGAGATTGTCACTAAAGTGATAAGGGAGTAAAGAGGTTAAATTTAAAGAATGAACAGGGGATAAAACCTCTTCTCGGGAAGAATGAGGGCTGCAACTTACTAGAGAATCACTGAAGGGTACTATGCAGGGCTGAGTGCCTATCTTGGTTTTGTGACGTGAACTACTCAGCTTGGTTCTGTGCCTTCCTCCACGATTGCTGACTTTGAGGGGGCAGGTGGAGAAGGCAGGGTGGTGTTGGAAGGGAAGAAGGGTCACTTTATGATGAGAATTCTGCTTCGAGATTATGACAAAGTAAAAAGAGAAGTGCCTGGTACCCAGATTTTGACAATGGGTAGTTTTTGGCAATGACATGATACACAGCATGGCCACAGCAATAGGTGGCAGGTTGTATTTGGAAGCAAGGAACTAAGGTGCCTGTGTAAGAGGGAGGCAATCAGCAGAAAACTAGGATAGGGAGGGGGATGCTAGGTGGAAATGTTATCAATGGCCTAAGCTTCATGTATTTTTCTTCTTTCATTTTCTTCACAATGGAAAAAGTTTCTTAAATCTATATGGAGTAGTTTAGTCTTTTTAAAATTTCCGCTCAATCTGTTTTAAGACAACAGTTGCCACGGTCCCTGTCTTCTAACGCAGCAGAGGACAAAGGCTTACCATGTAGTACTTGATTTTCTGCAGAATGTCGTCATTGGTCATAATAAGTTCTTTTGCTGTTGTTCCATCTGCTATGTTGGCTAGGATACACAGTGTCTGGAAGAGAATGAAGAGCCCAGCAATCAAGAAGGCTTTAAGATCCCCAGAGCCTGGGCAACTTCTCACTTGAAGGTACATGGATTCTCACAGGTCTCATTAGTGATGTTCTATTTCTCACCTCCTGACACTGCCATCAGTAACCACAGCCAATCAAAGTCTACCTTGGACAAAAGAGAACCTCCCAGCTTCTTGCTGAGCATTAACCAGGTAAAGCAGTGGTGTTGTATAGCTCTTACCAGCACAAAAATAAAAAATAAAATGCAATTTTACTGTTTTCTTTTTTTTTTGAAAATTTCATTTCTAAGGGAAGCTCTTGTGAGTAACCCATAAGATTCTTCAAAGATGCAGTGTCTGGTAGAAATTTCATAGGTACTACAGACTCCCTTCCCTTCCCTAGGCTCTACTGCTACTTGCTCCTAGGCTCATGACCTTCTGGGTGAAGGCCTACCCTGCCCACCAGTTACTGGCATGTGTAACAGGACTGCTTGACTTTGTGCAACCCTCTTAGAGGAACAGAAAAGGATGCGAGATGTGTACAGGAGTTCCGTTCAGGCTGCACTGCTAGTGAGAGTAGAGGGAGCCTGTGTCAGCTGGCAAGATGGCATATGTTGAGAACAGTTACTACGATGGGGATGGGAGTTTCTCCTCAGAGGAAGAAACTCTTCTTGTTAGCTGCTTCATTTTCACAGCTAGACAAGCAGGTGGCAAGGACAAAAGTAAAGGTGACAAGACTGTGGTAGGGTAACGCTGAATTTAGCAGTGATAGACCAAACCAATGCCAGAATTCACAATTCAACAAAAATTTACTGAGTATCTGTCATGGACCTGCCCGCTGCTGGCCATCAGGGTGACATTCCCTGAAGTCATTACATAGGCAACTATGTTTCCCTGTATTGTGACTAAAATAAAAACAGAGAACCAAAAAAGCTTGAAGTTAAAAAGTACTTGCTGGTTATTGGAAGGATCAGGGTAGGTTTCTTGAGGAGCCAAACCCGAGTCCTGAGGCACAGTTAGCAAACACTCAAAGATAGGAATGAGAGGTGGGGATAAGATATAGATTCAAATATTTCTCCAACTATTTTTTAAAAAAATAGGGTCTTGCTATGTTGTCCAGGCTGGCCTTGAACTGACAATTCTCCTGCCTTAGCCTCCTGAGTAGCTGGGATTAGGTGTGTGCCACTAACCCTATTCTGTGGTACACTTCAGCTAACTGAAAGCTGTTTTCTTTCTTTATTTTTTTTGGTACCAGGGATTGAACTCATGATCTTGTGCTTACCAGGCAAGTGCTGGAGCTGCTGAGCTAAAGCCTCAGCCCCTGAAGTTGTTTTCTTACTATGGACCAAATCCTCAAATATCCTATAGGCTAATAGTTTCATTTCTCCAAGATTACCACACTTAAAAATGAGTTTAGCAAAATAACTGGATACAAAACGAATACTCTAAAATTATTTGTATACTAGTAAGGTGAACATTTTGCTGAAAATAAATATAGGCAAAATACTGTTTAAATACTTTTAAGAAATTATCTTTTTTTTTGGTACTGGGGATCAAACTTACAACCTCATGCATGCCAGGAAGGTGCTCGTGCTGCTGAGCTAAATCCCCAGCCCAAAATACTGTTTAAAATAGCATCAAACACATGACATATATCAGGGTAACTTTGGAAAAAAGAAATGTAAGATTTACCAAAATCTACAAAACAGTACTATAGGGAATTAAGGATGAACTAAATATCCATCAAGATATTTATGGATTGGGAAATTCAATACTGTTAAGATACCACTTCTTCTAGAATTGATCTAGTTTTTAAAAAAAATTATGAAAAAATAAAACAAAATTCTTTAATAGAGATATACTGTGTATCACTGTCTTATAAGATATAAACCAAAAGGATTCTTATTAAAAAAGAAACAGATAACACAAAACTTTCTTTTCAATGACCTAAGATAAACTGGTAATATAAATGAAACAATTAGCATATATATTGAAATAGTTCTGAAAAACGAAATCTGTAACTTGGGGAAGTATTTGAACATTTCTCTATTTCCTATTTATCTTTTTTATTTTACTTGTTTATTTTGAGGTTCTCACTATGTAGTCCAGGCTGGCCTTCAACTCACTATTGTAACCCCGGCTGGCCTCAGACTAGTGATGATTCTCCTGCCTCAGCTTCCTGAGTGCTGGGATTACATGCATGCACTACCATGCCCAGCCTGTTATATATTTTGTGTTTCTCATATATGAGAAACCATGTGACATTTGAGTTTGTGTGCCTTATTTCCTTTATATTATGTTCTTAAGTTACATCTCTCAAATTCATCTATTTGATATTATCTCAATCAAAATAAAATTCCAGTTGGTCTTTTGGGGGAGAAATTTGATAGAAAGCAATTATACATTGTTAAGTAAACTTTTACTTGTTTGATGTAATTTCTATTTTACAAATGTATAGAATGTTACGACAACCAGTCACATTCAGCATACAGAGCAGTTCTACCACATCCTCTCTCCCCAGTTTTCCTGTGCTTACCCATATAGTCCAAACCCTTCTCCCTCCTTTCATCCTTTGGTACCTGTGATTTGTTCTCTGTTTCTATGATTCTCTCTTACGGACTGTCGTATCAATGGAATTGTACAGCATGCTACTTTTCAAATCTGGCATCTTTCATGTAGTATAATTCACTTAAGAGTCATTTCTGTTGTTGAATCTATTAACAGTTTTTTCCTCTTTATTATTGACTGGTATTCCATAGTTTATTCATTCACTTGGTATGTTTTCTAGGATTTATTCTAAAAGATGTATAGTGGTATTTTATTATTTGTCTGTTCAATTTTTTTTTGCTCAGTTTTTTATTTGGTTATTTTATTCTTGTTTCAAGAGTTCTTTATATATTCAAGACACAGGTCACTGTCTCCACTATATCCACAAGATATGAGTCATAATTACTAGTGGTTGACTTTCCATTTACACTCCATACAGTATAGGTTTTAAATTTTTTTTCTTTTTTTTAGGTTTTAAATTTTAATGAAGATCAGTTTATGTCTTCTGGATGGTGTTTTTACTGTCATATCTAAGAACCCTTTGTCTAATCTCAAAGATTTTCTCCTATATTTTTTTCACAAGTTTTATAATTTTACCTTTTATGTTAGGCCTATGAATAAATTTTTTTCTAAAATTTAACTCATATCTTATGAGTTAAAGTTTTTTTTTTTTTTTTTTTTTTTTTTAAGCAATTGAGTCAGCACCATCTGTGGACCATTTTTCTCCATTAATTGCCTTAGCATCTTTACTGGTAATGAAGTGGCAATATATGTGTTGGTCAATTTCTGGACTCTCCAATCTATTCTGTTGATCTACATGTGCTTTTTGATAACAGACTACTTGATTATCACAATAAGCCTTAAATTAGATATTTTAAACATTTTAAGTTTTTTACATCCTTCTTTCTGGACCATCTCCAAAATCTATATGCAATAGTACAATCCATGTTCTGCAAAAATACACTATTGCTACTGGTCTTTTCTTTTGCCCTTGTCTGAATTTTGCCTGGCCTTTCTATCTTGCTTTACTTTTCAAGATAGCAGAATTCCATCCAGGTGAGCAGTCTTCATAGACAAAATTCATTCTGATGCTCTCCAATAGTTTCTTTTGAGCAATGTATATATGTATGTTTGTAGGTATGTATTGTTGAGTCTCAGTAAGAATGTCATTTCATCTCATTTCAGTGATGCTTAAGAAGTTACATTTTTTGTGTTAAATGTTTGTCCATCATAACATTATTTAATTTTAAAAAGAAATAAATTACCACTTAAAACCATTTTGTCAAACCTACCACCTTTTCTGCTCATAAATTCCAAACAACCTCCTAAGTTCTACCAGCCTTACTTCCTAGACTGTCCTTCATAAACCAGCAGAACTACTCTAGCTCAGGAATAAACGACAAAAAGCATGGGCCCTGGAGTTAGACTTTCTGGGTCCAACTTAATGAGCTTGGGCAAATTTCACAGAGATACATACATATGAAGAGCTCAACGAATTTTGAAAATAAATACATTAATTAGATGATACCTATGTTAGGAAATTGAAGACACTGTTAATTCAGATTCTGGCTTAAAACCTTAACCTTGAAGGTGACTTTTAAGGGGAGGGGAAATATATATACATATATATACACATACACATATAAAAATATACACATACACACATATATATAAACTAGTAGGTATTTAGATATAAAATATATATTTTTCAGACCACCCATAATAAATCCCAGAAAATACAGAAAAGTGATTCCTAACCGGTCTCCTGATAATGCAGTTTCGGTACTTTCATGCCAGCTGTGAGCTCGCCCTTCTAAAATTCAACAGAAAATAGGGCTTGGGGTAGCAACTAAGAAAAGAAGATGCCTAAAGTAAAGAAACTAAATCTGACTCCAGGACGAGCAATAATCTTATCAGGAAGCTGCAGGAGTTTAAATTCAGAGAAGGACAGAAGCAATGATGCTAGAATAAAGCATCAACTCCATTAAAGGATGCTGCTCCTATAGAGACAAGAACAGGGAATTCAGTGTGTAGAAAGGGTGAAACTATGTTTTCCTGTACTCCAAGGAAAAGAATTACTGGAAAAAGAAGGAACGGAGGAGGATCTTATTGTCTTTAAGGCATATTCCATCTGAGCCCTGTCTTCTGCATATTTAAGTATTTCAGAACACTACTGGGATCTACTTTTATATTCATATTCAGCATATACTCTTTTAAAAAAAGAAACACATACCTGCTCTTTAACCTCAATGTTATGCTCTCCTTCCAGAATAAGGGTGACAGCCTGCATGATCTGCTTTCCATGTGTACTCATTATTTTATCTATATGCTGGAAAACAATGGGAAATCCACATTATTTTCTGAGAAACAAAGCATCACACAAAGAATGCTTCTAAAAGCCAAACAATATAATACATAACTGTAATATACCACAGCAAATAGAACTAGATGCCAAAGAACAGTGTTCATTATATTTTGAAGGTGCATTCTGCCTTCAAATGTATGTATTTTTAATGACCTGACCATGAAAAGCATATAGAGTTGGTCTAACAGAATATAGAGCTAAAATCATGGAAGATCTTAAACCTATAGATATTTTAGAAAAAGGTAGCACAAAAAATGGATCTCGGGGGAAAAAAACCTTACAGACATAGAAAATATAGTACAAGTTTATGAACATTGTTTTGAGGCATAAACATAGAAAGATGACTTCAAAAACAAATAAAACACAGAGAAGGAGGCCATCTATGTTTCTTCATCACCCTGAAGGACACAGAGAAAACACCATGAGCGATTATACCAGCAAGGCTCCGGCTCTCTTACTCTGACACATACCAACTGTTTTGCCCATTGACATCTACAGAGTTCTATAAATGTGGGTGGGGCAGAATTGTCTTTGGAATGACACTGAGAATAAATCTCTAAAGAGAAATAAGAATAGGCCTCAGAGTTTAGTGACTGAGGCAGAGAAAATCCATCCCGGCCAGAAAACCAGGTTAAGAATAAAGTAACAAAGGCAGACACCTATTTAGCACCAAGGGAGGAAAGGGAGATGACAAGCAGTGCAAGGTGGTGGCAGCAGTGCACACAGTGAAGCAGTTCCTGACATGCCTACGAAAGGACAAGTCTAGACAGCAACTCCTTGCTTCTTCGGGAAGAAACAGCATTTGAATCATACTTATAAGCAGATGTTGATAGGAGCAGAGAGAGACAACAATGTTGGCTAATTCATAGGCAAAGTTGGCTAATTGGGAAGCCTAGTGATTTTACTTACAGGCCGAGTAGAGAGGAGATTTCTAAGAAGTCCCAATGTCTTCATCAGCACATTCAAATCTGAATCTGATAATAACCGGAATAGCTGTTCAGTACTCAAGCTTCGTAAAATATCTGCTTTTATTTTTTGTTCAGCCTGAAATGCCATATTCTGAAAGGATTAAAGAAGTTGCAAGAATCAACTTTATCAAATTATATTTTAATAGTAACTGAAAAATTCCAAAGTACAGAGTATGCAGAAAACCCTTAACTAGGAGTCATACTATTTTTCTTATTCCTGCTCATCACATATGTATCTGTGAATCAAGAACAGGGTAACTGACACTCCTAAGTATAATTTTGAGAAAAATGATTGCTTTTAACATGGATTTTGAAATTTTTATTTCTTAGATAAATACAAATTTCTTACTTCTTTTTTCTTTTTGGTACTGGGGATAGAAAACATGGAGTGCCGGGTTCCATACCCAGGATGTTTGATTTCTTTATTTTGAGACAGGATCTTGATATACTACCCAATCTGGCCTTCAACTTGCAATCCTCTTGCCTCAGCCTTTAAGTTGGATTTACACATGTGTGTGACCATATCTAGCCTTTTATTATTCTGTTTATGGTTACTGAGCTGACTTCTCTGCATTTTACTAATTATTAATGATTATAAAGTGTTGTGTATTTTGAGAATGATCTCAGAGCACTCACTTATTATAGATGAAAATAAGCAGTGCTTTGTTAGCTCTACTGACATGTAAACTGTGTTCACAACACTATGTTAGGTTTGGGGATAGCTGGGGTGTATCACACAGGCAATGGTCTGGAGGCAGGAAGTATATATTCCCTGACTACCAGTAAGCCCTGATGCCCAGCAGCTACTTTTTTTCAATTTTCTCAAATTCACATTACGTATGAGCGCTCCTTAATTCCAAGCTTTGACAACATATCTGAAGGAGAAAAGAAGCAAATTCCAAATAACAACTAATAAGTCAAGTTTGACATAAAAATTTCCTGTACAATAGAGACTTACATGTGATTACTGCTCTCTAGGAACTTATTGTAAGAAACTGAGACAAATCAAGTTATAGATCAAGTTACCAATGAAACAAGCCAGTATAGCAGAGAAAAGAGTACTCCCTAGGCATTAAGAGACCCAGGCTAAAAGGGATCACAAGGTTTTAAACTCTATGAACACAGAACATAGGTACTACTAATACAGAGACTGATATGAATAAGATAGTTTATATGGATTTAAAGAATAGGATGATTAAGTTCAATTTCCAGCATTAACACTGTGTATGTTAGGGAGCTCCTGAGGGTTATTGAAATGACAGATATGAGGAATACGTAACAGTTATATCTGGATTTCAAAGTAACTTCTTCTACTAGGAAAAATTACTGACACTGAAGTGTAAACAGAACTGGAAACTGAGAACTGAAACTTGGGAAGAATATCTCCTAAAAATAGGTGAGAAGGAGGCTAGGTACAAAGTGAGTGAAACCAACCAACCAACCAGCCAACTCAAGTCCCTGAAAAGTTTCAAGAAGAGCTAAAAGCTGTACAAAGTTGAGTAGAAAAATAATCATGAAACTACTGGACTTGGTGCTTATTTCCATTCCAAAGTTCAAGTTCCATTCCAAAAATATAGTAAATAAAGCATGAAATACAGAAAAGCGTACAGGCTTAGTCCAGCTTCTTTCATTTACTGGCTGTGGGGCATTATCCTCTTGAGTCCTTGGTTCCTATTCTAAGGTAGATGGATCCACTACAGTGTGAAATAAGAATTAGAGGTAAAAAAATACATAACACACCTAGCTTAGTGTCTGATACACAATAAAACTGTAACTACTATGGTTATGTTTCTAAAAAGGCCATTGTAGGAGCACTCCTTTTATAATTTAATATCTTCAATAATCTTAAAGAAAAGCTGTTCTCTGATCTCATAAATTTAGTCTAATATTATAAATTATATCTAAGAGATTTAAGTATTTATTTACCTGGCAAGTCATTTAATCAATCTGTAAAAAATGGTAAGTATGTAAAGCAATATACATGTTAAGTGGCTCAATCCTACACTGAGATATATCTTAAAACATGTTGCACACCATAAACATACAATTTTTACTTGTCAATTAAAAAATAATTGTTTTGTGCCACTATTTGTAAAATTGATAAGAATACTCCCTAATTTATTTAAAAAAGTTGCCCTGCAGTGCTTTGTAAAATAGGGAGCTTTTTATATATATCCATGATAAGAAAAAATTTGTTGCTCTAAAACCAGCAAAGTGAAATTTCAACAACTGTTCGCTTTAAGTAACAATAACAACAACAAGAAGAAGAGAAGAGGGGGGAGGAGGAGGAGGAGGAAGAGAACGGAGGCATAGCCCTCTTGCTCACAAGAGGTGTTAATTCTGCTAACAGATAAACCTGAAAGCTGAATAGTAAGTCTTCCAAGCCTTCAATCATTAGAAAACTGGGCCTTAATAGTCAGATTTTTAAAAAAGAAAATTCTAGATATTTCAAATAACACAGTCTACAGTTCTATCTGTGAAAATAGCTCTAATCTCTTTGTAAATTATGACATAAAAAAAGGTAACACACCATTAAAGCCCAAATTCCATTCACTCTTAAGGCAGGATTTTCACTTTGGGTTAATCCACAAAGCAGCTCTACGGCTCCTGATTCTAAAATTGGCTGTGGAAAAAGAAAAGAAAAATTTTAAAAAACGGATTTGCAAACTGTGTATATGCCCTAGCACCCTATTTTTTTTTCCTTCTCTATTTTAACACAATTTCAAGCAACTTTCATAAAGCAAGAGTAATATAGGCACTAAAGTCACTTTGAGTAGGGCAAGAACAATCTTTCTCCACAAAAAAACTCAAAAAGCTCTTTTCCTTGTTCTTTTAGTTCTGAAAGAATCTGGGAAAACCTTAGTTATCTGAACATTTCACCCATGCTCTCAGAATCTAGTTTTCTACCCTCATTTTCACTGTCCTGAGACTGTAACTCCCTGTTTCATTTATGTACATGTCTTGTATGCTGCTTATAAAATGTGACGAGGAAGCAACGTGGCTGGTGTAAGTGGAGAAATATAATATACTTAGATAACCATATCATCCTCCTTCCAAATTGTCAGTTTCATTCCAGACATGTTGCAGATTTCATCTCTGAGGAGTACTTTCAGGACTACTACTTATCCATTACATAAGCAAAACAGACTTATACTTTTGTGGTCATGCCATATGTCACATCTAAAATACCATGCGCTACCTTGACCACTTATTATACTTGGGATACTATGAGAGTAGGCAGTATGTAGGAAATTCTAACTTAAGAGGATTAAGATTTTTCTGTTATTAATGAATGTTCAAAGGCCACCTATCAAGTGAATTTTAGAAACACTTTAAGGAATACAGGTCTATATAACTAGAAAAAGGATAGTGCCTCTCATCGTGATACTTTTTGGGGGTAATATTCCCCTACTTGCACAGCTAGTGATATTTTTAATATTTTGTCATAATGGCTAAGCATTGGCCTCATTCTATATACCTATATCCACATTATTTATTTATCCCACCATTTTGAAAATAGTGTATAAATTATGCCTTTTCCCTTAATACTCTAATGTGTATTTCTTAAGAACAAGGATGTTCGCTTAAGTCACATTTTAACTATCGACTTCACAAAAGTTGATATTAAAATCAAACAATACCTTTTTTAATCTATTATCCCTATTCCAGTTCTGTCAAGTGGCCCCCAAAACTTCCTCCCTTCCAGATCAGAATTTCGATTTTCATTTATTTATTTACTTAGGTGCTACTACACAAGCTCTCTACCACTAAGCTATGTCCTTCTCTCTTACTACCCACTTTCTCCGTTTTTGAGACCGGGCTTTACTAAGTTGCTCAGGCTGGCTTGAACTTGCTATCTTCCTGCCTCAGCCACTATAGTAGCTGGGATTATCCACCACTGTGCCGTGGTTTGGTTTACTTTTAATATTAAATCAATTATTTTAATGATTCTTTGCCTGAACTCAACTACTTTATTTTGTAATTACATGTTAAATATGCTGAAAGTATTTCTAGGCAATCTAAGAACTCTTTCTAGATGATAAATGGTGTCAGATTGGCTGTAACAGATTCTAATCAGGTTAAGAAACTATTATGAATCGCAGGAGAACAGATTAGAAAATCTACTGTATACTGCCTCTTTCTTTAGAATAATTGCCAGTTTCTTTCCTTTGGTTCTGAGAATTTGCACTAACTATCTCTGAATTATTATGCTATCAATTTGTCTTTCTCGTTTCAACAAAGTCTGCAGGTGGTACACAGAAAATAAACTCTACCAAAATGCAACTAGTAAGTGCCCCAAAACAAGTTCATAATTGTACCCCAACCGTACCCCTGCTGCAGGGGCTGAATCCAGGACCTCATGTATACTGTTAAGAGAGATATAATAACACAGTAAAACTAACTTTGTAAGGTTTCCCTCTTCTTTTATTAATTTTAGTTTTGTCCATTAAAAAAATACAAGGTCAAATAATTTAAAAAATGCAGAAGAGAAAAAAAAAAAAAATCCCTGCATTCAATCCTTCCTCTGACAACCAACACTAAAAGATTATTTTTTGGTGCCAGCAGTTATGTCCTTGAAATGGCTCATAACCCTGATTTATAAAATTAAATATTTTTAGCAAATATACTGTAGTTTGAATATAGATTATTGTGTAATTTTTTTCTGATATTTATAATTTCAAGTAGTTTAGACTGATGATAAGCTGTTATTTATTTAATGTATGCATGCTTCAGTATTGGAGAATGAACCCTAGGCCTTTACAGTGAACTGTATTTCCAGTCCATTTTTTATTTTGACATAGGATCTTGCTAAATTACCCAGGTTCGGCTCCAATTTGTGACCCTCCTGAAAGGTAGGATTATAGGTGTATATAACATGTTCAGTTTATTTATTATTTTTGAGACAGGGTCACTCTATGTTACCCAGAGTTGTCTCAAACTCCTAAGCTAAGGCTCAGGGGATCTTCCTGTTCAGAAATTGGAGTAGCTAGGATTACAGTCATGTGTCACAATGATGAAGCTGAATATGCTAGGTCAAAAAAGGGAAAATAATCATATTTAAAAATGATTTGCCCCTTTTCCTAAATCAAATAATTCAAAGGTAGTTTTTGAACCTAAATCATAAATTTCAATGTTAACTGCTGTAAAAAAGGTATCTAAACTCTAACTAGACTGGGCAACACCTTGGAAGAAAAAAATCAATACTAACCTCTTTGCTTGGAGAAAATTCAAGAAGCAGATTACATAACATGGATGATGCTACTACTAGGATTTCATCTGGTGCATTTTGTAAAACCTATGGAATAAAAAAAAAGATATCATTAAGTTTTAGAATCATGGAAGTGAGACATATCACTGAATACTAAGTAAAAATAAAAATAAGGAGAGCTGGGCAACTCAGCAAGACCTGTCTCAAAATAAAAACTGAAAAAATACTGGGGCTGTAGCTTAGTAGCAGATCAAGTGCCAAGGCCTGGGTCCAATACTCAGTACCACACACACACACATATGCACGCACATGCATACCCCACCTTTCAATTTAATTTCTCATACTGGAGAGATACAACATGTAAAATACAACATGGAATTCAGAAGGTGACATCTATCACCAACCAAACAAAATTCCATCACAATAGGAACAACAACAAAAAAAAACTCCCACAAGATTTTAATTAAAATTGAATGGCTGTTCATTTGTGGTCTGCTAACCAATAGCTTAAAATATGGAAATACAAAAGAGAAAAACAAGCAGATATATAAATAACCGCTTAACTATGAGAAGTCTAAAAGAATCTGAAACGAATCATTAGTTTATTTCTGAACTTTTAATACTATACTTTAAATGTGCCACAAAGTCATAGCTTGAAAATAATTATATGCACATGTACCCAAGTGCACAAAATTCTAAAGTGTTCATCAAACCTTCTTGTAAGAGAATTAGAAAACATATGTTGTTCTATTTCTGATTTGTATGACAATGGGGTTTTGAGCTGTGCAATCTCAGAAAATGACTAGTTGCAAAGGGATTTATTTTAGGAAGCAGAAGAGCAATTTTAAAAAAATCTTAAATGGATAATCAATAAATCAAGATTAAGCTGCCTATGAAAAAGGTAAATCTGAGAATAAGATTGTAAGTATATGAACAATATAAGAGCACATCATTTAACTGAGAAGAGCTTTCAAAAATGTAGGAATTGGGCTGGGGCTATAGCTCAGTGACACAGTACCTGTCTGGCAAGTGTCAGGTTGTTACTTCAATTCCCAATACCAAATAAATAAATCAATACAAACAAACAAACAAACAAACAAAAAATCATCTCAAAAATTCAGGAATGCCAAATCTGATTCTGAGGTACAAAAGTACTGTGGGTCTGAAATGGACTTTTGTGTGTGAGAACTGGCACATTCCTTGAACCAACGCCTTCCAACTGTGGAAAGGCATCAATGCTGCTGCTGCAGAAAGGGTTGTGAATGAATAATCTTTCTGAGTTTGGACACTCTTAATGAGCTTCAGGACACAAAAGGATAACAAGGAAGACGAAATATTCAGAAGGGCAACATATGTCCAACAGCGTGAAATTCAGGGAGGAGTGTCAATGAATGGAAGTAGATCAAACACCGTACTCCTAAGTGAAATAAATCAGACTCCTGTATAAACATCATATTGTCTTCGTAGTATAAAAAATGGAAAGAGCAAATAAGATCCAAAATGTACAATAAATATTGTCAAAGTGAAAGAGGAAGAAACTGCTGAACAGGAAAGAATAACTGGAATGGGGGAAAGGAGAAAAGAACAAAGGGAAAAGATTTTATATATATATATATATATATATAAAATTATATTACTAATCTCTACTAGTTCATCAAAAAGAATGGTTTGTGCTTCGATCAGTTTTTCATGCCTTTATCTTGTAACCTGAGCAACTACTTTGAAGACAATAATATGCAATATATTAACCATTGTTAACATTATTTTGTTTTGAAATTCTATACCATCATTTTTATTCTTTTCTCTTTTTAAAATTAAAAAAATACCATAGCAAAAATCAGACATATTCCTAGACTAGGGGAGTGCTGCTGGCTAGCTCAGCTCACAAAGGCTCTGTGGCAAGATGACCTGACCTTCTTACCTTCATTAAAGGTTTCCACACAGCATGATCCTGGAAACTGGTTCGTAGTTGCTGCACAGATCTGGATAAACTGTGCAAACATCTACAAAGAATAATTGAAATTAGTGTTCCAAGAATCCCAAACTTATTTTTCAAACAAACCGCTTGGCTTTTCACTATTATTAATGTACACTCCAAGTATATCTAAGAGTAGACAGCAAGTCAATTACATGGTGACATCTCCTAGGCTTTGGAGGCCAGGTTCTCTGTGAGACAATGTTATACACTGTTTGAATTCACCTGAACATACTTTCCATTAACATTCATATTCTGCACTTATTCAATGAAGGACTGGAAAGGAAGTAGGTTAAACACACAGCAAAGGATGTTTATTCAGACCATTTAAAGCTCATACCTGACGGCAGCTAAGCGCACCTTGACACTAGACTCAGACAAGCCAGTCACAATTCGGTCCATCATATTTTCAGTCTCAATGATCTGGAGAAAAAGGTTAATGCTGCATAAATAACAACACAAAGGTGATAAACTTTATTGCTTGTAAATGTAAGTCTGTTAACGCCCATTAAACGCTTAACACTGCTTTTGGCAAAAGTTTTCACGTCTGGGACAATCATTTTGTAGTAAGGTAGGCAGCTCATCAGAAAGGTAAGAATAGCACACTAAGGACAAGCCAGGCTGACAGGTAGTATGGGGCAGATTATGTTTATTTTTAAAGATACCTAGAACGAAAGTTATATGGCATGAACATTCCAGAGTTGTTGCATACACAATCTTGGGGTCAGGGGACGGTATACACGAAGCCCTAGTAGGTAGGTTCTTGCCAGAGTGAGATTCTAGAAAAATCAGTCCACACTTGAAATGTCATGAAGAAATAAAATCTGATTTTGTGACAGTCATTCTGTGGCTACGTTCCTATTAACAGGATTGAAATGAAGTTAAATATTTATAAAGGTAACCATCTTTCACTAGTACATGCCACAGGTAATCATAACAATCATGAAGTTTTATTTTTTTAACTTAAAAATAAGACAACTTGCAGTTTTCCTTCCTAAAGCAAAGTACAGATTCAAAATAAATGGTGCACAGAGGAAGTTTAAGTTTAATCTGTGAAAGCCTATGGAAAAACAGCTTTCTATTAAAGTACTATTGTAATCACAAAAATATTAACAGACACAATGAGTTTTTGTTGAGTTTGATGTGCCAGGCATTGTGCTAAGCATATCTCATTATTTGATTTAACTTATTCTTTCACAAGTACTATTAAAATCATTCCCATTGACTGTTTAGGAAATTGCGCATTACAGGGAACACAGAATTTTAGTAAGACCACAGAGCTGGCCCCAGGCATGCAACTCCAGAATTGATATGCTTTGCCACACTTGTAATACTGACATGGTGAGAGGACTAGCTGTATGCTTGTCAGGTGTTCCTAAAATGGGCAACTGACTAATGAGACCTGTTATTTCTGCCGGCAGAATACCTAGACTAAAGGATCTTAACCCTGATCACACTGAACAATCCCCTAGAGAGCTTCAAAAGTCTTTATGTCTACCACACTAGTGTCCATGCACTTATATTTTTAAAAAGTCTAGTATGTACCCAAAGCTGAAGATCACTGATTTAGAGTAAAATGAAAGGACTCAGAAGCCAGACTTCATGAGAGGGTGAAAAATCTCAGGATGTTCAAAGCCAAATAGGAAGAGTGCAGATAATCTAGTCGAAATGAGCAGTGACCAGAAAAAAGAATATTATTAAGAACTGGGAACCACACTGAGCTGTAGGTTAGGAATCATAATTTTCATGTAATGTCTTACAGCTTCCAAAGTGGCCAAGAATATGTACAGTCATACTTTGGTACTTGATTGCTATGAAATTTGTCAAATTTGGTACTCAACATTTTGATGTGAAAATTTTGTCCCAGTACTCATTTGATACTTGGCATGTAAGTGAGAACTTAGCAGGGTGAAGTGCCTCATAATGGCCATCCTTTCCAGCCAAAAAATTTCGTTTGATAGTCATTGTTCTGAGTACTTATTGAGACTGCTGGAACCAATTAATGACAAGTACCAAGGTACCACTGTACACTGACTGACCCCAAGCTTACCTTTTTGTACACCGTTCTGTCTTCACTGTCACTTCTCCCTTTCTCCATCTATCTACTCTTTTTGGTCCTCCTCTAACTTCCCACCAACATGGGAGCATGACTATTCTCTGTGTCTATCCCATCTCAGCCACATCTTACAGTTGGTCCACTAATCTTGCTCTTAGCTCAAAGAGATTCCTGTATTTTCAGTAGTGTCTACCTCCCACTTCAAATTCTTCTAGACCCCTCTGCTGCACCCACTTTAAATTCACAGGTTTTTTTTCCCCTGGGACACAAGACGTGTCAATATTCCCCCCCCACACACATACTTTTTTTTGAGATGGTCTTGGTATATTGTCCAGACTGGTCTTAACTTGGTGTTCAAGTGATCCTCCTGCCGCAGCCTCCCAAGTAGCTAAGACTACAAACCTACTACAGGACTGTGCCACGATGCTTAGTGCAACATCCTACTCCCTAGGATGATTTAAATGTCTCTATTCTTCTTCTTTCCCCTTGCTATGCAAGTACTTCAAGCTCAGGGTCCTTCTACCAACTGGGTGTGGTAGTGCATGTCTCTAATCCCAGCATTCTAGAAGCTGAGGCAGGACAATGGAAAGCTCCAGCCCAGGCAACTCAGCAATTTACTCTGCTTCAGAATTTTAAAAATAAAATGGGTAGTGATACAAGTCAATGTGAAGGTCCTGGGTTCACACACACACTGTGTGTGTGTAGAAGCCACCACGACTCACAGGACACCTCTTCACTCCTCATACACCTTTCTCTGCCCACCCTACTGTGTTATGTCCATCAACCTACTTCATTTCTCATTTCCATCCCTACTTACAAGAAGTACTTACACTTTGACCTCTCACAGCTTTCCTCTCTACTTCTCATTCTTAAATGGACATGTGGTCCAGTCTGTCCATCTCCTACTCTATGTATGTGACAACATTGGGACTTCAATTCCAGTTTAGTATGGGTAACTCCTAACCTTAAATCCTACCCTAGAATTCTTTCCTCTAATTCCATATTTCCAATCATCTAATAAATACAACACTACAGATATTCAGTGGAACTTTTGATTGTTTCATACTGTTTATCCCCCCCACCAACCTTGCTAAACCTGATTGTTTCTTGGTTTTTTTGTCTTTCTCCCTCTGCTCATGGTGTTATCATTCTCCCAGCTACCCAGGTACTAATTTTGCATTAATTTTGCCTCAAATTCTTCTCTCTTAAGACCTAATTTCTTTCACAGTACCTCTTATGTTCATCACCATTCTCACTTCATTAGTTAGGACTATATTACTCTTTTCTTAGGAATCAGAATAATATTTTCCAAATTAATCTTCCATGCGGCAGCAATATGAAAGATTGAGAGGCTGACTAGTTCCTTTAATCAAGAAAAAGTCATTGTTCTTGAAACAGGCAAACCTAACTAAATCAATAATTTTCAGGATTAGAAAATCTAAGGGGGCAACGGTCTCAGGCAGTTGGGTGTGGTAGTCCCCTGGATACAATTATATTATCAGGGAATAAGATGGGGGGTTGTGGGGAGAAGATGAATGGGATACACGATTACTCTTCAACAAGAACTAACACTATTAGCATGGCCTTCTGGTGCTTAGGAAACCTGAGTACAGACAAAACCTGAAAGAGGCTTTTGGTTAACAACTGCTAGTCACATTTACCCAAAGATATAAATCTACCAAGGGACAGGGCCAAAGTAGTACTTGTGCAGACATTTAATCAAGTACAACTCAATACAATCACAGTTCACAAATCCCTGAAACTAATCCTAAAATTCCTAATTCTATACAAAAGACGGAGCAGATAACTCTATGGGTTAGAGTCCAGACTCTGGCCCCTTCCCAAAATTAGTACGGCTGATAAAGAGCCTGGAAGATGGAATAAGGTACTGATCTAAAAATAAAACAAGTGGGTACCAACCTAGTGGATAAAGTAGTAGAATGGAATACTACCAGCAACTCCCTTGATTCTCTGGACCTTCAGTAAAATGGGAGGAGAAAGCAATGTTTATTTCTCATCTTTTGTAACCAGCAAGTGAACAAAAACCAATCTGGGAAAAATTATCATGTTGCCAGAAACTGAAGTTTTATTATCCATTAAGAAATAGCCATTAATAACCTTCCCAGTGAATATTCAGGCTCAGATTAGGGAGCCAATACAGTGTAGTTTGTATTTTCTTTTTACATTTTCTAGGGGTGAATGGTACCTGATTCTTTGAAGTGTGGGTACTAGGTGGCTGGTAAACTTCTTCCATGTCATAAAGCAGTAGGGCTTCCGGGAGGTATCTGCCCATTGCGTACATGTTGACCTGCCTTCCTTCCCTCTTTTTCTATGCCTTTTTTGGGGGGGTGGGGTTCTAGTGATTAAACCCAAGGCTTTTGTACTGAGCTTTATCCCTAGGCCTCTTCTGTTATTTTCAGACAGGTTCTCTTAAGTCATAAACTGTCTAGACTGTGCTCAAACTTGAGATCCTCCTGCCTCAGTCTCTAACTGTGGTGACATGACAGGCCATGCCACTGTATTTAGCTCACAAATTGACTTTTCCTAGGCAACAGCCTATCAAAATGTCCATAGTAAGAGGTACAGAAATTCTTCTAGTCTTTGGTAGGGTTCTACAAAGCATACTATCTGAATATTTAGATACCTTCTCCATTAAGATTACCAGTCTGGCCCAGTGTGGTGGTGCACACCTGTAACAGCACTTGGCAGGCTGCGGCAGGAAAACCACTGCTATCTCAAGGCCAGCCTGGGCTACATAGTGAGTTCAAGGTCAGTCTGAAATACACAGCAAGACCCTGTCTCAAAATACCAAAAAAAGATTACCAGTCAGTAAGAGGGCTAAAAATATAAAATTAGAATGGAAACCAAGGATTCCAATTCAAAAGGGTATCCAGAGAGGCCACAGGAACGAGTGATGCAATCTCACCAAGTTTCACAGCCTTGAGGGCATTTAGGTCAATTGTATATGGAGAAAAGCAGTATTATCATAAATAAACTGACCAAAATGAGGATAAAAATGTGATTACACAACAGGGAAAGGTCTAGAGATTTAGAGAAAAAATTTTTCTGCTTAGCAGGAAAGGAGGTAGTAGTGGCTACTCTTGTTGTCTCTTGACACATGATGCTCTAAAGGAGCACCATTACGGCTTTTTAGACCTGGGGCTGGAAAGTTAAAGAGCTATAATACATGTTCTCTATGGTGCCTTTTAATGATCCTGGAACCATGCTCCAAAGCCTTGATATGATACAGGGTGCCAAGTCCTAGTACCCTGCAACAGCATCTTAGGTCCTACAAGAATTACTGGGCAATGCCAGTGAATCTGGAAGTTGTTCTGCCTTAATGATTCTTATTTCAAGATTCCTCAGTCACAGCAAATACACACTGTGGCACAGCTGGCTGGATCTGCTACTAAAAGAGGGGGCGGGCAGACGCTGGCAGACACAGTACCCTCTGTTACACAGACACTGTGCCTGACTAGAAAGGAAACTGATCCACTGAACTATCAGAGTAGAGGAGGCCACTTTTCTTTTTCTGCTCTTCTAGGGGTCTGGGCTATGAAATTAACTTAATCACAGAACTAAATCACTACACATCCTTCCTGATGCCCTATGAGGAGGGATCAGTCTACAGGTCATAGGGAAAAAGCAGAACCCAGATAATACTAAAGCACACGTGAAAATGTCAGTAATTTGAAAATGGCCTTCAGATACAAGGGAATTTTCCTGCCCTCCAAGGACTCCACTAGAACCATAACTTACTTATGATCAGAACATAAATCGTTCTCCCCTCAAGGCAGAGATAGTCTTCAAAAACCTAGACACAACTATTCTTCCACGATGCCCAAGCATGAAGCATTCTCTAAGTACTAGAAAAAAACTTTAGCTTAGACTTGGGACTACATTCAAATCAGGCCAAGCAAAACTGAAAGCGAACTTAGGTCAATTTCCAGAGGTGTCAGTGAACTCAGACAATTCAGAGGGGTAGGTTTGAGGTCAAAAGAGGGACAGTGAAGTGGTCATTCCTTTAACATCAATTATTTATGCCAATATGCATAACCGTCAGGCAAATACAATTTAACTTCAAATGGGCTTGTGTAAAATGTTTCCAGAAAAAGTTCAAATGAAGTATGTGCAATAAAAGACCTGACCAGAAAGAGTAAGGACCCAGAATTGAACAGTGAAAGTCAGCAGAGGCAGACTTTAGTAGATAAATTATCAGTCCCAGAAAGTCTAGTTAAAGCAGGAAAAACTAAGCAGACAAGCAGGGTGCAGTAAAAGGAAATCAGGAAGGATCCGTAATAGAGATTGGGCCTGTTGGGTATAGATGACAGTGTTTTGTCTTCTAAGTGTCAACACGAATGATTCACACCATGGGTCACTTAATTTTAAGGTCTAACTCCTTTTTCTTTTTTTAAGAGATAAGCACTATGAACATGAAATCTCATATTAGTGCAGTCAAGTGGCTGATTTCAGAAATGGAGCAGACTAAGAAGGAAAAAGAAGGGTTACAAGATAAAAGTAGAAGCTCGAGTGCAATAGACATATACAACCAGCTTAGCTGGGAAGATTCATAGAATCAGCAAAGGCTGGGAAGAGAGCCAGTGCTAAAAACTGAAAACCATTTTTTAGTAAGTAATCATGTAATTTAAGATGATCACAGAATACTTAAGGACATGTGCTATAAATCATGGAGATTCTTGATCACCTAAAATTTATGATTCCAGAGTACATCTCTACAACATATCTCCTTACTTAGGGGAACAAAACTAGCAAAAAAGTTCTCCAACAGTACATAGACTTCTTTGAATCCAGCAAGGGAAGCTGTAGTGTTTGTTCTTAAACAGGGTCAATAAGGAAACCATTTCTCTTACATTCTTCTGTATAGCATTAATGGTAGCAGATAAAACTATCATAAAGTGTCAGTTCTGTTAATTTTTGAGTTGATTAATGTTAAAATCTGAAGACATCCTAGAAATAGTCTTATTCAATTTCATGTAATCACCAGTACTGGGTTAGTTAAACTGTGGCAAATTTGGAGCTCTTTCGGATTTTTATTTCTCCTGTTAAATCTTTTCTATTCACTGTATTGTAAGGATGAGATTTTTGCTAGTCTTAATTAAACTGAGATCTGCTTTTGAAAAAGGGGGAAAAAAGAGAAGAACTCTAAGTGGTTAGTGCTGTAGAAACCACAGATTATATATAATATCCTAGGACAATAAAGATTTACACATTCTAGTAGGCAAAAGAGGTCACAATGATCCAAGTATACTGACAGGAGGAAAAAAGATACTTCAGAGAGCCTTTAAGAAAAAAAAATAACAAGTCTATGATTCAGGTTTAATTTGGGGTATAAACAACGAAGTCAAAAAAGATGTCAGACAATGAAGAAAACATAAACCAAGAAACCACAAAACTGAGTTCCAGTGACTTGTCAATTTTCCTTATGATTTGATCTCTATTTTAGAATTAAACCCTAGCCAACAGATAGTAGCTAAAGGGAACTCATATTCTCCTGTCCTCCGGATACAAGCTTCATCCATCTGTTCTGGAGAACTACAGGCTTTTTCAAAGACAGTTATGTAATATCTTTGCCAGAATTTCAAGGACTTTCTGTACTTTCTTCTAGCACCTTGCTAAAAGGCATGGCGGACTCTTGTTTTTGTTTTTATTTTTTTAAACCAGAAATTCTTTTTCTAAAAGATCACTGATATTAAGTACTTCCCTCTCTTGCTCTCCTGTTGATATTCCACCCGCATATTCACACCAAATTTCTCAAACTCATGGTGTCAGGTCCGCAGAACAATGTCTGAGATCTCCTCTCAGCCTGAGAACTGAATTCAGTCAACATCTGGTCTCTTCTGTGCTGGCCTAGGAGCTAGAGTATTATCATGTGGCTTTAGAGCAAGAGAACAGAGAGGTGGATTCTTATGGCAGGCCCATTCTTGAGCTTCTATATTTCATTTTGCTTTTAACTCTCTTTAAGCAATATTTGACTGTCTTAACTTCCTTTCCTTTTAGTGAGGGCTGGGAACTGAACCCAGAGCCCTGTACATTTAGGCAAGTGTCCTACCCCTCTGCTACATCTCTACCACCTTTTTAAGACCAACTCTTACCAAATTTCCCAGGCTGATTTGAAACTTGTAATCTTCCTGCATCAGCCTCTCAAGTAGCTGGGATTCCTAGTATGTACCCAGCCCTCTTAACAGCTGAAAAAGTCAGTTGTAGTCAATGTTCAAAAGACACCTTCATGTAAGCGCTTGCCTGGCAAATGTGAGGTCATGAGTCCAATCCCTGGTACTAAATAGATAAATAAAAAACCAGGGATTTAGCTCAGTAGAGTAAGCGCTTGCCTGGAAAGCACGAGGTCATGAGTTCAATCCCCAGGACAAAATAAATAAATAATTAAATAAACTAATAATTTAAAGACAACACAAAGAAACTTCCGATCTTTTCTATACTGTGGGGAAAAGTGGGGGCTCTTTCAACTTAACTTTTCCTTTTTCTAAAACTAAAATTATAAACATTTACATTGTATAACACAAATATAAATATACATTAAGACATCTATAATTTCTTCTCTGCAATTTTTAAGTTTACAGTTCTATCAAATATTTTTTAAAAAGCAGAATATATTTACTGAGAGAGAAAACCTTCTGTTCCAGAAAGAGACAGAAGGGGTCCTAAGTGGACTGTCAAAGACTCTGCCTTTTCTAGAGATTTTATTAGACCAAAACCAAAAGGTGAGGTGGGTCTAAATTGGGAAAAATGGGAACTCACATGGTGGGCATGAGGTGGGACAGAACTATGGTCAGCCAATAAGATAACTGCTCAGGTTAAATTGATTAAATCAGGATCAAACGGGGAAGTGAGTCACGTAGCAAGTGGGTTAAATTAATTTTTCATTAAGTTCAATTAGAGGTTAATGAGCTATCATATTCTTTTAACATGTTAATGAAATCATTATATTACAATTCCAACGATAGAATTAAAACATCTGTCTTGTTTGCCATCTCCTATTGTACAGTTTCAGGAACTGTAACACAATGGCCCTGGCTCAGCCTATCTTTCTGTATTCACAGTCACACACTTCACAGTGTTTATTATCCTCTAAGGTGGCTGGCTAAATTTTTAGGTTCAGACATACACAACTGACTTAATAAATGTAAGTTTAACACCTATAATATTCCAGGTACTGTCCTTATGTAGCCTATATCACAGTGACAGACATGACAGTTTGACAAAGGAGCCACCATTAAAAGAAGATTCAAGGACCTCCAAATATTGCCTCAAGTTTAAATCTATTTAAGGAGGCTGCCCATAGAACAAAATGCTAAAATACTATCTCTATATGACATCATTAATTTGGGATATTTCCTCTTTAGAATAATAACTTACAACCCAATCACATCTAGATACCACTCTTAGAAAAACACTTAAAATTGATACAAAAAAAGGCATAGATATGGAGCTTCCTCATTGTATAGGCCAAAATCTGTGAAATGGTTCTAATATGCGGGAAGTAGAAAGGCAAGAAAGAGTTCAAGTAAACTTTAATATGAGATAGATATTTTAAGACATTCATAGTAATCTATTTGAAGTATAGACATATCTTAATCATATCTGAGTATATCAATCACAGTCAAATTGACTTTCACTACAAACAAGACTTTTAAACACACATGAACACTGGAATCACTATACACATTTAGTCTCATCTCCCTAACTATGTTATACTATGAGCACTCACAAGGTATACACCAGTCCTGTTTTGTTCCTAGGCATCCAAGAGGTGTATTACAAACATACGATAATAAAAGGACAGATGAAGTATCTCATTACCTAATCAGTACCAAACCCTGTGAGAAGTGACGTGCTCTCAATCTGATGCACTGTGGCTTGCAAGTTCAAACTATTCAGCTACATATGAAGTTCTCCCAACTCATAGCACTTTGCTTTTTACATATTTCATACCAATCATGCACTTCTCTATGAAATTTCTTACCATTCTATGTCAGAATTTAGATTCAGTAATGGTATTTAATGTTATATAAGTAATGTATTTACTAGGAGAATAAGCTTTGGAGTCAGAGAGACTAGGACAGGATGTAGATCTATCACTTACTAGCAGGTAGCCTTGGTCAAAGTGCATGTTTCCTGGTCTGCAACAGCTATCTCACAGGGCAGTCTGAGGTTTAAGAGAGATAACGTGTTAATGCTCAAAACAGGGCTCAGCACATAGTGAGTGCTCAATAAATAGTGGTTACTACGTTTATGTTGAATAGCTTCGGATAGATTATGCCTTGATTTAAGTATGTATGGAATTGTATTTTTTTCATGTCCCATTGCACCTAACATATAGCTCTGTAACTGGCAAAACCTTAACAAATGTCTTACTAAATGGACTGGATCTTTATTTTTCTCTTAGATACAGCATCTTATTCAAGCAACTTTCTAACCAATACACAGAATCCTGTATCATTTCTTATCATAACTGAGTACCACAGTTTTTAATCCAGTTTGTCTGGAATCTGTCTGTCACACGGCATAATCATTCAAACAAAGGAATCAGCACACAGGGAAACAATTCTGTGATAATGTCATATTGTCCACACTTGTTAATGCTTTTCTTCAGAAAGCCACACAACTGGTCGCCTGCTGCTTCCTCTCATGGATGTGGTGGGGTCTAATTTCTTTCTATAGTCCAGCAGAGAGGCAAACAAAACTGTAGTTTTTCACCAAACTGACCTTCAATGCTTTCTATCTACTATGTGGTGTTAAGTACAAGGTGCAAATTTTCTACATAAAGTCCAGACAGCAAGTATTTCAGGCTGTAAGGACCACATGATTCTGTCACAACTATGCAACCTGCACTGGCAGTGCAAAACAGTCACAGGCAACACAGAAACCAAAGAATATGGCTGTACAGGAACAAATCTGAATTTATTTTTTGCTTGCCAGGCATTATTGTCTCTTTGGCTTTTCTACTTCCATTTAAAAATGCAACAACGATTCTTTTATTGCAGGCTACAGAATTACATAGGTAATGAGTACTCACAGAGTATAAAACTTACAGACACCTGTGCTAAGTATTTTAATAATAGAAAAGTACAGCAATGGTCTTGATTCTTCACCACAGACTCAAGTTTTTCAAGGGCTCATACTGTAAAAATATTTAATTATTCAAGCATTTCATTCATTCCAAGGAAATGTTCTTAAAAATCCAATTGTATCATTCATTGTATTAGCTTTACAAATTTAAAGATCACATATAAGTCATTTCTTGGTTTATAAGACAACTGTGTCTTTTAACTATATTATAAATAAAATAATAAACTTCATACTTTAAAAAATTGTCAATGGCTTAAGCAACTAAACAGCAAAAATACATAACCATTTTACATCTGTTTAATAAAACTGAGATTAAAAATTTGTTATTTATAAATACCTCTATTACGTATAATAGCATTATCACTCCAGGTTTGCTTCTTTCAGTATGCTGACGGCCAACGATCTCAACACTTAGGCAAATGGCAAACCTGGTCCTGTCATAGTTCTTTTTAAAAATACTTACCAGCATGAATGAATGTTGCGGGATTCATTTAAAATTCTTTGGTAGGTCAGCTTTAAGAAGATAACTAACAATTTAGCCATAAAGATCAAGTTAAGGAATTATTAATTCTAAATGAGCTTGTTGCTTTTCAGTGGCAAAGTTCAGTTCTAACAAGGGCTAATTCTATAGAAAACCTGCAAAATGTTCAAGGTTGTTTGTTTCAAGTGCAGGCTAAAACTCAGAAATAACTTCTTACATCTGCCTGATTTTATGAAAGAGACAAATACAGAATTTTCATCCTATTCCTTTAGAATTTTCAAACTTTGTAAAATATTGAAAACATAAATTCAAGGTACATTGTGCTGTTAACGAGATCAACTAGTATTAAAACCAAGTTGTAACAAACGATAAAAATGTTCAGTTAATGCTTAGTAAGACTTTTAAATAGCAGAAAGCTGTTACAAAAACTGATCCAAACTCACAAATACATTATAAAGCATTAAAAATACAGAAAAAAACTTTATATTTGCTCAAAATGTGAATATATTTTGGGCTTCAGTTTCATAGAAATGATGACCTTTTGAAGAAATTATGTTCAAGACAACCATGGAGGGTAATACACACATAACTGAAGTTAGAATTTGGCCTTTTTATATTATATATTCTATTTAATACCGGTAAAACAAATAAGATCACACTTGGTAATTTGGGGGCATGGTATGGCAATTAAGCTTTAAATATCAGTATTTTTAAAAAAACATTGTCACTAAAAAGAGGTACTCCAGAAAAGAATATTATTTTTGAAATGTAACTATTCTCTCACTGAAAGAATAACAATTTTGGAAATTTATAACAGAAAATCACTTTCTTCATTGTACACCTTTCTTAATTATACTTCCAATGTTGCTCACCTTTATTCCCAATACACTAAACACAGTATTTCTTTTATTTTTCCAATGAAATCATTTAAAATGTTGTACTAAGTGCTTCCTTTGATCAAACACCCATTATGTGGCAGACTTCATGCCAAAAATTAGAACTATGTTATATCTCATCTTACAGTGACCTTGAAGTTATAACTTACTTTGCTAAGAAAAAGAGAGTAGAACAAAAAGTGTTACTATTCTTTGCTATCTTTTCTTAGTTTCTTCTGCCAATACATCATTTTTTAAAAAGTAGTTCAGTTTAAGAAAAACAAAAACAAGAAATGGGAATAGTGGTGGCACCTATAGCCCCAGATCATTAAAAGGCTGAGCCAAGAGGATTGACTGTACCTAGGAATTTGAGACCAGTCTGGGCTGAAGTGAGACATTTTCTCAAAAAAAATATTCCATCCTTTTCCCACATGTATGAGGTAAACCCACTATGACTGTATGGCTCTTCTTTCCACAAAGGACAAAAATTTAAGATTTTGCTTTTGGCTATTGAAAATGTAAATAAAAAGCATGTAGGAAGCACTAAAAATGACCGCCTAGAGCTATTAAATTTCAAATTGACTCAAAGATAGCCCTGCAGATATTAACATGTATATTTTAACTCATTTTAAACACTTCTTTGAGCCCTCAGCAAACTCTGAATGGTCATTTCTTCTTTTCCCTGACTTACTCAGATCTTATAATAAATGTTGAGTTGGAAGGTTTCTTAATGGCTCTTTCACCTCCCCTCTCTGCCTTCTACCCCTTTTCCACCCACTGGACAATGTAATTCAATCAGTCTATGTAGAATTGAATTAAATTATTGACCTCTTTAAAAACTAGAAGTTTATTAAGCAGGAAGATGTTTTATGAATTTTCAATAATATTTCACAGAATGAGATGAATCCTAAAAAGATTAATTTCTATAAACAAAAGCACATTTTTATCCATAGAAAATACAGGCAAGATTCACTCTTATGAACCCTATAAATTATTTAAATCAAATGAGAAAGGGAAAAAAGTTCCTATATTGTCTAACTAAGAAATGGTCAAAATTATTTTGAAATTAAATTACGCTCCCTTTGAGCTATATTCAAATGAGAAGGTACGCTTTCAAGATTGCCTGTCTATTGAAAAACGGGAATTTTCTCCATTTTTTTCTATGTTAAATATAGTGAAATTCTGGACTGGGAATTAAGTTCAGTAGCACAAGCACCTGCCAGGCATGTGCAAGATTGCGAGTTTGATCCCCAGTACCAAAAAAAAAAAAAAAAAAAAAAAAAAGTGAAATTTCATCTGCATGACCAGATATATATTTTTCCCCTGTTTAAAATTTTCTCTTTTTATATAAAGAATTGCTAGTGAGATTAAAAAAGAGGATCATATATAATCTGATAATGGACACTGAATAATGCAATATGGTTCACTCATCCAATTGTTTGTTTTTTCATCCATTCTTCAAATATTTATTGTCAACTATGCAGTGTTGTAGATGCTGAGAATATAGTAATGAACAAAACATAAAAATCCCTGCTCTCATGGAGCTTACATTCTAGTTCTTCAAGATTCCTCAAGCTAAAATATCAAGTATCAGAAAGAAAGCTTTTTTCAGGCCTGTTACATGCCCTAGGAGAGCAAAAGCTACAACAAATACTTCATCTAAAACTTGAAATATGTATTTCTATCAAAATAAAAGCATCCTAGTTATCAGTTCATTAACTGCCTAGTATTTCAACTTATATTATTATCAATTTTCTTCAATTATCCTTTCTTCTATATCTGAAAAACTCTATTAGTTCCTTAAGGAGAGTAAAAGAGAAATCATACTTTTTCAATTTCCAATCTAATTAATGATCACGAAGTACCAATCTATCAATCTTTGTAAGAGCAAAGGCTTCAAAATTGTAGGATTGTTTGTTACTGGCACCTCTCTATTAACCATTTGCTAGTATGCGAGTGTGTGAAACAGTTATTACCTATATTCTTGGCATTGTGACTTCTCCTTTTTAGTGTCCCATGACCTGGATTTCTACTTTCTAATCAGCACTAGTATGAGGTAAATAAAAGTTACCATTGGAAACTAGACTTCCCTTGACACAGAGGAGAGCTAACATTTATTTGGCATTGCTGTTAGTGCAGTTACTGCTATCATGTTCTGAACCCTTTTATTGAGCTCTTAATTCCTGCTATGCTCTTACTTGCCCTAACTGCAATCCACTGAGAACCAGGATTAACTATCACAGGTAATCTGAGTTCTTCTAAGTGGTCAAGCTACCGCTGTTGCCAAGCTCAGTGGTCTTCCATCTTGGATTTCTTCTCCCTCTTCACGTCTCAGCCAATAGTAATGCTTCTCACTCTTACCTGCAGAACTCTGCAGCACCACCCTCTTTTTACTCTTCTGATAGGACATCAGAAAGTTAGGAAATTTGCAAGTATGCCTTGGAGTAAAGGATGTAAAGCTAGTAATTACAACACCAATTTTCCCACATAGGATACAGACAGATTCAGGGATATTAAAGGAAGTATCACTCTGTGTATGAGTTCTGCATTTTTATTTCTATATCTATTCAACAAATATTGATTTAGGTTCCAGGAACAGCTGGTTCCTTTTCATGGAATTATACCAATACTGCTCCAAACTAAAGATGATAAATGTCTAATTTAGAAGTCACATTCAGTCTTCACCTGTTCTAATTTTACCTGGTTCAAGAAAAAGATAGCAAGAAATGAAAACACATAAGAGGCCTTTACAAGTCCTTAGAATATTAATATAAAATTCCATGAAAGGCTGGTGTCCTTCTCCTTTATTGGTATGTACACCTCCAATTATCTCTTTGTTTCTGGTTTTTCTTCTTTGTTCTGCTTCCTTTAACAGGCCATAACAGGCATGGAATTCATATGATTTACCAAATTATGTTCCCATTTTCAACATAAAAAGTAGACCAACTAAATATTTCATCTTTTTCTAGTGAAATAAAAAATTTTTTTGGTTCTGTTTTTATTTTTTGATGGTGGCTAAGGTAGGGCGGGGTCTATAGTCCTTAAAATTTCTTTTAGATTAATTTAGTTAACTGACATTTCATTTGGGCAAGCATAAATACTATCTTAAAAAATAAAACAATAATAAACACTATACTTTAAGAATCTATACCAAAAAGGCATACAAAATTCATAAGGCATATTATAAGAGAAATATTTCATGGAGAAAGTAAATTTAAAATCTAACCAAATAATTATTTTTCAAAAAATGTAATAGAAATACATGCATTCAAAAGAAAAGTTATATATCATTTTATATACTAATGGTAAGGTGTTTTCAAACTTAAAATCAGTCTCCAGGCAGATTTTATCACAAAATTATATTTTCCATTTTACAACTTCTCTTTTCAGTAGATACTATTAATTGTAAATTAATTAAACATATCATTTCCAAAAAGTTAAGTATCACCCTAAATAAACTATATAATCCCCATCACATGAGAATATCACAGTTTTTTACCACACAAAAACTATAATAATTATAACTTAGTCTTTATTTATAATCTTTCTACAGAAATAATCAGGAGATACCCTTACCAGGAAATTATACATATTATGAATACAAATTTTAATAGACTACTGACTAGACTGTTAGGTTGCAAGTATTTCTAGAACATGATATCACAAGTTAAGTCATTAATTCCAAAACAATAGTTTATTAACAAAAAAAGTACAAAGAAGTACAAATAGACATCCTATTTCCTCCATTATGATCTGTCTCTCTTCCTTATAGTTCATGACATGGTCATGTGAAGCTGTAAGGATGGTCAAATACTTTTGTTTCCAACAGGACTTAATAATCATCCAAAAACAAACCATTGCATTTAAGTTATAAAAGCCCTTCCCTTGTAATATACTGTATATCTACAGTGCACAAAATAGAACAGTTTCAATTTCCATAAATCATGTTTAGACATAGGGAATACTGCATCACTATTACTGTATGTTTGTCTCGGAGTAGCAATTGATGGGTTAAAGTTTAGAGGTCTTGAAAATGATTTTTACAGGTAAGTACAAAAAACACTTCAAAAGAGATCAAAAATTTGTTGGCTGAACCAGGTTGAGATACATGGAAAATATTCAGTTTATTAGTTGTGCTTTTTGCACTGATTTTAAATCAAAGCTCATCATGGATGTAATCTTATTGCTAATTCAGTGTCTTCAAGGATAGTTCTTTGTCAGCTTCTTTCAACAGACCTGAAGTCTTCTCTGAGCCATGGTAAATGCCAATATTCTGTGATTTCTCTCTTAGTGGTCTTTAAAATACCATTAGGGATGGCGAGATACAGTAAACTGCTATGTTCAATAAATAAGGCTCCTAAAGACAAATATGTGGTTTTCCTCACTGACAGTTTTGAATGTCTTGTGTAGACTATTAGATTACAAGTGTTTTTGAGTAGTAAGCTTCAGCCTTTGGCTTTTAGAGGGAGCCAAGTCAGAACCCTATACTTCTTACATAGAATTATTCTTATAAAGAACAGGAGTTCAGTGTTTAGACTAGACTGTAGCATTATAAGGGTGCTATACCAATGACACATTTTTGAAGAGCTAGAAAATTCAGATGACCACTCACTAAACATAAAATCATCATTCCACAAAGATTTTATTCACATTAAACTTGCACAGTAGCAAAAAAATAAAATTAAATTAAAAAAATTTTAAAAACATAAAACTAAGCCACATATCAAAGAACAACGTACAATAAAGATTTAACTTCTCAATGGCATTGGAAGGTTATTTCCATAAATAACATTTACAATTCTAGTGTTAGGTCTTTCAAAGTGTCTGAAGCTTCACAGTGCTAAAATTGATTTTTATCAGAACACATGCAAAAATGTGCAACATAATCCATATTAATGACACACAAAAAAAGCAGGTCAGTTATTTGTCATTCCAGCATGGCCATGCCATTCTATGTTCTAAAAACAACCCCCCAAATCCAGGTCCCATTCATTCTTCAATTATGCCTTTTGTCACTCTGCTTTATTATATTCAAACAGTCACTGTTAGTGCTCTTCACCACGACTTTCAGGTTGATGTCACTCCCTGCCTGCTGGCTGTCAGGACTGGGGGACGCCCCTCTCCCAGACTCACCTTCTTCCGGATGTCTTCATCATTTGCTCCAAGAGAAGCATAGAGCTTAAATGCAGCCTGGCGGAGTTCATGAGCATGTTTTAAGTCATGATCAAGCTATAGAAGAATCAAAAAGAAAAGTTACATTTTCAATTAAAAAAACAGTATGAAGAAAAGATCTGTTAACAACTACTAACACATTAATTTTGCTATTGAATTTTCTAGTTATTTTTTGTGCTCTTCTCATGTAACTCTGGGATCTTCCTGTGTCTGAGTTAGCATGACCTGAAAGCAGTCTGCCTCTAAGAGGAAATTCCACAAGATTTGACAATGAGATAGTAAAAGCCTTCGTGAATGTCTTGGTCCCTAAAAATGCAATGTTATCACACAGTAGTTTTAGTGGCTCTGGTGTTTGCTTGCAGCTACTTTTTGAAATGTTCCCCTCAAAAAGGTGGCAAACTGAGAGAGGCCTTTCTGGCCCAAGCAGCAGTCGATAGTTAAATTGAATGCTCTTCCACTGATGCTTTCAGGAGGTTTTTCTAAATAAAGAGCATTGGCCTAATTTCAGCATTTAAGAAGCTTATGGGAACAGAACTGTTTTGTGAAAACTCTGAATAAGCAATATTCTATGGTAACTGTTACTATCTATTAAGATTGTCTAACATTTATGTTCAGGGCACTTTTTCTGTTGTGGTTCTGGATTTTTAGAGATTACTGTAAGGCAATTAATAGTATCTTTCAACATACATACATGGTTAAGTTATCAACTCTAACATAAATCTGATTTATCCACAAACTACCATGAAAATAAACAGAGGCTTGTCTTCAAGTACTTTTAATGACTATAATTTAATGATTATAATATAAATTGATATACTATCAATAATATAATTTAAATTAAAAGCCATAACTTACTCATCCAAATGAGTACCATTTTGTTTTTCAAAGGAGTTACCCTAGAAAGATTAACATTATTCCATGTTGTAGGTAATGTTCAAAACATTCTAAGACCTTCTTTTGAAATTTCCTAAAGAACTGGCACATGAGCCAGAAAAACCTGACAGTTACATAACTTCAACAACTAAAGAGTTTTAACGTAACTATCACTGAGTGTGGTTTGTGAAGACAGGACAATCTAGCTGGATAATATTATTTAGTGTAAGAAAAACTCCACAAAATACAAAGTAGAATATAAAAATTCATTTAGGGCAGCTCTATGGGAATTCTTAAAGAGTAGTTCCAAAAATGTTTTGATCAAAACTAGGTACTGTGAGATGTTGGGAGCAGCTTTACAGCATATTATACTTATTTTTGGTTAACTTCCAAAGTAACCACAAAGTCCTAACTACATTCTAGCCATAATTTATGCATTATAATACTGACTTGGACCAATACAGGAAAAAAAAAATCACACATTTATTAATAGATGAGGCTTTTTACTTATGTACTTTTTAACTAAAACCCCTTGGATAATCTACCACCAAAATTAAAGATGATAAAACTTACTCAAATCTGGCAACAGGAGGTCATTCAAGAAAATTATTATTTTGGTTTTACTATGGTAAAAATGAAATGGAAAAACAGCAAGGATGATCTCTTAAATTCTAGTTAAATAAGGTATACATTCATATGCTAGCAGTTCTTAAAACTGTTTCCTCAACTCTGTTGTATAGCAAAACATTCTCTACCCTGTCAAGGAAGTAAACTCGAGAGTGTTTATGAGGCTCTGGTTAGGGTTTCTCTATCACATGTATTAAGCAAACAATACTACTGAAGGAAGTAGTACTGAAGGTATATAACTCTAAAATGAAAAGTAATACATATTACTAATACAAATATCAATGTTATTTTCTGCCCTTCCTAAGACAGAGAAAAGATCATTCTTAATAGTTTATTTATAATATTAAGTGCTAAATGAATTGCTGCCTGCTAAATAAGGTTTAGGAAATTCAGAAGCACGAGGGAGATCAAGAAAATGATCCAGTGAAACCACCAGCATCAAAAAAGGTCAATCACGAAACAGTACTGAGTACCCACTAATTAAGAAGCAATGCTCTACCACAACCTCCTTAAGTAAACTTCCTCTCCAGAATCTCTCATGTTTACAGAAATGAACATGGAAACAAGATGAGAAACAACAAGCGAAAGCAGTATCTGTCAATTCTAAGGAACTTCTATTTTCAAAAAAAATCTGCATTGTTTGGTGGTCTCAAACTAGTAAATGGTGCATTGGTCTTCTCTAGCAGGCTCAAATCACAGTATAAAACTGAAAAATGGAAAAAAGAAAATGGGAAAATATAGGGGGAAAAAAGCCACAGAAGATTGTAGTGGATTGTAGAAAATGAAATCATGCTTGACCTAAAGCACAAAAATATAGCAACTGACATGACTCTCTGATTCTGAACAGAATTAGGTGATGCTGACATAACTGGCAATAGCCAGTTTAGACACCCCACTACTTTGGGGTTTACTTGGGATACAGGGATGCAACTCTCTTTTTTTCTGCTTATATGCTTAATAAAATATTTCCTGAAAATAAATATTAAACAAATTGGTTTTAAAAATTCACAAGCATTATTATCTATGTTAACAAAAACAAAAGATTCTTTTATTTAAAAGGTCTCCAACCTGTAATTATCAATTGTTTCAAAATCATTAGCAGTAAGAAAAATTTCTTAAAATTCTCTTTTCAGCTGCTAAAAAGTAAGAGAGAACATACCCTTTTTATATCAGTGATGGCACTCACTGAGCTGGGATACTTGAAATAGTCAGCAAGCATGGCAATGAGGTGATCAGTAATGCTAGCAATTCTCTGTAGCTCAACATCTGGCTCAATCAGATATGCGAGTGTTTCAGCTCCTTCAACTCTCTCCTCTAGTAATCGTTCCTTACTGCACATCCGAACCAAACAAGGCAATGTCTGAAAGGTAGGGAGATGAATTACTTGCTTTTTGTTAAGGTAAAACCTTATGAAGAGGATATAGTGATGAATCAACTCAATGTTCTGTACTGGAAGTCCTGTTTGTGATTAAAGTATTTCCTGAGATTTTTTAAAACACAACCAAATTAATAGAGGCTCTAAAAAGTTTTGTGATAAGACCTGAAGTTTTGTTGAAAATCTTATAAAACACATTTAGGAATTGCTAATCAATCATATCTGATGGTTTTGCATCTGCATATTTATTTACCTAAAAGAAATCTAGTACTTTAATCAGGTATGACTGCTTTAGAAAAAGTGCTATCCTTTCCTTAATGAATAGATGGTTGAAAGAACTTTTATTTTCTGTTTTGAGGATTAATATCTAGAGTTGCAAAAACAAAGTATAACTTTAAAAATTCAGTGATCTTACCTTTTTCAAGAGTCCAACAACTCTCCTAAAATGTGAGTGAAATACATCTATCACAGTTGTTAGGTTTTCTCAAGAACTTGCTGGAATGATTGTGGTATCCACTAGTTCAATATTATTTCTGAGGTCCTTCAGAAATCTTGGCTATGGTCTTGGTAATTTATCTATATTAGGCTCTCAATAAAAACATTGCATGTATTACTATTTCTAGGGGTGATAAATCCAATTTAAAGGATAATGTTAAAGCAGAAATCAAAATGTTTAGAGTTATAGAAAGCCTTCTTCAACTACTACATCAAGTATGTTCAGCAGTTTTATAAATTTCTATTATGTTGAGAATTTAGCACTTTATCATTCACTATTGATTTCGTATTAGGCTTTATATTCAATTCTAGATTTCAGAAGGGAACACTAACACTTTTCCTAACAATACTGTTACTAATATTTATTGATACCATAAATTCATGAAGTTTTGAATTTAATGTTTGTAAGTACTACATGAAGATACTCCTACTAATGAAACAAGGTTACAAGAAATAAATAAACCAATGAATTGTATATCAGTCCTCAGCATCCTAATGCAGAGCTCTTTATTTATGAGACCCTTAGATCTTATGAAGTAAATCAACCCTCTTCATGGAAAACTAACACACAATAGTCTTAATATGCTTTTACCCTTGGACAGTGATAATCTGAGAATTCACTCAAGAAATGATACCACGATCAGTTTAATTACCTGCTTTGTTCTTTATAGCAAATAAAATATTTAATATACTGCTACTCAAAGTCATTGTGAGATAGATGAGCAGGAATTACTGCCTCTATTTTCACAATCAGTAGTCTGAGGCAGGAACAAAAGAATAAAGGACACCAAGCCAGTCAGTAGTGAGGGTACTAAAAGCAGAATTTAGTTCTTAGGACTTTCAGGGATGATCTCTTGTCCAGGTTTTCTTAAGTTCAGATGTGTATTTGTTACACTACAATGATGATTATTGTTTTAATATGTTACTTGTTGTCTCATTAAACTTTTTATTGCTGTGAGGATGACATGAAGCCTTTATCTGTAAAACTGGCAAACTGTGTACAAGATTGTGCAGTGAATGGAATGAAAAATCAAAGATTAAAATATATTTTCCATCTCACCTGAATCTTACATTCTTTTATAATGTCCTCATTCTTCTAATTACCAGCAAAAGAAAAAATTGTGATAAGGAAATAAGTATTTCACTTTGATGCTTCAAATATATCTAAAACTAATTTTTAAAAACTACATGGTATCTTACTGAAAAGAATAGTATTTTAATATTATTTTGTGTTATACACACAACTATAAAGATAAATGTATAAAAATAAATAGTAATGCCAATATTCATATCAACGTATGTATCACTATATAATTTTCGTGTTTTTCAGAAAATTAATTAGCTTACCTTTAATACAATGCAGTTGTCATCTGTCCGAATTGCTCCAGCTCTACACATGTAAGTTAAACTGGAATAAAATGATGGAAAGTAAGTTTGTGTGCAAGATTTAAGGTTTCAAAAGAAAAATTATTTGCCTTAAAATTTTGTGGCAAGAACAACAACAACAACAAAATCAAGTACAGTCCTACCATTTATTTTGAGGGAGATTTTGATATTCCCTTATCTGAAATTTAGTCATATAAGCAGAATGCCAAATATTAGTAAAATTTTTCTAAATATATTGTATAGGGCCAAAATCTGTCTGGCTATTATTGTTGTGATGCTTTTTATGACTTAAAAAAAAAAAAAACTATATCACCTTACTCACAAAGGCAAAGGTTCAGTTTTGAATTTAAGACAAAAATCAAGCAAACAAAAACGCTAAAACATAAAATATAATTCATGATCCAGGAGTGCTTCATTGAAAATTCCCAGTTCTCTACTAGAGAGCCACAATTAGAACCCTGAACAATAGGTGCTCAGTGCATCTGTTAATGTACTGATAATGAAACTGCAATTCTCACTCCGTATTTCTCTATCTTTGCATTTTCCTGCCTTACTACTTAACATAATACATGTTGGTTACATTTGATCTAATTTTATTTAACCAAAATATGAGGAGAGTAACTTGTAGATGGAATAATTTTCTGTAGTCACAGATGTTATATCAGAGTTCCTGTTCTGCATACTGTAATAAAATAAAAAACTCACATCCATTTAATATAACACAAGAAAGTCACATGACTTTCAAATTTCAAAATCTCAAAGCAAAATGAAGGCTGGAAATGAGCAAACTGAACTGTCCAAAAAATACTCTATATTAAAAAGAAATACTCTGTATTTGATAAAACACTATTTCTTCCCACAACATTTGGACTTTTACCATTTTGCTGATGTGAGCTGCATTTCAATAGGCTTATCCCTCTGTAACATCTTCACAAATATCTGTGGTAACAATTCTCCATCAACCAAAACTAGACATAAAACAAACAACAAAGATTAAAGAAATTCTTCAAATCTACAAAGTTCAAAAATTAAATCATGTAAGGTGCCACTGAAAGTTCCAGCTTACCATTTACCAGGGTCATCGATACCTGGGGGTTTTCAAAAGCTAAAACAGAGAAGCATTTCAGGGCTTGCATTCGAACCTATAAAAATAAATGAACATATCAAACACAGATTATTTTTCAAATATGATCTTAATGTCTCAGAATCTAAATTCTTCCTGTGAAGAAATAATATTTAATATTGCTTAAAAAACTAAGTGAAATAGAGTGTAGTGTAGCACTTGCTTAGCATACATGAGGCCTTGAGTTCAAACTTCACCACTCCAGGAAAACAAAACACACAAACAAAACAACTGGAAGAGAATCTCAAAGGAACAACAAAAATACCTGTATATCTGAAGAGTAGAGTAAAAGTTAATTATAAAAAGTTTAAATAAATATTGAAGCAATGAAAAAGATAAACCAGTAAGGAAGAAATAGTAATTAAAATTAAGATAAATTCTTATTCAAATTTAAAAGAACATTAGTTAAAAAATAAAATAAAAGAACATTAAATAAGATATAATTTTTATAAGACAAGAGAATTTAGTAACAATTACCACGTTCCTTTCAAGTGGGACATTTCTTATTCCCTAACTATAAAGCAGAGAACTGAAGGGAAAATGAAAAGGCACTCTTGGAAACGTGTGTGGGCTAGAGAATACAGGCAGAGAGAGCGGGGGAAATGATGATAAAATAAACGTTTAAGAAGGACTAATTTGAATTTTAAAATATCATAAATTGTGCTACTATTTTTTAAAACTACATTACTGGCCTGTAAGAGTACAAGGACCCCATCTCTTGATCACATGCAGTATGTTTTACTATTTGCAGGAGTCCTAAGACAGCGGTCACTTCCAATTTCTGCATTTAGTTTTCATTAGATGATTTCATCCTTATTTCTGAGACTAAGTCTATACATAACTTCTTATGAAGCTGGCAAGCATTCACAGGGAATGCAAAGAAACCTGTCCCTCATCTGGACAGTGCTCTCCAGTTCTAGTACGTCCCCATAGGTGGAACACAAAACAGGTTAATGACACGGGTAATGAAGCAAAGAGTAATATGATCAATTGCCCCTTCCACAATCTTCAAGTTTTAACAGTATTTAAGTCTAGTGCAGAAAGGACTAGAAATGGAAGAAAATGGGAGTAAATTAATGAAGCTTAAGAATGACAAAGTGACGGGACAATCAACAGCTGTTTCTTAACATGCAAGCACTAACTGATTTCAGCCTCTGCATAGTACAGGGCAGAGGTAGTAGTTCTAGCATGTACTCTCTTTTCCTGCCTCTGGTTAGTTTCAATCTGTCTACATTCCCATTCCTATTTTTGTGAGTACTTCACCAAGACTAAACTTCAGATATCTGAGGTAGGAAAAACAGACATACTAGCAGGTCTCACCTGAAATAAAGCTACAGACCAAAAGAGCAAGTGACTGCATCCCCATTCTGCTATAACTAGCTCTAATATTTGCTAAAACTTGGTAGTTAGGTAATAATCAATACCCAAAGTCTAAGTCTGAAAACTGTTGACTTTTTAACTCAAAATACAAAATAGAATACATTTTAAATGTTGTTGTATATGTGGGTTATATGGTATGAGTTTGAGTCACTCTAGGTAAAAAAGGCTTCAGATAAGAAATCTATAATCCTTCCTCATACAGCCAACCACTGATATTTGAAAGCATCACCTCAAGTAGCAGCTTAGGCACTGAAACCTAACCAGGAAAGACTTGAAATACAGTTACTGGTGAAAATCAATAGCACAACCATATCCTGAAAAAGAAATAGAGATAGAAAGGCAACTTTTCTTTTTTCTCAGTAAAAACATTTATAGGTAGCATAAACCCTATAACATTTCACCAATAAAATACTGCCGATCACAATACCCATACTTATCAAAGAAGCAATAAAATATTTGGGTCTCTTTCTATATACCAAAAACAAGTTAAAAACTTAGCCATATTTTAACATCTTACTTTGTAGGATAGTGAGGTTAGGAGGTGAGCAATATTCTGAACTGCACCATGGTTAAATAAAATTGTTTGATGATCTGGCCCCTGTAAGAAAAGAAATAATAATACATTAAGAAAATTATAATTCATTTTAATAAAACCATACCCACTTAAATGTAGAAAGCTAGATGAACTACAGAATAACCTTTGCTTGCAAAATTCTATTCCAAAAAGCAAGGAAAACAACATTTTTAATCCTACAAGGGACTGCCATATGTGCCTCACCCCAGTTTTACAACTGCTACCTCTTTGCCTCCCCCAAGTAAGGAAGGGAATAGAAAAGTTACCCTAGAACAGGCCTTTCCAATTATTATACAGTATACCACAGCCAATAAAGTTATTGTGAATTCTGCATTTCATGTGCATACTATTTCCCAATGCCTAAGGAAGGAGTGACACCATCATTCTTACAACTCAGGACTGATGACTACTCAGGGAAAATTCTAAAATTAATTGCAAGGAACCTAATCTACCACATATCACAAAGGATTTCAGTAATGTACTATCAGGAAGAAACATAATTCTCCATAGCTGAGAAGTAAATGTGTCTTGGGTTCTCTATTTCTCATCTGTCTATTTAAAATGATTCTCTTGTACAGTAGAAAGATAAAGACATAGGAAGTGAAGGTATTTTATTGTTCACCAACTCTGTTTTCTATCCTTTGATTCTTAACAAGTTTCTCTTTTGCCTTTCTTCAAATCAAGCTACACGTATCTACTAGTTAGTGTGGCAGTAGCTACTGGGTGGAAAGACATAAACACTTGTGGTCTTAAACTCCCCAAAATAAGTCTCAGAAACCTGAGTGACTAACTGCTTAAGAGCTGGCAACAAATTAGAAGTGAGAATTTCAATAAATATTATTAGTAGCCTATTTTTGTTCCTTAATAAGTCTACCTAAGTATGTAAGATTATCTTCGAAAGGACACATAAATAAGACACATCTCTTAAGAGCATCTAAGATGTTACATTATAGCAAACATTTACTCTGGTTCTTACTTTACAGCAGTGTGAAAAGATCTGACAGATATACTCCTGGGTATAGCGGGACCTGCTAAGCAGCGCCATGAGGTGCGGTATCACTGTGGCATCCTGGAGTGAAAGAAAAGGAGAGAATGAGTACAAGAAACTGAGACACTGGTGGGGATTTGGCTCAGCAGCATAAGCGCCTGTCTGGTAAGCACTGAGTCATGAGTTCGATCCTTGGTACCAAAAAAAAAAAAAAAAAAAGAAAGAAAGAAAGAAACTGAGACACTGTGCATCCATTTGACAATGTGTTTCCACAAGGAGGTACACAGATCTAAATGGTATTACATCAGAGAATGGAGCAGAACAAAAGCAACGTGGCCACTGAAATTGTCTAAGTAAAGAATAAGAAAAGGGACTTCCATGAAATATAAGGACAGGAAACTGAATCTTTCCCATAAAAAGCCTATATTCTCAAAATACAACAATCTCTACTTTTTAAAGATTTTATTTAAAAAAGTAATACTGAAATTCATAACACAATAATAGGAGAAGAACAATAATACATTGGATACTGTCATTGTCAAAGCAGTTACTCAGTGTACAAGATATGGGCATAAAAAATTCTCCAATCAATATAGCATGAATCTTCCTTTTTAATGAATTATCAAAATGTAACAATATCATTTAAACAAGATTCCAAAAAAATATAACAATTTCATTTCAATCAGATCTGAAACAAAAATGTGAAATGATTAATAAGATACACAACAGCTCATAAGCAAGAATTACTACATAAAACCTTGACAATTTTCATCTTGAGATGTTATAATAAGATCAGTAACTACTACAATCTTTTATAAAAATGACCTTACTTAGGTATTTCCAATCTGCACAATACAATTTACATGATTAGCAACTTCTCACATAAAGTCCACTATTTGCCTACTGCTCAGACTTAGATGGTGGCATAGGAAAGAAAAGAATCAACCTGCCCTGCTTCAGGGTTCTCCAAGAATTCCTTATAAATGCCAAAGAAATTACATACTGAAAGAGAATTGGGCCTGAAGCACAGATGGAAAAGGTTCTAATCAAAGCTGTTGCAAGTGTTGGAACTATGCTTCTCAAGTAGAAATGTACTGTAAATTTCCAAAGGATGTTCTTCATTTATACATTCTGATTCTGTGGGTCTAACAGTCTGTATCCTAACTGGCTCCACAAAAAAGCTTATTATTCTGGTCCACATTTCAAGACTCTCACAAATGATAACAGAGACAAGTAGTAAAAGAATGCCCAAGAGCTAGACACTTGCTTAGCAAGCATGAGGTTCAAGGTTCAGACCTAGCAGGTACACTCATATACGCATATACATACATGGGATGGGACACCCAAAATGTATAAAACTTAAGTAGGAAAATAAAAAGCTATTGATTCTCTAAAAGTGGAGCCTTTTCCCCATTTGTCAGTATTGTCTTCTGTGTTGTCACAAGGAGTTTTAAAAAAAAATTCTAAACTCAGAAAACCTCAAAGTTAAATACTAAATAATAAGAGAGAAAATGAGAACATCAAGTAGGGGAAGGGGAAACAGATTCCACTGACAGAAAACTTGGAAGCAAGAAGCAGCAGAGACTTTATTAGTCTCTGAAAGTACTTCTAACTCCTTCCCTCTGTTGTTCTCTTTATTCCCAATTTTCCACAGTTTCAACATAACTCATCTTGTTATGGGTTATGTTGCTCCCTGTCAACTGTGTTTATATATCTGCAGTTTACAGACGACTGAGCAAGGCAAACAGTTACATAAACTGAGTATGGTTGTATACCTTGGTAATCCCAGCACTCTGGAAGGCTGAGGCAAGAGGATTGTAAATTTGAGCCCAGTCGGTGTAGCTTAGTGAGACCCTGACTCAAAAATTAAAAAAAAAAAAAAAAGACTGGGGAAGCAAGTCAAGTGAGAAGGTACTGGGTTCAAACCCCCAATACCAGAAAACAAAAACAAGTAACAAACAAAAAAAATCCAAAAACCTCAAGTTATATAATTGCCCAAAGTTACTCATCTGATGAACAGAATTTGAAACTAGAAATCCTACCCTCTTCTAACTAGACTGCCTTGGTCTCTATTTAGTGCTTGACTTAATACTTACAACTCGTGAGTTACAAAGTTATACAGTCAATTATACTGAAAGACTTTTATCCCTTCATCTAACACTTTTAGGCTTTTTAAATTGTCTCTGAGGTATAAAATCTGAGGTATCAAATGAAGACATTTCATAATTTATCTCACTGCATAAATTTAACCTCCCTGGGTCTTAATTGTTCTCATGTAAAGTAGTTATGTTGGCCTAAACTGGCTTTTTCCAAACTATGCACCATGATTCATTAGTGAGACATGAATCAGTTTAGAGAGTGATGAAGGAGCTCAAACTGCTGGCTAGCATCAGTTACTCCACCTATTATCCCTAGGCTGCAGTGGGTGAGAAATTCTTAAGAGTGCAGCAGACAAATGACTGGTTTAACTCTTTGTAAAGATGAATACGATTTAAGGGAAAGAGACTGATACTAGTAAAGTCCATCTCTGTGGAATGCTTTGAGTAGAAGGCACTCCACAAACCTGAAGTAAAAGTTCATGGGTTCTACACCAGACTACTGATGAGAAAATCTAGACGCAAGATCCAGCAATCTGTATTTAATAAACCCTCCAAGTAATTTTGGGACATGCTCAATTGACAACTACTACAGCAAACAATTTATGGATTTATGAGGCATGACTTTTTGAAGAATGTCACACAAAACTCTACATATCAAATTACAATGGGTCATAATTTAGACAATTATTACTGTGTAAAGTGATCCACAAATCTCATTTACAAGCCATATGTATCACTGAAGACAGAAGAGTATGTGTCTAATGGAGAAAGGATGGACCATAAAGTCACGACATCCTCACTCTCCACACTTGCTTTGCCTATGCCTCTTTTCGCTTATATGCTTGAAATACTTTATTCTTGCCAAGATCTCAAGATTTGTATGTATTCAATTTGACAACTGTTTCTTCAAGTAAGCTCAGAGTAACTATTGGCCTCTTTTTTTTAAAAATGAGAAACAAAACAGAAAGTAGAAGGCGTCACATTTGTGTAACTGCTATGATATTTGTTTCAGGATCCAAACATATAAACAAGTTCACATGTGTAAGACAAAGCAATGGAAAATATATTTGTCACTGAGGATCGTAGGTAAGTTGTTTCAAAAATATTGGTCTAGATAATTTTCATTAAGAGTCTTATCAATAGATTAAAAGATCCCTTCATAATCCCTGAGGCTTTGAAAACCATCAACTCCAAACATCTCTGGGTTCTCTTTCATAGGTATTCTCTGATTCTAGCTGGCAAGTAAGCCTTCTAGAAACTGGTTCTGCCCCCACCTCTTTAGCTGGAAAAATCATGACCTCCCCATAGAGATCATTCTGCCTACCGTACTGTAAATCTTATACAGATCCTTCCCAGAATGGCCTCTTCTGCTCCATTTCGGTGAATCTCACCTATTCATGTAAGATCCAGGTTAAATTCTACCTTCTCTACAATACCTACTCTTTTGGATTTAAACCCAAACTGAGTGGCATAAAATATATTCTCTTAATTTGTCACAGAGATAAAATGGGCTCTTTTTCTTTTTAACAACTGATAAATTGTTTAAGGTCTGAAACTATTGCTTATTTACAAAGCCTAAAACATTTGATATTTTTAAAGGAAAAATTCAAATACTTCTTGAGATTTTTCTACATATCACAATTAGGAGTTTGGAAAGGCTAAGCCAATTAGGAGTAGGCTATTAAAGAAATATAATTAACGACTCAGCAACATCCAAAACTCACTGTATACAGTAGCTCCTCTGGAGTGACAGGACTGGTAAAGATAGTACGAAGGCATCGGAGACAAGCTTCAATGAACTTCAGGTCTGGGGACAGTAGTCCTATTAACGGAAATTACATGACATTTCAACCAGAATTTAAAGCTCTAAAAACTAACTTTAATCTTTACTGATGCAAAAATGGTTTCCTACATACCTTGCAGTAAGGCAGGAATAATATGGCAGTCCAATAAAGACTTGACATTATTTTCAGTACCCATAGCAAGACTTCCCAGTACCACTGCACATTCAGTTTTTAGCTCAGTGCTTGACGTTTCTTGCTGAAGCAAATACAACAATCTAAAAGGAAGGAACTTGATAAACAAAGAGACTAAAACATAAAACCAAATTAATGTGACTAGTGTGTTAACAGAAGGCTCCAGTATATTCTACAAACTAGAAACATGATTGATTGAGATTTTCTTCATCCTTCTGAGTAATGGTTATTTATTTATATCACCTACTAATTCAGTAAAGAAACATCTGGAAAAAGTCCAAAAGAGATTTTCGTTTTGAGCAAAGGACTATCATAATAATCTCAAACTGTAGGTATGAAAGTTGTGTCGGTGAGGTCTCTGTTGAAACTGTAATCCACATTATCTGCTATTTCCTCGGGGAGCAGAATATGAAGACTCCCAATATCAGGTACTATTGCATATTAAATTTAAGCTAGAATTGGGTCCTGAATAGAGCTGTGGTGATGAGACAATAGAGGACTAGCCTAAATTATAGAATACTCAGTTCTTATGCAGCTCTTCAGGCAAGGAAAGCTTTCTTCTCTGTCTACATCTTTATTTGCAAAATGAGAAAATCTTCCCATTTCCACTACAGCCCAGCCTGCTAAACAAGTGGTCTTTAAACTCTAACCCTTTACCACTTATGACCATTTCCCTTATGTTCTAACACTCTACACTCCCTAAAACACAAGTCCCCTAAGAAAGGCTGCTAAGAGCTTTGTGACTACTAAAGGATATATTTGAAGTTGTTAATGTTAAAAATATTGAAATCATTAACTCTGTATCAAAAGAAAAAAAACAAAATTCCAAAGTCTACATAAAAACTTACAATAACTGTATATAAAACTTAGTTTGTGTAGCAAAGGAGGCAAAGAGAAGTTATATAACTATTATTGCCTGCCAAAATGAAGCTCATTAGGTCATCAGAAGAACAAATCAAACTTCCTATGTTAACTTAAAAAATAGAAAATTCTTAAAATCAGGAAAAAAAATCAAGGTTTTTTCACTTTAAATTCAAAAAGGTCTTGAGACTCTTAATAAATTACCCACCCACACAAAAACTGCAAGGGCTCTAAGGAGATGGGAAAAAGTATCATTACTTGGGTATTCAACAAACACTTGCATTATAAGGCAATGATCTTCTGAAAAGTGAATATTCACTTTTCATTCCATTTTCTGGTATTTTATATATACATTTTTTCTTAGAGATGTACTTCAAAACATTTCCTTTTTAAAAAATGATTCATTTTAAAAATAGAGAAGGTAATATTAAAAAGGGGAATCTTACTATTACAGATAAGAAATACATGTGAAACTTAGCTTAAAAGGCAGAAAAAAGTGTTTGATACCAAACATACCTTGGAACAGCTCCTAAAACAATGAGGTTGGCTTTCTGTTTGTTGTTTCCAATGACAGCATTTTTCATGTCTCTGAATTCAGAGGAAGAAAAAAAGGTGCGGTGTTGAGACATCACAAATATCAAAGCTCAACTTATTCCACTTTGTCATACTACATCCTGGATTGGCATGTACAGATATTACTGACAAAGTCATAGCACTGATCCCTTTCCACCTGGCGGGCTAAAGAGAGGGGACAGAGACAGGTGACAAGTAACTGTAGAAGCCATAAAACAGGAGAGTATGTACAAAGTAGGAGATGCCTTGAGTAATGACAGACACTTCAATAAAGACAAAATTGAGTTCTTCTAGAAAGGGGGAGCCAGTCCTTTGAATATGAAAGAATTCGGGCTACCTTCAGTGCTCAAGGTCTGGGAGAGGGGAGTATAAACACCCGTTCATGAAACTTATCTGACCTTGTATTAGAGATCACTTTGTTCACTTTCCCCCACTTTTTTGGACTTTGTTTAGACTATTATTCCATTTTCTCAGTTTTATTGCCTTATTAGTTGTACCATGTTGGGTTTTGTTCCTTTTTTTAATGGATGCTTTAGAACTTTCAATATATCATTTATTAAACTCTTTACGTGATATTATCCCATTTCATATGGGCTTCAAGAGCCTTGCAACTATACTTTTATTTCCCATTCTTTGTTCTACTACTGTCATAAACTGTATTTTTAAACTGCTTAGAAACAACATAGTATATTTTACTATTTTAAGTAGTCATCTTTTAAGGAGATTGATAAAAAATTATTAAAATTATTCATATTTCTTACAGACAGCATTCACTAGTCTTTTTTTTATTCTAGCTACATTTCACCAGGAATAGTATTCCACAATAATAGTTTTACCAATGACCAAGGAGTTCACAAATTCGTGATTGGTTTTAGAGCACAGGTGAGTAAAAAATAACTCAAAACTAAAAAACAGGTTAAAACTAACAAATATGAATGAAATGTTTTAAAAATATTCTCTTTTATTTGTCAGGACTGTTCTCTTCATACAGAACACTATAACACTATATGCTTCTATACAATAGTGGTCCTCAAAATGGGAAAGAGGACATTTGCCACCCCCAAAAGGTATTTCACAAGTCTGGGGAAATGTCTGGAAATTTCTGACCACAAGATTACAAATAAAAAGCTCTTTTTGAATAACATGCTTTTAAAATACTTGAATCTTTCAGTACTTTTTTTTTTTTAACAAGATCTCACTATGTAGCTCAGGCTAGTTTTAAACTCATTATTTTGGTGATCCTCATGCTTCTGCCTTCCAAGTGCTAGGATTACAGGCAGATGCCACCATGCCCAGCTGAATTTTTCAGTACTATACTTACCTTACAAATAAAACAGACACACTTTTTATCAAAAATTAATTATTTTGGAAAATCAGATCACCAATTCAGTGGCACTCACTGTATTTGAGTCATCCATACCACACATCCATGATCAGTGCATACTTCATTAAGTGTTGTCCTGTAGTTAGCTCTAAATATTTATATTGCAATGTAATAACTTATATTTTTATTTTTTGTATTATAAGGAAAGGCATTATTTTTGAAATTTTATGTTACACTATTAATTTCAGAATAGTATCAGAATATTTACAAAATATTTGAAACAGAAAGTCTGAGAATATTAAGATCATTGTTAGATAGTACTAAAGTTTTTTTAGCTCACCCATTTTTTTTCTATCCCAATGAAAGTCCCCTAAATATCTATTAAGCATTTGAGTTTCCTTCTTTTCAAATAGCAGAGATCTATGATACATAGTAAATTTTTTTTGGCCAATCTTAAAAGTTACAATTCTAAGAAAATTGCATTATTTATGAAATAAGATCTTGTAGAAAGTAAAGGGAAAATGACTCAAAAAAAAATCAACAAGTAAGTATATATTTCCATCACCAAACATATTCATTGGCATTTAATACCTGGTAATGGAGTAGCAGTACAGTTCACTGGTAGAGCACCTGCCTAACGATACAAAACCTTGGGTATGATCCTCAGCATCATAAAGAAAAGTATTAATTCTTTCCCATAATTATCACCTGCCATTTATTACAGAAAAAAAAAAGCATTAAGAACTAGGAAAGTGTTAAAAATGGATTGTTCCCACAAGCTTTTGAATGGCATCAGACACTGAAACTGTCTGCTTTTTTCTTTCATTAGCTCTGTAAGACTGTATCTTATAGAACCTGATTTATCCCTCTTGGAAAACTACTTCTCAAATCTACTATTTGGTTAAGATAAGTAACAACGTTTCATTATGAGTCTAAATTGAATGAAGTTTACTTAAGTTTTTACCAAGTTCTGATACATGATTAAAATACAGCAGTTATAAGAAACCACATCTAGGTTCCTGCCTGGTTATGAATGTCTATTATCTTCTTATGGGCTTACTATCAATTCATTAGCTCAGAGATTTTAATCTAGCAGCTAGCCATGTATTTTCATTCTCTTTCCTTCTCTTGTATCCTTGTCTACATTACATACAGCACATTTGCTTACCCAGCAAAATATGTTTAGCATATTTTGTGTCATGTGTTATTCTGGGTATTCTACCGTATTCATGACTTCAAAACCTAATATTTTCCCAGTTTCCTCTCCATTATTCCTACACTAAGCAGAAATGAGGTTTATGTGCGCCCCTGCATAACTTTATGAATATATGCCAAACATTCAAAGTAAATATTTTTACAGACAAAAGCAAAAACTCCTCCAAAACCAATTTTCAGTTTCTTTTTGTCGTCCCTCACCCTGGCCCCTTTCCACACAACAGACTAGCACTGAAACACATCCCAGGCCCTGTAGTCTTCTTCCAACAGTTTACAAAAAGCATGAAGGAGGCATCTGGTGGCCACAGAATAAATACAGACTACAGAAAACACAACTAATACAATTGAGTAATGTCAAAGGAAAAGTAATTTTGGCTTTGTTTGTAATAGTAAACATACCTATGCTAGAAGGGGAAAAGAGATGACAAGGCTCAGTGAATAAGCTCTACTCAGTGGTTACAAACAGAGATGCCAGCAGATCCTCACTAAAAAGTGTTAAAATGAGATGATAATCACCACTTTTCCCCCTTTTTAACAATGTGGTCTAGCTGTCTATCTCTTATCATTTTCTTATCCCCTTCCTTAGATCTTCCCTTGGCTAACTTTTCCAGGAAGTCCAGTACTCTGGGTCTGGCTGAAGTGTCCCTGCTAGAAGCCCTTTACCATAACAAACTCATTTGATTAGAATAAAAAGTCCACTCTTTTTTATAGGGAGCAAGGTAAACCTGCCCTGGAAAAAGCAGAGAAGTTACTATCACTATTTAGCGATTCTAGAAAGTATATCACATAGGAATTTTTTGGGGGGGTGGGTCTTTTCGAGACAGGGTCTCACTATACAGGCTGGCCTGTACCAAGCTGGCCTTGAGCTCACTTTGTAGCCCGGAGTGTTCTTGAATTTGCAGCACTCCTGCCTCACACTGCCGTGTGCTGGGATTACAGCATACATCACCACACCTAGCTAGAAATAAGTACTTTTGTAAAATATAAACTCAACTATCATCTAAGATGTGACCAAAATAAAACAACCAAAGATTGATATAATATCCTAATGATTACAAAGCATTCCATATCCACTTCTTCATTTCATTTTCACAACCTTGAGTAATATTAATTTCATCTTACAGATGAGGAAGACACAACTCAGGTTTGGTGCTTTTTTCAGAATGGCATACTCTATTAAATAAAAAACTAATCATCTCAACCCGTGTATCTTATGCCAAATGATTTTTCTGTTACCTCCAGCAATTTGGCATTTACAACTGACAGTAAAGAAAAATAATTTAGTAAATTAATTTCTTCCTTTTACATTTTTATAAAAATAAAAAAATTTCAATCAAACATCCTTTTGCCAAGAGGTCAAAGGAATATAATCTGTCCCCTATCAAATTTTAATGTTGAGAATGTTCTACTTCAAACTCGACAGTTTCTGAGCACAGCGCTGACCAAGCTTATGAAACATACAAAATCATCACAGGGATGTCTGATCTGAAGAGCTTACAATCTCTCTGGAGAGAAAATAATACAAGATAAGGCAATGCTGTATGATAAACTTTTTAACTGCTATAAAGAAGCAGATAAATTTAACAGATTACATTGTTTGAGCTAATAGCAGCAACTATGTAAAATCTTAGAAAATGGTCAGTACTTAGATAAAAGGACAGGGAGAACAAAATTTAAAAGTCATTTAGAGAAGATCATTTTGAAAATGAGTATGGCACATTTCTAGGGTGGTACAAAAAGCCTAGACTGAAAAAAGAAAGTTCTCTTTAGGGTAGCATGACACAAAATTAGAAAAGTAATAGGGAAAAGAGACAAACTAAGAACAATTATGTTTTTGATCACAGAAGTGGCACAGAGGAAACAATGCCTGAGGAAGTAAACTAAATGTGGAACAGACTGGCATGCTTTAGTACTACAATCAAGAGAGGCAACCTAACTGACTGGTGTGTCTCCTTTATGGTCCAAAACCCGTGTACTTATTATCATCACAGTACTTACTAACCAAACTGTCGGTCAGATCAGCAGTGGTGAACCATGGCATGTGGGCTAACTGTTATCAAGGAAAGTTCTAAAAGATTCACCATCACTGGCTTAGATTATTTCTGTAGTTATCTGATGTGTTCATTAGACTTGGATCCTCCAGAACAATGACTATATTATGCATTCTTTCAAACCTTCATACTAGCGCAATGGCTGGCATTTTCTAGGCACTCAATTGAAGAACTAACACACATAGGTATTTGATTATATGAAAGTAATTACAGTAGCAGAACTGGAATTATTAATACAAAGGATATTTTGAGGAAGCAGATAAGATAGATTTCATAGGTACAGGAAACATATGTGACATGTCATGAATGTCTAGTTTGTGCCTGGATACAGACATACCAGGAAACTTAGAAAAACAAAATCCCTCTGCAAGGCAAAGACCTAGCTTGACTTCAACAGACTGTGTTGCCTTTGAGGATGAAATAAGAAAATTCAGTAGAAAGGCAAAAAAGGAAGTCTTGAGGATAACCCACTTTTGGGGAATGACAGATGCCAGTATTAAGATGTTCCAAACATGAATGTGTGAAATAACAATTTCAGCTAAAATGTAGATGGAATCTTAAATTTTTGTGCTTAATAAATGGACTTAAGAGGCACCCCCTTTTTATAGAGGTTAAATGTTCTACTTCATTTTCTTACTTTGTTCTGAAAGAGATTAATGAAAGAAACGGGACTCTTTTTTTTTTTTTTTTTGGGTACCAGGGATTGAACCCACAACTCATGCTTACCAGGCAAGCACTTGAACCACTGAGCTAAATCCCCAGCCCCAGGGGCTCAAATATTAAAACAACATGTACAGCACCTACCACAGCACATGTGTAAATTAGAGCATTATCAAGGTGGTTAATACTAAGAGAGAAATTAAACACTAAATTTTTCTATTAAAAGAGTAGCAAATGCTTTTAAAAGGTGCTACAGAAACAGTTTCAGTCAATCAGGTATATATTTATTTGTCAAAAATAACTAATTTTAATAGAAAGCTTTTTAGCATATAAAAACAAAACTATCTTTAAATATTGAAGACCTAAAGCTCAACTGTATCACTTTCATTCTGAACCAGAATTACTTTTTACTTATACTATCTATAATCATTTTCACCTTATAAAGCAGCCAAACATATTGGATACTGAAAACTACAGTTTTGAGTATAAGGTGTGACTTACTTATGAACATTCACTGTGCATAAAGAAATTTTACCTGTACAGTAGGAGAAAACATACACTTGTGGATAGCTAACAAAAAAGCAACACAGTAAACAACTCGTGAAATTATTTGAATGCTGAGAATTACAAATGTACTATTCTGCCCCTGTAATTATTATTATGCTATTTTTGGAGACTGAAACATCAAAACATCCAAGGATAATAAGTTTTCTGTTTCCAAACACGGTTAAAAATGAAATACATAAATTAATATTCCAATTAAAGCATATTAATATTCACATTATTGTTTGCATGTCAAATTAACAATTGAGCATATGCAAATTGCCATTGTAAAAAGAGTTAGACAATGATCTATTACTCAAACTAATTTTTACATAATTCAGCAAGTAAATATTTTATAGGAAATTATATCAAGTTATCAGGCATTTATAATATACTACATTTAAACTGAAGATCCAAGAATTTACAGCAACCTAAGTTTAATTTTTATAAGTAAATTACTGATATTTTTAGAATATATGTAGTTTCAGATGAAATTGACTTACATAAAATTATTTAAAATTCTAATCTTTCTGTATAGCACCTGATTGTTTTGTTTTTTGAAACAAGACCTCATTATGTAGTTGAGGCTGACTTGAATTCACTATGTAACCCAGGGTGGTCTCCAGCTCATGGTGATCCTTTTGTCTTTGTCTCTCAAGTGCTGGATTACAAGTATATACCACTATGCCTGGCTATTCTATATAGCACTTTATAGCTTAACAAGTGAATATATAATTTTTAAAATTAAATAATGGCTCAGAAATAAGGACACTTATTGTATTCAACTCTTTATTGTACAAATATATGATTACAAATCACCTTGTTTTCCAAAAGAGTATAATTTAATAAGAGCACTGTAATAAATGCCTAAATATTTTTAGCATGTTAGTATTTTAAGTATATTTAAATAGTCCAAAGAACATCAAAAATGTGTTACAGTATTACAGAATCACATGGCAGCAAGCAAGCTGTTTATACATATGAAAGACACATGCACACAAATTTACAGCTATTTTTGATGCTGAAAGTTAATATAATACATACACACATATAAACAGCTTATTTGTATGCCAAAGACTGTCAGCTTGATCTAATAAATTCTGAATAATCTTGTCACCCTTTTAAATCATAATTCTTTAAACTGTTTCAAAGGCAGCTTAGGATTACTTCATTACATCTGGTAATAAAGTTGTCTTTGTACATACTCATCCATAATGCTTTTAAAAATAACTGATTAAATCTATTAGGGAATTTTAAAGTTTTTTTAAGGATAGTAATTTAAAATTATACTTAAACCTAACTTTTTATCTTAAAACTTCTCAAAAAACCAAATACTTCATTTTATGGGAACTCATCTTCAGTTCATGCTTGAAGACAGAACTGTTAACAATCTATTGAAACCAGAAGCACTTCATTTTCTAGAATCAGAAAACTGAATAATCCATTACCAAAATAAATTCATTTTATTAGCACATTAAAATACTTCATGACACATTTCAGAATGATTCCTGGTGAAAGCCACACAATTCAAAAGCATCTACAAACTTAAGCAAAGAATTCTAGTCTAACTCTAATTCTATTCAACTTTAAAACTATAAAAACAATCATAGCTTTTGTTTTTCATCATAGGGGTATCGATAGGGCTACACAAGAATGCCAATATATGGCCACATAGGAATATCTGTTGATCTTTTCATTGCAAATCACTATGTAAAAACAGATCAAAAGTTCCAGTTTAGAAATATTTCAGCACACACAAACATACACAGCATTTAAGCAGCTTTAACTCAGAATTTATGAAAACATTTGAAAAGCTATTGTTCTTTGCCAGGGGTTTAGTTCAGCAGCCTAAGCACCTGCCTGGCAAGCATAAGTTTGATTCTCTAGTACAAAAAAAAAAGCTATTGTTCTTCCAGTGTGACACTTAACATGGTTGAACCAATACAATAACCTCGCTAAAAAATGCAGGCAATTGTTTTCAAAGCAACACACAGAATCCACACATGAGAATTTGCAATGTAGGGTAGTTCACCTGACATCCATACTGATTGTGTCTTACAGCTGCAAAGACAACAGTGTATGACTTACACAAATGACCTATCCTCTTCGTATTTTACTTCATACCTAGTGGACTGACCATGTATATGAAAATTTGTTCTGTTGGAGAAAAGGACCTGACTTTACATTCAAATCTTGGATATAATAGTATCATTCAAGTTTATGCTAAATACTGCACAACAAACAAAAAAGATTAACTCCCCATTCTTCAATTAAAAATTATGCAGTTTCTGATACTACTATGACTTTTCAGGAAGAGTATATTCATTGACTAGATGCGGCAGTCTTTTGTGATTTGAGTTACCTACAAAAAAGTGCGTTTTTTAAAAGTTTCTTATATGGGTAGGGTATCACTTTAACTCGGTTGAGTAGATTAGTTATGGACTATGATATAAATTTAATTCTCACTTTTAATTTTTTTACTTTGTTTTTTCCTGTTAGTATATTGTGTATGTTCACAATCTGTACTGACAGAAATCAAATGCTGGCTTGCAAACAAAGGTGTAACTATTGTCAATTTTTTTATGTTGCTCTAATTACAAATTTTGGATTTAAAGCTAATTATTTCAGCTTGTCTTTTCTCTCCCTAAAATTAGTGCACTACCTTTGGTTGTTTACACTCTGTGGCCACCTCCCTTCCACCTATCTATTTTGTCCCAATAATTGTCTCTGTGTGACTCAATGGTTGCATGAGTACAAAATGGGAATGTGTACATAAAGGGAAGACTAGGTAACTCTCCTTCCTAAATATCATTTTGATTCCCTTTAGAATTCATTTTTCATTCTACAGTTAATTTTCATCTGCAATTAATTTTCAGACAGTGATGCAGTTCAAAAAAGGAATTAAGTGTGCTAATTCCGTAGCATTATGATATAAAATCTAGCAGTACTATTATTCACTGTTCAGAGTGATATTAGTCTAGTCTCTTATGTTCAATTTCAGCAGATTTAAAGATAAGGACAGCTACTACAAAGAGAATGAGAGACATTATGGCAGTCATTATTGACTTCCTCAATGTCAGGTCTTGCAGACCTAAAAAGCCTTCATCATCCTGTTATAATTAGATTAGCTCTATAATGTTCAGTATGTATTCAAAGTGTGTGAAGATGGGGACAACTATTTGGAAGAAAACTAAAGACAGTAAGATAGACAGTGAAGATCTCCAGTGGACTTGCTTTGAAATCTGTGTTTCTTAAAATTGTTTATTATTGGTTTTGTTAAGTTTAATCTTACCCTTTATAATAAAAAAAATAAGTGTATAGGATTGATAACCATATTACTGTTTTTGTTGAACAGAACTGGTTGCAGTCTCACTGTTTGAAACCCCACTTTATATGCTCCACTTTTGTATCTTGAATAAATATTCGTAAGAGGACAATATGTAAATATCAACTAGTGATTTCTTACTGCTTATTCTTTCTTTGAAAGTACATATTATTTCAACCCATTTTCTGTTTTGCTTAGTCTTTCTTTAAATAAAATTTTTAAAAAAGAACAAAGGGAGGGAAAGGTGGAAACTACTGTCAATTTCTTATTATCTTGAACTCTTGCATTGTTTACACAATTTTATTAGGTTTGGCTTTGTTCTGTCTTTTGTTAGATTTTATTCTTTCAGATGATAAGGGCAGCTATTTTGAATATAATGGGAAATATGGTAATCATGGTTTCCTATTATTGTTTTGAAGTCTTATTTTTTCATTCATTGGTCTGGTTTTATTTTGTTTTGTTTGATTTTATTATTTGAGATGGTATGAATGCTATTTTGTAGAAAACAAGACATTATGGTAGCTATTGTTGATTTACTATCATCTTGTTTTGAAGTCCAACCATGCTTTTGTTCTTCTGTTTTGATTCTATCCTGTTGTGTTATTTGATTTCATTGTGTGTGATGTTATTGATAAATTTTTTGAGGAAAATGAGGTTTTATAGCAGCCACTGTTCATTTCCTGTTATTTAGTTTTGAAGTCCTGTAACGCTTTCATTCTTTTGAATGTTTTTTCACTATATTGTTATATTTGATATTATTGTGTGTGAAGGTAGGCTCAATTGTTTCAAAGAAAAAAAGAGACATTATGTTAGCTACCGTTGATGTCCAGTTGTTTTGTTGTGAAGTGCTGTGTTGCTTGCATTTTCCTGTTCTGATTTGCTTTGTTTCACTGTTTTCTTTCGTTCTCTTTAAAATAAAAAAAATTAAAAAAAAAAAAGAATTAAGTCAGAAAACAAATTTTTTTTTGTCTTTTGAGACAAGGTCTTGCTATGCAGATTAGGCTGGCCTTGAGCTTACTTTATAACCCAGGTTGGTCTCGAACTCACAATGATCCTCTTGCTTCAGTCTCCTAAGTGCAGGGATTACAAGTGTGTGCCACATTTGGCTTAGAAAATAAATATTTCTATCTAGAAAAAAAGGAAGCTTATAATCAAACTACATAAACCACCATAAGTCCAGCTCTAATCTGAGAGAAAGTGAAAAACTGCTGGGTGATCTGTTCCTTTCAAATATGAACAGATTTTAGAGTTATATAAGCAGCAATCAAAATTCCTGGAGCAGAGACCGAGGAGTTAGCTCAGTAGCTCAAGCATTTGCCTATAAGTGTGAAGACGAGTGTTCGATCCCCAGTACAAAAAAAAAATTTACTGGGGCATTATCATTTGTATTCTCTTGACTGAGTCAAGAATTCTCAGTCTCTAGGCTCCTCTCTCTGTTTCAGTTCAAACTGTTTTGAAATTTTATTTGAATTTTTCCTTTCATCCTTTGAAAAGAATCACCTTACATTTGAGGTTACTTTATACTAGAGCTAATACCAAGTAACTACTTATTGCCAACTAGTGGGCATAACATACTCATTTTTTTAAACTTAATTCTCATAAAGACACAGGAAGAGGAACAGTAACTCCCTCTTTACAGATGATGAAATGAAGGCTTAAGAAAAGCAAGTAATCTAAGTGCACAACAAGGAAAGGATCCTGACAAGAAATACCACAACCAAGGACTGAACCTACTGTAGTCTGACTGCAAACCCATGTACCTTTTACTTTACCCACTTTTCACACAAAACTTTGTCTAGGTGACATTTGTCTGAGATTTGATAACTTTTCCAAAGGTACACAGGCCATCAAACTACACCTCTTAGTTGCTTTGTTATAATTTAATCTTTCTCAAGGTTCTTTTATCTTCTGTGTGTCAGTGTATGCGTGTGTCGGGGGGTTACGGGGTTACTGGAGTTAAACATGGTGCATCACACATTCTAGGCAAGCACTCTACTACTGAGCTACATCCCCAGTTCATTTTATTTTTTAAGACAGATTCTCACTAAATTGCCCATGTTGGTCTGGAATTTGCAATTCTCCTCCTTCAATCTCCCAAGTAGCTAGGATTATAGATGTGCACAACTTTTAAAAAGCTGTCATCTTCTCTGGTAACTTAAAAATTTCTCAAAATGGCCAGAAATGCTTAAGTTAGCTATTTACATCAGATAGAATTCAAGACACAAGTTTGACATAAAATCTTTCATTTATTGAACACTTACATCTGATGTTTTCAACTAAACTATTATTGAAGAGTTCTGTGTGATATTTAGAATTATCTATAACAGAGCTGTCTGGCTGTGTCTTAGATGTATCTAAGGAGAGGAATTAAACCTATCCCCTCAACTAATTTCTGTGTACAGTAAAGTCAGTACTGATTTCCACTTTTCCTGGTAATAATCGAGCTAGTCTTAAAAAGAACTGATTAAATTATCATTAAAATTTTCCAGTTACGTGGTCAAAGACAAAAGGTAAAACAATGAGAAAACATGAAATATCATGTCCTGTTGTTTCTGTAAATTGAGAAGATGCAAAGATAAAGTATCAAATACTTCAGGAAGGTCCCAACCAGCTCCTTACTTTCTCTCCCAAGTTTCTGAATAGCCCTAGGTATTTATCTTGCCTCTCTTTACAAATTCCTATCTCCCAGGCATCCTTCAATAACACCTTTTTCGTGGTGGGATGAATTTTTTAATATGAATTGCCATTAAAAAAAAAAAAAAAACTACTTCACAAACAAAGCACCCTAATAGTTGACATGGCTGAGCAAGATTTAAACCAAAGGTACTATTTGGCTGATAAAACTAACACGTTAAACAGAAAGAGGCTCACTCATTTGTGTCTCACTCTCACTGCTATCTCAACTGTCTTTTATGTTAACCCATTTTGTACCCATCCTTTGAACATAGTTCAGGATGTAAGGGTGCTAGGTATTTCCCAAATTCATCAGGAGCCTTATACTAGACCTTATTCCCTTAGAACTAATGTGTTAAGAGCATACACTGAACTTTGAAAGGAGAAAGAATTCACCTCTCAATCACCTCAAGTTTCATCCCAGCTGTCCCGCTTCCTTTTTTGGTTTTGTTTTAGCAGTACTGGGGATTGAACCCAGGGTCTCACTCACGCTCTAGACAAGTGCTCTACCACTGAGCTGTACCACACAGCCCTTTTTATTTTGCTAAATGTCCTAGGCTGTCTTGGAATCCTAATGCCTTGGCCTCCTGTGTAGCAGAGATTACAGGCATGCACCACAGTGGCAGGCCTGTTTCACTTTATTTCTTTAAAGTACAATCACAGCTAGTATGTTGCTTATCACTGTTTTCTCTCATTACACCTGAGGGAATCTTGGAGAAAAGGAGAGTATTTAGATTACTAAGAGTTTATTTAAATTTTCTAATGACTACTTTCTAAATTCCGATATTTAAAACATCACTAGGGGACTGAATGACAGTTTGTAAGAAAGAAAAAACAAAGCAAAACAAAATCTATTAACCTATTTACTCACTACTTTCCAATTATAAAAGATTGATTTTATTCTCTTGCTTTTGTGACTGTTAAAGAGGCAAAATCATTTTCTAAAGTCTTTTTAAAGTAAAACAAGTACCCATTCAAAAAATAAAGCTAATCATATCGGTTTATAACAGATGACTCTTTACAGTAAAATATTAAATAAAAGTTATGAATGCCAAGCAGTCTTTTTGAAAAGAAGCCAATTTAAGAAAAACAGTTATAACCCTGTATTTTCAAAATAATATTTGGCAGATTAAAACATGAAAACAAACAAGACTTTTTGATAGACTCTTAAATACATACTACTTACATGACACCTTGTAGAACTTTCTGGGGATCAGGGTCAAATAGCCTGTCAACATAGTGGCGACTGCTAGCTGTTACTTCCTAGAAAGTGGGGGAAAAATTATGACATCTGAAGCCATGCAAATCATAAATTCATAGCATCACCCACAACATCAAACAACTATATAATCTAACTTAAGGAAGATGTATTAAGAGTCCTATAAAACACTATTTGCCTTTTTACTCTATGGGACATGTAAGTGATTTTTTTCTAAGTGTCAAAGTAATTGAAAACCACAGTGTTCAGCTCAAGTTGCTGAACATCAATTAAAAAATTAAAAAAATAAAGTCCACAGGGTACTACAAATTTTTGGAAATGAAATGGCAAAAAAATTTGAGAATCAATATAATTATACTCTCCTTTAAAAGATTTATAGGGAAAAATATTAACTAGATTTTTGTAAATCATTCTGGGAAAGCTTGTAACATATAAAGAGTAGTTTAGAAAAGAAAGAAGACATCCAGTGCTCAGTAAAAACAACTGGACAGTGGGACCTTTTAGTAAGCCTTGCAAGTTTTGTCAAGAAAAAAAAAGTCTGGGCATATGTGCTAAGAAACAAGCTACATTTCTTCATAACTGCTGAATGTCACCTATGTATGTGAAACAGACTTCATTCATAACTGCTGAATGTCACCTATGTATGTGAAACAGCCTGGAATGCTACTTTTGCTTAGAACACACTAAAGGAGAGAAAATCTGGTTTTCAGCCAAAGGAAAGGACCAAGACTTCATGGTAGTCTAAGTGTAAGAGGAAGTCAGAATTATAGAAAGGAGCTTCATGGCTAGGAGGAGGATATGAACAAAAACACATTAATGAAGTTTCATACTTTCTTGGAAAGAAAATGATTTAGAACCAGGGTGGTCTATAGGTCCAACAGAACTGATTAAGGCTGAACTGGGTAAACGTAGAGGGTAAAGGACACTTACCTCCTTTTGTACTAAGAAGTTTACTTTATATGCTATTTCTTACACTATTTTGGCAAGTAGTATTTTTTACACTTAATTTTCAGTACTTAAAATCATAAATTATTATTAGGGAACAATAAATTATTATAGGGAACAAGAAATAACTTTTCAGCTTAGTCCAAACCCAAATCAGTAAAATACTAATTCCCATGACACAGCACCAGCTTTAACTTCTAAGTCACCAATAATAAATCTGAAGAACTGTACAAACTACTTTTTTGACTGCTATCAAAATGTGATGGATATTTTCATACTCTCAACTTCCTACCAACACACCCTCATAAGAAACTAAAATACTCCTTTGCTTTTGATATGAACTCCATCTACAAAGATCAAACAGTCAAAGCAAACAAGTGAAAATGATGAAAATTATTGTGCCCATGGTGGGCACTGTCAAAGCAACTAATGGGACCTGTTTTCCTCAAAATAACACAATCAAAGTGAGACTCTTAATCATCATCTGTCCCATTCTCTTGGTTTACACATAAGGTTTCTTATGATCTTCATTCCCTGTAGCACAACATCTTTTGTCTCCCAATATGGTTAAAAAAAACAAAAAGTGGTTCATTATACTTGGGTTTTAACACATATGCCTTGACATTCTGCATATATACCTAGCATATTTATTTTTTTGTATAGCTATACGGAAAAAAATTTTTTTCAGTGATACTAGGGATTGAATCTAGAGCCTTTACACTGGACTACATCCTCAGCCCGTTTTTTATTTTTAGACATGGTCTAAGTTGCCCATGCTGGGCTCAAACTTGCCATCCACCTGTCTCAGCCTCTCACAATACTGAAATTATAGATGCGCACCACATGCCTGCCTGGGACAATTTTTCTATTGCACTGCTTTCCTCTACAGATCTCAGCCCACTTCTCCTTTCTTTTCTTTTAGAATGCAGTTCGGGAATGTAGAAACTAAAGACAGAAGGCAATCAGTACAGACCTTAAATAGGCTGGACAGAGAAAGCACCTTTCACAATGGTGACATCTGAGTAAAAGCCAAAGATGAAGGAGACATCACGCAGCAGTTTAGGGACACAGCTTCCCAGGCAAAGCAAATAACAAATGCAGAGGCTTTGAAATGGGATCTCTTTCATAATTAAAAAACAGGAGATCATTATAGCTGCAGCAGAATGAGCAAAGAAGAAAGTAAGAGATGAGATCAAAGAACAATATCCAGAGAGTAAAGAATTATGCGATCCAGTATAATAACCATTAGCCTCAAATGGTTTTTTTAACATTTGAAATGTGGCTAGAAATTGAATTTTGTTTAGTTTTTTTAAAAAACTTGAACTTCATGAGCTTTTGGTAATATAGCTACTAGAAAACTTAAAATGACATACATAGCTCTGTATTATTTTTACACTAAACAGCCCTGGTATAGAGCCTTGTAGGTAATTTTAAGGACTCTAATTTTTAAAGCCAGGTGTAGTGACAACCTGTAATCCCAGCACTTTGGTGGCTGAAGCAGGAGTTACTGCTCAGAGTTCAGGTCAGCCTGGACTACACAATGAGTTTAAGGCCAGCCTAAAACACACAGTGAGAGACTGTCTAACGAAAGAGAGAGAGGGAGGGAGGGAGGAAAGGAGGGGGAGAGGCACAGGAAGAGGCACAGGGAGAGGGGGGAAGGAGGGAAAGGAAAGGAAGGAAACAAAAAGAAAAGGACAGGAATTTTTTTTGGTACCAAGAATCAAACACAAAACCTTGCACTTAGCAGACAGACACTGTTCTGCTGAGCTATGTCCCCGGCCCTGGAATTTGATTTTTATAGCATGAGTTGGGAAACAATAAGAGGAATTTGGGGAAAAAAAGAAAAGAATGATACAATTTAATGATTTGACCTATATTTCTAAAGGATAACTCTGGGTTTAATTTTAGGAATACACAAATATGTAGACAAAGATAAGGGGATACACGACAGAAATAGATCAGATTTATTTCGGTTACCAGACATTGTTTTACTTCAGACATGCAGAGATGATTGAGCTCTAAAGACTAGGCTGAACATCATAGAGGTAACAAGACTAATTCAAATTCCAGATAAATACGGAAGTCTGGAATGACTGTCAGATTGGAAATGATGTCAGACAGGATGTAGGGTATCACAAAAAGAGAGAAGCCAGGGTCACACTAATGTTTTTGTCTGAGCACTTAAATATCTGAGTTGCCAGTTAATTAGAGGAAGATTATGGGAGGTGCAGATTTAAGTGGGATATCAAAAATTCAACTTTGGACATGTTAGGACTAAGAATACTAGTAAACATCCCAGTAACAAAGCCAAGCTGGCTGTGGACATGTTAAACCTAGAGTTCAGGAAAAATTTGTGGGCTGGATCTAAGTCAGAAAAGTGTCAGCTTATAAACAGGATTAGTTCACTAACAGAGTGACCCTGGATAGAGTAAGGTCTGACGTATGCTCCTGAGCCAGAGTAGTGGGCAGAAATTCAGGAAGTCAAATGTGGGAGTGCTTCAAGGAGAAAGTGACCAACTATGTCAAATTCTAGTGATTCTAGTATAAGATAATGACTAAGACTTGATCACTGGATTTAGGAACTTAAGGACATCAATGATGTTTACAGTAGTATGGTAGGGTTAACGCTTGGTAGGAGGGAATTAAAGACAGACTGGAAAATAGGAACTAGAGAAAAAATACAGACAATTCTGTCAAGGAATTTCATAGGAAAGGAGAGGTGGAGGGAAAGTACAGTCAAAAGAGATTTCATTTTTTGAGATACAGTAAGTCGGTACCTCTTATACATTGATGGAAATGTCGTAGTAAAGAAGAAAAACTGACACTAAATGAGTAGAAAAATATCCAAAACAATGTTCATGAATAATTGAGGAGGGATAGGATTTAATGATGAAGAAGGAAATGGAAAGTATGAACACTAAAAGAAGTCAACTAAGTGGATATGCTAGTAAGACCTTGTGAAGTTTTCTTTTGATTGCGTCTATGTATTTTCTAAGAGTAAAAGTAAGAGAAGTTGCAGTGGTCTAAAGAATGAAAAGGAAGCCAGGCATGGTGGTGCATGTCTGCAATCCCAGCACTCAGAAAGCTGAGGCAGGAGGATCTTTGCAAGTTTAAGACCAGCCTGGCCTACAAAGTGAGCTCAAGGCCAGCCTGAACTGCATAATGAGACCGTGTCTCAGCAAAAGAAAAGAAAAGAAAAGAAATAACACACTAATGAGGCTGGGGAAATGTACCAATACCTCTAAGGAACACCAAAAATTCTCTTAAAGTTTGTAATTATGAATTAAAATGAGAACAATCAATAGGACTATTTTTCTCCAGTTACATTTAAAGGCACAGATGCAGGTACAAGTAAGAGATCTGGATTTAACCAGAGTTAGAATTTTACTAGGCAAGGATGAAAAAGCTAGAGGGAGAGGTTAAATGAATTTAGAGTATATGCAAGGATGTGATTGATTATAACAATGTATCTAACGAAAAAGTAGTAGAACAGACAGTAGCTAATGCAAGGACTGAAGGACTGCTGGTACTAGAGTCGGAAGAGTGGTTTGACAAGTGTTGGCTAGAATGCTTGACGCTGAGGTTATTAACCTGAGTTATAGTTTAGTCTTGCTGAGTTATAGCTTAGTCTTGGTAAGGTCAAAGTCTAGGAAATGACCATAGGAGCAAGTATCTCAAGGTAAGATAGAGTACACAATTACTGGAGAGGTTTAGAATTTTAGAAAATTACTTACATAGATAATGAAGTTTCTATAAATCATTATTAATGTAGTATTACAAAGTATTACATGAATTAAAAGCTAAAGCCATAAAGAAGGAAATAATCAAGGATCCTATAGACGACTGCAACAAGGTATAATCTAGTGAAATTCATAGGGGGTTTTCAGGAAGCAAAGAACATCTCTATCCTACCTTATCAGAGAGATATGAGGTATAGAAGAGGAAAAGGAGGCATTAGCTGAGAAACCTGGAGAAGAAAGCTTGGAAAAGAATATCTCTGAACAAAAATTCTAGACTTATCATAAACCCTAAAAGATGAAAGCACATGGAAGGCCAGTGAATGGAACAGAGAAAGGCAAGAGATCTGATGGAGTAGACAGCTATGTGGGCACAAGAAATAACCCTGAAGTCCTGGGCGTAGAGTTAAGGTAAAGGAGATAATGAGCTTAATGCTAATGACCAAGTCAGAGAAGGGGAGAGGAAATAGAATGGTGGGGAGTGTATGTGTGTGGGTATGGAGAACAGGGGATTATAGATTATTTGTTCATTCTTATCAACAACAGTGTGATTTACAGTTTGACCTAGCATTTATTCTTTACTGAAGAAATATTAAAAGTACTAGAATTCCTTCTTGTCTCCTGCAGATGGTGAAAAACCAAGGGCTTAGGAGGGTTTTTGATGTTCTGTCCTTTCAAGATGTGACCTGACACTTACTTCAAAACCTTAATGCTCTTTTGAGTTATTTTCTTTAGCATCCAGTAGCTATAAAGGATTTATATACATGGTGATTCCTCCACTCTCTTAACAAAATGAGAATGTGCCAAGTGGTCAGCAGACTTCAGGAAGGGTACAGATTATGCCTATGAAGGACAGAAAGTTAACCAGAGTCAGAACTACACCTGCACCTTTTGGCAAAGGGATTCAAACAACTGAGTCAGCAAGCTCTCTGGCTCTGAACTCATTTCCCATACTCAAAACTACTGTAAAACCATCATTGAGAGAGCCTGAAACAAATTTCTTTTTTTAGGAAAACAAAAACAGCAAAAAGTAAGGAGTTGCATTCCATCTCAGAGAAGTATTATATAGAAACGATTTCACTTTTATTAGGGTTTCTGAAAGGCAGCCTCTAAGATGGCTCCCAACGACCTTTATCTGTTATTCATACCCTTGGGCAGTTCTTTTTCTTGAGAAAGGACTGGGACAGAATGTGGTAGAGGTGATAGGCTGTCATTTCAGAAACTTCAGAGTCCTCCCCACTATGCCTCCCTTTCTCTCTGAACAAAGCTACTGATATAGTTATGTGCTGCCCTGTGGAGAGGCCAGCATAGAATGAAACTAAATGCTGCCAACTGTCATGTGAATCAGAGTGGAATGAGACTGTTCAGGAAGTAGCCTTAAGATGAGTCTGTGGCTCCTGCTAATCCCCTGACTGAAGCTTCAGTCAGAGGCAACACACCTGTATTCCTATCTTACAGCAAGTCAGATAATAGATGTTATTTAAGGAGCTAAGCTTCAGAGCAATTTTTAAATAGCAATAGATAACTAACAGTTTTTTTAAATTATCATCCAAACAAAGATAATGTTTTAAGGGCATCATTAATGACTGTCATAAACCAAGAGTGCTGCAGACAAACTGAACTGTATGATCACCCTATCTTTTATTTACCTCTGGTAGGCAGCATAAAAGAAAAGAGGAAAAACTAATAGAAAGCTCATGAAACTAGTCAGATGTCCCCAAATGGCAAACCAGAACAGGCTCTTATTGCCCCTCTGAATAAACCACCAGTGTGAATTTAAATCATTGCCTTTTTTGGGGGAAACATCTTTAGGAAGTCCTAGATGTGCCAGGAATAGCACTTAACTAAAAAATAAGGAGAAATAGGGGTTCAACTCAAATTTGAGGGTGAAACTATAAGTTTACTCAACAATAAAGAATGGATGTTTAGAAGACTAGTAAGAAAATACCAACTTATTTTGTTAAAGTCTTGTTCTATGTATGTTTTTAAACATATTTTTTATTTCTAACATAGGCATCACATAGAAAGAATAAATGATTTGCATTTGAAGACTTGGGTTTGAATCTTAGTTTTACCAATGAAGAACTGTGGGCAAAAATAAAATCTTAAACCAGACATGGTGGTGCATACCTGTAATCCCAGCTACTCAGGAAGCTAAAGCAGGAGGATCGGGAGTTCCAGACTAGCCTGGGCCACTTTGCGAGGCCTTGTCTCAACATGAGAAGGGCTAGGATGTAGCTCAGTGGTAGTATGCTTGCCTAGAATGTATGAAGCCCTGGGCTCAACTCCCAGTACTGCAAAAGTAAGTAAATAAAAAAATTAACAATTGAGGCTGTTTCTTCAAGTATAAAGTGATGATGTTATCATGTAGGTCAGAGTAGGGTTCCAATAAGATAACATGTGAACTGTGAAAGTATCCTATTAATTTTAAAAGAATTATATTTTTGTACAATTGTTTGATAAGTACACTAATGCCCCCTCAGTTGTTTTTATTAATGGTTAAAACTTATTCAAAGATACCTGTTCTCACTTAATAGCAGCTCACTCTCGAGAACAAGCTAAACAATAAAACAGATGTGGTTAGCGTGCTACAATTTAAAAACATTTTCACACCTAGTTTCTCATTCAACCGATCTTTAGAAATCAAGCCCACATTTCAAGCCCAATAAGGAATTCTGAAACCATACAAAAATCAATGTTTAAGTAGTGATTAACAATAAAAATTAAAATGGCAATTAGCCCACAAACTATTAAAACTACTGATAATGTTTATCACTTACCACTGTCAAATAATATCTTGGTTGAGGCAAAAATGGAAGAAATACAAACACAAAAATAGGATGTTTAACTCTATAAATAAAGATTGAGTTTAAAACCTATTTCAGGCTAAAATTTCGCTAAGAGTCTTTAAAGTGTTGGGAATAAAAAGGCAAGATACAGTCCTTGACTCCCTTGACTGTGCAGAGCACAAAAAAGAAACAGACATCTAAGAAAGCTAAAGATGGAACAAGTGATAATTGTGATCATTTAAGTAAATACAAAAAGTAAAGCACTGCAGATAAAATTAACTGACATAAGTGGTGGGATAGAAGTTAACTAGTAACGGTAAGTTTCATAACCATTAAGTATAAACATAAAAATAACACAAAATAAAAAGTTGATGACAGAATTAACTGATGCTAGTGGCAGGATGCAAGATAACTGGTAAGACCAGGCAGTTAGAATGACTAACCTGAAAGACAAGTATTAACTAAAAAGAAAGGAAAAAGGGTAAGAAGGACTCTGGGTAGAAAGCACAACACACAGGTACAGTACAAAAGAGAGTTAGTTACAAGGCAAGAAGGTATTTTTTGAAAGAAAACACAATTTAGTATTACGATGATATAGAACACATTTGGAAATAACAAAGCAACACTGACACAGCATTCTTTAATTCAGTTAACAAAGATAAAACCACCATACAGGCATTATTAGAGGCATTGAGCAAAGACCAAAAAAGAGTCTACCTCTGCAGAGCTTACATTTTTGCAAAGTGAGATTTTTTTAAAAAGTGGTATATACAATTTTAAAAAGGAATACAGCATAATATAGGGTTTATACACAATGTAAGAAAAATGTTTACCATAAATACACTGTCACAAGTTAGCAGGAATGAGGAGTAAGAAAAGAAAAAGAAGGTACACTAAAAGAAAAACTTCACTCAGAAAACTCCACATAGTTCTAAACAGAGACAATACTATTCCTGAGGATATAGTTTGTAAATGTGTGGAAGTGATTTTGTCTTTCACAACAAATGGTGCTATCAATATCTAATGGGCAAGGCTTCATGTGCTGGGACAAGAAGCCCACAATCCACAACTTTTCATTATCCAATCATGTACAGGCTTTAACAAAACAAACAAATATATATATATATATATATATATATATATATATATATATGTTTTATATATATATAAAATTTACTTGGGCCAAGGATCTAATTCCATTCAACATATAAACACAAAATGAGTTTTGTATCATTTTAATGTACAATTTTCCAAGAATGCAGCTCCTGTATGAAGAAAAAGCTATACTTCATCTTGTTAGGAACTTTATTTAGCCATTTCAGAAAGTCACCTAAAAAAACTATTATTTTATTGTATTTAAGCATTACAAAATGCTTTTATTAGTCTGCAGTATGGCTGTCACATTCATAGCCAAACTATGCACATTTGCAAATATATCACTATTTTTTTTATTTTCTGCTATACTACCTGAGTACACATTAAATAATATCATAAATTAGTTTTCTTTCTTTCTTATCATAGCATATTATGCCAACATTTAAAATGTTACATGTGAGAAGAGTTAATTTACATGTGAATTTCACTTCAGGATAGTCAAGGCATGGCAAAATATCTATTATAAGCAGACAGTTTGAATCTGAGAGGGCTTGGAATTGCTCAACAAAATGGCTCTTAATGAGCCAGTCTAATGGGAGCCCCAGGATCCATTTCCTACCCAAAACCCTCCCTTTTGCACTATGGTAACTTTCTAAAGTACCAAACAAAGGCATCACTCAGATCAGTCACAAATTTTCAATTATTCATCTTAAAGTCTGGGGACACTTACTGTGTTTGCACGTCTTCCTAGAGAGATTTAGAACTGCCACAATTCAGAATATCAGAAACCAATACTATGAATACAGCATTTCATTAAACTTAACAAGAAAAAGGACACTACTATCAACAAAGACAAACATTATTCTGGCAGGCAGCTACTGTGCCTTTTCTTTGTATCCAAAATTCCTACTTGTCTCTAAAAGGAGTAAAAACAGGAAGAAAAAAAAAAGTACTACTTAAAACCTGAGATTTTGGTGGGAGTTTTTTTATTTATTTTGGTTTTTGTTTGCTCTCTTCATTCTGGTAAACTTCTGGCCCCATTAGCACGCAACCAGATCTCTCATACTACTTTCACAACTATTTGTACCCTCACAAGTTTTTCTCACAGGATCAACACTGTGGTAGTTTCTAGGTTTACACAGCATCTTCACTCTCTAAAGCCAAGATTAATCAAAGTCATGCTTTTCTGTAGCCTCAAGTAACTATAGAAAATTTCTAAAGTATCACTTCACAGTCCAGCTGGGTTTTACTGGTGCAGTATATAACACTTAAGGTAACTAGGAGTCCCAGAATGCAATGTGCTTTAATTTCACGAACAGCATCATAAAAATGCTAAACCTGTAATTTCATTTTATCTATTATAACAGAGGGGACCATAACCTGTCAATAAAGACTGAAATCCAGACTGCATACATTAGGAGAATTTATTAGAAATAAGTCAATGTTCATAAAATTTAAAATTCTAAAACATAAGGCAATGCACGTTTTTATTTTTAAAAAGCAGGAATTTGTAGATCTGACTTTGACAAACAAAACATGACAATGAGCAAGTATCTCCAGTCAACTGTTCTTATTAAAAAATGGCAAAGATAAACTAAGATTATCTGAAGGGCCTGGTGCCATGGCTGTCATCCCAGCACTTGAAACTCAGTCTGGGAAATTTAGCAAGACTTTATCTACAAAAAAAAAAAAAAAAAAAAAAAAAAAGTGGCGTGGGGGGGGGGTTTACAGATACAACTTAGTGAGAGGATTCTGAATTCAATCACCAGTCCCATATAAATAAACAAATAAATAAATCTGAAGGTTTTTTCTAGGAAAAGAATCTATAATTTTATAGTCAAACAACGAGAAAATTTTCTTTCATAGTAGAAAAGCCAGAGCACAATGAGATTAAAAGTAATATGAAAGGAGGCCTTTACTTTTACTGCAACGAATTTCTAAAGAGATAATATATTCTGATAGCCCTTGTGCACTATTAACAATCGCTACCAACATGGTTTGGGGGTCATAAGCACCAGAAACAATGTAGCACTCATTCTTTTCAAGTACTATGATTGTGTTTTTTTAAAGTATGGTACAAATTATAAACAGCTATGTACATCTAGATGATCTTTAAAGTTTCTTCTATTAAAAATTCTATTTACTTATTCTTCAATGTGGAGGAGAACATCTGAACTAAAGAGCAAAAAGAAATATCTCCAAATACAATGAGTGAGCAAAGGACCAGTGGTACAAAATATCATAATCTGGAAGTCCAAAGGAGAACTATTTCTGGAGAGCACGTATGGAGTACAAGGTGGTGGGGAGTTTTACAAAGACTGAGATATTCTTTGGGTTGGTGAGGTGCATTCAAATGCCTTCAAAGACAAAATGGCTTAGGAAAACCACTAAGATTCATGTAAATGCCTATTTTCAGTCCTGACATAACAAAATAAGGTCACTTAGAAAAAGGTGTGATACTGTCCTGAACTACAATAATACTTTTATGGTATTATCAATATTGCAATTATGTATTAACCTAAGAGACCTGTGACCTATTTTTTATGGTAACCTCAAAAGCAACATTGTCTAGCCAGGCCAGCTAACTCCCAATAAAAAGTGTCTTTCTTGTTGCAGATTTAAGAAGCAAGTAATACCTCTGCCTTTGGAGCTATCCATGGTGCTTGACACTGACTTGGCCATCTTTTCCAATAGTTGGTGCATTGGCTTTTCTATTATACAAACCCCAGGCTCTACCTGATCTATGACCCACACTGTGGCCTGTGACAATCACAGCAATATTATGGGCCACTTCTGATCTCTGTCTTTTCTACTTGGCCTGTCCCCAGAACCACAAAAGGTTTATTATTTCATACCTAGGACCTCCAGCTAACCTATGGTAGCTCCCCACCCTACGTCCATTATGCCATCTGCTTATACAAAGCTCTTTCTGTGGATACAATACACTTTATGAAACATCACTGGCATTCTCTGGAAAAAAAAAAAACCTGAAGTTCTTCAGAACCAAGACCCACACATGACAGTCTATGTAAGTTTTAAAACTTTACTGTTATAATCTTTGCCATTCCAAAATGCTTTAAAATGACCTGCAGTTTTGCTGTTGTTTTGGTAACTGACACTGGGACAAGTAAAATTAATTCAGGGCTAATGTGTGGTACCAGGTATTTTTAATATAAAGGATAACCCTGTCTCATTACTCCCCTTCCTTTCCCAGTATTTATATTATGAATATATCAGAGAATACATGTATTTATATTTTATGGAATGAGGCCAAACTTTTTCTTCATCAAAATGACCGGGATTGGGGGTAGGGGATGATCCTACAAAACTGCTCTCAAATGAAATACATTCACGGCCCATCTAAATAGTACCAAGGCTCACAGCACCACAATTGAGTGAAGGCAACATCCACAAGATAGAACTTTGTTTTGTCAAGTAATACATGTACTTTTATCCAGAAGTAAACATGGTAGATGAAACCACAAAGCAAGTTACAAATCAGAAATCAAAAAGATGTAACTCAGAATCATGGAAATTCCTAGCCCATGGCACTTAATACTTAATGAGAATACAGGTAACAGGAAGGCTAGCTATCCAGGTAAAACGCGAAGATGCTACACTAATGTGTTTCTGATTCTTCACAGATTGATTTCTGAGCATTTGTGTCTGAATTCAGGTAGCAATCTTTCAAGACATGTAAGATGTCCTGAAGCATACTATGAGCATCCCCTTCACACAGTGCCATAAAAGATTAAGAGGTTCTTATTTACTAAGGCCACCTTCTGACAAATATGTGCTTAACTGGTGCTTTGCAACTAAAGGAAAACTAGAAAATGTTTTTCTAATTATTGTCAGTTGCCCACATAAGAGAGTAAATCAATATGCAATCACAGACAAGGCCAACAAAATGCTTACAACTGCAAAGAACAGAACAAAATCAAAGACTATCTGGACTTAGAATAACCCAAATAGTTTCAATAGCAGCTTGCTTAAAAAGGTACAATGGTACTGGGAAAAGAAGGTAAAGAAAGCATTAAGATCAACAAGTGTGTGAGCTGCCTATACTAGTCTACAATACGATTCAAAAGCATTTTACTACTTAGGCTTTCTCAAACCATCATAGTGACCAGTGTAAAGTACAATTTTCTTCTTAATTATCTTTCATGCATGATATTGTTTATTGTGTTAAGTCTAACGTACTCATTTTTTAAAAATACAGGCCCAAGGATTCTTCACCAAGCCCAAGTCTATGGACTTTTTCCTTTTCTCAAAGTTTTAGGTTTTACTATAAAAGCAGTAATTTGGTTTGAGTTATCTTTTGTATAAGGAATGAATTCTAGATCAAAAAATTTTTAGGGGAGTGGAGTAATATGAACTGAAACCAGGAACTTGCTCTAAAACTGAATTATACCTCAAACTCCAAGGTTTATTTTTAAGGGGATGAGATCTGGAGGAAATACTTGCAAACACTTATTTGATGAAACTCATATCTGAAACACACAAAGAACTTTCAGAGTTTAACAAATAAAAAAGTAAACAGTTCAGTTAGAAAACAGGCAAAAAGACATGAAAACACATTTCACCAGAGAATGTATGTATAGTAAACATGTAATTAAAAGATTTTCAACATTACAAATTAGAGAAATAAACATAAATTAAAATCACAATGAGATATCACTATATATTAGAACAGCTAAACTAAAAATTAAGATCAATATTAAATGCTGGCAAGGATGAAGCAAAATTGGACCTCTCATACATTACTGGTAAGAGTATTAGCTGGAAAAGTTTGTTAGCTTCCTTTAAAACCAAACACACATTTGCCATCTGACCCAGGAACTGCAACTCCTAAGCATTTATCTCAGACATATCAAATCATGCCTACACTATAGACTGTTTGCAGGAGGTGATAATAGCCCAAACTGGAAACAAACTAGCACATCCATACCATGGGATATTACTTACCAAGAACAAGGAAAAAACTATCGATATATGTAACAACTTGGATGGATCTCAGAAACATTATTCTGACTGGCAAGATCCAATCTCAAAAAGTCACACACTATATGATTTCATTTATTACATTACAGAAAATGACAAAATTATAAAGGTGAAGAACAGATTAGTAGTTTCCAGGGATTATGGACAGAGCTAGGGGTTGGGGAGTCAGGTCACTGTGATTATAAAGAGAGAGCACGAAAGAGATCCTTGCAGTGAAGAAGGAGTTAGATCCATATCCTGACAGCACTAGTGGTTACAGGAATATATACTTGTGATAAAATGATACAAAAATATGTACATGGTTGCATCAATTTCTTGTTTCTGATACTGTACTATAATTATATATGAAACAACCAATGAGGAAACCTAAGTAAAGTACACAAGGGACCTCCCTATACTACTTTTTAACTTTCTAAGGAAAAATAAAAGTACTTTTTTTTTTTTTTGTCTTTTTCATTTTTATCAGTACCGGGGATCGAACTCATGACCGCCTGCTTGCAAGGCAGGTGCTTATGTCACTGAGCTAAATCCCCAGCATAAAAGTATTTTAAAATTCAAGCAACATTAAACAATCCAAAAGTTGGTAAAACACGGGGGAAATTTCTAAATATGTTGAAAAGGGTGAGGTTGTAATGCTACATGCAAACCAAAGAGGAACAAAGATGGTCATGATGCTATCTAAAACAGAGATCTGAACAATTTGTACAACTCCCAAAACAGTTTGGCCTGTGGGGTTTAGCTCAGCAGCACAAGCGCCTGCCAAAACAGACAGTTTGATCAAGTGTTTACTGAGTACCCAGTATATGCAAGATACTGTGTTACAAGTAATAAGGGGGCTAAAAGCAAGAAAGGTCAAGTACCTATCGCTGAATTAATTTATTCTCTAAGAAGACAAGGTAAAATAATTATGGAAGGGCTTGGGGCCTATGCATAAGCAGTTCCCTTTGCCTAGAACATTCTGACATTTTTTTGTCCTGTTAGTTCTTACACATCCTTAAACTTTCAGTTCAATATCACTTCTTCAGGGAAACTCTAGCTCTTCTCATTTTAGTTTTATTATGTGTCTGAACGGCAGTCTGCATTTTTTTTCATTCATAATATTAATCAATCATAAACACTTATGTGATTATTTGATACCTATTTTCCTCATTACGCTGAAATCTCCAAAAGGATATAAACAAGCTTATGTAGTTCACCACTGTATTCTCAAACCAAATGACAGTTCAAAATATATTACATAAATAAACCCATGTAAGGCTATAATTCTCATTTACAAAAAAGCAGACAGTAAACTAGAGTTTGGAAGAACTCAATTATGAATTTGGAACAGAGAGAAGTCAGTTTAAATGGGAAAGAAGATTCATGTAGATCCTCTATATTCATGTAGAGAATAAAGCATCTTAACTCTGAAGCTAAAAATGAACTTTAGCCCTTCAATAGGAATCCACTGAAGTATTGAAAGACAAGAACGGCTCTTCATGTGTTCTTTAGAAAAATTAATGTGGAAGTAGATTTGAACTGAGAAAGACACTAGAGGCAATGAAAATAATTAAAAGCAGATATGGTGGCACACACCTGTAGTTCCACTTATAGTACTCAAGAGGCTAAAGAAGGAGAATCACTTGAGGAACACAGTGAAAGTTCACCTCAAAATAAATAAACAAAAAGATGCTGTTGATAATTCAGGCACAAAAACAGTAAGATCCAGAATAAGAGCGGCTATAGGACTAAAAAGATGTAAGAAATATAAGAATAAAGAATGGTAATAAAGAGCTTAACAACTGATTAGATATGGAAGCATAAAAAGTGGAAGAGTCAAAGATGATTCAGGAGGTACAAGACAGTACAACAGTATTGTTAACAGAAACTGGGAAGTCATGACTATATCCTCTTTGGAAAAGATACTTTTTTTGGAAATAATAGGTGATAGTCACACTATTTAATATATAAGACTGGACGTAGAGGAAAATTCAAGACAGGAAATGTAGATATGTGAATTGAACAGTTAGTGTTATGAAAGTAAATAAGGTTTTAAGAGAGAAGGTATAACGGGTCTTAGATGGGATTATTTAAAATAATTCGGTTTCCCACTTACATTTGTAAAACTCTACAGCATATATATAGTACCCAGTGATCTGGTGAAACAAACTCTGAGATCAGAATTGTATAAAGAATTATGTTCCTGAACTAAGATAACATTGTAATTCAGACTATGAGTTCCTTGACAGCATTTCTGATATCATCTTTGCACTGCCTAAACTACATAAAATAGGACTTCGTATGAGTCTGGTGCACAATAAGTCCCTTTTTAAAGAAATCAACCATTCAATATAATTTCTGATTAATATAAAAAGTGGTGTTCTACGTAGTAGCTGGAAAGGTACAAGGTTCACTTCAGACGAGTAAAACTTTGTGAGTTCAGACAGTTTAAATCATTTGTCAAATCCCTGATTTCCCAAGGCTCAAGACTGAAGAATTCACCAGCTAGACTTTGCAACGTGAAAACAAACAAACAAACAAACAAACAAAAAAAGGACCCAGTAAGAGTAGGACCAAAACATATTTTTAAGTAGCAGTAGAAACACTCTTCGAATGGTTTTTACTTGATTATTATTTTTTCATTAGGTAATTCAGGCTGGTCTTGAACTCACGGTGAGCCTCCTGCCTTAGCCTTCCCAGTGGGCGTACACAGGTATGCGCCACCACGCCTGGCTTCACTGTTTCCTTAATAAGAAAAAAAATTGCTAGGGAAGTGAAACAGATGAAAAATTTCAATCTTATATATCCTAGGCAAGTGAATAATGTACAAAAAGTAAAGAAGCTTCAGATGAGCTGAAGTCTAAGTGACATAACTGAAAGAGAGCTGTGAACAGTCGAGACACATACAAATGCAACTGGCCTGATCTCACACAGCCCTTATCAGTATTACAGTCAAGATGGTATAACAGGATAATCTGCTTCAATACTTGGGTGAATGGTATTTCTCTAGCTACGTTTAGAAAATAAGAAAAAGGACGGCTAAAATGGACCAGGGGACTGGTCCTTATTCATGACCTCTCCAAATTATTACTTTACTATCCACTAAGTCTTTTCAAGGCTGCAGTCGGCCACATGGCTCTAACCTTGAATCAAGCAACATTCTACATGTTTTCTGAAAGCTGAGAACATTTGTAGAAGTCAGGGAAAAGAAATCGGTTACGGTTTCATGACTCGAAGAACTTGAATGTTATCTGTAATTCAACATCTCTCTCGGAAAGACTGGCTTCCACATATCTAAAAGATGGTAAATTAGTCGTTGCCTGATTATTTCCAACTACCAAACGAACCATTTGGTAAACTGATTATTCTCTGTGCTGGACAGTTAAAAGTCGTAAAACCCTTCGAAGTTACTTCTCAGTAACTTTCATTGCTGATTCTATTTCTTCAAGGGAAACACAATAATACAAACGTCGTCGTGGTAGTTTAACGACAGCCACAACAACAACCAGGTATAACTTGTTGGCATAGCAATACGTTCCCTTCTCTCACAAAGTTGAACCCCCGGCCTTTCTTCCGTGTTTTATTTCCTTTAAAGAAAAAAAAAAAAAAAAAAAAAAAAAGGAAAATCAGGCATAGGGAAAGGGAACATACTTCCTTAGACTCAGCCACCACCTTGTGGGCAGAACGAAGAAAACGGGTTTAAATAATCACATACGCTAGGAAGAGTTGCAGCTGGTATAAGATCCCATTGCCAAGAAGCAAGCACACTAGCCGACTGCCAGGTGCTAGGACGCGAAGACGCACAGACCTGGCTAGGCAGTGCTGAGACCGTGGGAGCCAAGGAGCTTGCACCTCTTCTTGCCAAACCCCGGGAGCCGGGTGGAAGCTCGTTCCCAGACCGGCGGCAAGTCTAGAAGCCTCTCGGGACGGAGCGCTCGGCCCCGGAGAAGCGTTAACGCTGAAAGCAGCTCCAGTGAAACGCTTGGCCAAGCCCAAGCCCAAGCCCAAAGCCAATCCGCGCCGCCCGGCCAAGTGCCCGAAGCCCAACCACCCCGCCTGGTGGACGCGGTCCTGGAAGCCGCACCGCCGGGAGCTCCCGCAGTTGGAGGCGTCTCTGACTCCGCCAGGTCGTCGGTCCCGCCGCCCACCCTCCCTCACTCCCCGGCCCAAGTCTGCGCAGGAAGCCACCGAGGAGGTGGTGCCCAGGAGCCGCGCCGCGCGGGGAGAAGGCTACGGGCCGGGTAAGGCTTCCCCGGAGGGCAGCAGCCGCGGCAGGTCACTCACCGAGAGGACGCTCATGCGGATTGGGGTCTCCAACAGACACGCCATCTTGAGCCTTCCCACCCGGCTAGTGCCGGAGCCGGCGCGGGGGCCGGCACTTTCGACAGCTCACTATTGGGCCAACAGTAGGAGGCTCTGCAGAAAGTCAGGCAGTTAAACGAGAACCGACCATGTTCTGGACGCCGCTCAAGTACGAGAAGAAGACGCACAAGGGCGAGCAAAGGGGAACCGTGCCAGGCGCCTCCTTACGAATCGACCTCTCAGAAACGGCAGCTACTGTCAGCCTGGGTCGGAGGTGGGCGCGGGCAGCGGTTTCCGCATGCGCAAAGCTCTGCCGGCCCCACCTGCCGCTCCTGGGAGGCGGAGCCTCGCTCGGTATCTGCGAGCTTGCAGACTGATAAATTGCAGTTCACGCGTTCTTGTGTTCTTATTCTCAAAAGCTAGTATGTGGAGCCACCGACACAGTTTGAAGTTCACTTTCACTTTATTGTCTCATCCTCGGTACACCAAACTGCATTTTATTGGTGGAGAAACTGTGATCTAAAGCCAGGTTTTCTGCCTCCATTAAGAGTGATTGTTTCACTACTCAGCGCAGAAATGTGACCTGCTTTAGTGTTGTGTACTCAGTCCTTTCATTCTGGTTTAGCGTTTAAAGAAAAAAAAAAGTATTTTAGAGCCAGAACGCCCTTGAGTTTCAACCTTCTGTTTCACTTATTAGTGGCAGTATGTTGGACAGGTTATTTGACCTCCTTATGTTTCAATTTTCTCATCTAAAAAATAGCTGTATGAGAATGGGGGAGCCCATAAACCTAAAACACTTAAAATATGCCGGAAGCAGAAAAAATAACACGGCGTGTGTTGGCTCTTTCCCAGCCTCTGAGTCAAATGGGAAAAAATGGGTCAAATATTAAGATAGTTAAGTGAAGCCAAATAAAATTATGCTTCCTCATATACTTTCTGATCAATTCAAATCTTCTTCTCTTGTATGTATGTGTGTATGTACAACGATGCTCTTGACTTTGTTGGACAGATTTTATTTTCCCTTGCTTGCAATCAGCAAGAATTTCACAGCATAGTAGCAATGAATAGTAACATAAACTTGTCTTCCTTGGGTTTCTTATGTCACTAATTCCTTTTGCCCTGCACTAGAACAGTATTCTTCCAATTGCTCTCCTGACACATGTCTCTCCACTTTGTTTCTCACTACTTTTCCATCCTTGTATTGTACTTGGCTTCTAAATTCATGTCCGTATTCATCACCCTTATCTATGGATCTGTTTGCCTTACGAGGCTGTGTTAAGTTTCTGGAAGCGAATTTTATTGCAGAAAATCATGCTGCCATAACACTGTTTTGCAACACTTCAGTAATATCCATGCTACCTACACAGTGTTTGCCAGTCTACACCCAGGTATTCATTGGATATTTTTTAAGCCATTTCAAATCGTTTAAAAATTTTAGCCTCATCCTACTCCATGATCAAATCTGTGTGAAATCAAATTTATTGTGGTCCTTATTTTTGCTTTAGTACATATTAACATTAAAAAGTTAAGTGTTCGTGTATGTAATACTTAAAATCATGTCTTATCCTGCATACCAAACCAGACAGAGCATAGCTCCTACACATAGCATGTGAAGGTATTGAATTTCATTTTACCATTGAGTTCTATGATGCAGTCATAATATGATCAACATTCCATTAAGTTAAGCAATACATCCTCCAGGAAACACCTCCTCCAAGTGTGCATTACATGACTCTCATCTGTGTCTTCATATATTGCTTCTTTCTTGCCCCTTTTTAGCAACTTGAAAAATACATTGTAATTATAGAAGACTTTGATAACTGTTTACTTGTCTCATGGTATACACTTCAGGAACGCACTAAGCATTTTATCTGTATCTCAATAGCCAATATAGTCATTTATTAAATGTTTGTTGTGTAGATTTGTGGATTAGTTTGAGCCTGAAACAAAGATGTGAAGGCAGATAGTTTATTTGAGAAGTGTTTCCAGGGAACAGACTTAATAGGTTAGAGAGAGAAAGAAAGAAAAAAAAGTCGAAATAAGTGTCCATTATTGAGGGCATGGTTTATTGCTTAAGCACCTTTGAGAAATAGAGTACCATCTTGTATTGTTCTTGAGGGAGGGATGTTTGTCCATCACTCCCATCCTTTGGTTGAAGATTTCACAAAGGCTAGCTCTCTGCAGCAGACAGTGCTTCCTTCAGCTTGCATACAAAGGCAGTCTTTAGGTTAGCTCCTGCGGTGGGATACAGGCAGCATAAATGTGAACTCACAGAGAATTGTCATACAGCTGTGACTGAACTTTTGTGGCTGTGGGGAGGAAATGCGACTTGAGGTCTCCAATAACTCTGCTATTCAGGCTTTCCTCTTTTATTCCACAAGGCTGACATGACCATTTTACAAGAAGGAAGCCCTAAATAGCAAACCTCTAAGCTTGGGGATCAGAAATCTTGTTTCTAGTCCAACTTTTGCTGTTACATGACTCTAGGTACACTTTACATTTAAGAATAGAAATTGAGGTATAATAAGTTTTATTTCTGCCTCTGTGTAACAACAACAAAACAGGTAAATTCAGCACTGGACTGAGAACAGAGAAACACCCACGTTGACTTCCTTCCAAACAAAGATTAAACTTGTCTGAGAGCAGAATTAATTCCTGGAAAAAAAGAGACAAAATGTGAATTTAATGAAGAAAATGTAGAAATACAGAACAGGAAGTAGCCAATAAAAATCTGAAAATTATCTATATATGGCTACAAAGAATTGCTCCAAATGAGTAACAAAATCCTTATTTTTAGATGTAGAAATATATATATATATGCAAAAAAATAGGAAAGCTTAGAGTATAGCAGGATAGATATAAAACCAAAACCTGAGTGGTTCCAGAAAGGACTTAGGATAATAGATTTAAGAACAGGTAAACTTCTTTAAATAAATAAAGAGAAAATGGACTAACAGGGGCACAGAAGAGATACGGTACAGTTTAATAGGAACTAACTGCAGGTGTACTAGTGTATAACACTGAACTGCAGTTTCAAAGAAAAATGGAGACACGTTTTCTGCTCTCAGACAGGAATAGAAATGAGACTGAGAAAGAGTCAAGTATTCTTAAAGTTTGTTGGGGATTAAGAAGCTGACTCATTTGAACATAGTTTCTCTCATTCCAATGTCCTATCCAGAGCTCCTGGAAATATCATAAATAGGACTGTTGAGAATTTACCTAAATAATTAAGCAAATAAGACAAGTCTACAAGGGTTTTGCAGCAGGAAATAATGCACCTGAAACCATCAAATGAATAAGGAGTAATATGCATGCATATCGTTGTCTTAGTTACTTTTTTGTTGAGACAAAATATCCAACACCCAATGTTAAAGGAAGAAAAGTTTATTTTGATTCACAGTTTGTAGAGGTTCAATTCCAAAGTTAGCTGGCTCCTTGGCAGGGTGGCATGGAAGAGAGGCATTGCAGAAAAGAAACATGGCGTGGGAATGCATGAAGAAGTTTGCAAAACAACAAAGTAGCAAAGTAGTAGAAGGCTTAGCAGCCTGCTTTTCCCTTTTTATCCCTTCTAAGCTACCTGCACTTTGGGCAGTGCCACTCATATCCAGGGTGAATCCTCTCATTGTCAATGCACAGAACAGCAACCAGGGCACTAATTTAGTAATCACATACTCTTAATCCCAGCATCACATGTCCTAGATTCAGTCACTTCTAAAAAGCCCTACCCATAACTACATGAAGCTTTGGAGGGGGCACAGCTAGACACATAACATTCTGCCCCTGGCCCCAGAAAGACTCATGTGCATCTCTTTTCCCAAAAGGCATTTAGTTCATCTCTAAGACTTGCCAACGTCCTAACAGTTTGCTGAAAAGTTCAAGTCTAGTGTCTCCTTTGAGATTTCAGGCAAACTTTCAGCTGCAAATCCCTGTACAAATGAAAAGAAATGTAAACTCTTCTAACATACAATGGCACAAAATAAATATTACCATTCCAAAAGGTACAAGTGGGAAGCAATGAGCTCAAAACAAATCCAAAATCCAGCAGGGCAAACATTAAATCCTGTAGGTCTATGTCCATTATCTGAGGCAATCGGTGGCAAGATGTAAACGCCAAATGGCTTGCATAAATTTGCCCCTATAGCATGGCTGATGGTTGTAGCTCTCATGGATTTTCTCTTAGGCTGGCTTTGCTCACTCATTACAGCTTTCCTCAGGTGATCTGCATTTCTGGCTGCCCCAGTCTTCTGGGGTTTTCACTGCATGTTCAGCTTCACAGAATTTTACCTACCACCCTCTCAGGGTACACTGCATGGCCACTGACACCTGTTTTGAAATCTGAGTGGAAGTCTTTCTAACCCTACAACTCTTGCATGCTGCATGCACCTAAATTCTGCACCATGTGAATGATGGCAGCATTTGTTGCCAACTAGAGAAGTAGTCAGGCTTTCTCCTTTCTTGGCTGTATAAATCAAGTCCCTTAATTGCTGAGCACTATTAACAAAATGTAGAGCAAATTCTCTAGGCTGCTGCCATTCTGGAACATAGTACCCTGGGGCTCTCCTCTCAAACCAAAATCTTTCACTTTTAAAATTTTGAGAATGCAAAACCCTGGGTCTTGCTTGTTCTTGTGATGTCCTCAGGCCATCTTTTCTATTGTCCTGTTCCTTTTCAACAACCAAGTTTTCTACTGCTCTATCTTTACTGTCGACAGCTTTCCTGGAGTATTCTTTCTGGTCAAACTCAACATTTTAAATCATTCTTCTTGGCTCTTTGTTCTTAATTCTCAATGTAATATGGCTAAAAGTCTCCAACAGTAGTCATGCCACCACCTCACATTAGACTGCCTTGAAATGTCTTCCGCAAGATTGATTAATGCACCACACTTCATCTTAGTCTCAGGCAGAGTCTCTGGAAAAGAGCAAAATGCAGACATATTCTATGCTAAACATAGCACCCATGATTGGAGTTCAACAACCAATGCAGTTCTTTGCAGGAGAAACCTCCTGATCCTGGTCTCTACTTTCTAGTCTTCTGAGCTCTGACTAGAATTGCCCGTCAAGTCAAGCTTAAAATATTCCAGGGATATGTCTTTATCCAGCATCTCCAAACCTTTCCAAACCCTTCCCACAAGCCAGTTCCAGAAGCTCCTGAGCCACGGTGTCAGTCACAGTCACAGGAATGACCACCAAAATCTATCTTAGTTACTTATTTTTCTCATTTTTGAGACAAAATACCCAATACTCAAAGTTAAAGGGAAAAGGCTTATTTTCGCTCACAGTTTATAGTGATTTTTAGTCCCAAAGTTGGTTGGCTCCAAGGCAAGGTGGCATAGCATGGGGGCAATGTAGAGGAGAAGCAGTCTACAGTCTGGCAGGGTGGGCGGAAGCCTGCAAAGCAGCACAGTAGTGAATCAGCAGAAACCCAGCAGCATGCCGGTCCCTTTTTCCCTCCCAGGTTACCTGCCCTTTGGGTAGCTCCATCCATGCCCAGGGCGAGCCTTTCCATTATCCACACCCAGAAACATGTCAAAGCAATCAATGCACTAATTTAGTAATCACATACTCTTAATCCCAGCATCACACACCCTAGATCAACCACCTTTGTAAAGCCCCATCTGTGAACTCAAGAAGCTTCTGTGGTGGAGGGGGGACAGGGGATGCATCTAGACACAACCGTAAAACAATCATCCATTAAGCATAAGTAGGGAAAGGTTTTAAAAATTCCTATTAGAAACCACAGTAAAATTTTTGAAAATTCCCATTGGAAACTGAGTTACTGCTAAAGTAAAATTCCAGCTTGCAAATGAACATGGAAAAGATGATGAAATTTATTTATCACTTTACAATCATGAGTTATAATTGTTCCAGGCAAATCATTAATGGATGCTAAAAATAATTGAAAACATGATGAGAAACAGGATATTTATACAATGTTGAAGATGCTTCTTCATGAGATACTAATGATAGGAAATCAATTTATTTTTAAAATTCAGTTTATTGGTATATTTTAGGTATAATAATGATCACATTTATCATAGGGATTGTACCTGTACATAATATATCTTGATTATTTTCCCCCATTCCCCTACCCTCCCTTCAACCCTTCTTCTCTCCTTCTTTATAAAAGCTTAGTTTCCATTTTTTCCTGGGAATCACTTTATTCAAGTCGCTATAAGTATCCCAGTAATGGGATTGGTATCATGATGTGATACACTGAGGAAAAAACATTTCTCCACAAATGCATGTATATAATTATGAGGAAATATCAGATAAACTCTAATTGAAGGACACACTACAAAGTAACACATTTATACCTTTAAAGGTCTCATGAAAAACAAAGAACAACTGAGGAATTTTTCTAGATTGCTCCCCCTTGCCCTGGGCATACTCACTGGTGAGGCTTGCAAGTCGATTACAGTTCAACTCTCTCCCCCGTAGTTTTCCATGAAATTTATTGCTTTCGTTATTATTTTTTCAGCACTTTAGTATATGAACAATCTTTGGAAATAAAGGGCATCATTCTATTTCTAGCATCCTGTTTTTAGTAGTGGTATGTTCTTTGAAATGTGATGGTACACTCTGAAAGCTACCACATGAAAAGACTTACTGTTAAATATTGATCATCACATACGTTTGTGTTACATTAGGGTTAGAGACAAGTTCTGTTTATAAATCACTCCAAAAACAGAAAACTGTTTTATTTTTGGAGAAACTTCAACAGAACAGAAGAGCCTTCTCTCTGAGTCAAGACTCACTGCATGGGAGGAGCAGTTCACACCTGTAGGTAGATACATGGTGACCGCTGGCAACCCAGATGATGTCCTCCGTGGAGAGACATCAAAGTGCAGGGTAGCAGTGGACTGTACTGACTGGTGAGTGGTGCCGATTTGGCTGTCCAGCGGGAGAGGGTGGTTGACTGGGAGCTATCTTAGAGAGGGGCCTACTGAACTCAGAACTCAGAAAAACAGCCAGCTCCATTTAGTGGCTCCAGGCTAGTCTGAGCCTGAAGAAGGTGTGCTGATTGCCGCAGGCTGAACAGATCTGGTGCCAGCCTCATGGCCAGAAACCAGCCTGATTCCAGGGAAATAAAAGTGCAAGCTTGCTGTGATCATCCACTGCCTGCCATGAAGCTACTGCTGGCTTTCTGGGATAAACCAACATGGATCTGGACTCTGTCTCCACACTTTGTCTACTAGTGAAAGCAGAGAGAAACTTGAACTGAACATTTTTCCATTTCTTCCTTTGTTTTCTGTCTTTTCTTTTTTTCTTCATTGTTTGGTCTTGCTTTTAATGAGTGTGAATGTGGTTTCTAGTTTTTTGGTGTGGTTGTTGTGCTCTATTCTTCCTTTTAATCCGACCTTCTGTCTTTCCCTCATTTCTTCTGTACCAGTTTCCTAAAATTTGGAAAATGATTCTCCTTTATCTGCTGGTCTTGCTTCTAATCTCTTCCTCTTCTTCTATTCCTCTACTTTTCCCCTAGCCCCTTTACAATTTTCTGCTCTTAGAGTAAAATTGGCACATTGAGGATTTATTTACTGCATACAATTTCTGGTTTGTTTCAGATCTTGTTGTATAACCATAACTTTAGTTCATATGGTACATATGGCAAATTCATGTAACCAATTTGTATTTTTCTATGCTGTGTGTGATTCTGTTGTTACTGTTCACTTTATTGTGATTGCCAAAGTGACACAATTGTTTTAACCAGTTGTTCTGTCTGGTATATCAGGACAGAGATTGCCTAAGAGTTACAGAAAATACTGTGGGGCAGTACCAAAGAAACGGGCTGGACCAAGTAGTCAGCAACTTATCATACCCAATATTTCAAGGAGGTAGGATCTTGCAACAGACCCAAAAGCCAGATTTGCAACAGACTTGCAACCCAAACACCAGCTAAGCCTGGAAGACATCTTTGGGAAGTAGTCATTTCCTAAGGATTCTAGATACTAACAAGAAAGTTCCTCACCATAGGCAGTTTACAAGCACCAACCCAGGAATTAAACTTTAAAAAAACCAGAAAACTAGAAGACACTTAAACGAGATGCAAGCCCAGACATCCAGCTCACCAAAGGCGAGCCCAGGGAGCAATAAGGTGGGACGATCCCAAAAGCCATCTGGTTGGCCTCTTGAAAGTGGTAACAACAAAGCAAATAAATTAGGCACTAGAAAAAAAATCAAATCAGAAATAACTTCTCAGATAACTACAGAGATGGTGACCACAATGAAAAATCATGCTTAGTGACTAAATAAAATCAACAAACCCTTAGCCACATATGTTTTCACACTGAAAACCAGGCAGCCTTGATTCAGCCTTAAAGAGTATGTTTATGTAAAATTTAGTGAATGCCAATAGCAAGCTGTACTTCATTTTTTCCTAAACTATACATGGATTAAAGGAGGCTAAAATGATATGGTAATTGAATAAAACTTGTGAGATAGGATTGAATCTTTTTTTTTTTTTGTACCAGGGATCGAACTCACTACTTCGTGCTTGTCAGGAAGGCACTTATGCCACTGAGCTAAATCTCCAGTCCAGGATTGAATCTTGGACTAGGAAAACATTTTATTGTCTTTTGTTACAAAGGTTACCAGTGGGAAAGTTGGTAAAATTTAAATAAAGCTCATAGTTGAGGAATCACTCATACACTTGCATTGATAATTATACTGTTTTTAATACACAGTGAAGAATTCAAGTGTAAAAATTGAGTCTTTAATTAAGCAATTATTTTTCCTTTAATAATGAAACAGGAGCTCAGAGACCTGAAGAAGAAACAGTATAGCCAAGGATCCCAGAAACTCATTGATTTGGATGTGTATGTATACAAGTATACTTATCTTTATATGCCTAATATATATCCATATATAATGTATATATATATATATATCTCCAAAGATAATATATATACACACATATACATATATATAATTATGCAACACACATACAGTATTTACTATGTACCATGTACTGATACCAGGAGAAGGAGTACAGTTATGAGCGAGCAGAATGGATATAGTCCCTGTTTTTACAAAACCTTCCAGCAATAAGTGAAAACAGACAAGTGTACAAGAGGTTAGAAGACAAAGTGGTAAATGACATGGTGGGACCTAAGGGAGCACACAGAAAGGAAGTCCTTACGGAAAAGTCCTTATGAAATATAAACAGTGGCAAAGTCCTGAGTGTAACTCCATGAAGAGTTTAGCTTAACTATAGATGTCTGTCCAATCATAGAGTTAATGGTTTGCTAGGTAAGGAGGTGCATACGTATAATTTCAGCACTTGGGAGGCTGTGGCAGGAGGATCACTGTAAGTTTGAGGCCAATAGTGACTATCAAGTGAGTTCAAGGACTGCCCAAACTGCATAGTGAAAACTTGTTTCAAAAAGATGACAAAAAAAAAATCCCACAAACAACAGCAACAAAAAACCCACTATGTCTAGAAATGTGAACACTGGCAAATCTTCCAAAATCATTGCTAGGACAAGAGCTGCCATCCTTGATAGGAGCAAAAAGGCACTCACTGTAGAATCAGCTGTTCTTCAAAAAGTTATGTACTACCCAAGAGGGAGACACCAATTTCCTTCTAATACAAGGGTAAACACGTTAGGTATTTTGTGAGGTGGAAAAGCAAAGGTAACAAAGTAAATCTGATCTTTTTACCATTTACCACATAGAGACAATTTAAAAGTCATAAAAACTATTAGCAAGAGATAAGACTTGTTTATGTTGTTGTTTCGTATATTTTCTAGTGAAATCAGAAAGTCCAATGAAGTATTTCACAAATTAAGCTTCAGAGGTCAGAGACACCACAGGATTTTTCTATTCATCTGTGATGTTTGCCTCACTTTATAATTTCAGGCTTACAGTTTTAGCACGAGACAGACTTTCTCCTTAACTTTCTTATAGAGTGTGCTGTCATCAGGTGGTAAAGTTCTAGAATCATTTAGTTCAACAGCGAGATACTTAGCAGAAGGACGAATGCTCTCTAACATTTACTTACAAATTAACTTTAAAATTCAGCACCCGGATATCTACATAGCTCACTTTTGTTTTGAGATGGGGTCTTATTATGTAATTCAGGCTGGCCTTGAATTCTCAGTGATCTTCCTGTCTCAGCCTCCCAAGTACTGAGATTACAGGTGTGTTCAACCACATCCAGCTGCTCACTTCTTTCTTTGCAGTTTTTTGTTTGATTTGTCACCTCATCAGGAAAACCTGCCTAAACTACTTTACTATTCTTGAGATGTCGTACAACATTCTCTGTCTTTTTAATATATTATAAATCATCCATCTTTTAGTTTTATTCTTTCCTGAGACATTTAGTTTTCATTCAACTCTTATTGTGGTTGAAATTTGCAGTCATTTTTTTCTAGATGGACTCATGGTATTATCTCCTTAGAGATATTTTCATGTCTGGCAACATTTGCTCTTTGCCTTTTATGTGGATGTCTCTTGGCCATACACCATGCAGGAAAACAACCCACATCTAAGTATGTCAAGCAATCGTATTGCAAATTATTGAAAGGACTAATCTTGAAAACAAGGAGTATTTTACATGAGAAGCAGCAAGAAGATCATTATTACTGAAGGATTTGAGGATACTGGAGTATCACTGCAAAGAGCCAGGCTTAGCTACTGCACCGCAATTGACAGAGCCAGAAAAGAAATTAAACAACTTTGTATCTTTCTTCTGCCTTCCAAGTGTCTCCCAATTGTAAAATGTAATCCAGACCTTCACTGGCAAAAGAATCCAATAAACGTAATTTCTTAGCTCCTACTGCAATACAGGTATATATGTAGAATTCAAGATATGTGCATTTTGGAGTAAGTTGCAGAAATGATATTTTCATAACTGAATATTTTAGTGTTTCCTAAATCAAGGAGTTTATTCCTACAACTCCACTAAAGTTGTAAAAGTGGGAAATTAATGCCGATACAGTATTATTTGATAGACTTTATTTAGATTTCATCAATTATATGGTATCACATTCAATTAACATTAATCTTCAGTCTCCTGAATTTTTAACTTTCTCAGTTTGTCCTTCTATTCATAACTCTCATGTAAATTTTTAAAAGATGTGTTACTTATTTTGCAAAATGTCTCTTGCTTTTAATTTGCTGTTTTTTCAAGGTTACTTTCAGATGTCAAAAGACAAAATTATAACTAATTTAAAGATCTTTGTTGGCATATATTGTGATTCTAAAACTTGACAACAAATTGTTCTATGAAGTAAAGTGGATAACTCAGAGAGCCGAGAGAGGAAGTGTGTGCATCATAGATGGAAAAGGGCCAAGGACAGCACAAACACGGAATGCAAAGTAGAACGATGATTTCAAAGTCATTGTCCTCTTTAAGGTTGAAACATGGTACTTTATTAAGTCTTAGTAAAAGCAAAACTATTTCGGAGGGAGGTTTAACTGTTATGTCTCATTCTCTTTATTTCTTGGGTCAGTTAAACAATGTAATTTTGGCTTGGTGACACACAACTCTGAAGGATTCTGTTTTGGTTTGGTTTGTGGGGCCTATTGCAGGTGCTCAATTCAAACCAATGATCTCCATGAATTTCCCTTAGGACAGGCTATGTTATTTTGACAGGAATATCACAAGGAAACAACTATGTATCATACATGCAGATTTCTGAATTTCTAATGAAGTCAACTTTGATAACTGTTATTGTGGTGCTATATATATATATATATATGCACACACACATACATACATATAATACAGAACTGATTTTATTTATTTTTATTAGTTCATGTTTGCATTACCCAATAGTTGCATTCATCATGGTAATTGTTATACATACATATCACATCTTTTGGGAGAGAATTACTGGGGATCGAACTCACGTCCTTGCGCAAGCCAGGCATTTGTGCCACTGAGCTAAATCCCCGTTCCTTTCCTTACTCCTCCTCCCAACATCTAGTTACCTTCTTGTTTGTTAAACATTTATTTACCTATTTTCTATTATCTGTTTTTTACTTTATTCTTCATATATATTTTGACTTATATATCAGTAACTATGTGGCATTTAACCTTCTTGTCTGATTTATTTCATATTACATTACAGTCTCAAAATATGTCCAGTGACTCAAATTGATGATTTCAATGTGCTGATTTCTCTTACAGCAGAGTAGTATTCCATTGTGCATAAATACCACATTTTCTTTATCCATTCATTTGTGATGGATATAGAGGCTGCTTCCAAGATTTAGCTATTACTATTTGTCACTATTTGCTATCTTGGTGATAAGCATTCTTTCTAGGGAAAGACAGAATCTGAGTGTTTTAATTTGCATTTCTCTGAGGGCCAGCTATATTGAACATTTTTAAATGTATTTACTGCCCATTTTTCCTGTTCTGAGAAGTGTCTATTCATTTCAGTTGCCCATTTTTTGATTGCGTTTTTTAGTTTGAAGGGTCTAATTTCTTTGAATCTTTTATGCATATTCTAGATATGAGTCCCCTGTTTGGGGAGTAGCTGACCAACAATTTTATCCATTTTTTAGGTTGTCTACCTCTTGGTTATTTCCTTTGCTGGGCAGAATCTTCTGACTTGTTGATTCTTGATGTTATTGCATATGCATTTGGAGTTCTATTGAGAAAGTCCTTACCTATGCTTATGACTTCAAGGGTTTTACTTGTTTTGTCTTCCAGTAGGGTATTTCTGTTCTCACATTTATATCTTTGATTCATTTTGATTTTAGTTTAGTGCATGGTGGGAGAAGGATTATAGGTTCAATCTTGTGCATGTGAATAGTCAGTTTCCCAGCACCACTTATTAAATAAGCTTTCCTCAGTATATGTTTTTTGGCCCCTTTACCAAAGATCAGATGACTAACATGTTTTCTTTGCATTCTATCATCTGTTACATTGATCTACATGTCTGTTTTTGCACCAGTACCATGCTGTTTTAATCACTGTAGCTTTGTAATATAACTGAAAATCTGGGATTATAATATTTTCAGTTTTGCTTTATTGCCAAGTATTTCTGTTTATTCTGGGTTTCTCTGATTCCGTATGAATTTTAGGATTGTTTTCTGTAGTTTTGTGAGAAACATTGGTATTTTTATTGGAATTGAATTAATCTATATGTCAGTTTTGGAAGTATGGCCATTTTTACAATATTGGTTCTGCATATCCAGGAACATTGTATTTTTTGATGTCTCTTTGATCACCTTCTTCAGCATGTTCAAGCTTTTATTATAGAAGTCTTTCACACCCTTAGTTAATTTCTAAGTATTTAATTTTTCTTGATATTTCTTGATGGGTTCATTATTAGTAATATAAATGGTATTGATTTTGTATCCTACATTGACAAATTTGCTTGTTAATTCTAGGACTCTCTGGCAGTGTTCTTTTGGGTCTTCTACATAAAAGATTGTATCATTTGAAAGTAATGATAATTTGACTTCTTTCTTCCCTATTATCTATTCCTTTTGTTTCTTTCTCTTGTCTGAAGCTCTGGCTAATGTTTTAAGAACTATATTAAACAGTATTGGTGATAGTAAACACCCTTATCTTGTTTCTGATTTTAGAGGGAAGACTTTCAGCTTTCTTGATTTGGTATGATGTTGGCAATTAGTTTGTCATAAAGAACTTTATATAGGATTGAGATAAAGTCTTTCTTTTTTTGTCTTTCTTTTAGACAGGGTCTTGCTATGTAGTTCAGACTCATCTTGAAGTCACCATATAGGGTAGGCTGGCCTCAAACTCACAGTGTTCCTCCTGTATCAGCCTCCCAAGTGCTGAGATTACAGATATGTTCCACCATGCCAAACCCAGGCCCTTCTATAACTATTTTCTTTAGAGTTTTTTTTTTTAAAAATCATGAACAGGTGTTGAATTTTGTCAAAGTTTTTTCTGAATGTAGTAAGATAATCATATGATTTTTATTCTTGCTTCTGTTTATGTGGTATATTACATTTTTTGATCTGCATATGTAGAACCATCTTTGTATACCTGGGGTATACCCTACTGGGAAACAATATAGGATCTTTATGATGAATTTTTGCATTCTATTTGCCAGTATCTTTGAGAGTTTTTGCATCTCTGTTCCCTAAAGAGATTTGACCCCTAGTTTTTCTTTTTTGTTCCTGGTTTTGGAGTCAGAAACTAGCTAGCTTCCAGAAATGAATTTGGAAGTACTCCTTCCATTTCAGTTCCATTAAAGAGTTTAAGGAGACTTGGCATTGTATCTTCCCTGAAGGTCTTGAATTCAGCAGTGAATCTATCAGGTCCTGGATTTTTCTTAGTTGGCAGGTTTTTTATATTACCACCTCAATTGCATTGCCTTTTACTGGATTGTTCACATTTAATTTTGGTTCATAGATGGTAGGAATCTTTCCATTCCTTTAAGGTGTTTCAATTAGTTGCAGTACAATTTTTCATCATAGTTACTAATGATCATGCATTTCGGAATGTCTGTCATGATTTAGCATTTCTTATTTCTAATTGCATTGATGTGGGTCTGTCTTTTTCTTTCTATGATAAAAATGGCTAAGGGTTTGTCAATTTTGATTTTCCTTTCAAATATTCAGCTCTTTGACTCACTGATCTTTATTTTTAAATTAGTTTTAATTTTGTTAATTTCTGTTCTGATATTCATGATTTCCTTCATGATACTAGGTTTGGATATAGAGAGTTTTTGTTTTTGTCGGACCTTGAGGTGCATTATTAATAATTTATTTGGGTTCACTCTGCTTTTATAATGTGGGCATTCACAGTAATAAATTTCTCTCACAGTAATAAATTTTATAATGTGGGCATTTTCATTGTGTCCCACAAATTCAGGCTGTTGTGATGATATTATTGTTTGATTCTAGGAACTGTTCTTTGATTTTTTTTTTTTGCATGTTTGGGGAGCAGGTATTGTGTCATTTCTTGGTATTTGTAAAATTTCCGTGGTTTATTTTGCAATTTATTTTTAGTTTCAATATACTGTGAACTGATAGCATACATTGAATGATTTTTATTCTCTTGTGATCATTTAAGAAAGCTTTATGGGCTAGTATGTGGTCTGTTTTAGAGAAAGTTCAATGAACTTCTGAGAATATATGTTTAAAGAATACTCCATAACTATCTACTAAGTCCATTTGTTTGTGAGTATGATTCAGCTCTGATATGCTTTTGTTAACCTTTTTGTTTAGTTGATCATTTTTTGAAAGTAGGGTATTCAGATCACCTATTATGATAGTTTCAGTGTTAATTTGATCATTCATTTTCAGTACTGTTGGTTTTATGAGGTTGAGTGCACTGGCATTTGGTGCACATTTATTTACAATTATTATTTCTTCCTGTTGAATTTTTCCCTTAACTAATATGCAGTGACATTCCTTGCTTCTTCAGATCAGTTTTAGCTTGAATTTTACTTTATCTTAGAATAGAATTGCTATACTTGCTTGTTGGGGTTCTGGGGTCCTTATATATGGAATACTTTCTATTCTTTGGTTTTTAGTCTATGATTCTCTTGAATGCAACAAACTATAGGGTTTTGTTTTGTGATTCAGTCTGCCAATCTGTGTCTTAAATGGGGATTTGAGACATTTGCATTGAGAATCATTACTAAAAAGTACTGACTGAATTATTCTTGCCATTGTATTCTTTTTCTGTTGCTGACTAATTCCTTTATGTTTTTAATTTTATTTAAAGAAAAAAAAAAACCAAACAGAAAAAGGGTAGAAATAATACAGAATCTCAAAAAAATCAACAGTAAGAAATCACTAGTTGATAAATTACATTTGTTTTCTTAGAAATAATCATTCAAAGCACACAAAGTGGACATTTAAACAGCAAGTTTGAAAACAGTTCTTTTCAATGGTCCAACAAAAACTCAGTAATATGGTTATCAATCCTACACATTTAAACCTACATGCAGTTATATCCTTTAGAGCACTTTTTCTTCTCTTTTTACTGTAATTCCACATTTAGGATTTTATTACTCCTACATTTCTCATTACTTTTTATACTAAACATACAATGTGATATTTATAAATATAATTATTATTTATTTCACTAATGAGGATAGTCTCAAGTTGTCTCCATTTGCCTATGAAGGCCTCAAGATCATTCTTTATATAGCTGACTAATATTCCATTGTATAAAAATACCACATCTTTTTCATCCACTTTGCAGTTGATGGGCATCTTCGTTGTTTCCAAGATGTAGCTATTACAAATTGTGCTAACATAGGTGCACATATATCATTGTGATATGACCTTTTCTGTTTTTCTAGGAAAGTACCCAGGAGGGGAATAGCTGGATTGAATGGAACTTCCGATCCTAGTCTTCTGAGAATTCTCCATAGTGATTTCCATAGTGGCTGCACCAATCTACACTCCCACCAACAGTGGAGCACTGTTCCTTTTTCCCTGCAGCCTCACCAACATTTGTTATCAGTTATTTTCTTGATGGCAGCCATTCTTTCTGGAATGAGAGGAAATCTCAGTGCTGTTTTAATTTGCATTTCTCAAATGACCAGTGATGGTGAACATTTCTTCATGTATTTATTTGCCATTTATATATCTTCTCTGAGAACTGTGTGTTCATCTCAAATGCCTAATTTGGAGAGGGCTTTGAATTTGGGGGGCTTGATGTTTTTCAATTCTTTATTATGTTCTGGATACAAGTTCTTTGTCTGAGGGGTTGTGGGCTAAAATTCTTTCCCATTCTGTGGGTTTTCTTTTCACTCTGTTGGTGATTTCTTTTGAAGTGCAGAAACTTTTCAATAATATGACATCCCAGTTGTTGATTCTTTGAAGTGTTTCCCATGCAGTTTACATTTTGTTCATGAATTCTCTGCCAACCCCTATATCTCCAAGATTTCTACCTACCTTGTCTTCCAGTAGATTTAGTGTTTTTGTTTTAATATTTAAATTTTGATGCATTTAGACTTAAGGTTTGTGCATGTTGATAAGCATGGATGTAGTTTCAGTCTTCAGCATGTGGAGAGCCAATTTTTCCATCACCATTTATTAAAGAGGCTATCCTTCTTCCAGTGAACATGTTTAGCCCCTTTGTCGAGTATAAGGTAGCTGAGTGTCTTTGTAGTTGTATTTTCATCTTCTAATCTGTTCCATTGATAATTAGGTCTATTTCTTTGCCAGTATCATGCTGATTTTATCACTGTGGCTTTGTAGAATAGTTTCAAGTCAGGAACTGAGATGCCTCCTGCCTTACCTTTGGTGCCCAGAATTGCCTTTGCTATTCCAGGTTTCTTCTGTTTCCAAATGAATTTTAGAAGTGTGTTCTCTAGATCTATGAAGTATGTTAATGATATTTTTAATTGGGATTGTGTTAAATCTGTGTAAATTTTGGGAGTATGGCCATTTTCACAATGTTGGTTCTTCCTAGCCAAGATCAAGGAATATCCTTCCATTTTCTAATACCCTCTTCAATCTCCTTTTTTTAGCGCGCATAATTTTTAGCATAGAGATCTTTTACATTCTCAGGTTGATTTCTAAGTATTTCATTTTTTTAGATGCTATTGTGAAGGGTGATATTTCCATAATTTCTCTCTCGGTGAGTTTTTTGTTTGTGTACAAGAATCTTATTTTTGAGCATTGATTTAGTATCTAGCTACACTGATGAATTTGTTTATTACTTCTAGTAGTCTTTTAATGGAGCTTTTTGGGTTTTCTATATAGAGTACCATGTCACACGCAAATAGTGATAATTTAACCTCTTCCTTTTCTATCTTTATTCCCTTTATTTCTCTGTCTTGTCTGATTGCCCTGGCTAGTGTTTCCAGAACTACATTGAATAGGAGTGGTGATAGTGGACATCCTTGTCTTGTTCCTGATTTTAAAGTGAAAGCTTTCAGTTTTTGTCCATTTAGTATAATGTTGCCTGTTGGTTTATCTTAGATGGCCTTTATGAGACTGAGGTAGATACCATGTATTCTGAGTTTCTGAAGAGTTTTTATCATGGACATGTGTTGGACTTTATCCAAAGCTTTTTCTGCATCTATTGAGATGACCATGTAGTTTTTGTTTTTGGCTCTGTTGATGTTGTGTATTACATTTATTGATTTGCATGTGTTAAACCATCCCTGTATTCCTAGAATAAATCCCACTTGGTCATGATGTATATAATCTTCTTGATGATTTAATGCATTCTATTTGCCAGCATTTTATTGAGAACCTTTGCATCAATGTTCATTAGTGAGATTGGCCTATAGCTCTCCTTTTTGGTTGGGTCTTTCTCTGCTTTTGGTATGAGAGTAATACTTGCCTCCAGGAATGACTTAGGAGGGATTGCTTCCTTTTCAATTTCACTGAAGAGTTTAAGGAGTATTGGCATCAAATCTTCTCTAAATTTCTTGTAGAATTCAGCCATAAATGCAGCAGGATCTGGGCCTTTCTTTGTTGGTAAGTTTTTAATTACATTTTCAATTTCAATAGCTGATATTGGTTTATTCAAAATTGCTATCTCTTCTTTGCTGAGCTTTGGTAGTTCATATGTTTCTAGAAATCTGTCTGTGCCTCTCTGCCTCTGTGTTGTCCACTCTATGTGAATAGAAATTTTCAAATAGGTATTCATGATCTTTTGAATTTCCATGGGATCTGTAGTAATTTCCCCCTTTTCAATCATAATTGTGTGAGTTTCAGTTTTTTATTTATAGCTAGAGGTTTGTCAATTTTGTTTATTCTCTCAAAAAACCAGCTTTTGGATTCGTTAATTCTTTGTATTTTTTTTTTTTTTAGTTTCAATTGCATTGAGTTCTGCTCTAATCTTTCCAATTTCCTCTCTTCTATGAGCTTTGGGTTTAACTTGCTCTTCTTTTTTCTAGAAGCTTGAGATGAAGCATTAGGTTGTTCATTTGTGCTCACTCTGTTTTTGATATGACAATTTATTGCTATATATTTCCCTCTTAAGACTGCTTTCATTGCATCCCACAGATTACAGTATGTTTTTTTCCACATTTTTGTTTAATTGTAGGTATTACTTTATTTCTTCTTTAATTTCATCTGTAGCCCACTGGTTGTTCAAAAGAGTGTTATTTAATTTCCATGTGTTTATGGAGGTTTTGCAATTTTTTGCCGTTAATTTCCAATTTCAGTGTGCTATGGTCAGATATTACACATAAGATAATTTCAGTACTTTTGCAGTTAAGAATGTTTTATAGGATATTATATGGTGCGTTTTGGAGAATGTCCCATGTGCAGCTGAGAAGAGTGTGTATTCTGATGTGGTTGGGTGGAACACTCTGTAAACATCTAAGTCCAATTGCTCGCGGGTATGATTCAGTTCTATTATTTCCTTGCTGATTTTTTGGCTAATTGATCTAGCTCTTTGTGACAATGGGCTATTGAGGTCCCCTATTAAAATTGTGTTCTTGTGTATTTGGTTTTTCATGTCTATTAGTATCTGTCTTATATAGTTGAGTGCTCCTATATTTGGGGCATATATATTTATAATTGTTAGTTCTTCCTCTTGAATTTTTCCACTAATTAGTATGTAATGACCTTCTTTATCTCTTTTAATCATTTTAGGTTTGAAGTTCATGTTGTCTGTAAATAGAATAGTTACCCCTGCTTTTTTCTGGGTTCCTGTTGCATGGAATACTGTTTTCTGTCCTTTGACTTTTAATGTATGAGTTTCTTTTTGGGTTAGATGTGTTTCTTGTATAGAGCATATTGTGGGGTCATGTTTCTTGATCCATTCTGTCAACCTATTTCTTTTGAGAGGTGAATTGAGGCCACTTACATTTATGGATATCACTGATATGTACTGGCTCAACTTTGCTACCTTATGTTCCAGTTGTTTGCTTTCGTTTTTCCCAATTGTTTAATTGCTTGTCCTACCTGGTGGTTTCTTTCTGTTGTTGCTCTGGGGATTGTGGTCATTTTTATCTCTATCTAGTATGTCTTTCAATACTCTTTCTACGGTTGGTTTGGTGGACATGAATTTCTTCAGTTGTTCTTTGTCATGGAAATATCTTTGTTTCTCTATTAAATTTGAATGAAAGTTTTTCTGGGTACATCAGTCTGGGTTGAAAGTTGTTTTCTTTCAGGGCTTGCGATACCTCACTCCAAGCTTGTCTTGACTTGAGGGTTTGTGCTGAAGAGTCTGCTGTGGTTCTAATGGGCTTTCCTTGATAGGTGAGTTGTGTCTTTTCTCTAACAGCATTTAGTATTCTGTTTTTATGTTGTATGTCTGAGATCTTAATTATTATATGTCTGGGTGTAGATTTATGTTAGTTGTGACTGTTTGGTGTTCTATGTGCCTCACTTATCTGCATATCAGATTTTTCCCCCACGTTTGGGAAATTCTTTGCTATTACTTTTGTGATATTTTAGTTATGTCATTTTCATTGACTCCTGCACCTTCAGTGATGCCTATTAATCTTATATTGTTACTCTTATCATCATCTTGAAGCTGCTGGATTGTCATTTCATGCTACTTTGTTATTTTTAAAAGTTCGGTCTTTTCATGATCACTAATTACAATCCTGTCTTCAAAGTCTGAAACTCTATCCTCAGTTTCATTTAAATGGTTTTGCCAGCTTTGAGTAGAAATTTTTGTTTCTTGGGTGTCTCCTTGAGTTTGTTTCATGAATCTTCTTGTTTTCTATATTGTTCATTTAAGGTTTCAATCAGTTTCCCATGCTCCTGTACTTTTTTCGCTATTTCTTCTTTAGCTGAGCTCAGCAACTCCTTTACTAAGGTTGTTATTTCTATCTTTATATGGGAGAGTACTTCTAATTTGATTTCCTCTATAGCCTCATGGAGTTGGTTTTTTATTTCACTAGCTATGTTTTCAGAGATTGTTGGTGTGTTACTTTTGAAGTCCTCTATTTCAATGTTTCCTGTACTTGCCCCTGGTGGGCTAGATGTTTGAGACGGCATTTTACTTTTTCATTTTACCATTTTCCCCTTTCGAGTTAATATTTGGTCCTTTAGTCCCACTAGTATTAACTGTTGGTAGTGTATATCTTGGAGTCCTAACATAAGGTTGATGTTTGTCCAATTCCTGGGTCTCACATTGAATAGGTGAGCCAGTCACCTGAGTTCTCACTGCAGGGCCTGTTGGGTGAGTCCTATATTCTTCCTGGGCTGACAAGCCTAATTGTATTGATGTATATCAACTTTCAGTTCCTGGTTATTCCAGGTCACCAAATCTCCCTGTTGAAAGGATTTTGTGCCCTGGATGGGAAGCTGCAGCAGTGGGAAGCTGGAAGGCGGAATGAAAAGGCTCTATCTTTTGGTCATCTTGCCCATCCGTAAGCAATTTACCTGTGGTGCGAAATGAATTCCAATGGGCTACCTGTGCATCAATAATGCCCCTTAGGCTCCACCCCAAACCTAAGCTACATGTATACCCCCACTCCACGTGTCGGGCAGAGAGAATGCCGGACCCTGGAGGTCATGGAGTCTCTCTCCACATTCTTAAAATAAAGGCCACTTTTATTTCATACTTCTTATCTTTTTAGCCACACCAAAAATTCTATCAGAAACTTCCCAGTCTGAGTCCCCTGCTATTCACGGACCATACTGCATATTGGATTAATTCCTCACTTCTCAACATGGGGGAGCTGCTAAACTTGTCGCTCCTGGTTTGTAAACAACACTGGCCTAATTTACCACAGGTGAGCAAACTCCCGAGATTACTCAGCACTGGGCCAGGCCCCACATGGGCTTTCTTCCCATTCCCTGGACTCAGTGGCACTCTCACATCCTCAGGCAGCTCTGAGGTAGAGCCTTTACTGTAAGATCCCATGTCCCTTAGAGCTCTGAGGTAGAGCCTTTACTTTAAGCTCTCAAGTCCCTTAGAGCCCTGAGGCAGAGCTGTTACTGTAATCCAAGGGAAATGCACTAGTGCCTTTTGAGGACGACTGAAAAACATGAGTTTTGGAACCAGTTACTGATTACCATCAGTCTAAGAGGTTAGGTGACGACCTGACCTGCCTTAGGTCATGGTCTGTAGGCTCACCTGACTGTGACTCCATGGGCTGGGCCCCATACTGGATTTTCTTATCTTGGGGACCACTTCCTGTTCCCTCCAAAACCATACTTATTTATAGCTTACCACACTGATGACAAGTTTGCAAAAACTCTCCATCTTTGGGCCTTTGTTTTGAGAATGTGTCCTTCTCTCTCTCTGCCACTCCAGGATCCCTCCTCCTCCCCACACTTAGGAGATAACGTCTTTCTTTACAGCCTTTCCCCTGTATCTCACACACCAAACTCCGCAGCTTTCTCAGCGTCCTCCTTTCCTCCCGCTTCACCCATTTCTCAGTCCCTCCCCATGCCATGCTCCAACCCGCCTTTCCCGCCAGGATGGGGGAGTTGTGCCTGGACAGCATTGGGCTGCACCCTGGCAATGCTCTGTCCCACCCTGTGCACTCCACACATCTCCCAAGCGGTCCCAGCCCCCAGCACCCAAGCGCAAGCGTTGCTCTGAGTGGCAGAGCGGAAAAAGACAACCGGACACTGTGGGAAAAAAAGGGGGCCAATTCTTATTTTAAGAGATCTCTAATTGGTTTACAAAAGGGTTCACACCAGCCTTATTTAATATAGTTCAAATTGGGCCAAATATATTTGAGTGCACTCTGATTTTACAAGATATACCTGTTGTTTGTTCAGTCCGTTTACAGATTGTCTGTCCATGTTTGTCCATTTGCCTGCTCTGTGAACAGCTGTTCCTTTTTGTTTGAGCTCAACATTTTTTCCCTTTTACATTCTCAAACCATTTAATTAAGGTTTATTTGAATTATAGATTTAAAAACATGCTTCCACCTAGTTTGCCAGCTGCTCAAAATGTTGCTAAAACTGGTTAAACCTGGTTAAATAAACTGGGGTGAAAAGACAATAGACAAAACTTTAAGTGATAAACGGGGAAGTGGCCACCTGGTAATTTTACCAGCCTTGTTTATCAGTTAAAGCCTTCAATAATCTCCATAGCCTTATGTGAGATACCTCAACTAAAGTTCATATGACTAAGACAATTCATTATGGCTGATCTGAAGGTATATTCATGCTTTCAAATATAAAATTGGGATTGTTTCTGCTGTCTTTTTTTTGTGTTTCAGCCAAGAGATACAAATCAGACCAACATGAATAAACCAATTAAATAATAATTTTCAAACAAAAATTTATGTAATGTATGATGACAAATGTTTTCTTTCAGATCCAGACATGCGCTTAGAGATGTTTCACAAATTTCTTCCAAGTTCAAATGTTAAAACACTCATGGTTGATAGTCATTTAATGTTTTATGTTAAGCTTACTGCCTATATTGTACTGTACTGTTATCAATCTTCTAGATGTTAAACAACTCAAACTAAGAGATAATTATAAATTCCTTTTGCTGGGATCCACTAAATCTTTTCCAGAAAAAAGGTTATATGATGCATACAAAACAACAAGACCAACACTTGGGCAGAGGCCAGGCTTGAGCCTTTCCCAGCCTGTCCACCTGCCCCAGCTCTGCCCTCTGCCGAGCCATAATTAACTGTACTCAACTGGCATTAAATGATTAATTTAATTAATTAAATCAGCTACACTAAATGTAGCTGATTTCTCTCTGAAATAAAAAGATAAATAAAACAGGCCAACCTCCAAAAAGCAGATGGCATTTGACATTTTAACAGCATAAAGAGATACTTATATATGACAAATAAAGGACATGTCAGTTCCTTAAATTCCCTGGACCTTATCCTCCTTATAGGAAGCCATTACTGAAGTTAAAATCATAAATATCCTGGGGCTGGGGATTTAGCTCAGCAGCATAAGCACCTGCTTTGCAAGCAGGCAGTTGAGAATTCGATCCTCGGTACCAATAAAAAGGAAAAAGACCAAAAAAATCATAAATACCCTGTTGATTGTATTATTTGACTCCTGCATACTTAATTAATTCTACAGATACCTTCCACTGTGGTCAGATCCCAAGACAAAAGGCTAAACTTGGCCCTCAAACCGCACAGGGAGACCTTCTTAATATGGCTTTTCATGTTTTCAACAACAGAGATAAAAAATAACAATCTGATCTTTCAGCAGTGACATTTGGAGCTCTGAGATAGGTAAACCGACACAAGGTGGAGCTGCCTGAGCCCCTCCTGGACCATGCCTCGAATGCAGCAGAAGGACATTGGCCAAGAGAGTGCCCTATCCTGGTGTTCCTTCGGAGTGTTACCCCAGGGCTACTGGACTGTCCTAGCCACCAGAGAGTGGGTAAGCCATCCTAACTTCTAGCCCTCACAGGAAATGCCAACACTGCCAGATTCATGGCTGACAGATCTGCTTGGACTTGCTACTGAAGACTGACGGGGATTGGGGTCCACAGCCCCCATTAAGATGTCCTTCTCAGAATCCCAAGTCCCATTAGAGGTCTACAGTAAGACATTCTCTATACTTGTGGACATAGAGGCCATGTATAACGTTCTTCCTCAGTTTTCAGGCTGCTATATTAAGTCCTCAATCTCTATAGGGGGTATTGATGGCCAACCTATGCAGCCTATACAGAAAGGGCTTATTTTATGCAGGTTCCAGACTGCTTCTTCTCTGGTCGATCCCATAGCTTGAGATACCTCCAATCCCACCTGCACTGCCCATGCCATGCCTATTATTAATTTGTCTCAGGGATCCTTCAGTTTTTCCTTGTGTTCCCCAATATCCCATAGCTCCTAAACATTTACAGGGACTTAAACCCATAATTAAGCGCCTTTTAGACAATGGTTCTCTTAAACCTACCCATTTACCCTATGATACTTCTATTCTCCTGGTACTCAAGCCTGATGGGTCTTACCTTCTAATACAAGACTTTAAGATACTCAATAATGCTATTACCCCAGTCCACCCAGTGGTGCCAAACTCTTCTACCATGCTCTCATACCCTTCCCTCCACCTCTTACTTTACAGTCTTAATCTTAAAAATGCCTTTTTATTCCTTTGTATTTATGCAGACTGACCCAGACACTCTGAGGTCTCAACAGCTTACACCTATTATCTCTAGTAAAACCTCTCCTCAGGGATACATAGCACCCTCTTCCTTTCCATTCACCAATTTCTCAGATACAACCCTGGTCAAGACTGACAGATAAATTTTATCTTCTCACCTTTGTTTATACTTTTTCAGGATACATAAAAGCCTTTCCCACAACCAGGGAGACTGCTGATATACTTACTAAAGTCCTGTTACAGCAAATCATCCCAAGGACTACAACCAAGGTGGAGTGGCCCATACCTTCTTGGCAACCTCAACAGCGGTCAAAGTTGCTAGACTGCCTTCCTGGTTTCACATGACTCAGGCTAAGTGGTGCCCTTCCAGCCCTAAATCTAACCATCCTTTTGCGCACTCATCTCCACCTCACCAAGGCCTCACAGCCACAACTCTCAGGCTGTCATGTTTTGTTATCCAATTTGGTTCCTAATTTCTTATCCTTTTCACAGCAGGACTCTCAACAGTATTTCCTAAAGATTCCCACATCATGCATACCAGACACAAGTCTTACCTACCTACCCTCTTAACTTTTACCCTTTCAGATGGGGAAATAATCACCTCTCATAACCCCACACTTATTTTTCAGAATTCTACCTCACCATGGCAATGATTCTACCTCAACATAGTCCTGATAAAATGACATATTGAAATCAAAGGCACCTTTTCTTCTACCTCACCTGGGTCCTTAAATATGATTGTGCCATGCCTCCTCTTAACAACTTGTCTCTTTGTTTTTCCAGTCTAAAAATGCGGGCATTCACCAGTGATAAAGTTGTCCTGGTTAAATCACCTGGCACCAGCTTCTACATGGGCATCAACCGTCATCCCGTTGACACTCCTAGACCCAGTATAGCGCCCCCTTACAGCAGTAAGTAGTATAAGAAAGAAAAAACTCTGCCCTTTTTTCTAATAATCAAAAGACAGGAATGAAAGGATTTTGTGCCCTGGATGGGAAGCTGCAGCAGTGGGAGGCTGGGAGGCGGAACCAAGAGGCTCTATCTTGAAGTCATCTTCCCCACCCCTAAGCAATTTACCTGTGGTGCGAAATGAATTCCAATGGGCTATCTATGCATCAGTAATGTCCCTTAGGCTCCACTGCCCCCACTCCACGTGTGGGACAGAGAGAATGCCAGACCCTGGAGGTCATGGAGTCTCTCTCCCCATTCTTAAAATAAAGGCCACTTTTATTTCATACTTATTTTTTTAGCCACGCCGAAAATTCTATCATCTGTCTATAGTGTTTGTGTTAGCTGAGGCCCTAATGTGTCCCTATTGTGTGCCTGTGTGTCTCATAAGCCTTTTTGATTTTCTCCAAATTGGAGGAGTCCTTATTGGCACACTCCTCACCCTGCCTGGTATTTTCTGTGTACAGGAAGGAGTTACCCACACTGTTGCCAGACTCACCAAGGTCTTACTAGTTGGAGGGTGCTTTACTAATGGCCCTATTTATCCACTGTACACCTCTATTTTAGGGGCATACAAACCACACTGATTGGAGCCTGCTGACATCTTCTGTTTGGGTGACGCAGTTACTGAATCTCCCTTTAAGCTAGCACAGTTAATTGGCTATAGTCCAAGGTTCTGGGAGAAAGAGTGGGCACTGAAGATCAATAGCAATATTAGGTCCAGGAGGTAGGGAGTGTCCCCAAGGGCAGAAGATATCCTGGGTCTGGGTTTTTGCTGGACGTGGGCCACAGTCCCAGGGCAGCCTGGCGTTCCTTAGTGCTGACTGGAGTCGTGCAGGAACTGTGTGACAGCGTGGGTCAAGGTCTGAGGGCAGCATGCATTCCCTGGGGCCAGCGGGAATTGGCAGGAAGTAGGTGGCTGCAGGGGCCAAGGTTGCAGGGCAGCGTGCGTTCCCCAGGGCGCGCAGGAAGCCCGTGGTGGTGGCCAAGGTCCCAGGGCGATGTTCCTCGGTGTGGGCTGGAGTCACGCCTATTTCCTGGTTTTGAGCAATGTTTCAAAGCTTCTTTGGTGCACTGGGAATCACCTGGCCCATTTTTGGTAGACTGCTGGCAACTGCTTGCGGGGTGTGGGCCAGTTGGGCCGGAGGATACCTCCTGTGTGTCTTAGAGTGATTTCAGATGCAGGGCGTGGTCTTACTGCCTGGGAGCGAAATTCTAAGATTTCCCCTTACAGTGGACTTCAACCTGTTCAGGGTCAGGGCCTGGGCGAGTCCTTTTTTTCTCTTTTTATTTAACTATTTACCTTGCTATATGTATTCATTGCATTTGACTGGCTTTGATAGTTTCATTGCCTCTTTCTAGGATATTCTTGGGTAATTTTTGGATTGTTGGTTTGATGTTTGTGAATGACTTGAGGTGTTTTTTTCTTTTCATGAAATGTCCTTATTTCTGCATCAATTTTGAATTATAGTTTTCCAGGAAGTCTGAGTGGGAAGTTATTTTCTTTTAGTGCTTAAAACAATTCACTCTGAGCTCTCCTGGCCTTTACATTTTGTGTTGAAAAGTCTGCTGTTATAAATGAATTTTTGCTTTTCTGTGATAGTTTTTAATATCCTGTCTTTGTGTTGGACTTCTGGGATTCTGACTTTGATGTGTCATGGGAGCTTTTAAAATCATAGTTAGTTGGTATCTGTAAGCCTTCTTTGCCAGTATGTTGAGTTCTTTCCCCATGCTTGAAAAGTTTTCTACTATTATTTCTGTAAATAGATTTTTAAAATTTTTGTGTTTTAAAAATTTGTCATGAAGTAGTATTGGATTACTTTAGTTAGTGTCATCTAGTAGTTATTGGATGAATTTTCTTGCTCTTATCATTTTGAACATGTTCCTGCCAGCTCAAACCAGTAGTGGTACATGAATTATTGTCTCATTGGGTGACTTGAAACACTTGTGGTTAGCTATTTAACATCAGATGATGAAACTCAAATTAGAGTCATCTGGCAGTGAGACATACAAACTATAGCCCCATCATGAACTTGTTAAAGTTTCTCTGAGTATATCTCCATGTAGCTCCCTTTTGTCCTTGATTTGTGAGATGCTAGCCTCACGTCGGTCATTTCTACTTATTTATATATTCAATAAAATTCTATGTTTCCAGGGTTTCTTTTTGGCACCTTTTCATAGACTCTCTTTCTTGGGTAAATTTATCATTCACATTTTGTACAGTTTTGATTGGCTCTTCTAATTTTGTATTTGTTTCTTTTATAACAACATTGGTTACTTTGTTTGTTCTGTCACCTTTTGAGTTGTGTCATCTTGAGCTTGTCAAATTTCTTGCTTCCTTATTAGTTATTTCATGAATCTTAGTTTTTTTTTTAAATTTCCTTTCCATCAGTGCCCCTTGGATATCCTTTTAGAGGGTTTAGAGTCTTTAGAGGCATTGTGTGCGTGTGTGTGTGTGTGTGTGTGTGAGTGTGCATACTGAGGTTTGAAGTAAAACAGTGTGAAGAGACTTTCTTATTGGCATGACGATCTCTTTAGATAGGTTCTATTTTCCAATGATGTGGTCTTGGCTTTATTTGTCAAGCAGTACTATTTACCATTTCAACCTACTCAATTTAATCAGATTGAACCCTGTCACCATATTGTAAGCAGAGAATTTTTGTTGGTTATAACAGCATCAACAGACCAGACCATATGTTAATCATAAATTTTAAAACTTCTTGTTATAATTTTGCCCCTTATAGTCTGTGCTAATGATAGCAAACCTATGGCACATGTAACTCAGCTGGCTGTTTATTAACGTTGAAAGCTCTAAAAGGTTTGCTATCACTGGCCTATATATACAGTTTTCAAGAGTCTGTGATGTAGGGAAAAAAGGGAAGGGGGGAGGAAAGCAAAGAGGAGAATAAGTTAACAGGAGAAGAGGGAGATAAGAGAAGTATTAACAGGTTAAAAATGAGGGGGTCAAACATTATTAAAGTTTTTTATAGTCAGAGTAAGGGGTTAGTATTGAGGGAATTTAAGAGAATATTTGTGGGAATGGGAGGAGGGGTGCAGGGAGAGGAAGTGACAGAAGCTATGAGGTTATCAGAACCTGTTAATATATTTGTGGTTAGTTTTATTTGAGTCCGGTAGGCACAGTTCTATTAAGGGTTACCCTGAAATGACCATGACTGGTACCATTCAAGTTAAATGCTGGTCTGTTCTTATAATTTTTGTATTTGTAGTTGAGATATATATCTATATCTATATCTATATCTATCTATCTATCTATCTATCTATATATAAATTATATGAAAGAAAGATGAGAAAAAAGCAAGGGAAGGCTAGGTGATAGGTACAATAAGAGCAAAGAGAATAAAATAGGGAGGCAAGGTCAAAAAAACAAAAAGAAAGGAGAATAAAGGCTGAGAGAGTGCAGAATAAAGGAAAAAATTGAAAAAGAAAAACATAAAAATTATTGACATAGAAGCAAGAATTGAAGATAAAAGAGGTACCTCCTCCCCTCCCTGAGAATTCAGAACAGATTCAGAAACAAGAACCTGCCCACCCCCACATGGCTGCTATACTATGGCCAGAGTACTATCTACACAAGTTCCCTTCTGAGGTAATTGTGGCCCTCTTGCAGGCAGCCAAGGCAGTTTTCCCCCATTGCAGACCACTTAGTAGCAGGCCATGGAACACCCCCTGCGCCCCACCCTCCATCTCCCTTCCTGGCCATGACCCATGCTTTCAGTGGGGTTAATTGCTGCCTTATTTCTCTGTCTTGAGCTTTAATCATCTCAATTAATTTGGGCAGGGGCAAATGTGAAACAGCTTGGCCGCCCAGGCTCTCCATCGACTTCTGCCAACGACTTATTGCTCTCACTCCCCTTGCTATGAGACAAACCCTGCACTCCTCCCATATTTTTCTCTGGTGGCTTTCTGCCCTGTGTATCTCCAGAAGATCTCTGCCCCATTAACCCTCTCTGTTCCTTTGGGCTCAGGTCACCAACCATCCCTGACTCAAGAGCTTTACCTTCTAACCTACTAGATCTGGAGCAGTCCTAGAGCTTGGCAGAGAGTCCTTTTATTCCCAGCATGAGATAGCGGGTGGTGGTTAGCATATCCTCCTGATTTAAACATTCCAGTCTTTGGGAAAGCAACAGGAGAGTGCCCACTTTGGGTTGACTTTGTTCAGTCTCTCTCCCATCCCGTCTCCACGGAAGTGATCTGTGGGTCTTTGTCAGCAAGTTTGGTGCCACTCAACTTTGTGGTCTTCAGCTTCTGTCTCTGCCTAGTGTGGATGCTTTTCTCTTGTGTCAGCATGGGTCAGTTAGCATTAAGATGCCACCAAGATGCAGGTTTCCCTGATGTTTGGGAGGATGTCACAGTAGTGAAGGTTCTTCTGTGTTGCCACCCCTCCTTTTCTCTGTTCCCTGGGTCCCCACCCACTGTTTACTCTCATGATGGTTTCCTCTTTCAGATGGGAGCCTAGGCCAGGAGTGTGACCTCTGTAGAGTTGGCTCCTTTCTTCACTCCCCCAAAAGTCTAGGTGATTTCTAATTCTGGCCTTTCTTCTAGATTAATTACTCAGCCTTCTACGTAAATAGGACATCTTCTGTTTTCCTGTCATGTACTTATCTTTTTGAATATATACTGCAGATGCTTCTCAAATTATGGTGTGGTTATATCCCAATAAACGCATCATAATTTGAAAATATGCTAAGTCCAAAATACATTTAGCATATCTCATCTACTGAACATCATAGCTTAGTATAGTTTATTTGTTCTTATGATTGCCTGGTTGCCTGGGAGTTGTAGGTTGCTGTTGTAGCCCACATCCTGAAATAGGACTACACTAGCCTGGAAAAACCAAAACTATAAAATTAAATGAAATATAGTTTCTGATGAATGCATATTGTTTTCACATCATTGTCAAGTCAAAAAAAAAAATCATTGTCAAACTGTCCTAAATCAAGGACTATTTGTAGTAGTTCCTACTTTGTTCAATAGGCTACAGTTTCTTAAATATGATTATGTATTTTGATTCTGAAATTGTTCCATACTTGGCCAGTAAAAACACCTTCAAGCTGCATGTGTTTGGGATCCTCAGATTCTTTAAGCACAACAAGATGATTCCGGCTCATTTGTTTTACTTACTCTAATATCAACTATTTCAACAGGGGGTGACCTGATTTCTTTTAGAGGACAGCAGCATTCGGAATCTTGTTTATACCTCAGAAGGAATTTTTATTGCTTTTATTAATTCTCAAGTTGACCCTGTACTTCTAGGCTCAAGTAATCCTCCTGTGCAGCATCCCAGACAGGGACTCTAGGTGTGTACCACTATGCCTGGCCAATTTTCCTATCTATGTATCTATTGATGGATATATTTAATTCATTGATGAATCCACAGCGAAATGTGCTGTTAGGAGGTGGGATGTGGCTGGACATGACTAGGGAGGGTATACCTTCCTTCCCTATTTCTCCTTCTCTCTGGTGCCTGATCACCATGATGTGAGCAGCTTTCTTCTGCCAGATCCTTCCACTATGCTCTTCCTGCCTTGAAGCTAGACAACTACAGATTGAAACCTCTAAAAACTGAGTCCAAACAAACCTCTCCTCCTTTAAGTTGTGGGTGTTGAGTATTGTGTCCCAGCAACGAGAAAGTGAGTAAGACACTTCTCAGGAGTGCCACTTGGCAACCACATCTTTTGGATGTGGTCCTTTGAGGGTTATGATCCAAACTGTAACTAGGCTGACCTTGGGACCTTGCTCACATTAACCATGACCTCTGTTCCTGAGCCACACCCGCCAAAGAAACTTTAAGTAACCCTTTTGCTTGGTCTCAATTTGGATAATGTTATTTATAGCATGTTTCTGTATACATGCTTTTTTTTCAAACTTGCTCTTTGATGCCTATTCATAGAACAATCCTTAATAGTATCTAGATTGTTTGCTCATCTTTCTCAAAACAATGCTCTTGTTTCTCTCATTCAGAATGGGAAGGGATAAAAGTATTATTTATGTTGATTCCCTCAGGATTTGAGAAAATCAGTGTAAGAATTCTCAAGTTAGTTGAGTGACAAGTATCACCTTTGGAATTGGGGCTTCAATTGGGAATAGTGATAGGAATTTATCTTTCTTGTAAATTTGAAAGAAATTGGCCGCAGGGTCCTATAGAAACAATGCCTTTATATTTAATCTTTGACAACTGTTGGATTGTCTTGTTATTTTGTTTACATGTCCTGTTTGATTTTGTATGAACTGTCGGGTCTCTGGTTTTTTTTTGAGTATTTTAAACCTAGGTTTTAAAAATGTGCAGAAATAGACATATCCTCTGTATTGCCTTGATTAGATTATTATTTTTTTTTTTGGTGGTGGGGTTAGACAGGGTCTCACTTACCTAGTCCGGGCAGGCCTCAAGATCACTGCCTCAGCCTCCCGAGTGCAGGGGTTACAGGCAGGCGCCACCACGCCCAGCAGATTATGTATTCTTATGATTATGTATTCAAAAAATACATAGGGGTGTTTATATTTTTCTTGTTTCTATCTTGGCCACTCCTTCAATGATCAGTTTGGTACTTTTCTGCCATAGTTCACTGAACGTGCATTCTAGTTAGACAAACTATGCTTCTTAGTCTCTTACTAAAAAACAAAAATCTACTAAAAACTCACAGGAGATGGTTTTTAAATTCCCATTAAGTATAAAAAATTTTGTTCACTTTTAGGCAACTGTCCGCTTGGGAACCAGTCACTCGTTCTTGCTCACTTGTTTAAACTCTGTCGATCTGAGCTCCTGCTTCTGCGGATTTTAGTCTGTTCTTTCGTTCGTACCCCTGATCATCCAGAATGCAGGGCGAAACGTAGGTGTCTGGCGCGGGCGGCGGCCGTGCCCTTCCGCCCTCTCTCGCGCGAGATTTGAAACCGGAAGTTACTTGCAGCGGCGGCCTCCGGGAGCCGCACTGTTAATGTTGGCGGGAGCGCAGCGGGTAGTCCCGAGTGCCTAGCATTTGGGCCTGGAACGCCCGGAGTGACGGGCAGAGCCGGCAGAATGCGGGTGGCGGTGGCCGGCTGCTGCCATGGCGAGCTGGACAAGATCTACGAGACGCTGGCGCTGGCGGAGCGGCGCGGTGCAGGCCCGGTGGACCTTCTTCTGTGCTGCGGCGACTTCCAGGCGGTGCGCAACGAGGCCGACCTGCGCTGCATGGCCGTGCCGCCCAAGTACCGCCACATGCAGACTTTCTACAGGTGAGCGGCGCCGCTGGGCCTCGGACCCCGCCGTGCGAGGCGTGACCAGCCGGCAGTGGGCACAGGCGCTCGCGTGGGTTCGAATCTCGTGCTGCCACTGTCTGTCTCCTTTAGTTCCCTTCGTTGTTCTCTGTTTCTAGGACCTGGCGCTTGGGAAATGTCACTTTCGTTCTTCTGTACATTTGTCTGTTGTATTCCGCAGGGATCGCGGCCAGGGGTGATAACGTGGAGGAAGAAGCTGACAGGTTTATATAATCTACCTTGTACTTGATAGGACTCTGGGGTTCATTTTAATAATCCAGGAGTTTTTACTGTTCTTGCTATGTGCTACATCCTTTTCTAGAAGCGGAGGTTGTATCCGTGAAATCGACGAACTTCTTGACCTTATTGAAGAATACTGACTTGAAACCCAAGGTTTTACTCTTATTCTTAAGGACTAGGACGGATAATGAAATCTCTTAGAAGGCTTTTCTAAAGCTTATACACTGTTTTTGATGAGCTCAGTTTTTTCCTTAGGACTTTGTTTTGCTTTTCTACCGTGCTTAATTTGTTAAGTAACAACTTTACTCTTTGTTCTAGGTATTACTCTGGAGAGAAAAAGGCTCCAGTTCTCACGATCTTCATCGGGGGAAACCACGAGGCCTCAAATCACTTGCAAGAGTTACCCTATGGTGGCTGGGTGGCACCGAACATTTACTATTTAGGTACATGTTTGTGTGTAATTTTAGGGTTTGAGAAGAGGATTTGTATTAGGGCTGCAGTGTCTTGAGATGTGTAGTATTTGGGGATTGTCATTAATTTTAATAACCATGAAATTTTAGTTGAAATGGTTAATTATTAAACAGTTAATCATGAAGATCTGTTGTTGCTTCACCTAATGTTTTAAGCAATGGCTAGTATGACAGCAAAAGCCTTAGGCACTATTTGTAGTCCTTTTTTCTATTCTTTTCTTACAGAATTAAAAAAACCCAAACCTTATAATGAAAATTGTTAACTATGCACCAAAAGCCTGCAGTTTCTACTTTTCATTTTTGATTGAACACCTAATAATTTCACCCTTTCATAATACTGTAGTTCTCAAAAGACACCAATCAGTAATGAAAACACTACATAATTGAAGTCATAATTTCATCATTGGAAAATGATAATTTAAAAAATTATCTAAAAAATAAAGTATTAAAACTAAACGTAATTATGTTTGTAAATCTTTTTTTTTTTTGTCTTTTTCCTTTTTATTGGTACCGGGGATCGAACTCATGGCTGCCTGCTTGCAAGGCAGGCGCTTATGCCACTGAGCTAAATCCCCAGCCCCTTATGTTTGTAAATCTAAATACAGATTATAGGAAATGCAGAGAGTAAAGCAACATTTTAAATGACACCAAAGGAGTCCAATCAGCTAAATCTAGAATTCAGGAAATGCTACACGGAGAATAGCATAATGAATCTCTGTACCTGTTAAATAATATTCTGCTATCTTTGTTTTCAACCTATATTTTTTGTGGGAGATGAGTGGAGTATTAAAGCAAATCCCAGGCATTAGACTGCTTCCTCTGTAAATACTTGAGAATATTTTTTTAAGTGATAGGAATTTTAAAGTACCACAATGTATCATTATACCTAACTGAAGTAACAGTATAGTAACAGTATAGTAAATCCTTGTTACCAGTTGCCTCATTCATGCTCAGATTTCTCTACTTAGCCTAAAGCAGTCTTGTTTTACAATTGGTTTGGTCAAATAGGACCTAAACAAGAGCCACACATTTTATTTGGTTTTCATTTAAACTATAATGGCCTGCCTCTCTTTCTCTATCTCTGTGCCTTTCCCTCACCTCCTTTTTTTTTTTTTTGGATTCCATTTATTTGTTGAAGAAAGTGAGAAAAGTATTCTTCCTTTTTTTGGGGGGGGGTACTGGGACTTGAACTCAGGACCTCATGCTAGCCAGGTCAGAACTGTGTTACTGAGCTATGCCCCTGGCCTGGGAAAACTTTCTGTAGCATTTTGTACATTCTGGATATATGATTGAATTTCTTTGGTGTCATTTAAAATGTTGCTTTACTGTCTTTATTTTCTATAATCTGTATTTAGATTTAAAGTTTTAGGTTTAGTTTCATTTTAATACCTTATTTTGTAAATACCTAATTTCTAAATACCTAATTTTCTAAATTATCATTTTTCCAATGATGAAGTTACGACTTCAAAAATGTAACATTTTCATTATTGATTTTGATACTTCTGGAGAACTGCAGTATTATGAAAGGGTGAAATTGTTAGGTGATCAAGGTAGAAACTTCAGGCTTTTTATCTTTCCATCTGTTGATTTAGTTTATAATGTGTAACTTCATCATAGGACAGTCCCCTCTCTCTATCCCTATCATACTAGTTTCCCTTTCAGCACCCTACCTCATTTATCCTTTCCAGAACTGACTTGTTTTCTTGGTGATCTGCTTCCAGGCCTCTTCTCACTGGCCTTGTATATTACTTGGTACGTGTCTGACATTAACTATGTGGAAAGAGTAATCTTATCATGACACTTACTGTTAAATAATTTTAGGAGTACATGAAGTTCCAGGCCTTTAAATGGTTTATTCTATACTAAGATCACTTGTATCTGTAGTGATTTTATTCAATTATATAATTTTTCAGGTTTGGCTGGTGTAGTAAAATACCGAGGCGTAAGGATTGGCGGAATTTCTGGTATCTTTAAATCTCATGACTATCGAAAAGGTATTATTTTTGGAATTGTTTTTAACTTTCAGAACTTGCATAATTTCTAAAACATAAACATGTTTAGCTTGACATGGTCATTGGATTTCTTCTGAGAATGATTTTATTCATTATAAAACTTTATATATATGAAAATATAGACAATGCTATATGACATGTCTTTACTATCTAGTTTTATCAGGTCTTGGTGTTTTTAATTCTTTTTCTTTTTTATTGGTACCGGGGATTGAACTCATGACCGCCTGCTTGCAAGGCAGGTTCTTATGCCGCTGAGCTAAATCCCCAGCCCGGTGTTTTTAATTCTAATGTTTAAGAAATAAAGTAGTACAGATGCAATTCATGTTCATTTCTTATGTGTCCCCTCATCCCATTCCTCATTTTTCTCTTCTTTCTCCTTGCCAGTCAGTTGATGGTCTCAATTTGATGTTTGTTATTCGCTTGATTGGTTTGTAGTATTACTATACATGCAAGAGTTTTAATCAATGCATTGTATAGTTGATTTTAAACTTTGTGTAAATGTTTTTGGGATACGTGTTGATACATGTAACACTAATCTGGGTGCACCTCAGCCTCCTGAGCACCGCAATTACAGGCGTGTGCCATCGTGCCCAGCTTAAACTGTTCATTTTTAACTACCATATCATTGTAAGTAAAGCACAGTGTGCTTCATTTCACTGTATCTGAATAAGTTATTCCTTTGTTTTTGTTTCTTTGGTTTTTTGAGGCAAAATCTCACTATGTAGTTCAGGCTGGCCTTGAATTCACTTACATAGCCCAGGATGGCCTCAAACTTGAGGCAATCCTCCTGCTTCTGCCTCCCAAGTACTGGGTTTACGGATGTGCCACCACACCTGGCTGTTACTTGATTTTTAGAGGTAGAGGAAAAGCTTAGGTTTGTATTGATTTCACAAATTAAATTGGCAGCTGAAATTTAAATCTTTAATATATCTGACATATAACAGATCTGTTTCTTCTCTGACTCTAAACTGTTGGCATGGATGAATTGGAACCTCTTTTGGGAAGACAATTAGTAATACAGGTTATTTCTCTTTAAGGTCATTTTGAATGTCCTCCTTACAATTCATCTACAATAAGGAGTATATATCATGTGAGAAATATTGAAGTCTATAAATTAAAACAGGTATGTAAAGTACATTACATCCAAATTCAAAACAATTTAAAAGTAATCATAAAATGTTTCAATTATAGTGCTTTATTACTTCTGAAAACAGTATTCAGTATTTCTAAAATTTGGGATTTTGAGTTGCTTTTAGAAGGCTCACAGAGGAAGTTTTTTATTTTTAATGGTTGAGTTTATTTTTTTAATGGTTTAGAATTAAAATGTGAAACATTTAATTCATGATTTCAAATATAAGGTTAAGGAATATGTATTGAAATAAAATAGTTTACTAAAAAATACCTAATGATATTATATAATGAAAATAACTAATGTGAAAGATGATAAAAGATACCAGAAAATTGTGAAGGTGGTTTTGAAACATAGGCTTAATTGGAGAGTAGGAAAAACTAGGGGTTTTTTTCTTTTTCTTTTCTTTCTTTTTTTCCGGGGGGAACCCACTACGTGACTGATAGCCTTAATTTTCACACGTGGTATTTTGTGTAATCTTCAGGCAAATCCTATGAGGTAGGTCTTACTCTAACTTTCTTAAGGATAAGAAGCCAAGGCTCAGCCAGGTTAGGGACCTGCTTAAGGCCTCCCTGTGTGTGTGTGCTGTTCGTGCCATCCTTCTAGCCTCTTTAGACTGTGAAGGATGCTTGTGGGGCTTTGCTTTATATGCTCTTCATATAGGTCCCTTGGGGTGGTTTCCCCATTTATCTATCTAAAGCTTACCAGTCCCGAAAGATCTAATTTAGATACCACTTTGCAACCACAACTTTTCTAGTTTAGAGTTACTACCCAAGTCTGAATTTTTATTGAACTTGTTGCCCAGTAGGTTATTTAGGGGTTAGTCATATCTGTCTTACATTTTTTATGATCTTGAATGGTTATTTAAGTTTTAGTTTTTCAAGTATTTGCTTCAAATTACTTGAAAGTACTGTGGATATGTGTGGCATATGTTTTGTGACCTCTCTGAAGACACCAGCCTCTTCAAGTACATGTATCAAAAAGAGAGTTTTTAGTGTGTACTATGTGAATACATTAGATTTTTTTTTCCTTTCTTCTGTTTTTTTTTTTGTTGTTGTTGTTTGTTCTGGGAATTGAACATGCCAGGCAAGCAGTCTTCTCACTGAGCTTCCTCTACATCCCTCTACTATTTTTTTTATTAAATCTTTGGATTTACTGTATCATTTGCTTTAGAGGTCTCATGAAATCTGGTGCCTCTGAATCTTCAAAATAGTAATTCTTTTATCAATGGGAAAAGACTGATGGCGATTATATAGTTTAGAAATCCAGTGCTCCAGGCCTGCCAATTGGCCGTCTAGTCAAAATATGTTTCTGCTGCTCTGCCTGGCAACAGAAAGTAGGGTGATTTCTGAGGAAGTGAAAAAGTTCTTCTCTTTGCCTATGTGAATAAGTAGCCTAATTCTTTTATGGCTTCCTTAAAGTGTTGTTAGAATGAACTACACAGAAATCCAGATATCTAAGTGCTCATGAAATTAGTGGGTGATAGAGAGAGGGAGAGAAATTTTTAATATCTTTTTAAGAGTTTTCTTTCCATTCTTTTTCTGTTTTTAAAGCTGAAGCAGCCTATAGATATATTTTTATCTCACGATTGGCCAAGAAGCATATATCATTATGGAAATAAGAAACAACTTCTTAAGACCAAATCGTTTTTCCGACACGAAGTGGAAAATAACACGTTGGGAAGTCCTGCAGCCTCAGAACTTTTAGAGCACCTAAAACCTACTTACTGGTTTTCTGCACACCTTCATGTGAAATTTGCAGCCTTGATGCAGCACCAGGTAGAAAACTTTTTATTTTTTTCCTTTAACAAATACTTAACCAAATAGGTGTGAATATGGCACTGCTGGCACTGTTACAAAATTAGAGGGAGAAAAAAAATAACTTAACTCTTGTGCTTAACTCAGTACCCAGTGTGGGGAAGAAATGAATAAGAAGTTACAAAACAGTATAAATTTGGTATCAAAGACTAAGAGGTGTGGGAGCAACTAAGCCACATTGAGGTAGGATGGCGATGGGGTGGAGATGAGGAGGTTAGAGAAAGTTTCTAAAAGAATTGATGACTGAGCTGAGTCTTCAAGTGCTACAAAGAAATAGATTCTAAGAGTATTTTAATACGAGGAACCAACCTGTGCAAAGACTGAAGGGTTGAGAGCATGGTGCACTTGGGGGACCATAGCTAGTTTTTGTGGCTGGGAATGTAGCTTTATGCAAGGGTGTTGGGTTCGATCTTGAGTACTCTTAAAAAAAAAAAAAAAAAAAAAAAAAAAAAAAAAAAAAGAAAGAAAGAAAGAAAGCAAATACTGAGTTGACAAAGTTAGAGATTTTTTTTTTTCTTGAAATCTATACAATTTCTGAGTTGTGTTTTTCAGAGTGTTTTTTTTTTCTTTTCTTTTCTTTTTACCTCCTTATGCTAGGGATTAAGCCCAGGGCCTTCATACAGCTACATCTCAGCTATGATTATCTAGTCTATCTGATCTATTTGTCTATTTATTTAAATTTTGAGAAAGGGTCTCATTGAGTTATACAGGCTGGTCTCCAAACTTTTATCCTCTTGCCTTAGCTTTCCAGAGTGCTGGGATCATAGGCATACACCACCAGGCCCAGCTTCTGAGTCTTTAATGTGTAATAGGCACTGTGTTTTTCAGGAATGAAATGTGATGTGTAGTGTTTGCTTCTCAAAGTTACTTGATCAAATACTTTTGCACATTAGAGTGTACTTTAACAATGTTCTTCGTAGTTTTGTCTGAAAGTAGTTGAATACCCTCCTTTTTGTAGGGTTACTTTCACTCCCTAGTTTTACAGGGAGAAGGGCAGAGGTTATTCCTTTTGGGCCCGTGCTACTCAGTGATCACACTCATTTTAAGTCCGAGTCACTTGTTTATATCAGTCACCTTTTGTATTATAGGGTCCTCTTTCTTGGGTCTTAGTGCTCATGCCATGCTTAGATTTTTATTGAAGCATCTGACTTAGTACTTTTTCCCAAACTCTGTCTTCTGTTGTCAGTCTCAGGATGTGCATCTCTGCATTAATGATGTGTCTGATCCTTCTTATTGGTTCCTCAACCTCCTGTGTTTTTGCCAATGTTTTGTTTCAGCCACTTCACCAGTCTCTGTGCCTTCTGCCCTCCTCAGCCTCACCAGACAGCACTGATTCTTGGCCACCCTCAGTAGGATGTGCCATAGCTTGTTTGTTTGTCTTTTTTTTCCTGCTGTTTTCAGTGAGTCACTTTTTTCGTTTTGCAGTGCTAAAGATTGAACCTAGGGCCTCGTGCATGTTAGGCGAGTGTTGCATTCCTAGCACCAGGGAGTTACTTTGTGTTGCTTTTAGTATGACCTTCATGTTTGTGATTTCTCCCTCATATTTCAAGACTAGCTTTATTGGACTGTAATATACATACCATAAAATGAGTGTGTTTTATGTATATATGTCAGTGATTTTCAGTAAATTTTCAGTCTCACATGTATAATAACCTAGCATTAGAACATAGCTGCTTTCAAAAGAATCTTCGTACCTGTTTGTAGTCAGTCCTTTTTTCCACCCTATGCAGCCACTGGTTTGCATCTCTAGATTTGCCTGTTTAGACTAGGTCATATAAATGGAGTTATATATAGTGTTTTACATTTGGTTTCTGTCACTTCCTAGTTTTAAAGTTATTCATACTATAGCAGAATCTGTATTTCATTCCTTTTTAGTGCCCAGCAGTAAGAGTCATTCCTTTGACACGTGTTTCTTTTCTATGTATGAGTTACCTGTAATGTTTTAACATCTCAAATCATGATTTATATCGCCTAGGCCATGGAAAAAGGGCAGACAGCCAAAGCAACCAAATTTTTAGCCTTGGACAAATGCTTACCACATAGAGACTTCCTTCAGGTAAAAAGGAAATGAAGTAATTTTGCAACATGATTTTATTTTTCCAGTAATTTTTAAAAAGTATTTTAATTTTTCTTTGAGACTTTGTATTGTTTGTGATTTATGTATTCTGAGAATTCTTTGAGATATTTAAGCTTATATTAATGCATTTAAAGTTAATTTGCTTGACTTGAAATTATTTAAATTAACTTGAAATTCTTTTTACTAAGTTATATTAAAATTCTTAGATGCTTAAAGTATATATGTGTTACCTGAAATTATTGGTTTCTTCCTGTAGGTTTTAGAAATAGAACATGACTCCAGTGCTCCTGATTACTTGGAGTATGATGTTGAGTGGCTCACTATTCTCAGGGCTACTGATGATCTTATTAATGTGACTGGGAACCTATGGAATATGCCTGAAAATAATGGCCTGCATGCAAGGTAAGTCAGGTATCTTTAGAACTTGCCTTCTCTGATATGTGTACTATTTTGTCTTTCCTATCTTTTGTGTTCTGTTTTGGTGTTCTTAAGGATTTTGGTCTGCAGAAAGGAGGAGGGGCCAGAGTGGCAGTGGGGAAACTTCTTACTGATGATCTGACACATCCAGTCATGCAGAGCCATTGCTTAGGGTCTACAGCCTGGGGATGACTGTCCGACTGGCTGGCTTCAGTCTCTGGCCCTAGCAGGCACTGGCTGTGAAGGCTCAGCTTTGTTTTTATTTGAGGGTTATTGTTGAGTAACTGTCAGGACAATTCAAGGTTGATTGAGAATACAATAAAAAAATTAAAAAATTCCAGTTTTCCTCCCAAGTGAGAAAGAAATGGACTATTGAGCATGAATTCAAATAAGTTTGTAAATGAATAAATGTGTGAAAAAAACTAATTTTGTGAAGATTTAATTCACACATTAGAATCATGATCTTGTTTTGAGATAAGAGTTAATGATATTTTTTTCTTAAGAGTTTTTATTTCCAGGTAGTCCTTTGCTAAATTAACTGTAATTCTACTGTGTGGCATTTAGATGCATGCTTCCTTTTTTATTTTTGTGCCTGGAGTGTGTAGTTGGTTTCCTCGTTTATTCTTGAGGCTGATAAAATGTAATAATAGTTGTTTTGTCTTTATAGGTGGGATTATAGTGCAACAGAAGAAGCTATGAAGGAAGTACTGGAAAAGTTGAATAATGACCTTAGGGTTCCGTGTAACTTTAGTGTAACTGCTGCTTGTTATGACCCTTGCAAGCCTCAGATGCAGGTAGAGCTGGTTCATAGGATCAATCCTCAGACTACTGAATTTTGTGCTCAACTTGGCGTCACAGACATTAATATCAGGCTTCAGAAGGCCAAGCAAGAACATCATTTGTGTGGTGAATATGAAGAGCAGGATGATGTGGAGAGTAATGACTCTGGGGAAGAGCCAAGTGAGTATAACACAGACACTTCTGCTTGGTCCTCTATTAATCCAGATGAAATAATGTTAGACGAAGAAGAGGAAGCTGAAGATAGCATTGCACACAGTGATGTGAATACCCCATCTGTTGAACCTTCTTCCTATCAAGATTCTGACTTTTCCACAAGCTTTTCTGATGTCAGGATCTTGCCAAGTTCCATGATTGTATCTTCCGATGATATACCAGATTCACCGACTGGTAGAGAGGGGAAAGTTGATGAGACTGTGGAGTTGGGGGATGGAAAGGACTTAACTGAGGTGCCATTGAAGAGGCTGAGCGAAGAACATGAACCTGAACAAAGAAAGAAGATTAAGAGGAGGAATCAAGCCATCTATGCTGCAGCAGCTGATGAGGATAATGATGCGGCATAAGACAGTTTACATGTGCTGGTATCATAATGTAGGTGATTTTTGAGACCCTATTTTTAGAGTTAGATTTTTGATTCAAGATTTAACTTTGTAATAATGAAGTGGCAAGAGTATTTTAGCTAGATAATGACTTTTTCTAGAGATTTTGTATGTTTCGGGTAAAAACATTAAAATTTTATATATTTACTTCGTGACTACCTTTTTTTGAAGACATTCACTTCCAGTTTTTCAGCAAACACTGCACATATTTGTGCTGAGCACTTTTCTCTAAGATAGGACTAGAAAGATGAATAAGACAGGAATGCTTAAGGCACTGGAAATATTAAATTATAAATATTTTGATGTATAAAATATGGCATATTTATATTTTACTCTACAAAGTTGCATCAGTAATGTATATATACGTATGTGTGCTTTCTTTGCGTTATAATTTTTCCTTGGTCAGTTTTTAATGTCTGTCAAATATAAATTGAAATCGAAGATATCAGTATTTCAGGAAATAAATTATTGTCAATGCTAACCAGTGGTAAGCATAAAATCTCACACTCAATACTGAAACTATAACCATTGACTCTTGGATATGTTTTAATTTTTACATAAGTGTATTGTCTATGTACAGATCATTTTTGGCACAGTTGGTATTATTTACCAACAAGAGCTCAGTTGCTGTCCTTCACGCTGCATGATGGATTGCTGGTATTAAACTAGTTTTAACGAGCCGTGTGGCAAAATCACTTTTCTGTCTCTAGTTAAAATGCCTGGGCCACCAGAGGAGACTGTTGCCTTGGACTTTGAATCAGGAATAATGGGACCTAGTTTTATTCTGGTGTTGCTAGACATGGTGCCATAGACCTGTAACCCCAGCATTTCGGAGCCTTAGGAGGCATGTGAGTTCAAGGCAGCTTGTAGTACCTAATGAGTTCAAGGCTAGTCTGAAGTACACAATGGGACTCTGTCCCCAAAAAAACAAAACCAAAAATTATTGTAGCGCCTCACCATCCTGAAGTCCAAATCCTGGAAGCAATTTAGGAAAATGGTAGTTGGCATTCCTCAGTTAGCATTTGACTTGAAAAAGGTGTAGCACAGTAATGGCAAATCTTTCAGAACTTCTAATGATACACACAGCCTGCTATGGCACTCATGCTATGTGTTCGTACTCCTAGTCCAAGACTATGGGGCTTTTATCTATAGATTCTTTTTTTTTTTTGAGTTGAATATTTGTTTTAATTCTTATTTGCATATAATATTTAAAGCTGTGAATTTCTCCCAATTGCTGATTTGAGTTCTGTAATTCTGATGTATAGTGTAATTTTCCCAGAAAACAACTTTCAGTGATATAAGAGCACACAGAATTTATCAATATAATATGCCTAAGGCACTGGAAATATGAAATCATCTCTCAGAAATTCTTACAGAGAAAAGCAGAAAGTAGGTATAAAACAAATGTTAGAATTAATAAACGTTCTCAAAAACTAACAAAACCACAAAGCTTACCTAAGCAAGAAATTAGACAAAATTCTGTATAGCTTGGTATAAATTTGATAAATGGACTGAAAATGAGTTACTGGTGTTCACCCAGCTAAGACTGGAGGGTTAAACAAAATTTCATTTAAGCAGAAAAAAATATCAGTTATCCCATTAAAAAGCACTCACAGCAGATGGTTTTAGGGGAAAATGCTACCCTTTCTAAAGGCCAGACAGTCCTAATGGTATGTAAACTTCCAAAATACATAAAAATGATGGAAATCTTTGGTTTCTGTGAAACAAATATAACATTGATGCCAAATTAAAACAGATAAACCATAAATCAATCTCATGTATGACTATTGATACAAAAGCGTTAAGTTAGCATATTGTAAGATGTTTTGGCATGACCAACACAGTGCTGTTCCATGTTAGAAGTCTGTTCATATCATCAATGTATTAATCTAAGGATATGTGATTTCCATAAATAATGAAAAGACTTCAAATTCAATACCCACTTAAGATTCTGTTAAAAAAAAAAGATCAGATCTAGCATCTTGCTTAAGAAAACACTAAATAATTCTGTCAAAGCTAGTTACACAAGTAATGCTACCTACTACCTTCATTATATTTCACATTTGTCTTGGAAAGAACAAAATCAGGTGGTATAGTGAGGGGAATCAGAATTGCAAAGGAAGAGTGACCTATATACAGGTAATGTGATAATTTAGCTGAAAAAGCTACTCGAAAAAGTAGTAAGATACAGAATTAATGTACAGACCAGTAGTTTTCACAAAGTTATAAATAATATGTACATGAAAAATGGAGCAACTTAAGAAATGTGCAAAAGCTATAGAGAGGAAAACAAAATACAGCTGAAAAATATTAAGACTAGAAAATCATCTTTTATTCTTGGCTATAGAGAGGAAAACAAAATACAGCTGAAAAATATTAAGACTAGAAAAGCATCTTTTATTCTTGGATAGATTTAACTTTTTTTATTAGTGCATGTTTTATTAGTGCACAATGTTTACTACATTCCTTGTGAGAAGTTGGCACAGGTACATAACGACATCTTAATTCCTTTTTCATCTCCTTACTCTTCCCTCCTCTTCCCATCTTTTGAATCCTTTCTTGTATTCTTTGTACACGTTTGCTGTACGTAGTGTTTGCATTTCTGTGGGGAGTTGGTATAGGTCTATAACACATCTCAATTCACTTTTTCATCCCCTTTCTCTGCCCTTTCCCGCAATCTCTTGATCCCTTTTCCCTTCAAGAAAGATGTATCTCTGCTTCCTTTTTCTACATTTTACTTTGCTCTTTATACTTTGGGTTTCTCACATAAGAGAAGCCACTTAATATTTAAACTTGTGTGTCTGATTTATTTCACTTAGCATATGCTCAAGCCTTCATACCTTCATACCGCGTTACATCTTTAGCCCCTGTCTTATTTTTCATTTGAGACAGATCTTGCTAGATTGCTCAGGCTGGACTTAAACTTGCCATTGTCCTTGCTAAGCCTCTTAGAGTGGTTACAATGTGGGTGTGTACCACCACACTCCTTGTTAAAGATTTTGATTTGTCCCAATTTACTATGTAATTGTTTACTGTTTCTTAAGTTGTTTCATTTCAATAAAAATATTCCTCCTCCCCATTTTTCTTTTGCTTTTCTGAAATTAAACTGATTTTAGTGTTCATAATGGAGAATTGCAAGAGATAGGAAACCCGCCCCCCCAGAAGAGTAATAGAAATATAATGGCTCTATCAGAGATGAAAGCATACTATAAAGTTTTCATTATTAAAAGGAGATGATGTTGGTACATGCATGGACAGATCAGTGGAACCAAAAAACCAGAAGTAGTGCTGTTGTGTATTGCTCAGAAAAGAGATGAGGTTTGAAATACGGTTGGTTATATGCATATTCATTTGGGAAGAAATAAACATGGCTTTGTACTTTACATACCGAAAAAGTTGATTAGAACTCTTTAAGTGTAAAGGATGAAACACCAGATAAAATCTTGGGTAAATTTCCTTACAACCTGAAACTGAGGGACACTTGAAACTACTTTAAAATCCATACACAGTGAAAGACCAACAATACATTTGAATTATATATAATAATAGCTTTTAAATGGCAAATACACTGTAAACAAAGCTAAGTGATAAACTGGAACAATGTATTTGCAGCTTCTATCACAGACAAAAGGCTTATCTTTGCAAAATATAAACCCTTTCTATAAACCTAATCCCATTTCTAGGAATTGATCCTAAAGATGCATCGCCACAATTAAAACATAAACACAAAATTATTTATTATAGCATTATTTGTAATAGCAAAAGAGTGGAAATAAGTGTTCTTTGGGAGAGGATTCATTAAACAAACAGCCAATGGGATAATCCATAGCTCTGATCAAAAGAAACAGAAAAACTTGTACAAAAATGTTCATAGCAGATTTATTTATGCTAACTAAAAATAGAAGCAAATGTCCATCAAATGCCTGTATGGGCATAATGTAGCATAATCATATGATAGAATGTTACTGAGCATTAAAAGGGAATGAAGTGCCTGCAAGCGCAAGGTCATGAGTTGAATCCCTGGTATCCAAAAATAAATAAACAAAAATAAAAAAGGAATGAGGAACTGATACAATTTGGGTGAATCTTGAAATCATTATAAGAAGCTTGACACCAAAAAAAAAAAAAAAAAAAAGACAACAACAAAAAAGAAAAGAAAACCTATGTTTTGTATGATTCCATTCACATGAAATGTTGAAAATAAACAAATTTATAGAGACAATAGATTGTTTTTAGAGAGAGTTTTGACGGATATATGAACTTAGGTTGCATATTTTTTTCCTTCAGGACTTGGAATATTTCTCCCCACTCCCTTCTTGACTTAAGAGTTTGTGTTGATAAATCTGCTGTTATTTTGATAGATTTCCCGTTATAGGTAACCTGCATCCTTTCTCTGGCTGCTTTTAATATTCTGTTTTTTTGGTGGATTTCTGGGATCTCGATTATTATATGCCTAGGCGTAGATCTGTTTTGGTTGTAGGTAGCTGGCGTTCTGTATGCTTCTTTTATCTGGATATCATTTCTTTTTGCTATACATGGGAAATTTTGCTTTAATATCTGTGTGAATATTTTTTGTATTTCATTTTTGGATGTTCCTGCTTCCTCACTCACATTCTTTATTCTTAGGTTATGTATCTTTTTATCATCTTCCAGTTTTAGAATTGCTTCTTTCTGGTTCCTTGTTATTTTTAAGAGGCTTTTTCTTTCACGTTCATAAGCCCTAAATCTCTCTTCAAGTTTCAGAAGGTTGTCTTTAGTTTCTGTCAAGGCATTTTGCCAATATTCAATGGAGTTCTTAGTTTCCTGATATTCTCTTTGGATCTGTTTCATGTATTCTAAGTTATGCTTAAATTCTTCTTCAGATGCTTCTCTTTCTTTTCTGATTTCCTCAGTTCTTCCATCTGTGTTCTCTTGGGCGGGGCTTGTCATTTCTTTAATTAATCTCTTTATATCTTGCCTCACTTGGATCAGGAGTACATCTTTAAATTCCTCTATGAGATCATGTAAGTACTTTTTAATTTCGGCTGATGCTGTGTCGAGTAGAGGATGGTTACTGTGCTTGTTCTCTTCAGTGTTTAGTTCTCTTGGGTTTAATTTCTCCTGTTGAACAGCTGGAGATTTTTTTAAATTTTTATCTCTTGTCATGTTTCTGGTTTCTTTTAGACTGTCCTGGAGTTCTCTGGCCCTCTCCGAATTGCTTAGGGCCTTTCAGAAGCGTGCTGGCTTGAGTTTTTGCTGTCCTCCCCAATTTGCTGTTATCTGGGGTAGGCTGGGATGTAGGGGCAGTACAGTCTAGTCTCTAGCCTCTGTGTCAGTTAGTTCATAAATTAGGCTGTACTTTCTGGTTGTCACTGAGTTGTGACTATTTTGTATCTGCTTATTGGGCCCCAAGCAGAGGCTTGGTTTAGCCCCAGTAGCTCCTGCCAGTTCTCTTTGAATCAGAAGCAGCTGAGTAATGGCACAGGATTCTGCCCAGGTCCCAGCCTTTCTCTTCCAAACCTCTCTGTGATAGGAGCACCAGAAAAGCAGATCTGCCCAAAACCAAGATGGCTCCCACTAAGTTCTCTGTGTGGAGCTGAAGCCAGCAAGTAATCAGGCTCTGCCAGGACTCAAGATGTCTTCCACCAGCCCTCCCTACAACTTGTGACTATTTTAAACCCCAGTTAATTGTACACTTTAAAAAAAAGAACATGGAACTTACGAACTGAGATGAAGTGAGTGCTGAGTTATATGAAGTGAAAAAAATACAGAAAAAGTGTGTGTTTGTTTGTTTTGTGTGTAAGGGAAAATTTCCTTGTTTTTATTAGTTTTGAGTTTGTAAACCATTTCCATGTCTCAAAAGTCAACACTATATTTTAAAAGGTAAATCCTTAATGTTTTGTCTCCATTCTGAATCCCTTTATCCTGTTTATCATTAGTGTTTAGATTATTCTAATATTTAAAATGGTTATATCTCAGATTAACCTTGAAAATGATGGGCAAAACTTGTAGTTTGTAGAGGTTATTTATAGTTGGTCTGCTTGCCTCCATTTCTATTTCTAGTAGTAATACTGCATGTTGTCGTTATTGTATTAATGATTAGAAGATAAATCAACTCTTGCAATGGTGTCCAGACTTCACCTGTTAAATTGTACAAATTGGATGCATCTTTCTTGAAATATTAATTAGAGATAAAGTGATGAAAATGGATAGTTCTCTTCAGTTCCAATGGCCATACTTACACAAAACCACTGAGTGATTTCTACTATCCTGTACTATCAGATTTGTTCTTTACTTAGCTCTTTTTTTGGTCTTTTTCATTTTTCATTTTTTATTGGTACCAGGGCTCAAACTAACGACTGCCTGCTTGCAAGGCAGGCGCTTATGCCACTGAGCTAAATCCCCAGCCCCACTTAGCTCGTTTTTTTTAAAAAAAGAAATCCTTGCAGAAATCAATGCAATAGAGACTAAGAAAACAATCCAAAGAATCAACGAATCAGAGTTGGTTCTTTGAAAGAATAAGTAAAATCGATAAGCCCCTAGCCAACCTTATTTAAAAAAAGAAAAAGATCAAATTCATGCAATAAGAAATGAAAAAGGTGAAATCACTACAGACTCTACAGAAATACAGAAGATCATCAACACCTATTTCGAAAACCTCTACTCTCAAAGGTTTGATAACACAGAAGAAATAGTCAGATTCCTAGAAACATATGAAGTACCAAAGCTAGGTCAAGAGGATGTAAAACTGCTGAATAACCCAATATCTATTAATGAAATTGAAAATTAATGAAGTCCTTACCTACAAATAAGAGCCCAGGTCCAGATGGATTTACTGTACAATTCTATAAGAAATATAAAGAAGACCTATATGCCGACAATCCTCAAACTATTCAATGAAATTGAAAGGGAAGCAATCCTTCCTAAGTCATTCCTGGAAGCAAATATTACTCTAGTAACAAAACCTGAGAAAGACCCAACTAAAAAAGAGAACTACAGACCAATCTCCCTAATGAACACAGATGCAAAAATCCTCAATAAAATATTGGCAAATAGGATGCACCAAATCATCAAGAAGATTATACACCATGACCAAGTGGGATTCATCCCAGGAATGCAGGGATGGTTCAACATACGTAAATCAATAAATGTAATCCACTATATCAATAAAGCCAAAAGTAAGAATCACATGATCATTTCCAAAGATGCAGAAAAAGCCTTCTAAGGTCCAACATTCATTCATGATAAGAACTTTACAGAAAATTGGAATAGATGGTCTTTACCTCAATATTATAAAGGCCATTTATGACAAACCAACATCATACTAAATGGCCAAAAATTGAAAGCCTTTACGTTAAAATCAGGCACAAGACAAGGATGTTCTTTATCACCACTCCTATTTAATATAGTACTGGAAATACTAGCCAGAGCAATTAGACAAGAGAGAGAAATAAAAGGGGTAAAGATAGGAAAAGAAGAAGTTAAATTATTATTGTTTACAGATGACAAGATACTCTACATAGAAGACCCCCTAAACTCCATTGAAAGACTCTTAGCTATAATAAATAAACTCAGTAATGTAGCTGGATACAAAATCAATACTCAGAAATCAATAGCATTCCTATACACTAACAACAAAATTACAGAGAGGGAAATAGAAACCACACTCTTTATACTAGTAAGCAAAAAAATGAAATATTTAGGAATTACTCTTATGAAAGAAGTGAAAGACCTATACAGGGAAAATTATAATACTAATACACTGAAAAAAGAAATTGAAGATGATCTCAGAAAATGGAAAGTCATCCCTTGCTCATGGATAGGAAGAACAAACATTGTGAAAATGGCCATTCTCCCAAAACTGTTATACAGATTCAATGCAATCCCAATAAAAATACCATCAACATACCTTATAGATCTAGAGAAATCACTCCTAAAATTCATCTGGAACCAGAAGAGACCTAGAATAGCAAAGCCAATTCTAAGCAGCAAAGGCAAGGCAGGAGGCATCACAATCCCTGACTTGAAGTTATACTACAAAGCAACCGTAGTAAAATCAACATGGTACTGGAATAAAAACAGAGCTGAAGATCAATGGAATAGATTAGAAGATACAACCACAACTACAAACACACTCAACCACCTTATCTTTGATAAAGGACCCAAGCAGGTTCACTGGAAAAACGACAGTCTCTTTAATAAATGGTGTCAGAAAAACTGGCTCTCCATTTGCTGAAAACTAAAACTAGACCCATGCCTATCACCATGTACTAAATTAAAATCTAAATGGATCAAAGATCTGAATATTAAAACAGAATCACTAAGTCTATTGGAAGACAAATTGGGTAGAAACCTTGAAGACATAGGGCTAAGTAGAGAATTCATGAACAGGACTCAAACCGCACGGGAAATACTTTGCATAATCAATAACTGGGACCACCTCTTATTAAAAAGTTTCTGCATGTCAAAAAAAAAATCTCCAGCATAGTGAAAAGAAAACCCACAAACTGGGAAAAGATCTTAGTGAACTCCCCCTCAGACAAGGGACTTTTTTCTAAAACATATAAAGAATTAAAAAAACTGAGACCCCCAAAATTCAAAGATCCAATCCAAAAATGGGCATCTGAGATGAATTGCACTTCTCAGATGAAGAAATACAAATGGCAAATACATGAAAAAATGTTCATCATCATCGGTCATTAGAGAAATGCAAATTAAAACCACACTGAGATTCCATCTCACTCCTGAAAGAATGACCAGGATCAAGAAAACCAACAACAACAAATGCTGGAGAGGCTGTGGGGAAAAAGGAACTCTCCTACACTGTTGATGGGAGTGTAGACTGGTACAACCTTTGTGGAGGTCAGTCTGGAGATTTCTCAAAAAGCTGGGATTGGAAGTCCCATTTGTTCCAGCTATTCCACTTCTAGGCATATTCCCAGAAGAACTGAAAGCATCATACCACAGTGACAATGTGCACCTATGTTTATAGCAGCACAATTTGTAATCGCCAGATCTTGGAAACAACCCAAATGTCCATCAACTGAGGAATGGATAAGAAAGTTGTGATATTTTTATACAACGGAGTACTACTTAGCTATAAAGGATCACACTGAGATATTTATATATAAATGGACACAGCTTGAGACCATACTCATAAGTGAAATAAATCAATCTCACATGTGTGAATACTGAATAGTTTCCCTAAAGTAAGTAATGATTCAAATATATAAAAATATGTGGTAATCATGATTCCCCATTATGTGGCCTTGAAGCCTTATAAAGTTTTCACTTATTAATTGGAATGGCTTTATTCTGGGCTGCTTGATATTATTGCCTGTGATGAAATGAACAGCTATTTTGAAGAAAATAAGTCACCATAATAGCTAGTGCTGATTTACTATCATCTTGTTTTGAAGCCCCACCAAACTATGGCTCTTCTGTCTCCATTGGTTTTATCATGAGGTATGTTGCTGGATTTTATTATATGTGATAGTATAAACAAAAATTGTTATAGGCAAAGAGATAATATAGAAACCATTGTTCGTTTTCCGTTAGCTGGTTCTAAATCCCCTACAATGCTTTCATCCGCTTGAATGGTTTTACACTGACTTGATATGTTTGAAGCTATAATATATGAAGTTATATTCAAATATTTCAAGGAAAAAGACATTATGGTAACTACTATTAAGTCGGGTTATTTGGTGGTGAAGCACTAGGTTGCTGAAACTGTCATGCTTTGACCTGTATTGTTATGTTGTTATGTCCTCTTTTGTCTCAATCTCTCCCTTATTCATTAAAAAATTATTTAGTTATTTTTTATGATTTTTTAATTAAGGGGAAAAATAAAAATTAGCAGGATATATTATAGTAACTTTTTTGATTTCCTATTAACTTGATTTGAAGTCCTGTAATACTCCCACTATCTTGTTTTGACTGATTAGACTCTGTTCCATTCTGTATGATAGTATCAAGTTTGAGGGTATAGGCAACTACTTTGAAGGCAATAAGATTCACTCTGATGCCCATTCTTGTTTGACTATTATCTTCTTTGGAAGTCCTGTAATGTTTCCAATGTTTAGGTTTTATTGGTTTTGTTCTCTACTGTTTTGTTCAACTTTATAATACCTAATGAGATAGACAATTCTTTTTAAGGAAGCAAGAGGCATTATGGTAACCATTGTTGATAACCTTGTATTCTGTTTTTACATCATGTGCTATGTCTATCCTTTGTTTTGACTGACTGCTTTGTTTTGTCATATTTGGTTTTATTCTCTTCCAAAAAAAAGTAATAAGAACTATGGGAGTAATAAAACCCAAAATGTGTAAATTTTGTTGTAAAAAGGAGAGGGAAAAAAAAGTGCTCTAAAGGATACAACTGCAAGTGTGTTTAGGTGTGTAAGATAGATGACCATATTACTAAGTTTTTGTTGGATCATTGAACACAATTGTTTGCAATCTCACTGTTTGAATGTCCACTTTGTATGCTTTGATCCTGTGACTTGAGCAACTATCTCTAAGATGGTAATGTGTAATCTATTAACTGGTGATTTCTTACTGTTTTTTTTTTTGTAGTTCTGTATTACTTGTACCCTTACACCGCTTTGTTTTGTTTTGTTTTTTCTCTTTTTCCTTTTAAATAAAATTAAAAAAAAGAAATCCTTTCATCTTCTAATTTCCAATCCTCATTTTGTTAATCCCTTCCAGCAAAATCTCTTCTTTGATTAACCATTGTGAATTTTGGCCCCTCCATCCAAAATGCTCTGATTCATACATATATTCCTGAGTGCTGATAAGCTTTCAGGTGGAGTAGGGAAAAAAATAAAGATAAAGAAAAAAGGCTTTCACTTGTTATGGTTTCCTTCTGTCCTTTATTAGCATAAGGGACTCATTTATTAGTATAACAATATTTATTGAGTTATGGGCAGGGACTCTACCAGTAATACCAAGAGGAGAAAAACTAAGTATAGCTCATGACTTCATGGGGCTTATAGTACAATGATTGAAATTAATATCAATAAAATAATCACTACCAATAAACTTAATTATAAATTGAAAAATATTGCATAAAATCACTATTAATTTTTTTGTGCTAACCTGAACTTCTATGCTATTCTAAATGGAGCACATATTCTATTTGTTATTGTGTCTAATAAGACTTTTTTTGTATATTTGATTAATTTCAAATTAATAACTTCCTTAGGTTTATTCTGGTTGGTGGCTGCATAGTGCTATCTTCACAGTTATTGTCATATTATGTTTTGGAATTTTCCCATATTCATCTTGTTCTACACATATCTTATGAAAAAGGTATAGGTAAATTACTGTTTTCTATCCCATTAAATAAATTATTCTATTTTATAAAAATTAAAATAATCACTAGTAATTGTGAAATTTGAACTATAGTCAATCAGAAGAGTATAATTATAAGTAAATTAAATTTGATTCACAGGTATTGTTTAATTTTCTATAGAATATCATGGTCAAAGTATAATGTAAAAGCAAATGAAATAAAAAAGTTAAGAGTTTGAAAGGAGAAATCATTATCTGCAGACCATCTATGTATATATCATGTATATAGAATGGACAAAAACAAAGCTCCTTATAAATAAAAGATGTCATTTTTTAGCTACCAAAAGAAATTTAAAAATTAATGGCATTTTTTCTACAACAGGAATTACCACTAAGAAAAAATGATAGAGAACAAAAAAAACAATGGAATTTCTGAAAGTTAATTGATCAAAAATGCATGTGATTTTAATAAATTATCTTATTAGAGATTAGTATTTACATAAATGAGAAAATAGCGCATAGTTCTGGATATGATAGCTTAACCTAAAGACATCAGTTATTGTTGAATCAACTACTGCCAGTTACCCCAGTTCCTACTACCCCAGTTGCTCCCCTTACCACTACTAGTAGTTACTAGGAGAAAGTATTGACCCTATTCTGGTAACCTACAAGTCTGGAATAGTAAATTTTAATGTAAATTGTAGAAGTAAAATTACAAATGAGATCCAAAGCAAATTCCTAAGAATAAGTGTAGGTACAAGAAAGAACACTGCAAAATATGGTAAAATATTACCATTACCCGTATTATTAATAAGTAAAATGTGGAGAGAAAAGAGTAGGGGAAAGTAGACAGGATCCCAAAGTATTTTAGTTGCTTCTCTTTGTTCACTTTGAACTTCTCTACTTACTGACTGGCTGAATCCAAATTGGGGAATTCTTGACGGTTTTCTGCGTTTACATTACAAATCACATTACACTTCTAAACTGTCATCATAGGTCTGTGTTGTTGCTTATACAGTCACACAATTCAGAATTTCACTACTACAAGGCATGTACAATATGTCACTCAGTTCTTTGTTTATAATCAACCAACATTATCTGTTGATTTTTTTCTTTTTCTCTTTTTGAGGAAGACATGGTACCTAATACATTCCTTTACTTGGATTTTTTTCCACTTAACAACATATCTTGGAGCTGATTCCCTCTCCCCCTACTCCTCCCCCCCTCCGCCTCCTCCTCCTCCTCCTCCTTCTCCCCCTCCCCCCTTCATTGGTTGATTTGTTTTTTGTGTTTTTGAGACAGGACCTTGCTACATAGTTCAGGCTGAGCTTCAACTCATTACATAGCCTAGCCTGGACTTGAACTAATGCAATTCTCCTGCCTCAGATTCCTGAATGTTGAGATTACAGGTGTGTGCCATCATGCCTGGCATCCTGTTTTTGTTTTTTATGAGTGAATTATTTTTTCATTATTTTGGATGTGTGTTATTAATGAAGTCCGTACTGAGGGACATTAGCTTGTTTCTAATTCTTTGATTAAAACAATGAAAATGAGTGTACTGCATATGTCATTTCACTCAGGTGTCACTAGATCAGCAGGATAAATTTATGGTAATAGAATTGTTGATCACAGGCTATATTGACTTATAATTTTGGTAAGTGTAGCTAAACTGCTATCTGCAGAAATACAAATTTGTATTCCAGTAATGTGTGACGCCTTTTCCAACATGATACACAGATGATCTTTGACTTAAAATGGGTTAACATACACAGTACACAAGGTTACCCAAATTCTACAGGGTACTGTGTTGCTAAGCTGTGATTTAGGTTAGGAATATACAACATATTTTCAAGTTATGATATTTTCAGCTTACAATGGGCATTTTAGGATGTTGCTCCATTATAAATTGAGGACAGTTTTTATTATTAGACTTTACAAGTTTTGCTTCTGAGAGATAAAAAACAAATTATCTTGAGTAGTTTTCAAAAACTTACTCGTGAAGTTGACTGTCTTCATATATTTAAATATATTTGTATTTTTTCACTGTACTTGACCTGATTATAAGTTTTTCCTAGTTTCCTACTAGATCAAAACTTAATTTCTTACTGATTTGTAGGAGATTTAATAAAATAGGGAATTTATAATTTTGCTTGTTTATAGTTTCTGACTTTTTTCATTTTTAAAATTTTAATTTCTACAGTATACAAAATGTAGGTTACATATATAACCTGTGTAGTAATATCTCCACCTATCTAATATTTATCTATATATCAATCATCTCTTTCTCTTAAAGAATCTATAGAGTATTTGAGCCTTTTATGAAATAAAATTGTAAAATGAATAATGCAGAATCAGAATTCCCTGCAAAATAAATGTGTGGTTTAATAAGTGATTACAAGGCAAACACCCCTGTAAGTACTACTCAGGTTGCATGTTATCCAGCTAGCTAGAACTTTACCATTTATCCCAGAAGTCTGCATGTGTCCCAATCCTGGTATCAACACTCTCCCTTCTTCTCATGATCCTGTCTTTTATAGTAATCACTTTCTTATGTTTCTTTATAATTTTTACCCACACACAATCCTAGTTTAGTCTTGCCTATTTAAAATATCTTAGTATCTTAATTTTCCTCTCTTTCTCTGTCTCTCTACCTCCTTTTCTATATTTGGTACTGGAGATTGAACCAAGGGCCTTTGCACTGTGTTGCAGACCACTATGAAGCAACTCTGAGCAGGATTTAAAATTAACTAATTGGCCTTCTATGTTTATCTGTGAGTTTGTCCTAGGCCTAGGCCCCTTGCCTGGCGACTAAAGCTGATTTATAGTAAGTGAACCTCTATGAAGCACTGGCTGAGGCTGAGGCCTGTGAGGCCAGAGATACCTCAAAGGGTAAGATAAGGCCACAACTGCAGACACTTGGCTCAAACATCAATTAAGTAGATAGAAAATGCAGTTGCAGGAATTACTCCTACTGTCTCACTTCTACCATGTCTTCCTGGTAAGCCAGTTCTACTGAATTGACTTGATTCATTACTTAGAGACATCCTTGAAGTGACTCCCAAGGTCCTGCTCATTGCCTGCACTTTCCTCAGCTTTCCTGCCCTTTCTTGTTGGATCTAATAAAAATGGTCAGTCCAGAGAAGTCTTTGTCTGAGACCTCAGAGTCTCGAGCTTAGCTAAAGGTTTTTGACCCTCCTGGAGCCCTAAAATCATACCACTTGTCTCATTTTATTTAAGCCTTTGCCATGCACTCATTTGGGAGATCAGGGATTTAGATCAGCACCTGATAGCACTGAGCTATATCTCCATTCCTTTTAAATTTTTATTTTGAGAAAAGATCTCATGAAGTTGCCAAGTTGCCCAGAATCAGGCTAGGGTTGAACTCATGATCCTCCTGGTTCAACCTCCCAGAGAACTGAAATTACAGGTGAGTGTTATTATATCTGGCTAGAGCCTAGCACTTTTGATGTAAAGGTTTCCCATAGCCTGAATTTTGTTCTTTGTGCAGTTCAACACATTTCCATATACTCTGTATATCCTGCAAATTAGCAGATGAAGCAAGATGCTTTCTTGGGTTTAGGTATTATCCCTTTGGAAAGACCATAGGTGGTGCCATATTCCTTCAGCAGGAGGTATTTAATGTCTGGTTTTCTCTTGTTTTGTGATTAACAGCTGGTGATGCCCAATCTCTATTCATTAATTTATTAGAAGTTCCAAAAAATATTTTACCTCAGTAATCTAGTTTTTATTTGTTAGTTGAAGCATTTTATATACATTGAAATATTTTTTTTGTCTTTTTCCTTTTTATTGGTACTGGGGATCGAACTCACGACTGCCTGCTTGCAAGGCAGGTGCTTATGCCGCTGAGCTAAATCCCCAGCCCCCAACATTGAAATATTTATATGTCAATACTATCTTTATAGCTACTAACCAATAGTGTAATAGAAAATAAGTTAGATATTTGGGTCTTATATTAGCCTATTTTAAAAATAATGAGTTGGGTTACCATAATCCAAAGCTGATCAATTTTTTTTAAACGATTATTGTGCATCTATGATTTTAATATATTGGGAGACTTCAGTCAACTGTGATTATACATTTTAAAGCTGAGTATCTTATTTTTTTGTTCAGCAGAAGCCCCTCAAGTTGATTCCAGGATAATTTGGCATGGCCCTAGTAGATTTCTTGCTATCCGGTATGAAAATGCATTTCAGATTCATATCAGACTTTTCTCACAACAGACTGGCATGGACCATTTTCTCTAAAACCCCTTTGTTTCCTCTTAGACATATTTCACAACAACAGTCTAGCAGGGTACAAGGATGCCTAACTGTTATTGGATTAGAAATTGTTTCTGGCTTCTTTGATGGACAGAGTATGAAATATATATATATACATATGTGTATGTGCACACACCCAAAATACTCCAAATTCATACTGGTACTTCCAGTTCAAATTCAGGACTTCAGAGCATTTTACTTAAACCTCTTATCAAAATTCCTATTGTCCACACTAGAAATCCTGATTTTCAAGAACCTAGAAAATAACAGAATTAGAATACCTTATAATCACTCATTTACTTTAATCCACATAAGTTTCAGAATAAGAAGTAATTTTTTGCCCATTTTCTTCTCGTTTTGCTTTTTGGGGCCGGGGATTTAGCTCAGCGGCATAAGCACCTGCTTTGCAAGCAGGCGATGGTCGTGAATTTGATCCCTGGTACTGATAAAAAGATTTTTTAAAAAAAGTAAGATCTACCTCATTTTGCTTTTTTGGTTATTGATATAATAATAATTTCAATCTCACTGTTTGAATGTCCACCTTATATGCTTTAATTTTGCAACTTGAACAACTATTTCTAAGATGACAATATGTAATCTATTAACTAGTGATTTCCTACTGTTTATTTTTTCTGAAATTCTGTATAACTTGTACGCTTTTTCTGTTTTATTCTTTTTCTCCTTAAATAAAATTTTAAAAAAATGTAAAAAAAAATTTAAGTCATGTTCCTTTTTCTGTACTTTTCTTTCATATTTTTGTTTCCCACCACATTTCTTCCTTTTGTGGCTTTTTTTTGTTAGTACATATTTGTAGTACATAATGTTTACATTCCTTTCTTATCATCTTGTCCTTCTCTCCTACCTCCTTTCATCTATTTCTTGATCCCTTTCCCTTCCTTTCTTTTTTCTTCTCTTATAAATGTTAATATCATACAGTATCATAATATAATAATTTTACATATTTTCTGGGGATACCATTCTACATTTCAATAAATGTGTGTGGGTGACCATAGTAATGAACATATTTATCATCTGAAACATTATTTCTTTGTGTCAGAACATTTGAGATCACTGCAAAAGCTACTTTCAGTTATACAATTGTGAATGTTGTCAACCATAGTTACAATACTTTTATACAGACCATTAGAAGTTATCTCTTTGACTTAACCTCACTGTTGTACACATTAACCATCTTCTCTCTATGATCCTACCACCCACCTTTTTCAACAATGCTAGTAATCTGATAACTGAGGTTTTTGAAGTCATTTATTACTTTCATCTAGTTTCATTTATTTGTATTTTTTATGCCTTGCTTTCTTAAACCAGTGAACTGAAGTAACTGCATTTCCCATTATAGTTACATATTTACTACTTTTATTTGATTTTCACCTTATAATCTGTAGCTGAATAGTGAGGCACACATATTTACAATTGTTATATTACTCAGAGATTGAAACTTTTATGAGTGTAGATTTTGCTCCAACTCTAAAACAATTGTTTGCCCTATAATCAACTCTTAATATTCTATTTTATTTAATTTCTCCCATAAAATATACATTTTCATGTTTCTCTCTTAAATATATGTATATCATGGTATTTGACATTTGCATCTCATTATGAGCACTTGGAAGATGTAAACAGGGCATCACCAGGCTGTGAGACAATCTCTAGTCATAGCAACGGTACTATGGGTGTTGCTCAAGTCATTCTAACTCTGCATTTCCAAGGATAAGTATTTTAGCATTGTTTCTGCCATCTGTGGCCATTTTTCCTGCTGATACAGCAGCTCCAAAGGAATAGGGGAATTCAGAAAAAGATGCAGCCTTTCAACACCTACCATAGGTTAAGACACATAAAGAAGCTAGTGGAATTTGAAAAGTTCAAGTATAGGAGCAGAACAGTAAACCAGTGGAAGAGGAGAGAAAACTCAGAGACAGATGCACAACTATGTGAGGATATACTTGTAGATAAGGCTTGCTATGTAGTAGCATTGACATAGCAACCCAATAAGAATGGATGAACTCGGGTTGGAGATTTAGCTCAGCGGCATAAGTGCCTGCCTTGCAAGCAGGCAGTCGTGAGTTTGATCCCTGGTACCGGTAAAAAGGAAAAAGACAAAATAAATAAATAAACAAATAAATAAATATATAAAAGAATGGATGAACTGTTTTGTAGATGACATTGTGAAAACTAGTTCGATATAGAAGCAAAAAGAAAAACCAATACTCATATATTTCAATGACTCTAGATGAATAAAATTAATATGAACTATGAAATTACAAAGAAGAAGTCAAAGAAAGTAAAAAATAGATATCTTTGTAACTAAAGAGTGAGGAAAGCCTTCTTCAAAAAGATCCCCAAAGCACAAATTAATCAAGAAAATAATTCTTACTTATTACATCAGAAAAGAAATATCTGTTAAATGGAAGATACCAAAGACAAATTAAACCAGATGACATTTTGGGAAGAGATAGTTGCAGGGTTTAAAACCAGCATAGGATTAATATCTAGACTCTGTTGTGGGTTTAGGATAAGAAAGCAAAAGTTCTCAACAGAAATGAGGCAGAGAAGATTGGATGATAGGAACAGCTATTTTGGAGAAAATGACATCTTAATAGGTAATACTGATTTAGTATCATCTTGTTTTGAAGTCTCATCTAGCTTTTGTTCTTCTGTCTCCAATGGTCTAAATAGGTTGTATCTTACTGGATTTTATTATGTACGATAGTATAAGCAAAAACCTTTTAAAGACAAGGAGATTATACAGAAACCATTGTCCATTTTCTGTTAGTCGATTCTAAATACCCTGTAATGCTGTCATTCTCTTAAATGGTTTTACATTGTTTTGATATATTTAATGCTACAGTATACGAAGTTGTACTCAAGGATTTCAATGAAAGAGACAATATGGTAACTACTTTTATGTCAGGATTATCTGGTGGTGAAACACTATTCTGCTTAAATGGTTATGTTTTGATCTGCGCTGTTTTGCTGTTATGCCCTCTTTTATCTCAATCTCCACTCCATTATTTACTTTTTTATTTTTATCCTATTAATTAAGGGAAAAATAAATAAAAATAGCAGGATATATTATAGTAACTCACTTTGACTTTCCATTATCTCGATTTAAAGCCCTGTATTACTCTCACCATCTTGTTTTTGACTGATGTTCCCCTATTCTGTTTTGCTGGATAGTATCAGGTTCGAAAGTTTAGGCAACAGCTGTGAAGAAAATGAGATTCATTATGACACCCATTCTCATTGACTTTTATCTACTTTTGAAGACCTACAATGTCTCCAATGTTTTGGTTTTGTCGGTTTTGTTCTTTACTGTTTTGTTCAATTTTATTATAACTAATGATATAGGCAATTCTATTAGAGATAGCGGGAGGCATTATGGTAACTATCGTTGATCACCTTGTATTATGTTTTTACATTATCTATTATGTCCACCCTTTTGATTTGACCGACTCTGTTCTGTTATGTCACATTTGGTTTTACTCTCTTCCAAAAAAGTAATAAGAACCATGGGAGCAATAAAACCCAAAATGAGTAATAGTCATTGTACAAAAGAGAGGAAAAGAAAGTGCTCTAAACTATATAACTACATGTATATTTAAGTGTATAAGATAGAAAATGATATCACTGAGTTTTATTGGATCAATGAACAGAACTGTTTGCAGTATCATTGTTGGAATGTCCACTTTACAAGCTTTAATTTTGTGACTTGAACAATTATTTCTAAGATGACAATATGTAATCCATTAACTAGTGATTTCCTACTGTTTATTTATTTATTTTTTGGTAAATCTGTATAACTTGTACCCTTTCTCTGCTTTTTTTTCTCCTTAAATAAAATTAAAAAAAAAAGAAAGCAAAAGCTCAACAGAACATGAGCAACAAAAAATGTACAAAAAGGCAATTATAAGAAAAGGAAAACAAATGGATCTGGCTTACTGTTCTGTTTCTATACTAGTATATGAAGATGTGCTTAAACTCATAAGTTATCAGATAAATGCAAATTAAACAATGAGACATCTCATAGAAACACTGGTATTTTACTAACATCTAGCAAGTGGTCACCACCCCAGAACTCATATGATATGCACATGAATGGAATTTCTATTATAGCCATGATAAAGCACAGGTATTAGCCCAACAGCTCAACAGCCAACTGTCATTTACCAACACCAGTCTGACTGCTGCTGCCTCTGAATGTCCAACTCGTCAACAACAGAGTTGAAAAACATTAAATCCTTGATATGGTATTATTTCTTAAGGAGATTAAACAGTTTTTTGTGGTCAAGTATGGCTGACCACATTAGGTCCTTTGTTACAAGGTATTATCAGGGTTCTTCAGAGAAATAGAACTAGTGTGGTATATACAGAGACATATCAGGAGATTTATTATGAGAATTGGCTTACACAGGAGATCAAGAAGTCCCACAATCTCTGTCTGCAAGAACAAGGAAGGCCAGTGGTATAATTAAGCCCACGTTCACAGGCCTGAGAACCATATGGAAGTAGATCTGTTTTTGAGTCTAAATGCCCAAGAACTCTGATGGTCATGGGCATAAGATGGATATCCCATCTTGTTGTGTAGATTCCCTATAAGAAACATCTACCTATGAATGAGAGGGAGCCAGACAAATAACTTAGACAAATCTAGTTTGGCAAGTGAATGAATGTATTAGAGCTTACCTTCAGAGCAGCAGATGACTTGTGTGGGCTGCGGTATCACCAAAATTATCATTTACCCTGTGCTAGGCTACTGGTTTTATAGAACGCTAATTAAAACAGCAAAAGCAAGAGCAAGAGCAAGAAGGATCCTTGGGAGAAATGTGTATCCCATTCCCATCCCAGCCTTACCAGGAAATTGTTGGTCTCAGCAAGCATCATGTGGCTATGGTGGTAGATGACCTTGTGGTACAGTCTGGCACAGAGCCTCAAGATGGACTACTTGGTGGGGACCAAATGAAGATGGAATTACTTTGATTATGGTTCAAAGGACAATTCATACTACACTCCATCCATTTTGGCTTGTATTGTCTTTCCACTTGCTCTTCTGTGATCTCCCTGAGCCTTGAAGAGGGTGTTTCCTTAGGTTAGAGCTGAACACTGTGTTGTAATTCCACAGCAAGTGTATAGACTGCAGTGGCAGACATTCATTCATAGAACGATACAAAAAGCAATGAAGAGAACATGTCCCCAATAACCAGGAAACGAGCCCAGCTAATGTGTAAAGAGATCATAGAGACATCATAAATACTGTCTCCAACTGGTTTAAAGCATCTGTGGTATTAACTTTATTATCTAAAATCTTTACAGTAGATCTAAACCCTTGAACCTTGTGAGGAAAGATATATCTTGCAGGTGTTTTTCTAAATCTGAAAGACACCCATGGGTTAACATGATATCATCTGTGTAATGAAAGATTTTTATAGCGTGTGGGCAAGATAACAAGTCAGGGCCCTGGGTCACCATTCATGGTACTTGGAAGATTCGCTGTTCCCATTCCAGGTGAAATGCTGCCTGGGCCTGGATTCAGCAGCCAAGGAATACTAAACAAAGCACTTGCCAGAGCAGAGAAAGCAAAACAAGGTCTCATAAGCCCATCCCCTGTACCCGTAATGTTCTATCTTCATGTCTACCCACAGCTCCACTTGTGGGAGCTGTCAGGAATTAGACTGTACTCTGTCTCAGCGTCCACTAGGGGCCTTGTGAGAATAGGTAGAACTCTTGAAGACAGTAGTATAGGCAAAGACATGATGAACAAAACCCCTATCACAAAGAACCAGCAACTGGGGTCTCATCTTGTTAAAAAAGCTTCTACACACCAAGAGAAAACACCAACAGAGGGAAGAGACAACTCACATTAGTGTGGGGAAAAAAATTTACCAGCTGTTCCTCAGATAAAGGACTAATATCCAGAATAAATGAAGAGCTCAAAAAAAGTCAGACACTCCCCAATTTAAAGATCCAATCCAAAAACACTGGCAGTGAGTAGAGAGGCCATTTGCAGACTGCTGGAAAAAAAAATAAGAAGTCATCAAGAAGCAAGTCCTTCCTGTGAATCAGTACCACAACTGGGCTGCTGGGGGGTGAGGTGGGGGGGACAGTCAGATGCCTGCCCCTTCCAGTGCATGGGCTGGAAAACAAGACGAGTCAACACACCCACCCTGCCATGAGTGACCGGCTGATCCAGAGAAACACAGGCTGTGATGATATTTGTTGAGATAAAGTGCAATTTAATGCTTATGGTGTTTAGTGTTTCACTGACTTTGCAGGTCTAAGGCTGGTAGTCTGATCATCTATTCAGACAATGACAATATGCAATGTAGCATCTATGGGGGATCTCCTGGAGGTGGTGGCCCTCATTAGTTTCCTATTGTCTTGTTTTGAACTCCTGTACCATTTTCATTGTTTTGTTGGGTTGGGTTTTATTCTGTTTTGTTTTGTTTGATTTTATTATATCTGATGACCTGGGCAGCTATTTAGAAGGTAACATGATATATGGTAGCCATTTTGGATTTACTATTATCTTGTTTTGAAGTCGTTTAGTGCATTAATTGTTTGATTTTTATTGGTGCTATTCTCTTCTGTTTTGTTTTATTTTTACTACGTCTGAAGGTAACTGCAGCTATTTTGGAAACAATGAGAGGCATATAGTAACGACTGCTGATTCCTATTGTTTTGAAGTACTGTGTCACTTATATTGGTTTGTTTTGATTGGCTTTATTCTGTTTCATTTTGCTTGATTTTATTCTCTTTAAAATAAAAATTAGAAAAATGAATAGACATTTCTCAGATGAAGAAGTAGAAATGGCAAATAAATATATGAAAAAATATTCAACATCACTCATCACTTGATAGTTTCAAATTAGTTTGTTTTAATTTGAAACTCTTAAGTGATATGTAATAAATAATGCCCTCTCCAAGGCTCTGGGAGATCACGCAATATATATATATATATATAATATATGTTTTATTGATTATATAATATATAGATTATATTGACTATATTGATTATATGTTATATAATATATAGTATATATTGATTATATTGAATATGTATTTTGATTATATATATAATCAATAACTTTTTGAACAAAAAGTGCTCAATTGTGTTAATTCTGTTCTGGTCATTTTATGAAGAGCTTTAAATTCAGACTAAATCATTTCTAGAGCACAAAAGAAGGGTGTATGTGTTGTGCCCTTAGCATCCCCTGTTGAAAAAGCAGAGAGGACCTCATGAGCTGGAAACCTCCTCAGCCACTCCCCTGACAGGAGGATGAGGTTGGGGGTTGCCCACAGGTAAGGGCACAACAAAAACAAGAGGCCTCATGTTGAGCAGCAAATATGTTATGAATAGTGATTTTTCCTCTATTTTCTCTTTTCTTTTTCAGTGCGTTTGTTATTTATATAGGAATGTTATTTATTTTCTTTGAGACAAGGTCTCATTATATAGTACAGGCTGGTCCTGAACTCACAGTGATTATCCGGTCTCAGCCTTCCGAGTACTGGGATTATGCTATTGATTTTTGAATGTTGACTTCCCATGCTGCTACACTGCCAAATTTGGTCATTATTTCTAGGAGTCTTTTGTGCAGTTTTTGACACTTCTATCTAGAGTGTCATGATATCAACAAATAATGATAATGTAATTTCTTCTTTTCATATCCTTCTTCCTTTTATTTTTTTCTGTTATCTAATTCACCTAGATAATGATCCCAGAACTATATTGAATAAGAGTGATGATAGTGGACATCCTTGTCTTGTTCCTGATTTTAAAGTAAATCTTTCAGTTTTTGACCATTTAGCATGATGTTGGCTGTTGACCTGTGATAGATATCTTTTATCTGATTGAGATGAAGAGCTTAAATCCATATTATATCCATAATAAACACTCCATAGAGTGTTTATTATGAATGGGTGTTGGAATTTGTCAAATACTTTTTCTGCATTGTTTGAGGTAGCTATGTGGTTTGTGACCTTGTTTCTATTACTGTGGTGTATTACATTTATTGATTTGTGTATGTTGAACTTCCCTGCACCCCTGGGATGAATCCTATTTGGTCATGGTGTATAATCATCCTGATGATTTGCTACATTATTTTTGCCAGTACCTTATTGAGTATTTTTGTATATGTACATTAGGGAGATTGGCTTGTAATTCTCTTTTTTGGTTAAATCCTTCTCTGGTTTTGGTATCAGATGCTTGCTTCCAGAAGCAAACTAGGGAGTATTGCTTCTCTCTGTTTCATTACAGATTTTGAGAAGTGGCGGTATTGGGTCTTTTCTAAATTTTTTTTTTTTGTGGAATTCAGCAATGAATCCATTAGGATCTAAGATTTTCTTTATTGATAAATTTTTAATCATATCTTTAATTTCATAATCACACCCAACAGAAAAGGTAGAGCAGGACTCAGTGTTCACTAACCAATTGCAAGTGTGCAGACACACTGAATCTTAGGAGTGACTCAATAGCCCTCACCACATCAGGTGGATTCCATTATTGTAGACCTTGGAAAGAAATCGCTCATTGAAAATCACAGAGAAATTCTTTTGGAATCATTTCCCTTTCCCTTCACTTTTTTTGGGTGTGGCTTTTCTTTTCTGTTTTTAAATTTCTTTTTTTTTTCTTTTTTGGTCTCTATTTTCTTTACTTTTTTGTTTATTTTTTTCTGTTACTTTAATCTAATTGTATTAATTTTCTTTCACACCTTAATAGTATCCTTTAGCTAACTCACTTTTATCTTTTTCTCATCTTTCTTTTATTTTTCAAATTTTCTTTCTTTCATTCCCTCTTCCCCATTCCTTCCATCTTTACTATCCTCACTATTAATCTTACTGATCTTTAGGTATTTTAGCTGACTGTTTTATTGGTCAATTCTTTTCTATTATTAATATTGATATAGTTATTGCACTTAGTAGATAGTTATTATATATCAATACTTGGATTACCTTTGTGTCTGTATTATAATTACAGATTTTCTTTCTATTAAGGCTGGTACAGTATGTTTTTATTAGTTCTTATGATGTGTCACTATTTATTTTGTCTTTAACTCTCATTGTTGCTGATTTCTTTTCTATTGCCAGGTATAATTGTTGGCACAGTTGTTGCTAGTAATTGATTTTTACTGTTTGTCAGTATCTGATTTGTCTTTATGTCATAAAAAAACTCTGTGTTTCTTTCCAGAGAACTGGGTGCTGGGCTGATTACACTGCATTCTTTTGATCCTTAATGGAAGTGGTCAGACTGTGAGGCAGAGGCAAAGAGCTATCATTAGCAATGCCCAGAATGTGTCATTGGAAAGCAGACACTAATTAAAGAGACCTCTATGCTGCCAACAAAGTCTTTCTACTACAATTGATGCATACACCTCATTATACCGACACACACACACACACACACACACACACACACACACACACCCCACAACACAAACAGCAGACACATGAAAAAACAGTAACAAAATACCTCTAAAAACTTTCAGCTTGTCTACCACTGATCTATGGAGCATGGATGGTCTTACTACTTTTTTGTGACTGAGACTATTTGGCTGTGTCTAGAAGTCCCTCCCAGCAAAGCCTCTTGGGCTCTGCGGTGTGGCTTTTCTCAGAGGTGGCTGGATCTAGAATATGTGATGCTGAGATTAAGGGTATGTGATTATTAAATAGTCCATTGATTGGTTTGACAGCCACCCTAAGCCTAGATAGAATACAAAAGGGGCAGAGATAAGCTGTTTTGGGGGTTTGCTCACTTTTTCTGTCTTCTGGTTGCCATGAACCATTTCTCCTCTGCGATGAACTCTGCCATGCCACTGTAGCTTGGAGTCAGCCAAATATGAACTGAAAGTTCTACAAATTATAAGATAAATAAACCTTTACTCTTTTAACTTTCTGTGTTTGGTGTTTTGTCTTAGCAATAAGAAAAATAACTAAGACACAGACACAATAGCTGGCACTCATAAATCTAAAGAGGAAAGATATATTTTGATTCACCGTTTGTATAAGTTTCTGTCCCTTGTCATCTGGTTCCAGGGCAGGGTGGCATGGCAGACAGGTATGACAGAAGAGCTTTTATAGCATTGCAGGAAAGCAGAGAGAATATGTGTGGGCAGGTGGAAATCAAGGGAAGAGATAGAACCAGGCCATGTCCCGTGACCCATTTCTTATGACCAGATTCTACCTTCTAAGAGCAAATCAGCTACACGCCCCTATAATACAATCACCTCACAAAAGTCTCACCTAGCAGCACTTGAGTCTTTAGGTACTATCACCACTCTTGTTTAATATAGTACTCAAAACTTTAGCCAGAGCAATTGAGCAAGAGAAAGAAACATGGAATGTATAACATGTATAACATGGAATGTATAACATATACAAACATGTATAGAAAAAAATCAGGTTATTGTTATTTTCAGATTACATGTTATTTTACATAGAAGACTAAAAAAATCCACCAAAATTCTTTTAGAACTAACAAACAAATTCAATAATACAGCAAGATGGAAAAATCACACAAAAGTTAACAGTGTTCCTATATAACATAAAGAACCCACTTAAAAAGAAGTTATGAAAACAATCCCATTCATTGTAGTTTCAAGAAAAAAATAAATAGTTCAGATGAATGTAATGAAGGAAGTGAAAGCCTTTATAGCAGAAACTATGGTACTCTAAAAATGGAGATTAAGAGGACACCAGAAAATTGAAAGACATCTCCTGTTCCTGGGTAGGCACAACCAATATAGTCAAAATGGCCATACTTCCAAAATGATTATACAGATTTAATGCAATCAAAATACCAACAGCATTCCTCACAGAGTTAGAGAAAAAGCACTCCTAAGTAATAAGAGCAAAACAGGAAGCATCACAATCCTGGATTTCAAGGTATATTACAAAGCTACAGTAGTAAAAGCAGCATGGTACTGACATAAGAACAAATATGTGAATCAGTGGAACAATACAAGGGATGCAGGGACAGCCTCAGGCACAGTGAGAGATTTGATTTTTGAAAAGAGGCCAAAAACAGATGCAGGAGGAAACATAGCTTCTTTAACAAATCATGCTGAGAAACTGGTTATCTACATGCAGAAGGTCGAATCTAGACTCATATTCTTATCATGTACTAAAATAAAATTAAAATGGATCAAAAATCTAAATATTAAAGCAGAAGCACTTAATCTACTGAAAAATTAGATAGGTAAAACTCTAGAGTATGTAAGTATAGTCAAGGACTTTCTTAATAGAACACCTTTTATACATGAAACAACATCAAGAGAACCAATAAGTGGGATCACATCAAATTAAAAAGCTTTTGCACAGTAAAGGAAACAACCAATAGAGTGAAGAGACGTCTTAAAATATGGGAACAAATTTTTTGCCAGCTACTTTCCAGATAGAAGACTAATATCTGGAGTATTAAAAAAAGCTAAAAAATTACAACCCTCAAAATAAAAACCCAATAAAAATGGGCAAGTGAAACGAGTAAACACTTCTTAGAAGTACTGATGACCAGTAAATACATGAAAAAATGTTTAATATCACTGGCTAATAAAGAAATGCAAATTAAAACAACATTGGGATTCCATTTTTTCCTAGAAAGAATGGTTACCATCAAGAAAGCAAATAAAAGCAAATGCTGGTGAGATTTCAGGGAAAAAAAAACCTTCTACATTGTTGATGAAAATATGAACTAGTACAACCACTATGGAAATCAGTATAAAGAATCATCAAAAAACTAAAACTAGAAATTTCATTTGACATAGCTATTCCTTTTTTAGGTATCTTCCTGAAAGAATTAAAGACATCATATTACATGGTTTACCCATGTGTGACCTTCATGTATATCAACAGATAAATGTATAAAGAAAATATACTATTTATTCACAATGGAGTACTACTCTGTCATAAAGATAAACTTGAGTCATGGTTGGAAAATGAATACACTTTGAGATCATAATGTTAAGTGAAATAAATCAGACACACAGCTTAAATATTGTAAGGTGAGCCAAATTAAAGAGCCAAATAAAACATAGGTAATAAAAAACAGGGAGACAGATCTTTCTGTAAAGGGAAGGGGACCAAGAGATGGAGAGATGAAGAAAAAGAGAAGGACCAGGGGATATAAAAAGAATTAAAATTTATACTCTCCACAATGAATCATTATATACTGCAAACTCTCCACAATGGATCATTATATCTTGCAAACATGTACTAATAAAATAAAAATTAAAATATACTATTGTAAAAATATCTCACAGACATCAGTGAGCAAACTCAGCCTGGGGACCAGTGCCATGAACAGACTCCCTCCAGACTAGAACAGCCATTTACCAGCCCCTTCCAAAAACTACCATCCCACAAGACCCCTTCCCCTTGCCCCGTAAAAGCAACCAGTTTATCAGAGAAACAGGCTGTGATGAGAGCTATGGAGGTGAAGTGCAATTGGATGGCTGTGGTGCTAATGTTGCAGATCTAGGGCCAGTCATCTGATCATAGGTTCAGAGGATAGTGGTACACAGTGTGACACCTAGGGGAATCTCCTTCTGAGGGTTGCAGCCATTGTTGATTCCCTGTGGTCTTGTTTTGGAAGTCCTGTATCACTTCCATTGTTTCATTGGGTTGGGTTTTGTTTGATTATGTCAAATTCGATGGTAGAAGCAGCTGTTTCAAAGATAACAAGATATATTATGGTAGCAATTTTGGATTTACTATTGGCTTGTTTTGAAGCCCTTTATTGCATTCATTGTTTGGTTTTTATTGTTTCTATTCTGTTCTGTTCTGTTTGATTTTTGCTGTGTCTGAACTTATCTGCAGCTATTTGAAGACATCAAAAGGCATTATGGTAACTATTGTTCATTTTTGTAGTGTTCTTAGGCCTATACTTCTTACACTGGTGTGTTTTGATTGGCTTTATTCTGTTTTATCTTCTTTTTTAAAATTAAAAATTCACTCACAAGCAAATAAGAAAACAAACAGTTTCCTGCTTCCCCAGCTACTGTAGCATCACCTGCCCTTCCTTGACAGTCTTCTATTCTTTACCTCCACGTGGACTTCTGCTGGTGGACAATAGGAACCAATTTATCAGACAGGTGTTACCCTCATACTGCTGGAGGTTATGCAGTCTGCCACAGAGGCTGATGAATTTTAACCTTTCTGCCTCTATGATCTTTGAGTTGATTTTTAAAAAAATTTTTTTTTATTTAAAGGAAAAAAAGAAAAAAAACCCAAAACAATATAAGGGTACAAGTAATACAGAATTACAAAAAAAGGTAAGAAATCACTAGTTAATAGGTTACATATTGTCATCTTAGAAAGAGTTGTTCAAGTTACAGGATTAAAGCATACGAAGTGGACATTCAAACAGTGAGATTGCAAACAATTGTGTTCAATGATTCAACAAAAACTTAGTAATATGGTCATCTATCTTACACACCTAAACATACTTGCAGTTGTATCCTTTAAAGAACTTTTTTTCCCTCTCTTTTTTACAACAAAATTTACACATTTTGGGTTTTATTACTCCCATAGTTCTTATTACTTTTTTTTTGGAAGAGAATAAAACCAAATATGACAAAACAAAGCAGTCAGTCAAAACAAAGGATAGAAATAGCACATGATGTAAAAACAGAATACAAGGTTATCAACAATGGTTACCGTAATGCCTCTTGCTTCCTTAAAAAGAATTGTCTATCTCATTAGGTATTATAAAGTTGAACAAAACAGTAGAGAACAAAACCAATAAAACCTAAACATTGGAAACATTACAGGACTTCCAAAGAAGATAATAGTCAAACAAGAATGGGCATCATAGTGAATCTTATTGCCTTCAAAGTAATTGCCTATACACTCAAACGATACTATCAAACAGAACATAACAGAGTCTAATCAGTCAAAACAAGATAGTGGGAGTAATACAGGACTTCAAATCAAGTTAATAGTAAATTGAAAAAGTTACTATAGTATTACCCTGCTAATTTTTTGATATTTTCCCTTAATTAAAAAATAATTGAAAAACAAATAATTTTTTAATGAATAAGGGGGAGATTGAGATAAAAGAGGACATAACAACATAACAATACAGGTCAAAGCATGACAATTTCAGCAACCTAGTGCTTCACCACCAAATAACCCAACTTAATAGTAATTACCATAGTATCTTTCCTTGAAGTATTTGAATATAACTTTGTATACTATAGCATCAAACATATCAAGATGGTGTGAAACCATTTAAGTGGATGAAAGTATTACAGGGTATTTAGAACCAGCCAACGGAAAACAAACAATGGTTTCTATGTTATCTCTTTGCCTATTAAGATTTTTGTTTATACTATCAGATATAATAAAATCCAGTAAGATAAACATGATAAAACCAATGGAGACAGAAGAGCAACATTTTTGGTGGGACTTCCAAACAAGATGATATTAAATCAGCACTAGCTATTATGATGTCTTGTTTTGTTCAGAATAGCTGTTCATTTCATCACAGGCAATAATATCAAGCAGCCCAGAATAAAGCCTTTCCAATTAATGAGTGAAAACTTTATAAGGCTTCAAAGCTGCATAATGGGGAATCACGATTACCACATACTTTTATATACGTGAGTCATTTCTTACACTAGGGAAACTATTCGGTATTCATACATGTAAGTTTGATTTGTTTCACTTATGAGTATGGTCTCAAGCTGCATCCATTTATATATAAATATCTCAATGTGATCCTTATTTATAGCTGAGTAGTAATCCATTGTATAAAAATATCATAACTTTTTTATCCATTCCTCAGTTGATGGACACTTGGGTTGTTTCCAAGATCTGGTGATTACAAATTGTGCTGCTATAAACATGGGTGCACATATATCACTGTGGTATGATGCTTTCAGTTCTTCTGGGAATATGCCTAGAAGTGGAATAGCTGGAACAAATGGAACTTCCAATCCCAACTTTTTGAGAAATCTCCAGACTGACCTCCACAAAGGTTGTACCAGTCTACACTCCCACCAACAGTGTAGGAGAGTTCCTTTTTCCCCACAGCTTCTCCAGCATTTGTTGTTGTTGGTTTTCTTGATCCTAGCCATTCTTTCAGGAGTGAGATGGAATCTCAGTGTGGTTTTAATTTGCATTTCTCTAATGACCAATGATGATGAACATTTTTTCATGTATTTATTTGCCATTTGCATTTCTTCATCTGAGAAGTGTGTATTCATCTCAGATGCCCATTTTTGGATTGGATCTTTGAATTTTGGGTGTCTGATTTTTAAAAATTCTTTATATGTTACAGACAGAAGTCCATTGTCTGAGGGAGAGTTCACTAAATTTTTTTCCCAGTTTGTGGGTTTTCTTTTCACTATGCTGGAGATCTTTTTGACATGCAGAAACTTTTTAATAGGAGGTGGTGCCAGTTATTGATCATGGAAAGTATATTCTGTGCGGTTTGAGTCCTGTTCATGAATTCTCTACCTACCCCTATGTCTTCAAGGTTTTTACCCAATTTGTCTTCCAATAGATTTAGTGTTTCTGTTTTAATATTCAGATCTTTGACCCATTTAGATTTTAATTTAATACATGGTGATAGGCATGGGTCTAGTTTTAGTTTTCAGCAAATGGAGAGCCAGTTTTTCCAACACCATTTATTAAAGAGACTGTCGTTCTTTCAGTGAACCTGCTTGGGTCCTTTATCAAAGATAAGGTGGTTGAGTGTGTTTGTAGTTGTGTTTGTATCTTCTAATCTATTCCATTGATCTTCAGCTCTGTTTTTATTCCAGTACCATGTTGATTTTACTACTGTTGCTTTGTAGTATAACTTCAAGTCAGGGATCGTGATGCCTCCTGCCTTGCTTTAGTTGCTTAGAACTGTCTTAGCTATTCTATGTCTCTTCTGGTTCCAGATGAATTTTAGGAGTGATTTCTATAGATCTATGAGGTTGAAGGTATTTTTATTGGGATTGCATTGAATCTGTATAAGAGTTTCGGGAGAATGGCCATTTTCACAATATTTATTCTTCCTATCCCTGAGTAAGGGATGACTTTCGAATTTCTGAGATCATCTTCAATTTCTTTTTTCAGTGTATTATAATTTTCCCTGTATAGATCTTTCACTTCTTTCATAAAAGTAATTCTTAAATATTTCATTTTTTTGGTTGCTAGTGTGAAGGGTATGGCTTTTCTTATTTCTCTCAGTGACTTTGTTGTTAGTGTATAGGAATGTTACTGATTTTTGAGCATTGATTTTGTATCCAGCTACATTACTGAATTTATTTACTATATCTAAGAGTCATTCAATGGAGGTTAGGGGATCTTCTATGTAGAGTATCATGTCATCTGTAAACAATAATAGTTTAACTTCTTCTTTTCCTATCTTTACCCCTTTTATTTCTCTCTCTTGTCTAATTGCTCTGGCTAGTATTTCCAGTACTATATTAAATAAGGGTGGTGATAAGGGACACCCTTGTCTTATGCCTGATTTGAAAGTAAAGGCCTTCAATTTTTGGCCATTTGGTATGATACTGGTTATTGGTTTGTCATAGATGGCCTTAATTGTATTGAGGTAAAGACCATCTATTCCAATTTTCTGTAAAGTTCTTATCATGAATGAATGTTGGGCCTTATCAAAAGCTTTTTCTGCATCTATAGAAATGATCATGTGATTCTTACTTTTGGCTTTATTGATATAGTGGATTACATTTATTGATTTACGTATGCTGAACCATCCCTGCATTCCTGGGATGAATCCCACTTGGTCATGGTGTATAATCTTCTTGATGATTTGGTGCATCCTATTTGCCAATATTTTATTGAGGATTTTTGCATCTGTGTTCATTAGGGAGATTGGTCTGTAGTTCTCTTTTTTAGTTGGGTCTTTCTCAGGTTTTGGTACTAGAGTAATATTTGCTTCCAGGAATGACTTAGGAAGGACTGTTTCCCTTTCAATTTCATTGAAGAGTTTGAGGAGTGTCAGCATTAGGTCTTCTTTGTATTTCTTGTAGAATTCTGTAGTGAATCTGTCTGGGCCCGGGCTCTTCTTTGTAGGTAAGGACTTAATTAAATTTTCAATTTCATTAATAGATATTGGGTTATTCAGCAGTTTTACATCTTCTTGACCTAGCTTTGGTACTTCATATATTTCTAGGAATCTGTCTAGTTCTTCTCTGTTATGAAACCAGTGAGAGTAGAGGTTTTCGAAATAGGTGTTGATGATCTTTTGTATTTCTATAGAGTGTGTAGTGGTTTCACCTTTTTCATTTCTTATTCCTTGAATTTGAGCTTTTTCTTCCCTTTTTAAAATAAGGTTGGCTAGGGGCTTATCAATTTTATTTATTCTTTCAAAAAACCAACTCTTTGATTCATTGATTCTTTGGATTGTTTTCTTAGTCTCTAGTGCATTGATTTCTGCTCTGATTTTTATAATTTCCTCTCTTCTTTTGGATTTGGGCTTGACTTGCTCTTCTTTTTCTAGCTGTTTAAGGTGTAGCATCAGGTTATTTATTTGTATTCGTTCTGTTTTCCTGATGTGGGAACTCAGTGCAATGAATTTTCCTCTGAGGACGGCTTTCATTGCATCCCACAGATTCCAGCAAGTTGTATTTGTATTTGTATTTTCTTGTAGATATTGTTTAATTTCTTCTTTAATTTCCCCTGTGACCCACTGATTACTCAAGAGTGTGTTATTCAGTTTCCATGTGTTTGTGGGGTTTTTGCAGTATCTTTTAATTTCTAAATTAATTAGAAATTGATTTCTAATTTCAAAGCTCTGCGATCCCATAACATGCAAGGGATAATTTCAACTCTTTTGCATTTATTTAAATATATTCTGTGAGCTAATATAAGGTCTGTTTTAGGGAGACCCATGTACTGCTGAGAAGAGTGTGTATTCTGATGTTGTTGGATGGAACACACTGTATGTGTCTATCAAACCCATTTGTTCACAGGTGTGATTCAGTTCTGTTATTTCTTTGCTCATTTTCTGTCTGGTTGATCTGTCCCTTGGTGTCAATGGTGTGTTAAGGTCTTCTGTTACAATTGTGTTACTGATAATTTGATTTTTCATTTCTGTTAATAGTTGTTTTATATAACTGGGTGCTCTGGAGTTTGTTGCATGTATATTTAAGATAGTTATCTCTTCCTCTCGGAGTTTTCCCTAACGAATATGTAGTGACCTTCTTTGTCCTTTCTGATCATTGTTGATTTAAAGTTCACGTTGTCTGCAAACAGAATGGCTACTCCTGCTTTTTTTTTTTTTTTTTTTTGGATTCCTGTTGCTTAAAGTATTGTTTTCCATCCTTTGACTTTCAGTCTGTGAGTATCCTTCTGGGTTAGATGGGTTTCCTGTAAACAGCAAATGGCTGGATTTTGTTTCTTGACCCACTGTGCTAGTCTGTTTCTTTTGATTGGTGCATTGAGACCATTTACATTAATGGTTATAACTGTTATATGTTGGTTTATTGTTGACATGTTATCTTTCTGCTGTTGCATTTTTATCTTTCTGTTCTGTTTAATTATCTGCTTTGCTTAGTGTTTTTTTCCTTTGTGTATCTAAACTGTCTTTCAATATTTTTTGCAGGGTTGACTTGGTTATCATGAAGTTCTTCAGCTGTTCTTTGTCATGGAAGTACCTTATTTCACCATCCATTTTGAATGATAGTTTTGCAGGGTACATCATTTGCAGGGAAATCATTTTCATTTAGGATCTGGAATACTTCACTCCATGCTCTTCTTGACTTTATTGTTTGTGCTGAGAAGTCTGCTGTGATTCTGATATGATTTCCTTTATAAGTGATCTGTCTTTTCTCTCTGACAGCTTTTAATAATCTATTTTTGTGTTGGATTTCTGGGATGGTGATTATTATATGTATAATATATAATATTATACATATGGGTGTAGTTTTATTTTGGTTACGACTATTTGGAGTTCTATATGCTTCACTGAACCTGATGTCCATTTTTGATCTTATGCTTGGGAAATTTTCACCTATTACTTCTCTAAATATTCTCTTGACATCCTTTATGTTGTCCCCTTCTTTTTCATTAATCCCTATCAATCTTTTTTTTTTTTTTTGTCTTTTTCTTTTTTATCGGTACCGGGCATCAAACTGTCTCTATCAATCTTTTTTTTTAATTTAAGGAGAAAAAGGAAAAAAAAAAGCAGAAAAAGGGTACAAGTTATACAGAATTTCAGAAAAAAAATAAACAGTAGGAAATCACTAGTTAATGGATTACATATTGTCATCTTAGAAATACTTGTTCAAGTTACAAGATTAAAGCATATAAAGTGGACATTCAAACAGCGAGACTGCAAACAGTTCTGTTCAATGATCCAACAAAACTCAGTAATATCATTGTGTATCTTATACACTTAAATTTACATGCAGTTATACCATTTAGAATACTTTCTTTTCCTCTCTTTTATACAATGAGTATTACACATTTTGGGTTTTTTTTGCTCCCACAGTTCTTACTGCTTTTTTTGGAAGAGTGTAAAGCCAAATGTGACTTAACAGAACAGAATCGGTTAAATCAAAAGGGTGGACATAATAGATAATGTAAAAACATAATACAAGGTGATCAACAATGGTTACCATAATGCCTCCTGCTATCTCAAATAGAATTGCCTATATCATAAGTTACAATAAAATTGAACAAAACAATAAAGAACGAAACCAACAAAACCAAAACATTGGAGACATTACAGGTCTTCAAAAGCAGATAATAGTCAACCAGTATGGGCGTCAGAATGAAATCCACTATCTTCACAGCTGTTGCCTAAACTTTCGAACCTGGTACTATCAAGCAAATCAAGTTAATAGAATATCAAAATGGGTTACTATAATATATCCTGCTTTTTTAAAATTTATTTTTCCTTTAAAGGATAAAAATAAAAAAGTAAATAATAAAATGGAGATTGAGATAAAAGAAGGCATAACATCTAAACAGTGCAGATCAATACATAACCATTTAAGCAAATTAGTGTTTCACCACAAGATAATCCTGACATAAAAGTAGTTACCATATTGTCTCTTTCCTTGAGATCTTTGAGTATAACTTTGTATACTGTAGCATCAAATATATCAACACAATGTATAACCATTCAAGAGAATGACAGTATTACAGGGTATTTAGAATCAACTAACAGATAATGAACTATGGTTTCTGTATAATCTCCTTGTCTATAAAAGTTTTTGTTTATACTATCATATATAATAAAATCCAATAAGATACAACATGTTAAGACCTATGGAGACAGAAAAACAAAAGCTTGATGGGACTTCAAATTAAGATGATACCAAATCAGCACTACCTATTATGATGTCGTTTTCTCCAAGATAGCTGTTCCTATCATCCAATTTTCTCTGCCTCCTTTCTCTTGAGCTCTTTTTTTGTCAGTTGTCAGCTTGTCTTCTTCATTTTGTTTTCTGCTCCATTCATTGTGGCCTCTCTGCCACTATTTCTGGATTCTTCATATTTTTCTTTTTTAGAATATCCTGCAGTATTCTCTGTAGAGTTGAATTGGTGGTTCCATATTCCCCTAGTTCCTCTTTATCCTGAAAGCACCTTATTTTTCCATCAATTTCCAGGGATAGTTGTGCAGGATATCTCAATCTTGGCTGGAGGTTATTATCTTTCGAAGCTTGAATTATTTCCCCCCATGCTCTTTGTGATTTGATGGTTTGTGCCAAGAAGTCTGCTGTAATTCTGATGGGTGTTCCCTTGTAAGTGATTTGTTTCTTGTCTCTGACAGCTTTTAATGTTCTGTTCTTATATTGGATTTCTGGAATTTTGATTATTATATGCCTGGGTGTAGCTCTATTTAGGTTGTAGGTAGCTGGAGTCCTGTATGCCTCACATATCTGAGCGTCTTTACCATTTGCTAAATTAGGGAAATTCTCTTGGATTATTTCTGTGAATAGCTTTTGTAGTCCATTTGTTTGTGTCCCCACTTCTTCTCTTATGTTCTTAATTCTTACATTATAGATCCTCTTATCATCTTCCAGTTTTTGTATTGTTGCTGTTTGTTTTTTATTATTTTTAAGAAGTTTTTCATTTCATGCTCCCATATTACAAATCTGCCCTCCAGTTCAGATAATCTGTCCTTAGTTTCTTTCAAGCTGTTATGCCAGTTTTTGATAGAGTTTTTAGTTTCCTGGTAATCTCTTTGAACCTGCTTCACGTATTCTACGTGTTCTCTATTTTCTCCATCAAATAATTTTCTCCTCTTTTTCTGTTCTTCCATTCCACCATCTGCTTTTTCTTGGGTGGTGCTTAGCATTTCTCTGACTATTCTGCTTATGTCTTGCTTCAGGTCATTAATAACTTCATTCCTGAACTCGTCTATGAGGCTCTGGAGATGGCCTTTTATGTCTATTGGTGGCGTGTCTGCTATTGCCTGTTTCTCAGGATTGGGGGCCGAGGTGCCTTTCTTGTTGCTCTCTCTTCCCATATTCTTTGTTCCTTATATATGCAAGCGTATATAGGAGGCCCAGCTTCCTTCCCTGTTGGCCACAGTCTGACTGAATTGCGCCGGCTAGGTGTTCCCGCCCACTGCAGCGCACCAGGGCTGGGGCCCACCCCTCCAGGTCAACCTATGGAAAGGCCTCACCGGTAGGGTGCACCTTTAGGAGCTGGGATCTGGGTTGTGCTAGCTTACTGGGTCTCAGCCAGCAGCATCATGTAGGCTAGGCACTGCTCACCAATCCCGCTTGAGAGGGGGATATGTGACTGAAGTCACTACAGTTCCCTGTTCCAGCAAGTCTGCCCAGTCCCATAATGTCCTCTGTTGGCACCTCCTAGACCTTGGGAAAGTCCCAGCTTCCCTCACTCACCGGAGGTTGATGCACTGCTCCCTGCCTGCCCAGCTCTTAACTCCATTTGCCGATTCCTGTTCTCAGTGCTTTCGCGAGTCTCTCTCCCTGCCGAGCCCATTCAGATGCAGCTGCAGCGGCAGGAACCCCAAATTGCGGCTTTTTTTTTTTTTTTTTGTCTTTTTCCTTTTTATCTGTACCGGGGATCGAACTCATGACTGCCTGCTTGCAAGGCAGACGCTTATGCCACTGAGCTAAATTCCCAGCTCCTCAAATTGCGGCTTTCAATGGCGCAGGCTCCAGCTTCCACACTCAGGCTTTATCTGTTCCTGTTATAGCACCAGGATTGCATTCCCAGTTGGTATCTCTCAGCCCAGTTCATTCTTGGGTCAGCAGGGTATATCTCCTCTTGGTTAGGATTCCTCCCTCGCACCATTCCTGGATTCTAAGCTGGGTCTCAGAGAGAGCCTGCGTAGCTGCTGCTATCTGTCCGCCATGTTCTCTTTTTCCCCCATCCCTATAAATCTTATGATGGTTTTTCTTTGCGTCATATTGCAGCTGTTGAATTGTTATTTCCTGATTCCTTGTTATTTTTAAAAGATCTTTCCTTTCCTGTTCACTAGCTGTAATCCTGTCTTCATGGTTTGAAATTCTATCTTCACTTCCATTGAGGTGGTTTTTACAGCTTTCAGTGGAATTTTTGATTTCCTGTATATCTCTGTGCATCTACTTTATGTATTCTGTTTGTTTCTTATATTGCTCATTTAGGGATTCTATCTTTTTGTTTAGTTCCTCCAATTTTTTAACTGTGTTTTCTTTAGATATGTTCAGCATCTCTTTCATTTCTTTTATCATTTCTTCTTTTACCTGGGAGATTATTTCAAGTTTGAATTCCTTTAAAGCTTCCCAGAGTTGCTTGTTTATTTCAGTTGCTATTATGTCTGATATTTGAGGTGTATGGCATATATTTTCTTCCAAATACAGTGATGTATATAGAAGGCTTCTTGAGACGGGCTGGAGGTTTGAGATCGTAATTTGGTCTTCTGTTTTGTCATTTTCCTGTATTTCTGTGTTTCAAGTGTTATTTGAAAGCTTCCTCAGGGTCTGTTGGAAATCCACTTCTATGTTCGTAGCTCCTGGGACTCTGGCACCCAGTTCCCCCAGGCCTCCAGGCCTCTGGAACTGGTGGCACTCTCCTGCTTGCTTAGAACTCCATAGTTCTCCAAGCACAGCTGGAACAGGGAGGCGGATGCAGGCACCTCAGACCCACCTAGCTGTTCCACTGCACCCGGAAGGCTTGAGGGTCCCAAACAATCTGGGCTCAGGAGGAAAGTGTGTGGGGCACTTACCCCAGGATGCTGAGCCTCTGGAACTGGTGGTGCTCGCCTGCTTGCTTATAACTCCACAGTCCTCCAGACAAACAGGGAGGTGGATGCAGGCGCCCCAGACCCACCTAGCTGTACCACTGCACCCAGACGATGCGAGGGTCCCAAACAGGCTCTCTTTGAGTTGATCTTATCTGCTCCCATATCTCAAAGCCACATAGCTAAACAGTCTGAGGTATTTCACTGCTTGTTGAAAGTTTTCCTTAAGTTAAATAATTTGGAGGCAGAATGTTCCCTGATGATCATAGTCTCCTGATTAGGACTGTTATTAATGTCTCTATCAATGGGCTTTCCCTTTCTTTGTGATCTTAATGATAAGATTTTGAGAGTGTCATCCACAATTTCCACTCTCATTTCTTCCTCCACTTCATTATCTGACTCTTTCCATAAATTCCAAACCTTTGGGCCTAAATGGGATTTTTTAGTGCACTGTGGACCTGTATTCTTTTTTCCTTTTGCCTCCTTTCTCCCAGCCATGAGATACAACAGGATAGAACCGTTACATCATTTGTCTTTTATCTAATTTCTTTCTAAATCAGAGACCAAAGTGAAAGACTCTACTCATATATCCTTTTAATGTTAGAATTCCTCCTCCAAGCGAGTAATTTCCTTCGGGCAGACAATTCACTTTCAGTAGCACATCTTCCTGCTCACAATAAGGAGTGTGCTACAGAGGTTATAGCTCTCTTGCAATCCAGTCCCACACAGACTACACCTTCAGGGACTGCAGGATGCTCTCCAGGCTATTATGTATTTGGGGGCATCCTTGTACTCATGCAGTGGACCACATTCATCTAGGAGATGCGCCATCCTACACCAAATGGAGGAAGACCACCACCCTGGGATTTTGCACCCTCCCCTCCGACAATCATCTTCAAATCTTTCAGGTCACTATTCAAACACCAGGTGTTGCATGAATTTTCTGGAAAGACATGAAAGAAACGTCTTCCTCTGAACCGAGAGGGAGCCAACAGTCCAAAGAACAATTCAGACAAATTTAGCTTGGCAAGTGAATGAGTTTATTCAGGGCTTATGTAGAGAACAGCAGATACTTGCAGGCTGCAGCACCACCAAAGGGATCCCCCCCCCCAAATTACTGGTTTTATGGAGCACCAATTAAAACAGCAAATGCAAGAACAAAAGAAAGAAGGTTCTTGGGAACCCTTCTTGGGAAAAGTTGTGTATCTCTGTTCCCATCCTTATCAGGAAACTTTGGGTCTCAGCAAGCACTATGTAGCTGTTGTGTTGGATGAATCTTGTGCACAACACCTGGCCATTTGCTGGGGGCCTACAGTACAGATAAATAGGGGGCCAGCTAATAAAAAGCAGTTATATTGGTGGAAGTAATTTATCTGGATCAGCAGAGGGGAAATAGCTGCTTTTACATAATAGCTGCAGGAAGAAATACATGTGGAATTTAGGAGATCCACTTTGATGCCTCCCAGTATGAACAACATGTACAGCGCCTCTGAACTTAGAAAGGTAGGACTATCAAGCTTTGGTACTTACAGGGCAGTGAACTGTCAGTCAGTTGAGTTCATGGCATGTGATAAAAGGACTTCAAGGGTAAAGAGACTTTAGAATTGGTATTAGAAGAGAAAATGGGTGAGCTGCAGCCCTGAGATCAACTCTGTAAGGGCTGCAGTTCATCTCTCTGAACTTGTTAGTTTCCCCTCAAGAAGAAAGGCCTGTGGGACCCAAAGAAGTATTGTTCCTTAGACTGCCTGTGAAAGGAGATCTATACAGCAAAAGGGTTCAGTGTGGCAGCCATAAGACTGTGCCAAATGCCCCACAGTCCAGCTGCTGCCTGTCAAACAGAGCTCTGAGTTGTGCAGAGATGTTCCTCTTACAAGGTGCTCCCAGCCAGAGTCTGTGTGGCAGGAGTTCCAGGACTCCTCTGTTGCCTGAGTTTGGCTTGAGGACTTTCTAATGACTTGCTGAATCTTCTTGAACAAGATGTAGATAAGGCAGCCTAGGATGCTTCCCACCAAGATTCTCTCAAACTTGCTTTGTGACCACAGCCTCACATAGCTACTATCCCACTTTTAAAAATCATGTTTCTTCTAATAAAGTCTTGCACAGTTATTTTTACCCTGTCATCTGCTTCCCAGAAGCTCTCAATTTACATAGCTTGCACATGAGGGGAAGGAGACAGAATAGTGGAGAATGTTACCTGGGTGTGGTAGCAAATACCTGTAGTCCCAGCAACTTGGCAGGGTGAGGCAGGAGGATGATAAATTTCAGTTCTTCCTGAATGGCTTAGCCAGATTCTGTCTCAAAATAAAAATAAAAAGGGACTGAGATGTATCTCAGTAGCAGTGTGATGTGCTGGGTTTGATCCTCAATACTGAAAAAAAGAGAAAGACTCCATGGTTTCTGACTTGGGTTGACTGTGTGCTTGGTAACACTTAAAACAGGAATCTCCATCTGAAGCAATAAGACATAAGAGGACCATGTATGAAGTGGGGTGAGTAGGGTGTGTGTGAAAGGACAAAAGAAAGAATAGGCAGGGAAACCTTGGGTAGGACAGCAGTTCCACCTCTTATACTGCTAAGTATCTGTTGCTTAAGAACAGAGAACCCTGAGGGCTCGTCCTGATTCTTAAGGCTAACTTCAATATCATCCATGATTTAGAAACAGATTCCTGTAAAAACAACTATGAGCTTCCATGGAGTTTCCATCTTAGTTTAAGCTACTATAACAAAATAGCACAGACTGGGTGGCTTAAACACCATCTACAGTATTTGTAGTTTTGGAGACGCTGGCAGATTCAGGTTTGGGTAAGGGTTCCCTTCCTGGCTTGTAGATAGTCACTTGGTGCAAATATGGAGACACACACACACACAGAGAGACAGAAACACACAGAGAGAGACAGAGAGAGGCAGAGAGAAACATAAAGAGACAGAGAGAGAAGAGAGGAAAGAGAGAAGAGAGATAGAGACCAAGACAGAGAGACAGAGAGAACAAGAGACAGAGAGGCAGAAGCAGAGACAGAGACAGAGAGACTGAGAGACTGACACAGAGAGAGAGAGACAGAGGCAAAGACAGAGACAGACAAAGACACAGAGAGAAAGAGAGATAAAGACAGAGAAACAGAGAGTCGTCTTCTTTTTGTAAAGGACCTAATCTAAAACCTAATCACCTCTCAAAGCCCCCACCCCAAATACCATCCATTGAGGATTACTGGGGGACAGGGCTTCTACCTATGAATTTCAAGGGGACATAAATATTCAGTCCATAGCAGTTTTTTCCAGCCATACTGAGAAGCCTCACTTCACAGCCTTAATGACATCCTGTGCCATGTGGACACAGCATAGGTTGTTCTAAGATGTTCCTGTTTCCATGCAGGATAAAGGAATTAACTCTGGCTTATAGAATTTAACAGCGAGATCCCTTCAAATACCCTACCCTCAAAGAGGTGCCACTGTCCTCTGTAGGCTTTTTGTAGACCCTGTTTTTCAGTCTTGCTAAGTGGATTATGAGGCACAGCTTGTTCATTGAGAACAATAATTTTCCCTTATCTCTCTACCCTTATCCTCCACCAACTCTTTTATCTTCAAGTACATTTTAAAAAGGGTGGGGTGATCACATGTGCGAATGCAATAACTTCCAGAATAAATACAGAAGCATATCCACGGTAGTTAAGTACGGTTTTGTAAACAGAAGCATGTTTAACTAGTATGGCCAAGTGAAGAACAAAAAGCCAGAGACATAAGGCAAGGGCTTTTTATTGGAGCTGTAGACTAGTTGAAAATATTTCCACTAGACAAGGAGATTTTACTCTGCCATTAACTCATTAATGTTTGTAAAGTGTCTATTTTATTATAGATACAATGCTGATAATGCCACTCCTCAGTACGTGTTCATTATTCTGTGCTTTCTCTATGGCTGCCCAAATGCCATGCTATGCATTCTTTCTCATGCCACAGTGAAATTCCTCTGTCCAGCCCTCTTCCCTTCATTTATACAAAGCTAACCCTCCTGGTTTTGTTCTAGCCACAGAACAGAGGGAAAAGGAATTGCAATCTTGATAAGATACTACTGTGTGTATTCTTTTTTCCCTTTAAAAGACTGATGCTTTTATAAGTTTATCGATTCTGTTTGCTTAACAAATATGTTAAAAACCGGAACTGTGCTTCCAAAGCCTCCAAATCAAACAGGACAAGCATTGCTGGCTTGAACATTTCCTACTTGCCATAAATCTGAGTTCAAAGAAGCTACAGAAGGTGTGCGTCCCATGGGCAATTCTATTCAACAAACATTTACTGTTAAAAATTCTTTTAACTTTCCCTGCCTTATCCTTAAACACTGTACTATTTGTACTTGAGATTATCACAGGACTGAGGAGTTGGAGAAATCTCCCTTTTCCATTCTAGAGTTTTCCTCCCTAGTCTGTTTCTTTATGCCAGCTCCAAACATCCAAGGAACAAAATTGAAATAAGAATGGGTTCAGAGATATTTTTCCTGTCCTGTTTGTTTGGTTGGGGCTACCCCGAACCACATTTCCTAAGAACTTGTAAGTCAGCAGCAATTGCTCAGAGTCAACAGTGTGTTTTATTGACCAAATCTGGCTATGATGAGATGGGGAATTTCCTCACACAAAGCATGAATTCCTAGGAAGATAGACAATACCTAGATGCGTAAGATACTGACACTCTCTCAATGTTCAGATCCAGCCGCTGCTTGAAGGCAAGTAGATATTTATACATTTCTAATCACACATCTACCTGGGGTTCTTTAGAATTTTTTGGTTGGTGGGAGGTCTGGGAGTATGCAGTAGAGAAACCTGAAGGAATTTTGACCATAATTAGTGTCATGCAGGATCTTAACTGTGACATTTCTTAAGAAAAGTGATATGTAGGAGGAGATGTAGTAACTGGCTTCCAAGTTCAAGGTACTAAGCAAGATTTGGTTCGAAGCCAAATCTTTAGGGGCTACCCCAATCCACATTTCTTAAGATCCCGGAAGCCCACCCTTGCAGCATGTAGGATCTGTGGAGTCTAAGTTAAGATCAGCTGCTGTGAGACCCACCTAAACCAACAGGAGACTGGCGTGGTCCAGGCCACCAGCATGGCAGAAGGGATACCAGAGAAAGGAAAGGCAGCTCTGCTCCTCTTACTGGAGGGAAAGCTGAAGGATGTGCCTTCCAGTCCTTTGACATTCTAGGTGGAGTGCCTCAGGTAACAACAGGCTTTCTAAGAAAGACTTGGGAAGGCCATCAGTCTGTGAGCCTAAAGTAGACCCCGGTAGCTGTGGCCAGGCTCCTGAGCACATCTCATCCACTCTCACACAGGATGGAGGGACTCCTTCTTAAAAGTTCAGTGGAAAATAATTTCCTTCATCTGAGGAAATAAAATAATTTAATGTTTTTATCAGGGAGTCTAGATATCATCTATATTCATATTATTCTTTCTTTTTTTTCTTCCTTGATGGGAAGCACAACATGCTTCTGGGGGTTAGAGAGAAATTTTGTGCTCACAATAGACCTGAGGTCAGTTATTTTCTTCACTTCACAAAGGATCTGGGGTTTGTTCTGGAACTCTTATCCTATGACAGCTGGGGGTGTAATTTACGAGCTCAGTGCTATTTCCACCATTCCTTCTACTTGGACCTACTTGGACCAACCTATTGTCCTCAGGATTTCATTGTCTGCCCGCATCATTCCTCCCTGACAATGACTGTTCACTTCACTGTTTTCTGCCTTGACCACTCATTCAGTGACTCAAGCCCCTAGACAAATAGTTGGAGAGCACCAATAAGAGCGACTAGCTTGAGACTCAGGTACAAGAAATGTGTTATCTTTACAAATATAGCTTTCTAGTTACCCCTGTCAAGGAGCAGGAGCACTGATCTGCACTCTCTTTTTTCAGAAAAGAAAAAGAAACCCAATCTATTCAGTATTTGGAAACTTGGAAAGAGGCCAAACTCATTAAGTTCAGAATTGACAAGAACTAGACTATAAGAGGAAGAGGAACACAGGCAGACAAGAGCTGTTTCTGGGACTCCCCAGGCACAGTGAGGACCACAGCCATCACCAAGTGAGGCAGCTGTAACACCCTTAATGTAGGACGTGTTATCTCTGGATTGACAGTCTGCTTAGGCGGGTACTTTCCTGCTCACCCCAGAGCATCCTTCGGGGTTGTGGATACCTGGTGATGGCTGACAGAAGGCTCTGAACTGAGGACAGGTGGTTTCTCTGAGTGGAAGTTGATTCCAAAGAGGATTACTGAGTGCTCATTTCAGGAGCAATGGCGGAAAGACCATGGAAAAATGAAAATGCCTTGGGAGGTGTAAAGATTGCCACATCTGTTGAGGGTGACAAAGCTGACTTTGAGGGGGAGACTCATAGCCTGCAGTGGGGCAAGAGGGTACAAGGATACTTCCTGAAGTCACTCTACTGGATCCTGGGGAGTGTGTTCTCATTCTAAATCACTGGGCATTTGATCTAGTGGGGTTTGTCTACTGCTTGTTTGTGGTGACAGGCTTTTGTTTCTTTTAATCAAACATCCGGTTTGCAAAGGAGGAGTCTGATAAATTTACAGGATTATCTGGTGAATAAACTTTCTCAAATGTCTGTGCATGACTTTAAGCTAAACTGGCCAGGTATAGGATTTCTTGTCTCCAGAGTTATGGCATGATAGTTTCCTCCAGGTTCAACGATACCCTGAGGGAACAATGATAACTCTACAAACAAGTGGGATTAGCATGTGGATTACCTGAAAAATCTTAGTGCCTGTTATGTCCAGTGCCTGTTATATTGTTTTAGGGGGACTTGGTAAAGGGAGGAGCCACGTAGGAACTTGTTGGGCTTAGCCTTAATCATCTACCAATGATTTACTTATCCTTGTATTATTTAGCTGGAAGACTGGCTGGTGATTTATCAGAAAGTATACAGGAAAAACTTGTCCACATTTGTAAGACCTCAGATACTGGCTGACTGCAAGTTTCTGGCTTCAAGGTAAGCTCTGCTTTGTTGGCTTTGTATTTTCTGAAAGAGTTACATGAAATGTAAAAAATAGACCTCCCAAGAGTTGAGATCACTGTTCTCTTGGGGTTAGCTCTCATTAGGGTTAACATTTAGGGACAGGCAGGCACAGTTCAGCTCATTCAGAGCCTGGGCTGGAATCCTAACTAGCTGCAAACTGTACAGTCTTGGCAATTGTTTAATTTTGTAACCTTCAATTTGCCTCCTTGGTTAATTTTCTTACTTATATTAGTCTTTCAGTGAATTATCCTGGAATTTCTAGGTGTGAGATAATATTTTTAGACACTGGATGATACTTTTACTCCTTCCAATATTCATATTTCTAGTAGAAATTTCTTTTTTATTTCATTGCATTGATTAGGATTATCAGAATGATGTTGGATAGTAACAGTGATAATAAATATCTGTATCATATTCTTGATCTTGACCAATGTTTCAGATACTTCATATTAAGTATGACGATTATTATGTTTTGGTAGACATCATTTATCAGCTTATGAAAGTTGCTTTTGGTGTTTTTGTTTGTTGGTTGTCCTCTTCTTTTTGGAACAGAGTCTTGCTATGTAGCACAGGCTGGGCTATAGTTCATAGCAATTCTCTTGTCTCCACTGCTTGAGTGCTGGGATTACAGATGTGTTGCTATCATGTCTTGCAAGGAAGTTTTTTTGTATTTTAAAAAAACATCATGAATGGATGTCACATTTTTCACATTCTTTTCATCTACTGAACCAAAATGATAATATAGCTTTTCTTGTATATTGTCCTAAGATGATTCATTCCTTAATAGTTTTTGTAACAATGAATTAATTATTTTCCTATGTTGAAATGTTCTTGAATCCAGGACAACTCTAACTGGTTATGTTAAATTTTCTTTTTTAATATTACTGGGCTTGATCACGTTTCATTTCAGATTTCTTTCTTCTCAGTTCATAAGTAATATTCTTACATCACTTTTTTTGTGTGTGCTGTTTCTATCAAGCTCTGCGAACAAGGTGAACTCTAATGAACTGTGTTGATTAAGGAGAACTCCGGAGACCGCAGTAGCCATGCTGAAGGAGCTCCAGCTGTCCCTGTCGGTCGGCCTGCTGCTGGCCTGTGGCTTCCTCTACCAGGTCACCCTGAGGTCCAGCTGCCTCTTCTCATGCCTGCCTTCCTCCAAGTCCCAGCAGGGGCCAGATGCCCTTCTGAGCCAGGGACACAGCATTGTGTTTCTAGAGACTTCAGAGAGGCGGGAGCCACCCCCACTGGTGTCTTGTGCTGTAGAGTCTGCTGCCAAGACTTATCCTGAGCAGCCTGTGATCTTCTTCATGAAGGGGCTCAACGACTCCACGCAGGTGCCCCCAAACTCCAGTAACCCAGGCTTCTCCCTCCTCTCAGCCATAGACAACGTTTTCCTCTTCCCTTTGGATCTGAATAGGCTGTTTGAAGACACACCCTTGTTTTCATGGTACACTCGCGTAAGTGTTTGGGAAATTTAGACAGCAGGGTTGGGAGAAACCAACACAGGACCCACAGGAAGTGAGTCTAGCTGACTCGCTGTATAGATAGGAAAATGGGGGCGAAGGACTCAGGGCAGAGATGGCGCTAAACCCCAGGCTCTCTGACTCTTTACCTCTTGAACCTTTATTTAGATGAACAGGTGAGGCTTACATCAGATTTATGTTTGGGCTGGTGATTTGCTTCTAGCTTTCAGGATCCAGCTTAATTTGGAGGCTATTTTTAATAGAACAAAATTTTAAATATATTTTCTAGGTGGGTGGGGTAGCTATTTTTCATTATAGTTTTAAACCCATGTATGCTAAACTGTTTTTGTACTGAGGCAGAAACCAGGTGCCATTTAACATGAAAATGATGTAAGTAGAAAATTCATGAAGGATCAGTGGACTGGTACTGTATGAAATTGGTGTGTATTAAGATATGACTGAGAAACTTTCAGAGTTCTTAGGAACTTTATAATCTTCATCTTAGCAGCATAGTATATAAGAAAATTATATTTCATTTTAATATTTCTCACACTATCAAGGAATGCTTAAAGAAATTATAGTACAATTAATGAACCTTTTACAGTGTTAGGGAACCTTTTACAGTGTATCATTATAGTTACTTTGACTTTGTAATTACCATCAATATCTTTCAGTTAAAAAAAGATCTGAAAAGACAATATACAATTACAGTAGATATTTGAACATGATTTGGTTAGAAGTGAAGTTAGTGATAAAAATATCTTAATTTCATAAATAAACTTATTTTTCAAATTAAAAAATAATTTAAAAAGTAACATGAATACTATTTCTTTGCTGCACAGAGTCCTATCTAAATCCTAATCACAGGCTAAATCAAATGCCAGAAAATTTCTTTTTCTGTAAAGGGCCAGCTAATAAATATTTTAGGCTTTATGGGCCAAGCAGCAAACCGTAAAGCTATCATATAGGATCTTGTGTTAATTTCTGATGGCTGCCGTAACAAAGTGGTGGCTTCAGACAACAATTTAATCTGTCAGTTCTGGGGACAGGCGTCCCACATTCTTTCCTCTGCATCTTATCAGCTTCTGGTAACCATGGATGCTCCCGGACTTGTAGTCCATCCTTCCTGTCTCTGTTTCCATCTCCTATTTCCCTTCTTTCTTTCTGTGTGTGTAAAACCTCCCCCTACCTCTCTTTTAAAGTACATATATGATTTAGGACTTAGGATGATCCAGGATAATCTACTCATCTCGAGGTTCTTAACTTTTTTTTCAGTGACCAGGAATCGAATTCATGACTTCATGTTTGCCAAGCAGGCACTGTGTCACTGAGTTATACCCTGGGCCCCTCAAGGTTCTTGAACACACCAGCAAAGATTCCTTCCCCATGTGTGGTAACATTGCCTCATCTAAGAATTGGGACCGAATATCATTGGGTGGTCATTCTTTTGCCTACTCTAGAATTCATATTAAAAGAGAGAAAACTCCCACCATGTCATTAACCTGGGCTCGGGGTAGGTTGTCCTGGAGGGGTGGGTATGTCTGCATCCAGTTCCTGTCAATCAGAGATATTTTCTGCACTAAACCATAGGCCTGAAGCTAGGGGTCCAGTGGGCCAGGCAGGTAGAGGTAGGATTTGAGGCAACCTCTAGGGTTAATCTTACTCTTGGTCCCAGTGACTTCTAGATCCCAAAGTGCCCATCCGTGCATCTGATGAGCCTGGAAATGTCAAACTGGGACTTGTTAGGAGACGGTGGGGCAGTTTCAATGGGTTGAATTTCCATTTGCTAAGTCTTGGCAGTTGCCAACAGCAGGGTTCTTGGCAAGGAGGTGGCCCTGTCCAGGCAGTGGCAGGCCAGGGAGGCAGGCACTGGGAGTAGAGAGAACTCTATTAGGTCAGCTAGGTCCCCGGAGATAACTTGCTCCCCAGCTGGACCAGTATTTCCCATACCAGGATTGGACTAACACTATCTAAATTGTGTTTTTTCCTTGGAAAAAGAAATCCCTAATAATATTATTTGGGGGAGATGCTACACATGAAATCCTTTCTCACAGACAATTCATGCTTCTTTATGGCTCTAAATGAAATAAACTTTAATTTAATTTAACTCATTACTTTCTAAGCTTATTTGAGTAAGAAACCCTTTTCCAGTGTGACCCAGAAATAACTTACTGAAGTTAATGTTCCCTGGGACACAGTTTGGGTTGCTCCAAGCTGCAATTAAATTTTATAGGTTGTGTTTTAGGAGCGAGGTGGAACTTGAGATGCAGAGCCCGAGATGCAGAGCCCTGAGTGTGTCTTCCAGCCTGATCTGCATGGTACTACACTAAGTTGTGTATCCTCAGCATTCACGCCATGATACCTTTGGGGTGCTGGGTAGGCTACCACTGAGTATCTGGGGCCATCTGTTAGGGAAGACCCAAAGTGGCACCCTCTGCTAGTGACCACTGAGTTTGCCACACTGATCTGGACAGTTATAGCCCTTGAAGATGCACAGGGACAGGGTTGGGCAACCATTCTCTTAGCAGCCAGTACCCCAAACTCCTTTATCATCTTCACTCCCACTGGAGCTCTTATGTTTTACACTGACATTTAATCCAGTGCCCCTCTGCATCTGTGTGGTTTTTGTAGTCTAACACACATCTTGTTCATCCTCTCTGTTCTGGAGACCAGAAGTCCCACATTAGTTTCGCTAGGCCAATACCAAGCCACATTCCCCACATTCCCTGCAGACACTGGAGGAAAGACTCATTGTTTGCCTTCCCTGGAATGTCCTCAGTTCTCATTTTTCACCTGAAAATAAGCAAAGTCATATAACCCATCTTTGAGGGTTTATGTAAATTACAAAGAGCTTGGAACCAAGTTATTATTGTTTGTGAGGTCTTCAACAATTAGAAACAGTATGGCTTTTAACAACTTGTGAAGATTTCTGAAGAGGTTTTTTTTTTTTTTTTTTTGGTCTTTTTCATTTTTATCGGTACCAGGGATCGAACTCATGACTGCCTGCTTGCAAGGCAGGCGCTTATGCCGCTGAGCTAAATCCCCAGCCCCTTCTGAAGAGTTTTAGTTGACCTACTCTCGTTTGACTTTATAGTGGAATTTTAAAAGTGTTAGTTTTTGTCAAAAGCCAAGGATGAGTGTTTACTCTTTTAATCCACATGTAAATTAAAAAGTATTTTATTTTTTGTACTTGCAATCTTAGCATTCCCTATGAAAACATTGCTATTTATACTGGTTTATTTTTATTCTTTAAAAGTCATTTTGTTTTGCTCTTTTTTATTTTTTGAGACAGGGTCTTACTTTGTAGTTCAGGCTGGCCTTAAGCTCACTTTGTAGCCCAAGCTGGCAGTGAACTCATGAAATCCTCCTGTCTCAGCCTCCTGAGTTCTGGGATTACTGTGGGGCTCACATTTTAACATTTTCAGTCATTTATGACGCCTTTTTCTCTCAACCCACATTAAGTCCTTCAGCAAAGCCTGACCTGCTTCATTTTCAATTTGTACTCAGAATCTGATTGCTTCCCTCATCTGGTTATTATTCTGATCCGAGGCATCACCATCTCCTGCTGGATTATTCCACAGCCTCCTTACTTACTTCTTTGCCTCTGTCCTTGTCATCTCCCCCTCCTGCCCCAGTTCTTTCCCCCAAAACAGCTGAGAACTCATGAAAATTAGCTCTTCTAAATCTTTGGAATGGTTTGAAAGCCTTTATCTCTGTGCTCTTTTTCATCCCTACACTTCTCTGTTGTCATCATCTGCTTCTCTCTCTTCTCTATTGTGTGTCTACCACATAGCAGTGTGATTCTGCCTCAGGGCCCTTGTACTTGCTGTTACTTCTACCTAGACCAGATATGGCAGTGATTCACCCACCCACTTTGTTCAAGTTTCTGCTGAATGAATATAGTGTTGTACTCCATTATACTCCTTTCCAAACCTCCTTGAAAGCTTTTTTAAAAATCATAGTCTTTATCAACATAGTATAAATTTGTTTATTGTCTGTTTGCTCCCTACAGGAATTTTTGCATGTTTGTTTACTGCCATATTCATAGCTTTAACAGAGCTTGGCATATAATAAGGAGGCCCTCAATGAGTATTATTGAAATAATTAATGAACAAATAAGGGCATACATGCATGCATGGATTTAAGATTTTCTTTCACTAATTTTTCGACTAGCATACATACTGATTTTCCTCCTGATTTCCTGATTTATTTTTTCTTTTAATGTTTAGCATTTTCTGAGGACTTTTTGTAGTTCTTCCTTCAGTTTCTTGTTTGTAGTTAACGTTCTTCACCACAGTGAAGAATGACTCATCATACAATATCTGCTGGATTTCTCCTTTATCATTCCACTGGTTTAAATAAAAAAATTAATGAAATCTTTGAAAGGTGCTAAAACCTTTCCATTGATACTAATCACCAAAACTTTTTACCTAAGATAAATTTGAGAGTGTGGAGAAGAGGTTAGTTGGGAAAATTTGTGAAACTGGGCTTGTGGTCAAATAGGTTTTGGGGAAGCTGGGTTGCTTCACCCCTCCTCAGCTGCTCTGGACCTGGCCTCTGGGGTCACTCCTCTCTCTCCTCTCTGTCTGGGGCTGATTTGTACCTGCTCCCTCAGATCAACAGCAATGCAGAGAGATACTGGCTCCATGTCAGCTCCGATGCATCCCGCCTGGCCATCATCTGGAAATATGGTGGCATCTACATGGACACTGATGTCATCTCCATCAGACCCATCCCCGATGAAAACTTTTTAGCTGCACAGTCTTCTAAGGTCTCTAGTAATGGGGTATTTGGGTTCTCACCCCATCACCCCTTCTTGTGGGCATGCATGGAAAATTTTGTGGAACACTACAACTCAGGCATTTGGGGTAACCAAGGCCCCCGTTTGATAACGAGGATGTTAAAGCTATGGTGCAAACTCAGAGACTTCAAAGAGGTTAGTGACCTCAAGTGTCAGAACATGTCCTTCCTGCACCCTCACAGATTTTATCCCATTTCCTATTCACAATGGAAGAGCTACTATGAAGTCTGGGACCCAGAACCAAGCTTCAATAACTCTTACGCTCTGCATCTGTGGAACCACATGAACCAGGGGAAGAGGACTGTGGTTAAAGGAAGTAACACCCTGGCAGAAAATCTCTTCCGCAAGTACTGTCCTACAACTTACAGGTACCTGGTTCAAGGCCCACAAAGGTCAGTGACCAGGGCCACATAACAACAGAGCCAACCCTGGGTTACTGCTGTTAGTGAAACTAGATGCCTCCTAGCTGCCATATTGTCACTGATCTCCACGATCTCCAGGGGTTTGGTGCTTACCCACATGTCAGGATTAGCTGTCCTTGTCTGAAACAGAATCAGCCCAAATAACAGTGGCTATGAAGCATAGAAATGTATTTCTCTCTTATAACAAAGAAGTCTGAAGGCAAGTAATTTAGGGCAGGTACAGTTACAGTGGTCACACAGGACCCAGGTTTGTTTCTGCTTGTTATTCTTAGTGTCCATAGCCCAGGGCCCATGTATATGTTGGACTTTTGTCCCATCATACTGCATTTCAGGCAGTAGGATGAAGGGAGAAAGAAAAGTATACCATTTTTATTTTATAAAGACTGCTTACAAGAATCAAGTGAGTGCAAGTACCACTTTGCCTGGTATCTCGTGGCCAGAATATAGCTGCAAGAGAGGCTGGGTATTGGAACTTTTGCTGCATATTCTAGTCAATACTATAAGAGTGTGTCTAGAACTTGTTTTAACATTGACTGGGAAAGAGAGAGACTTGATTTCTAGGCTTGATTTTGACATTTACATTAGTCTATTTTCTGTTGCTATGAAGAAATATGTGAAAGTGGGTAATTTATAAAGAAATGAGGTTAATTTTGCTCAGTTTTGGAGACTGGAAGTCCACGTTTGGTGGCTCCATCTGTCTGGCCTCTGGTGAGGGCTTCTTGGATGACGGCATCACAATAGCAAGTTGCTGAGACAGGAAGCCAGAGTGGCTCAGGGCCAGGCTTCCTCCTTCCCTAACAATCCATTCTTGTGGGAACTATGAAGGACCCTGTGAGAACTGTACTAGTCCTTTCCAGGATGGACCCCAATAACCTGAACAGCTCCCACTAGGCCTCACTTAACTATTTCACAACCTCTCCACATTGCCACCGTGGAGCCCAAGCCTCCAGCGTATGCAGCATCCAGAGAAACAGTAAGCCATATCGGAACCACAGCAACATTCATTAATGTATCAGTCAATAAATATTCATCCCTTTCTGTGTGCCAAGCACTACTTTAGGGGCAAAGATGCAGTTAGATCAAGCAAGCTTCTTGCCTTAGCCTCAGGAGTGCTGGGATTACAGGTGTGCTCTACCAGGCCTGGCCTTCTGCTTCTAGACTCATAAAAATTTGTCTCCTTTATTTTGAAACATAATGCTGTACACTATATATATTTAAATTAAAAAGTGAAAAGTAAAGTATTTGCCTCCTCTTTCAAAAGATACAAATACTCATCAGCAAAGATTTTTTTGGTACCGGGGATTGAACTCATGACTTTGCACTTGCCAGGCAGGCACTTACACCATTGAGCTAAATCTCCAGCCCTCATCAACTAAGATTTCCTAGAATTTTCCTTTTGGTAATTTAATGAATGGGAAAAATTTTTAGATTTTTCTCTGAATATAAAAATATGATGACTTATTAAAGTATACTTGGCCAGTTTCTTTTAGTCTAATACTTCTCATTTTAAGAATCACTGTTTCCATTGTTATTAATAATTACTCACAAGTTGTATCTCCTGCTTCAGGCTTATGCATTGCTCTGGAATTTCTGACACCCCAGTCAGGTTCTGGAGCCTCCCCAACACCCCATGACCAAGCTCTGGTGTCCCTGGAAGGTGGGCTGGTTTTCAGCTCTTCACAGGTGAGGATTACTAGGGTCAGCCTGCTCAGGACAGCAGGGTCACAGACACTGACCACATCATTGTCATATCTAGAGGAAACCCCACAAGTAGTCCTTGCTGGTAACATCCCTGACTGCTAGGGTTTTGAAGAGCCTGATTAGAAATATTCACAATGTTTCAAAATATATGCGAGTGTCGTGTGATGAGACCTAGTAGGTCAACGCATGTGTCATGTTTCCTGTGTGGGACTGGGATTATACTAATTTACTGTGACAATAATGACAACTAGATGTTTATCAGGACCTTTGCCTGCCAGTAAAGTAAGTTTTTGATTAATGAAAGGTGAGAAATAAATTAGTAAACTACTATGTAATAACTGCGGTTTATATGGTAGAAAACAGTAATTCAAAACATGGGAATGATGTTGGGGAGAATTAGTCAACGTAGTCTTCATGCTAAATTTGGTGAAGTTGAGTTTCACACCTTTAATTGGCAGTACATGTTTTCTTATTCTGTAAAATATCTTTTGTCCATTTTTCTGTTGTTTTCTGTTTTTTATTGATTTGTAACCACTCTTCATGTTAAGAATATAAATAACATTTTTATGTTGCTATTTTTTGTTTGTCCTTTGTTTATTAATTTCACTTATTAGGTTTTCACCATGTGTTTTAAAAATTTATGTAATCTAATGTAGCATTTTTAGTTTATGTCCTTTGGGTTTTATTCCACACTTGCATATTATGCTACTACCCTGGTTATAATATAACTTCTAAACTAAGTGGCAAGGTTAATGTGCTTTCCTGAATGATATTGGACTAAGAATCCTTAACTTGGAGTCTGTGAATAGATTTTGGCAGCCTGTGAATTTATATCTTTATTCTTCCTATTAATTACAAGGCATTTCCTTCAGTTATGAAAGTAGACCACAAACCACAGTTGTACTAGTAGTACATATGACTATGTCACTGTTAATGGCCTGAGATGTATTCTAAGACTATGTCAATGTTAATGGCCTGAGATATTTGTCACTGGTATTTTCATATCACATAGCGGATATCTTGAAATATTGCTTCTGCCCTCACCACTTTTAGAGCAGATGCTAGATCTGGTCATTTAATGAATTCATAAACAAAAATATTGTTATGTTACAAAGTAGTTTTTGAATATTTTCGTAGCTTTATTTCCAATATGTCCATCAAAAGGGAGTTGCCAAAAAGGCTAGACAAGGTGCTGGCCTAATTTATTTCAGGTGCTGCTCCATCACTGCCAGCCAGTGAGTGTCTGGATTTCAGCAGCCAGCCATGCCTTAGGCTGGATTCTTCTCTTGGCATTTGAGTTTATTCTGGCCCTGTATAGGAGACCTGTCTCCTAAGAAAGGCGGTCTCTTCTGCAAGCACACAGACTTCCTCCAAAGCGACCTTCTCCACCGACGGGCTCTGGTGTGGTCTCTGCCGCAGGAAGAGATCCCCGCTTTGCTTCAGCCAACTCTGGACATGGAAATGCTCAGCCCATTTGTTGTCAGATCCTCAGATTTTTAAAGAGAAACCAGTAAGCCACATTTTTACACACAATTGCCCTCTGACTATACGCCTGCCTATCTATACATCAGCACTGTGAAGACTCAGCCACACATCTTGGACCTAAAATCACCTCAGATACCCTGGATTTCCCTTCCAGAAAGTAGAATTGCAACTGGCTTCTGAGGTGTGGTATCAGCAGTTGTAAGCAGGTAACGCTGCTTGCAGTAGAGTCCCCAAGTGTGTCCCACTAGTTCCTGACACTTCTTAAGCTATAGGAAGGGAAATGGGATCCGAGTGGGGTCCAACAGTAGGTGCCTGGCACTGGGCTGAGGAAGAGATTAGGGGCTAGAGGAAAAAGGGAAAACTACAGATGTGGAAAACTCATTCTCCTGTTCTCTTATTTATTTGTTTGCTTCTTTATTGACATTTGCCTTTTTGTGACAGGTCTCACTATGTAGCCCTGGCTGGCCTTGAACTTGCAGTGATCTGCTTGCCTCAGTCTCCCAAGTGCTGGGATTACAAAGGTGCACCACCACACCTGGCAGGCTGTCCTCTCATTTAACAGTTGCACAGCTGTTCAAAGTGGCAGGGATGTCTCCTGGTCTAGGCAAGCAGGGTCAGTCTCCTTTGGCCCATTACTAGGTCATGAACTACCTATGGTCTTCAGTGGTGCTATCAAATCATGTGTGTGCCATGGTGTAAGAGGGTGCTAGGGACCCAGTGCTAAGGGATCTTGTCCCCAATAAGGTCTTGATACCCTTAGAACTAAAACAGTCTTTGGCACATGATAAGCACTCAAAATTTCCCTGTATTGGATGCTGAACCAATCTCTAGCAAGGAAAAGACACAAGGGTTCTGTCTGTGGTAGGTCTTGGTCAGTTCCAGATGAAGTCTTCTGGATAAAGTAGGCCTGGGTTGTTTACTTGGTCACAACAACCTTACAAAAGAGGGCACCTCATTTATTTTATTTATTTATTACATTTTTGGGGGGTAATGGAATCAAACTCAAGATCTTGGGCTTGCCAGGCAGAAGCTGTGCCACTGAGCTAAATCCACAGCCCTGAACACCCCATCTGTAGTATGAAAAAGTTCAGGCTTGGGGAGGTCATGCACATTAACCCATGCAAAGGTACCCTCGGAGCTACTGTTATGATTTACATGTAGAATGTCCACCAAAAGTCTCATGTGTGGTTTTTGATAGGTTATTAGAATATGGGGTGCTATACTTATCAGTGGGTTACTCACCAATGAATCCATAGCTGAATGTGCTTTTAGGAGGCAGGACCTGGTTGGAAGAGGTAGCTCACTGTTGGCATTACTTAGAAGGGTACACCCCCCCTCCCCCCATGCCTGCCTTGGCCATCAGCTTCCTGGTCACCATGATGTGGGCAGCTTTTCCCTGCCTGACTTTCCCACCACACCTTTCTTGCCTTGGCATCAGCTCACTATGAACTGAATCCTCTAAAAACCAAGTCAAAATAAATATCTTTTTAAAGTTGCGGTTGTTAAGTATTTTGTCCTGGTGATGGGAAAGGGACCAACATAACTACTTTCTCTAACTTTCAGGGATTCCTGGGAAGATAATGGGAAGCAAATACTCAAGTGATTTTATAGATATAATGAAGTCTAAAGGACACAGCACTGGTTGCCCAGACTTCAGCAGAGCCTAGGAGATACTTTAGCTAACTTGATTCTCATAACAGCTCTGCTAGGTAGACTTTAGTTTGTTTATTTTGTTTGGTGATTCTGGGGAGTGAACCCAGGGCCTTGCACTGAGTTACAGTCCCTGATCCATTTTTTAAAAAAATTTTGAGTCAGTGTCTTATTAAGTTGTTAAATTGCCCAGAATGGGCTTGAAGTGGTAATCCTCAGTCTTCTAGAGTGCTGGGATTACAGGTGTGTGCCACCATATCCAGCTTATTTTTTACCATTAACAGGTAACGAAATTGAAGCTCAGAGAGGTAAGTGATTTTTTCGGGGTTATACACCTTGGGATAGGCAAAGGTAGATGTATCTTTGTCTCCAAAGCCTAGCTATTTCTCTCTATTCCACTCAGTGAAAGGGCCCTGACTGGGAGAACTGGGAAGGAACAAAACTCTCCATCAGAGTAGATGATTTATAATATCTTTATTTGGTTCTGGTCCCATTCTACCCATTTTTTTAATTTAAAAAATTGTGGTGGGCTGGGGATGCAGCACCAAAAAACAGTGTTAAAATGTATATGAAAATTTGTAATTTTAGCCATTCAAGTGCACAGTGGAGTGGACTTAAGCCCATCTTTATTGGTGTGTAGTCATCGCTGCTCCATCTCTGGAACTTCTTGATCATTTTCAAACTGAAACTTTCTATTAAACAGTCAATTCCTATTTCCCCAGACCTCTGATAACCACTTCCCATCTCTATGATTTCAACTTCTAATTATCCCATGTAAATGGAAACAAATAATGTATTTCCTTTTGTGACTGGGCTTATCCTGTTTAGCATGTGTTTGCTTTCTGTCACCATAACAAAACCTGTGACCATCAGCTTATAAAGAGAAAAGGTTTCAGAGGTTAGCCCCAGTGCTTTGGGCTTGTGGCAGCACAGCATGGCATGACAGGAATGTGTGTCAGAGCCAAGCTGCTTTCCTCCTGGCAGGGAAGTAGATAAGAGGAAAAGGAAGTATTTGGAGTCCTGCTATTTTCAAGGTCATATTCTCCAATGACCTGAAACTCTTACCAGGCCCTACTCTTAAAGTGGGGGCCCCAACCTTTTTAGCACGAAGGATCTGTTCTGTAGAAAAAAATTTTACATGGGTTGGGGATTTTTTACAAAAAATTCCGTTTATTAATATATGTTTCTGATGCATAATAAATAATTACATTTCCCTGCACCTCAGCTCCAACTCAGATCATCAGACATTCGAGTCTCACAACCAGTGTGAAACTGAGGTCAGTCGTGTGCTTAGTTCACGGTAGGGTTCACTTCCTGTGAGAATCTAATCTCTCCTGCCGGCAGGAGGCAGATTTCCAGGGGTAATGAGAGGCCTGGGGGACACCTTTCCTAGAGGTCTGCTCTCACCTCCTGCTGTACAGCCTGCTTGCCGCAGGTCGCATACTGGTACCTGTTGGGACCCCTGTCTTTGTTCCACTACCCTCCAGCAGTTTCATGCTGTGGACTAGGCCTTGACCACATACACCTCGGGGAATACTTACCCAAACCACAGCAGTGTAATATTTTGCTTTGGTCTGAGAGTTCGTGATCTTCCCAAATGGGGTTGAATCCTGGCCTCCAAGGTGAGGGAATTAGGGTTGGGGCCTTTTACTGGTGGTTAGGCCTTGAGGGTGGAACCCTCATCACTAGTACCTTTGTAAAGGAGGCTCCAGAGAGCTATCTAGACCCTTCTGCTCTATGAAGACACAGTGAGCCGCCAGCCAATCTAGCAGGAAACAGACTGGCACCAGACCCTGAATTTCCTGGGGCCCTTGTTTTGGACCTCTTAGCTTTATGATTAAGCGAAATGAATTCCTGTTCATAAGTTACTCAATTTATGTTTAATTTTCCGAGAAACCACCCTTCTGTTTTCCACAATGGCTGTGCCATTTTGTATTTCCACCAGCAAGGAAACGGAAGTTCCAGTTCTTTCACCTCCCTGCTAACCCTAACTCCCAAACATGTCTGCTTTGGTTGGCCCAGGAGATTGTGGTGGAAGGAAGAACAAAACAAAAGTTTTCTTTATTATCAGTCTCAGTAAAGCAAGGATGAAAAGAGATGGGGTCATATTGGAAAAGGAATGAGTGGTTTTTTTCCCTTCTTGTCCAGGTGGTCCCAGGCAAGGCAAAAGAGCAGCGGCTGGGGAAGGTGGGGTTGCTGTCTGTTGAGAGGAGCACACGCCACAGACTTTCTTAACTTGGTTTCCAGTCAAATCCCAGGAAGTTCTCTGCAATTTTGGGCGCATGGCACGGTTGTCTGCCTGGAGGGGACAAGCTACATCTGTCCCAGTTTTTAGCTGGCCAGCGGCTGGATCCCGGCAGTGTGCAGTGTACGCGCATCTGCGTGTGTTTGGGGAGGCGGAGAAGGGGTGGGGAGAGAAGGGGGATGGAAGAGGGGGAGTGGGGAGGGTGGTGGTGGGAGAGATGAGAGCAGGGCCAGCTTCCCTGAGCTTTACCCCGAGAGGCCAGGGAACTATCCCCTTGGATTTTGGGAAGGTGGCGTTCCCTCCTTCCAGATCCGTTACTGAATTAAAAATAGCTGGTCCCAGGGGGCTGGGAAGAGGCTCCACCTCTCGGCGGAGGGGTGGGACGGCCGTCCGGGGAGAGCAGGCGCCAGGCAGCGGAGACCCCGGCCTGGGCTGCAGGCGGAAGCAGCGTCGGGCAGGCTCCGTCCCCAGGCGCGGAGGGCGCGCAGCATCCGCGGGCGCAGGCGAGATCCCGGAACGGCCCGGGCTGTGTGTGCGAGGGAGTGAGCGGGAGGGCGGGCACGGCCGGGCGAGACCAGGAGCCTTCTCGAGCCCTCTGGTCGCCGGCCCCAGCTCCGGCTGACCCCGGGGTGAGCCCAGCTGCTTGGAAAGCTATGATAGGAATTCAGCCTGGGCGGGAGCGGGAGGGCAGCTGGGTGCGGCGGCGGTTCGGCCCGGGCGGCGGGAGGTTAAACATTGGCGGCTGCAGCCTGCGGAGACCGCGCTGCCAGTGGCTCTGCCTCCCCACGCGCGGCCCTGAGCCCGGCTCTCTCGGGGGCCCGGGTGGCGGCGAGCTCTGCGCGATGGAGGCGCGGAGCAGGATCACTGATCCCCCAAGGCTGGTTTCTAGGGAGGATGGCCTCGGAGTTTTACTTTTTGAAACAACTGATCTGGAGGGCTTAATGATCCGAATTCTGTAGGTAAAAGGTGAGCTTTTAGCAATAAGATTATTTTTCAACAAACCCGTTGGCATCTTTAGTTCCTCCACGAGCCAGTCATGAACTGAGTTGAGTAAGAGGCCACGACAGTGTTTTCAGTTTGAAGTGACTGTAGCTAACAGTCCGCAGAAGACTTGCTGAGGCTACAGGGCAAAGGCCTAGGAGACAGGAGGATATTCCTTGCTTGTCTTCTGGAAGTCCTTTTCTAACGGGAATTTGGAGAGAGGCCCAGAGAGTGGGTGGTGTTCTGAGCTCCCTGCCCATGTGCTGGCTGCAGACACAGTGCATGGTCTGTCTTCCTTTTGGTCATGGTCTCTCTCCCTCGTGGTCCCTGCCACCTCCCGCATGCCTGCCGGAGCTGGAGCCAATGACTGGCCTCTGAGAAGCAGGCTGCTTAGAGAAGGCTGGTCCTGAGGTCAGGTAGCTGTCTGTCTTTCAGCATCCGGAGCTAGGGACATCTTCATCAGAAATATTTGGGCATATCATGTGGATGGATAAATGGTCCTATCAAGTTGTTTACCTCAGGTTGAAAACACACTTGTTTGTGCAGAGCACCAGTGGATTCTAATATAGACCTGAAATTTATTCAAAAGATTTGTGGTTCAACTCGGACTGGAGCAGAGAAAGGGACAACTTGGCGGGCTGTTTTGAATTTCTTACAGGCAGGCTGGGTTCTGGCCAGCAATACTCACTGTCCTTGATGCCACCTCTCACGTGGCCTGGCAACTCCTGTCAAGGGTTTGGCCCAAACCTGAAGATGGAGAAAGTGTACCAGAAAGCAACGATTCCTTCATGAAAAGAAAAATTAGCATTTCTAGGAAAGTTTTCTTTCAGATGAGAAAAAAGCCTGTTATTTTTGACAGTTCTGTTGCTGGTAAGATAGATCATGTTGGCATCAAAAAAAAAAAAAACCTCCTCTGAAATATTTCAAAGGACATCAATCATGTACTCACTGCCAAGAAGATCCTTTTGTGGTAGAACCTGACTTTAAGCTTTTGACAAAAATGTGAATGTTGTGCTTTAAAATGATCTTGGGACTGGAAATGCAGCTCAGTGGTAGAGCTCATGCTTAACGTGTGTAAGGCCCGGGGGTTGATCCCACACATCCAGAAATAAACAAATAAAAATAAAAGTATCTGCTTAAACATGCTAGGAATAGATCAGCTGCAAGAGAGAGCTCTGTGGCTGATGAAATATAGGTCTCTCTTGATGCTTGTATGCTCAGAGAATGGGTGTAACAGCCCCCATGAGAGAAAGGGAAGAACAGAAAGGGAGAGGGACTCTTCTTTGAAAAATAACAGAATCCAAGGTCAAGTCCAAGGATTGTAACAGTTCTGCTCCAGGTGAGTCCCTGGGTCCTTGTCGTCTCCGTCAAGGGTTCCAGTGCTCCCTTGCCTACGGTGTGTTTGCAAACTGGGAAGGTTTCCTTGGCAGCCACAACAGTTAGCACTAATGACATGCCTGAGTTCCCTGGGGCAGGCACTGTGAAATGAGCTTGGAAACCAGGGGCAGATTGGTAAATGATTGTCTGACAGCCATTTAGGAGCTTGGTACTGCCAGGTTCTCCTCTTGGCTGCATTCTTGAGGAAGAAAAGAGACAGGTTTTGTTGTTGTCTAGCTGTCAGTTTAAATGTTAAAAGATCAGGTATTTGGTCAAGCTTGGGCAAGTTATCTTTGATGGTGGAAGCGGGATCAGGCTTCAGGAGAACTCTAAAGTCTCCAGGAATTGTTTCATAGTCGAATGGCTACATTGTGAGGTGCTGAACACCCAACACTGAGTGTGCAAAGCAAGGGCAGTAGATGTTTCTTTTTTTAATATTGGGTGTGGGATTGCCACAAGCAGGAATCAACCTTTTAGCAACAAAGCAAGTTTGAAATGTTAGCACTAGTATTCTTTTGGGCCACGAATTCCTGATATTGGACTATGATTGGAAAGTTTCCTGGGATCCCATCAAAACTTGTAGAGGCAGGTAACATAGCTTCAGATTTCCTGATGACAGTGAATCATCTTTTCCTTGTGTCTCTAATCCCCGATGTGGGAGCAGTGGTGTGCTGATAATTCAGTTTGGAGAAAGCCTGTGTCCTTGCCTCTGGGGTGTGTGGTTTCCAGGTAATCTGCAGCACTCTAATTGGCTTTGTCTTCTGTCTGTCCTAACCAGAAAGCAAGCTGTGGAAGTGAGTGTGGCCAGCCAAACCTGCTGAAATTTTCCAGCACTGGCCCTGTTGTGATTTGCTGTAAACTCTTCAGTCCTTGCATTTTGGTTGAGACATCCCAGGTACTGTTGTTTTTCATAAATAATTTGTATATCATCATCACTATCTGCCATTATCACCACCACCCCACTGGGAGGTAGTTTTGCATAATCCAAAAACTTTGGAATCAGTCCTTGTTCAGATCTTGGCTCCTTTACTTATGTAGTTCCCAAGTGACTTGGGGCACATACCTTAGCTTTGTTGCGCTTCAGTTGCTACATCTGTCAGATGAGGCAAACCATCGCTCTTTACAAAACTATAAGTGGGGTAGAAATAGCATTTTTAAAGGTTGGTACAGTGCCTGGCACATGTTCTCATCATATCATCATCTTCAGATGTCCACAGCTCTGTTTTACCTTTTTAAAAAAATAGTACATATTAGACACACAGAATAGTGGGTTTCATTTTGGCATGTTCATACACGCATGTCATTAATGTGATCATTCTTTCCTCATTCCTCTTACCCCTTCCTCGATCCCCTTCCTCTTTGCCAATAGTCTCAACTTCTACTTTCCTGTCATCTCTCTCTATTTAAACAGTTTTCTAGATTCCTTATATGAGAAAAAACATGATATTTCACTTTCCGCTGGCTTATTTAACTTAGCACAATGGTCTACCCATTTTTCTGCAAATGACATGATTTCATTGTTCTTTTTATAGTTGAATAACATTCCGTTTTGGATATATGTCATATTTTCTTTGTCTGTTCATCTGTTGATGAACATCCTGGATGTTTCCATAGCTTTCCGCTTTCCCTTTTAATCCCAGGACTCTAGCACTTGTGAGAATTACCCTCAGTGTACAGCAAGATCAGTGACACTTTTGGCCTTGAAGGAAACCTTGGGAACTGAGACCTCTAACTCAGAATTCTGGGTAAGTGGGAGCACATACCTTGCATGTTTAGAGCAGAGTGTGAGTGGGAGAGAAAGCAAGTGACAACACTGAAACCATTATTTTAACAGGCATTGTGGGCGTGTCTGAACCCACCCACCAGGGTCCCCATATGCTGAGCTTTTATCAGTAGACAGTGGAATTAGTCTTCGAATGCAGATGGTCAACAAAACAAGCATTTCACTGTGTTCAAATTGCATTTTTCCTTCATGGAGTCCAAATGAAGAATTCTTAGCTCCTTTTTTACTCTTAACCCTAGTTCTTAGTGGTTCATAGCTTCATCCCTTTAAAAACTCCAGGAAAATAGAATTTTGAGGCAGATATTCTAAAATTTTGACACTTTTGCTCAGTTCATTAATACTCTGAGCTGTAGGAAATAGGCCAGGGACTGGGATATGAATATTATGGTGTAGCCTTGGGAACGTTTAAGAGCTGGGGGAGTGGAGGGGAGGAAAGACTCCAAAGTGTGCTAGCAAGATGGGCGTGGTAATCCCGCCACTCAGGAGGCCAAGGCAGGAGGATTGGTGTGAGTCTGAGGCCAACCTCAAGTGTATAATAACTTCAAGGCCATAATGAGACCCTGTCCCAAGAAAAGAAAGAAAGAAAGGGAAGTGTGCTGGTCCTGTTCCTTGGTGCTCCCACAACACCTTCTGGCTTCTGCCTGTTACACTCTGCAGGATGATTTCTGAAGTTGCTCTCCTATGTGGCACATTTTATGTGTTTAATGTTACTTTCCTGGACCTAATGAAACTTGGTTTTTACAATTTATGGCATAATCACCACAGAAGGGTTGGGTCTAAATATCCAAAATACAGAAGGGGCAGAGGGAAAGAGATTTAGGGGCTGGCTGGGACTCAGGCTAGTAGTACCCTGTGGTAGCTGAAACTATAAGTGTGACTTAACCTCAGGAGAATATGCAGGGAGAAGTGGTTGTGGGTGAACCATAGAATCTCAGGGGTAATGATTCCCCTGCCTTACTTGAAAAGAGAAAATACAGTCACTGTTGAAGGAGGAGGCTGTGAGGAGTATCCAGAGAGTAGGAGGCCAGCCAAGGGAGCTGGTGATGGAGAATTCTTATCTTTCTTATTAGAGGGAGTATTGCTGGCAAACCTCTGAGGCTAAAGCTTAAATAGTTAAACATTGAAGTTCTCAGGTGAGCTCGTGATCTGTGGGAGGAAAGGAGGCTGGTGTCTTATTACTCCTGCTCACAGCATGCCTGGTAACCTGCTGTTGCTCTGATGCACAGCTTGTTGTGAGGCATTGTCTCTGAGGCTCCCGTGGTGTGGTGGCAGCTTGGAGTTAAGAATGGTGAGTATGAGACAGGGATTATTTTTCATAATTGGACACATTAGGCCAATTAGAAATGTGTTTGTGTACTGGTTACTTTCCTGTTCCTGGGACAAAATACCTGAAACCCACAGTTTAAGGAGGAGAGGCTTATTTTGGCTTATGATTTTAGAGGTTTTAATCCATGGTTAGCTGGTTCCACTGCAGAAATAGCCAAGTGGGAAGGAATGGCGGAGGAAAACGGCATCCTCCAAGGAGCCCCACCTCTTGGCACCATGTTGAGCCATGAACTCCAATGGATTGATCTCCTGATGCATATAGCACCCCTATGATCCAATAGCCTTCCGGCCCCACCATTGAACATGTGAGTGCTTTGGCGGACATTTCAGATCTGACCCATTACAGCTGGTCTCCTCATGGTGCTTATGTCGGGATGGTTTTGTTTCTGGAGGACATGTTGGGGCAAGAATGTCTGAGAAAGAAAGGAGGAAGCTGGAACTGCAAGGGTATGCCCATGGATCCTGTGAGCAGTCTTAAGAGCAGGCTAAGAGGTTTGCACTTGGTACTGTGGCTACGAGGAGACACACTGAACTCCAGAGTGAGGAGCATAATACGCGTGGGTGGCCTTAATGCTGGTGCGTATCTGGGCCCAAGTAGACACACTTTAAATGAGGGGGGAGGAGTCAATGAATAAATTGGGAGTTTGAAGGGGAAATGTGTGATACTCTGATCAAAGCAAGGATTTAGGAAGAGTAACCCCAAGCATAAATGTTTAGTTCAAAGTCCACAAGCCTTGGATGCATATATAACTATACTTTCACTCTGGTCCCTGTAGCTGCAACCAGCCATTTAACCCCTCTGAACAGCAGCTTTCTTGTTTGGGAATGGAAATAATAAAACTTCACCTACTGGCAGCCTGTACTTGGCATCTGCATGTAGCACTTCTGATGTGTCAGCAGCACTACTCACCTCTCCTACTTTTCATGGTGCCCCGTGAAGTCGGCAGCACTGGCTTGTCGCTGTCTTTCACAGAGGAAGACGGAGCTCAGCAAGGCCGTGGTCTTCCTGGGGCCCTCGCCCAAGTTGTTATCTCCCAGCACTACCCTGTTCTTCACTACCTTCCTCCCTCATGAGCTCGGTGGTCTGCCTTCCCTGGCTTTTGCTTGCACCTGAGTATCTGAATCACATAACCTAGAAAAACCTGATTAAATGTGGGTAGCATGTATCTCTTGCTGTCTCCGTCAGATTCTCAGTTCCTTGAGGGCAGAAATTTGTGTTTATTTTTAAAAACATAATAAAAGCAATAGATGATGGTGATGATGGGAAAAACACTGAATAGTACAAAGAGGTGGAAAAGGAGTAGTAGAAGTCACCCAGCCTCCACTTCCATTTTCTAGAGGTGTGCGTTGCTGGGAACTTTAAATCTCTCTTTCCAGAAATGGTCAGTGCCTGTGAAATCATAGATATGAGTGAATCATATGTAGGAGTAACAAATGAGTATAATTAATATAACAGATACAAATCATCTGTATTATCACTGATCTCTATGAGATCTATCTGTCCAGATATCTTCCATCTGTTCATTGATTTATTCCCATTTCACACTCACATTTCTCTTTTTTTGGTACTCGGGATCGAACTCATGACCATACACTTGCCTGGCAGGCACTTATGCCGCTGAGCTAAATCCTCGGCAACACTCACATTTCTCTCTGCTTTCATGGACAACCATTGTAATGTGACATATGTATATGATTTTGGGGGAGTTTGGATTATATTAGTACTCATGGGGCGATCAAAATATATAGTTTAAATCGGGTGGTCTCTTTCCATCCCGCTCTCTGTCTGTGGCTGTCTCACCCAGTCCTTGTGAGAGGGTAACGCTGGGAACCCTGAAGCTAAGCCTTCTAGTAGCTATTCTGAGTCCCAAATTGAAACACTCAGCCATTTCCCAGAATGGCACCCAGCGCTGCCCTCCCTGCAGCGATATGGCAAGCGCCTGCCCTGGGATCACCCCTCAAGTGTCATCTGGTGTGTGGAAGGACTCCTGCTGAACAAAACCTCACACTGTCCCAGTAATCGACAGCCCAGTCCACCACTGGCTTCACGCACCTCTGCCGTTTCTCCCAGAGTCCCCTGGAGCCCTCAGTGTTCTCCTTGTGTCAGCCTTCAGGCCGGGGAGAAAGCCCAGACTGTTCTACTCCCTTTTCTGCCTTGTGGTCTGATTCTTTAATTTGCCGTAGCTTTTAATGTTCCTCGGTTTCCTTCTTGAGGATCTACTTCTCTATTTTTTCTTTCTTCCTCAAGTTGTTACTTGCCAGTGAAGGTTCTGAATTTTGGAGAGACTGAATTGCTATTCCTCACCACTCTGCCACCTTTGTACATTCTGTTTTCACCACTTTCTGAAGCAGTTCTGAAAGGTTTCTTTTGTGAGTGCCTTTATGAAATCTGGTAAAAAAGAAAATTCAGTGAGGACTACTGCTGAGCACCATTTAGTGGGAAGGCAGGCTCGTAAAACCTTTATAGTGTGTCTTCAGCCTCTTCTTTCACTGGATCCAGCACTGCTGACTTCTGTCTCTTTCTCAAGTTCAAAATGATCATGAGAGGTAAACGTTGAATCAGTTCAGGACATCAAGGCAACCACAATACACAACTCTAAAGATATTCATGTAAGAAGGCTTCTAGTGCTGCTTCAGAAAGTAGAAAGAACGATGGGGTAAGTGTGTTTGAAGTAAGAGAGTATTTGAGGGAGTTTGATGGCAATGTGTATTTTACTATAATAATTAAACAAATTTACTATAATTAAAAAGGAAAAAACTTCAAATGTGGACCACATTTTTTGATCACAATTTGTATTATTTCAGTAAAACAAAAATGAAAGCGTTATGTGTCTGTTTATACAAATGAGAGGATTATTCTATATCAGTACCTATAATGCTGTCTTATTCTTATCAATAGCTGTGTAGTCCTTTGCTGTGTGGAAATACCACTTGCCTCCCCCTTTTGTACCTTTCTTTCTTATATTGTTTTTATAAGCAAACTACAATGACAGTTTTACACCTATGGGTTTCTTTACGGTAATCGTATTTCCTTTTTTTTTAGAACCTATTTTTAAAATTGGTCAAATGATAGTAGTGCTTGAGCTCAAACCCAGGGTTTTGCACATGTTGGGTAAGTGCTCTGCTATTGAAGTACATCCTCAACTAATACTGTTTATTTTAAATTTCCTTGATATTGTCAATTTACTGTTCAAAGAGAGAGAATAATTTCTATGCTTTCCAAGAAGATGGAGATTGGAATCTAAGTCTTTTGGCAACAAATCAGAACTCTTCTCTAACCTGTTAGGCTTTGTTGTTTTTCTCGAGCCTATAGGCAGGGAGGTAGAGGTAGAGCCTATAGCTCAGAGGTAGAGTGCTCACCTAGCATATATGAGGTTCTGGCTTCCATCCTCAACACATACAAACACAAAACCTCATTGCAAGCTGAGCACAATCCATGCAGACATGGCTGGTTCTTAAGCTCCCTTGGCAGGGGTGGACATCTTTTCTTTACATTCCACTGGACAGAACTTAGTCACATGATTCTATCTCATTGCAGAGGAAACTGGGAAATGTAGTCCACCTATGTTCTACTAGAATCTTATGATTATTGGGGAAGGCATGGATAGGATAGACACTAGAGGGGTATTCTGACAGGTAAATTTAGGGTTGCAGGAGGACCCACTTACACATTTGACAGCTCCCCCTCATGAAGGGGGAGACAGTCCTGCAGGGGACCTGGAAGGGCTTTCCTCTAGACTGAGTGCTTTGCCTGCTTCCTTCCTCACCTGCTAAGTGAGTTCTCTGAACCCCATATAAATTACAGAAAGATTAAAGGAGAAGGACTTACTCAAAACAGAGAGTTCAAATCCATGTCTGTGTGACTGCAAAACCTGACTCTTCCTTTCCACAGCACTGGCCGTGGTAGTGCATACTGCAAATGCTGTAACTGCTACCTTGCCCTTCTTAGGGTGTATAGTCCATGCAGTCACATGTACCCAGCCTAACTTGGACTTTCCTCTCATTTTCCAGGCCCTCTTTCAGCTCCTTGGCCAGCTGCCGTGGCCTTGGTGGCGTTCCACTCCGGTGGTCAGCCCAGGGCTTCTCCCACCCATGCAATCCACAGCTGCCACTGCTGAGGGCTTCAGCAGCCCACTCTTTGAGACCTATACCCTCCCCACCTTCAAGTTCCAGCCTCGCTGTGAGAGCATAGACTGGAGGCGTATTAGTGCTCTGGATGTGGACCGTGTGGCTCAGGAACTGGATGTGGCCACTCTGCAGGAGAACATCACTGGTGTCACCTTTTGCAACTTGAACCAGGAGGTGTGCAGCCGCTGTGGGCAACCTGTGGACCCAGTGCTGCTCAAGGTGCTGCGCCTGGCACAGCTTATCATTGAGTACCTGCTACACTGCCAGGATTGCCTGAGTGCCAGTGTTGCCCAGCTAGAGGCACGGCTGCAGGCCAGCCTGGGCCAGCAGAAGCGTGGCCAGCAGGAGTTGGGCCGCCAGGCTGATGAGCTCAAGGGTGTACGGGAGGAGAGTCGCCGGCGTCGAAAGATGATCAGCACCCTCCAGCAGCTGCTGATGCAGACAGGTGCCCACAACTACCATGCGGTGAGCAGTCTCTGCAGGGTGGGGAGACTAGAGGGGCATGCACCCCAGCTAGCAGGCCACGTGGCAGGGTACCTGGTCAGCACTACCCTGAGCCACTCACAAGGATGCTCTGGGCCCTTCTTACTGGTTAGGAGTAGGTTTTAAAGATGCATGAGGCCAGAGAACCTGAGAGGTGTGATCAGGCTCACTCTGTGTGTGTGCATGTGTGTGCACATTTGTGTGTAAGACTGAAGCTATATATGTAAGAATGTGTGTTTGTACTTACAGAGGATGTGTGTAGGGACTTATGTGAATGAGGTAAATATAGTATATATGCCTAAGAATGTATTTATAGAAGGTGTGCCTGTGTGTGTGTGTATGTGTGTGGGTGTGTTTGTGAGAATGAGTGTATGTTGAGGCAATAGGGGAGCCAAGCTCATTTTGGAAAAGTGACTACTGTTCAAATGAGTGAAGGTTCATTATTCAGAGTAGTATTGGAGTCTATCTCCATAGAAAGCGTGGATTGTTATTATGGGTCAGATCTCAAAAATCTCAAATTCAGAGCTGGAGCTTTTGAAAGGCGATTGGATTCTCAGGGCACTGACTTGTGCTGTGAGGAGGTGGGACCTGGGTGGCAGAGGTGGGTCACTGGGGCTGTGACCTGGGAGGGTGCATTCTTGTCTAGCTCCTCCCTCCTCCTTCTGCTTCCTGGCTACCATGGGTTGAGCAGAATGTCTCTGCCAGTTCCCTTCCACCATGGTTTTTTCCACTCTGGAGCCAGCCACCTATAAGCCCAAATAAAACTTTTTTCTTCTACATTGTGGGAGTCAGGTATTTTGTCCCAGCAATGAAAAAGTGACTAATACAGTTGAGAACATTTGTCCTTTAATAAACTGTCATGGTTGCCAAGCCTTGTGCCAGGCCCTGAGGCTGTAAGCACAAGTCATATTGCTTTACGTTGTCAGGAGACTTACAATTTGGTGACGAATGGACAATCTGTTTCTTGTCATAAAACTTCTGACATCAGATGTGTGGATTTCCCCCTCTACTCTTAACCAATTCTTCAAAATCAATGAGTGTCTTTCAATTTAATTCCACCTTGACACTATTTACTTAGAGACAGTATCAGGTCCCACGTAAGACTGGTTCACCTTCAGTGGCCAGTTGGAAGCCCTGGGTCTTCTGTACTGCTGCATCTGATATGACTCAGCTCAGAGGGAGGATGGTGAGGGATTAAAAAAAGACAGGAATCAATATAGAAAAGCTGAGATCAGGTGGAACTCTCTCTTGATGGCAGAAATGAACTGCCCAGCACTCACAGTGTATTTATTTATACAGTCAGTGTATGAATAAGTCCATGCAGAGTTAAGAGGAGGGTAGAACCTGGGACAGGAAGAAAATCTAATCTATTAGCAAAACAGTCTGCATGACTTGGTGGCTTCATGGGAAACAATTGGTGGCTTCACAGGAACAAGAGAAACCTCTGTGTTATCTCAAAGGAAGGTCAAGTCCCTGTGCATCAGTTCCTTGAGCTGTGCACGCTTCTCATGGGGCCTTGCCACACTTGTGAGAGGCATGGCTTTGTCCTAGATATCCAAGTACAAGTACAGAGACCTTTACTCCCAAAGCTGTTCTCTGACTACCAGTAATAATAGAAGTTTTCCAAGATACAGTTTTGAGTTGGTAATTTGCTAGACTAGCTCACAGAACTCAGCAAGACACTTTGTTCCTGGCTTATTACAAAGGCTGCATCTCGGAAAAATAAAGTAGAAGGCACACACATGGCAAAGTACGTGGGCCCCAACACTTCGGTGTGTTCACCAACTTCAGTGTGTTCACCAGCACGGACGTTCTCAGAATCCCACTGCATGCTCTGCCGTACATGCTCGATTGGTTAAGTCAGTGGTGACTGTGATTAAGTCAGTATCTGTGCCTGTCTCCTCCCACAGCTCAGGTGGTAGGATTTTGAGTTCTGTCCCTCAATCCTACCTTGATCTTTCTGATGATCAGCTTCTATTCTAAAACCATCCAGGGTGTCTCAGCCGCCATCCACCTAAGTATACAAAAGGCAGTTTGTCACCACTGAGAGTCCAAGGAGCCCAGAAGATCTGGTGTCAAGAACCATGTACTAAGACCAAAGAGAAAACTACAAAAGAAGCTGTTGTTCTTATTGCTCAGGAAATTGCCAGGGTTTTAGGAGCTCTGTCAGGAGCCAGGGATGAAGGCCAAATATATACTTGATTATATCTCAACATTGCAGGGGGATAAAGGAATCCTAATGATGCGGCATTAGTCCATAAAATGATAATTGATAGATTGTTTGTGATTTAAAAGTCAGAACCTCTTCAGTAGTTAGTGACAAAACAGCAGCCTAAGGCTGAGTGTGGTGGCACACACCTGTCATCCCATCACTGGGAGGCTGACTCAGGAAAATCATGAGTTCGAGGCCAGACTGGGCCTCAAAGTGAGATCAAGGTCAGTCTGAACTGCATAGTGAAGCCCTGTCTCACAAAAGACAAAAAACAAAACAAAACAAAACAACCCCAGCAGCCTAACCTGGTTAATGCCAGGAGGAAATTTACTGATCAACTTAACTAAAAAGTCCAGGGAATATGGGGAACTCTGGTTTGGCTTGTCAGATGAAGTCAATCTAGCTTCTCTTTGCTGTGTCCATTCGGATCAGGGTTTGACTGTGAGTGACAGAAAAGCTCAGATCATTTATTTAAACCAGATAGAAGTTTATTTCTGTCTAACAAAGTCTGTATGTAAGCAATCCAGGGCTGGTGTGTAATGGCACAGTGATTCGGGCCACAATTCTTTATGTGTGGCTTTCCTAGTCTTATCATATGGCTTCTACTTCATTACTAAGATGGCTGCCTGAGTTTCAGCTCTCAGGGCCCCACTGAGTAGGAGGAGAAGGTGAGAAATGCGTCACTCTTTATAGAATTCCCTTTTACTCTGATAGAGTAGCAAAAGTGTGCTGAGCTGAACTCTGAAGTTTGTGAAAAGATGAGAGGATGGACAGACTGCATCTGCAGCGCCTTGGGAGTGAGGTAGAATTATAGACACTGTTTATTTGCTGTCCTCTGCCTGTGGTGTTCTGAACCCTGGGGGGAAACCTAGGCCTTTTTTGGGGGTTGTAGTGCTAGGGATAGAATCCAGAGCCTTGCTCATGCTAGGCAGGTGCTTGAGTTGAGATTGGTATTTTTAAATAACAATTTTTATTATGGAAACTGAAGCGTGTCCAGAAGTAGAGAGGACAGAAACACTGAACCTTCATCTACACAATGCCCAGCTGTTCTTGACTCATGGCCAGTGATGTGGCATCTATGTCCCTGCCCACTTTCCTGATTCCCAGCTTGGCTTGAAGCACATCAGCCCCGTATTGTGCCGGTAACATTTCAGTCTGTATCTCTAAAAGGCAAGGATTCCCTCTTTGCAACATGAACACCACCGTCATCCTACCCTGCAAAACCAACAGAAATTCCTTAGTACCATCAAATAGCCAGTGTTTGTAATTTCCCAGGGCAGTGATGGTATTTTCAACTGACATCACTACCTTACTCAATAAACCATATTTTAAATCTTTTTCTTTTCTTTTTTTATGTGGTGTCGAAGATTGTACCCCAGGCCTTGCCCGTGCTAATCATGTACTTTACCTCTGAGCTATATCCCCAACCCTTCAAATTCTTTGTTTTTGAAGCAGTCCAGGACTTCAAAAGGAAAGGGAGTTTCAATAAAGGGGAAATCCCAGGCTGACACCTTATTGCTTCTTCTCTGTGTAGTGCCCCTTGTGTGACAAGACATTCATGAATGCCACCTTTCTCCGGAGCCACATTCAGCGTAGGCATGCGGGCGTGGCAGAAGCTGGTGAGTCCAGGCAGCAGCTGGGGACTGTGGAAAGCCTGGGGCTTGGGCAGTGGGCAGGGCGGTACACGAACGTGTACCCAAGTCTGCCCTCATCATCTAGTTGAGGCTGGGGCGATCCCACCATTCACCAAAGGGGATCCCGGGTCGGGCTGGGAAAGTCTTGATCACTTGTGCAGAGAAGAAGGAAGGTTCCAGTCCTAGTGTTGTCTGTTTCTACATGCAGCCTCAGCCAGTTCTTTGTTTCTGAATTTCTGTGACTTTCATTGTGGATGTGATAGTCAGATGGAGGAACTTTGAAGGGCCCTTACCTCCCAGCCTTCTGTGACCTGCAGTTCCCTGCAGCGAGCTATGAATAAGCTTAAATGGGGTAAATGAGCAGTCAAACCAGTTCTTTGGCTTTTCTATGTACCTGAGTTTATCTAATTTAATCACTTTGTTTAATTTTACCACTTCAAATTCTAACATGAGTAGCAAGGCTATATGTTGTCCCCACAAAGACATTTTCATACTTGATTTCTACTTTTAGATTCAACAGAACTGTCTATAAGACAAAATAAATATATAAAAAGTTTAAAGAACCTTTTTTCTATTTTCCATCATTTCAGTTCCATTTTCAAAAGAGTTTTAAAACAGTATCATTTGCCTAGTTACTATGTATTCTATATATCTAATTCTTGTTGAATCTGCACTGGGGGCTAAAGAGAAATAAATTTTCCATGTCTTAACTACTTGTTTTCTAACAAGTATATATTCTGATGGAGAAGTGACATTAGGCTTTCTAATGTCTTTAAGCCATCTTTGAAAATGTGATTTTTAATGGCCAAATAATATTCCACCACATGATGATCATAATTTGTGTTATAATGTCTTCCCACTGAATATACATATTGGTTACTCAGAATTTTTCCTATTACACAGCACAAGATGATCAGCACTCTCCTATGTAAACCTTTGTGCCTGGTTCTTAATATTTCCTTAATGCAGGAGAGCAAAAATGTGCTAAAAAGTCATTCAGGTTCCCAGCTAGCTGGTTTCTCTTTCCTATTCTAGAGGACCTGAAATCACTTTTTTCAACCAAAATAATTTCCATCTACCTAAACATTTCCAAAAAGTCTAAATCAAGAAAAGCCACATCTTTTTTTTTTTTTTTAAATCAAAGAAAGCTTTAGAGTTTTAATAACAGTACCATCTCTCTGGAAATTACTTGTACTTTAAAAACTAACAAGCATTTAAGAATAATTGATGTCTTTTTCATTGACCCTTAACTAACTCTTGCTTCATCTGTATGTAGCTTAGCTTTGTAAGTCATTGTGAATTATTTTTGACATAGAAAACTTGAAGTAATATTAAGAAAAGATGTTAAGGTTTTCATCACAAAAATGAGGTAATTAGCTAGATTTAATAGTGACACAGTGTGTAAGTTTAATCATTCTACAGTGTGTGTATCTACATTGCAGATGTATAAATGTATAAATATATACAGTTTTGTTTGCCAGTTAAAAAAACCACTAACCAGGCATGATGGCACATACCTGTTATCCCAGCTCTCTGGGAGGATGAGGCAGGAGGATCACAAGTTTAAGCCCAGCCTGGGCAACTTAGCTGCTTATTGAGATCCTGACTCAAAATAAAAAAGATGAGAGTTGAGGATATAGCTCAGTACAAAGATCCTGGGTTCAATCTTTAGTAGCATGCAATTTTTTTTTAAAGATTAAAGTATACACCTAAAATAACCTTGGTTAGAATGCTTCTTCTGTGCCCCTATTTTTTCATTCAACAGTTAACACTGTGCATGTAAATTATGCTGCATTATTTTAAAAGGTGACCTGAAAACTATTTTCATTACTTAACTTCCTCTCTCTTGCAGTGCTGTGTAGGTATGTACCTTGCATTAAAGGTTGGCATATGCGCTCTGTTTAGTATCCTGTTTCTGTTACTCTAGTCATTTTGCATTTCCATGTGTCGGTACTTTCAAAATACTTTTTTAAATGACAGGGCAATAACAGTTCACATTTATTGAACTGTCATGCCAGGCACTGTGCTGATCACTTAGTATTGATACATTTCATCCTCAAAAAACCCCTCTGAGTTGGGCGCTGTCAAGATCTTTGTTTTGCAGTTTGGGGAACAGAGGAACAGGGAGCTGAGTCTTTTGCCTGCCATCAACAAACTGCGTGGGAAGGCTTGTCTCAGACTGAGGTGTGAGTGCAGCCATGAGAAACTTACACTCCACTGCTGTGTACTTTCTCTTGCCACGGCCTCCAGGAAAGCAGAAGCAGCAGGAACAGCCAGCTGAGGAGCTGCTGGAGGAGCTGAGAGCCAAGCTGAAGTGGACCCAAGAGGAGCTGGAAGCCCAGAGGGAGGCTGAGAAGCGGCGCCGGCTCCAGGTGGGTGTGGAGGGGCAGCGTCAGAGACGCTCAGGGCTCCCCAGAGCCTCCGTTCACACGGATCCCACAGGGCTTGAGTTCCAGCTGGTTTCCCAGAGCGGGGAGCTAGAGCTACAGTGCCACCTTCTTGGATGTGGCAAATAATTTTAGGGAGTCTGGGAAGGAAAATTAAATTATGTTGCTGAAACTATGTGATCCAAAGTGGAGCAGAGAGTTGCAGTTTCTTGTGTTAGTCAAAACTCATTGAAAGCATTTGAACTTGAATTTTATCTTCTTATACTGCTTTGTCAGTTGGCTTTTTGAGGACAAAGTATGGGTCTGATTGTGAAAGTGCCAGAACCGAGACTGGAGGAAATGTCCAGTAAATGTTTATAGAAGGAAAATACATGAACTTGCCCTGCTCGTTCATGATCTCAGCATGCACCTGTTGAGCACCAGCTGCGCCAGGCATTGTGCACAATAAGGAAAGAGAAGACAAGTCCTTATTTTCAAGGGACTTTTTGGTTTGGATAAGATGGGCCACTCCAAGGCCAAGCAATCAGGACTGTGGGGTGAATGTTTCAGAGTCTCCATTGTAACACGTGAGAGGGGGCTATAGCAGGTCTTCAGCAAATATTTGCTCTAATGTGGAATTAATGATCCAATTGTTTCTCACCTTTTTTTTTTGAAGGAAGCAGAGATTACTCATCAGAGGGAAATAGAAGTGAAGAAAGAATTTGATGAATGGAGAGAAAAAGAGCGGACCAAGCTTTATGGAGAAATAGACAAGCTAAAACAATCACTTTGGGATGAATTTAAAGCTGTTGCCAATCAGAACTCTACACTAGCTGAGGTGCTCAACATAAAAAGCTTTTCAAAGTGTTTCCTTCTGTTGCAAACCTACCTATTTGTTTTCAAAATTCATTTCTTAGTCTGCACTAGTTGTTCTTCATCTGTTGTTCAAGCTAAGATGCTGGTAACTAGAGCCAGAGCCTGTGGGAGGCTCATGGTGCTGTTTGCTTTAGGGGCTGTGTGACCCTGGGTGAGCTATTTAACCTTCTTGTGCCTCACCTTCTTTCCTGTAAGGCAGGTTGCTGAAAGATTGAATTAACACCTATACAGTATTCAACATTATCTGTTATATACTAAGAACTCCTGAGATAGTAACCTTATTTTGTCATGTGCTTTTCTTATTGTGCAAGAAATGAGGCTTTTTTTTTTTTTTTTTTTTGGTGGTGCTGGGGATTGAACCCAGGGCCTTGTGCATGCAAGGTGAGGCAAAATTTTAATGAATGCATTTTCTCCTGAATATATGAATGTGCCCATTCTCTGAATACTGGCTCATGCCCCATACTCTGTTGGGACCCACAGGGTCTCTGAAAGTCACATGTAACAGCTAACATTTACTAACTGTATTTGCTGTTTCCTAACCTCTGTGGAAAACACCTTAGATACATTTTTAATCTTTATAATAGGCAAACAACCATAACATTCCAGGGGTGGAAGTATCAGTTTATTAATTTTCTTTTAAATCTTGAAAACCAGCTGCTATGTTCTTTCTTTACAGTTGATGAAACTGAGGCTACATCATTTGCTTCAGGTCACAGAGATAGTAAGAGTTGGAGCTGAGATTTGAACCTAGCTCTTCAAATCCAAAGCCCAAATCTTTTTCTGGGCCTACTACCAAATTTATGCAGGAAGATTTTATCCCAGTTATTCCTGGATTATGTCTTCCCTTGTAAGTCTGTAACAAGAGAAAAAATTTAAGGAAAAATATATTCTTAAAATGTATTAATTTTTCACTTGTCCTTCTAATAACAGGGGGAGTCTTGATTTTGCAGATTATGTTTCTTACAGTCAGGCCATGTTTTGCCAAAAGAAATAGAGACAGCTTTTAAAAAGGGTATTGACATAGAATATTCCTGGAAACGGAGAACAAGGAGAAGACCTGGAGAAGGAGATAAACCCTTCTAGGTCAGACCCTCAGGGACCCGCCTCTTTCAACCAGACCCACCTCCTAATTATTAGTCAGCTACAAGCCCCAAATTCACTCACCTTCCAAAGGCCCTAAGAACTTATGGGCAATCTCTCGATATAAACCATAACATGACCTATGCCGTCCCAACCTAGGTGCTCCCCCGCTGGATCAGGAATGATGCGTGGAAGACACGATGTTACTCCACCACATGGACCTCTAACCCTAACACTCAATTCTGCACCATCATCCCCAGGCTCATCTAAAAGTCGCCTGATTCCCCTCACTTCCCCTGACATGGCGCTGGCAGAGCAAACATTTGAAAAATCAGTATTGACTGGAATTTGAAATTATAAGATAATTATTGTCAAAGGGGGGACTTTTGGTTAGAAGACGCTGAGGATTATGGTTTCCTTTCTAACTTGGTTCATATTTTCCTAAAGTGGAACGTCGGATCCTTTTAATTTTTTTAGGATTTCTCCTACAAGACTACTTAGGTTGTGGTTTTTGTGTTTCATACCTGTCTTTTCTTAACATTTTATTATGTTACTTTTATTAAAGTCCAGGAACAAAATTGGATACAAAATCATCAGTGTAGTAGTTACATAGTGATTTTGTTAATTCATTTTTTAAAATTTTGGTGGGATTGGGGGGCAGGTAAGATTTCATTCAGAATGATTATGAAAACCACTGTAAGATAATCATTCTTCTTCAAAAGTTAGGAAATACTCTCCTTGGGTTAGGAGAGCCAATGAAAGTGAAAGGCACCGTGAAACTATTCCCCCGCCCCCCACAAAAGTCTGAGGGCTTACTTTGGTGGAGTTGCCTGATTGGAGAGAGAAGTTTATATCAGATGGGGGTAAACTGAACCGTCAAGGAGTCTCTGATTGAAATGCAAGCACCTTGAAAGTTTGTGATGCCAAGAAAACCAGCTCTATGGTGTATCATAGCAGTGGTGTGGAAAACAGAAGTGGCAGACAGAAATCCTGAGTTGTGCATAGGTCTGGTAAAACAGTTGATTATGAAAACATTTAAGGAGTTTAGAAGTGATGAACTTGGCTCCAATATTACTTAAGTAGTAACTGAGAAGAATTAGCAAAAATAATGTGAAGTCTCAGGACCTCATAGTCCCCCGCCCCCTTCCTGTATTGGAAAGCTGAGCTATGTCCCTAGAACTTAATTTGTTTTGCTTTTTTGAGACAGAGCCTTGGCAAGCCACTAAATTGCCAAGGCTGAGCTTGAATTTGCAGTCTCCTGCTTGTTTCCCAGAGTGCTGGGATAACAGGTGTGTGCCACCATACCTGGCTGCAGTTTCTTAAAGTTATAATGAGGCTTATATGTTTTATTTAGTACTAAAGATGGGTACGTGTTGTTTTCATTAGTGTAATAATTATATATATGTATATATAATAACCATAGATAGGTGGAAAGTCATCTACTGTTTGGTTCAATTTTTTTGTATATTTCCTTCAGGTCACACACTACTAAAAGCTCAGGAATCACCAGGAATTGTGGCATGGCTCCGTGCTGTGCAGAGCCAGTCCTTTCTGGTGACGGCCAGGATATTTTTGTGAGGATAGAGTGGGGTCCTCAGGGAGTAACCTGGGGTGCCTGAGGGTCTCTCAGTGTCTGGTTCTGTGTGGCTTATTCCAGACCCGGGAAGAAGTGGGGCAGTAGTCAGAGGAGTTCAGTGTTTTGAGCATAGCAGAATTTCAGTGGGATTGAAAGGACACTCACACATTCTGTTCTCCCATAGCACCTTGCTTCACCTTTGTGAGAACTGAGTCCTCAGGAGGAGGGAAAGGTTGATCTGTGTGAACCTTCGCAGGTGCATAGTTTAGGGAGGATGACTTGGGGGTTGTGGCTGAGGTAAGGTGTGCCCTGCTGACTGTTTTCAGGTAAAGTGTAAAGGTTAGCATCAGGCCCAGAGATTCATCTAAATAAAAAATGCCTGGCCTTTTCAGAAACTGCAGGCTCTGCAGTCCCACAGCGTGACGGAGTCCAATCTCGGGTCACTGCGGGATGAGGAGTCTGAGGAACGACTCAGACAGGCACAAGAACTCCAGGCCCTGAGAGAGAAGATGGAGACTCAGGTGAGCTGATGTTCCGTGCCGTTCTTCTGAGAGCAAGCCAGGGGCCTTGTTATCCCTAGGGATGCCTGTCGTCTTGGCTCTGTGGACTTAGGAAAGCCAAAAGACATTGAAGCTTTGTATTTTCAGAACTTTGTGAACATGTGAAAGCATAGAATAAGGTCCTCAGGTGAGGCTGATATGAAATATCCAGTTTTCCTGAGATCTTTTCTAGAATACACACAAATGCATATGAGCATGTGACAGGCAGAGTGGTTGTCACAGCCATTAGAAAATGCCATGTTTCCATCTGCTCCAAAAGGAGGGTAAGAAAGAGCTTCAGATCTGGCAGCTGTAAAGCATTTGCCTTTCTTTTTCCTATGAAATCTTTTCACAATCTTTACCTATTTTTCCATTATTTATGTTTTCCCAACTCATTTATGAGTTTGTATAATGTGTGGGAGTTGGCTCAGCCCCTTGTTCTAGTTGTGGCTATTTCCCCCAGTTTTCTGTTGGTTCTTCAATTTTGATTATTGTAATTTAGCCATAAAATATAATATTTATGTGCTCAAAATTATCAAATTATCAGTCTTTTCTTCTTTTGTCTTGGTTCTGGGACTCAAACTCAGGGCCTCATGCGTGCAGGGAAGTACTCTACCCTGAGCTCCCTCCAGCCCCAGCCCTCTCCCCTCATCCCCAGCCCTCTCACTCGTTTCCAGTGGCCTTCCTCTGATATATGTGTTTTATTCTTTTAGTGCTTTGATGGCTTTACTTTTGATGTTTAAGTCTTGGATCCACTTAGAATTTCCTTTGGTTTACAATGTGAAATAAGGATCCAGTTCACATATTTTGTAGGCAGCTGGCCACTTGTTCAAACACTTTTAGTCAAGAACCCCTCTCCATTCCCTCAGCTGAGTTTCCATTTGCTTTCCTCTTTGTCCTGGCTTTCTTTTCTGTCCCATTAGTCCGTCTTCCTAATTTTAAGCCATTGTCTTTTAATTTCTGTGGCTTTATAATACATGTTAATATCTAGAGGGGTCTATTTCATAAGCTGTTAATCTTTTTCAGAAAACAGAGTGGAGGAGAAAATTGAAGGAACTGCAGGAGGAGCGTGTGACAGAGAGGAGAGAGGTAACTCCACTCATGGTGCCTTCTCTTCCATCCTTGTTGGGAATGGTTGTCAGGTAGTTTGTTGCTGATACTGTTCCTGGCTAGTGGCTCCCATCAGCACACAGAAAGGAGCAGCTCTCTGACCAACAGTTTCCCTGGCCAGAAGCAGGGCTCTCCAGCCTTGCAAATAAATACCCTTTATGCAGCGCTGCTCCTGCAGGCCCTCTTGTGCTTTAAAGCTTGGATAAGCATCTGGTGGCTTCGTGTTTGGGCTCCTCGAAAATCCACCCTAGAGAGAGCCAGGTGGGACAAACCTCACTGATGCCCCAGAAAGCAGCAGCCATGTAGCAAAGAAAACTCTTCCATACAAATTCCCCCACAAGAGGAAGCAAGTGGAGGAACAAGCCAGCGAACAAGAACTCCATGACCTGCCTGCAGAAAGCTCAAGAGATGACAAGGCTTAGATCAGAATTTGGCACACGGTGGATGCATTTCCCACTCTGATAGTGATGCACAGTTCCCAAGTGATGGTTTTGTTTCAGCTGAAACATTGTCAGATGGGAAGTATATTCAAATTTATTCCCAAAGCAGAAGAAACATTAAGGTACACTGAGCCACTCCCACCTGACCCTACTCCCACCTAGCTACTCCCACCTGTCTCTACCACGCCCACACAGGCCATGAGGTGTATTCCCTTCTCATCATTCTTCTATAGAGTTCTTTGGGCAGATGTTAATAAATAGTCTTATTTTATGTCTGTTGTTATATCAGAGGTACCATGTTAACACATTTTCTTTACTTATGTTTAACCTAAAACATGTATCCAGTGATACTTGAATGGTCTCAGCCTACCTGTATGGCCCTCAGTGGGTGGCCACATGTGACATAGCACTATCCCTCCTGGCCTTAAGGGCCTGATTCTATTCTTACTTCTCAGGCATAGGTCAAAAATCTGCCCAGAAGACATTTGACTGACTACTGCCCTATGCCCATCAGCTGCAGGAGGAGAATGAGAGGCTGCAGGCCTCTCTGTCCCAGGATCAGAGGAAGGCAGCCACCCAGGCCCAGCGCCAGATCAATACCCTCCGTGCCCAACTGCGGGAACAAGCCAAGCTCATCGCCTCACAGGAGGAGAAGGTGGGTCTGTCCTCTGCCCCGCCAGTGATCCTCATTTCACTAGGGCCTGAAAGGGAGGGAAGAGTCCTCAGCATGGTGGCTACAAAGTGAGGAAGATGTTGATGCTTCTTTCCAGGCAGAAAAAGTTCCACTTTCCTTAGGGGCAGCTGGCAGATGAGTTCACTGTAAGGCAGAGATCATGTGACTCTGGTTGATACTTAGCTTATTATCTCATTTAAGCCTCAGTACTGCCCTTTGGTGTAGCCATCACCTTTCCCTGTCTTCATTGATGGCTTGATGGGATGACGAAGCAGGCTGGAGAAGTCCAGTGCCTTGCTTAGGTCTGCATTGTGCAAGTGACAGAGGAGGGATTCAACCCAAGCCAGTGGGCAGTGTGTGCTCTATACCGTGTCCTCAGACTTAATTCTTAACCAATCCCTTTTACCCAAGTGAATAGCCTGAAGTGTTGTTAGGAATACCAGCATGGTGAAAAGTGGCTTACTCAATAAGCATCTCTCTCTTAGAATTGGCCCCTGTGACTCTTCATCTGTCCTTGATCATTCTCATCCCACCCCAGGCTCAGGACTCCCCCAACCCATGATTCGAAGATTCATGGGAAAGCCCTCGCCTTCTGGGTCCTCCTGGGGACTTGCTATTGGTCTTATACCACCCACCTCATGGACCAACCTCCACATAGCTCCTCTGGGCTGCACAGCCCCTGTCACTGTCTACTTCATCCTCCTGTCCTTGTGCTCCTTGCTAGTTGTGCTTTTCTACCCTGCCATGCCACTTCCCTCAGCCAGGTGTCTACCACCTCCTCCCTTGATGCCTGGCTTGTCACTGCAGTGACCACTCAGGTCTAGCTGGAGGATTCCTTTTTACATTTCTTAAAACTTCCTTGCAAATATTTCGGTTAGGAGCCCTTTGGCTAAGCATAACAAAGTGAGTTAATACCACCTGAGGAGGTGACAGTGGCTTGCAATGGTTAGCAACAATATTTTGCCCCCGGGAATCCGGACTGTCTTTTTTTTTTTTACGCTATTTAAGGTGTTGAGTTTAGTTCTGATGCTTAGCTCTCACAGTTACAAACATAGCTTCCACAGCCCAACCTTTATAATCCTATTTAAGGCCCCTTTCTAAGACTTCTGCTGATAAATTATTGTCAGATCTCTGCTACATGGGAAGCTATTACTTCAAGAAGAGGAGGAAACTGTAAAATTGGCTATAGTCTCTAGAACAGAGGTATACTAGGCAGAAAGCATTTCAGAAGGGGTGTTGGATGAGTCTCAGTGTATGAAACAGTGGATGAAAACAAAACCCAGCTCTAGCTGAAGCAGAAGAGGGAATGTGCCACAAGGTAAGACAGAGCATCTCACAGAGCTCAAGGCAGGGATGCAACAATCTGGGAATAAACTGGAACCAGAGACATGAGCATGGTCAGAGTTTCCCTCTTCTATGTGCCTCGGTTCCTGTCTGTATATCTACTTCAATATTTAATTTTATTCCAAAGACCAGCTTCTGCTTATTATTGGTTCCATGTGGCAAAACAAACAAACTAAGAAAACAAAAAACCATTGGCTGCCAATAGCTTCTGACTCATTACCAGTCTGGAACTTTCCACTCAAACCTGGACAGTCAGATCTGGCTGTGGTGTGAGGTCACATAGATCACAAGTGGCTGCCCAGTCTGCAGCCATGTGGAAGGAGGCAGGAAGAGGAACTTCTTTGATGCCTGCATCATGCCTTGTGCCGTGTGCCTGGCTTTCTACTCAGCTCAGATGCCCGCATCATGGAAGTGGCCTCTACCTTGCTTTGACTGTTTTCTATGGACTATACTGATAGTGTGTGCTGGCCTACTTTTTTTTACCTGGGAATCCTGCCTCAGAGCTGGAGGCTTTCTTTGAAGAGGGGTAATTCTTGTCTCCCCATCTAGGTTAAAGAGTGCAGGCTGCCATCCTGGGTTGTTGCTATTCTACCTAGGCTCAATCCTGTTTCACGTACAGACTGTGGGAGATGTTTGGGGGGCTGAGGTGGTATAGCCCAGCTCCTTCTAGTGGCCAGTGGTGGCATGGTGACAGTGGCCATCCCTTCTTCACTGTGCTGGGCACACCTGCTGCTCAGAGCTGAGTACCAGAGGGATCTCTGCTGGCTGTAACCTGCTCTGTTCCCCCTCTTGCAGATCCAGAACTTGTCCCTCAGGAAGACAGAGCGTAAGTCCACAGTGGGTGGCTTGTGACAGTCTTGGCTATTGTCTCAGGCTATTTTCTCTCCCATATTCTAGGCATTTTATAGGTGGAGGATTGGGATATTTGGTATAGGTCTGTCCAATGGGGAAAGGGATGGACTTGCTGGGATAGACAGCATTTGTGCTGACAGCTGTCCAACAGCTGGGAAGGATTCTTGACTGGTTTGCTTATTTGCACATGGGTGGGAGTTGGAGGAGGTGTGAGGATTTGGGGGTGTGTTGATTGATGAAGTGGGGTTCATGAGCAGGCTTTCTAATTTACCATGCCTGTGGCAGGCTTCAGGGTTGACCAGAATATTACTGTTGAATAACACTAGTGTTCCATGCATTTGGTTGCATACTAGATTCATTGTCTTGCTGTATTATCTCCACTATTTAGTGTGGAATGTACATTATTATCTTCATTTTTTGGAAGAGGAGACTGAGGCTTAGAGAGATTCAAGGATTTCTCATTTTGTGCACAGCTGATGGGGCCAGAGCTGAACTTTGATGTGAGCACAACTCTTTCTCCAGTGCCCGTGATTGTGGCTGCTGCTTTATCCTGACTTTTTGAAAAAGATGAATCTACTAGAGGACTTGCTTTTTCTGGTCGGAATTGACCTGGGGTCCTCCACTTTTCTCTAAGTCAGGGATGGAGTCCAGGGTAGTGGATCCACTAACTGTTTCTGCTCTTTTCAGGGATCCAAGAGATGCCAAAGGCTGTGGACACAGAGGTGGATTCTCCTGAGGAAGGTGGGCCTTCCCCTATTGCCTGGCCAGCCAGTTTCCTTGCCAGAGGTTCTGGTGTGGGTGGTTTTTTCATTTAACCTTCTAGGAATACTCAAAATGTGAGCATATAAGCATGCTCAGTGTTTTCCTCTTCCTCAAATAGAAACATACATGTAAATTGCGTATGTAAAAACATTTGTAAGTTGCTTATATTCTTTAATTTGAGACAAGATCTCACTATGTAGTTCAGGCTAGTTTGAACTCACTATGTAGCCCAAACTGGCTTTGAACTCAAGGCAATCCTCTTGCCTCAGTCTCCCAAGTGCTGGTTACAGGAGTGTGCCACCACGCCTGGTTATTTTCTTAACAACTTCCCTGGAAAGCCATTCTGTATTTCTTTTATGTAGATCTGCTTCTTCATCACTATCTTCATCATCATCATCATCATTATCATCATCTGTCCTGGGGATTGAACCCAGCACTTTCACATGAAGCCACATCCTTTTAAAATTTTTAAATTTTGAGGCAGAGTCTTGCCAAGTTGCTAAGTTGCCGGGTCGGGCTTGAATTTGTGGACACTTCGCAAAGTCCAGTGGCCCGGGGTTCATAGGCTGAAAATCAAGATCACTGGCAGAGCAAGGACTAACTTGGAGCAGCAGGGCTCTGGGAATGGGGATCTCAGGTGGACACACTGACCTGCGATTGTCTTGTGCTGCAGAGCTGGAGGACTCTGGAGATGAGCAGCAGCAGGTGCTGGCTGCCCTAAGGCGGAACCCCCCATTGCTGAAGCAGTTCCGACCCATCCTGGAGGACACCCTGGAAGAGAAGCTGGAAAGCCTGGGGATAAAGAGGGTGCGTTCTAGGGCTACTATTTTAAGGGTCGAGATCTAGAACTGAGACATGGAGTCTTCTCGAACTAGACAGCCATCGATTGTTCTTTACCTTGTGAACATATTTGCTTGGCCTGGGCTCCTTTGTTCATTTCACCTCTTAACAGTGGTGTGGCTTCCTCTCTGTGCCCTCCAATGGCTTCTTGTGATGCCTTCCTATATCCCATCCCATGATGTTCTCTACTCATTGGTTACTGTCTTTTTCGTCTCTAAATTTTCTGACAGAGGAAATGGAATTGGCTCATTTTGACCTGGCACAGGTTTCTTGGATAAATGTCCAAGTGCATTGCTCATGGCACACATGGCCATGCCCATTCTGCAGGTGGCTATTGGTGGGGCAGGCACTGAAAGCTATGTCTGGAAGCAGTTAGCATTTGAATGCCATTGTTAGGCAAAGCATATGAGTTATCATTAAAAGCATCAATTATTAAATAAAAACACATCATTTCAATGAATAAGATTAGGAAAAAATTACCTATATAAAATTTAATTTGATAAGGATCCTCACTAAATTTGGGCTGTTTTCCACTACTGTTTAATCTGGTCTTGATCCCATGTTCAGACCTGATTTAAATATTTCGAACCTTGAATGAATCCTCATCTTGGATCCAGATATCTCTGAAGAAGCTACCATCAGCTCTGGTTAGATGCCAAAGCCCAAGCTACTTACAATAGTTGTTTTTTAATTTTTTTTTTCAGTTTAATTTTTCCAGTACTCTTAGCCAAGCACCATATGTCTGACATGACTATAGTGCTTGGGAGTGCACAAAAGAGCAAGCCATGGCCAAATCCTAGAAGTCAAGCAGGGGAAAGTGTGTCCCATCTAGGTCCGCCCAGGGTGTGGATGGAGTTGTGCCACAGCCCTGTGCCTTGTGCCACTGCTCAACCATCAAGTTTTCAACAGTGGGTGAAGTCGCTGCTCAGCCTACTCTCATCCTCATTTTGTACCGTGTCTACCACCTCACACTCATCATGTTCTGATCGCAGTGATCCCCAGGTCAGCTGCAATAGGTGTGAAAAGCTTAGGGGAAGAAAGAGCAGAGCTTCTGTCGGTAAAGGTGAGCTTCTGTCTCCCCCAGGATGCAAAGGGAATCGCCGTTCAGACTCTCAGACACCTGGAGTCCGTACTGAAAGCCCAGCGGGAGCAGAAGGCCAAGAAGTTTTCTGAATTTCTGAATCTGAGGAAAAAGCTCGTCAAAGAAGCCACCATCAGAGTGAAGGAGAGACAGAGCAGGGATGTGGTGTCCCAGCTCGATGGCCAGCCTCCAGGTTTGCTGGGGATGGGGCTTGCTTGGGGACTGTGGCCTGTAAGGATCCCCTTTCTGCTAAGGCTGCCTGCCCAGAAGAGGTTGTAATCTCGTTTCCCATCAGAGGCGTTGCCCCAGGGCTGAATGAGGGCAGAAGTCCTCTGTTGGGAGAAGAGCGTCCAGGGTGGGGCTGAGGGATGCGTGTCCAGGTCACCTGGGGAAGCTGGGGGAAAGCCACAGCTGGAAATTGTGGTCTGCTGTTCCCTGCTCAGACACGATACCTTCCTTGTAGCTTCAGTCCGCCTTGCTTGGGTGCTACAACCACAAGCCGAGCTTCGCTCTTACGAAGTGCAGCCATTCAGTCCGGCTCTGCATGCTGGTTTCCATGAGTCAGCATGGGAGACAGACCCCAGGCCTGGGAGCACTGAGGTCACCTGGGAACAAATATCAAGCCAATGAAAACTCTCTTAAACCTCTGATATCCCCTGCGCTGAGCAGTGCCACTCCCTGAGAGGCCAGATGGGTTCCACCTCAGACAAATGATCAGAGCTCAGAACTGGTCTTGGGGCCAGGTCGGAGCTGTTGCTTTCTCTGAACCTGGGGGTTAAGACAAGGGAAAGCCCTGTTCTGGAGGAAGATTAAAGTATGGGGACCAGGATCTTTGAGTCTGTCCTTACTTTATGGATTAGGAGAATTTTCCTTCCTAGGTCAAGAAACTCAATTTCTACAGGGTTCCCAGGCCTCTTGGAGGCTCTGTGCAGGGCTTCTGTGGATCCGGTCTGCTTATGCAGGGTAGTGCCCGGTGCCCTTCACATTGGTCCCCAGGCAAGGACACGTGTGCCCAGAAGGAGCCCGATTCTGGCTCTCATGTAGGGTCAGACTCTGTGAACTCGTTAGACCGAGGGATTTTGCAAAGCTTGGTCTGCATATTCCTGGGGATGTGACAGAGGACTTGAGTGGTACACGGGCCAATCATTTTTACATTTAATTTTTGTTTTTTAAGTGAATTAGAAAAACATATTCCTAAAACAGCAATCCTGTAAGCTCACAGAAATGATTACCTAGAAAATTATAAAGCAGTTATTTTTTATTTAAAAATGTTGTCATTTTACAGCAGGGCAGTTAACAGGACATTTGATCTGAGACTAGTTCTGGGAAATTATCCTACTTAGTTTAAACTTCTGTTGCAAAATTACTAAGAAAAGGGGCATTTTCTCAGCGTTAACACAAACAAATCTGACAGAAGGATGTTTGTCCTGATTGCTTTCCTGCCTTTTGGGCTTGGATTTAAGCTTACATTCTTTTGGTCATTTGTCCAGTGTTCATTTGTTAATTCACCTGTCTACACCTTTACTTAGTGTAGTATTTGTGAGGTAGCCCGGCTCCGGGGTGGCCTCCTTACCTGGGAAGCCGTCAGCACTATGTGAAGTGATGGAGCCAGGCACAGCGGTGGGGTAGGGGAGAGCAGGGAGGGCAGGGGTTAGGGATTCAGGAGGAGGATGGGCAATGCCTTCATCTCTCAAAGCTCTTGTGAAACAGAATGGTACTGTTGAGAGAGGCATGGAGGGGCCAAATGGATGTTTTGCTTGGTGTCCACAGTCACTGAGCTCCTGCTGTTTTTGCTCAGCAGGTTTGTCTTTGCTTTCCCCCTTCCTTCACTTCCTTCTCTCTCAGAAGGTCTACTCTGAGCAGATGCATTCTCTGAGAGCAGAGCATTTCAAATGTTTTTGACCTTGAGCTATTGTAGTAAGAAACACATTTGTAAGTTTCAGAGACACCTTCTGATTCCCTACCTTACATTTTCTCTCCTGATCTCTTTCCATAAAATATTGTTGGACCCCTCTCCCTACAATGGGTTTTGGTGCAATTTGCAAAAACAGAGGACCTGTGACTGTTCTTTTTTGGGGGGACGCTTGTACCCCCCTGCTTGTGGGAGCAGGCAGAATGTGGCTCTGGCTGGCCACGCGGTCCTGTGGCGACCTCTGGTGGCAGCAGGTCTTTCCTGCAAGGCTACCTACACTTGGATAGGAGATTCGGGAGAGGTGGCGTTGGTGAGATCCACCTCTAGGGCTGTGCAATCAGCGTCCTCAGCCCTTCGGTCTCTGGTGTCCCAGCAGAAGGACTTCTGGGGTGGGAGAACTATTACACCTGTTATCATCACACAGCACACAGAGAGTGACTCTGTCTAGTTTGACCCTCTTTCTACAGTCTCTAAGGCCTGAGAGCCCAGAATGGCATTTTTCTGTAAGTCATTCCCTTCTATGTTTTAGTCAAAAGCCAGCGGAGTACACTGCTCACCAGAGAGGTTCGGCCAAAGAGCAGGACCCTGCCTGTGGCATTGCCATCCAAGCAGTCAGAGCCATTCACACCAGCTCTTCAGAGCCACAGCAGCCATGGCGCTGGCTTGACCCAGGTGTCTGTCCCGACTCCGCGCCCCAGAGGGCACAGACGCTCCAGCACCCCTGCATCACAGGGCCCAGGACTGAGGTGAGCTCTGGCCTCTGGCCTCTTACGGGGCCTCAGGAAGTGGTCCCTGCCTTTGCAGCCCTTTCCTGAGCCCCTTCTGCAGACAAAGGAGGGGCAGAGACAGATGTGAACAGGAGGTAGGCCTAGTGGGGTCCAACCTGGGGAAGAGATCGGGGATCTTTTGCTGCCAGCCAAGATAGACCTACCCTCTTCTTCTGCAGCCCAGCTGCCCCCCTGCAAGGGTGGGGTCGTCAGGCCTCTTCTGGTGTGGCTGCTGCACTCTGGGAAGAGTCCTTGCTGTCATCTGAGCCCCAAGGAGGGATCAGAGCTGGCTCTGGGAAGACCCAGCAGGCTCTTGAGGTGGTGAAGCTTTCTTTCCAGCCCATGGGCTCCTCCTTTCTTCTTTTCCATGCAGCAGCACGCCTCCATTCAGTTCTGAGGAGGACTCAGAGGGAAAGGCTGTGCATCACGTGTCTCTTCAGACCCCGAAAGTTCCTTCCAAGATGGTGCCCAAGCAGGAGAATGACTGGGACTGGTCTGACACTGAGTCCTCGGAAGAGAGCGCCCAGCCCCCTGGCAAGGGCTCAGGTGGCCTGGATTCCTCTGGTGAGTGGGGCTGCTGGGGAAACCCCTCTCCAGCCCACAATTTCCGAGGTCCTGGGGACACCCTGTCACTTTCTGATTTGGTTTATCTTTCTCTCTTTGCTTTGGGGAACATGTTTTTTTTTTTGTTTTTTTTTTTTTTTTTTTTTTTTCCTCCTTATAGTATTCTGGGATAGCAGAGATATCAGGGGAAAGCTAAAATGTGTTTGGGATAATTTTGCTTCTAGTTTTGTCACTGAGTTGTTTAACTGTTGGAGGTTGGAAGCTGTCACTTGCCCCTTTATTCTTACATTCTTACCAGCAGGAGATAAACACTGTGATCATTTTACTAAGGTGACAGGATACAGGAATATTCAGGGTATAGCTTTCCATTAGGGCTGGATTGGCAAAACAGCTATTACTGGAGGCAAAAGCTTCGGACTGTGTTTGTGTGTGCAGCCTAGGTCAGCAAAGCAGACCCCGAGGGGACAGGATCTTAAACATACAGTCGTGGGCAGTATTTCAGTTGGCTTCCAACCCTTGTCACAGGTGCAGGCAGAGGGCTGGAGGAACAAAGAGTTGCCCTGTTATGGGCCGAAGCATGACGCCCTTCTGCTCTTCTATGAGTGGGCCATGACAGGGTCATGGGGAAGAAACTGAGTGGGAATTCCATTCTTGCCATCCTGACATAGGAGCAGAAGTTCTTTGTTCCACTGACACCTCTGGCAAGAGAGAGAAGATCTTCCCTCTATGTTGTCCTTTCTGGGTGCACAGCGTGTGCTCAGCTCTGTGCCCACCTTGTTTCCTTCCCACAGTGCTCATTTGGAAAGGTGTCCTCTGTTCAGCTTAGGAGGTTTTGACTTTATGATGGTGTGAAAGCAATACATGCTCAACAGAAATCCTGGTTTGCTCTTTATCCAGGCCAGCAATGTGCAGTTCTTTACTCTTGAGCTGTGGGCCGCAGCTCCTTTTCAGCTATCAAGTCCTAAGGAGAAACAACTGAACACCATAGTGTACTGGGTTGCTAAGCTAGGGTGTTCAGTAAGTTAGGTATATTAAACACATTTGTGATTTATATTTTCAACTTATAGTGGGGTTTTGAGGGATATAACCCCATCATAAATCAAGGAATGAGGCTGAGGCTGAAAGACTGCAAATTTGAGTCCTGCCTGGGCAATTAGCAGGTTGGTCTCAAAATTTAAAAAAAAGAAGGGGGGGGGGAGGCTGGAGATGTAACTTAGTGCAAAGGCCCTGGGTTCAACGCATAGCAAAACAAAAACAAAAAACAAGACAAAAACAAAGAAAGTGAAGGAGCATCTGTTTATACGTGGTTACAGATGTTGAAGTAGCCTCTGAGATGTGACCAGTTTGAGACAGTAGAACTGGTGTTGGGACCAATTACATTGTGTATGATGCTTTTGAAGTTATTATGTTGGAGCCACTGCTTGCTAGCTTGTTTATTTACTGTAGGATAAATTTTCCCCAGGAAGAACTGCTATTAGCTGTGTTCCTTAGCTGAAGCACATCTGCTCAATATTTCACACTGCCTGAGATTGTTAGCAACACACCAAGGGTTTGTGGTTTTGGAGTTAACCATCACTGTGGCAAAGATAGCCTCCAGGGCAATCCTTGGTTACAACTGTAAGGAGGAACAGTTAATTGCAATACACACTTTGAGAAATATTTCCTAGAATATTTGTAGTTTAACAAACACTTTTTTTTTCTGTGCTAGGGATTAAACTCAGGGCCTCACACATGCAAGGAAAATGCTCTATCTTTGAGCTATCCACAACCTAAACAAACAAAATTTTCGTAACAAAGAGTAGTGAAGAATGTGGTTTCCCACTAACCTTAGGGATGTGGGGCTCCGGTAGGTAGCAGGAAGCCTTCTGCAGACTGCTTCAAGTCTCTGCCTATACAGCCCTTGGGCCACGTCCTACCAAAGAGCTCTTTGCTTCTTTTCAGCACACAAATAGTCAGGGATTCAACTTGTAGATGAAAAGGGCATGATAGAAATTTAAGCTAGACCTTATGGTAATTGGTAAGGAAATATTCGTTAAACTTAACATTTTTTATGTAACAGGTTACAAGGAGTAGTTGAGAACTTTTCTTCTTAGAATTGCTATGCCTATCCCACTCTTGCAAGATTTGCTTTTTAACATTGCTAGTGGAGATCTGTAGTTTCAGTCATATCTCCTAGCTAAGCTAAGTTAAAGAATATAGAGCTTTGTCTTTCTAAAGCCAGCAAAAGCAGCTCTGGGCTTTATGCTTAGTATGCAATTTGTAAGTCTTTCCTCTGGACTTTGTCTTTGTCTACTGGACCCTATGGCATTTTGTCCTGTCCTTAGCATAAACCAAGCCTGTCAGCCTATCAGAATTCACCAGAACCAGATCTCTGGAGAAATTTTGATTTCTTACCAGACAAGACGGTAAGCTGGCAAGATCCTGGATCTGTTGGGAATCTTCAGGGATAGTTCTGTCTGTGTTACTTACTTACTACTTGCTATCTTTGTGTGAAGATCTTGGTTCCGTTGTTGTGAAATGAGGTATTTGCATAAATGATTAATAAAGAGATTGACAAACACAGTGCTTGCTATATTCAGTAACAAGAACTTTAACAAGCATTTTTTGAATGAATCAATGAGAAAAGAGTTGTTTTAGCTGTCGCATTCTGCTCAGGTCCCAGGCATTTGAATCCCAGAAAGCTGTACTTGTATGCAGTTAGCTCTTCGTGGCCATTCCTGAGATCCAGCCATGACTTCAGTTTACCATGTACCGGGGCCACTGATGACCTATGTCACTGCCTAACTCTTGCTTCTTGTACAGAGTTCACAGGAAGCCATTTTCTCTTGCAGTCCTCCTGTCCTAATTGGTATTTGATCTCTCTTTTTGGTTGGGTGTAGATGTTGTTGAATGGCCTGTCTGCACGTTAGTCATTCAGTTCATAATCCAAAATGAGCAGAGGGCCTGTTTCAACCTCTCCTTAGGGGAGAAATATCCTGCTAAGCCTCCATCAACCCATGTCATTATGTTTGCATGATTGCGTTTTTGGAATAATCCGAAGTCCTGTTAGCCAGGGCCTTCTCTGCCTCTGTGCCCCTCCTTTTGACTTGCCCCATTTCCTTCTTTCCACACTGGAGCCTGGACAAGACCCACAGGATGAAGTGTTCATTCTCTAGGCTTTTTCCAAAGACATAGCTGCTTGTTCCCCCTTCCAGGAACACTGGTGCAGTCGATCGTGAAAAATCTCGAGAAGCAGCTTGAGGCTCCAGTGAAGAAGCCTGCTGGAGGGGTCAGTCTGTTCTTAAGGCCTAACAACGGACCACAGAGGGCTGCTGTTCCAGGAAGGAAGCCTCAGGTAGGAATTAGGAGTCTTGGGGTGGCCCTACCATTCCTTAAAGAGCCAGCTCCAAATTTGAGGGGCCTGGGGTGAGGCATGGGGCCCCATCCAGCAAGTGTTAGCTTTGACCTTAGTGGGACATTGCAGGGGTCATTGTCTAGCTCTGCCCCTACACATGGAGAGAGATGGTGATGGGGATTTAGCTCCATGGCATAAGCGCCAAGTACGAGGTTGTGAGTTTGATCCCCAGAACAAACAAACAAACAAAAAAAAATGTAGAGAGATGACCATTTTGGAACTCTTTGTGTGTCCCTGTTAAGTTTTAAGTCATTATACCAGCAGCTGCTCGGTGAGTTTAGTTCCCAGTCTCCTACCGCTGAGAGCCTCTGGACTGACCACGTCTGGCTTTGTGTTCTTTCTCTGCCACTGTGGGCCCCTCCCAGTCCTCAAGTCACTCTGTGGAGGATCCCAACCCGTATTAGTCAGTGCTTACTAGAGTCAGATGTAGAAGAGTGCAAGAAATCTGTGTGCATGCTAGAGATCCAAGAAATCCAGCCAAGGGCCCAGATCCCAAAGCAGTGTCCTGTATGAGTCCAGCTGAGGTCTAGAGGCCACACCAAGGTCCTGTGCAAGTCCACTTCAGGAAGCCAAGGAATCCACCTGGAAGACCAAAGGATCTGTTCTGGAAGTCCAGGGACCTAGACTGGCAGGCTGAAAGACCAGGGCTGAAAGCTGAAGAACCAGGAGACAATGCCCAAGACAGAGGCCAAGACCAAAGCTCCCAGCCAAAGTGTCAGTGCCGAAGGCCAGAAGACGACACTCAAGGTGAAAGCAGAGAACAGAGCAGCCATCCTTGGTGGAGGTAGAGCTCAGCCAAAGAGTCAAAGCTTCTCTGAGGCCAATCATCATAAAATCCTCCCCTCTTGTTCTCCTGTTACACCATTCCCCAGTGCTCACTCAGTCAGCTGGGCATTCTTCCTCAAGTTGACCAATAATTAATCACCATGCCACCCAAAACCACCTGTTGAACAGAGCCCCCTGCTGGTGGGCGTGGGCGTGACACCACATCACACTTCAGAGACCGCAGTGTAAAATGGGAGTATTTTGATGCTTTTGCTTTAAATACTCCAGGCCGTGCCTCATCACTGAGTGCCTTCCCCCAGCCATAGCTGTGGTCAGTGTCTCAGACTTGGAGGTCAGAGGGGGCATTTTCCCCAGCATTACTAGACCCTCCTCATGGCTCTCCCTTCATCCGTGAGGGAAAATCTCCACTCTCTTGTTAATTTCTTAGGAAGATGTAGAGCTCTCTTTACATTTCCTTCTTACCTTTCCCATCAGGTCGTTGCATTTTGAGATAATCCATAGTAGTCCCTCATATTCTGGAACAGTGGGCAGTCATTATTTGAGTTTTCTTGTTTTTGCTGTGGACTCAGAGCCTCACACACAGTAGCTAAGTGCTTTACCACTGAGCCCCTCGTGTTTTTTCCTTAAATAGTATCCTTTTAATCCCTCACCTTTTTATTACATAGTGTGGTTGGTTTAGCATGGCTTTGTGTAAAAGAACCCCAGCTCGTGCCATTTTCCCATGGTGCAAGAGTACTCATTGCCCGTGCAGATGGAGGCGCAGTCCTGAGCGTGCCTGCTGCCCCAGGCCTAGTGTCTTCTAGTTGGTTGGCCTTACATGCCAGGAGGAAAGGATAAAATGCTTGTATAAAAGCCCGGGCACCTGATGAGGTCACTGACCCCTCTGGAGGGAAATGCCTGGCTGGACTGGTGTGTTCTGCGGTCTTGTGGTTGCCTGGTCTCTTGCCAAGCTCTGAGCTCACCCATTGACTGCAGCCCGGAAGGCTCTGAGGTCCCCTTTCACTGATGGGCTTGAAACTCCTAAGCTTCCCTCGAGCCCCTCCAGTCAGTGTTTACCGGGCCGCTCAGAACCACTCGAAGAGGAAGGGGCTGCTTTTGCCAGTGGTGTATCCAGCTGAAGAACTTTCGAAGACCGAGGCTGTGGGCTTCTAGCTCTATCACTGTGGGGAATTAAAAACCTGCAATCTGAATAAAAACAAGAGCACTGCATTCGGGGATGTTTGAAATCACTCTGGCCCCAGGAGCCTGGAGCAGGTTCTCACAGAGAGCAGACTTGAAAAGGCAGGAGGAGTGGCAGGTCCCTGCTGCCTTCCTCTCGATCTGTATTTGTTCCCACCTCCATCTTGCAAGCTTGGTGCTTCACTCTCTGCTCTTCTGCACTTACCAAAATTCATTTTATTTTTCCATGTGCCCCTGCAGCTTTCTGAAGATGAGAGTGACTTGGAGATCTCTTCCTTGGAAGATCTGTCCCAGGACTTGGACCAGAGACAGAAACCAAAGCCCTTGTTCCGCTCAAAGCTCCTGGAGAAGACTGATGCCAGTGTTTGGAGCTCTGGCCGACCCAGGGTCCCTGGCTGGTGATCCTGCCCAGGTCTTGCTGGAAGGGGGCAGCCTTGTAACCTACCTGGGCCACCTTGGAGCACACATCCCATCAGGAGAGGCTGCTGGGCTCTTTCTTTCCCTGGCAACCTTCAGGGAAAAGCAGAGCAGGGGCCAGGTGTGACCTTTCCCTCCTCTGCCTTCTGCAGGGAGTCAGGGGTACCTGGCAGGGTACCCTAGTTCCCAAACCTTGAGAAATGGTTATAACAGGAAGCCATGTAGTTTCCACCCTCCATTTCCATGTCTACTCCAAACTGAAAAGAGTTATTCAGTCATTCTTCTGATCCTTTTTTTTAAATTCGCAGGATTGATCTGCAGGGTTTCCAGATACTGTTCCACATTCAGTTATTGAGTACCTATTCTGCTGGGTTCTTCAGCCTCTCATTAATGATTTGGGGTACAGGCAGCAGTGGGGAGGGTGGAGTATTTACATCCAGGGTCACTAGGTACTAACAGTGACAGAGATTGGGGTATTTTGGGAGCACAGAAGAGGCCAACTTCTGAGAGTTGTGATATCTGTAAGCCTTGTTCACGGGTGGGAGGAAAAGAGAGCCCCTTGACTGAGGCTTCATGTCCCCAAAGGACCGCAGATTTAATTTTTAATATTATTTCAAAAATCAAGACATGCACATAGCCACTGTATTTTTTTTAGTATGAAAATATTAATTTATTATATGCAAACATTTAAATATAGTATGATACATATAACTCTGTGATTTCTCCATTATTTTTTGTGGGAACTGTGGCTGGGAAAGAGGGAAGGAAGCAACCTGCCTCCATTGGGTTGATTTGGGTTCCGTGAAATCCCATTACCAGGGTGGAGTCAGGAGGGCAAGAGTCTTACTGAGGTGCCTCGCCCGGGAAAGGGGAAGGTGGCCGAAGTGGGATCAGGCAGAGAAAGGTGCAGAGTACGATGCAGAATGGAAAAAGAGGAGGGGGAGAAAGGAGGCAAAAGCGTCCTAGACTGCAGTGGAGGGTTGACCACGTCTCTACCAGCCCAATGGGAAGCTCAGAGCCAAAGCTGCTCAGGAAGGAGCCCCGTTGGGCAGGACTCCCAGGCCCTCCTGCACTCCTTGTGGCCATGGGTTGGGGCACCCCAGAGTGACTGAGGCCTCTATCTGAAAGCTGAGAGAACCCTATTAGGCAATTTTAGTCCTTAGTGTTGAACAGCAGTTTTTTTTCCTAAAGGAGGGTCCAGTCACGTACCTCATGTCTGCCACAGCAAGATGCTTGTTGATTTTTATTTTATTTTTTTGGTACTGGGAATTGAACTCAGGATCTGGTACTTGCCAGGCAGACTCTGTGCTGCTGAACTATGTCCCCAGCCCTTGATTCTTTATTCCTGGGAAATTTCAAACATATGTGTGAGTAGAGGGGACAGCGTGGCAAGCCCATGTCGTCATCACTGGGCTTTATGGAGCCTTTAGCCAGTCACGGGCAGTCTTGTTTCATCCATCTCCTGCCCTCACCCTGTCCAGGCTTTGACCTCTGAGTGTACCCGACACATGGGCTAGGAGGAACCAGAAGGGGTGCAAAAAGCCATCACAGAGAGCAAAAGGAGCCTGGTGGTGGGAAGGGGAAGGGCCGGGGAATGGCCCTCGGTGGGGCTGGACTATGGATAATACCAAGTCTTCCACTGCAGACAGCACTCCCCTGGATGGCTGCTTGGCGACTCCCTTCGTGCGTCTCATATCACTAAACTGCCAAGAATGTTTATGATGGACAGTGGCAGTGACTGTGTGAGGAGGAAGAAGGGGCACCAAGTGGGGAGTGGTGATGGGGTTGGTTCTTTCCTTAGAATTCTACCAGCAAAGCTGCATTTTCCTATCGCTGGGTCCAGGAAAGAGATACTTGTGCCACCCTGGCCTGGTCTTGACATCACATCCTGACGCCACCCAGCTCCCACATCACACCTCCGCCCTGGAGTCTCTGTGTTTTGGCCTCAGGGTTACCTCTGATCGGCAGGCGGCATAGTCTACCTGCAGGTGCAGAGAGCTAACACTGCAGGACAGCTCAGGACCACTGTGGGATGGACGTTGGATGTCTCTCGATGTGTGTCTCTCTCTCTGCCACTGGTGCTTCCCCCTGAGCCGAGCCTGAAGGCCAGAAACCCTGGATTGATTTTATTTTTAGTCAGTAGTTACTTCAAAACCCATGACCATCTGGTTTTTTTCACTTTAAAAATATTTCTGCTTTGTCAAATATAATATGTACTATGTTTCTGAAATTTCTATTTTTTCTGTTAATCTGATCATTTAACACCAGCATTATCCTTTTTATTTTGAGACAAGGTCACACTATGCAGTTCAGGCTGCCTTGAACTCACTTTGTAGCTCACGCTGGTCTTGAACTGCAACGATCCTCCTGTCTCAGCCTCCCAGGTGCTGGGGTTACGGGTGTATACCACCATGCCTGGCTTGTACTGTTTTATTTTAGTTTTCTCATTTTTATTATATTGGCATATATATAACATCAAAAGAACCATGTTAGCATCTTAAAGCATACAATTCTGTGGCGCTGAATCTACTCACACTGTTGTTCAGTCATCAGCACCATCCAGATCCAGAATTGTTTCTTATTCTAACCCAAAACTCTGCATGCATTAAGCAATGGCACCTCACATCCCACTCTCGTCAACCCTCCTGTTTCCTTATCCGAGAACATAACTACTTTAAGAACCGGGTGAATGGAATTGTGCCATATTTGTCCTCTTGTGAGTGGCTTATTTTACATTAGCATGGTGTTCTCAACATCCTACCTACACTGGACCATGGGAAAGAATTTCTTTCCTTTCTAGGCTGATATTTACAACTGAATCTGTGTATCTGTATTTATATTATGTTTCACATTTTGTTTATCAAGTTCACTGATAACGAAACACAAATGTTAAAAAATTGAGGTGATAAAAATATTGATAGAAACATTAATTGCCTTCAATTCATTATTACGTATTATATGCGTATTGAAATACCACTCTGTAGCTCATGTGTCAATTAAAATGGAAAAAATAATACACTAAAAAATTAAAAATAGAATTCAAGCAATTACACTTTTGGTTACACAGTCAAAGAATTGAAAGTAGAGAATCAAACAGATATTTCTACACCCGTGTTCACAGCATAATTTTTCACAACAGCCAAAGGAGGGAAGCAACCCAAATATGTACCGTTTTTTAAAAACAGAACTTTAAGTCAGGTAGGTAGTACAACTGTAAACCCAGCAATTGGGAGGCTGAGGCAGGAAGATAGCTGAGAGTTCGAGGCCAGCTACTTAGTGAGACTGTTCAAAAAAAACATAGTGAGACTGTGGCTCATATACATATCTCACATTTTCTTCATCTGTTGCTTCCAATTCTCAGTTGTGAACAGCGCTCTTACAAACCTGGATGTGAATGTCTCCTTTCAGTTCTTTTTGATATGTTCAGAATTGGAATTGCTAGATCCGTACTTACATATTTTTGGTACTTAAGGAACTGTTACAGTGTTTTCTGTAGTGCCTGTGCCGTTTTCCATTTTGGTTTTGCTTGTAAAGACCAGTTGACAGGTGTCTTCCACATGGTGGCACTGTGGGCCACGAAGTTACACAAGCACTTTTTAAAGGGACATCCGGATTTCACAGCAAGAGATAAGCTGCGTTTCCCACCTTACACTTCCTCTTGTGGTTGAACATAAACGTCTTGTTCAGTCAGGCAACTCTCCTGTGTTAACAAAACAAACCAAAACAAAACAACATGATTCCCCCCAAACTTTCAAAGGTAGGGGATGGAGCAGGCCAGACTGTGGCCAATGTTGTTTTCCTGCTCACTCACATGCTGCCGAGGACTAGCTGAGGTCCTTGCACAGAAAAGACAGTCAACAAAAGTCAGGGCTGGGCTGCAGCTCAGTGGGAGAGTGTATGCAAGACCCCGCCTGGTTCAGTGCTTACCACTAGAAAACAAAACAGACAAGAACACAGGTTGGGGCTGAGGATGTAGCTCAGCAGCACAGCACCTGCCTGGCAAGTGCGAGGTCCTGAGTACAATTCCCAGTGCCCAAAACAATCAAACCAAACCAACAATATTGGCAGATTTTATCAACTGTATCTGCATTCAAGGAGGCTTCCCATGGGAGCTTTTCCCTGCCCTGGAAGTTCCCACCAGATGTAATAATCCCACACTGAAAGATCCAGGTGACTCTGTGGTCTCCTTTGTTATTGTATTGTTTCTCTCATTTTCTTTCATTTAGTTTATAGATAGGTCCAGTTGACTTGTCTGTACCTGCTGCATTCTTTTTTTCCCTTTACAACAACTGCTTAGATCGTATCCAGTCCTAACTGAATCTCAGCTTTGGCTGAGACGTCTTTGAGCTGTTCTTGAACTATCCACTTTCTCTCCAGCTTCCCAGTACATATACGGACATCTCCACCATCACCATCTTCACCACCATCACCTACCTCTGCCTCTACCACTACCACAGTTACTCCCTCCACAGCCTCCACTTTTACCACCACCTCATCACCACCACAGTATCTGTCAGCTTTCCTCTACTGTCATGAAACACCTGAGACAGGCTAACTTGTAAAGCAAAGAGGTTTACTTAAAGTTTTAGAAGCTGGGAGACCAAATGACATGGCATAGCTTCTAGAGAAGGATCTCCCTTGGCTATATCACCAGACAGCAGATTGCAGTGATAGAAAGCAACAGTTACATTGCTAGACAAGAAGTTGGAGAATGATTGAGAAAGATCCTTGGAACTCTTGAGGGTGTAAGGACGTCTGAGCAGGCTCCGCCTCCTAAGTGTCTACAGCCTTAACACTGCCACACTGAGCACCAAGCCTCAAACACATGGGTCCTGGGAATCAAACGACGCCTGAGTCATAATTACCACCACTCACACCACCTCCACAGACACCAAGCAATCTGAGGACTGCTGCCTCCTGGTGAAAGCAGCTCCTCCTTAGAATGAGTGGAGACCTGAGGTGTCACCGGACAGGGACTGAGGAGGTTCCCAAAGCAGAAATGGGGAACCTGGACTCACCCACCCATGGGATGGGAATTTTCATTGTAGAAAGGATAAAAATTTTCAACATGTGTCAGAGACATCATAAGGCAGAATTTTAAAAATACACAGTCAAGAGTGGTGGCCTTCAAAAGACACACATCATTTCCTGGAACTGTGAACAGTTCTGTTTTTCTTGAAGGCATAGAATTCTATTGAAAAAATGCTTCCCCCCAAATTCCATCTTACAGATGAAAGGTAGGCGCCCAGATTTTTTTTCCAGATGGATAATTTAATCACTCTTTGAATTTCCCCCTTCTGTCCCTTTATTTTAACATCAAGTTCCTGTTCTCTATTTCCTCAATTAGCCTAATTTGTGGACTTAGTGAATTTGGGGTGTGGTGGGTCTGGAAAGACGGAGGCATGAATTAAGCTACGGAATGCTGATGTGGATGGCCTTAGATAATGCTGACTGCGTCCTAGAAGTTACAGTTTTCTTGTTTTTTTTTTTTTTTTTTTTTTGTCTTTTTCCTTTTTATCGGTACCAGGGATCGCGCTCATGACTGCCTGCTTGCAAGGCAGGTGCTTATGCTGCTGAGCTAAATCCCCAGCCCCAGTTGCAGTTTTCTTAAAAGTGAATTTTTTAAAATTATGATTTTCTTTGTCTCTTTTCTACCTATTTTTACTTCTTTTATCTGATCTCAGGGAAGGGCATCTGCAGTCCAGATTGGAAGGTCAGCAGCCACACTTTTTATGACCTTGGGAAGGTCATAGAACTTTGTTTTCACATCTGTGAAGTGAGGATGTTAACAGAGACTGTCTCCTAGACGGACAGAATTCTAAAATTACATGAGTGCCACAGGCTTTAGAAATTCATTTTTACCTTTAAAAAGGTTGGTCAATTTACTAATTATAACCTGAAAGTTCTTTTGATATTTAAAAAATTCTCTTGCTTTTTCTTTATGCTTTGAAAATTTAGAGCTGCCTTATTTCATAATGCCTGCAGCCTGTATTTATAATCAGCATCTATTTCATGGTCCTGAGCCATTTCTACATAATTGTCTTTTTTATTTTGCTTTAGAATTAGTTCTTTTGTGGTTAATGTATAGCAGAAACAAAATGTTTTTTGGAAAAGCCCTTCAGGAATTATGGGGTGCATAGCCATATCATTGGGGTCCATCCATATGGATCTGTGGACAGAACTGGGTCTCAGAAGGGAAAGACTGTTCTGGAGAGACGGAGAAAAGAGAAATTGAGGTGGTGCGTGGTGGATTTACAGTGGTGTTAATGGTGGTCCGTGGTGGTGTGAAAGACACCGGAAGTGGGTAGTCTGAACTCCAGAGAGGAGGCGGATAAAGTGTGTCTAATAAGGCTGGTGGGGACCACAGGGGACCCAGCCAAAGTGGCAGCTCTGTTTGTATGTGGAGCACTCTGAGCACTTCAGGAGGAACAGGTCTGACCTAGTGACATAGGGAAAAGAGACTCCCAACCTGCTAGATGCCCAGTATGAGTTTGTGCTCTCTAAAATCGAAAGATGAATTCTAGGAACAACAGAGGCTAAGAGCAGAACATACTTATCGGGAAAGAAATCTGTCTGAGAGAGAGACAGAAGGGGCTTCTGAGTGGATTACTGAAGACTCTGCCTTTCTAAGGATTTTTATAGAACAAAATCACAAGATGAGGTGGGCAAAAATGGGAAATCACAAGGTGGGTATGATGTGGTGGGACAAAACTATAGTCAGCCAATAAGATTACGAGCATAATTGCTCAGTAATATTGATTAAAGGGGATCAATGGAGAAGTGAGTCATGAAGCAAGTGGACATGAAACAGAACAGAGACTTTTCCTGGAGGGCGTGGGTCAGTGGCTCTTTCTGGTTTTCCCAAGGAGATGATGCCTATTTAGAACATCAGTCACTGTTGTTTATCCCTAGAAAGTAGGTGGGTGCATTCGTTTCATGTTTTGTCTTGAGATCTGGCCCTCAGCCAGTGTGTCTGTGTCTCCCCCACAGCTGCGGTGTATCCCATCTTCTGCACTGGCTCGTCCAGCGTTTAGCCCTGGCTGACAGATTACAATATTTCTACCTAATTTAGCTGTCTATAACACTAGGACCCAGGTTTGGGGTGTAGTTCTGTGGTAGAGCACTTGCCTAGCACGCACAAGATCTTGTATTTCATCCTCAGTACCAAAATACAAATCATCTAGGAGCCAGAGATTGGTATTTTAGGTACATTTGGTTTTCACATGTTAATCCTGCTTCCTTCACATTCGGTTACAATGTTGCATCTTGTGTCAATGTTGCATTGTGTGTCATGCTGCTCCTGAACAGGACTTCAAGATTCTCTCCAATGTTGTCAATAAACACACACACAAATCTTACCCAATGTATACAGTAAAATGTGAATGGAAATTTTCCTTCTTGTTTTATTTACCTTTTGGAACTTCTTATAAATATAGAATGACACATCTACTAACCAGGTCTTCCCTTGACATTTTTAGGTTATGGTTATTGCATTCCTTGAGTATTACCCGTCATTGTTGACCACCTTCCCCACACAGCCAGCCAAGGTAGACTGGAGGAGGGGCCTGTTGGTCAGGTGGGAAGAGCTGGATGTGTCCACCGTGCAAGGTGTGTGCACACTTCACCACGGCTTGCACTAGGAGTGGGAGAGTCTGATGTCACCACATGACTGGAAGCAAGAGTTGACATTGGTTGGAATACAGAAGCAGTTTCCAAAGCCCTCGGAGAGGACCAGATGGGGTGACCCCCAGAGGTCTGTTGGACATGTGGCATGGAACCTGTGAGAGGTGAGGGGACTGTCCTGGTGCCAGCAGTACTATAGTTTTCAATGAGAGGTCTTTTACATCCCTTGTTAGATTGATTCCTGAGTATTTTACTTTTTTGGGTGCTATTGTGAAAGGCGTTGTTTCCCTGATTTCTGCCTTAGTGAGTTTATTATTAGTGTACAGGAAGGCTATTGATTTTTGAGCATTGACTTTGTATCTTGCTACACTACTGAATTTATTTATTAAATCTAGCAGTTATTTTTAGTGAAGCTTTTAGGAGTCCTCTATGTAGAGCATCATGTCATCTGCAAATAATGATGGTTTAACTTCTCCCTTTCCTTATTCTTTTGTTTCTTTTCCTTGTCTAATGGTTCTCACTAAAGTTTCCAGGACTATGTTGAATAAGAGTGGAGCCAGTGGAAATCCATGTTGTGTTCCTGTTTTTAGAGAGAAAGCTTTCAGCTTTTGTGTATTTTAGTTGATTTGGCTGTTGGTTTGTCATAGATAACTTTTGTCGGATTGAGATAAAATCCATGTATTCCAATTTTCTGTAGGTTTTTTAAAATCATGAATGGGCATTGGACTTCATCAAAAGCTTTTTCTGCATCTATTGAGATGATCATATGGTTTTTGTCCTTGACTATTAATGCGGTGTATTATATGTATTGATTTACATATGTTTAATCATCCCTCCATCTTTGGGTGAATCCAACTTGGTCATGGTCTGTAAAATTCTTGATGATTTGCTACATTCTGTTGCCAGTGTATTTTTGAGCATTTTTGCATTTTTGTTCATTAGGCCTATAGTTCTCTTTCTTAGTTGAGTCCTTCTCTGGTTTTGATATCAGAGTAATACTTGCTTCCAGGAATGAGTTTGGGAGTATTGCTTCCCTTTCAATTTCATTAAAGAGTTTGAGAAGTAGTGGTATTTGGTCTTCTCTAAATTTCTTGTAAAATTCACCCATGAACACATTGAGACCTGGACTTCTCTTTGTAGGTTTTCAAGTACATCTTTTTTTTTTTTCAGTACTGAGGATCAAACTCATGACCTCATGTTTGCCAAGCAGGCACTTACACCACTGAGCTAAACCCCCAGCTTAAGTACGTCTTTGATTTCTTTGATTAATATTGATTTATTTAGGATTTTTATATCTTTATGATTCAATTTTGTAATTCATATGTATCTAGAAATCTGTCCATTTCTTCTGACTTTTCCATTTCATTAGAATACAAGTTTTCACAATAGATAGAGGTGATCTTCTGGATTTCTGAAAGGTTCATTGTGATTTCACTGTTTTCATTCTTAATTGTATGAATTTGAGTCTTTATTTTTTTTGATAAGGTTGCCTAAGGGTTTGTTGATTGTATTTAATCTTTCGAAGAACCAACTCTTTGATTAGTTGACTTTTTGTAAGGTCTTTTTAGTCTCTGATACATTAATTTCTCATCTGATCTTTATAATTTCCTTCCTCATATGTGCTTTAGGCTTGCCTGTTTTTCTTTTTATAGGAATTTGAGGTTCATTATTAAGTTGTTTACTTGCACTTTTTCTGGTTTCCTGATATGGTTATTCACTACTGTAAATTTCTGTCTTAGGACTGCTTTCATTGTGTCCCATAAGTTCTGGTATGTTGTATTATAATTATTGTTTAATTGTAGAAACTGTCCAATTTCTTCTTTAATTTCATCTGTGACCCATAGTTGTTCAGGAGGGTGCTATTTATTTTTATTTTATGTTAAAGAGAATAAAACAGAACAAACTAGATAAGAACAGAACAATGCAAGCAATATAGGACTTCAAAACAAGACAGCAGGATATCAACACTGGCTACCATAATGTCTCTCATCTTCTTCAAAATAGTTGTCCATACCTTCACCACAATAATATCAAACATAACAAAATAGTATAAAACCAGTCAAAAGAATGAAAGCATCACAAGACTTCAAAATCATATAACAGGAAATGAACAATGATTACTATCAGTTGTCCACACCATCACATATAATAAAATCAAATAAAACACAACAAAATAAAACCAATCAAAACAAAAGAATAAAAGCATTATAGGATTTCAAAACAAGATGATAAGAAATCAGCAATGGCTACCACAATGTCTCATTTTCTTCAAAATAGCTGTTCATACCATCACACATAATAAGATCAAACAAAACAAAACAGAATAAAACCAATTAAATAAATGAATGAAAGCAATATAGGACTTCAAAACAAGACAATAGGAAACTGACCATGGTTTCCATAATGTATCCCATTATGTTCAAAATAGCTGCCCATACCATCAGACATAGTAAAATCTAACAAAACAAGACAAAACAAAGCCAAACCTAACCAAATTATAAAAACAATACAAGAGTTCAAGACAAGACAATAAGAAATTAATAGTAGTTACCACCATGCCCTCCCAGGGGTTTCCTTTCCTAACACTTTTACAGTTATCTATTGTGCTTTTTGGATTCCATTAACTCCTTCTGTTTTTTATGCTAGGGTTCACCTGTCTGAGTTCAAACTGTTTCGCCCATGAACATGATTTTCATTTGCATCCATTTACCTAAAAGAACCTTGAGATTATCCTAGTTTATAGCTGGGTAGCTTTCCATTGTATGAAAATACTGTATCTTTCTTATCCATTCTGCAATTTTTCTGTCCTGCTTTTTTTCTGTTCTCCTGTCTCACGGAAGAATTGTTTTCTCTCCTTTGATTTTCAGTCTATGAATTTCCTTTCAAGTTAAAAGTGTTTCTTGTATACAGTATATTGATGGACCTTGTTCCTATCCATTTTCCCTGTGTTTCTTTTAATTGCTGAATTGAGGCCATCTACATTAGTGGTTACAGCCAGCATACATTGGTTTGTCTCTGCCATACCATCCTCCTGCTGTTGGCCCTCCACTTTTCTCCTTCCTTCAAGTGCTTGTCTTGTTTGGCAGTCCTCCCCTGCTGTTGTTCCTGGAACCATGGCCATCTTTATCTCTCTCTAGACTATCCCTTAGCACTCTCTATAAGGTTGGTTTGGGGGTCATGAATTCCATCAGTTATTCTTTATCGAGGAAGTATCTTATTTTTCCATCAATTTTGAAACACAGTTTTGCAATGTGCATCAATCTGGGTTGACAGTTGTTTGTTTTGGAGTTTGAAACACTTTGCTCCAAACTCTTTTGACTTGATGATTTGTGTTGACAAGTCTGCTGTGATTCTGATTGGTTTGCCTTTATAGGTGATCTGTCTCTTTTCTCTAACAGCTTTAATATTTTGCTCTGAATTTGTGGGATCTTAATTATTATATGTCTGGGTGTAGATTTACTTTGGTTATGGCTAGTTGGAGTTCTATATGTCTTGCTTATCTTTATGCCAGATCCTTTTCCCGTGTTTGGGAAGTTTTCTGCTATTCCATCTGTAAATAGCCTTTTAATTTAATTTGTGTTGACCCCTGCTTCTTTACTGATACCTATCACTCTTAAGTTATGCTTCTTTGCATTGTCTTGAAGCTGTTGAATTGTTATTTCCTGATCCTTTGTTATTTTTAAGAGATCTTTCTTTTCATGATGGCTAGCTGCAATCCTGTCTTTAAGGTCTGAAAGCCTATCTTCAGTGTCTTTCAAGTGGTTTTGCCAGATTTTGATTGACTTTTTAATTTCCTGGATATCTCTTTGAATCTGTTTCATGCATTGTAATTCCTTTTTATGTTGTATTCAAGGTTTCCATCATTTTTGTATTCTCCTCTTTTTTTATCTATATCTTCTTTAGATATGTTGAGCAATTCTTTAATTACCATCACACATAATACATTATACCATCACACATTATTTCTGATCCAATTACTTTTACAGTCTCATGAAGTTGTTTCTTTATTTCAGTTGTTATCTTCTTGGAGATTTCCGGTGTGTGACTTCCATGACTGTATCTCCCAGATTTGTTCTGTGTGGGCTGGAGGTCTGAGGTTGCCTTTTGCTCCTTCATCTTGCTATTCTCCTGGGTTCCTCGCAATAGGTTGGTTGGTGTGCCCAGGCACTTCCCATGATGGCCGCCCCTTTGCAGTGTAGGGGATTGGGACAGGCACCTTGATTTCTCTGACCCCAGATTTACAGAGTGGTAACAGGGTGTGAGGTGGGCTTCTCCAGACCTGTGCAGCTACACTTGGGCTTCCCTGATGGCCAAGGTTGCAAGGTAGGCCTGCTTCTCTCAGCCTGCATGTCTACAATGGGACTCCTATAGTGATTGCAGGCGCACGGGGTGTGTTTGTTTGATTTTTCTGGCGGGTAATGGCTGCCTGAAGGAAGCAAGGGCCTTCAGTGGTGGCCTACAGGTGCAGAGGGCTTACCTAGCTGTGTGTCTCTGCTCCTGTTGGCTGCCTGCAGAAAACAAGTCTTTTAGTGGTAGCAGCCAGCAAGGAGAGGCAGATCTGCTGGCTTTCTCTTCCTGTGCTGGCTGCCTGCAGGAAGCAGCCTGCTGGTGGCAGTGGTCAGCAGGCAGAGGCCTCTCCACCTCTTTTGAAGGATAGTTTTGTGGGGTGTGTCAATCTGGGTTGAAGGTAGTTTTCCTTTGGAGCTTAAAATACTTCACTCCAATCTCTTCTTGACTTAAGGATTTGTGCTGAGAAGTCAGCTGTGATTCTGATGGGCTTTTCTTTATAGGGATTTGTTTCTTTTCCCCAACAGCTTTTAGGATTCTATTCTTCTGTTGAGTATGACATGACTGGCAGTAGACTTTTTTTTTTTTTGTTTGTTTCTGGCTAATTGGAGTTCTATATGTCTCACTTGTGTGTATGTCAAATTCTTTTTCCCTACCAGGGAAGTTTTCTGACATGATGTTTGTGAGCAGTTTTTTTTTTATATCATTTTGCTAACTCTTGCTTTTTATTTCACTCCAATCAGTTTTTTTCATACCAGTAATTGAATTCATGACCTTGTACTTGATAGGCAGGTCCTGTGCCACTGAGCTATATCCTTGGGCTTTCAATCAATCTTTTTAAAAAATTTTATTTAAGGAGAAAAAAAAGCAAAACAGAAAAAAAGGGAGCAATAATTCAATATTCCAAAAAAAAAAAAATAAACACTAAGAAATCACTAGTTGACAAGTTATGTATTGTCATCTTAGAAATAATTGTTCAAGTCACAAAATTAAAACACACAAAGTGGACATTCAAACAGTGAGACTGCAAGTAGTTCTGCTCAACGATCCAACAAAAACTTAGTAATGTGGTCATCTATTTTACACACTTAAACATACATGCAGTTATATCCTTTGAGCACTTTCTTTTCCTCTCTTTTTACATAGCAATTACACATTTTGGGTTTTATTACTCCTACAGCTCTTATTACTTTTTACTAGAGACACAATGTGATATTTACAAATACAATTCTTATTTATTTCACTTATGAGAATAGTCTCAAGTTGCCTCCATTTCAATATGAAGGCCTCAAGATCATCCTTTTTATAGCTGGGTAATATTCCATTGTATAAAAATACCACATCTTTTTCATCCACTCTGCAGTTGATGGGAATTTTGGTTGTTTCTAAGATTTAGCTATTACAAGTTGTGCTGCTATGAACATGGGTGCACATATATCACTGTGACATAACCTTTTCAAGTTTTCTGGGAAAATACCCAGGAGAGGAACAGCTGCATTGAATGGAACTTCCAATCTTAGTGTTCTGGGAAATCTCCATAGTGATTTCCATAGTGGCTGCACCAGTCTACTCTCCCACCATCAATCAGTCTTAAATTAGTCTTCTTTGCCCTATCTAGAATCTTCTGTATTTATATCCCTTGTTATTTTAAAAAAATCTTTATTTTCATGATTGCTAACTGTTAGCCTATGTTCTGTATCCTAGATCCTGTCTTCACATTGGCTTATCCTGCTGTGGATATTTTCAATGGAATTTTTATTTTCCTGGATATTTTCTTGAATCTGCCTTATGGATTCCATTTCTTTCCTATGCCTAGCAATCATGGTTTCAACAATTTTCTTAAGTTCCTCTATTTTTAAAAAAATCTGTCTCTGCTCTAGAGTTACTAAGTGTAGTTTTCATTGTGGATACCATCTCTGCAGTTATCTGAGAAATTATTTCTGATTTGATTTTGTTAGAGCCTCATTTGATTGCTTTGTTGTTACTTACTTCAGAGAGGTCAGGTTGGTGGCTTTTGTATTGTCCCACCTCATTGCCCTCTGGGTTTGCCTTTGGTGAACTGGGTATCTTGGGCTGCATCCTCCGTGTCTTCTCATTTTTCTCTTTCTTTCTTTCTTTCTTTCTTGTTTAATTCCTGAGGTGATGCTTGTAAATTGCTTGTGGTGAGTTGTTTTATTGATAGGATTTAGAACCTTTAAGAAATGACTACTTCAGGTGTAGCTGGTGTTTGGATTTTGAGTCTGTTGTAAGATTCTACCTCTTCAATTTTGTTGGGGATGAGAAGTTGCTTCCTACTTAGTCCAGCCTCTGCTTCTTTGGCCAGGAAAATAGTATTTTCTATGACCCTTAGTCAATCTCAGTCTTAGAATACCAAGAAGAATAGCTTTAGAACAATTTTGTCACTTTTGGCTAAAGTGGTACCATCAACAATAGCAATAGCTTCAAGCACAGCCTAGAAAATGACAAACTGAGGTAACCATTTATTTGTCATCTTTAATGAACAAATTTGTGGTTATATAGCAAAATCTAAAACAAACCATAAAATTATATGCAGTATGTAAGTCCTTAATATATCAATTTTGCCCTCAGGTTAAAATTTAAAAGGCGTTAGGGAAAAAATGAAGAAGTACAAGAAGAGAAAGTGATTAGAAATGAGGCTGGAGGACAAAGGATGATCATGCTAAATTTGGGAAACTGATGCAGAAGACTGGAGGGAAAAGAAAGAAGAGATAAAAAGAAAGACAAAACAAAATAAGAACTCAAAAGAGCTAGAAACCATGCTCACATTCATACTTAAAGAAGGTCAAACAATAAAGGGTAAAAATAAACACAAAACATAAACAAAACCAGCGCAAACAACAACAAAAACAAAGAAGGGAGAGAAAGAAAAAAATACCACCTCCAGGTTTGTCTCTGCTGTCACTGGTAGACAATACGTGGACAGAGTCCTGATCCATGCTGATGCATCACAGCAAACCAGCAGCCGCTTTTTGACAGGGTAATGGATACTCTCAGCAAGCCTACACCTTCTGGAGGAGACCAGACCCATTTGGCCTGCAGTTGTTCACACACTTTCCATGGGCCTGAGCCCAGCTGGGAGCCACTAGGTGGAGCTAGTGGCTTCTCTGAGTTCTGGGCTCAGTTGGCCCCTCTTCTGGATGTCTCCCATCCAATTGCTCTTTCTCATATGACTGAGCCCTCATCACCATCAGCTGGTGCAGCCCTCCATGTCCACTGTACCTCTCCAATGCTGTGTCTCTCTGTGGGAGCCAGCAGTCACCATGTGTCCACATATTTGAATCTCTCCTCAGTGTGTCTTGTCTCAGGGAGAAGGCACTGCTGGCCACCTTCTTCTTGACTGAAGTTTCTTTTTTCACTCTTTCCCTGGGCTTTGATTCATGTTTCAGATCCTTCCTGGGTCCAGGGAACCCACTTTCCTCCTTCTTGTCTTGCTCTGTCTGGATGGCAACTCCCAAAGAAGTTCTTTCTTTGCTGCTTACTCCTCTGCCATCTTGCTACTTCTCCATGAGAAAGTTTTGCAAGTGCTGCCTGCCTGTGCCATTCTGCCTCCAGGGCAGGCTCAGGCAGCATCAGTGAAGGAGGTAGGGAGGAGCTTTTATTTGGGTTGTGGGTTGCATGTTATGGGGCAGGGTCTTCTGTTCCTATCCAGCCCTTCTCCTTAGGCAATGCTCCTCCTATCTGGGAGATTAACTGTTCCTCTGTGTGGGAGCTTGCTTATTCCTGCTGTATTATGTGAATTGTCATTGGAAGAAACAAGGATGTTTTCCTGCCATAGAATTTACTGAATTACAAAGGGCTAAAGGGCTTCAAAGCTATGATGACTTGAGAGAATAGATGGGGCTGGCCTTGCTTTTAATCAAGCTTCAATGCAGAGACAGGTATCCTGCCACTTCTCTTATTCAGAGACACATTTGTCGTGGCATTAACAAACAAAGCCAGCATTCCTTGGAGACCAACAAGGCTGTGTAAGTTTATGCCTTTTTGAGAAGATTTGCAGTGGGATTCCAGGTAGTTTATATAATGGCCCTCCATTCACTCAGATACCATAGCTACTCCACGAGTCAGATCTGTGGTTGTGTTGTTTTTCACTTTTCATGCAAATTCATAAGCAGGCTCAAACAAAGACAAGTCCCCTTGTCATTCATGGCCAGTATCTCAGCTGCATGAGGAAAAAAAGTCTCTTAACTTGCCTTTGCTTTGGGATTTTCTTTTGCAGACTCTCCTGAGGCTTTTTGAGACAAGCATATGCCTTCTCAAAACCATCAAGCAAAATCTTACTAGCTTAGACGCTAGATATCATAATTCATACCCACTGTGCGAGTTCAGGGAATGTCTCTGTCTCCTTGGGAAATGGCAATTTACCATTTCTCTGAAATAATGAAAACCATTCTTTATGAATGTGGATTATGTGGGAGAAGTTTTATACATTGTATGTTTAATCCTTACAACGATCTTAGTATATAAATATTAGCCCATGTTGATTGTTGACTGGGTGCTGAGGCGAAGAGAGATCAGCTACTGCTTCACTGTCTTATAGTTGCTAGGAAGTGCTGGGACCCTAAATGTCCTAAGACCCCTCCCTGTGAACCATCCTTTTCATTGGTCTCATGTCATGATGAATTGAAACACCCTGGGCTTTGAGTCAGACACACATGATTCAATTGCAGTTTCATTAATCACATAGGTAAGCAACTGGACAAATCATGAAACCTCAGCGAGCCTCAGTTTCCTCAGCTCTAATTGTGAGAACGATACTTTGAGTAGTTCTTATGGAAATGGAATGAGCTGAACACTTAGAAGCCCCCAGGATTGTATTGGGACATTGTACAGCACATTGAAATCCCAACAAATGACACTTCCTCTTTTTTCCTTATTCTTCTTTGTACCTGTTGTGGCATCTGGCACAAAGTAGGTACTTGAAAATATTTGTGAAAGTAAATTCAAAGGATTCTTCATGGCCTTGTTTCATAAGGACATTATGAAGTTGGACCCTCTCCAAAAGCTGCCTGGAAGAACAAAAGATGCTTTGAAGCATGTCAAAGCTACTCATGGTTACAATCTTTAGGATGAAGCTGAGAGACAAGAATACTGCTAAAAATAACAATAGCACTAAAATTCTGAAGTAAAATTCACTGGGTGGAGTGCTGTTGCTCTTCAAGAAGCAGTAGTTGTTGAAGGTTGTCAAGTACCCTGAAGCACAAGGGACAGTGAATGTGACAGGAACAGCTCCTGGGTTTGGTGCATTGTTCAACAATGACTGCATTGGTTAGAGACAGTGCACTTTGTAAGCGTATCTTTGCTTAAGAATAGAGAAAAAAATAAAAGATTTTTGAATGTGTAATGTGGGTGTGAGAGGGAGTGCATCTTCACCATGCTGCATGGGTGGTTGACTGAGTTCTGTCTAGGAAAGGATTTAGGAGTGTGTGTGAGTGTGCCTGTGTGTATATGTGTGGTATGTGCATGTGCGTGCATGTGCCTGTGTGTATATGTGTGGTATGTGCATGTGTGTGCGTGTTCCTGCCTGTATATGTGTGGTATTTGAGTATGTGTGTATGTTCTTGTGTTTATATGTGTTGTATGTGTGTGTGTGCCTGTGTGTATATGTGTGGTATGTGCATGTGTCTGTGTGTATATGTGTGGTATGTGCATGTGCCTGTCTGTATATGTGTGGTATGTGCATGTGTCTGTGTGTATATGTGTGGTATGTATGTGTATGTGTGCCTGTGTGTATATGTGTGGTATGTGCATGTGTGTGCATGTGCCTGTGTGTGTATGTGTGGTATGAGCGTGTGTGTACTTGTGTGTATATGTGTGGTATGTGCATGTGTATGCGTGTTCCTGTGTGTATATGTGTGGTATCTGAGTGTGTGTGTGTTCCTGTGTCTATATGTGTTATATGTGTGTGTGCCTGTGTGTATATGTGTGATATGTGCATGTGTCTGTGTGTATATATGTGGTATGTACGCGTGTGTGTGTGTACCTGTATGTATATGTGTGGTATGGGCATGTGCCTGTGTGTATATGTGTGGTATGTGCATGTGTGTGCATGTTCCTGTGTGTATATGTGTGGTATTTGAGTATGTGTGTGTGTTCTTATGTCTATATGTGTTGTATGTGTGTATGTGCCTGTGTGTATATGTGTGGTATGTGCATGTGTCTGTGTGTATATATGTGGTAAGTACATGTGTGTGTGTGCCTGTGTGTATATATGTGGTATGGGCATGTGTCTGTGTGTATATGTGTGGTATGTATGTGTGTGTGTGCCTGTGTGTATGTGTGGTATGTGCATGTGTGTGCATGTTCCTGTGTGTATATGTGTGGTATCTGAGTATGTGTGTGTGTTCTTGTGTCTATATGTGTTGTATGTGTGTATGTGCTTGTGTGTATATGTGTGGTATATGCATGTGTCTGTGTATATATATGTAGTATGTATGTGTGTGTGTGTGTGCCTGTGTGTATATGTGTGGTATGGGCATGTGTCTGTGTGTATATGTGTGGTATGTACATGTGTGCGTGCCTGTGTGTGTATGTGTGGTATGGGCATGTACCTGTGTGTATATGTGTGGTATGTGCATGTGTGTGCATGTGCCTGTGTGTATATGTGTGGTATGTGCATGTGTGTGCGTGTTCCTGTGTGGTATTTGAGTATGTGTATGTGTATGTGTCTGTGTGTATATGTGTGGTATGTACGTGTATGTGTGTGCCTGTGTGTATATGTGTGGTATGGGCATGTGTCTGTGTGTATATGTGTGGTATGTGCATGTGTGTGCATGTGCCTGTGTGTATATGTGTGGTATGAGCGTGTGTGTACCTGTGTGTATATGTATGGTATGTGCATGTGTGTGAGTGTTCCTGTGTGTATATGTGTGGTATCTGAGTATGTGTGTGTGTTCTTGTGTCTATATGTGTTGTATGTGTGTATGTGCCTGTGTGTATATGTGTGGTATGTGCATGTGTCTGTGTATATATGTGTGGTATGTACGTGTGTGTGTGCCTGTGTGTATATGTGTGGTATGGGCATGTGTCTGTGTGTATATGTGTGGTATGTACGTGTGTGTGTGCCTGTGTGTATATGTGTGGTATGTGTGTGTGTATACCTGTGTGTATATGTGTGGTATGTGTGTGTGTGCCTGTGTGTATATCGGTGATATGTGTGTGTTCCTGTGTATGTATGTGTGGTATGTGTGTGTGTGTGTGTGGCTGTACATTGCTGGATCCCAGCCAGTTCTTTGAGAGATGTTGCCAGCTAATCATGACATTCTTTCAGGCCTGAGCCTTTACCATAGTCAGTTGCAGTCAGTCTGAGTTGGCTTTTAAAATCCAACTACTTGTCCCTGTATCCAAAGAAAAGGACATTTTGTGCCTGCCTTCTGGTACCCAAGGTCCAAAGGCTCCCTCCCTCTTCATGAAGGTTTACTTAGCCTCTTGACATGACAGGGCCAGGTCATGGCATCAGTGCCACTAGCTCCTTTTTATAGGTCATGGAGATTTTAGTGTAGCAGGCATTAATATTTTTATTTCTTTTTGCCCTGCTCTTGCCTTGGAACTCAAACATGACTGCACACTAGGTTGGATGACAAAATGGTGACTATCCCACCACCTCCAGAATCGTTATTACTTATCCTCAAAGTAAATTTGTCCTTTTTCATTTTTCTTTCTTTGAGATGGGACTTCCTGAGACCTTCTTCATTCCGTATGTTCTTCAAGTCCACTAAACCCACTAGGCACAGTGCATGATTCTGCTGCAGTTAACCTGTCCCCAGCATCTGATGATTCCCTGGTGTTCATGTTTTGAGTAGGTTGCACTGGCTTTAAGCAATAGTAAGTCCTGACTGAAATTGCTATAAGCAACAATGAAATTATCACAGTGCTAGGAAGAAGAACTGTGGCATAGCTAGCTACCAGGTTTTACAAAAGATCTTCACACTCCTGCCCCATGTCCTGCCTCATCTTACTCTGCACTTCATGCCCTCTAGTAGCTGCTCTGGAGTGTAAGCGGCAATAGCTCCCTTGGGTGACCTGGCGTAGGGACTGCTGCTTTACAGAGGCATTTTCTTCCACATTCAGGAGGGGAATTTGCCTAAAAGGAGAGGACAGTTGAACCACTTGTCAGCAATGACCATAACTAAGAGTAGCTGTAGTCTTTATGTAACAGAGTTTCTAAGCGATGAAAAGCAGAGTGGAGGTAGTTTCATTAGGTTTAAACCTTATGACTGCAACTTCTCCCTTATCACTCTAATGTGGAAAAGTTTATTTTAACAGATACTTTCAACCAATTGGTTTAATATAGTGGGTGTAAAATTAGTTTTCTGCTATTATTCTTCTTCCAGAAATCAAGAAAACTTGCATTCTTTACTACATTCTGAAAACTAAGGATTATACAATCAGCTTTATTCTTACAAGTACTTATTTCATCCATAAAAGCAAAATACAAAAAACCAAATATCACGCAAAATACTCATTGCTAAAATACATAAAAGGGAGCTCAAAACATAAAAATGAACTGTAATAAACTGATAGGTTGATGAAGAGCATGAATCAAAAATAGTTTTTATTTTAAAGAATAAGATGGAAGTACCTTTGAGAGAAAACATGTGGAGAATGTACTCCGATCACTCCTTTGTCCTCTGTTGTGCTTTGATTATCAATGCGACCAACTAAAAGATGCCTTTGAGCTGGGGAATTGTGAGGAGCTTCCACTCCTACACTAAATATACCCAAAGTAATATTTTTGAAAATATTGTCTTGATTCAGTTTTCAAAGATTTTGCTGGTTTCAGATGGGATGCAGAGACTGTTAAGATTTACCTGTTGCAGTTACTTAATGCTACCGTGTTTCTCCTTTGTATGAGGGCAGATTCTATAAGGCCTCGACTTACGAACATCTGAGATGTTTCACAGATACCAGTAGCCTCACATTATGGGCATTTGTAGATCTGAGCAAACTGGGGAAGTGATTCACATGTATTTAGGACACTGTCACAGCGGTGCTGCTGTGTGCTTGCTGTACAGTGTGATAGTACACCGTGGTACCGTGCTCGGCAGAACCCAGGATGTCTAGAAGTGAGAGGAAAAGCAGTGGTGATGCAGAGGGGATGCTAGGAAGCGCAAAGCAGTAACCACGGAAACAAAAGTGAAAATAGTTTATTTACAGTTGTCATACTGTACTGTACCACCACCTTATGGTAACTTTAAAAGAAAAAATAGTTAATTAAATGGTTTATTAACAGCATTTTGTGGGGTTTTTACGCTTTATATTTGTGTCAAAGATGCATAACACTCACTTTGTCAGATTTACAGATGAATCTAACTTGTGAATGTTCCCCTGGCCCTGAACTTGCTGTCCTTTGGTATCCTTGGAGTGTTGATCCTAGGACCCCTGCAGCTACCAAAATGTATAGGTACTCTAGGTCCTCATATAACATGGTGTGGTGCTTGCACACAACCTATACAGCTTGTATCATCTCTAGATCAATTATAATACCCAGTAGAATGTTGATGCTATTTAGAACATTATTTTTTAAAGAATAATGATAAGAAGAAAAGCCTGTACATGTTCACCACATGTGCATTTTTTCCAGGTCTTTGATCAGTGGTTGGTTGAACCTTTGGATGTGGAACCCGAGGACACAGAGTCTGTTCATAAGGAGCATGAGGATGGGAAGCCCCCAGACGTAGAGGGCTGACTGTGCTTCTGTCTGTGCCTCCAGAGTCCCTGCCTGGTGCAGCTGTGTGGGGATGCTGACGGTGTCTGGAGCTGCTGCGAGGGTGGAAAGCTGTGTATGGGCCAACTACCTCGTCTTCTCTGGTTTTGAGTCTTGTAGTCCATCTGTTGGGAGCAGATGGACTCTTAAACAGCATATTCCTGATGCTCATCCTTTCTTCCTGAAGACACTAATTGCTATCTTGTGTCAGTTCCCTTCAGTTTGAAGAAGCAGAGGGGAGAGAAGGCAGATCTGAGGACAATGAATTCTTTTGAGTTCCTAATTCTCCTTTTAACTCAAAACTATGCTTTCCCTTCCACTTTGAAGGGTATTGGTAATAGATGTAGAATTTTGGTTTAAATTTTTTTTTCCTTGTAGGCCCTTAAACATATACTTCTGTCTTTGACCTCTATTGTTTCTTTTTTGGGTAATTTCTGTTGATCTATCTCTGAATGAACTAATGCTTTCTTCTGTCATATCTACTGTGTCTTTTAAGTTCATACCATACATTTAAAAATTATGTGTGTATTTTTAATTGTAGGGTTTATTTTTTCTTTTTTGAATGATAGAGATCAAACTCAAGGCCTTGAACATTTTAGGCAAGTTCTGTATTAATGAGTTCTAACCTTGATTCCTAGAATTCATGTTTGAAAGAATAGATTCTATTTCTCTGCTGTGGTTTCTTATTTTATGGGCATATTTTTTTAAGGTATTTAAACAGAGTTGCAGTAACTACTTTAAAATCTTTATTTGCTAACTCCAGTATCTAGGTTACCTTGGAGCCAGGATCCCAGTCTTCACTTTTTATCTTAAAAATTCTTTTAAAGAGTATTGATTTTTGTTTGCTTTATTTGTATAGACAGTTAACTTGCTTGTACTTATACTGAAAATTATTTCTTTTAAGCATATCTGAAATCTCCATTAGTTTTTCATCCTAATCTGTTTGCAGTCAGCTTATGTTTTATGGCTTAGGAAGAGTCTATTGACAAAATTTGGACTTCTAAATATCTTTTTTTCCAAGATCCCTTCCTTCTCATTCTATTTTCTTTCTCTTTCTCTTCTTCTTGTTCTTCTTCCCCTCTCCTTCTTCTTCTTCTCCTCCTCCTCTTCCTCTTCCTCCTCCTTCTTCTTTTTTTTTTTTTTTCTTCTTCTTCTTAGATGGGACTCACTGTGCTGCCCAAGCTAATCTTGAACTCCTGGGCTCAAGTGATATTCCTACTTCAGCCTTTAGAGTAGCTGAAACTCCAGACTTGCAACCTTCCTCCCCCCTTATTTTAAAGAGGCTGTGGGTGCCCTGAGATCTGGTCATAAAACTGCAGTCTTCCCAACAGAGCCCTACTTATCTCATGCTGTTAGATTTAGACCTGCCCTTGGACTAGGAATCACAATAAAAGGAACATTCTCTCTCTCTCTCTCTCTCTCTCTCTCTCTCTCTCTCTCTCTCTCTCTCTCTCTCTGTGTGTGTGTGTGTGTGTGTGTGTGTGTGTCTCCCTCCCTCTACATGTATGTGAACTACCCTCCAGATTATCCCTGTCTTTCTTTACCATTTACTGGCCTCATATAGTTTTTTTTAGCATTTTGTATAGAGGAGTTTATATTTTTTATTTGCAAGGAAGTTAGTGTGAAAGAACCTTACCAAACCATCCTGGAATCTGAGTCAAGTTTTTGTAATAATTTCTGTCATGCAGAATCTACAAGTCAAGACAAACATGGTGAAGTAGAGATTAAAGATCAAAAAATTCCTCTTAGAATGTAAAATTCTGAGCTCATCTTGCTCACAAGTGGTTCTTTGTTTATCTTTGGTCCACAGTTTGTAGCACATTTCTGTTCAGTGTCTCTAGACCACTGAAGACAGAGTTTCTCTCCACCTTCTTGCAGTGATCTCAGTTTGCTGTGTCTGCGTGTGCTAGGTTTGCAGCTTTCCCAGGGAGGCTAAAATACAATCTCATCCCAGTCTCAGGACATAAAGAACAATGGATGGTTTGGTGCATTTCTTCTTTATTTCTTTAATTTTTCTATGATTTGGATCATATTATATTTATAATAATGAATATTATCTTTTCATGTGAAAAGGATGAGAATTTATCTATTGTGAAGATTTCTTAACCATCAACTTTATTTTCTCCTTCATATTATAGTACTGCATTGCTTAATTCCTCCTGGTCTTTAGAAGTAAATAACTTTCCCATTTTTCTAGTTTTACAAAATTGAAAATAACCCCGCACTGGCCTTCTTTGGGATAAAGATGATCTCCTTCTGGTAGGCTCCTAAGAAGTCCTAAAAGGCGACTAGGTCACAGAGAGTGAGCAGGTAGAGTCTGGGTGCTTGTTACCAGGGGGCTGTGAGGGCCATTTGATGCCAGCAAACTCCTGTGAACTTCCTTTTGGGTACCTCACTGGCTCTGTTCCTTTGCTGCTGAGTGGGGCCTGGGCTTTCTGAACAAAAGTTCCTGGTAGGAGGATTCTGGCAGCCCTCACAGGAGGACACACACATCCATTCACTGTTGACTTTCAAAATGCCTCTACTACATTCTGACTCCAACCCTGCCCCTCAACATAATTTGTTGGCCATTGGAAATTTTTGTCTCCCTTGTGCTCTTTCAATTATGCCTAACTCTTAAGACTTGGGCAAACACTTCCAGCATCATGAGGAGCTTCTGGCTGACGTGGCACCCTATGCCCATTGTGGTATTTTATTTATCCTTCAATCTGATACCATCCTCTTTACCAGAGGCATTGCTACGACCACCTCCCTTCTTGGGGAGTAAGTATGGGTGGCAAAGTTTGATATATTACCTTTTAAGAAATTCTTTAGAGAAAGTTCAAGTTGGCCCATTGAACAAAATAAATAAGCTTTTATTGTCAATGAAGTCTAAGGTGGCAGCTTTGACTACGGGGAAAGCCTAGACCAGTCAAAAACCTGAAACCCAAGTGAGCAGATCACATCCAATTCCACTTAGGAAATGAGTGAGAAAGCTCTCAGTGCTGATGGTGACAAACCTGAATTCCAGACACCGTTGGGGAAGCATTAGGTGTTTCTAGGATGAAAGGAACCTCGCCTAGCAAAGTGTGGGTAGTTTTTGGTTGCTACCACTTTGGTGGGGGATGAACAGGTATTTCTTCTACCACTTTGAGTGTCCTGAGGATTTCCCTACCTTTGTGGGTGGCATCACACCACAGTCCCCTTTAGACTGGAAGCCTCTGAGAATACAGTTTCACAGAGCACACTAAAACCTTTGCAGTGGCTGAGTCTGGTCAAGAGGGACCAGGTGGTCCAGTGTCCCATGCCATTATTCTCATCATCTGTTTGTGCACTATTTACAATGCACATGCTTTTGTTCAAAATTTCTGAAACTAGAGAATTAAAACTTGAAATTTTATGTAGGTTGTTTTAAGTATTACACTTCTTGACCTCACAGGCAAAAAAATTAAAAGTATATTTACGTGAACTTTTTGTGTTTATGTGTGTTTGTTCTTTTTCCTACCCTTTTTCTTTCATATTTTATATATGTACAATTTATTTTGCCCATTTAGTGGTATTCTGTCTGCCATAGTGAGGAGATGGTGAGATGGCATGCTTCTGTGTTCATTAGCTGCGTGGCCTTGGCACTGGGGTCTTGGTTTGCTTCCACTAGAAACATCTCCTAGAATGCAAGACTCTCAGTGCTAACCTGGGACAGCCCTAGACAAACTGGGAAGTCATCACCTTCCTTTGGCAAGGTATGTGATCTTTTTGAACCTTGGTTTTTTCTCCAGTAAAACAGATAATATTTGTCTAATGGGGTCAGTTTAGGGGCTGGGTGTACAAAAAGGGCCTGAACTATGTTCAGGAATTTGTAGATTCTCAATAAATGATAATGACCATAATCTTAATGTTTATAATTATCTGCATTTTTTAGAAGCTTAGAGTGATCATTTGTCATCATCTCTTTCTGCCTTCAATGCTTTTCTCTTTATTTCTAATGTCTGTTCAAGGAGTCAGGTGCTTTCATTTTCAGATAAGCCTGGGTTTTTGAAGTTTTGCTACACCAAATTTTAAAAAAGCTATGCTTCTGCCAATTCCAAACATCTCTGAATATAGTTTAATGGTAACACACCGACTGATTCGAGATGATCTTTCAGAAAGTTTGAGAAACTCATTGAGGTCTTTAAAGTCCTCTTTAGATACAAGATATCCTGTTCCCAGCTCACACTGAGTCTCTTCTTTATCAGATGCAGGTTCATGAGTTCCACAGTAAACACTAAGTAGATACTCTGGTTCTTTCCACACACAGGTGTGTCTTAATGCTTACCAGAGCTTGCAGGGCTGGGGCAAGTCTCCAAAGACTGTGCATACTTTGAAGGATTCAATGCAGTGCACAGATATTTACAAGACTGGCCTATAATGGCTGCCCACAGCGTCAAATATAGGAGAGTGCAAGAGATCTGGCCACATGCTGGAGATCCAAAGGCTCCAACCAAAGACCTGAAACACACTTAAGTGTACTAAAGGAATTCATATCAGGAGGTCTAAGGATCCATGATGCAAGTCTGAGGGGTCTATGCCAAGAGGTCGAAGGGTCAGTGCTAGACGCTAATGAGTCTGCCCTGGCAGGCTGAAGGGCTGGTGCTGGAAACTGAAGAGTCTGATCTGAAAGCCAGGAGATGACCCCGAAGGCAAAGGTGAAGACTGAAGTTCCTCCAAAGAGAAGAGTAGTCATCCTTGGCTCTGGCAAGGACCAGAGTTCCTCCAACAAGAACAGCTACTCCCCTGAGGAAAAGCAGCTGAAACCCTTCTTTCCCATTCTCCTTTTATACCGTTAAAGTGGCTCTTCCATGCCCAGAACCATGACTCAGTTAAGCTGGGCATTCCCCACAAAAGCTGACAGTTAATCAATGAACCACCACAGGTGACCGCGTGCCAACATTAGGCTACCCGTCCTGAAGTAAGCCTATCCTTGCTCTTTCTCGCTGAATTTCCTGGCCAGTAAATGGAGCTGGGAACTGGGGAGGCCCCTGGGATGGAAGTGAGGGTCTGTGGTTTTGTGGAGCAAGCAAAAACTGAACTGGGCGTGACACTTAGTCCTTGTTCTGGCCTTAGCAAGAGCTTTGAGCATGTCCTTCCTCCTTTCTGGTCTCTGTCAACAGTGGGGGGCCAGTCTTCTGCTCTTCCACCTTGAGAGGTGAATGGAATGGATAATGGAAAAATGAATGATGAAGGGTCACCAAGGTAAAAGAATGCTAAAACAACTCATCGGTGGCCAGATTCTGGATTTATGACCATCTTATGTTATTGGTCAGAATAAAGAGAGCTCTACTCAGCCATGATGTAATACTTCCTTCTTCCAAGCTGCCTGAGGTGGATTTTCCATTTTTTAAAATTTTGCCCTCAGTTTTTAAATTTTATTTTTCTCTAGATGTAAAATATTCCCATTGAAGGCAATATGGAAAACACTACAATGTATAAATAAAGAAGAAAAATATAATATCTCTAGCCAAAGCAGCAATTTAAAATTTGTTTTCAGAATAGATTTAATTCCAGGGCATTTTAAATGTATTCTTTAATTACAGCCAACATTAGAAAAAATATTTATAATTTTAAGAGCTATATGTTAGTTTACTTATTTAACAAAACTATTATGTCTCAAATTTTAAAAAAATTACTGTATTTTATTTTAAAGAGGATAAAAAGAATAAAACCAAATCAAAACAAACCAGTGTAAGAGATACAAGACTTCAAAATATTACAAAATCAGCAATAGTTACCATAATGCCTTTTGGTGTCTTTAGAATAGCTGCAGATAACTTCAGACATAGTAAAAATCAAACAGAACAGAATAGAATAGAAACAAAAGCAAAACAATGAATGCAATAAAGGACTTCCAAACAAGCCAATAGTAAATTCAAAATTGCTATTGTCATATCTTGCTATCTTTGAAATAGCTGCTCCTGTCATCGGATTTGACATAATCAAACAAAACAAAAGAAACTAAAACCCAACCTAACAAAACAATGGAAAAGATGTAGAACTTCCAAAACAAGACCAATGGCTGCAACCCTCAGAAGGAGATTCCCTAGATGCCACACTGAGTACCACTATCCTCCTAACCCATGATCAGACTACTGGTCCTAGATCTGCAGTGTTAGTAAAACACCAAAGCACCACAGGCATCCAATTGCATTTCTCTCATCACATGTGTTTCTCTGGATAAGCTGGTGGCTTATGGTGGGGGTGGGAAGGTCGGGTTGGTACTCCTTGTTTGCCAACCCATGTGATGAAGGGACTTGGGTCTGTCTGTCTATGTCTAGCCGCAGCCCACACATGGTGCTTGTTCCCAGGCTCAGCTTCCTTCTTGGTGTAGCTTTCTTTTTACTATTGGTTCGTGAATGGTTAAATCTCAGATTTTTAAGTTGATTCAGTTACATTATTTTAAACAATTGGCATATACCTTTGGACATAAATATGTATTGTTTCTTTGGAAGACATAAGAAGTAGAATTGCTAGATTAAAGGACAAATATTTTTTGGTTTCTTCCATATACTATTATTTTTATATTCTCACAGAAATCTAAGTTAAGAAATAGGATAAAGTCGAATGTTTTTTTTTGAGGAAGAGACTTATATGCTCTTTGGACCCATTTTCCCTTGATGTTTCTCTAAGGAAGAAGTCTGTGATTTCTTTTGCAACCCTCTGTAGCCAAGAGACCCAGAAATTTTATCTTATTTGGTCATTAGGTATTAGTTGCCTTTAGTATTGGATATTGTGGTGGTCTGCATACTAAAAACTATCACTAAAATGACACTTTTTTGATATCTAAATTAAATGCCCTAGCTCCAGAATAGAATTTGAATGAACTTGAAGCATTTCACTGACATTTTGTTCATATGGCATAATTTTTACATTTCACATTAAACCACAAGGAAACTTTCCTTTTATCGTCAGTTCTTTACACCCTGCATATTTATTTCACATTTACTTCTGATATTGTGAAAAGAATAACCAATTTCCTTTTAACTGTGAATTGGGAGGTATGAAAAAATCAGGCTGGTTTCAACTGGGAGGAATGAAATATTTCAACAGTCCAGAGGCATATGCAAATGCTTAAGATTAGAAAACCACAGAAATGACAATCCCTGATGAGAATCCTGAAATCTGAGACTGTGCATGTGTGTGTGCATGCGTGCGTGCGTGTATGAGTGAGTGTGACGCTGTGAGTTTCTGTGGGTATGGCTTGATTCCTAACGAGTGTTTGGAGGCTTTGGGCCTCTCTGGTAATAGATTGGAGGCTAGTGCAGGCGAGATCAGGTTTGTTGGAGCATTAGAGATAAGAGATGTGAAGCACTAAGCACAGTATGAATTATGAGAACTCAATACAGAAAAAATAATGAAAACATCTTAATGAATCATTTTAGTTGATCCTGCAGAGTCATGCAATTTGTTGGCAATAAAGTCAGGACAGAAGTGCAGTGGATCCCAGGCCCAGGGCTTTCTGTAGTGGGTTGTATCAATCCTGATACACCGGGCATTTTGGCAAAAATTGTAGTGGTTGATCCTGCAGAATGTCATGTGGAAGAAGGAGGAGGCTCAATACTACCCAAGAGAAAGGCAGAAGAAGTGGGCATCCCATTGAAAGATTATTTAAGCCCCTTTTTCTTGACCTTAAGATAACATACTCTGTGGTCAGCTACAGGAAACTCCCAGGGATTTTTATGCATAACAGTGGTGACTCATACTGTGAGCATGTACTTGTGGCTTGACTCATTTAGTTCTGTCTTTTTTTTTTTTTTTTTTTTTTGGTCTTTTTCGTTTTTATTGGTACCAGGGATCGAACTCACGACTGCCTGCTTGCAAGGCAGGCGCTTATGCCGCTGATCTAAACCCCCAGTCCCTATTTACTTCTGTCTTTGCAGAGAAATGCTCCTAAATTTTAGGAAATCTAAGTTTGAATAACACTAAATTACAAAACTGAGCACAATTTTTCTTTCTCTTCCCCTCCTCTTCCCTCCTTCTCTTCTCTTGTTCTCTCTCTCTGTCTCTCTCTCTCTCTGTCTCTCTCTCTCTTTTTCTGTCTCTCTCTCCCTCCTCTTACTCTTTTTCTCTCATTCTCTTTTCTTTCTTTCTGTGGAGACTGACCCCAGGGCATTCATTGTACCTGGTTGGCATGTGCTTTCCCAGTGAACGCCAACTCTAATCAGAGGATAATCTTAACTAACCAATTTTCTAATATTGTTTAAAATTGAATGTAAATATTTTCCTTCACATTATTAAGTTTTAATAATCATTTTCTTTGAAAACTAGAGAAATATATTAAATCTTTCTTTGTATATTATACACACTTTGATAATTCATTGATAACTTAGAACTCTGAAGCTTTTCTTGTAAGTTAAAGATTGACCAAAGAAAGAAAAACATTAAACAAAACAATGAGTCTGCCTGTTTTCTAAGGACTCTGAAGCCCTAGAATGGTGGTGGTGTATAACAAATAGACTGGGGGACCCAGACTGGTCAAGTTAGCTGCGGATGCTTTGGCTGTAAAAAGAGGTTAAGAATGAGACACGGCTCAAATAGTCCAGTGCATTTTATTGCTATCTTTTTTTCCTATACATGTTAGTAAACAGATGCTTCCTTTTGACCAGGTTCCCTCTGACATGTGACTTTACACTTGGAAATATGAGCAACTAGTACTGGGACCCTGTGGTAAAGTATTTTTACAAAGCGAACCAATAGAAAGGAAGGCAAAACTGAGCTATAGGCAGAGAAAAATAGTGTCTTGATCATATTCTTTGATCCAGCTGTGCCTGAAGCCAGCTAGGCATTAGATGTCTCAGTTATATAAGAGTTGTGTAAATTCTCTTGTTTGTCTTAAAGTTGCACAAGTTGTATATCCATTACTTAAGTCAATCTTTTTACTTGTATTATTTCATTATCCTTGTTTTATAGATGGGGAAAGTAAGACTTGGAAAGGATAAATACTTTGTTTTTAGTTACCATCTAGGAAATGATGTGACCTGGAATTGAACTTGTGCCATTCTAATTTTGTAGCTCATGCTGTTTCGATAGCCTGGTATAGACTTAATGGGTACAGCTTTTTGAGCTACTCAATCCAATGCTTGGCAATATTGCAAGGACAGGGCAATGACACTTCAGGCAGGTATATTCAAGGTTAGACAGACTAAACTAGTCCTTGGACTCTAAGCCCCTGGGAATCCCTGACATTAAGATTTCCAAACTTTCAGAAAACACTAACAGGGCTGGGTCCTGATGGCCACCAGGTACCCAGGCTGGAGCTGAGAAAACACGTTTTGTAGGCAGAATTACTCCTGGGAAGATATATTTAGCTCTGAGGTTCTCAGACTTCCATTTGCACTTCCTAAAGCTTATGAAAAAGAACAGAAGCCATTAGAATGGAAGAAAGCAGTGCTTTTAATAATTACCAAAACATACAAGTTAATACTCAATGCATATACAATAAGAGAATAACAATGAAACATTATAAAGCGCAATCTAATGATGTAGAGACTTTTAAACAATGAATGTTGATACACATGTGCTAATAAGAAACTCAGCTGAGCCTCACTGCCTCAGATCTGGCCAGGAAATTTCTGATGGGCGGTGTGTGTGGGGATAAAACTCATTTTGCTCATGGTCTTCAACTCAAAGGAAGCCTCCACTCAGTTCCTGAGAACTCTTAACAATCTGAGCTCTAGATGGCTTATCTTTCACTTTTTCCCTAAAATTATTTATCTGTTTATTTTTTACCCTACCTCAGCCAATAAATTCCTTGAGTGCCCTGTCAAAACTGCATAAAAGTGCAGAAATGTGAAAATCTCTGAGTTTACTTCTCTGGTTTTGGTGGACATAGCTCCTACTGCTCAGTGAATCACAATCTAGTGTTTATCAAAACATTGTTCAGCCTGAAGACCTCCTTTGAATATTTACCAAGCCCTCTGGGCTGATTTCATATATACTATTGATGTAAGGGCTCTCCTACCCCCCAATAATAACCAGATGGACAGTCTCATAGTATTGCTGCTGCTCTCTGGTTTGGCAGGATTTTTTTTTTTTTTGTACTAGGGATTGGAACTCACAACCTCATGCTTGCTAAGAAGGTGCTTATGCTGCTGAGATAATTCCTTAGCCTAGTTTGGTAGTTTTAAGAGACTGCCCCCACCTCCGTTTCCCATGGAGCCTATTCTGGCTTTGGTGGTGAGAAGAAATTCTTATGTACAGGAAGGAATTGAGGTTTTCTGTTACAAACAATAGTAAACAAACCCAGGGAAGGCATGTGACTGCAAAGAACTTTTGATTTGGCCTATACATCCACTGTTCTACCTATTCTAGGTGAATCTGGTGAGGGAGACAGCTGTCAAGAGTTACAAAACTAAGCATGGTGTCAGAGGCTGCTGTCAACTGGCAGTGACCTGTAGCATGAGTGAAAATATAAGGTTAAATTTAGGCTTACCATTTTTAAAAAGAACTGGTTTTTAACCAACTTTCTGAGGGCTTGCTGTATTTCTTTTCTTTCTTTCTTTTTTTTTTAAAGCTGGGTTGTACTCATTTTTATTTGTAGTCAGAATCATGGAAACCTCAAAAGGAAAGAATTGGGGTCAGGAAGCTTTTTGTAGAATTTGGACTTATGTGTGACTTTACAAAGTGAAATACAGACAATATCAAAGACAAAATTTTTCATTTTCTTTTATCTATATTTTTAAGGGTGACACAGATTTAGTATATCAGTTTTCTAATACATTACTTATTCTAACATATAGTTGGGACTTAGATTACCAAAAAAAAAAAAAAAATCCTTTTATCATTCCAGTGGGGACCATTTCTGACTTGTCCCAGAAGGTGAGTCTCCAGTGCAGAGCCCAGGAAACCCCTGGGGCAGGCTTGCTGGAATTCAGCAGATGTCAACGGAACCAGAAAGGCTTGGTTGCCTCACTGAAAATCACTTTGGTCCAGTAACTTTTAAGATCATAACATTAAAAAAAAAAAAACCTCGTATAATGGACTGGAGAAAGTAAAAATATCTTTCCTCTTTCATTTTTTTCTCCAATTAGTATTTATTAGTAGTCAAGTTGAAGATGAAGACAGGAAAAAAATCAAATAGCAGAAAATAATGTCTTTTGATCTACTTGCTTCCTTTCCTTTCAAAAATTTCCTTTGGCATAAGCTAGGAAATAGATCATCAATGCATTCATTAAATAGAAGGAGGAGAAAGACTGTTTAAATCATCAAAGTGTCAGGAAGGCAAACCACATTCTACAGCAGATTAAAAGAGTTATTTTAAAAAAGACACAGAATTATAAAACATGAGCCACATAACTTCTAATTCATAAATGATAACTCAGTTGTCTTGTGGTGGAATATTTAGAGACAGAGACACATATGTGGCCAAGACCATCTGGTCTCGCTGCAGATGAAATCAAGGCCTTACTAACTTCCAACTGTAAGTTAAAAGCAAAAAAAAGTCAAGTAAAACCTCCTTTTTTTTGGGTGAGCTCTCTCTGAGGAAGAGTTTCTTCTGCATATGCCCAAGGTTCTTGGAGCATTACACATAGTCGTACTTGGAAGGATGCGACTGTCCCTCATCTTCCGTATGGGCACCCCCGTCATATATCTTCTTGGTCTTGGTAGGAGATCCAAAGCCAGTGCTGGCCTTGAAGCCTTTAGGGTTGTAGGCAACATTGTGACCTGAGGTGTGGTAAGACACGGCTCGGTAGCTGAGGGAAAAGAAATGTTCCATGAACACAGCTGTCCTTAGCAGGTGGACCAATCTCCCCATTTACTCTGGATAATTTCAATTTTAGCATGAAAATCCAGTGTCCTTGGCAGGCCATTAGTCCTGGGAAAACCAAGATGGTTGTTCAGCCTGTCCTTTAAGACACTAGATTTCTGCCTCTGCATCAAGCAGAATTTCTTGCTTTCATATTAGAGCTTCACTGAGCTGGTAGTTCATAATTAGTGAATTCTCTCTGTTAGTCAGTTAAAAAATAAGGAAACTAAGAATAATTTCCCAGGAAACATTGTATTGCCAAAGAATCACAGAATTCATAAGCTGGAAGGTACTTATGTACAACTTATCTCCCTTAGTTTGCTTATTTTATGGGTAATGTATGGTTGCTATGATTTGAAAGTGATTGTGTCATGGGCAATTAGTGCTTTAGGAAAGGTCTCAAGGTTGAAGAGAGCATCCTCTGTCCCTATCTCTCTGCCATGTGATGCCAGTGTTTTTCTTCTCCAGGGAATACAGCACCAAGGCACATCTTGGAAGTGGAGATTGGGCCCTCACTAAGATACCTAACCTGCCAGCATCTTGGGTCTTAGGCTTCTCAACCTCCAGAACCATAAGAAATACAATTTTATTGTATACAAATTATCCATTCTGTGGTATTTTGTTATAGCAGCCCAAGTGGACTAAGACAGAGGCCTTGAGGGGACAGATAACCTGCTGGAGATCAGAGGACCAGTTAGCAGTAGAGTCACACTGGAACTTGCTCTGCAAACTCTAGGTCCACTTGTGGAGTTATAACATGGTTTTGTAACACCCTTACCAGTGGCATTTTGGAATGGATATTCCTTTTCTATGAGGGACTGTCCTGTATACTGTAGGATATTTAGTAGCATCCTTACCCTGTACCCTGTACTAGATGCCAATATCAACTTCCTCTACCCCTTACCAAAGTTGCAACCAACAAAATTAACTTCAGACATTGTCAAATATGCTGGAAAGTGGTGAAAGGGCAAAATGTCTCCCAACTGAGAATGACTGAGTTCAGAACTTTGGAGCTAGAAGGAACTGAGGAATATTTCTTTTTTCTTTCAAATAGTGTCACTACTAATCTTGCCATGTTGACATTTTGCTGTTCTGTTTTTTATATTCCCCAGACATGGAAACGTTCAATGGACCTTTAGTCAATAAAGTTCTTCCAAACACATTAAAATGGACTCTGAACAAATGAAGTGTCTGATTGCATGGAGCTGGAAGACTTACTTGGTTTGCTCAGGTACCAGACCTCGGCAGGCAATGCACATCAACACACCCCCAACTAGTGTGAGGCCTCCAGCAACCCAGCCCACGAACAGAGCTGAACCAAAGGTGTACCTGAGGGGAAAATTGGCGGCTGTGAATGTAGTGAACTCAGTTCTTCAGGCTCCCCGTCATGTCCATCTTCCCTGTCCTCCCTTTAAAAATACTTCCTTCTATGGGCAAAAGAGAAAGGCCTAGAAGACTTGGTAAGAGACATTTCCTAAATAAGAAATCTGTCTCAAGTTACTATTCTTGAAGAACTTTTAGTTCTTTGAGTCCTCACTGGGCCAAGAAGCATTCACATTACCTCTTCTTGTCTCTTCTGAGGTAATTCCTTGGATATAGTCTAGGCATTGAGTATCTCCCAAAGGCCTGGGTGTTGAAGGTTGAAGGTGGCCGAACCTTTAGGAAGTGGGTCTTAGTGGGAGTGTTTCTGATCATTGTGTGTGTGGGGATGAGGGGGTGGGATGTGCTTTAGAAAAGAATTAGGGCATCCTGGTCCCTTATTTCTTTCTTTTCTGCTTACTGGTCGTGAGGTGAGTAGCTTGCTGCCATCATACACTCCTTGCCATATGACACTCTCATTAGAGGTCCAAAGCAATGAGTCTTCCAGACATGAGTCTCAAATCTCCAAAACTGTGAGCCAAAATACACCCTTTCTCTTTATAAGTTAATGATTTCAGATATTTCATTATAGTAATTAATGGAAGCTGTCAAATACACCTTGCTATCACAGGTAAGAGTATTATCTTGAAGAAGAAGTAAGTTGGAAGTGACCACTCATTCTTTCATTTACTCTTTTGTTTAAAAACTGGATATTGTTTGGGTCAGGGATGTAGCTCAGCAGTATAGCACCTGCCTGGTAAGCACAAGGCCCTGAGTTTGATGCCTGGTACAAAAAACAAAAAACAAAAACAGAATAAAACAACTATATATTGCAGTCCTACTGTGTGCTTACCACTGCCCTGGCATTGAGTATAGGGATGAGTAAGACAGGCAGAGATGCTTCCTATTCTAGCCTGCACTGGTGTTCCAACCTGACACTGAGAGCGTCTGACACTGAAGCTGATGCCTTTGCTCTATGTGAGATGTCTCTCCTGGGACTCCCTTAATTCAGAACAGGATGGAGAACAAAATATGAAAATAAAATAACTGTGATCCCAAATAGACACTTTGGATGGTGCAGAGAGGTATCTCAGGGACTAAAAGCTATTAGAATGTAAGTACTTGATGCTGGTTAGAAACGACCTCCATCTGCAAAAGGCCAGCAGAAAAGAGCCTAGAACAGTAGATGGTGCCCCTTAGAGGTCTCCTTTGTGTTCTCTAAGACTGTAGTTACTGTCTGCAGAACACCACAAATCACTTACTTTTTAGGTGTACTATACGAACTGAGAATATTATGCTGGCAGTAGGAAGACAGCCATGTGTGCAGACCTCCGCAGCCAAAGAAAACATGTTACTTTGGATGTACTTAAAAGGTACATACATTATAGTATGATTAAAATTAACAGTGCAAGACTATGATCAAGTGTAATGTGTAGAGAACTAGTTGACTGAGCTCAGTCTTTGAAAAAGTTTGGGAGAAAATTTATATGTATACAATTTTTATTTCTTTTGTGCTAGGAAAAAGACAGACATTTGGTTTGAGGTTACTGCCTTGGAATGAAGAACCCCATTCCTCATCAGTCCTACCCAGCGAGACCCGAGACTGAGCAGACTCCTTCCTGGGCCCTGGATGACTTTACTGGAGGTAGGACTGGTCTCTCTGCCCAGACACAGACAGAGCCCCGTCCTCAATGTCCCTAAAGATTGGTGAGAGGCTGTATCATGATATTGATGCAACAATACTTGTTACCATTTATTGAGCTCTTGATGGTATTTTTATAAGTACTTTTTCATCATCATCTCATTTACTTTCCCTAATAGCCACTGTAATAATATTCATCATTCTCATTTTACAGATGAGAAAATTGAGGGTCAGAGAGAACAAGGGTACAAGATTCTTCTCCTCAACTTAGGGACACAGGGTTAAAGTTTGCAAACTTAAACACACATACCTGGGACAGGCAAGAAACTTAAATAAGTGAGGTGATCAAGGCATAAGAAAATATTTACTTTTCTTAACTCTAACATAGGGAGAGAAACTCCATAAATGTGATAAATGGACTCAGAGTTGGGCCATTTGAGAGAAGCAGGAGTGTGGTAAATTGGAAAGGGTGAGTCCTCGCTCAAAGAGCAGCTGCCTCTCAGTGCAGAGAAGGATGCTTTATGAGAATGAGAGCCCAGATCTGCCAGATCTGATTCTTTTTTCTACATGAAGCTGAGAAATGGATGTGTGTGTGTATGTATGTGTGTGTATTGTGAAATCTGCTTGCACAGGCATTAATAGTTCTTTGCCCCTCTAACCATACACGTGTGCTTCTTCTCCAGCTTATCTTCTTTTGCCTTTACCTAGTGGTCCCTTGCTGGTCTCCCTGGAGTTCTGTCTTTGCTTTAGCCCCGGAAATCTTTGGTCCATGTACACTAAGAGTGACTGGCGTGGAAATATGCAAGCTCAGTCTTCAGTTTAGAGACAATTTTAGGTGTAATTTGCACCTGACAATGGCTTCTCTCAGGGTCAGGCTGTCAGAAACACATCTGAAATCACACTCATACTTGGCTCTTCCCTTTCCTGTTCTGTTTTCCCCACTCCCTAACCTACCTCCCTTTCCTTAATACGCGCTTCTACAGGATCCTCTTCTCAGGATCTGCTTCAGCGGAACATGATCTGTGGCATTTCTAATTTTAAAAGTGGGTGATGAATCCAGATTATAAAACGAGATGTTTAGGCTAATACAAAACACCTTGCAGGCAGTGGTACTGGGAACGCAGGAACTTTCCGCTCTGACCCGGGGCGTAGGCTTGGCCAATGTTACCCGCAACATTGCAGTGACAGAGGAGAAGACAGTAAAGGAGGAGCTGTGACGTAATGAGGCATGAGAACTAAAGTGCCATCAAATGGATTGCCAAAATCTTTCTTGGCAACTGGGGTGTCTTGTATGATTTCTAGATAGAGAAAATGAGAAAAAAGGGGGCAGGCAGCTGCTCATTCATGGAAAGAGACATCCAGAGGCCTCTCAGAATTTACAGTCTGAATTACAGACTGAAGCTGTCTGCTTAAGGGGATGATATGAGAGAGTGGTAGGTGATATCTCTGGGTGCTGGTGGGTGGGTCCTCTGAGTAAGGGTAGTGACACCAGGCACCACCCAGACATTCTGGACAGGGTGAGTTTTTTTTTTTTTTTAAGTAACTGACCAACAATTCTGCTTTTTCCATGATGGAGACATTTCCCAGGATGTGGGAATTCTAGTGCTCAAACTGCGAAAGTCTTTAGTAAACTGGAATAAGTTAGTCAGCCTATTTCTATGTTGCCTTTGTAACAAATAAACCATGGGAGGAATATGGCAGAGCATGAGGACAGCTAGTTTATGGGGATATTTATTTCCTCATTCTTGAAGAAAGCAGAAATATAGAGGTGATTGGACCAGGGATCCAAAGAGTGATGGATTTATCACATTATAACACCTGTTTATGTTGGTGTGGCTGGAGAAACACCAAGTGTCCCTACATAGAGAGGGCTATGCTCTCCCAGAACAAGATCTCTCTCCTTCAGGATTTTGCTGTTGCTTCTTGCTATCAAATACATCAATTTGAAATGGTTAAATGAATACAGGAGTTAGTATTGGTTTTCTATCTTTTAAAAATTATACTCCAGTCACCAAAGTGTAGGAGGATTGCATCTTCCTGTGCTAGACTGTAACCTTCATGAGGGATAATCTTGTCTGTATTTCTGGTACTCTGAACACTTCTGGACTCACAAGATGTGCTCAACACATTTGCAAAATAAAGGAATTAGTGATGGAGAGGTAGACACAGTGGTACACAGAAGAGACAACATATTTTACCCCCACTAGGCCACCCTCAGTGCATTTATATTCCAGCTTTTATCTTTTCCTAACCAGGTTCCCACTATGGACTGTATATGTAGCTGATGTTCATTTGTATGCCTGGCTAACAGTGCTTGTTTCATTGCCACCACAATGGGGCCTATGTAAGAGTGTTAGATAAATACTGTGAACTGTCACTGTATTTCAGTGCAAATGTCAGATCAGCCTGAAGCCATATCACCAAGAATATTTCACTGAAATGAAGTTTATGAATTTATAGATCATTGCTGATATATGATATGGCACGGTTTTCCCTGATAAATTTTTGCTATTTCAGGTATTGACAATCACATTAGACACATATGTTTAATCAGATTCTTACAACAATATTCACCACGGAATACTGAGATTCAGATTAGAAAGTTACCTCGTCTGGACAGTCTGTACCATCCCACCCATGGTGCCGTACATGTTAGCTGTGGACATCCAGAAATTGGTAACCAGCATATTGGCAAACACGGACACGCCAATAATTGCACAAACACCTGTTGACAAAGAACAAGAAAGCTTCAGAGTCAGCTTAAAGGCAATTTATGCAGAAGTGAGTTTAGGTGAGGATGCTGCAGAATATTCCATTCCTAAACAGAATGGTCAATCAAGCATTGACTATTGAATTCTCACAATGTGTCAGATGATGACTGAGATGCTTATCTCTTACCTCATGAATTCTGGGAGGGAGGGACAGAAGCAGGGCAGAGAAGAGGGGGAGTGAGATAGGAAGGAAGGGAGGGAAGGAGAGAAGACAGAAAGAGAGAGAGAGAGCGAGAGAGAGGGAGAGAGAGAGACAGAGAGAGAGGGAGAGAGAGAGGGAGAGAGAGAGAGAGGGAGAGAGAGAAAGAGAGAGAGGGAGAGAGAGAGAGGGAGAGAGAGAGAGAGAGAGAGAGAGAGAGAGAGAGAGAGAGAGAGAGATCCCATACATCTAGGGACCAAGGGTAAATAGTCCTATTTTGGGTTTGATCCTTTGATGTCAAGAGCTCTTTGCTTGTATCATTTTCTTTCTCAATAAGAAGATGCCTTTCAGGGATTGGTTACATGATTACCTTATATGATCCTCTTATATTACATTTGGGGTAACAGTTGAGAAGGACATTAGCACTCATGAGAGATCTATAGCACGGTATTAGATTTCCACACTCAGATCTTGAATCCCAGCATGAAAAAGTCTGAACCATGTTCGTTAATATGGAGGAGCTATGTTTCTTCAACTGGGATGGTTTTACTTTGACGTTCCTAGAAGTACATTTGAGAGCACGATCCCTTGTTTACCTGAGACAATGAACATGATCCCAGAGGTCAATGTCATTTTGGCCTTGGCAGAGTCATCCATGCCGCCAATGCGGATGCATTTCAGAGCAAAGATGGACACTAGGATGCTGATGGCACCCAGCACAATCCCCACGATCATTAGGGCTCGCACTGCCTGCAACCTACCTGTGGGGCGAAGGAAGACACAAGCAGACAAATAAGACAACCTTAACACAACTCATTAGACTCTGGGTTTATAAAACAGCAATCACAACCAGCACTGAACCTCTGAGAAACAACAAGTCCTGAAGAGAAATGAAAAGTGGAAAACTAACAGTCTTCTGACTGATGAAGGGTATGCATACAAATGTCGAGAGAATGAGAAAATTATGGGTGATTGGGAGGACTCTTGGACTTTATTTATTTCGGTTACCTCATTTTACAATTTGATAATCTGGGGTCCAGAAGGGGAAAATGATTTGTCGAAAGTAACAGTCAAGTTACTGATAGAACTTAGAGTAAAACCACGTAGCTTTGATTTATAATCCAAATCTATCTTTCCATATGAATTCAAAGTTTCATAGAGCTGTGTCCACTTTATCAGTATTAATGTGTCACATATAACAAAGCCAAAGTACATAATATAGCAACAGTATTCTATTTTTGTTCCTTTTCAAAAGCAACTACTAAGGCCACCGTGAGTTGTAGGTTTCAAATGTTTACAGAAAAAATCAGTATATCAATATCAAGCTTTTCAACATGCCCATAGTTTATTGTGGTCTCCTTTCTAGGAGTCATTTGCAGCTGCAGGTTCTGTTGGACTCCACCATACGGACCCCCTCCAGGTACATCCAACTTTGTTTCTATTGCATCTTAAAGTGCAGTGACTCATTGTGATAATTGTTCACTGAGCCCCTACAAGTGGGCATAGTTAATAGGTTAGACATATCTCTGCTCTCAAGGAACTTAAGCCAAAGTGTAGAAACACAGTCACTAAGCACATCTACCACAAGTATAATGAAATGTTACAAGGAAGGCAAGCGATCCTTGATGTCTCCCAGAGAAGAAGTTTCCCACTGTGGGTCAGTTTGGTAAAGTGCAGAGCTAGGCACACACATAATGTGCTCGATACCAATCGCTTTCTCTTTTCGGTATGTCTTCCTCTCTCTCTCTCAAGCCCATGATTCCTGAATGAGCTGCCATGTTTTCATCAGTGCTTTTCAATCTACTTAAATATTTTAATTTATGATGTCATAGATTTAATTTCTGATGCCTTAACAGAATATAAAATTGCATTCTATGAGTGTTACAGAAATGTCAAATTATTATAAAGTTTAGAAATATTTATTCTCAGTTTTGGGAGTAAAACTATTCAGATAGACAATGAGCAGCTTGTGGGCTGGTATGAGATAGCACTATAATAGCACTATTGACCCTGATCTGTCATGTCACAAATTAGTGCTTGACTAACTTGTTAATGATTCCAGTATGAGTACCTGACTCAAACGGGGCAGATGAGACCCTTATGCAGGAAGTTTGTATTTTAGACACAAAGTGTAATATATAGTCTTAGAATTCTATGTTTTTATCAGGGGGAGAAAGCTGCTGAATAATAACAAGCATACCAAACTCAAGAGAGAGATAGAGATTTCTGACAGTATTTGATCTCTGGACTCCAACTATTCCTAAGGTCTGGCTATCATCTTTCCTTGGGATTGAGGGACTATCGTAGCATTAAAAAAACCTCTTTGAGGCTAATTCAGGTGGGGGTTCTGTTTCTTGAAATCGAGTGGTTCTAATACATGTGAGACGGCTTTGTCACTGTCTAGAAATACTAACTCCTAAAGTTGTACTGTTAGTGGAGAGTTTCTATTCTTCAAGAGTGATATGACCAAAGTGGTGTTGAAGCCCCTTGCACTTGTGAGGGACTTCTTGTGTCAAGTCTACAGCATAAAGGTATCATATCCTCATAGACAATGCCCGAGAAGGGGGAAAGGGCATAATTTTTCTTTCATTCAAAAAACAAAAATTTTTTTTCTGATTATATAAGCAATAGACACTTATTCAAAAATTTCAGAATCTATACAAAACTATAAACTGGAAAAAAAACCCCATAACTCTTTATCCAATCTCTTGAAAATAACTATTTTTTTTTTTTGGCATCTTGGTTGGTAGGCGCTTTTTTTTTTAAAGAGGAGAAATAAAGTTCCTGTGAAGGTGGTACTGCCATTCACATCCAAGGGAGCAGTTAACAGCCACGTGGAAATGCAGCTGCTTAAAGATGATACAGTTCTAATAGTAAGGGGGTTGGTCACAGGCTACATCCAAAGAAGATAGGCATTCTTATCTTCAGTGAGAACCTTTAATAATGCCCAGCCAAAGTTGAACTTTACAAGTGGAAAGAAACAGGAGAAATATTTAGAACTTTGCTTCTGAAAAAGGATACCTAGACTGTTGCAGGCAAAGTCTCCTGAAAAGTATAAACAGAACTAAAAGCTCTGTTGTGCCCCAGTTGTCATAGTGGGCTCCTAATTTTGCTTCAAAGCTATTACGATTTGACAGCCATTAAACAATTCAGTTCACATAAAAAAAAAACCCTACAATCTAGATAACAATCTTATCTCCATTTTAGAGCTGAAGGATCTGAGGCTTAACGGTGAAGTAACTTGCCACTGGACAAGCCTGAAAAGAAGGGCAGTGCTAAAGGTCAAACTCAGAACTGTCTTGGAGACCTTACGTTCCTATCTCAGTGTGTTGCTTTGAGGACGCTGGAAATACAGGTGGAGTTCTGGCTGTTGTCATGGTACAGGGAGCTGCTCATGCCAAAGGAATGTGTCTTCCAAACTTGGAGACTTAGCCAAAAAGCGTCATCTTCTGACAGCGATGTTAAGAATGTGTAAAGGGACACTTCTCCAAAATCATCTCAGGGGATAACTTGTCCCAGGAGGTTACTTAAGAATGTGACTCTCGAGACAAGGACATTTCCGTCTTCTCTAAGAGCTCTTGAGGGATCTCTAATGAACCACATTGGGAAGATTTTCATCTCAAACAACAACCAACGTCAGCAGCACTGCCAGCTCTAAGGTGTGCATTCACTCTAAGGTGTGCATCCTAGAGCAATTTGGCATGACGTCATGAGGTAATCAATGAGAACTACTGAAAAAGGAGGGTTAGCTCATGCACAATGTGCCAGCATCTTCTCCCTTTCATAAGGAAGGGAGGCTCTGGCAACCTTTTCACCAGCTGTCTCCCTATGGCAGAAGAGAGTGTTTAGGGACTTCCTCCTGAGAAACTTTGCTTGTCTGTGGGGAGAATTCTGCAAGCACTGACCACCAGTCTTGGTCTTATTTGGTAAATGTGTTGGTACACGGTATGGACTGTGGATCTAATCTATCCTAGAGAATTGATAGCATTGGCATTGTGGGATGGCAACTGAGTTCTAACGGTAGAGCATTAATGATTCCAGTAAGGTGCAGAGAACTCATAGAAATTAGGGGTGCTATATGATCTAATTCTCATATGGGGAGGCTCTAGTGTGTTACTTTTGTTTTTCACAGCCTTGCCTGTGACTTTGTTGGTGCCGCAGGATGCTGGGAGCAAACACTTTTGTTCATTACCTCACTAACAAATACAAGCATGTGCTATCTGCTTGTGTATTCATTTATAGCTTTGTGTATTCAAGCGACCACACTGGTATACTCTCATGGTTATAAATTAACATACTCATACATTTACCTGGACTTCATTTTTTTTTTTTTGTACTGGGGATTGAACTCATGACCTCACACTTGCCAGGCAGGTTCTTATTCATCAAGTATTTTTAAAGCTTAACTCTTGTTATCCTTTTTTTAAAAAAGAGAGAATAAAACTCAATAAAAACAATAGAGAGTTTCAAAACAAGATGCTAGGAAATTAAAAATGGGTACTATGTTGCATATTGTTGTGTTCAAAATCAGATTACCAGATATAGGCATGCAAAATTGATTAAACAATATAAGCACTAACTGTTCTTTTCAGTGAACTAATGAAATGATCTTAGCTGTCTTGTGTATGTGTGTATATATATTTTCCTCCTTCCTTCTTTTCACCTTTCCCCAATTCCAGTTGTTCTTTCCTTTTGAGCAGTTTCTTTCCCTTTCACAATATCTATTGTATCTTTTGGATTTTGTTTACTCTTTCAGTTTCTTACACCAGGGATACCAAATGCTGTAGGATATATAAAGTTTTGTGAGAAATAATCTTTGCCTGTAAGACTTTTTACAACCTAAGAAGATTATATTTTTACCAGAAGTCCTAAACTTTAAATTTATTCTTATCCTGAGAATATCTTGGCTGAGTAAACAGAAAGGAACAATTCTGTGACAGTAGCTCGTTGGGTGGGTCCAGTTCTCTTTAATCCATGTAAACCACATGGCAGCCCCGTGGGTCAGGACTGTGATGTGGAAGACATTTGTGTGGCAGCCCTTGCCTTCAGGAAGCATTCTCAGGCTACTCTGTTTCTGGATATTACTATCAAGAAATAGGACTTTTGAGAAAAAGAAGAACCTTAGACATTCACTCCATTTTGTTTCTGTGAGCTTCTCCCAAATTTAAAATCTACCCATCAAATTCTTAGAAGATCTGAAAACTTCTCTAGTTCTAATTTTTTAAGCCTGAAGCTATTCAGAGAACAAAATACTTTGTGCCTTTTGAGAAGCACTTGGTAAAGCATCTGATTACAACAAGGCAACCGGAAGCAAGGAATCAAACAACTAACTAACCAAACAAAAAATATTTAAGCATACAAGACCGAGGATACTCCTTCCATATTCTATGAAAAATCAGACATATCTCACTCTCAGCAAGGAAGGGTCATGGCTGTCTGATGGATGAGTGGCTTTTTTATTTGTTCCTAAAACATACCATGCACATGCTGTGGGCATGGGTGTGGCTGAGGCGCAGGGCTCCCCCATGTGCTGAATGAGTGATGGGGAAGCTTGCCAGGGTGTGTGTGGGGGTCTGTGCCCTTGACAGCTGCAGGTGGCTGCTGCGGGTGCCCACAGGAGCCCCAGGGGCTGTCTGACCCGGTCAGCCTTTGTCTCGGTTGTTCTCTTGTCTCTGTCATCAGGTTCGCACCAAAAGCCTCATTTCTTTTCTACTCTCTCTTGGCCTCCAGATTTCTGATGAATTCTCGATCTTGCCTTCAATCAGGAGTCCACCACATTTTTCATTTAAACAAAGTCATCTTTATAGCTTTCTTTTACTTTGCTTTTTACTCTATGGTTAGAAAACACAAAATGTTATTTTGTATCTTATGAGGCCACTTTCAGAGGCGGAAGACTGGCCTCGGATGGATGGACCACAGTGTTCCCTGCTTCGGAAACCCCTTGAAGGCTTCATCTGGGAAGGGGGACTGTGATGGGGGCAGCTGTCAGGACACGGAAAATATATGTTCTCTGCCACTCACTGCTGGGAATGCCACATGCCTAGTACTGGCCTAGGAGGTACAAGCAGGGGATTTAAACTTAACTTCCAGTTGGAAAATTCTATCATTCTAATCTTTCTCCACAGACAGGTAAACAGGGAAACTGCTGGAAAAGGTAGGTTTCTCTTTTTTGCTGCTCTTTCTCTTCCTCGTATATCAAAAGATACAGGCTTATCTGCCCATGGCAAAATGACTCAACGGCTCTGCACCCAAGGTGTGACTAAGCATATCTCCCAGTGAATAATGAGGCGTTGTTATCAGACCTGGAGGGTGGGTAGGATTTAGGGTTGAAATAAGCAAACAGAAAAATTTGAACTCAGGGTTGCCTCCCTGCTTCAAAATATCTCCTTGCCCTAAAGGAGCTGAGTACTGACAGGAAAGGTGCATTCAGTGTATTTCTTAGCCATGGCTGCTCCCCAGCACTGTCTAGGGGGACCTTGAAAGAAATAGCAATGTTTTGGCCTCAGCTCCCGAGATATATATTCTACTTTTGTTTTTCTTAAGCCCATACCAATCTCCGCAGTTTACAGATTCTTTTGGGTTCTGTGAACATGATCTCAGTTCCCCAGAGGGTTTCTCCCACAAGAATCATGATGTGTAAGAATTTAGATATCTGTCCATACATTAAACAGACACGGTTGCTGTAATGTTTTCCTTTTTTGAAAAGAGGAAAAGCAGTTTAGCTAAAAACCAAGAGTCTCATATCTCATTTCAACTTTATAATTAACTTGCAATAGCTCACTCCTAGGACAGGTTTCTTCCAACAGAAACTGAGGGCAGGCAAGCTGGTTTCATAAGCTTAAGAGCATTTAGACTTGATGAGGAAATATTCAGCCAATGGCAAGAAGGGATGCATAGGGAAGTTCCTCCAAAAAAAGCATTTTAGAGCAGTCTCATTTTTTTCTTTCCTTGTAGATTTTTGCTTTAGAGTCTGTGGAGTTGTTCTCTGGGTAAAGACAGCTCTGTTATAAAAACCTCTGTTCCTCTGCATGAACGTGACTTGCAGCTTGATGTGGGGAACTCCCCAACACTCCAGCAGCTGTTGTTTCTTACACATTAAGGTAGAAATGAGGAACTGGCCATAGGAAGAGAGCCAAGACTATCTTAGTTCTTACAAAAGGGCTGAGAAATTAAGTGCACAAAACCCAAGTAGGATGGATTTGAGAAAGGGGGCAAAATGATTCTAAATAATCTTTACTTTGGATATTTGTGTTCCTAAAGGGTGTTTGGTTGGGTATAGTGCTACATGCCTGTAATCCCAATACTCTTTCAGGCTGAGGCAGGAAGATCACAAGTTCACATCCAGCCTTAGTTAGCAAGATTCTGTCTCAAAATATAAAGAACTGGAGATGTAATCCAGTGAAAAAGGCCTTGGGTTAAAAAAAGAGGAGGGGAAGGAAAGAGGAAAAAGTGGAGGAGGAGGAGAAGGAGAAAGGAGACAACCCTAGCAAATGTCAAATGTCTTAATCGTTTGAGAACTTTGGGTGGTGTAGACCCAGTAGTGATTTACTTACTAAGATCTCGTAAATGAGTCACTGAGCTCTCTCAGACAGGTGCTTTGTTTGAGGCATCTGAGAAAGGAGGGAAGTGAGATCAAGAAGTGCAGGTGGCTGCCACTAAACAAATCTCAGCAGACACATCAAAAGAAACCTAAAACATTACTTGACTATAATGTGTTCACACAGTCAGGGACATGAGTTTGCCAGGGCTTTGTCTCCTGTCTATTCTACTCTCTGACTGTCCTTTGCCACTCTCTTCAGTGTCTCCAGGGAGGAAAATTGTGAATGATGTGGGGATCATCTACTCTGTTAGCTCAGTATTCTCATTGTGCATAGCTAATAACACTGCCATGTGAGTGTCAAGGTGTGATGCACCCTCTGCTTTTGTGCTCAAGCCCAGACCAATGTATTTAGATCTAAAGGCTGCCAATCCTGTCTGGAAGCAGAGGTGAGGCATGGGCAATGGAAAAGCATACAGACTTGGAAGCCTTTCCACATGTATTCTTAACCTGCCATCTTCTATCCATGGGATCTTGGGCATGTTCCTTTCCCTCCTCTCTGAGCCTCATTTCTATCTTGTGATCATGAAGCTAATATTGTTCTGAGGAATAAAGTGGAGAGTGTATGTGCAGCCCGACAAATGGCACTGATCACTGCACACAGCGCTGACTGTGTGGAATACAATGAGGAGGAATCTTAAGTTGCAAGTTACCCCGAGCTGATAATAGACAGGTAAATAGCTTTGCCACCACCACCTCTCACCTCGTTCAGCTACATAATACAGCTTGTTAAGTTGAATTAATTTATTCTATGGCTGTAAGTTCTGAACAGACGAAATGATACATTTTCATCAGACGAATGAAAAGTTAAATGAGATTTTGCAAGAAAAGAGCTTGTATTTGGAAAGAATTTAGTAACTGCTAGTGATTATTATAATTATTAACTAAAAGTATGATAGGTATCTGCTTCAGGCCTTTTGACAAACACTTTAAGGTTTACTTCTCTGTTGGACGGAGGTGCTTTCTTGAATTCTAGGTCACAATTAAACTCTCACCACCTCCCTAAAATCTTCTATTTCTATCTCCAAGCATTCTACCCCGCTCCACTGTTTTGACTGTCCCCCTAGTTCCCTCCACACCCTTCAAAAGCATGGTAGGCAGCTGGAGGCAAGTGCTCTCTAGGCGTTGGGTGCTGGCTGGTTAGTGTTGCTCCTCCCACCTCTCTCAGGAGCCCCACAGTATTCACAGCCCCCTCCATCTCCCTCTCTATCTACTCCACCTCCTTATGTCTTTGCCTGCTATTTCTGAGTTTCTGTTGAGCTTTGTTCCCCTGGTAGTCTTCTTCCTTATTCCTTCTGTCTGCCAAATCTAAGTCACCAAGCAAATATTTGTATCTCTGGATTCCAATTTGCAGTGCAGCCACTCCTGCTGCATGAGGACTGCTGCTCTTCAGTCCACACTCTTCACCATGGCCACAAATTACCAGCGATTTAAAGTACCACCTTTTCTGCAAACTCAGCCTAAGAAACGCTTTTCCTGGCTTTCAGTGAAATCCTATCTCCACAATTCAGACAAGTAGGTCTGGGGGATACCTCTATGTGGATGCTGGGACCACCCCTACCACATTCCCATATTGGCTTAGGACAGCTTGACTTTTTATAGCATAACTGGGAGATAGGATGTAAAGCAGCATCTACTCTCACCCTCCTGCCCTAGCCCTGTTGCCTGTTGTAGGCCATGCAGAGTGTTACAGAGGTGCAAGACAGGCATCTTGAGGTCCTCTAGGACACAGAGAAGATAAAGCCCCTTCAAGAGGCCTAAATGCATTGCTGCAAGACATCACATTTATGTCCACAGTGTTCAAAATATGTGAAGAAATCTTTCTTTCTTTTTTCTTTCTTTCTTTCTTTCTTTCTTTCTTTCTTTCTTTCTTTCTTTTTTCTTTCTTTCTTTCTTCCTTTCTTTCTGTGTCCTAAAACTCTAAAGATCTCTCCCTTTAGGGATTTGGAACATCTCAGAGCTCCTGGGTAGCAACTGGGTTTCCTCTCTATGAGCTCTTTGTCTGGTCTGACAGCAAATAAAAGTGTGAGGCTGAGGCAGGAGGATTGCAAGTTCCAGGCTAGCCTGAACAACTTAGTGTGACTTTCTGACACAAAAAAATTTTTAAAAAGGACTAGGAACACAATTCAGTAATACAGCAATTGGCTCAACTTCTAGTATTGCAAAAAAAGCATCTAACTTACCCAATATCCCTTCTTTTTTCTTTCTTCCTTACGTTTTGGAAAAAACTAATTTTTTCCATTATCATATTTATATTCATCACATAAGTACCACAGACTTTTATAAGGCAGAAAATCATCTCAAATCATACCTTCTTCTTGATTTCAGGCCACCCCTATAAAAATTTCTGGCTTCTAAAACCACACATTTCTTGCATTGGACAATATCTGGTATGTAGCAGAAATTAATACTTGTTTGAACAGTGAATGTAAGTCAACAGCATGTCCTCTTTTGCACAGACTGTTTAGTGTTTAAGAAGTTATCTGTGTATCAGAATTGAAACCAGCCTGGTGGGTAAGTTTTAGCACAAGCAGTTACTATTCAAGTGTCACAGAGGCAGACATGGTGGGTGCCCCCCAAACAGGCGTGAGCTCTATGTCTCCTGGCTCTTGGGGCCATATGGCTAGATCTGGTCAAGACATTGCAAATGGAGATGACATGTCCTCTGCAGGCCGAGGTGGTTGAAAGGAGTTGTGCCTTTTGTGTACTCTCTTCTCTTGTTTTTTACCGTCTTTGAATCGTGTGGCTACATGGAGGCTGCTTGTCCCTCCGTGGATTTCATGTGTACAGGAAGTAAACTTGTGTTAAGCTACTGAGATGTTTAGGGTTGTTCCTTGCAGTGGTTGACATTAACTACTCTAACAGAGTCCCTGAAGCTAGTCCCTGTAACTTAGTAGGTGTGCAAAAGATATTTGTTAAGTGAATAGTTGGCTGAACAATGAATCTGTTTCAGGCAGGAGGAAAACCAGGTTCTTTTCTATACCTGGGGCTATAATAGCAAAAACTATAGTACAAAGGCAATCTTCTCTCTTTTGGAAGCTTTTCACTTGTGTTTGGTTCACATGGGTCATACAGACATTTAAAATATTCTTATTATCCAAAGTTCAACTTAGTTTATCAACCACTTGCTGATCACTAATTTTGCCATTTCCTATGCTGGGAACTGGGAAAATAGGCCTTGTCTAGTTAGCTGATGGGGGCAACTACACAAAAGCTGAGTGAGAAAGTGTACAAATAACCAAACCGGTAATCTAAGGTTCAGACTTAAACAGTGAAATCCTTCTGACTTGTTCCCCTCCTGATACTTCCCACCGAGTCTCTGGTACTCCAAACACCCACATAAAAGCCCTAGGACATGTAACACCCTTGCCTGAATATTTATGCACATGCTTGTCCCCTCCACTGAGGTTTATAGGAGTGGGCAAGGGTAGTGTTGTATTGTGCTCTATCTGTGGTACACAATAAATGCTTCTCAGATTTGTAAGCTGTGTCATGAAGGCAGAATGTGCTCGATGCATGAGAATGCTCTGGCTTGTGGGGTGTTATATAGTATGAGGCTGTGAAGAAACTTTAGGGAGAAGGCAACTGGGGTGGTAAAGGAGACATTTTGAGGTGTCTGTGAGCAAGCCCAAAATACAGTAAATGCAAAGGGAAAACCATAGGATGGGGAAAGAGGCCCAGAACAGAAATCAGGAAAAGTAGGTGAGGTATATAGGAAGGCATAGGTATGAGGCTGCCATGTTTGTACCTAATTAATTCAGGAATAGAGGATCATGGGAGATGCTTGGGTTTTGAAATGTGTAAGGAGAACTGAGAATTGGGAGCCAGTGATTGGAAGAGGCTCCTCTTCTACTGACCTTCAGTCATGGTCAAAGGAGGAAACCCTACATAATACTAGTGGAGAGCTGGGTTTGGCCAGGAAAAGAGAAGATGATTTTGTGGTACAGGAGCAGAACTGCTGAGGAGTGCAGATGAGATTCTGAGGGGGCTCATGGAGGGTAGGAGCTCTGGTGAATAAGAAGACAAAGGCGAGATAGCAGTGATGGGGTTGGCCATACAGGACTGTGGGAACATTTGGAAGGGCCATTGTGATACAGAGTGAGCAAGAGATCAGCAGTGTTCGCTGGAGCCCTGAGAAGCGGTCACTGAGCATGAATAGTCACGAGTTAATTGTGAGCATAAGATCAATCTTTTTTCTAACTAACAGTTAACATTAGATGTAGGCAGCCACTCAACAACCTAAGCCTTGTACTCCCTCCTCTGACCTCTCCCCTTGTTACAGCACATTCCCTGGCCAGTCTGGCTGCCTTCCCTTGGGCCAGCTTCTTTCCCAAGCCTGTCCTTTGTGGAGGTAGTGATCTTGTTCATTCTGCAATGAGCGGTTTCCAGAAAAAAAAAAGAAAAGAAAAGAAATAAATAATTCTTGTATTCTGACAGTTCTTCTTTTATTCCTTTCTGAAAATAAGGATGAATTAGTTGAATTGTTTTTCACAATTCAATTTCAAGGACTCCAAAGCCTCTTTAAAATTTCTTGGCAATTTATTTCCATCTACCTGCTTGAAAGAGGAAAAACTACACCCTCCTATTGGTCACCTTAACTTGCTCTATTATTTTCTTATTTACTGCTTTTAAAAAATACAGTTCCCATAATATGCAGAATGCAAAGTTGCTATGGTGCACATTTGCAATGATTATCTGTATTACAAACAACATTTAGCTTATTTCATCTGCAAGCATGAAAGAATGTCATACTTGTGATTATATTTATATTCATACATTGTTATAATATAATTGTAATTTTACATCCTGACATATACTGATTTTTTTGGAAGAGTATACCAGATGTTCTCCATACAAATTCAGAAAAATGAAATTATAATTTAGTAGCAATTTTGAGGCACTGAAAGAGACTGCAAGTTTTTGAGAAAAGCTTAATTGAAAACAAAATTAAATTAGCTCTTGATAAACTTTTCTGGCTAAAACGAAGTGCCATCCTCTTTCCTTGCTCCCATGTATGTACTGGCAGGAACAAGTCACTTGCACACAGGAGCACATACTTTATTCTCTCCGTGAGAATCAGTAGTTTATTCCGGGTAACCCTAGCATCCCTTACCAGAGACCGAGTCTTCCTGCAGCCGGTCTCCGGCAAGCAGTTCCTCAGACCCAAGCATGAATCCTCCCATTGTCTCCTGTGTGACTGCGCTGTCTGTGACACCCAGCCAGCTTGTGCTCTTATTCACACCTTCTGTGGTCCGTCTGCACGCCTGGAGGCGGCAGCACGGTTGGGTCAGGCAGCCCAGTGGCTGGACTCGCCCAGGCCTGCTCTCCTGGTCCTGCCCAGGATGCCCGCACCTACCTGGAAGGCCCAGGATGGTGAAGTAGGGCCGGCACTCGGTGAAGCCCGAGCTCTGCCTCACACAGCTCCTCCAGAGCCCTTCGTACTGGAACACGGAGGTGACGGGGTTGTCATACAGGTCCTGGGTGCTCCACATGTCCATCCCCGTGGCAGCGATGCAGCCGGCCAGGCCGAGCAAGGACAGGAGGAAGCCCACCACTTGGAACGTGGTGGTGGACATGGCCTCAGCCCTGGCCCTGCTGCCTCCTTGCAGCCAAAACTGGGCGCCCAGCGTGCGCTGCCGAGGGGAACCCTGCTAATCAGAGGCTTTCTCTAGGGCTCAGTGTTTGCTCACCGTGTTTTCCTTAGATAGTTCAGTTTCACTCCTCGTTCAAGGGCATTATTTTTTCATTTGTTAGGGAAGAGGCCCCAAGAGGCACTTGTCAGGCCGAGCTGCGCAGGTGCAGCTGGCAGTTGGTTGAGCACCGGCTGGCAGAGGCCAGAAGGTTGCCCTGCACTGGGCGGCACCAGCCTCCCCCATCCTAGCTCTGTCTCTGCAGGGAACTTGGTACCCTCTGGGGAAAATGCCTAGGGGCACATTACTCAGAAGGGCGCAAACATCTTTCAAAGTACGAAGACCCTGGCAAGCACCCCATCGTTCCATCTAAAACCAGACTGCCACGTTTCCTCCCAGACTGCCGCGTCCCCTTGTATATTACCTTCCACTTCCACTTTTCTGTTTCGAGCTTAGAGAAGCGGGAAGGGCAGATAGATTTATCTGCCATTTTTAGGTGAGTCAAGTGAGGTAGACGTAGTCAAGGAACCTCAAGTGGTTTGTGCTTGAGATGCTTTAAGGAAGGCAAAAGTGGGTCTCTCTCCTTTCCCTCTATCTAACGCACTTCGTTTCTATGTGAGTGACAGGGCCAGGCAGGGTTGTCCCGTTGGAAATGGGTCCAGAAGCCAGGGATCCCACCGACCTCCATAGTCACACAAGAGCCACGGGAAGGTGGTGTGGCAGGCACAGGAGGTATCACTAAGGCCTGAGGAGCAAACACAGCTGCAGGGCCAAGGACCCTGACCTGGTCACCGAGAGGCTCGAGATTGCCCCTGACTCATACTGTGTTGGGTGCTAGGTGATTTGGGGACAAACTCTAAGTCCTGCTTGGTCACTGTCTTCATCTCTAAAAGTGGGGACTGCCCTCCAAGCACTTTCAGACCTCACACACTATCTATTTATCTATTTTGTAGAAAAGTTTTTACTACAGTTAGACAATTAGATGTTGTATGATCACAATTAAATGGACACACGGCTGAAAAAGTTGGTGTAGTATTTTGCTTCTACAACTCAATTTTCTTATAGAAATGATCAGCCTGCTGCTCCTGAGCCTCATGTGTGTCTAACCTCAGAGTTTAGAGACATTCAATTAATTTCAATCTTTTTAAATCTGGATTTCCAAGTGGGAACTACATACACATTCACACACTCAATCTCTACACACTACACACTACACACTACACACACTACACACTACACACTACACACTACACACTACACACTACACACACTACAATCTCTAACCATGACTGGTTTCCTCCAGAAAACAAACCCTTGTGTCTGGACATTTCAGTGTTATCTTTACCATACCGAGGCCTGCTCCCAAGCCTTTAGTCCCGGATAACATGGAAGGCAAATATGGAAGCTCTTTCCCTTATCTAAGTGGGGTCAATACTCTGAGCTTTGCCCCCTGACTTTAAGTTCTGTGATCAGTGTCTGTGGGGAATGAAGCGTAAGTCAGAGAACTCCAAGTAAAAGAAGAAAGAAAACAAACAAAAAATTATCACAAGTTATCTTTTTTCACTTATAGCAGTTTCTCCCTTTATTTCCTTATGCAAATGTTTTATGCTAAATTTCAAAGTAGAAAAAAAATCATATGCAGACAGCAATGAACTGAGTTTTCTTTTTTGGACTACTGAGCCATAAAGAAGGATAAACTGGAGTCATTTGTAGGAAAACAGATGCACTTTGAGTCCATAAAGCTAAGTGAAATAAATCAGACGTAGAAGTTTAAATATCTCATAGTTTCTCTACCACGGTGTAAATAAAGAGCAAAATAATGATGACTGATGAGAAACAAGGAGACAGAATGCAGAGAGAGGATAGAGATCTGGAGATGAGAGGAGAAGGAGGGAGGTAAGGGAAAGGGAGAAGATGTAAAAAGGATCAAGATGTGATACGTAAAAATCCCCCATGATGAATGCATCTGTTACATACTGCAAACCTACCAGTACAAAACTTTTTAAAAACTAAAAAATTTAAAGAACTTTTCTTTTTGGTTGGAATGTGGCAAAAACTAATTTTAGAAGGTATAGTAAAGCTATTATAGAAAGGCTGCTGAATGAGAAGGAAAAAGTTATACACTTGTTTTTTTATGTTTTAAAACACTTGGAAGATGGGATTTTTCACACCCTGGTGAATTTTCTGGGCTCTCAAATGAGTGAACCACTACTCTAGCTGTCTTACCAAAGAATGAACAGGAGTCCAGACATAAAATCTGATTTTTGGTTCATAGCTACACGTTTTGTTGAAAGTTATCTAATGTATGGCTATTAGTTAACTCCTGGTCTGATTCTGTTTGACAATAATGAGTGTGGTTTGAGCTTGCTTAATCACTTTTAAAATGGAGCAAAATGTTTTGCTGAAATCATTCCTGCATTTAGGCTTAAATAAGACTCCTGGAGTATCATTTCAGATGAGATCGGGTGCTTTCAGAGTAGGATGGCCGTAGACAGAAGTATTATTTCAGATTGTAAATGTTCAAGAGCTTGTTTTACCGACTTTGGAAGAAGTATTTCCATCATTTTTACTAACAACTTTCAGGATTATTAATACTGTAACACTGTCTATAATAATGAGGGAAAATGATGATATAAATAGCAGTGAAAATATTACTTAGCAATCAGGAAAAAGTAAAATTAGTGTACTAACAAGAAAAACAGCTGACACATTTAATAATTTTCCCTTATATTACCATACTGGTACATGCTTAGTTTCCGAGCCTACCTTTTGTTTTTCATAATGAAAATTTGGAGAAATATTTTACAAATCACTCCGTTTTAAACTCTAACAGGAATTTGACATACTTCTTTCTTATCCATTCTCTATAAATTTTTTCATGACTAAGAGTTTGTAAAACTTGATGTTTTGCTGTTTCTACTGAATTATATTTATGTCCACAAAGTTTTTATAAATATAATGCAGCATGAGTGCATTAGCACTCCATTATATAGAAGTGTGATTATTTACCGGAACAGTGTCTATTCTTTCATAGTTAAATTGTATCTTCTCTCAATAGTTTTGTATGAAAGCAATGTTGGGATTAATATTTTACATGTAACTCTTTGCCACCACTTCCAATTATTCCATTAGGATGGATCTGTAGGCTAGGATTAGTTTGTTAAAGGGTGCATAGTTTAAAAAAATTCTTTTTGCATAGGGCGGCACTAATTTCTATGAATTGTATTCCTGATAGCAATATTTGAAAGATCCCACTCCATGCTCACCTACACTGTGAATTTGGAAGTTATACACAATCATCTGTTTTTTTTGTTACATCTCTTTGATTAGTGAGTTTGAATTGTTTTTTCCTTTTGTGGTGCTAGAGATCTCAGGGCCTCATGCATGCTAGGCAAGCAGTCTACCTCTAAAGTCCATCCCTGACCCCTGTTTAACTTCTTTTAAATGCGCACCTATGAAATATTTGTTACAGCTCCTTTCTCTGTCAGTTTGTACTCCTTTCTCACTTATTCCCTGGAAATTGAGCACTTTCCTATCAATTTGTATGTTATTTATTTGTTAAGGATCTTAATATTGCTGTAAGTACTAGTACATTTTTTGATTGGTTATTTGTGTTTAGTTTCATTCTGCATTTTTGAAAAATAAACCCCATAGATTGTATTTCATTTTATGTACTTCCCAATATCTGGTGCATGAAATGTGTGCAATAGCTATTTGTTGAATTATGTAGTCAAATAAATTTAGTTTTTCTCTGTTGTTACTGTGCTGAGAATTATTTTCCATTTTATATTTTCCATTTAGAAGATAAAACCATTTTAGAATTTAAAGTATTTAGATATATTTTAATGTATAAGTACTATGGAATTAATTTTGGTTTATGTGTTGGTTGGTGCTGAAATTTCTTTTTCATTTATGAAAATCAATAATTTCTGTAGCATTTCTTAAGTATCCTCATTTTCCCACTGCTTTTGAAACCTCCTCTATCTCATGTTAAATTTTCACACATATCTTTCTAAATGTAGGTTTTGTTTCATTAATCTATTTGTCCATTTTTTTTTACTAAAATACAATTTGAATTATCAAAACCTTAATTTTTGGTTAAATATCTGGTAGGGTTAATCCATTACCTGATCATTCTTAAAACAAACAAACAAAAAAAAAAAACTAAGTAACTAACCTGCCTATTCTGGGCTTGAACTTGCAATTCTCCTGCCTCAGCCTCCCAGAATGCTAGAATCGTAGCCATGCATCACCACTCCCCATCATTAGGCAATTCTTTAACCTCACTGAGCCTCAGTTTCCTTAATCATAAAATGAAGATAATAACAGTACTTATCTCACAGGATTGTTGTGAATATAAAGTGTACACAGCCAATTTACCTAAATAAATACAATTATGTTAACGGCACCTATTAATATATGTCCATTTCTTGAAGCAGCACCTGGCAAATAGCTAGTTCTTAATGCATTTTATTATTAATACATTAATTAGAGATAAATACACATTTTTATAATATTTTCATCTATGAACATGTGCTATATATTTCCATTTAAGTCTTTTAAAAATTTTTTTTAGCAAAGCTTTTTTTTTATTTTTAAATTTTGATTTCTGAAAAATATTTAAAAATATTATTTTAAGCACTGAACACATAACTTTTTTTTCTTTTGGTCATTTTTGAGACAGGATCTCACTATGCAATTCAGGCTGAACTTTAACTCATTTTGTAGCTCAGGCTGGCCTCAAACTCCCAGCAATTCTCTTGCTGGATTACAGGCGTAATTCTCTTGCTGGATTATAGGCGTAATGATGGCACCATCATGCCTGGTTTAACATATAGCATTGTTCTGCATCTTCCCACACAAACTGCTAAATGTTTTCAATCTCTTAACAAATTACACTGTCACTTTCTCTCTCCGTCTCTCTCCTTGTCCCTCTCCCTCTCCTCTCCCTCTTCTTCTCCTTCTCCCTCTTCTTCTCCTCCTCTTCTTCTCTCTCTCTCTCTCTCTCTCTCTCTCTCTCTCTCTGTCTCTCACCCTTTCCCTCTACCCACTCAGGTAGCTCATGCTTGTTGTGGCAGACTCTGTTCAGCTGTCAGTTCCCTTCTGAACCTCCTCTTTCATCCTGGTCTGCCCCTGTACCATGTATGACTTAATATATGTGATTGCTATGATTTTTAAGTGGGGATGATTTTGCTCCTCAGGGATATTTAGTAATATCAGGAGACACTTTTGATTGTTACAAGTGGGTGAAGGGGCAATGTTATACCTACCGAGTGGATAATTGGTGAAGTGAGTATAATTTAAATCAACATTGAAGGTCTGTAAGATTTTTTTCTTTAAAAGGAATTTCTAGAATATTCTCTTTGAAAAAATTTTCTTTAAACTGATTACTCATGGGACTCTCTTTCTCTCACAAGCACACATGCACCCGTGCACAGGTTCTAGCAGAAGCTATAACAGGCAGTCTCAGGGTGGCCTATGTTAGTCTGTAAGCATGGGCAGGCCACCTTGGCCCTCTGGGTTGCCACTGCTTTATCTGCAACATAAACATGGAGGCTATTGACTACTGTTAGTGCAGGGCCCACCTAGATGTCTGGGTGGAGCTCAGAATCAGATTTAGGCAAAGAGGAAGGGAAGGTGCCTCTGCACTGGGGATTTTTACTTTGTGGCTGCAAAGATTTCTGCTTTGTGTCTTTGGGCCTTGCAGATTCTTATTAGGGTTATGAGCTGGGGCTTAGGCTCTGACAGGACAGGATTTGACCTCTGACAAGATCTGCAAGTAACTTTGGGCAAGTTACTCAAACCTGTTCCTTTTCGAAAAGGTTGATAGTGATAGTATCAATTTCACAAAGTGTTGAGATCACACAGAATATTGCAAAGCAGGGGGTTACCTAAGTGCTAATGCATGATATGCCACTGTCATTCCCCTTTTGGAGGGAGCACAAAGGCTTTATCTGTCCCTGCGGGTGCTGTGTGTGGCATGAGATCAGCCTCAGGCTGATTCTGTCCACTGTATCCTCTGGCTCTGCACGGACCCAAGTCCTAGGCTCTGGACTTTTTCTTTTCCTTTCCTTTCCTTTCTTTCTTTCTTTCCTTTTTGTGTGTGGCATTTTTGTGACTGAAGTGAAGATGGTTAGACCCAGAGCTGGGGAAAGGGCAGGAGGATCTAGAGACAGGAAGTGGTTCACCTTCCCCAGTCCCAAATGAAGGGAGATCCCTGACCAGCAGCTGACCACATCTGGTTCATGTTCTCTTGCTAACTGGTTCCTCTCATTTGCCCTGGTTCTACCATTTCTGCCTTTGCCTTTCTTCCTACTTTGATCTATTTTGCATTCTTTTAACAGACTAATCTTCTTGAAATACCATAATCTTAAACCTCTCATGAGTTTCCAACTACCTTAGCTTGGCATTCAGTGCTGTCCATAATCTTCCCCCACATAAGCCCTCTCCAGCCAAGGTCATGTTCTCACTGGTGCCCGAGTGAGACATGGGTGGCTCTTGCCCATGCCGTTTTTCCTTCCAGAACGTTGTCCCCTTCAAATCCTAACCACTCTCCAGTGTCTACAGTGATTTTTCTGCCCCGAGGGAGCCTTGTTACACAATGCCCTGCTGGTCTCATCTCCCACAGCACCAGCCCTGGGCACTCCTCACATGGCCCCTGGCATTGCTCAGCCAGGGCTATCCTATTTTCTTAGAATGCCAAGTCCATAGAATCTTGAGGGTGCAGAGTACCCTATGTTCAGATGTCAAACATATATAAAAATAATTTTAACCAACACCTTCAGTTTTGCCTCCCCCTACCCTTATATCTATCTCTGAGTCTTGACCTTGAAGTCACATGGTCGATTCTTGGTGGGGGATGCCCTGTATTTTCTATTTCAGATCCTTCCCAACTTAGATCAATTCCTTTATCAAGCCTTCTATTTGTATTTATGGAGGGAACAAATAACCAAAAATTCAAAATGACGAGTTTATCATTGTCTTATTCTATAGTACAAGTGAAGAATACTTTTGACCTTTTCTCTTGTGACTTGAATTTTTCTTCAGGTTGAAGTGACTAATCTACTAAGCAAATGAACATACAGTCCTGGGGTAGCTAACATGGCAGTCTGAGGGGTGCATGGCAGCTGCAGCACTTTCCCTTGCTCAGAGGCGGAGCTCACTGACCAGGGAGAGGCCACTGTGCAGGGAATGCTTGGAATTTCATTCCCTGGGGCCAATATTTCTAGAGTCAGAAACTTGGAGTCCCAGAACTGAGCCCATCTGTCACATCTCAGCAAATCCTGGTCTTTATATCGGGCTTTTTCCCTGCCCCATTTCTATTGCTGTTGTTGCTTGCTTATGCACCTAGGAGCTGGGGCCAGGCATAAAGGTCCCGGAGTGGAATCTGTTCTAGAGTTAGGCAGGATCTAACTCAGCGAGGACAAACTTGAGGTTAAGGGAAGAGAGTGGCTGAAATCTGGATCTCCCGAGTCCTGTTTATGCAGGTGAATATGACTATGCTATTGCTCACATAGAAGTCACTAGGATAAAATAACCCAGAAGAACTGGGCATCATTTAGCTGAGGGAACTGGAGCTTCCAACTTGGAAAGTTCCCCCTAAGTTTTATTTGTGTAACAATACTTGTTGTTTCTCCTATAAAAAGTAAAATGAGTTCCTCTCTGTCCTGTGGTCTCTCTCCCACGTCCCAGGCAGAAGCTGCGGTCTCCTCTATTCTATTTCCCCAGTCATCTAGCCAGGAACCCAGTTCTTACCTGGCAGCCCCAGCAGCGTAAGGTAGCCTCGGCACTCAGTGAAGCCGGAGCTCTCTCGGACGCAGGAGCGCCACAGTCCTTGATAGTTGAACACAGCAGTCACTGGGTTGTTGTACAAGTCCTGGGTGCTCCATTGGTCCATGCAGGTGGCTGCAATGAGGCCTGCAAACCCGACCAGTGAAATCACAAACCCTAAGCCCTGGCAGGCAGTCACAGACATGGTGGAGCTCAGCGTCGACACGGAGGACAGCGAGACAAAGGACAGCCCTGTTCTGAAGGTGTTGAGTGTAGGGATGCTGTTTTCTCAGAGAGGCTGGCACACACGTCACGAATGGGCCGTGCGTCGTGTGTGTGTGTGTGTGTGTGTGTGTGTGTGTGTGTGTGTTGGGGGGGGGAACTCCCCAGAGCCACCTAGGCTTGCCTGGTTCCTTTATCTACATAAGTGAGATAATTTCCACAACATGGTACCAAGAGCCATTTGTTTCTCACCATATGTACACTCTACTCACTGTTTACTTTCTGGGGGAGTTTCTCTCCTGATTAACCAGGTTCCCTTCTGCAGAGGGTAAAGCAAGTGCAGAGATGGCTGCCTGGAAGGTGCTGTGGGCTTGGTCAGTGGGGCTTCGAGGTGCTAAAATACTTGGAGGTACAATGGCTTCAGTCATGTGGGGACAGCTACTTTGCCTCAAAAACTTAGGCAAGGATGATTATGAGACTTGATGAAAAATAACTGACTTTTTTGTCATCACATGAGTTGCATTTGTATGGTCTGAAAGACATTGAATTTAGCAAACATTGAATTTTTGCCCTTAGGGAAAATATCGGTTTAGGTTCCTTTGAGCCTCTGGTCACAACACGTTTGACACTGATGGATAATTTTATTTTATGTGTGTCTTTAATTGAAGACACCATATTCACTCACTACATATTGCTGTTTCATTAACACTGGAATCACAGCCAACAATAGTCATGTCCATTATCTAACACAACTATGACAAACTTTTAGAGACAAGAGCCCAAATTGCAACCTAAAACCTACTTTTTATCACAAAATGCCAACACTGCAATTAAACCTGAATACTGAAGTTTTGGTTTATAAAAAATGACTCACATATTAATATTTTTTGTTTTAAAAGAAAAGCAACATGTGTGCCATCAAGGTGCCGCCACCGGCCTAATATGTACCTCAGTTTTTGTGGAGTTGACTCTGCCTCATTCCACAGGGAGAACATGTGGAAAAGACAGGGGAGGGCTCAGCATAAAGGCCTCTGGGCTCTGCAGCCAGCTGGCTTGGGATCAGTCTCCACGCTATTGCTTACCAACCAAATGTACACAGCAGCTAAATCACTTTCTCTCTTTGAGCCTCGTCATCTCCTAAAACACGAAATAGTAGTAGTGCTTACCTGCATTGTTTTGTAGACTATATGTATGAATACATGTGAAATGCTGAGCATAGCAGCAAATGTTGAAATATTAGAGCAGTCTGGTAATAAACTAAGTAAAAGTTTTAGCAACTGATAATCATTCTCACATTGTATTTCTTCAGATTAATCAGCAACTAAATTCCAACTTTATTGCAAAAATTATCTCCAGTTTCAATAAGCCTCATTAAATTTTTTTATTTTGAAGGTAATAAAATACAACAAAACAAGACAGAACAAAACCAATTAAGACAATGCATTGAAATTGGTACAGAACTTCAGAGCAGGTTATTAGGATAACAGTAATAGGTACCCTAATATATCTTGTTATCTTCACAATAGTTGTCCATTTAGTCAGGTTAGCAAAATCAAACCAAAACCAGAAACTTATAAAACCAATCAAAACAGAATACTGAATAGAGCAAAACAATTACTCAGAACAAAACAAAACAGTGAAAACAATATTTGTCTTCAAAGAGAAGACAGAAGGAAATCCCCCATATTTGCTATGTTGCATACGGTCATCCTCCCAAGAGATGCTCAGACCTCTGTCCCCAGGTCAGCGCAATGAACCCAACAATACAAGCATTTAGTTGTTTATGTGCCGTAGTTGCCATCAATTCCACTGTCCTTGACACCATCCAATTGCTAATGGGGGAGGGAGGAACATTTGATTCTCAGCTTGGGCACCGGTATGCTCACAGGAGATGCTGGCTTGCTCACTGCTGGCTCATGCAGTGGCCATTTACCAGGAAGGAGCGGGTGTTGATTTTAAAGACTCATTTTTTTGTTCAAACGTGATTTCTGCCTATTTTGACTCTGAATTGAAATATGAACTATTGTGCCTCAGTTTCTCTATATCTAAAGCTAAGAGCGCATACTATCTCACAAATTTCTTAATCTTAAAAAAGAAGAACCCTCTTCTTTTAGTATACTATTGTCAAGAGTACTAATGTGTTGTGAAGATAAAGTACATGTGTGAGTGTGCATGTGTATCCTTGTGTAGCAGTGGGAAGCGAGGAGGAAAGACATGCTACTCTGGTTTTAGGATGGAGGGAAAATTCTGCCCATTTTTCCTTTGTTTCCCAAAGTAGCCTCTGAGGAATTAGCAGGGGATTCCTGGACACATAATTTGAAGCCATTGGGTAAGATTCATTCAATAATCTAATTAACAATTAAGAGATAAACTAGAAAAATCAGTTCATTGGCCCAGGAAGAAAACAGGAAAGCTGGAAAAGCTTAGTTTCAGTTTGGTCTATGTATAGAAAAGAAAAAGAAATCTCTTGATACTGTATCATCATGACCTCTGTCACACCTGATTGGCTTTATGTATGCACACTCAATGCTATTGTCTTGGAACTCCCACATCAAGTAATTATCTTTAAAAGTTGATTTTAAGCCAATGATATATCTAGAATGACTTGCAGAAGCAACTGCAAAATTCTTGATGCAGACTGCATAGGAATTCTACTTTAATGGCTTTATCAAACTTGAACTCAAAAACCAAAATATAAAACCTGTTATAAGCAGAACACTAATAAAGGAACTCTTAAAAGAAAATAATCACTCTGCTTTAGGGTATTTGTCAATTTTCATGGTGTAAGCAATCCTACTATGGCTGATTTCAAGCTGCCAATGTGAACTCAAAGTTATTGAATGCAATGTCGTGAAGAGATGCATAGAATCAACGTTTGCAATTTGACTTCAGTGCACCACTTAGTTATGAATGAGATGACAAGAAAAATGCTCACAATGAACCCTCTGAAGCAAATCAGACTCGTTAAAGTCATAAAGGAAGAAACTAAAACCATAAGTGTATAAAAGTCACCATAAAAAAGGAACAGCAAGAGGCTAGAGGTGTGGCAGAGTGGTAGAGCTCTTGGCTAACATGCAAGAGATCCTGAGTGCAATTCCCAGACAGAGAACAAGCAACAACAACAACAACAACAACCACAACTCAAAAGCCAAACCCAAACAAAAAACTCAGGAAGATTTGCTCTTTTGGTCTCAGAATTTCTAAAAGTTAGATATTGTATGCAGTCAATAAAACAAAAACTCAATGGACAGCATAGTAGACATGATTTTGACTATCCTCTATTGCTGGCCTTTGTGTTACTCCCACGGTTGTAGTCTTTTATAAGACAAAAAGGATTATGCAGATTAAGTAAAGTTACTAATTAGCTGATTTTTAAATAGGGAGGTTACTATAGGGAGGCTTGATGTAATCATATTATCTCCACAAACTGGCAAAAGACTGCAGAACAGGGAGTAAGAGATGCAATACAGAGGTAAGAGATCTGATAAATGATAAGGATTTGAAATATAGTTGTTGACTTCAAGATAAAGGGGGTTACATGTTAAGGAAAAAAATATCTTTAGTACTGCAACTGCAAAGAACTGAAATTTTTCAAACAAGAGTGAGCCTGGGAGAGGACTGATGCCCGGTAGAAGGGCATGGGCATGGCAGAGTGCTTTGAACTTAGCTTGGTAAGATTTTAATTAAGTAGAATGTTCAGCTTGTGAGACACTAAACCTATAGGATCTTTGAAATAATAAATGGGTGTTGTTTGAAGCTGCTAAGTTTTTGGTAATTTGTTATAGCAGCAATAAAAAGATTAACAATAATTAGTAGATTAAACATAGATGAAGGTAGTAATCGTAAACTAAAACATGGAACTGAGGAAATTACACAAAATGCAGGCAGAGAAAAAATAATAGAACACATGAAACAGCAGCTGTACAAGAAATAGAGGAAAAATGAGAAGTTCCAATACATGCTTAATAGGGATAGCAGGAAAAGAGAATAAGCAGAATGAAAAGAAAGGCAATATCTGATGAAGTTTTTTGGGGGAAGGTGGTTCCTAGACTCGATGAAAAGCATAAATCCCATACTAACGTTCAAAGAGGTCCAAGAAATATAAGCAAAAATATACCCACACTTGGGAGTACTATACTATTAAAAATATCAAGGACAGATGGGACCTTAGAAAGATGGCGGATCAATAAGTAGCAGGGTAAAGAGCCTCTCTGAGAGAAACAGCTCAGATGTTAGAATTTTACATCCTGCAGAAGACCAGATGAAAGCAGAGGAATTCTCGTGACCCAGGAAGAAACTAAGGAAAAATAAAAAGGAAAAAAAGAAAAGAAAAATGTGGACGGAAGGCTGGAGCCAGCTACACTCTGTGCTAGGTGCCCTGGAGTCAGAGGACTCGCAGTACACTTAAGTCAGGGGTTGGCAAGCGCTCGGCCCTCAGTGGGAGGATGCCTTGCAACAGAGAATGGAGCTGGTGTGGAGATCTGTACTAGTCCAAGGTGAATGCTTGGAATTAGGTCCTCCCATGGGAGAGGGTGATTGGCTGGATGACATATTGGAATCGGGCAGGAACTGGGAACCGTAGCAGCTTCAGTTGGCCACTCCTGGTGCAGAGCAGATTGGTGGGACTTCTTAGGCTGGGTCATGCCCTGGGTGGGACCCAATAGCCAGGGATGAAGTTGCCCCTGAAACTGTCCCGAACTGGTTCTGTCTGCCTGGCACACACTAATGTGGTGAAGATTCCCAGTGATTGACTAGCTTGGAGGGGAGGGTCTAGCCTGTACTGCCCCTGCTTATACCTCAGTAATTAACCGCAAACTGGACAGGGCAGCAATCCCTAGACAGCATGCTTCAGAGTAACCACAACCAATAAAGAAAGGGCCTGGGATCTCCACCATACACCTGTATGGAAGAAACCAGAAACACAGTAACAGAAAGAAATAAGAAAAAGTCTCCAGCTGCCAATCCAGGGAATATGGTCCAGGAGAGGTAAACACAGAAGAGATCGAGGGCAGCAAACATGCAATATTGGAAATGGCATCAGCTGACATAAAGAAATATCTTTGTGACATTGTAGAAGAACTCAAAATAGAAATAATAATACAAGTAAAGCAAGATATAAGAAGATTAATGAAAGAAATGCTAAGCACCTCTTAAGAAGACACAGATGGAAAAGTGGAGGAACATGGAAAAAGGAGGGAAACCTTTGATGAAGAATATAAAAAAATCTGGAATACCTGAAACAGATTCAAAGAGATTACCAGGAAATTAAAAACTCCATTGAAAGCTGGCAAAATTACTTGAAAGAAACTAGACAGACTATCAAAACTTAAAGATAGATTTGTAATGTGTGATCGTGAAAGGAAAGATCTCTTAAAAAATACCAAGGAACCAGGAAGTAACAATACAAAGGCTAGAAGACAATAAGAGGATCTATAACTTAAGAATAAAAAATGTGAGTGAATAAGCAGGGGTAAACACAAAGGAAGCACAAAGGCTATAACGGAAATAATTAAGGAAAACTTCCCAAGCATAGGAAAAGGAAATGATATACAGATGTATGAGGCATACAGAACTCCAGCCAGCTACAACCAAAACAGATTTACACCTAGACATACAATAATCAAGATCCCAGAAATTCATCACAAGAACAGATTATTAAAAGCTGTCACAGAAGAAAACCAGATCACCTATAAAGGAAAACCCATCAAAATCATGACAGACTTCTCAACATAAATCATCAAATCAAGAAGAGCTTGGAGTATTCCAAGCCCTGAAAGAAAATAACCTCCAACCCAGATTGATGTACCCTGAAAAACTGTCTCTCAAAATTAATGGGGAAACAAGATGCTTCCATGACAAAGAGGAACGGGGAGAGTTTGTCAACACCATTCCAACCCTCCAAAAATACTGAAGGATGAGAGAGAGAGAGAGAGAGAGAGAGAGAGAGAGAGAAATCAGGGTTTCAGGAACAGTGGCAAAGAGCCTTCAATGAATGGGGCAGACAATGGAATAAAGGAGAAAAGTAGACAACCAATGGCAGAAAAATAGCATAGCAGAAATGAGGCAGAGAAGGTTGGCTATAATTTCTAACATAGATGGCCTTGATACATTAACAAAAAGAAACACAGGCAGAGTAGATCAGGAGATAGGGTCCATAGAAATGCTCTGTATAGGAAATACAATTAACCTGAAAGAGAGTTTATGGACTGAAAGTCGAAGATGAGAAAATAATGCTCTATGTGACAGGGAACCAGAGAGGAATAGGAGTAGCTCATCCAGTAGCTGTAGATAGGATGGAAAGACATGACACTTATGTGCAGTGGCGAACTACTCAGCTATAAGGAAGGAAACCTTGAGGCTTTTGTTGATAAAGAAATACAACTTAAGATCAAGCTCAGGGGTAAAAAGGTTCAGAACCACTTAGGTAAATAGTGGGTTGCTCCCCTAATCTAAAAATTGAAGGAGTACTTGGACCCAAAATGTACAATGAATCTTGTGAAAGTGAAAGGGAGGAATTGTCTAAAAAAGGAAGGTAGAGGACATTGTTAATAGTGTATCAGGATTTAAAATCCACATTATTCTCATTGCTCTGTTTAGTTTGATTATATTTTGTTCCAGTTTGTCTACTTGTACTAGATTTGAGGGCACAGACAGCTATCTCAAAAATAGCAAGATATATTATGGTAACCATCTTTAATTTCCTATTAACTTAATCTGAAACCCTATATTGCTTTCACTGCCTTGTTTTGACTGATTTTATTTGAATCTGTCTTGTTCAATTGCTGACTTGTCTTGACTGATTTTATTCTAGTTTGTTATGCTTGAAAGTATTAAGTCTGAGAGTATAGGCAACTACTCTGAAGATGACAAGATTCACTAGGATACCCATTCTGGTTTGCCTATTACCTGTTTTTGAAGTTCTACATTGTCTCTAATGTTTTGTTTTGTTCTGTACTGCTATATTAAATTATGCTATACCTGATGATATAGGCAATTCTATTAAAGATAACAAGAGACATTATAGTAACCATTGTAGATCACCTTGTATCGTGGTTTTAATTTTGTGATACGTCCATCCTTTGGTTTTGAATGAACCTCTTTTGTTTTCTTTTTCATTTGGTCTTATTCTTTTCAAAGAGATGGAGCCACACAAATCACTTGTAACTAACATAAGCAGGTAGGAGTTTATTAACAAATTCTGGGCAGCTCAAAGTGATGCCTCAAATGCTACCACTACCAGGCCCATTCAGTCTCTTCTGATGCTATGGGTAGGCATGACAAGGCTGTTGCTCTCTTGGTGCTGGATACTTCTGGGTGAGAGCTACCTAGGTCCTCTGGCAAGGGCTGCCTCCATCAGTACCACCCTTCCTGGGAACAAATTCCCATCCTCCCCTGCTTCTTGCTGCCTTCAGCCTCAAGTTCTCAGTCAGGGCTTCTTGAGTCTGAGGCTGCACAAATTAGGCCTGTATCTAGGCTGCAAGGAAGGCTAGAAAAGTGAGTATTTGACATAGCCAATTTTTAGGAGAGGAGGTAGGTTCTTCCTTCTATGGGATACCCCAAACATAGGAAGAGAGCAAATCCAATGCTGTGAAACAAAAAATAATGTCTCCTATGCTAGTTTCTAATATCATGCTATCCAAAGTTAAATAATCAACCCAAAAAAGGAAGTGATTAAGTTAGAAGTCTTCCATCCTGAGCCTTCTCAGACCCACTTGCCAGAAGCACTAACAATGAACTGTGTGTGTTTTGCAAACCTGCTGAAGTGTCCCTATATATCTGGATGACTGTACTAAAAATAAGTACAGTCATCCTTTAGTATCCACACGGGAAGGGCTCCAGGACTCTCAGCAGACATCAAGTGAAACGGGTCCTGAAGTCCCTCAATCAAATGGTCTTTGCATCAAATTCACACACATCCTCCTCTATACTTTAAACCATCTCTTAGGTACTTAAAATACAGTATAAATATATGTCAATAGAAGTTATACTGTATTATTTAGAAAATGATGATTAAAAAAAAGCCCCTACATGCTCTGGACAGATCCAATTTTTTTCCCAGTATTTTTGATCCATGGTTGGTTGAAATCCGAGGGTGAACTCTTTGTATACATTTGTATATGAGATGCCTGTGTATAATGTATAACGTGGTAAGTATGTGTATGCACCAGTATGTACTTATATAAATATATTGTGATACCAAAAAAAAATCAAGGACAAAGAGAAAAATATTTTTTAAAAACCTGAGAGAAGGAAATTGCAGCTGTCAAGGCTGAGGTTGGAGGTCAGTGGTAGAGCACTGCCTGGCATGTGAGGCCCTCAGTGAGAGCCTTGGTGCAGGAAAAAGGAAAAAAATAACAAAAGAAAAAAATGACAGGCACTATATGAATTGCAAAAGCTTAAGCTAGAAAATAATACAATTATATGTTTAAGATCTGAGAATAAAAAAACTATCAATATTAAAACATTGAAAGTCAAGCTACAGACAGAAAACATTTGCAAAAGACATATCTGATAAAAGATTCATATTTAAAATATATGATATACTTTAAAATCTTAGCAGTAAGAAAATGAACAACCTGATTTAAAAAATGGAAGTATGAACAAGAGCAGTCAAATGGAAAAGAAAGACAAAAAAGAAAGAAGTAAACTTTTCACTTACATACATGATTTAATATGCAGAAAATCATAAAGGTTACACATGCATTCTCATAGAGCTAATAAATTAAGTAATGTTGCGGAACATCAAGCAAGCCTTTACATAAATTGTAATATATCCAAAAGGAAATTTAAAAATCATCTATAATAACATTAATTAGAATACTTAGGAATAGTCCTAAGTAAGGAAACTTAAGACTAAATGTAACCAAGGAGGCAAGAGACAACTCTGCACACTGAAAACTGTAGAACTGAGAAGAGAAACTGAAGATATAAATGGAAAAACACTTATGTTTGTTGATTGGAAGAATTAATATTATTAAAATGTCTGTACTACCCAAAGTGAGACATAGAATCAATACTGTCAAAATGACAGTGATGGGTCTGGGGATTTAGTTCAGCAGCACAAGCACTTGCCTGGTAAGTGCAAGTTCATGAGTTTGATCCCTGACACAAAACAAACAAACAAACAAAAATTTACAGTGATTTTTTTCACAGATATAGAAAAAACAGTTCCAAAATATCAATGGAACCACAATAACCTCACATAGTCAAACAATCTTGAGACAAAATGATGAAGTTGGGGACAGCATGCTTTCTGATTTGAAATGGCATTGCAAAGCTATAATAAAAAATAATAACATACTGGACCATTGAGCACATAGACCAGCAGAACAGAATAGAGAGCCCAGAGATAAACCTAATCAGAAATGGCCAACCACTTTTTTGGCAAGGGCACCAAAAATACACAGATGGTAAAAAATAGTCTTTGATAAAAGGTGTTGGGAAAACTGAATATCTACACATAAAAGAATGAAATTTGATCCTTCCTTTTATCATAAACAAAAAAGCAACTAAAATGAGTTAAAACCTTAAATGTAAGACATGAAACCTTAAAACTTGTAGCAGAAAGCATAGAGAAAAACTTCTTGATTGTCTGTGACAGTATGATTTTGCGTATTACATCAAAAACTCAGGCAAGTTTAGCTTGATGTGACCACAAGCACAAATGAATTGGCAGTGCCATGATTGTCTGCAAGGAACCCTGGTTGGTTCTTCCTGCATAATTTCTCCGTATATTATAAACAAACAATTAGAGTGATACAGGGAGTTGTGTAAGTGGACTGTAGAGCCAGGAATGTGTTTGACTCTTTGATTTTAGCTTGATATAAACTGGGTACATTCTGGCTTTGACGAAGTCGCTGCTGACCTGACCACTTCACAAGCCCCCATTATCTGATCCAAATATCAAGAATCTACCATGTCATGCTATTGCCTGGGACTGTGCTTCTGTCAGCAAGTTCCCAAGGAATTGTCCTCTTTCCAATGTGGAACCTTTCTGTCTCTTTCTACAGTCTCACAGTATCTTATATCCTCATAACTGGGTTGTTCTGGAATAGGCAACAAGTACCATAGGGTTTAGCAATCTCACTTCTGGGTATATTACTAAAGAAAGTGAAATCAGGACCTCAAAGGATTTCTACACTGTTACGTTCATGGCAGCAAACATGAAACAACCTGAGTGACCACCAATGAGAGAATAAATAAAAAATTGTGGGAATTTTCTAAGACAGTAGATTTTAGGTGCTCTCTCATCTCCCACCCCACTCAGTAACTATGTGAGGAGATTGTTATGTTAATTTGTTTGAGTGCAGTAGTCACTTCAATATGTACACATTTATGAGAATATTTACATGTACACAAGCACATTGCAAATAAGCCCATGAAAAGATACTCAGCATACAGCGTCACAAAAGCAGACCTCCGCAGGGGCAGGGAGTTGGACTCAGAGGCAGACATAAAAATGCAAACTTCCTGGATATTTTAGGAAGTCTTGGGGGCAGCAGTAGAATTTTCTAGGGAATCCAAGTCTCAGTTACATGACAAGTCAAATGGAAGTTCATATCATGAACAGGGGCCATGTCTTGGTGAGGAGCTCAGTCATGGAGAAGACCAAGGCCAGTGCACACACTGAAACTCCCCATAATGGAGCAGCTATGAGGCCTGAATTGAAAACACAGCATTCTGGTTTAGAATGTCTTTCAGTGACTGGAAAGCAGGCTCCTTTAAGCTCTGTACCTCCTCAGCCATGGTCCCAGATGATCTCCCAAATGTATACCTTAGCACTCAAAATGCCCTTACATCTAACCTGTTCAGATTGCTAGTGATGAAGGATGTTTTAGAAATTTTCAGGAAGCTTTCTTTTTCCCCCCAAATCTGGGAATCAGGGAGAAAAATCTCAGTATGTAAGATAATACACGAAGAGACTCATGTCCTCGTTTTAGTATTATTTTCAGATTTTAGTCATATATTTTATCAAGTTGGGACTCTCTTTCCCAGGAAAATAAAAGAAGTTTCTTACCCACAAAATAAGAACCACTGAAAAAATAAATATACTATGTTCAGGAGTCTTTAGCACTTAAGTGAGGGCTCTGAAAAAACAAATCCATTTTTTTCAGAAATGAAAGGGCCTGTGTGTTCTTTCTGGGTGAAATGGCCATCACAGACTGTCAGAGAAACTCTGCATGTTATATCGTGAGCTCACACTGCTGAGTCAGATAAGATTCAGGAAGATGACCATCAGTCCCGGAGTTTCAGCCTAATGTGGGCGTTCCGAGGACAGGATTCAGCCAAGCAGTGACTCATGTTGCCTTGGTTTTGCTTGTGGGAGTAGTCGGATAACACTCTCCTGAGCGTGGACAGGAGGTAAAAATTGCCCATGTACCCTAACCCATTTGACTCAAGATACACTTTTAAAGTTAGAAAGCACAGGTAACCAAAATACCACCCAGAATTCACTGGCTTTCTAGTACAGCAGCTGTGTTTTTAGCCCCAGTTTGAGTAGAAAATGGCATTTGGATTTTCAATAAAATGTATGCCTAAGAGGAATTCACAAATTTAAACTTATTTGGAAAAGAATTCAAATAATATATGTCCTCTCAGGATAAACAATCTGTATTTTTTATCCAGAGTTTCAGCTTGAATATTGAATATTGAATATTTTGAAACTTGAATATTTTCTACTGTGACAAAGCAAGATGGAGCAGGACCAGGGACACTATCCATGATGCTCTGATTTTCCTGTTGCCAGCCCACATCCATATCAAAGTGTTGCCTGAGATCCAGGAGTCCTTATAGGATGAAGTTTCTATTCAGAATCAGCCTCTAGCAAGGGTGTGGTGTCATCCTAGATGATTCTCAGGCTCGTTTACTCTCCTCTGGCTGACCTTTCCTGAGAGGTTTCCTCCTCAGGGCCACTCACTGCCCATGCTCCTCCTGCATCCTCCTGTCTCTACATCTGTGTTTAGGAAGGAGGTATGGTAATGATGGGGTTAACAGGAAAGGCTTGGTTTGTAAATTCTTCTGGATTATTTCCCCTTTCTCCCTCCTTTCCTTCCTCCCTCCATCTCTCCTTCCTTCTTTCCTTCCCTCCAATACCTTTATTTATTTATTTTGTTTCTCCCTGCCCCTTTCATGTAGTACTGGGCATTGAACCAAGGGCTTGTACATGATAGGCAAGTGGTATACCACAGAACTATGCTCTCAAGTGGACAATACTTTTAAATTCTGAGACAAGTTCTCGCTAAGTTGCCCAGGCTGGCCTCAAATTTGTGATTCTCCTGCTTCAGCCTCCCAAGTAGCCAAGATTACAAGTGTATACTACAGGCAGGCCCTGTGCTATATTTTACTTTAGGAATCAACTTCTTTTCCCATTTTAAAAGCAAATCAAAGATTTTTTGTGTACTGACAGTTTTGCAGTACTCATAGTTTTAGATTTTGTGAATGAGTCAATTTTCAGATTTTGAGACCCAAAGGAGACTATGAAATTATTACTTTGCCAGGAAAGGACAATAACTAATTGTTATAATCGTTATATAAGAGAAAGCATGGCCTGATGTAAAAGATAGAAAATCACAATCTCATGGATTGCTAGGGTATATATTTGCATTGATGCTCCATATTGTGTTCACTTTTCTCCTTTCTTCTCAGAGGGGGACAAGGGTAGTCCATGGGCCAGCACAGGTGCAGAGGCCGGGAGTACGGGCTGGTGGCTGTCCTATGACCAGTGAGATGCTCACTGCTATGTTTACTGAGGAGAAATTCCAGAGCATGGAAGTGAAAATGTGACTCCTGAGCCGAAGGCAAGGGTGGGAGTTTTGGTGATCCCAGGAGAGGCACTAACTTTGGGAGAAGACATAGATGGGCAAAGACAAACTTGAGGTTGAGGGAATAGAGATTGAGGTTGTTGGAAATGAGAGCAGGATTTTTGGGAAGAATCATTCACATCAAGGACAGAAGAGAAAAAGAAGAATGAAATCTCCCGAGGACAGTGACTATGAATTTACAAAGGACTTAAAATGTTCTGTGGGCAGGGATGAAGAAACAGCATTGATTGATTGATTTCATGTGATGGATTTGATTCATTCATGGGTACATTTTTCTAAGAAGCAACTGATGAGTGAGTCAATATAACAAGCACTAGAGATGAATGAAGAAGAGTAACATGCAATCTTTATCCCCAGATATGTGTAGTTATTTATAAATGACATGCATGTGAATACATTTATGCACTATATACATTATAAAGCATACTCTCACATGGAAATTAAAAGAGGATGATACAACAGTGGTTGTAAATAGAAGTTCTGAAGTTATCTTCATGCACCCTTGTGGATGATTTTTCAGTATCCATGAGTTGTGAGTAATCCCTACCTGCAAGTTATTGGCCAAATAAGGTGTGAGCAAGGTGAGAGAGAAAATGGCAAATAGGAGTGCTGATGGCTTCCAGGAGAGGAATATTACTACCAAACTAAGATATACACACGGGGCTCAAAGATGGAGTGGTCCCAGTTCTTTGGGATCAAAGAGAAAAGAAGAAAAAGAATCAGCTGAAATGAAATAAAGCAACAACAGACGCAAATGTCTTGGGGCCAGGAGTAATTCAGAAGCTGGTAAGTGCTCCATGAGGTAAAGCCTACCCACAGAAAGGGAGCTTAAAATTCTGGCTTCAGTAGGTCACACCCAAGCTTCCCAGATAACTGAGCAGTAACTGGATCTGCGATTTGCCCACTCTGTGTGTGAGATATACCCCAATTGTCATTCAGTGACTGAGAGTTTGTGTTCAACTGTAAGGCTGGGATGAACTTACACGAAATCTGGAAGAGGAAACATCTCAGTGATTCTGATAGAGAGGTCACAAAACACTGCGGCTCAGTGTTAGCTTTTTGAATCACCTGATAACAGCGCTAGGGGACCAGCCATCCTGGCTTGTTTGGGACTTTCCTGGTGACACTACTGAGATGGGTTCTGGGAACTCACTCTGTGTCAGGCAAACTAGACCCTTCGCTTACCTTCAGTTAGCACACATTGTGCTCATTCTTTTGAGAAACAACCTCTTGTCCTTGCCAATACATTTACATCAATTAGAGCAGTTTCTTCCATAGAGGTGGGCACGTGGCTGAGGACTGGCAACTAGCATTTTTTATTGCTGATCACAGTGATTGGATCATGCGTGGGCATGTTATACAGATAAAATCAGTGAGACTCAATTCTGGACATTTTTTGGGAACTATTGAGAAACAAAGGAAGTCCTTTTCACTAGGATTTCTGGTAATGGATTTAATGAATGTTTGGCTCTGCTAGGAACCATCAAATGAAATCTTGAATAAAGACAATTTAGAGAAAAGTGGATAGGACAGATGGGAAGAGCTACTAGCTCTTGGCAATGTCTGAGCCTCTCTACTACATCGTGCCTGAAGAGAGATTTACTTTTGACCATTTTTATCTAAGTGAATCAACATAGCTTTTTCTTCCCATGCCATCCTACCACACCTTCTCTCAAGGCAATTTGAATGAGTTCTCTAACTTTTGATTGGCAGAGTCTTGATAAATTTAACTTATGTTGATCATATAAGGACAAGGATATACTTATTGACCTCCCAGAATGCATTGTTAATTGTGTATTGTGATGCTTGGAGAAAGGAGTACAATTACCTGCCAGTATTCCCTTAAGTAAAGTAAGGTAATTATTCATTATAAAATGATTAATTATATAAGGAGTTTAATGGTCAGGAATAAAAGTGGAGAACTGATGTCGAATGGGAGAAATAAGCAAAAATAGTAATACAGCACCAGTGCTATAAAAAATTTTGCAAGTACAGATTCTATTATTTCAGTGTATTTATTATTTTCATCTGTGACCCTGCCCAGAGTGATTAACAGTAAAATCTTGACAAACTATTAAGAACTGGCCCATGAGTATCTTTTGGAGAGCAGCTAAGTTAAGCAAAGAAGAAATTAAGGAATAGATATTCTAATAATGTGGAGTCCATCATAAAACAAGTCTTTAAGTATTTGTTCAACATTTGTTTATAAGAAAGTGAACTTTTATCATGATAAGAAAATCTCATTTTCATGAATAATTTCCTTCCATTTATAAAACTGGTCCTAACATGATAAAATGAGTTTCATTTTTGGTAGTTTTTATTCTCTTCCATAATTTCTTGTGATTTTTCTGAAGCAGATATCTTAGTTGACTCATTACAGAGTTTAAGATTGAAAAAGTAAATATCGTCTCAGCAAGCAGGCGAGCATCACCAGTTCCAGAGGCCCCGTGGCCTGCGGTAAGTGCCCAGTGCACTCTGCCCCAGGCCCAGCCTGTTCAGGACCCTCGAGCCTTCCAGGTGCAATGAAGTGGCTAAGTGGGTCTGAGGCGCCTACATCCACCTCCCCATTCTGGCTGCTCTCGGAGAACTGTGGAGTTTCAAGCAAGCAAGCAGGCACACACTATCCCCGGAGCCCAGCCTATTTGGGACTCTCACACCATCTCAGTGCAGAGTAAGGGCTGGGCAGGTCTGGGATGCCTGCATCCACCTCCCCGTGTGTCTGGAGGACTGTGAATTTCTCAGCAAGCAGGTGAGCATCACCAGTTCCAGAGGCCCCACGGGCTGGGCAAGTGCCCAGTGCACTCTGTGCCAGGCCCAGCCTGTTCGGGACCCTCGAGCCTTCTGGGTGCAGTGAAGTGGCTAAGTGGGTCCCAGGCATCTACATTCACCCCCCCCCCATTCCAGCTGCTCTTGGAGAACTGTGGAGTTTCAAGCAAGCAGGTGGGTGCACAGTGGCCCTGGAGCCCAGCCTATCTGGAACTACAGAGTTCTAAGCAGGCAGAAGACCACCACTGGTTCCAGAGGCCCAGCAACCTGGGGGAACTGGGTGCCAGAGTCCCAGGAGCTGCGAACATAACAGTGGATTTCCAACGGACCCTGAGGAAGCTTTCAAAAACACTTGAAACACAGAAATATAGGAAAATGACAAAACAAAAGACCAAATTAAAACCTCAAAACTCCAGCCCATCTCAAGAAACCCTAGGAGCAATGTATATAGAAGAAAATATGTGCCATACACCTCAAATATCAGACATAATAGCTATTGAAATAAACAAGCAACTCTGGGAAACTTTAAAGGAATTCAAACTTGAAATAATCTCCCAGGTAAATGAAGAAATGATAAAAGAAATGAAAGAGATTCTGAATATATCTAAAGAAAACACAGTTAAAAAATTGGAGGAACTAAACAAAAAGATAGAATCCCTAGATGAGCAATATAAGAAACAAACAGAATACATAAAGCAGATGCACAGAGATATACAGGAAATCAAAAACTCCACTGAAAGCTGTAAAAACCACCTCAATGAAAGTGAAGATAGAATTTCAGACCTTGAAGACAGGATTGCAGCTAGTGAACAGGAAAGGAAAGATCTTTTAAAAATAACAAGGAATCAGGAAATAACAATTCAACAACTGCAAGATGATGCAAAGAAAAACAACATAAGATTGATAGGGATTAATGAAAAAGAAGGGGACAACATAAAGGATGTCAAGAGGATATTTAGAGAAATAATAGCTGAAAATTTCCCAAGCATGAGATCAGAAACCGACATCAGGTTCAGTGAAGCCTATAGAGCTCCAAAGAGTCATAACCAAAATAAAACTACACTCATACATATAATAATAACCATCCCAGAAATCCAACACAAGAATAGATTATTAAAGGCTGTCAGAGAGAAAAGACAGATCACTTATAAAGGAAAATCTATCAGAATCACAGCAGACTTCTCAGCACAAACAATAAAGTCAAGAGGATGGAGTGAAGTATTCCAGATCCTAAAGCAAAATGATTTCCAACCTAGACTAATGTACCTTGCAAAACTATCATTCAAAATCGATGGTGAAATACGATACTCCCATGACAAAGAACAGCTGAAGAACTTCATGAACACCAAACCAACCCTGCAAAAAATATTGAAAGACAGTTTAGATACACAAAGGAAAAAACCACTAAGCAAAGCAAATAATTAAACAGAACAGAAAGATAAAGATGCAACAGCAGAGAGATAAGATTCCTACAATTAACCAACATTTAACAGTAATAACCATTAATGTAAATGGTCTCAATGCACCAATCAAAAGAAACAGACCAGCAGAATGGATCAAGAAACAAAATCCAACCATATGCTGTTTACAGGAAACCCATCTAACCCAGAAGGATACTCACAGACTGAAAGTCAAAGGATAGAAAACATGCAACAGGAATCCAAAAAAAGCAGGAGTAGCCATTCTGTTTGCAGACAACGTGAACTTTAAATCAACAATGATCAGAAAGGACAAAGAAGGTCACTACATACTTGTTAGGGGAAAACTCCAAGAGGAAGAGATAACTATCTTAAATATATATATGCACCAAACTCCAGAGCACCCAGTTATATAAAACAACTATTAACAGAAATGAAAAATCAAATTATCAGTAACACAATTGTAAGAGGAGACCTTAATACACCAGTGACACCAAGGGACAGATCAACCAGACAGAAAATGAGCAAAGAAATAACAGAACTGAATCACACCTGTGAACAAATGGACTTGATAGACATATATAGAGTGTTCCACCCAACAACATCAAAATACACATTCTTTTCAGCAGTACATTGGTCATTCTCTAAAATAGACCATATGTTATCTCACAGAACATATTTAAACAAATGCAAAAGAGTTGAAATCATCCCTTGCATGTTATCGAATCATGGCGTTTTGAAATTAGAAATTAATGATAAAAGATACTGCAAAAATCCCACAAACACATGGAAACTGAATAACACACTCTTGAGTAGTCAGTGGGTCACAGAGGAAATTAAAGAAGAAATTAAACAATACTTACAAGAAAATGAAAATACAGATACAATTTACCGGAATCTGTGAGATGCAATGAAAGCCGTCCTCAGAGGAAAATTTATTGCTCTGAATTCCCACATTAGGAAAACAGAACAAATACAGATAAATAACCTGATGCTACACCTCAAACAGCTAGAAAAAGAAGAGCAAGTCAAGCCCAAAGCCAAAAGAAGAGAGGAAATTATAAAAATCAGAGCAGAAATCAACGCAATAGAGACTAAGAAAACAATCCAAAGAATCAACGAATCAAAGAGTTGGTTCTTTGAAAGAATAAATAAAGTCGATAAGCCCCTAGCCAACCTTATTTAAAAAAGGGAAGAAAAAGCTCAAATCCATGCAATAAGAAACAAAAAAGGTGAAATCACTACAGAGTCTATAGAAATACAGAAGATCATTAGCATCTATTTCAAAAACCTCTACTCTCAAAGGTTTGATAACACAGAAGAAATAGACAGATTCCTAGAAACATATGAAGTATCAAAGCTGGATCAAGAGGATGTAAAACTGCTGAATAACCCAATCTCTATTAATGAAATTGAAAATGTAATTAAGTCCTTCCCCACAAAGAAGAGCCCAGGTCCAGATGGATTCACTGCAGAATTCTACAAGAAATACAAAGAAGACCTAATGCCGACATTCCTCAAACTATTCAATGAAATTGAAAGGTAAGTAATCCTTCCTAAGTCATTCCTGGAAGCAAATATTACTCTAGTACCAAAACCTGAGAAACACCCAACTAAAATAGAGAACTATAGACCAATCTCCCTAATGAACACAGATGCAAAAATTCTCAATAAAATATTGGCAAATAGGATGCAGCAAATCATCAAGAAGATTATAACACCATGACCAAGTGGGATTCATCCCAGGCATGCAGGGATGGTTCAACATACATAAATCAATAAATATAATCCACCATATCAATAAAGCCAAAAGTAACAATCACATGATCATTTCTATAGATGCAGAAAAAGCCTTTGATAAGGTCCAACATTCATTCATGATAAGAACTTTACAGAAAATTGGAATAGATGGTCTTTACCTCAATATAATAAAGGCCATCTATGACAGACCAACAGCCAGTATCATACTAAATGGCCAAAAATTGAAAGCCTTTACTTTAAAATCAGGCACAAGACAAGGATGTCCTTTATCACCACTCCAATTTAATATAGTACTGGAAGTTCTAGCCAGAGAAATTAGACAAGAGAGAGAAATAAAAGGGGTAAAGAAAAGAAGTTAAATTATCATTGTTTGCAGATGACATGATACTCTACATAGAAGACCCCCTAAACTCCATTGAAAGACTCTTAGATACAATAAATAAATTCAGTAATATGGCTGGATACAAAATCAATACTCAGAAATCAATAGCATTCTTATACACAAAATCACAGAGAGAGAAATAAGAGAAGCCACACTCTTCACACTCGTAAGCAACAAATGAAATATCTAGGAATTACTCTTATGAAAGAAGTGAAAGACCTACACAGGGAAAATTATAATACACTGAAAAAAGAAATTGAAGATGATCTCAGAAAATGGAAAGACATCCCTTGCTCATGGATAGGAAGAACAAATATTGTGAAAATGGCCATTCTCCCAAAACTGTTATACAGATTCAATGCAATCCCAATAAAAATACCATCAACATATCTTATAGATCTAGAGAAATCACTCTTAAAATTCATCTGGAACCAGAAGAGACATAGAATAGCAAAGGCAATTCTAAGCAGCAAAGGCAAGGCAGGAGGCATCACAATCCCTGACTTGAAGTTAAACTACAAAGCAACAGTAGTAAAATCAACATGGTACTGAATAAAAGCAGAGCCGAAGATCAATGGAATAGATTAGAAGATACAATCACAACTACAAACACACTCAACCACCTTATCTTTGATAAAGGAGCCAAGCAGGTTCACTGGAAGAATGACAGTCTCTTTAATAAATGGTGTTGGAAAAATTGGCTCTCCATTTGCCGAAAACTAAAACTAGACCCACGCCTATCATCATGTACTAAATTAAAATCTAAATGGGTCAAAGATCTGAATATTAAAACAGAAACACTAAACCTATTGGAAGACAAATTGGGTAGAAACCTTGAAGACATAGGGGTAGGTAGAGAATTCATGAATAGGACTTAAACTGCACGGAAATACTTCCCTGAATCAATAACTGGGACCACCTCTTATTAAAAAGTTTCTGCATGTCAAAAAAAAAATCTCCAGCATAGTGAAAAGAAAACTCACAAACTAGGAAAAGATCTTAGTGAACTCCCCCTCAGACAAGGGACTTTGGTCTAAAACATATAAAGAATTATAAAAGCTCAGACCCCCAAAATTCAAAGATCCAATCCAAAAATGGGCATCTGAGATGAATACGTACTTCTCAGATGAAGAAATACAAATGGCAAATAAATACATGAAAAAATGTTCATCATCATTGGTCATTAGAGAAATGCAAATTAAAAACACACTGAGATTCCATCTCACTCCTGAAAGAATGGCCAGGATCAAGAAAACCACCAACAACAAATGCTGGAGAGGTTATGGGGAAAAAGGAACTCTCCTACACTGTTGGGGGGAGTGTAGACTGGTACAACCTTTGTGGAGGTCAGTCTGGAGATTTCTCAAAAAGCTGGGATTGGAAGTCCCATTTATTCCAGCTATTCCACTTCTAGGCATATTCCCAGAAGAACTGAACACATCATACCACAGTGGTATATGTGCACCTATGTTTATAGCAGCACAATTTGTAATCGCCAGATCTGAGGAATGGATAAAAAAGTTGTGGTATTTCTATAGAAGGAGTACTACTCAGCTATAAAGAAGGATCACATTGAGATATTTATCAAAAAATGGGCACAACTTGAGACCATACTCATAAGTGAAATAAATAAATCTTGCATGTGTGAATACCGAATAGTTTCCCTAATGTAAGAAATGATTCAAATATATAAAAGTATGCGGTAATCATGATTCTCCATTATGTGGCCTTGAAGCCTTATAAAGTTTTCACTTATTAATTCAAATGGCTTTATTCTGGGCTGCTTGATATTATTGCCTGTGATGAAATGAACCACTATTTTGAAGAAAACAAGTCATCATAATAGCTAGTGCTGATTTACTATGATCTTGTTTTGAAGCCCCACCAAACTATGGCTCTTCTGTCTCCATTGGTTTTATCATGATGTATCTTCCTGGATTTTATTATATATGATAGTATAAACAAAAATTGTTATAGGCAAAGAGATAATATAGGAACCATTGTTTATTTTCTCTTAGCTGGTTCTAAATACCCTACAATGATTTCATCCACTTGAATGGTTTTATACTGACTTGATATGTTTGATGCTATAGTATATAAAGTTATATTCAAATATTTAAAGAAAAAGACACCATGGCAACTACTATTAAGTCGGGTTATTCGGTGTGAAGCACTAGGTTGCTGAAACTGTCATGCTTTGATCTGTATTGTTATGTTGTTATGTTTTCTTTTATCTCAATCTCTCCCTTATTCATTAAAAATTATTTATTTTTTATGATTTTTTTAATTAAAGGGAAAAAATAAAAAAAAATTAGCAGGACATATTATAGTGACTTTTTTGATTTCCTAATAACTTGATTTGAAGTCCTGTAATACTCCCACTATCTTGTTTTGACTGATTAGACTCTGTTCCATTCTGTATGATAGTATCAAGTTTGAGGGTAGAGGCAACTACTTTGAAGGCAATAAGATTCACTATGATGCTCATTCTGGTTGACTATTATCTTTTTTTGAAGTCCTTTAATGTTTACAAGGTTTAGGTTTTATGGCTCTTGTTCTATACTGTTTTGTTCAACTCTATAATACCTAATGAGGTAGATAATTCTTTTTAAGGAAGCAAGAAGCATTTTGGTAACCATTATTGATAACCTTGTACTCTGTTTTTACATCATGTGCTATATCTGTCCTTGGTTTTGACTGACAGCTTTGTTTTGCCATATTTGACTTTATTCTCTTCCAAAAAATGTAATAAGAACTATGGAGTAATAAAACCCAAAATGTGTAAATTTTGTTGTAAAAAAGAGAGGAAAAAAATTGCTCTAAAGGATACAACTGCAAGTGTGTTTAGGGGTGTTAAATAGATGACCATATTAATGTTTTTGGTTGGATCATTGAACACAACTGTTTGCAGTCTCACTGTTTGAATGTCCCCTTTGTATGCTTTGATCCTGTGACTTGAGCAACTATCTCTAAGATGATAATGTGTAAAGTATTAACTGGTGATTTCTTACTGTTTTTTTTTTTTGTAGTTCTGTATTACTTGTACCCTTACACCGCTTTGTTTTGTTTTGTTTTGTTTATTCTCTTTTTCCTTTTAAATAAAATTTTAAAAAAAAGAGAAAAGGTAAATATCAGTAAATAGCACTAAGCTATGCCAATTCAGTTTTATAATTTTAATTTTCTGCAACAGAGAGCTTAGGTAAGAGTTAATGGGTTAGGTTTGGATTGGTACAGTTTAAGAAAAAAATATAGATTGTGGAGACGTGTGTTTAATAAGTTTCTCCTGGAAGGCCTATTCTACCTTAGCAGAGGTGAATATCGAAGTTTTCATCAACAAAGTAAGAAGCTGTGTGATAAAACCTGGGTGAGCTGACATCGTATTTGCAGTTTATTCAGTGCTGCTTTAACGTTTCATATGAATTGGCACCACTATCAGCCACCTAGTTAGCTTGGCTGTCACCCAGCCCTTGAGAGAAAAGGTGGCACAGGGTACTGAGAGGGAGAAGAAGGTTGGTCCCTCACTCTACAGGCAAAAGGTGCTGTGAAGAGAGTAGGGAGAGGTGATCTGTTGTTCTCAGAATGGGCAATAGAAATATCATGTGGAAAATGGGCAATAGAAATATCATGTGGAAAAGTTTTCTGCTTCTAAGAATGGTGTGCTAGCTTATTTGATCAAATTTTATATTGAAATAATTTTAAAAGCTAAATGAAGTAGTAAAAAGATTCTCAAAACATATTACACTAATACATGAATATGGAATTATTAATTTAAAGAAAAATAGAACCCTGAGATATAAATAAGCATGGAGGCCCCTTTTTTCTTAGGATTTTTGCTGTTCCTTCAAAATCCCCCTCTTTTTTTTTGTTGACAATGTAGGGTATATGTAGAGGACAGAAATTAAAGTTCCATAGGAGTTGACTCTGAGGGAGACAAATAACTATCCTATAATAAATTGGGACTCCAAAGGCTTTATCTCCAGGGAAAGTGACACATTCCTCCAGAACTGTAACTTTAAAGAGTCCTCAGTTGAAGGTATTTTCCAGTTGAAGGTATTTTCAGACTATCAATGATCTTCAAGTACCTGATGACAATCAAACTCAAAATTTCTTTTTTGTGCAGCTTAAATTAGACCTTCTAATAATTAAAAAAATTATAACAGGTAGCTAAAAAATAATATATAACATGTAGACAGCCAGACATACAATAAATAAGATGCTGTTAAGAGACAGCAAAAACAGAACACAAGAAAACAGCAGATTAGACCCAGCCCAAAAAGAATTAGTCAATTGATAGATCTATCAGAAGAAAGTGTTTAGGATAGTGTGTGTGTGTGTGTGTGTGTGTGTGTGTGTATGTGTGTGTGGTATGTGTGTGTGAAGACAGGAATTATATCTTCAAGAAACTGAGAGAAGGTAGCTGCCAAGCTAGAATTTTATATTTGGCAAGCAAATCTTTGAAGAATGAGATAAAGAAAAAAAGCATTTCCAAACAAACAAAGCTGAGTGGGTTCTCAACCTGTGGATTTACAGTGAAGCAAATTCTAAAGTAATATTTTAGATAGAAAAATGATTCCAAACTTTCTAAGTCTGATAAAGAGAAGCACAATAATGTCACAGCTAAATATCATAGCTAATTATGAAAGGTTGAATGCTTTCTCCCTAATATTAGGCATAAGACAAAAATACCTGCTTTCATCAGCTTTCTTGACATTTTACTGGAGGTTTTAATTGGGCCAATTAAACAATAAAATAAAATGAGGCTTCTAAATTAAAAGAAATAAAACTATCTCTATTTTTAGATGATATGATGTTATATATAATATCCTATAGCCTTACCTATAAGAACAACCTAAGGAACCCATTAAAAAATAGTAGAGCTAATAAATGAGTTGAAGTCAAATTTTAGCATATGAAGTTAATAGAGGAAAATTAATTGCAGTTATATATTCTTACAATGAAAAATAAAAAATTAAGAAAATAATTATATCTAAAACAGTATCAAGAAAAACCCAAAGTATATCAGGTGGTGATGGTGCATATGTCTAATCTCAGTACTCTGAGTGACTGAAGCAAGAGGATTGCAAGGTTGAGGCATGCCCGGGCAATTTAGAGACTTAGTGGGACTCTGTCTCAAAATAAAAATATAAAATGGGTTGGAGATGTAGCTCAATGCAAAGTCCTTGAATTCAATACCCAACAGTGGAAAAAAAGAATGAAAATTTAGGAATAAATGTATTTCATAAAGGAGATATAAAGGTTACACTGTGAAAATTATAGAATATTCTTGAAATAAACTAAAAAGACTGAAATAAGTGGAAAAACAAAAATCTCTAGTTCATGGATTGGAAAGTTTAATGATGTTAAAGTGGCAATAGTCCCCAAATGGATCATGAGTGTAAACAATGCAGCTGCTTTCCGTGTAGAAATAAAAAAATTATTCTAAAATTGAAAGGACCTAGAATAGTCAACAATTTTAAAACAAAGCACAAAATTGGAAGACTCACTTTCTGATTTTAAAACTCATTACAAATCTACAATAATCAAGATGGTGTGGCACAGACATAAGTATAGACATACAGATCAATGAACTAGAATTGAGAGTTTATAAATAAACCCTCATATAATGTCCAACTGATTTCTGAAAGAATTCCAGGACAATATTATGAGGAGAAAATAATATTCTTTTCAATAAAATGGTGCTGGGAAGACCCCATATCTACATGTGAAAGGGTGCATTTAGACCCCAACCTGACCTCATACACAGAAGTTAACTCAAAAGAGTAAATGTAAGCTAAATGGAAGAGCTAGAACTACAGAACTCCCAGAAGAAAACAGATATAAATTTTCAGGAACTTGAAGTATATCTCGGTTTCTTAGCTATCACACTCAAAAATAAGTAGTAGATGAAAATAGAAGTGGGATTTATCAAAATTAAATTTTTGTGTGTCAAAGGACATCAAGAAAATGAAAAAAACAAATGGCTTAGTGTGGTGTTGTAAGAAAGTATCTTACTTAATAATTTGAAATCGAACTTTCAGTTGGGAGAATGAAAGTAAATTACAGGAAAATACGCTGCTAGTCATTCTGGGAAGAGTTCTCCAGGTTGTGTGGTAAATAGGATAGAGAGATTTCAAAACACTCCTGGGAAGCGTCCTGTATGGTGACTGTGTTTTCAAAACTAAAGAGTTTATGTGCAAGAACTAAAAATAAATATCTTTAGTTAATATATGCAATAAATTAGCTTTGTGATGACAATAAGACGAGAGGAAAATCTGTATATGAGAAGTGGTTGGGATGATGGCTGTAGAAGTTTCAATTTACCCTCTAGCACCTGGCTTATCTGAGCCAACATGCAGTATCTGGAAGCAGCAGGACTTCATTTCCTGCTCTCAGGAATCAGGAGAGTGAGGCAAGAGAGCAAACAAGGTAGGGAGGGTTAGTTTCTGTTTGACTAGCTGTAGGCTCGCTTGGCTTCCTGCCCCCTCCCAATATTTGACTCACCAACTGCGTGTTCACCTTTGGTACCTTTATTCTGGACAGAGCAACATTCACAGAAAGAGTTTCTGAGTCATGGGGGAAATGAAGACGCCAATTTGTATTTTCCTTCACAAAGGCGAAAGGATGAATTTGGACCCCAACCTCACATCATATACAGAAATTAACTCAAAAGAGTAAATGTAAGCTAAATGGAAGAGCTAGAACTACAAAACTCTCAGAAGAAAACAGATATAAATTTTTAGGAAGTTGGAGTAGATCTTGGTTTCTTAGCTATGACAGCAATTTCCTTATAGAAAAAGTAATATGAAATGGTAGAAAACAGCCAATAATTTAAAAAAATCCAAAGAGGGATGAATAGGTGGACCAGATGAAGTTTTATTAAGGGCACTGCTTCTATGCGATGTAGTGTATCTCCAGTGGCAAATACCAGTCATTCTGTATCTGTCCAGACCCGTAGAATATATAACACCAAGAGTGACCCCTAGGGAAACTATGGACTCTGAGTAATGATGTGTCAGTGTAGGTTCATCAGTTGTAAGAAATATACCACTTTGTGAGTGATGTTGATATCTGGGGACTCTGTATGAGAGGGGTGTGGGTAATGTATATGGGCAATCACTGTATCTTCTTCACAATTTGTTGTAAACCTAACAATGTTCTAAAAATAAAGCTTAATAAAAATAAAGAAATATATAAATAAACTGAAAGAAAAAATAAAAATTCCAATTCCCAAAAGCTCAAAAAATAAAATGATTCTAGCTCTATGAACTGCCATCACTAACAATTTGTTATTATTTATCTCTAGTCATTAGGTACTTGGAATGTGATACATATTTTTTACATAATTGGAATCAGAGTGTGCATGCAGTTTTTATCCTTTAACTTTATATAAAGTAAAAATATTTTCTTATCTTGTCAAAAACTCATTGCAAACAACTTTTTAACACTTTACTATGTAAATGTATCATGTTTTAAAAAACCTTTTCCCCACTATATTTACCCATATCTAAAGTACATCACTGAAACACTACTAAAGAGATCTCTATTAGCAACAAAGTTTTTACACTATTAAGTACCCACAAACCTCAGTACAAAATAAACAAACACAGGAAAATAAGGCAACAAAATACCTACAAAAACTCTCAGTTCCCTCAAAGCCAACCCAGAGGGCATAGAGGAAAAGAATAGCATAAGCCATACACCAGAAATACTTGAAAGAGAAGATTAGAAAACAAATTAAAGAGACATTCAGCAGGATCATAGAAGACATGACTGAACAGATAATGGAAGCAGTAACAAAAATGATTTAGGAATTTTCATCAGACACCAGTAAAAAGCTAGCTGAGCTAAACAAAATGACATAAAACTTGAATGACCAGTTAAGTAAAGAATTAGAAGAGGTTTCCATCAGAAAATCAGATTACAAATTATGCTGAAATTATGGACAGCAGAAGCAACCAATGTGAGGACAGAATTTCAGAAATAGAAGACAATAATGCTTTCAAAGACCAATGACTGAGAGACACCTTAAAAGCATAGGAGACCATAAAAAAATGAATCCAACAGCTGCTACATGGAAATAAGTGAAAAATAAGAAGATAGCACAAAGGTCATAAAACATCGGCTCACAGAAATAATGGCAGAAAACTCCCCAAACATTGGGAAAGAAATAAACATCCAGATAAGTGCAACACAAAAAACCCACAAATAGCCACAGTTGAAATACAACCTCCCCATGTCATGTCATAATCAAAGAAGTTCATCATAGGAACAAAAATCTTAAAAACTGTTAGAAAAAAGCAATGAACCACATATAAATAAGCCACATATAAATAACCACAATAAAAAAGCAATGAACCACCCTTGAGAACTGCTGCAGATTTCTCAACACAAACTTAAAGGCAAGGACATCTGAGAGAGAAGTGCTTCAAACCATGAAAGATAACAACTTTCAACCCTGACTTGTATATACTGCAAAAACTTCTCTTCAAATTTGGAGGGGAAATAAGGTATTCTCATGAAAAAGAGCACTTCAAGAAATTCATGAGTACCAAATCTGCATTACAACAAATTCTCAAGGATATTCTAGAAAGACATAATGAAGCCAACTATGGCAGTAAGTCAAATAGGACAACACATCTGGGAAGATGAACAACTGAACAGAAAGAAAAACAAGGAAATCAGCAACAGGAAAGCAATGTAATGAAAGAAGTAAATCAGTACTGTTCAGTAGTTACTCAGAACGTGAATAGTCTCAATTCCCCAATCAAAAGACACAGATACACAGAATAGATCAATACATAAAACCCAATTGTGATGGTTTATGTCTGTGTCCCCCAGGCCTCATGAGTTCGCATTGTGCATTTGTGATTGGTTCACTGTCTAGTGCTTGGATTGATGGTGTCAGTGCTCCACCCACAGAGGGGCGGGGCCAGGGTGTGATGTAATGGCAAGAAGAAGGTATGTCTTGCTCTTTGCTGGTTCCTGCTTGCTGTTTGCAGCCACCATGAACTGCAGCCCAGCCATACCCGCCTTCCTTGGAGCCAACTGAGTGTGGACTGAAACCTCCAAAAACTGTAAGAAATAAACCTTTCATTTCCCAACTTGGGCTTCAGGTATTTTGTCTCAGCGACAAGCACAAAGTAACTAAGACACCAATGATATGCTGAATACAATAAACACACTTAATGCAAAAAGAAATTCACAGATTAAAAATTGAAGGATAGAAAACATTATTTAATACAATAGGAACTTGGACAAAAGCAGGAGTGGCAATCCTAATTTTAGGCAAAGCAAATTTCAAGGCAAAACGGATCACAAGAGTCCAAGAAGGTCCCTACGTACTGGTTAAGGAAACAATTCAACAGGAAGAGATAACAATTATAAATCTATGTATATCTATGTGTACTGGCACACCCAACTTCATAAACACTACTGGACACAAAAAGTCAGATAAACACCAATACAACTGTAATGCGGGACCTTAATACAAATCAGCTAGACCAAAAAAAAAAAAAAAAAAAAAAAAAAAAAAAAAAAAAAAAAAAAAACCAACAACGACAAAGAAATGTCACAGTTGAAACAAATCTTTGAATAAATAGACTCCATATTTACAGAATGTTCCACCAAACAACAACACAATATGCACTCTTTTCAGCAGGACATTGGACTTTCTGATTTCTTTAAATTGTTTTTTATTTTTTTTTAAATGTTCTGTTCTGTTTTGATATGTTTAATCTTACCCGCTTTGAGATGTAAAACAAATGTGTAGGACTGATAATTATATTACTGAGCTTTTGTTTGATCATAGAGCAGAATGGTTTGTAGGGTCACTTTTTGAATGTCATTCTAAATACTTTAATTCTATAACCTGAACACCTATTTCGAAGATGACAATGTGTAACTTATCAACTGGCAATTTCTTACCTTTTGTTTGTCTATAATTTTGTATTATTTCTACCCTTTTTTTTTTAATCTCCATGTATTTTTTTCGTTTCCGTTTCTTTAAATAAAAAAAAAAGTAGACCACATAATAGCTTGTAAACATGCTTGAGTAAATGGAAAAGAATCAAAATTGTCCTATGCGTATTATCAGACCATAGTGCAACAAAATTAGAAATTAGTAGCAAATGGAATGATAGAAACTGTATAAATAAATGGAAATTAAATAATATTTTATCAAATAATCAATGGGCCACAGAAAAGAATTAAAAAGAATTAAACAGTTTCTGGAATCAAATAGCATTTCAAGCACAACATATCAGAATCTATTGGACACAATGAAAGGTATCCTAAGAAAGAAGTTTATAGTGGTGAAAACCCTCATCAGAAAAACAGAGTGAACTGAAATAAATAACTTAATGATATATCTTAAAGTCCTTGAAAGACAAGAACAATCAAAACTCAAAGCTAACACGAAGAAGGAAATTATAAAAATCAGAGCACAAATTCATGAAATTATAATTAAAAAATTAAGTAAAATACAATCAATGAATTGAACACTTGATTACTTGAAATAATAGACAAAGCTCTAACCAATCTTACTAAAAAAAAAGGTGAAAAAAACCCAGTTCCACGCAATTAAAATGAAAAAAAGGTGAAGTCACAACAGGATACAGTTGACACTCAAAAAATCAATGGCATTTCTAAATACCAATATTAAACTCACTGGAAGAGAAATTAGGGAAATAATGTCTTTCATAGTAACATCAAGCAAATGAAACACATAAAAAAGTAACTTAAGAAAGTGGGAGATCTCTACAATGAAAACTACAATACTCTGGTAAAAGAGATTAAAGAAAATCCAGAAAATTAAAGGATATTTTTTGTCTCTGGATAAGTAGAATCACTATAATTCAAAATGACCATAATTCCCAAAACTGTTACACAGACTTAATCCAACCCCAATTAAAATATCAATAGCATTCCTCACAGAACTGGAAAAATAATACTTTAATTCATACATAACCCAAACAAACCCAGAACACCAAAGAAATTCTGGGCAAAAAGGCAAGGTGGGAGACATCATAATCCTGAACTTTAGGTTATACTACAAAGCTACAGTGATAACAACAGCATGGTACTGGCACTAACACTGACATGAGGGATCATTGAACCATACTAGAAGATGCAAAAACAACCACAGGCATATTCAGCTATTTGATCTTTGATAAAGGGGTCAGAAACATACATTAAAGAAAAGATAGCTTCTTTACTACATGGTGCTGAGAGAACTAGCTGTTCAGTTACTAAACATATTGAAGATTGAACCTAGGCCCATATCTCTCACAATGCATTAAACAAAAATCAAAATGGATCGAAGATCTAAATATTTATTCAGAAACAATCTGTTAGAAGACAAAATAGGAAAAACTCTGAGTAAGCATAGACAAAGCCTTTCTAAAGAGAACCCTAGTTGTACAAGAAATAATACCAAGAATCAATAAATGGGGACACACCAAATTAAAGAGTTTTCAGGAAACCACCAACAGAATGAAGAGATAACCTACAAAATAGGAAAACATTTTAGCAGTTAATTCTCAAACAAAGATCTAATATATAGGTTATATAAAGAACTAAAAATATAAAGCTAGACTCCTAAACTTAAAAACTCAATAAAAATGGGCATCTGAGATAAACACTTCTCAGATGAGGAAGTACAAATGGCCAGAAAAGTACATGAAAATATGTTCAACATCACTGGCCATTTGAGAAGCATTTGAGAAGTTAAAACAACACTGACATTCCATCTGACTCTAGAGAGAATGGCTACCATCAAGAAATGAACAATAACAACAGAGGCTATGGAGGAGAAGGAACCTCTTCACTGTTGGTAAAAATGTGTCTGTTGAGGGTCATGAGCAACATGGTGGATCGATAAGGAGCAAACTTAAGAACCTCTCTGAGAGAAACAGCTCAGATGCCAGAATTTAAAACCATGGAGAAGACCAGAAGAAAGGAGAGGGATTTTCACGACCCAGGAAGAAACTAAGGAAAAAGAAAAAGAAAAGGAAATTATGGATGGAAGGCTGGAGCCAGACGCACTATCACTGGAGCTGGTCTGACCCATTGTCACACTGCAGTAGGGAGTTGGCGAGCCTGAGGATCTAAGGGAGAGGATGCATCACAACAGAGAAGGGAGCTGACGTGGAGATCTGCACTGGCCAGCGGTGAGTGCTCAAAATTTGGTCCTCTCATGGGAGGGGGTGACCGGCTGGGTGTCATTTTGGACTTGGGCAGGACGGGCCTGAACCCAGAACTGTAGTGGCTTCAGTTGGCTGCTCCTGGAACAGAATAGATTGGGAACTGCTTGGGATGGGTCATGACCCTGGGTGGGACCCAATAGCCAAGGATGAAGTTGCCCCTGAAACTGTCCCGAACTGGTTCTGTCCATGTGGCACACACTAACATGGTGAAGATTCCTGGTGATTGACTGGCTTGGAGGGGAGGGGCCAGCCTGTACTGCCCTTGCTTGTACCTCAGTTATTAACATCAAACTGGAGAGGGCAGAAATCCCTAACCAGCATGCTTCAGAGTAGTTGCAATAAATAAAGAAAGGGCCTGGGACCTCTACTATACAGTTGTCTGGGAGAAACCAGAAACATGACAAGAGAAAGAAAGAAACAAGCAAAAAATCTCCAGCCACCAATCCATACAATATGGATCCAGGAGAGGTAAACACAGAAGAGATTGAGGGCAGCAAACTGGCAGTATCAGAAGCAGTATCAGCTGACATAAAGAAATATCTTTGCAACATTATAGAAGAACTCAAAATAGAAATACTAATACAAGTAAAGGAGATATAAGAAGATAATAAAAGAAATGCTAAGCACCTTTCAAGAAGACACAGATTGAAGAATGGAGGAGCACAGAAAAAGGAGGGAAATGTTCAGTAAAGAATATAAAAAAACCTAGAATACATGAAACAGATTCAAAGAGATAACTAGGAAATTAAAAACTCTATTGAAAGCTGGCAAAATTGCCTGAAAGAAATTAGAGATAGATTAACAAAACTTGAAGATAGGTTTGCAATGTGTGATCATGAAAGGAAAGATCTCTTAACAATAACTAGGAAACAGGCAGTAACAATACAAAGGCTAGAAGACAATAAGAGAATCTATGACTTAAGAATAAAAAATGTGAGTGAAGAAGCAGGGGTAAACACAAATGAAGTACAAAGGCTATTCACAGATATAATTAAGGAAGACTTCCCAAGGATAGGAAAAGTAAATGATATTCAGATATATGAGGCATACAGAATGTCAGCCAACTACAACCAAAACAAATCTACACCCAGGCATATAATAATCAAGATCCCAGAAATTCATCACAAGAACAGAATATTAAAAGCTGTCAGAGAAAAGAAACAGATCACTTATAAAGGAAAACCCATCAAAATCATGACAGACTTCTTGACACAAGCCATCAAATCAAGAAGAGCGTGGAGTGAAGTATTCTAAGCCCTGAAAGAAAATAATCTCCAACTCAGATTGATGTACCCTGAAAAACTGTCTCTAGAAATTAATGGAGAAACAAGATGCTTCCATGACAAAGAGGAACTGTGGGAGTTCGTGACCAGCAATCCAACCTTACAAAAAAATACTAAAGGACATTCTATAGAGAGAGAGAAAAAACACCAGATATTTGGGAATAGTAGCAGAGAGGTCTCAATAAATGGGGCAGACAGTGGAATGAAGGGGAAAAGTAGACAACTAATGGCAGAAAAATAGCATAGCAGAGACGAGGCAGAGAAGGTTGGCTATAATTTCTAAAATAGATGGCCTTGATACATTAACAAAAAGAAACACAGGCAAAGTAGATCAGGAGATAGGGTCCATAGAAATGCTCTGTATAGGAAATACAATCAACCTGAAATAGGGTTTATGGACTGAAAGTCAAAGATGAGAAAATAATGCTCTATGTGACAGGGAGCCGGAGACAAATAAGGGTTACTCGTTCAGCAGCTGCAGATTGGTTGGAAAAACATGACACTTGTGTGCAGTGGTGAACTACTCAGCTATAAGGAAGGAAAACCTTGAGGCTCTTGGAGGTAAATGGATACAATTTGAGATAATGCTCAGGAGTAAAAAGGTTCAGAATTGCTTAGGTGAATAGTGAGTTGCCTCCATAAACTAAAGAAGTTACTGGGACACAAAATGTACAATGTATCCTGTGAAAGTGAAAGGGGAGGAATTGTCTAAAAAAAGGAAGGCAGTGGACATTATTAATCTTGTATCATGATTTGAAACCCATATGGTTTTCATTGCTGTTTAGTTTGGTTATATTCTGCTTCAGTCTATCTACTTGTTCTAGATTTGAGCGCACAGACAGCTATCCCCAAAATAGCAAGATATGCTACAGTAACCATCTTTAATTTCCTACTAACTTAATCTGAAACCCTGTATTTCTTACACTGTCTTATTATGACTGATCTTATTTGAATCTGATTTGTTAGATAACTATCTTGTCTTGACTGATTTTATTCAAATCTGTTATATTTGATAGTATCAAGTCTGAGAGGATAGGGGCTGGGGATTTAGCTCAGCAGCATAAGTGCCTGCCTTGCAAGTGTGCGGTCATGAGTTTGATCCCTGGTACTGATAAAAATGAAAAAGACAGAAAAAAAAAGTCCAAGAGGATAGGCAACTACTCTGAAGATGATAAGAGTCACTAGGATACCCATTCTGGTTTGACTATTACTTGCTTTTGAAGTCATATAATGTCTCCAATGTTTTGTTTTTATTGATATTGTTCTGTACTGCTATGTTCAATTTTACTATGCCTGATGATATAGAAAATTATATTGAAGATAATAAGGGACATCATAGCAACCATTGTAGATCACCTTGTATTGTGGTTTTAATCATGTGCTATATCCATCCTTTTTTTATTTAAGGAGAAAAAAGAAAAAAACAAAAAGAGTTCAAGTAATACAAAATTAAAAAAATAAACAGTAAGAAATCACTAGTTAATAGATTACATATTCTCATCTTAGAAATAGTTGTTCGTTACAAAATTAAAGCATATAAAGTGGACTTTCAAACAGTGAGAGTACAAACAGTTTTGTTCAATTATCCAAAAAAAACTCAGCAATATGGTTATCCATCCTACACACTCAAACATATATACAGTTATAACCTTTAGAGCACTTTCTTTTCTTTTCTTTTCTTTTCTTTTCTTTTCTTTTCTTTTCTTTTCTTTTCTACAATGACAATTACACATTTTGGGTTATATTACTCCCACAGTTCTTATTACTTTTTTTGAAGAGAGTAAAACCAAATGCAACATATCAGAACAGAGTCAGTCAAATCAAAAGGATGGACATAATAGATAATGTAAAAACAAAATACAAGGTGATCAACAATGGTTACCATACTGCCTCTTGCTATCTTAAGAAGAATTGCCTAAATCATCAGTTATAGTAAAATTGAACAAAACAGTAAAGAATAAACCAAAACATTGGAGACATTACAGGACTTTAAAAGAAGATAATAGTCAACCATAATGGGCATCATAATGAATCTTATTGTCTTCACAGTTGTTGTCTATATTTTCGAACTTGGTACTATCAAGGAAAGCAGAATAGAGGAAAATCAGTCAAAATAAGATGGTGAGGGCAATACAGGGTTTCAAATCAAGTTAATAGGAAATCAAAGTAGGTTACTATAATGTATCCTGCTATTTTTTATTTATTTTCCCTTAATTAAAAAGATAAGAATAAAAAAGTAACTAATTTAAGAAAAAAAAGGGGTATTGAGATAAAAGAAGGCATAACAACAGAACAGCGCAGGTCAAAACATAACCATTTAAGCAAAATACTGTTTCACCTCAAGATATCCTGACATAAAAGTAGTTACCATAGTGTCTCTTTCCTTGAAATCTTTGAATATAACTTGGTACACTGTAGCACCAAACATATAAGACACTGTAAAACCATTCAAGATAATGACATTATTACAGAGTATTTAGAACCAGCTAACAGAAAATGAACAATGGTTTCTGTATAATCTCCTTGTCTATAAAATTATCTTGTCTATTATATTATCACATATAATAAAATCCAATAAGATACAACCTGTTAAGACCGATGGAGACAGAAGAATAAAAGCTTGATGGGACTTCAAAACAAGATGATACTAAATCAGCACTAGCTATTATGATGTCTTGTTTTCTCCAAAATAGCTGTTCCTACCATCCGATCTTCTCTGCCTCATTTCTGTTGAGATCTTTTTCTGTTGTTTGTTGTCAGTTTGTCTTCTTCATTTCGTTTTCTGCTCCATTCATTGTGGCCTTTCTGCCATTATTTCTGGAATCTTGGTATTTTCCTTTTTTAGAATATCCTGCAGTATTCTCTGTAGAGTTGGATTGGCGGTTGCAAATTCCCCTAGTTCCTCTTTATCCTGGAAGCACCTTGTTTTTCCATCGATTCCCAGGGACAGTTGTGCAGGATATATCAATCTTGGCTGGAGCTTATTATCTTTCAAAGCTTGAATTATTTCCCCCCATGCTCTTCGTGATTTGGTGGTTTGTGCTGAGAAGTCTGCTGTAATTCTGACGGGCATTCCCTTGTAAGTGATCTGTTTCTTGTCTCTGATGGCTTTTAATATTCTGTTCTTATATTGGAATTTTGATTATTATATGCCTGGGTGTAGCTCTGTTTGGGTTGTATGTGGCTGGGGTCCTGTATGCCTCATGCATATGAGTACCTTTTCTTTTTGCTAAATTAGGGGAATTCTCTTGGATTATTTCTGTGAATAGCTTTTGTAGTCCATTTGTTTGTGTCCCTACTTCTTTTATGTTTTTTTTTTTTTTGTCTTTTTCATTTTTTATCGGTACCGGGGATCGAACTCACGACTGCCTGCTTGCAAGGCAGGTGCTTATGCCGCTGAGCTAAATCCCCAGCCCCCTCTTTTATGTTCTTAATTCTTAAGTTATAGATCCTCTTATCAACTTCTAGCCTTTATATTATTGCTGTTTGTTTTTTTGTTATTTTTAAGAAGTTTTTCATTTCATGCTCCCATATTACAAATCTGCCCTCCAGTTCAGATAATCCATCCTTAGTTTCTTTCAAGGTGTTATGCCATCTTTGATAGAGTTTTTAGTTTCCTGGTAATCTCTTTGAACCTGCTTCACATATTCTATGTTTTCTCTATTTTCTCCATCAAACAATTCTCCCCTTTTTTTCTGTTCTTCCATTCCACCATCTGTTTTTTCTTGGGTGGTGCTTAGCACTTCTCTAACTATTCTACTTATGTCTTGCTTTAGGTCGTTAATAACTTCATTCCTAAACTTGTCTATGAGGCTCTGGAGATATCGCTTTATGTCTATTGGTGCTGTGTCTGATATTACATGTTTCTCAGGATTGGGGGCCAAGGACCCTTCTTGTTGCTCCCTCTTCCCATATTTTTTGTTCCTGCTGTACAAGCTTATATAGGAGGTCTAGTTTCTTTCTTTGTCGGTTACAGTCTGTTTGAATTGTGCTGGCTTGGTGTTCCCGCCCACTGCAGTGTACTAGGGAGACACAGACCTGGGCAGCCTCTGCTGGGCCTGCCCCTCCAGGTCAACCTACTGAAGGCTTCACTGCTAGGGTGCACCTCCAGGCGCTGGGACCTGGTTTGGGCCAGCCTACTGGGTCTTAGTCAGCGGCATCACCCAGGCCAGGCACTCCCCACCAATCCCGCTTGAGAGGGGAATATTCCACTAAGGACACTGCAGCGTCCTGTTCTGGCTTGTCTGCCCAGTCCCAGTATGTCCTTTGCTGAAGCCTCCTACTTTATGGAAGGGTCTCCGATCCGCTCACTCACCGCAGGTCGATACTAGTCCCGCTAGTCCCGGCTAGTCCCGCTCTCAACTCCATTCACTGCTTCCCACTCTCAGAGCTTTCGTGCCTCTCTTCTTTTCGTGTGGATTGGGATGCAGCAGCGGCTGCTGGAAATTCAAATCACGGCTTCCAGTGACGCGGGGTCCAGCTTCTGCACTGAGACCTTATCTGTTCCTGTTATAACATCTGGATTGTGTTTCCAGTTGGCTTCTCTTAGTTTAGTTCATTCCTGGGTCGGCAGGGTGTAACTCCCCTTGCTTAGGACTTCTTGTCCGGCACCATTCCTTGATTTTAAGTGTGGTTTCTCAGAGAGCCTCTGAAGCTGCTGCTATCTATTCTCCATGCTCTCCCGGAAGTTGCATCCTTTTGTTTTGAATGAGCTCATTTTGTTTTCTTTCTCATTTGGTTTTGTTCTCTTCAAAAAAATTTTTAAAAATGTATCTGGTATTACCATTAAGGAAATGAGTATGGAGATTCTTCAAAAAACTGCAAGCATAAATCCCATTCAACTCAGTTATTCTTCTTGTAAGATCTTCCAGAAATAGTTAAAAACATCATATTACCATGACATATGTATACCCATGTTTATAGCAGTACAATTCATAATAAATCTTGATAGTATTCTGTATGTCCATCAAGAGATGAATAAAAAAATAATGTGGTATTTACACATAATAGAATACAACTTTACATAAAGGATTAACATGAGTCATTTGTAGGAAAATAGATGTACCTTGAAATAATGTTAAATGAAGTAAATCAGACATACAAATTTACATATCACATGATTTTTCTGATATCAGTGATTCAATATATAAATGAAATATAAAATAAAAGATAAGACACTGGGAAATAGTAAGATGGATCTTTGCCATATTGGAAAGGAACTGAGAGATGGATGGAGTGGGAGGGAGAGTAGGGAAATTAAATAGAAAAAATAGGGTGAATCATGAAATACATGTGCATGTATCAAGTGCCTACAAGGAATGTGATTATAATGTGCCATATATACCATATATATGGTATTAAAAAAGAATAATGTGCCATATATATCATATATATGGTATTAAAGAAGAATAAATATCATATTATATATATATATATAAATTTCCCATGGTAAATGTAGTCATTTTGTACTACAAACACACATCAATAAAAAATATAAAACAGAGATAGGAAAGACAGTCTTTAGGGAATGAGATAATACGAGAAGAGAGTAAAGAATCCGAAGCATGGAGCGTGAAGTTCGGACCTTTTGGAACACACGAAACTTAGAGAGCAGGCTGAGCACGAGGCATTAGCGCAGACATTGGGAAATGTTGGCCAGAAAGATGAAAGGAAACTGAAGACATGAGATCATAGAAAGCAAGAGAGAAGAGCGCTCAGAGAGAAGAGAGAGCGCACGGTGTCCAGTGCTGCCAGATACTGAACAGGTGGAGGACTGAGGAGTTTCTGGTGGATCAGATGCAAGAGATACTTTAATGTCTCTTCCCAGGGTAATTTTAGTACGGGGATAAAGAAGGTCACCAGGATGTAAAGAGAGGAGGCGTGAATAGGATATAAGGAATCATGGTAAATATTTCTTCATAAATGTGCCATAAAATTAAGGGACAGTTGAAAAATAGGATAATAAGGCAAAAGAATATAGAATTGAGGGAAAATTCAGGGTGTGGGGTGGGAAGTCTGGATAAGAATGTGTAAATGTTAACAGAAAACCAGGAGAAAAGAGAAATAAAGATCCAGGAGAGAGAAGAGGTAATTGAGAGGTTGATATCTATGAGAATATAGGATAAAGCCATGTGTAGATGAATAGAAGAGAAGCCAGTCAAATAAGTTCCACTCATTTATTCAGTTTATTTTACTTCTGAGCCATCTGCCTGTTTCTGCTTGTCCTTGTGTAGTGCTGAGTTCACTGTGAAATTGTGTACTCCCTCATGCTATTTACTCTCAGATTTATTCACTATCTCACACACTCACCCACCCATTGACCACTCATTCATTTATCCTTTAATTCACTCAGATATTCATCAAAGGTTACGTAGTTACCAGTCCCGATGTGTTGGTCATTGTGGGGATGAGGAGAGAGGTGAGTAGGGCTAGGGTCTGGAATCCAGGGCTGGCTGCCTTGCCCAACACCTTGGAAGGTCCAGTCTTTCTGCCTGTCTCCAGTTAGCTGGTAGCCTGTATTTCCTTTGGCCACACTAAAATGTCTACTGAACAGCACCAATTAGACCCTTTCTACTGGCAGGGTGCTCTGAGGACTAGAAGCACAGTTCTTATTTGTCAGAATTGCAGAATTTCAGGCCTCATCCATGTCTTAGTTACTTTTTACTAGTCACTGAGACAAAATACCTGATGCATCAAGTTAGGAAAAGAAAGGTTTATTTCTTACAGTTTCTGGATGTTTCAGCCCATACTCAGTTGGCTCCAAGGCAGGGTGGCATGGTGGGGTCTCAGTTCATGGCGGCTGCAAACAGCAAGGCAGAAACCAGCAGGAGAGCGAGATCTCTATGTGGGTGCAGCACTGACCCCAGCAATCCAAGCACCTGACAATGAACCAATCACAAATGCACAATGCAAACTCATGAGGCCTGGGGACCACAGATGTAAGCCATGACAATCCATAACTGCTGAATCAGAATCTGCAGTTCAACAGGATCCCCAGGTTACTCATGTGAACCTCAGTCTTTGGGGAGCACTGAGTTTGAGAGGCACTGGCTGAGTGGAACAGCTTTCATCTGCCTGCCCTTCCACCATGCCTGTAAGTCAGTTAACCCGCACTGAACTGTAAGTTCACTGTAAGTTGTGTGAGTGTAGGATAGTGTGTCCCAGGAGCAGGAAAACTGCTCATTCATCACAGCCAGGAAGCAGCGAAAGACAGGAGTTGGAGACAGGAATTTTCTTTGTAGCTTGAGCCCTAACTATTAATGCCTATTTAGCTTGGAATTCATCAATGGATTAGTCCACCGATGAATATAGCGCCCCAATCCAGTTACTTCCTCTCCCAAAGCTCACACCGAACACCTAAGCCTTTTGGGGGACATTTTTTTAAAAAGCTAATTTGATTAGTACATTTTAGACAAATGTAATATTCACATTCATCATAGGGAATTTGTATCTGTGATAATATACCTTGATTCTTCTTTATCCTTTGTGGACATTTTAGATACAAACCATAATTCTAGTTAAATCTCAATTTCAGAAAAGCAGTGAATTTTATTGTTAATATAAATATACTACAAACAGCATGGAACATATGTATAATACTTGAAATTCACTAAATATGCTAAAAATTTTGGGTTTATTGGGAATTCAAATTTAACTGGGCATTTGGTATTTTTATTTGTAAGCTTGACAGTTTTACATATGATCTGAGCCCATGATTGCAGCCCATATATATAATTCTAAATTTTCTAGTATTTTAAAAAGTATAAAGGAACAAATGAGTTTATTTAAATAGTGAATTTATTTAAGCCAATGGATTAAAATTTCAACACGTAATTAAATAGAAACTATTAATAAGCTATTTCACATTCTCTTTTTCTGTTCTAAGTTTTGGAAATTTCACTAGTATTTTAAATTTCAATCCACATCTCAGTTCGAACCAGCTACTCCCCAAATGCTCTGTGGTAGAATGTGGCTAGTGGCTGCCGCAATGGTCAGCACAGGTCCAGTTCTCCCCAGGTGTACGGATTCCAACGATCTAGGCCAGGAGAGCATTTTAAATGCTGCCCGGGGATTCTAAGTAGCAAGCAAGTAGCAAGCTAAGTAGCCAGCGGCTCACAAGGCTGCCAGGTCAGAGAGAGGCCGGTGATGAGCTGCAGCCGCCACCAGAGGGAGCCAGCCCCCCAAAAGAAAGGTTATTTTCAGGGCGCCCTGAAGTCTACTTCATTAGCCCTGAACTCAGAAGTGCTGGTGAATCCGTGTGCTCTGCCCTGGCCTGACCCTCAGCTTTCGTGACACTCGCGTTCTCAGCTGTGTTTCCACGTGGGGGCTGCTCCTGTGGATTTCTCTGTCAAATTGCTTCATAGCTATCCCTTTTGTCTGTAGGATCTTCGACCCTCCCCCTCCACCACCAGGCTTTCCTCTTTTAGCAAAGTAGAAAGTTATGAAGACCAGGAGCCGAGAGTCCTACAGACTGCGGTCCAACCCAGCCTTCCGCCTGCAGCTCAGGGTCCTTTCTGCACATCGTGTTGTTGTCCTCAGCTTCCTCCCCGGCGGAGGAAGCACCCGGCCCGGCTGTGTCCAGAAGAGCAAGGTGTGCTACTGCGCTAAAGCAGCGCGCAGAAGGTTCTTATACTGAACCCAAACTCAGGAAATAACTGGTCACTTCCTCTCTGCCCTACCGATGTGTCGGAGGTAACATGATGCACCCAGTATATTTATTTCTAAACTCGGGCACCTCAGGATCATCCAAGGAGTTATGCATGTAATTGGCATTTTGATCCTGCCTCCCAGAGACTGATTCAGTAGGCCTGGGATGTGACCAGAGATTCTGGAGTGTAAAGAAGTTCTCCAGATGATCTGAACAGCTAGCTTGATACTGTTTTTTTTTTTTTTTTTTAAATTTGTTAGTGCGTGTCAATGTTACATGATGATGGGGCTTATTTTGGAAAGGTGATACATATATTTAGCATATCTTAATTAATTTCAGTCCTCATGCTCTTCCCTTTCTTGACTGTCCCCTCCTGTCTCCTCCAAAAGTCTGCCTTCTGGTTTCTTGTCCTCTCTCCTTTTACTTTCATTATTTATCAGCTTACATTTTAAAAAATTTTTTAATATAAAAGACAAGAAGTAATATTTAATTTTCCTTAATTTTAATTTCATTCAACATGATAGTTTCTAGTTCCATGCTTGGGAACCAAAGATATGTGAGAGGAACAGGAGATTTGGAATCAGGGGTGTTGGGTTTAACATCTTGGTTCTTGAAGCCTCAGTATGGCCCTTCTAAAGGGAAGTTAACAAGACACCTACTCAAGAGGAGACAAAACACGGAAAATATCTGGCAGAAGAAGGGCTGAGTAGCTGCAATCCTCCCTCCTCCTGCTCCTTCCTTCCCTAGTTTACTGTGTGTGTTAGTTACTTTTTAATTTTTTTCCCTTTTTATCAGTATGGGGGATCGAACTCAAGACTGCCTGCTTACAAGGCAGGCGCTTATGCTGCTGAGCTAAATCCCCAGCCCCTATGTTAGTTACTTTTTACTCGTGGCTGAGACAAAATACCTGATGCACAAAGTGGGAAAGGAAAGGTTTATTTGTTACAGTTTTTGGAGGTTTCAGTCTATTCTCAGTTGGCTCCCAGGCAGGGTGGCATGGCGGGGCTGCAGTTCATGGCAGCTGCAAACAGCAAGGAGCAAACAGGCAAGAGCTAGATACACCTTCTTCCTGCCATTACATGACGTCCTGGCTCCACCGTAGGCCAGTGTAGCACTCACACCCACAATGCAAGCACTAGACAATGAACCAATCACAAATGCACAAAGCAAATGCATGAGGCCTGGGGGCCACCCACATAAACCATGACACTGTTTCACTCTTTCTTGCACAGGCCTTTCTCTCACTTCCTACCTACTGCTTGTTACTTTCCTGCTACGTGGTATGTCCTCTGTTCTCATTCTCCTCCTCCATCAGAGCTGAGGCACTAAACCAAGGGCCCCACTGCCTCCCTTCAACTTCAGATTAGGTTTTCTCTTTGGTGCCCTATTCCTCCACTCCTGGTTATTGATTTTGTTTCTTTGACCAAGCAAATAGTTTATCAGTGGAGGGTACCACTCTCCCATCCTGCCTACTTCCTCCCTCCTCCCACCCACAGGAGCCAGGTTTGGCTGCCGGGTCTTCATGGGAGGTTGTGGGCACATGGGTACAGAAGAAGAGAAAGGAAGGAGCAGATGTTCTGTATAAAGAAGAGTAGAGAAGACAACTCCATTGTGCTCTTTGATTTCAGGCTTTTGGCCTGAAACACATTAGCTGTTCAGCAAAACACATCAAAAACCACAGCTAAGAGACAAATGCCAAGCGGGGGCACTTTGTAGTTTTGACTGCTATCATGGACCAATCATTCTGATGTCTAGATTGAGATGGTAATTGTAGCTTAAAGTGCTTTTCTGTTGCTAATCAAGAGTGAGAAGAAAAATCACAGACCTGCTAGGTTTTTTTTGTTGTAGGAGAAATTAACATCTTCTATCCACATTTTAAAAAGACCCAAAATAAAATTGCTTTTTATTATGTCAATAGTGGTGTCTATTCAATATGCTGATTACATAGTGTTTTATAACTTTAATTTTTTACTTAATATATCACAGTATAATTTTTTATCCATCATATTAAGATTCACTCCAATCTTTTAGCAGGATTAGTTGTTGTATCATGTGATTCTATCATAATTTAATTCCATTTTATGTACATTTGTTTCCAATATTTTTTATTATAAACAATAACACTGACATCTTAGAACCTTAGTTTTTCCTTAGTTTTTAAAGAATTTTTAAATATATATTAAAAGAATTATATTCTTAGCATAAGCTTCTTGAAGTGAAATATCTGGTAGGGACATAAAAAAATGCAGGTTTAAAATTTGATCAGATTGTTCTCTCAAAAAGAAGAGCTAATACGTCTGCTAACAAGCAGTGTTTAGGACAACTTTCCATATCTTTGGAAACTGAAGATAATCAATATCTTAAAGTGACATCCCACTGTAATTTGCAGTTCTCTGCTTTTTGTCCACTGAAGAGCATCTTTTCCCGTATTTGTGGACTTTTTATTCTCTTTTAAACATTTTTATTTAATTATTATTTTTTATTTTAAAGAAGATAAAGCCAAGGAATTAAAACAATTAAACCAATCAAAATAAGCCAATATAAGTCATACAGGTCTTCAAAACCTTACGAAATCACTAATAGTTACCATAACACCTTCTGTTGTCTTCAAAATAGCTGCAGATACCTTCGAACATAGTAAAAATCGAACAGAACAGAATAGAAATGAAACAATAAAAAGAAAACAATGAGTGTAATAAAGGACTTCAAAACAAGCAAATAGTAAATCCAAAATGGCTACCATAATATGTCTTGCTGTCTTTTAAATAGCTTCTCATGCCATCAGATTTAACATAATCAAACAAAACAAAAGAGAATAAAACCCAGCAACAAACAATGAAAATGATATGGTTTCCATGTGGGGATACTTCCTGGTGAGGCCCCTGGTGAGGTTCTCTCCCTCTGCAGTGCTGGAATGGCGCTGACTCATGGAGAGAGGCTTGGCTCTGGCTCTTTTATTCTCTTTTGATTTACTTGTTCCTGTTGATGAGTTAAGTTCTAATCAGATTAAGAGTTGCATTACAAGATGGTGTTTTAATATCTTCTTAGTAAAATTAATGTTGAATTGCTGGACAGAGGTCTGTACCCTCCAATTATAAATAAAAAGCATGCCTACAATTACCATTTTAGATTAGAGTACTTTTCAGATTTTTATCTTCTGTATAAGGCATGGTTTTAAAGTTTTTTTCTTTGTTTGTTTTTTTAGAAAAGTGTGAGTGCAACAAGAAGCTAGCTTGGATAGAACTGAGCTTGCTAATGTGGCTTTTGGTCGGAGAGAGTGCTGCTGCCTAGCTGGCCGCTCTGTGGGTACTTGTTCATTGGTCCTACAAGTCAGCAGTGGAGATCCATCTGAAACAATCTCTGGGGATGTTTATAAAGACTGTAAAGGAGTCAGTTAATGAGACTGAACTCTTACTATACAGTTACTATATGTGTTTTATGCAATATATACATATAAATTACATAAATATCCTTGGGATGTTATAAACACACATGTAGGCATAAACATCCCTGGGTTGTTGAATAGAATGGCCAGTTCTAGCACATTTGTAAAGGCCAGATTTCCTGGGAATCTCCTTGTATTTCACCATCTCTTGCTGTGCTAGGCATGTCCTTATACTGGATGTACAATTTCCTGCTCTTTTTTCCCCCTTAAGTTTGCTTTAGGGGCCTAATGTAACAACAGAAGTGAAGTTCAGGGTTTTTACTTTCCTTTGGTACTATTTCACAAAATTCAGTGAAGGGGCTGAGTCTTAGGTACTAGTCCAAGACAGTTCCCCTTCCTCAAGTCCACACAGATCCAGTCTTGGGATTGTTCTTTCCCTGCCCACTGGTGACCATCTAAGCCCTATTGCTTTCTAGATCATTCTGAGTTGGCAGTAGATCTGGAAGTCAGAGCAACTCAAATCAGATATACTTCAGTAGTTAACATGTCCATTCTAACAGTGTTGCACCTAATAAGCTGATACTTAAGGAGAATCAAGTATTAATATTTCTTCACTCTCTATGGCCAAATTATCTTTGGTTGTAATCATGAAATGAAACAAGTAATAGTAATAGCCAAAGAAGAAATGAAGACATGGAATTTTTCTTTTATTTAACTTACATATATATGACCATGCCAGTAAGCAAAAAATTGAAACAAATATGAATTCACCATAGAAAATGATGAATTAGTACTTTTTACTGACATCAGATCTTTTTAAAGGAAAAAGTTGCATTGCATTTTGTGATATTTTAAATTTTAAACACAAGAAAACCTCCAAGAGCTCTTGTAAAATGACAGCATTGAGGTAACATATGTCCTTTGTCTGTACAGTAACTGTGTTATCTGTGCTTATTGCAAATCTACTGATTAAATGCAGGAGCGTGTAGGACCACGGGAGCTGTAGATATGGAACTATGCCTCCAGCAAACATGAATGGTTCTCAACTTATTCTTGAAATGAGTGTGCCTAGCTAAGTCCAGCTGTGGGGGGGGGGCAACTAAACAACTGGAAACATTCTGAATTAGCTTCTAAGTAGAAAATGCTTACTAAAAGGGAAGAAGTGAAAAAGGGCTACTTTGAAACTTCATATATATTATTATTACTCAAGACTAGCCACCAGGACTCTTTAGATGTTCAACTTACAAGAGATTTTTTTTTTTTTGGAGGAGTACTTATCATTGACAGCACATGGAAAGGCTGTAAATAATAACAAAAAGAGTGACTTTGAATTTGCTTTCAAATTCTCTATAGATAACATGTCCTTAGCTGATGGCTTGGTGCCATATAAACCTCTAAACTTAGATTCTACCTTTGGGGAAGCATAAGATCAAGGCCGAATTTCTGTCATTAAGTGAAATGGGTCTAAACGTAAAAATTATCATTACTTATTAAAGATAGAAAAAGTCATTTTCTTTATCATAGTGGTAGTGTCTGGAGATGCGTGCTTGGTGGCTTACTGTTTCAGAAACTGCTTCATGTGCTATGGCTTTCCCGCCTCCTCTCGTCTAAGCAACTGTCCTTCTTACCATAGGTGCAAATGTTGTAGGGCTAGAATGAGATTTGAAAGTCTTATTCTAGTGCAAAGGGTCACTTTATGAATAACACCCAGCTTGAGCATAGATGCCCCTGTGGAATCCCCAATACACACCCTGCGTGGAATTCAGGGGATGAACATATTGCATGTTGAGGCGTCGATCACAGAGCCCCTTCCCATTTTCACCCTTCCCTTTACTGGGGACGTCACACATCCTTACCTTGTTTGACCACTGCTGTTGTGACCTGGCTCTATGGAGTCAAAATGGTAGGAACCCAAAAAGCGTTGACCTGAATACCTGTGGCAGTGAGAGGCAGGCCTGCAACTGTGGTGGAGGGGTTGTCTCGTGCAGCAATGACAATATTTTTGAACAGTGTGGGTTTACAAATGACTGCTGGTGAGGCTGATCTTTAATCAGGGTGTTTTTGGTGGTATTTCAGCATGCAGTTATCTCCAGAGTCCTCAGAGGCAGCACAAGCTGTATGTTTCCCCACTGGGCCTGATAACTCTCCAAATCCTCCCTGGGGTGTGCTGCCCATGCCAAGAAGGCACTGCAGCGATTAAAGAAGGTTTTCTCTCTGTGCTCTGGGGATATTTATCTTCAAGCTAATGTTACAGTTGGTGCTTCCTTTTGCCAAGCTTCCTAACTGGGCCTCTTAGTCCTTCACAGCCTCATAACAGAGTGAGAGGGGAAAAACTCTTCGGGTGAAGAGGAAAGAATGCTAGTTGAATGTACATTAGATTCAGTAAGTCAGTCTCATTTCAAAGGCATCTTGATGACCTATTGTAGGTCCTCCTGAAGCTGTGACCTAGAAGAGGTAAGGGGCCTTTTGTCCTCAAAGGCTGGTAAGGGGGAGCCCAGGCAGCCAGGATGGTGCCCTGCTGGACAATGGGGAGCATTGACGAAGTGCTCCCATTTGTTGGCTGAGCGACGGCATCAGTCATTCATTCACAGGCACAAGGTCTAAATTGCAGAACCAATTAACAGCACTAATAGCCCTTGCCTGAATTAATCTTTGAGACAAAAGGGAGGAGAAGTGGAAGTGCTATTAGCAAATCAAGCTGTACCATCCCTGCTTTATTGCGGAAATCTCAGTGTCTGTATGTGGCTATTGTGTGCTGACTGCAATTACAGCCCTCATTTAAAAATGATTAAGTGGTTATAATTATTTTTCAATTAAAACTTATATCTTCCATTCATGCAACATTTCAGACTTCAATTAAACTTCTTTTTAAAAGTGCCACCGAACTAAAAGATTCCTGCTTCCTCTTTTACCAGGAAACCTTAAATTCAGCCCAGATAGGATTTTGACTTTCAGCCTTCAGAATTAGCTCCACTAAATGTACATATTGTGATGAAGGTTAACAGGCGACAAAATGTGCAGTGCCTGCTGGAATTGACCACCACCACCACCACTACCACCACGATGAGGTGGGTCAGAGAGACACTATCAGACTATATTTGGGATTCCCCAGCAGTTCTTTACTGTTAAGGAGCGCAGGTTGTACCATAGGAAGCAAGTCACTAGCAGAGCTACCCTCTGAGGTCTAATTTTTAGAGGAGGATTCTGGACATTCAGTTGTCCTCTTGTGACAATTCTCAGTCACCCCATAAAAGCTGTGAATTTTTGAGCAATATAAGTGGTTTAAAACAATAGCAATTTCTTCTTGTGATGCCTTAATCTTTGAGCCAACTTGTTTGGCTTGAGAGACACCTAGGAAAATTGGCAAAGTACACCACTTAGTATACCTGTGAGGGTGTTTCCTGGGAAGATTGACTTGTGGGTCAGTAAGCTGAGCAGGGAAGGGGAAGGCCTGTCCTCAATATGAATGCTGAGACCGGAATGGAGCAAAAAGAGGGGGAACAGGAAGTTCACTGTTGCTGGCTCACTTGACTCTTCCTGAGTGGGTGTTTATTTTATTTTTTCTGCTGCCATTGCCATAGTCATGGCAAACCTATAGCATGCCTGCCTCAGAGGGCTATTTGTATCACTGAAAGCTCTAGAAGATTCGCCATCACTGGTCTAGATTCTTCAGCCTGACTCTGGATTTGCACTAATGACTCTAGTATACTTTCAGGCCTTAAGATGTGGCTGCAACATCGGTTTCTCTTGTTTTGGAGTTTTCAACTTCTTGCATTGAGAGGCACTGGTTTACTCCATTCTGCAGCCTGGAGATGGCCTTGGCAGGACTATTGAGCATCTGATCATGTAAGCCACTCAAATAAATCCCCTCTGATGATTAAAATATACATTCAGTTGGTTCTGTCCTTCTGGGAACCCTGAATAATACCCCTCCACTCACTCCTTTGAACTTGTCTTTAGTGTACTTTCTTGAGGAAGAGAGAAATAAATGGCCTCTTGTTGCTACTCATAATCAGAGCATGTTCCTGAGTAGTAAGATCCTCATGGAGACATCGTGCAATCTTTGTGTAGTGGTGAAGAAAAGAATTAAAATTTTCTGGTGTCTAGAGATTCTTATCAGGATGGTTAATAGGGCTAGTTTCATCAACTTTAGTGGGGACCAGAATTGTGGAAAGCAATTCTTGGGCTCAACAAGGTAAGGTGTTAGTTGTTATCCAGTGCCTGCTAACATTGAACTCCCATTTAACTGCTTTTTTCTGAGTTAATAACTTCAGTTTGCTTCTATGCTGGTTAAAACCATGCATGTGAGTCAATATGTTTTCAAATTGCACAATTAAGAGAAATCTGTAATTTTTTAGTAACAAAGATTTGACTTTCTAAAACCTATCCATTACACTAATGAGGAAAATTATGCGCCAAGAAAGGAGAGACTGTGACTGTATTAAAATCTGGAGCCCGTAGTGTTGGCCAGGTCCTGCCAAGAAACTTGGACAAATCTTATGATCCTTTCTTGGATATTTCCCACTTTTTAAAAAATTAAATAAAGTATATCACTGAATACTGTTTTTTAAACCCACAATGTGCCTTTAATTTTATGTTTGCTAATATAGAAGAACAGAAAATTTGGGAAATACCCATAAATAAAAAATTCAATTTGCATCAAAGTTCCTGTGATCACTTGGAAGGTTTAAAATAATACTGCCTAATAGTAAAAAGTTATTTCTAATTAAAGTTATATGTCCTCAGCATCTTACTGGCTCATAGCACAGAGCATGTAGGTTGTATATTCTCCTTCGTGTGTGTTGTTTCTAGACAGGCAAAAGGACTGAACAATTTTTATTTTTGTACCAGGGATCAAACTCATGACCTCTGAGCTAAATACCTGGTCCAGGACTGAAATTTTTACTAAATTTTGTACATCTGGTTAGATAGGAAGTGGCCACCAGCAAAAAAGCCTATAAGAATTCCTGGCTTGGGGGAGGGATTAATTATCTTGGTGTAGAGTAGTATCAGAGACAAGAATATTAACCCAGATATACTAGCAACTAAAGGGCAGAGTCAAGAGTTTGCTGGATTTCTTTTCTTTTTAATGTAGGCTGTACATGGCTAGTAGCAAAGCAAAAGGGGCTTGAAGACTGGGGCAGCCAAAACATTTGGAAGTGCAGTTTTCCCAATTAACATTTTTAACCAATGTGTTCTAGTTCAATTACTACTTTTAGTAATTAAGACTAAACTCACTTATCCTTTTTAATGTCTCTACTCCTCCCTACTGTACAGACCACCTTTTATCAATTATTCTATATATATAACAGACTTGTGATGTTGGCATTTTAAAGCTAAATTTAAAAATGGTATTAGAGAAATTACGATTACATAGTTAACAAGGGACAGAGTTGGAGTTGCCTGTCCAGTGTGGCACTTGTACCACTCTTCCTAGTGGCAATGGCTTTGTGGAAAGTCTAATATCTCATAGGACAAGAATGTCCCTCGCTTCCCTTGCCTCTCGCTCCCACCCTATTCATGCCCACGACCTGTTTCTCTTCTTCTAACCAGTCAATTTCACTGGCTCTTTACACTTCCCTGAGAAGTGAAGGATGGACTTACCATATTGCACAAGTAAGACCTCTAGTGGGACACTGGATGTACATACATTGAAGCTACATTGTACTGTGGGAAAGATTTGCCATGTTTAAGATATTAAGTTTTTCTGTCTATGCTGGGACACATGCCTGTTATTCTTGCACAAGGGAGGTTGAAGCAGGAGGATCGCTGCAAGTTCAAGATCAGCCTGAGCTACATAGTAAAATCCTGTCTCAAAAAAACCAAAAGCCAAAACAAAATAAATTTTAAAAAAAGAAGAAGAAAAAGAAAGAGTTTCCTTAAGACAGAGTATCTATTTATTCAGATCTGCTTCCATGTACTTCAGTAATATTTGTTACTGTGACTAGGGTATCTTATTATCTCTAATTATTAATGTATACAATTTCAATAGAAATTCTAGTGAGCTTGCTGAATTCTCCATTCTTTTTGGAGTACTGAGGATCAAATCTGGGAACTCATATATGCTAGACAACCTCAGTCCTGCTGAGTTATTTTATTTTGCAAATAAAAAGTTTTATTCCCTCTTTTCAATGATTGTATAAGTATTGAATGAATTCCTGGTGTTTGGGACAATATTGGGTGAATATAAACCATGATGTGGATGTTTTGCCTTGTTAGTTTAAAAGTACAACCTCTAATTATTCATCATTAAATATATACTTTTGTTTTAGGTTTTTATAATTATTATATCTCAGATTTAAGAAATTATTTTTGTTCCTAGTTTGCTTCATACATTTTTTAACCCTGAAAAGATTGAAAATGTCAGTCATTTTCTGTATTTACTGATGATCACACACTTTTTTCATGTACTCTAATATTTTATGTTTTTCCCACTTATTCCAATGCCTGACATATGCATAGACTCCTTGGTTTCCTGAATGTGTCCTGCCTTGTTATGACATATTTTTGAATTCATTGTGATGTTTATCTAAGATTTGTTTCACCTGGTTTTACAAAGAGATCAGTCCACGATTCCCTCCTTTCCTCTCATCTCCCTCCTTCTCCCTACCTTCCTTTTCTCACTTTAATACTGACAATATACTATACCACTTTATGTGTTAAGTTCTACCTTTTCTCCATTATTTAAAAGTCTGTATTTTTTTTTACATTCATGATAGTTTACTTCATACAAATTTCGTGAGTGTTTACTTTGTGCCAGGCTTTTTTCTAGGACCTGGAGAAATAGAAACGGACAAACAAAAGATCTTCCTGATTCATTTTTTAACATTTTGACAAAATACTCTTTATCTTTGGGTACAGGCAAGTCTTTTTATTGCCAGTTCAATTCCTTTCATGGTTTTATTCAGGCTTTCTATTTTCCTTTAGTTTTATTTTTAGATTTTTCCTAGAAGCTTTCTTATATATATATTTATCACTATATCAAGATTTAGTAGTTTCTAATATTTAATGATGATGTTTAATCTCCCTTGTGGTTATAGTTTCACTTTTTTCTCCACATTACTTATTTTTGCCTTCTCACTCTTGTACAGTCTGATTAAAAATTTATTTACATTATTATTATTATTATTATTATTATTATTATTATTATCATGCTAATCTTATTAGTTACTGCAAGGAACCATCTTTTAGTTATTAATTTCTGTCCTTCACTTTATTATCTTCTCCTGTTTCTTTTATGAAAAATTTTGTTTGTAGCTTTTTGAAATGACTGCATAACTAATTTATTTCTAATCTCTCCATTTAAAAGTGCATTTCTCTAACTATCGTTCCTGCTGAAAAGAACTGGTACTTCTTGAAGATGGCTGAGTCCAGGTCTGAGGCAGAAAATACACAAAATGAGCCTGGAACATCTGTCACAAAAGATAACAAAAAAGCTATCAAAGACTACCAGGGTCATAACAATAGGTCCCTGATGCTTAATTAAAGAGGTTTGTTCTCACTGCCCAAAGATGGAACAATATGACCATCAAAAAGAATAATATCTGTAAAGGATTGAAATATATCATGTATATTAAAATCCATGAGCTCATAATGATACTAAAAATATCGCTTAAGTAACATTCGATGCAGGATATTAACTTATTATTCTAAACCATTTAAAAAGAGATCGTATTTATTCTGCTTTTCCTATACAAACTATACCTCAGGGAAATTAAGTGGTAGTTGATGAGAGAAAGCTCTCTTTGAAATGATTTTTGTTGATGAGTATATAATGATACACTTAGGGTGTCAACGTTTTGCATTCCATAATGAAAATATAGAAGTAGGCAATGTCTTGCTAATTTGATGCAATAGGGAGTGTGTTCTGCCACCTGTGAAGTAGTCTTGATACAATGTAAGCTGTGATGTAACTGGATCTCAGGATTTAACCAATACTTTACAGGAAGTACATAGAACCAAGTAATCTATCAAATGATCCCATGGGAATAGAATCAATAAAGTCCAGATTGTAGGAATTCTACAAGAAAAACATCAAACTTCAACAAATAATTAGCAAAGGGGAAAAACAGAAGGAATGGAACTTTCCTGATTACGGATTCTTTTCTTTGGGATTTCTTTCAGGATAACCTTTTAGCCTGTACACACCAAGTCTATGTAGTTAGTTTGGACTTCTTTTTTTTCGAGCCTATTTCTATTGCATATGTAGCCTGTTACCTATGTATGCCATTCCTGTTGACATGGTATGGCACAATCATTATTGCTACCATGCTCACTGTTTAAAGTGGAAAACCAAGTGGATACTGAAAATTGTTTAGAACTGAGCAATAATGGAAGTTACCTAGAAAATTTGCAGGATCAAGCTAAATTACTAATTAGAGATTAAAATTTTAGATGTATCCCATTTAATTACAGGAAACTCAAATGTACAAAAATAAGAAAGTATAATAAACTTACTCATAATCCAGCTTCTATTATCAACCTTTGATCATCTTGGATTATTTTGGAGCAAAATATATCATGCATTTCATCCAAAAATACTAAAATGTGTATCTCTAAAGATATACATCCCCTTTCTGAACTAAATAATATTCTTTAGTTACTAATAAAAGCATAAATAATCACTCCCTAGTAATTTTATATAGTTTGTTTGAATCAGTATTTCCAGCAAGGTACAATCACTGTATTTTGTTCATGTGTCTTTAAGTATATTTTAACATATAAGTTCCCATTCCATCTTTTTTTCCCCCTTGCTAATTATTTGTTGAAGTCGGATGTTTTTCTTGTAGAATTCCCACAATCTGGACTTTATTGATTCTATTCCCATGGAATGATTTGATATATGCCTTGGTTCCCTGTATTTTCTGTAAAGTATCTGTATTTGATATATGCCTTGGTTCTCTGTATTTTCTGTAAAGTATTGGTTAAATTTTGATATCCAGTTCCATCACAGCTGGTATTGTGTCAAAAGTCCTTCACAGGTGGTGGAAGACACTCCCTATTGTATCAAATTAGCAAGACATTGCCTACTTCTATATATTCATTATGGAATGCAAAATGTTGACATTTTAGGTATATCATTATATACTCATCAACAAAAATTATACACACAATTTACATACTTTGATATTATATATCATATATTTCAGCTTACTATTTATTTCTCATTTATAGTTTATCAGAAATGTCCGTGTAGTATTGATCTTTTCTGAAATTATTTGATACTTCTTTTGTGATTGATATACATTCAAGATCAATCACTTCAAAGAGTTTAAAAAACTAAATATTGCATTTGAATTTTTTTTCCCCATTTTTATCGGTACCAGTGATCGAACTTACGACTGCCTGCTTGCAAGGCAGGCGCTTATGCCGCTGAGCTAAATCCCCAGCCCCTGCATTTGAATTTGTAAAGAATATGTATTATTTATTTTGCATGGTCAGATTCTTTCCTCGCATCCATTAGGTCAGCTGAGTCATTGTGGTGTTTTTTTTTTTTTTTTTGCTGGATCTTTTTTTTTTTTGGTCTTTTTCGTTTTTTATCGGTACCAGGGATTGAACTCACGACTGCCTGCTTGCAAGGTGGACACTTATACCACTGAGCTAAATTCCCAGCCCCTGGATCTATTGTTTTTGATAGGGTTGTGTTAATGTTTTCTGAGTACAGTTTCCTTTTCTTTGGGGTTTCTTTCAGGATAACTTTTTAGCCTATACACACTGTGTCTACGTAGTTAGTTTTGACCTCATTTTTTGGAGCCTATTCCGGTTGTCAGTATAGCCTACTGACTTGGCATGACATAACCATCATTGTTATTATGCTCATAGAGTCTAAGACCACAATTTGAACAGAGAACAGCAGGGGAGGCTTGTCTTTCTGCTGTCTGTTCTGTCTGGAAAGATGGAAATAGCTGGAGGATGTCTGGAAGGGCTGGACATTGGACTCACCTGGAGCCTGCTCTACTTGTTATTTTCTAGGACCTGCACTGGGTGACTTGGAAGCTGGGACTGATGTCCAAGGCACTGCTTGTGGTCGCAGTATGACAGCTGGATTTGGAGAGGAGAACCTCAGAGGGAGGCTTTGGGAGCAAAGACCAGGATGAACTCTCAAGGGTTTTCTAATTTTGCCCCTCTGCACTTTTGTAGCATTGCTTCTGCTGTGTCTCAGTTTCAATCATGTGAGTAAAGCTGACTCAAAACCAGGGGAATGGTAGAGTCACACTGCAGAAAAGAATGTGGATAAGAGATGCTTTGGAGCCAGATTTGGAAAATGCAATTTGCTTCTTAAAACCCATGCTGTTAGGTACATTTTTGCACCTTTTATCATTTTATTATGTATATTTGACTGTATCATTATATACATTTGTTGAATATTCTTTTTACTATTAGGTCTTTATTTTAATCAACTTTACAGTTTTTAATACAGTTAATATTACTGATAATTGTTAGGGTCAGCCAGTCATTCAGTCAGCAGGCATTTGTTGAGCACTTTCTGTAGAGTAGTATTGTACTGGAATATAGGGATGCACACATAAGACAGCCACTGTCCCTGCCTTTGTGCAGAGCGCAGTGGAAGGTATGGTTATAGGCAAACAAGGTTATAGGACTTTCTGGGCTAATTAGAATCATAGGCATCCACAGGGTAAAGGTATGATAAGCAAAATTTGGTTGTCACTTACACCACCCAACAAATAGAATTAAGATTACTAATCAATAGACTTTAAAAGAGGGAGACCATCCTGGCCTATCCAGGTGGTCCTAATCTAATTGCAGGAGTTCTTACAGATGGGAAACTTCTGCTGGCTTGTGGGACAGAGGAGGCAGGAGTGGAATTAGGGAGATGTGCAGGACAGCAGAGAGATGTACTCAAAGCATGAAAAGATTTGGGTGTGCTGTTCCCGGCTTGATGACAAAGGGAACTGTGTCAAGGGAATGGAGATCTGGGTCTTACAAACACTGAGGACTGAACTCTGCTAGCGCCAGTGAGCTCAGAAGAGGACCTGGGGCTCAAGAATACCACAACCTCCTGGGCACTGCCTTGATTTCAACCTGGTGGGACCCTGCTCAGAGAATTCATCCACATCGTGCTGAACTTCTGACCTGCAGAAACTGCTAGATGATGAGGGCTTCAGGAAGTTTGTGGTACTTTTTACAATATCAGTAGGAAAACAATGTAAAGAGTCCATTTCAGCCCTTCTTCAGCTGTGACAGGTCCTCTGTACTGTGTCTTCCTGTCCTGTCCTGGTGGGTGGATCTTCGCTTCTATCCTATGATATCATGAGGTGCAGTGGTTGTGTCTGCAAGGCTCTGAGGCCACACTGCCAGGGTTTAAATTCCAGCACAGGGTGTGATCTGAGCAATTTTTAAAAACTATTTTGGTATCTTCATCCGTGAAGCAAGGGAAGCAATAGCACCACTTTGGTTGAGCCATGAATCAGATTCTACAATTAACATGTGTGAAGCTCTTACAAGGATGATTGACATACTGTAGGTCCTTAAAGCCAGCTATTGCTGCTGTTACCACTGCTACTAATCTTGAGTCTATCCCAGACCCCTAAGCCATGAAGCTAGAGAGAATTTCCTTAAGCTTCTGCTCAACAGTTGTCCAAATTTCTTTTCTGAAAAGTGCTCTCTGTGAATCTCCATAAGGTAAGGTTGTTCCTCAGAGACTTTTAGTACTTCCTGGTGTCTGGCTGCAGAAAGACAGTTTTCTTTCTTTGACCCATAACCATGCTTCTGCTCAGCAATGTTCCTGAAGTGTCAAGGATCTGAATAGGGATGTGGCAGAGCACCACTGGGTTATGCTGGCATCTTCTCTTTTTATGTCTTTTCAAGGTGGTGGAAGTGCACCTGCAGCATTGGGGAATGCTTGGGGGTTCTGTTCCTCCTCTTCCATCTCCTCCCCTTTCTCTTGCTCTAGACCCCTATTGTTTTCTCCCTGTCTCCTCAGCAAAGTCCTATGTTGTGGGACTGATAGTGGGAATCCAGCCTAGGGCTTCCTTTCAGTTTTCAGAGGTCTGAATGCCTCTCAGGTGGAGTTCCCCAAGAGTAGTGCCCTTCATCACAAAGTGCCTGATTGTTTACCCCTGTCTCCAGCCCCCACCACACATTCTACAAATGCATGTATCTCCTTTGAGATGTGTGCATCACTTCTCAAGCTTGCTTTTGGCAGTCATCGTCAGGCTCAGAGTAGTTGCTGCTTCAAGAAGAGTAACACATGAGCTTAGTGAGAGCTTGTAAACCAAGGTGGTTCACTTGGGATTTCCAAGAGTGTAACTGAGAAAAAAACAAAAGTCCTATAAAATTAGAATGTGCATGCCAACATTTGCATTCAAATAAATACGTGTTCTGTATAGGTCTTCCTTAGGAACATTGTACATTACATAATTTCAAAATGTTTCAAATATATAGGTAATATTTGATACCAAAGCTTGACTCATGCTAAGATGTGCCTGAGAAGATTCTTATGAAGAACTCAGAGTCAATCCATGAATTTGGTTAACATTGTGTCATTAACATTTAACTATGGTATTACTGAGTTTGTGATGACAGTTATGAGATTTGTTTTATTCTAAATTAGCCAGATATTTGTCCTAATAATCGTATTTGTACTAGTTTGCTCTTCCTTGTGACATCCTACCCTAACAGTATAAAAACAGAGCTTACCTGTTACACAGTCTGGAGACTCAAGACTATTTCCTAGTCTCCAGGAAGCAACAGGCCACAGGTTATTCTTCTTTGGAGGAAAGTATATCATCTTATAATCACTAGAGGGCAGTAGCAACCTGCACTCTAGGTGCAGGACCTGCACTTCCCTGCCCCAGAAAGGGAGCCTTGGAGATGATTCCCTAAAACCAGCATTCGATAGATAAGGAAACTGAGTCTTAGGAAATGCTTTCCTCAAGACTGAACAAGGAATGCATGCTAACTTTTGGCCTGGAATCTGACTCCCACTTTAAGATCACTAATTACAAATAGTGCCATGATATAGAAAATCAAATCTTTTTAGGCATTAGTACCTCAAGAATTTGTACTAGACAAAAGAGATCTAGTTATTGACCCTCCTTCTCCAATAAATCAAAGGAAGAAAGACAAGAAAAATTATTAAGGCTAAATGTTTGCTTATCCTCATGAGTTCCCCAAAATGGAGATCCTGGCACTTCTACCACACGTGAGGGAATTGTGGTGATTTGGAAGAAATTGTTAGAATAGCAGCATCAGAAAGCCAGGGAATTGTAAGGGAAATGAAGATTCTGGAGGGCAGACCAGGTAGAAATCCAGGATCCTGATAATGACAGGTCATCATATTCTAGAAGGATCAAGAAAAAGATACCTGCTCCTACACCCAGGCAATTATCATGTGAAAGTCAAGCAAGGTTTGAATTAGGGCTCTGGCCAAGGTCCTGTAATCTGAGTTGTTTGATGAGACTCTTACTCTAAATCAATATGATCTCTGGGGTGCTCTAATGTAATCTTTTAATACCATTGCTGAGTTTTCTCCAAAATGGACATCTGTTAACTATAAGCAACTTACACCTGATAAATGCTTAACCAAACCACAACAGTGTCAGTTAGGTTTAAGTTTGGCTCTTACAGAGATTCAAAATGACATTGACATAAACAGAACAGAATTTATTTGTCCCTCTAAAGAGTTCAGAGATTGGTGGTCCAGGCATGGTATGCAGCTCTGCTCAGAGACTTGGTCACTTCTATGCTGTTGGTCACATGCATAGGTTTGGTTCCCACAGTTACCTTGTGTTCCCACAGGGCTACCACAGATACTGACTTTGTGTTTGCCTTCTGGTAAGCAGTGGTGGTGGGATAAAAAGAAAGGGCAAGGGTAAGTACTGGTCATCTGTTAAGGAAGGTTGTGCTCCTGGAAACGCTACATGAAACTTCTTCCCACATTCCTTTGCCCAGAACTTGGCCACAAAGGCAGGAATCCTGCAAAGGAGGCTGGGAAATGCAGTGATTATGCTGAGCACTTATTGTATTCAGGTTAAAATTGTGGATTTATTACCAAGAGAAGAAGTGGAGTCTGGGTATGGTGATATAACATCTTTGTGTTGTAGTCAGGGACATACACCACCCAGATTCCTGTTGAAAAGGATCTGCTGCCCATTGTGCTGGGAGTGTGGTCATGAGGTGACTTTCAGCTTTTAGCTTCTTCAGGATTGGTCTCAGCTGCACAGAATTGAAGATGTACCTTCACTGACAGCCTGTATCCAAGGACTTAACAATAATCCATGTTACATTGGAACAGAAAGGCTCAAAGTTTTTAGCCTTTTTAGCACACCTCTGATCAGGCCTGTAATGTAAGATAATCTTGCTGTCATCCCAGGATTCCGTTAAGTCTTCCACCCACTGTTTTCTCATAGTCTGAAGAGGTTTGGGTCACCTGGGGATTCTGAAGAGCATTGCATTGGTCCATTACCTTAATGACACTGCACTGGATACCAAACTGGAAGCTTTTCCTCCAGAAGTGGGAGACAAGTTCTGTGAAGATGCAAAATTTATATATTCGTGAAGCACTTACGAGTTTAATGGTAATGAGATACTGAGAGTTCCCATTCTAAGGAAAAAGTCTATTGCATCTTGCCTCTCATCATAAAGAAATAAATACAATAAAATAATGGACCTAAATTTTAGAGGTAAGATATTCCACATCTAGAGATAATAATTATGTTATATATGCTAAATTATATAAAATGTTGCAAGTTTTTATAAATTCCAGAACTGAAAAAAGTCTCTGCATCTTGTGCCCTATGAGCAAGGAGATCATATGACATTGGAAATTCTGAAAATGTAACATTAAAAGTTGGAAAAGATGCTATGTGAAGCTTATGACAAGCTTTACAGTGGGAGAATCACAGCACAGCTCCTGGATTTCTGGAAGAGACATTCCACCTGCAGTAGAAAATTATATGCCCTTCAAATTTTGGGAGCTCTAGGATCTGATAAAGTTGTGCTGTCTGAATGTGAACCCTCACATCGTCACATGGCTCATGAGATGGATCCTTTCAGACCCATCAAACCATAGACTAGGTAGAGTCCAAAATAATCCGTTGTAACATGGAACTGGTACATCTGGGATTTTGAGTGAATACAGGGGCAGTTATCCCAGGTCTTCAGCATGTTCACTTAGCATCACTCCCAAGGGCCCATGGAAAGACTTTATGATTCATGCCGTTAGAACCCTGGACTCCATAAAGTTTGAATTCCTAGTTTTCAAAGAGTTGACTTTACCCAGAAGGCATAACAAGGACTACAATTTAATTTTCTGTGTGTGAGTGGGAGGGGGGCTGGGAATGGAATCCAGGGTGCTCTACACTGAGCTACGTTGCTTGACCTTTCATTTATTTATTTTTAAATTTTGAATACAGGCTTCTGCTAAATTGTTCAAGCTGCCTTTGGCCTTGGAATCCTTCTACTGCAGCCTCCCTAGTACATAAAGTAAGCATTGAATCTAAGCATTGGATTTGATTCAACTCTTGTCCAATTCAGTTTGTGACCAGAATTTGTGGAAAGAACTAAGTTCATGAATTGAGGTACCACTGGGACTACAAGCATGTGCCACCGTGCCCAGAGGTCTCATTTACTTTTAAATTGCTGTGCTATGCCTGCTGCCTGACACAACTTTGGCATCCTTGTGTGTAGGACCCAGAAATAGAGAAAACACATCACTGGATTGATAATGTGACCTCGCGATTGTTAAGAGGAGGCAGTCTGCTGTTGCGCTCAAGTGGTTCATTGGGGTAACTTGACCAACTGTGACTACAAGTGAAAAATATTAGCAACCCAAGGCTGGGAAGGTTATAGCATGCAGGTGCTCAGAAGACTTGAGCATGGGGATCTTGGTGAGTCTACCAGGTAATCCACTGAGGCCTGCAGAGGTGCTGTCTTGGGGTAGGGAAGATCTAAAATGGAAAGTAGAAGAGTGAGACAATGTGGCCCCGAGATGCGCTGCTCTGACAGGAGATGTGGTTACTCCTACTAATTTCTCTCTACATTAGTTTGTGTGAGATGCCACAATAAAATACCACAGACTGGGTGCTTAAACAACAGAAATTTATTTCTTATAATTCTTTAGATTAGAATTCTGAGATCAAGGTGTCTAGTTTTTTCTGTGGCCTCACTCTGCCCGCTGCAGATGGTCACTTTTTTGCTATGTTCTCCTGTGATTTTTCTCTGTCAAAGTACATGGTTGTGCCCACATTTCATCTTCTGATAAGGACCTAAATCACACTGAATTGGGGTCCATCCAAAGAGTCTCGTTTTATTTAATCATCTCTTTAAAGACCTTATTTAGAAATAAATTATAATCTGAGGTACTGGGGATTAGGGCTTCACTATATTAATTTTGGGCAGACATTATTCAGCCCACAATATCCTTTTAAGAGCTTACACTCAAGAAGAGAGACTGTGTTAGCCATCTTATCAATGAGAAAAAATATATAGCACCTGAAGTTTAGTAGAGGTGAGGTGTACTCATGGTTTCAGTCCACAATTGGATGGGTCAAAGGTAGAAAAGCATGGTGGAAGGGAAACCAGAGGAAAGTTCCTTCATCTATGGCAGCCAGGAAACACACACACACACACACACACACAGAGAGAGAGAGAGAGAGAGAGAGAGAGAGAGAGAGAGAGAGAGAATGAAGGGAGGAGCCAGGGACAAAAAGCCCTTTTAGGTCTCTTTCCCACTGACTAGCTTCTTCCAAGCAGGGCCCACCTCCTCATAGCACATCTAGCTAAGAACACATTAGTGGATTAATCCACTGAGAAGCATAGCACCCGATGGTCCAATCACTTTCCAAAAGCCTGCCTCTGAATACATGACATCCTTTGGGGTTATTTTAAATCAGGCAAGAGACCCAACAGAACCCTTGAGTAGCTCTCCCTAACTCTGTATGAGAACTTGATTTGAGCAGTGGGAGGAACGGACTGTGATAGACATGGAGATGCATCACTCAGATCCCCTTTCAGCGGTGGGAGTGTGGTCAGCATAGAGCTTCCAGCCGATAACTCCTTAAGGACTGGTCTCAGCTATAGAGAACTGTGTCCTCTGAACACATACCTTTAAAATGAGGTTACCTTTATGAGGCAGCCTGTATCTAATTGGCAGAGAAGGTAAGGCTATAAAAGCTTGGTCGCTTTAACCTGAAATGGGTTGTTATGACCAGAAATAGGTATTCCTAATCTCCTGCTGGTTTGCCTAATGTTTTGTCAAGGCTGCTTTGCACTTTGGCTTCTCCATCTGCCCAGTCCTTGTTCTTGCCTTTGGATGCTGGTAAACATTGCGTATGACACCCTATCTGAAGTGCTGCTTCTAGAGAGCCTGACTGGTGACATTTGCCTCATGTTTTTAAATATGCCAGCTGTATTACCATTCTAGGTTTAACTGTTCAAGAAAATTTAATGGAACAAATGTTGAAATAAATGAAATTAATAGAAAATAACATAAGTATAGCAACTTTCTTATCTTATTGCTCCTATCTTTTAAGCCCATCAACTGGTGCCAGTAACTTGGCCCCAGTGAAGATTCAGGACTCAGTCCTCCTTGAAGAAGTCCTTGAACTCCAGACCGAAGTAACTTGGTTCTCATTTATGACCAAGCTTCCACCTGGTGTATATCCTCAGAAACTACTCAGCTTTTCCTTTGTGTGGGTTGTTTACCCTGTGTGGTTTTAGGCTGCTGTGTTAGAGAAGAAGGCACATGCTCACATGTTTCTTAGATACGCTTTGTTTCCTTCTCTGCTCTCTTATTTCTTCCTTTACATTAACATGTAGCTTTTCACAGTGTGTTCATTTAAAAACTTAAAACTGCACAGATTTCTCATCCTTTCTTACTTAGTTTCCTCCACATCCTTCTCTCATCTCCCATTCTCTCTCTCTCTCTCTCTCTCTCTCTCTCTCTCTGTCTGTCTCTTATTTTGTACAAGGGTTTGAACTCAGGACCTCACACTCACCAAGCAGGCACTTATGCCACTGAGCTAAATCTCCAGCCTATATCTCCCATTCTTTTCTTCTTCATATTTCTTCCCCTTTTTGTCTTCCTGCAATTATTGACTCCTTAATATCAAGAGAACACACTTAGAAAAATAAAGACATAGCTCCTGTTCACAGGAAGTTCCCAGTCTAAGAATGGATGGATGATTGGGTGGTAGATTCAGGACAATAAACATGCAATCCCCAAGCAAGAATCCATTAATGGTTAGTGTGAATCAACACTCTCTGTAAGCATAATATGAAATGTCTCAGAAAAGTGGGGCTGGGTCTGAGTGTTGATGATTGGGAAGAATGCACAGTTACCCCCATAGCCACAAGTGCCGCATGTATGGATTCAAACCAACTGTAAAATACTTTAGAAACTATTCTTATGGAATTTGTACAAACTTTTGTTTCTTGCAGTATTCCCTAAACAAGAAAGTGTAACAATGATTTAAACATTTGCATTGTATTAGGTGGTTTGAGTAAGTTGGAGATGATTTAAACTGGAGAACACACATAGATTGTATGCAAATATGACATACTTTTATCAGTGACTTGAGTATCTGAAGATTTTGATATCTATGGTGAATCTTCAACCTTCAACACTATGGTCATCTTTAATTTTATATTTGGACATTTATTGTGCTTATTTTGAAGAATTCAATCTCCACATAAGTGATACACAAATGTTATTAGCTCGGTCAGAGCACAGCATGTTAAAAGGTACAGTTTTTCAAACCTGAGATTCAATGGTTTGGAGCTGATTCTGAAGCTCAAGTGCTGGTAACATTTCCTCCTCTAAATATCAGTGGGATTTCTAATTTTCAAACATGGTGGTTAGATGCTATCCCATATTCCCAGAAGTTTCTGGGCAATGATAATCTCATAGCTTTGTCATGAATCAGGTAGTTAACTTAATTTTCCCATTTTTAAAGGAGAAATAAGAAAAATAACTGCATTATTGTTAATATCTGACAACAGACTTAAAAAATGCCTGATACAGTAATACTTGAATGATTGATATCTTGATAGTGAACATTTTAATCATTTTTAAAGCCAAGTTAATATTCAACACATCATTTTCATGAATAATCTCATTGGCAAAATCTCTTTACTATTTAGAGTTAGGTAGAATTTATAAGCAGAAATAACACAATTATTATAACAGGGAATTGTCCTATAATTACCTAGCATTCATAATCAAGATCATCAACCAAAAGAAATCAAACAGTAGATAGCATCTGAAAAATTAGTCATCCTGACTTGGAAGAGGCCATGAATAATTTAGGTTTGTTATAACTTTTACATTCCTCACTCATCACGATCATGAAGATAAATCTGATTAGCTTTTGAAAAATAACACATCATTTAAAATAAAAATAAATCCCTCAGAAATCATGGGACACTGAATATTTATCTTGATTTATTCTAAGTTCATTCTCCATGTTATTAGGACTCTCCACAAAGGAGAGGTTTTGCTATCAGAATCTCTTGCAGAGAAATGGATAGAACTCAGGCAGCACCTGCACAGTACCATGGATCACTTCTTAGTTTACAATAGAATTATGCTATGAAGCAACTCACTTCCACTCGACAGTTTAGGTATTTTTTGCAGCAGGAGCAAACACAGTTCTGCCTGCCTCACACACTGGGTCCAAACAACAGCCCAAAGGGTTGGCTTGGACTAATTCAAGGACTGATACAATGCTGTCCACCATCAGCGAAAATCTGAAGAGTAAAGAGAAGTCCTCAAAAGCAGCAAGTTCTCAATGGCCCCTTTATGACCCAAAGTGCTTTGGACAATCCGTCAGGTGTCTCCACAAAGACCATTTATTCCAAAAGTGCATCAAGACCCCATAAATGACCCGACGAGTGAATACTCCAACTTATTAGTTTTACCTAGTCACAAATATATATTCAAATCCTTGAAATATGATGCTATTTGCCCACAAAGCCAAAACAAATCAAATACTGATCACATCCTCCGTTAATGCATTTGACATAAATTGCATTTAAACTGAACTGGGGTGTGATCACATAGCTGTTTGATAGCAGCCATTTGTGCACACTTCTCACTTATGCTCTGGGTTTATTACTGATATTATTCTGCACAAAATATGAATCTTCCCATGTTGGGAAATTAACTTGGTCTTAATAGAGAAAGTCTCGAGGTCACAAAAATGGTACCATTAATTCAACACTTTCCAAGTGTCTGTGTAGCAACAAATTACAAAGTGCAATTATAGTACAGAACATCACAGCATTTGGAAAAGTCAGTTAATTCTGTTGAGACAAATTCAGAATTGGCTTTGGCTTTAGAATGAATTGTTTGCCATCTTATACACACATATGAGAGAATTTGGTGGGAATGCCAAATCTGAGAAGGAAAGGAGAATGTTACAGATACAGAGCCAGTCTCTCGAACTCACTTTAAAAACGACTGCTTGAGAGACAACCCTCCTAAAAATTAGCATATTGCATCTCTGCTTCGGTTTATGACTCATATTAACATGTGTCATTGCTCTGAGGATTAAAAAGGGGCTAAATGAAGCACAATGGACTAATACTGTGTGGACGACTCCACAAGAGGATCTGTCTTGTTTTCTGCATCTATGGCTAAAAATTAGTCTGCTTTCTTTTTATGTAATTTTTTTTTTTGCAGGAAACAGCTGACTTCAGAATCAGAAGGCAGAATTTACCAAAGCAGGTAAAATACCTTGAGGAAACACATTCAACACTTACTTGAAGTGTGTCAAACAATTGAATTACCTCTTTGCCAAGGGCTGCAGGGAGAAAAAGCACACACAGGCACACACACACACACACACACACACACACACACACACACACACACACTGCATTCTGAGAAGTCGGGGAAAATGTAACTGCAAATATCTTATTTCCTTTTCTTTTCATTCTTCAACATTCTCTCTTCTAGTACAAATTTCTCCTCTTTTTCCTTTCTCCCTTCCCTCATTGCTTCTCTCTTACCTACCTCACTCTTTTCCTGTCCGAATGGTGCCAACAGTCCAATCAAAGGCAGAGAGGAGAAAAGAAGGAGTTTTGGATCAGAGGCTTGGCAGGTGGTAGGTTTAGCTGAAACAAAAGATAAAATTTGGCACAGTTCGGGCATATGGGCTTGGCGATGGCGCTCTACCTTCGGAGATGTAACTTATCATCAGACCAAGCAGGATGCCAGATTAGGGGAGAAAGATGCAGTTGGTCCCAAAGGATGGCAGAGAGCCTGACACATTCCTGTGCAGGAAAAGGATGTGATAAGATTAGTATTAGATGGACGTTCCAATAATGAGTGGTGCTGACTGTGGCATCAGTTAATTTTTCTTTATCAAAGTATAAAGCTACCCATTGTCTCAGTGCTAGGCCATAGAAACTGTACGTGTCCTGATTGATAGAAAAATTTATTGTTGACAGCAGTTATTTATGTTGAGTGACATGGTCTCACAGCTATTTCTTGTCTATATATGGCTCAAAGCGTCGTCCAGGAGGCCCAGAGTCAGTCTCCTTTGGGGCTCTGGTGAAGCATCTTTCCCCCAGGTGCCTTCCTCTCCTCTGGTGCTGTCCTCTGCCATGGCCCTTAGTGACACACCGCTCTTCTCATCAGCCCACACTGGTGCCTGTCTCCTCCACCCCTTTCCCTTCGCTCCCTGCCTTGTCCCTTAACCTTGTGTAGTACAGCACAGGACTGTGGCCTGGCTCAGCCTCCCAAACACCAGGCAAGCAGGGATGCACAGATATCATTCTACATCTTAATTGGAAAACACTGTTCATCTATTTGTTTTCAAGTATGTCTTATTCTAAGAAGAGACCTGACTGTGAAAGGCAGTTTCAGAGACAGAATTTGAGCATTGGTAGCTCTGACATCCCATGATCTACACACAAAGCTCACTAGAAGGAGGAAGAGGAGATTAGAGGCCAAAAAACTGCTTGGGTTACATAGAAGACTTAAAGTCTGGAGGAAATCTATTATCCTCCTCCCTCCTAGCCTATCCATATGGCCCAGTTTAATCAAGCACTGTTAACATCAGAATCTTTAAAAAAAACAAAGCCTCTTTGTTGGCACAGCAAATATGAAAGTTGCAAAGATGGTGACCTGCAGTATCCTCAGTCTCCCTGGTCTCTTCCAGGATGAACGCGGCTAACTGACCAACATGATGTGATAACCTCCCAGATGGGGTTGCACTCGCCACCTTCAGACTTCTGCACAGCATCTGATCAAACAGGATGCAAGATGAAGGCAGAGTGATGTGAGGCTTGTCTCGTTAGTGTTTTTCTTCCAGAAGCTGGTGCTAATTTCTCACTGTATGATTTATACCAAAGGATCACCTCGTAAAAGCAGGGGACTAAATCTTATTAGCTCTACTGCTTTATCTTCTTTAGAAAAATTCATAAAACATTGGAGTTAAAATATTATGTAAATACCTGATGACCAGTGTAAGCTTGTTAGTCTTTCTTCCCATTTATAACACATAGATAAAACAATTCCTGTTGTCTCTCTTTATCTCCTGAAGCGTAATGATAGTAAATAACAATATTTGATACATTGTTTGTACATCTTGGCAAGAAGAAAGTAGAGGACATTTCTATTGTTGGGTTGGACAGTCCTAAGAACTTCAAGTGTGACATGAATGACTGGGAGAGGAAGAGTGGAGGTGAGAATAATTCAGGACTTTTATAGGAAGCAGAAAAGAATGCTGTTGCTTAAAATCTTGGTTCTATAGGAGATAGAGATGAAAATGGAGGTTGAAAACACACTTGTAGGATCCTAAATTGGTGGGCAATGGGTGCACCATTGGATAGCACACTTAGCATTGTATTTAGATACTAATTTGATGGTGGTATGAGGATCCCTTTAATCTGTTTTCATCCTATCTTCAAAAACAGAATTCCAAGCTCTGTTGGAGGAATTTTTATAAGTCTGTAAATAGGGGCTGGGGATTTAGCTCCGTGGTTTAAGAGCCTGCTTAGCAAATGTGAGGTCATAAGTTTGATCCTCAGTACAAAAAATCAAAAAACAAAACCCCCAAAACTGCAAATATCACTAAAAATGAACTGTCTTCCATTTCAGCTCTGCTCAACATGCCTTGATGTACTACCTGTCTGCCTCTTTTGTGCTCTCCACGGGAAACCATCCATCCATCCATTCCTCTACCTAATACCATCACCTTGAGATCCTTGGAAATGTCCATGAGGCACCTCTAAAAGTTCCTCAGTTGGCTCTGATGTGGACCTCTGGCTAAAGCTATCATTATAGGCAGTGAGAAAACAAAACAAACAAGAAATGAACAAAACCCAAACATAAGCAAGGGACTGCCTCTGATTTGCATTTGAGAAACTTTGCCTAATGTGAAGAATGAAGAAGGGGTTGCGAGTAAGGATGTGGGTAATACTTGAACCAAAAGGCAGAAAGGGTTACAGGATAAAGATCTGAGCCATGTGTTGCTTGTGGAGACGCAGGAGACAGGATAAATGCATGAGATGTTAAGATGAAAACCACAGGCCTCTGCTTACAAATTGGATTGAGATTAGAGGGCAGGAGAATAAACTGAATTATTTCTGGATACAATTGTCTTCAGACTCTACTTAGATACATTTTTAATCCCTAATTTTGGTAACAATTGGCTGCCACCACCAATGTATTTTTTCAGTACAAAAGTTGCTCATTTAATTGAATAGTTGTTGCTTAATCATTTCTTGTGGCAGAATGCTCCATCCATCACAACTTTTCTTCTCCAAAGTGGGCATGCTTTGACATTTTCTTTTTATGAAATTTGTGGGTACAATTTAAACATATGTAATGGTCATATTCCTCATAGGGAATTTGTATCTGCATGTGATATATCCTGATTCCTTTTTCCCCCAGATCCCTCCCCTCAACTCCTTTTCCCCTTCTTACTTACAAGGTTTCATTTCCATTTTTCCTACTCATTATTTTTGTTCCTCTCTTTTTTCTCCCTTCCCTCTCTTAGTTCCTCTTTCCTTTTGAAAAAATGCTTCTTGTTTCATAACATCTATTGCACATTTTGGTGCTCATTTACTCTTTTAGTTTCTCACACCAGGGAGGCAATACAATATTTACCCATGTGTAGCTGATTTATTTCACTTCAGGCTATGGTCTCAAGGTGCATCCATTTGCCTAGAAATGTCTCAAGTTGATCCTTTTTATGGCAGAGTAGTACTCCATTGAAAAAAAACCCAAATTTTTTATGGATTCCTCAGTTGATGGGCACTTGAGTTGTTTCCAAGATTTAGATATGACAAACTATGCTTCTATAAATGTGGGTGCACATACATTGCTGTAGTATGATGTTTTTAATTCTTTCAAGAAGATACCCAGAAGGGAAATAGCTGGGACAAATGGGTCCTCTAATTCTAGTTATTTGAGGAATTTCCACAGTGGTTGCACCAGTCTACACTCCTACCAAAAGTGGAGAAATATTCCTTTTTCCTCATAGCTTCTCCAGTATTTGTCACTGGTTGATTTCTTGATGATAGTTGTTCTTTCTGGAGTCAGAAGAAAACTCAATACTATTTTAATTTGCATCTTTCAAGTGACCAGTGATGTTGAACTTTTTTTCATATATTTATCTGCTGATCATTTCTTCATCTGAGAACTGCATATTCATTGCAGATGCTCATTTTTAGATTGGGTCTTCAGGTTTGGGGGGTCTGATGTTTTCAGTTCTTTATAGGTTTTACATATTAGTCCTTGGTCTGACAGACAACTGGATAAAAGTTTTTCTCACTCTGTGGGTTGTCTTTTCACCTTGTTGGTGATTTCTTTGACTGTGCAAAAGCTTTTTAACAGGATGAGATCCCAGTTGTCAATTTTTTGTAGTACTTCCCATGCCATTGGGGTTTTGTTCATGAAATCTTTGCCCTCACCTATGTCTTTAAGAGGTCTGCCTAATCTGTCTTCATGAGATTTAGTGTCTGTTTTAATATTTAGATCTTTGATACATTTCACTTTTAGTTTAGTCATGGTGATAGACATGGGTCTAGTTTTAGTCTTTGGCATGTGGAAAGTCAGTTTTTTCTAGCACCATTTATTAAAAAGGCTATTTTCCTTCCAGTGAACGTGTTTGACCCCTTTGTCTTTGATATTATTTTGAAAACTTCTAAAGGCATCATTCTTACATTAAAGCCTCTGGACTGATTTTTAAAGAATCTATTTCTTTCCCATGTTTCACACATGTGAGTTAACTACATACAAGCCTAAAACACACCATATCTTGGTGTAGATGCTTTACTTCTGGTGCTGGCTTAATGGTTTTATTATTGTAGAAATTGATACTACATTTATATTATGAAGTTGGAGGGGGACATAGAAGTCTAGGCAATTCTTTGTACCTACAGCAGGAGCATGAAACAGTAATTCTTCCATTCCTGCCTTGGCCAAACGAGGACTTCACCTCCTTACATGCTTAAGCTGCCTTGTGGGGGGCTGACATTCAATGGAGTGCAGTTTAGTGGAGTACAAGGTGATTGTTTCAGGGGTGGACCCAGAACTGCTGCTTCCTTGTTAACTGTCCCAGTGCAGTTGGCTCATTTGAGTCCTGTTCTTGTGATATCATATGAGAGGCTGGTGAGAGGTTCTCATCCAGTAGCTTGGGGAAACAAAATTATGCTTGCTTTGTGGCTCAGAGGTATTGCTACAGGACTATTTTAGTTCTGTGTGTTCCAATATATGGCTCTTTAGTTGAAAGTGGGGAATATCATTCATGCCCAAGTTGTGTTCTCTACTATCATTTTGGCAGAGCGCATATTGCATTGGAAGGTTATGGGTACTAATTTGTAGCATCAGGACTCACTTCCCCTTAGAAAATGTTCTTCACTATGTACTCCATGGCTAGGAAAGATATGTAATTTGACATCTTGATCTCTGACTATGACTGCCTTGCAAAAAACAGGAGCAAGGAAGATTGTTCTACGCTGGTCAGGTTGGCTCGTACTTGTCTTACTTTTGTGGATTTTCCTATACAACCATAGCTCTAAATGTAGCCTTATGTAGTCCTCTGGCCAAGTGATTGTGTTTATTGTGCTCAAACAATACAATTTTCCATGCTCATGTCCTTGAACTCTTTGAGGCTTCTTGCTGTGTATCTGCTGCCTGCTGAAGTTTGGTCCTCACACACAAGGTGGATGGTTGACAGTCATGTTCTGGGCCCTGCCTTGACTTTGGTTTATAATGCTCAATTCTTTGGACTGAGTCTAGTTTCTTTCTGGGTTCATGTATTCTCTGCCTACTGTAAGAAGGATGATATAGCCTTGCTCTTGTTACTAGAAAGCGTGCCTCTGCCTTGGACCTTCAGGTTTCCATAGAAGGTGATTTGGTTGCTGCTTATGAAAGACAAGTCTAGTTTGTGGTTATTCTCAGTGTATGCACCATTCTTCAGGCTGTGGAAGATATTCTTGTTCTGAGGAAGGATCAATGTTGGAATGATTATCTTGAATTTAATATCACTTAAATACTACCATGTATAAAGAGATTAAGAACTGAAATAAGACGTTTCATCCATTAGTTATTTACCACTAGAATATTTACCCAGCACAACCATTTTGTCAGATATTAGATATATTACCATTGTAGAGATGAAATGAGGTAAGACCTCCCAATAGAGTAGGAAAGGCCTTGCATAAAACCTGATAATTTCTGGAAGAACTAAGCAGAAGCTTGTGGGAGAAGATGCTTCTCGTTAATCTTGGAGTTGAAGGGCCTGGGATTGATCAAACTTCAATTGTGAAGAGCTGAGTAAGAGCTGGATAGGCCAAGAAAAGAAGGAAGGATGGGTGATCAGTGAGAGGGACAATGTGAACAAAGGAATGGAGATGAGTGTGGTACAAGGATGGCTGACAAGAGGAAGTCATGAATTATCTGGGCCGTTCTAAGATAATGCCACATCTAGACTAACGTTACAGGACATAGTATAGAATGTGTGATGCCTCAAACCAAGGTAAGCTTCATGTAATTTCTCAAGGTCACTCTAGACCTGAGGAGTCTGCTGTGCTTTTCCTTCCCAGCACCTAAGTTTTCAGAACACCTTGAGTTTCTCAGAAAGTTAAATGGCAGATCCAATTTATTCATCATCTGGCCATAGGTAGTACCTTTGGCATTTTTAATGAGCAGTGAAGTTCTTTCAACGGATAAAAATGCCACTTGCTTTCTAATACTTCTGTGCTAAAAGGATGGGGTGGGGCTGTAAACAAATGTCTGGTTGCATCTTTCATTTGTATGGAGTCATGAAACATACTGTATTTCTTGCCTGCCATTTCTTAGTAAAAAGACAGCTTCTTCCTTTCCCACTCTGTGTAACGGCCCATTAATTAGAATGAGCTTTATCCAGCAAACTTGGGCTTTCTTCTTTTCTGTCTTCTCCAGCTACACCTCTCCTGGCTTTTCAAAATGAGGACAGGTCATTTCCTTTTTGTCATGAGCATTTGGATGAAATGTTCTGATGAATACACATATGTGTGTATTCAAAGCCATGAAAGACCACTTTTAATCAGAAGTGTTTTGTTTTCCCTGAGTTTTTAACTTTAAATGGAACTCACACTCCCCCTCTTAGGCCAGTCTTTCAGGCCCCTTTATTTCTCTGTGTCCATGCTTCCATGGTGCAGTATAATAGCTGTTGTTTCAGAAGTACAGGGTGAGAGGACCTCGAATGCCAGAGGTCTGCATTATATCCATATCCGTAGACTTCGATGGCAAAGTAGAGGTTAGAGGGAAGTAAGAGCAAGTGTTTTCCATCAGTGAACCTGCGTCCTTCTAGCAACATGGGCACAATGGGCGCCATTCAGAGCATAGAACAGGCTCTGGCAGCAGAAGTGCTGGCACACTCACTTGCATCCCACACAATGGGCCCCGTGCTGCAACCTCTCTGAGCATGATGGCACCTGCTTCTGTGGGGTTATTGTTACAGGACAAAAAGAACTTTGTCTCCTGTGTATCTATTGAGCCTTGTATGTTAACATTTCTTTCTTTAAAAACATAAAAATATTGTTTTCCCATTCTTTATTTGACTCTGGAAAGTGAACAGACTATAAAAATTTTAGCCTTCATTCCAGAATCAGGAAATCAAATGGGAAAAGAAAGGAGCAGATGGAGATAAAATATTACAGACACTCTTAGTTTTTGCATCTCTTTAATCATACTATTGGGGAAACAGGGGACCATGCAGGTGAGGTTGTTGTTTATGATCTTCCTTCACCCATTCAGTAGTTAGCCATGAGAAGACAGCCTGCTTTGCTCTGGCAGGTGTCAATGTAGCCAGGAAATCTGACTGCACCCCTTTCTTTGCTTGACCTGTATAATGACACGGAAGAGACAAGTCCAGTGCATGTATCCCTGAAATACTTATTTCCATGAGCACTTTCAGTGATCGTGAGAATTTCTAGCATATGTGCTATAGTAAGCACTTGACAGAAGAATTTCTTTGTGACTGTGCTAACAAGTCACCTTTCTCATTTCTGGTCAGTCCAGTATTTTAATGACAGAATTTACTTCTTGTTGTTAAACATTTCAATGTAGTCCTTAATTGTAGATTTGGGTCAGAAGTTAAAAAGAAAAGTAAATCAAATACCTGACATTGTAATTATTTTAAAATGTTTTTATTATGGTAGATTTTTAATAATGCAAATAATCTTTTATGGAAGCAGCTTGAACATGGTTAAAGATAAAAATTCTTTCACATCCTCTCCTAAAAGGAATGTGTAGTATTAATCTAAAAAAGTCTGAATGCATATCTATAATATATGTAAAAAGCTATCCATTAATTTTAATGAAACATCAACATGAAACATGAACTGCAGCAAACATTTTCTATCTGTATAAGCAAAGGGAAAGTACCTTTAGGTAGTGTAGGCAAAGGAGAGTAGGGTAGCTGGGAGTGTTTTCAAATGCTTGTAATCACAGCACTTGGAAGGCTGAGGCAGGAGGATCACCATGAGACCTTTTTTTTTTTTTTCAAAGGCGAGCACTAGAACCCACCTAAGAGATGTAGGTGAGAGTGTGGCTGAGACTGGATTTTGGAGCTGTCAGAAACAGGAAGGAGGCTGCTTAAAAGATGAGAGAAGGGAGAGAAAGGTGACAAGAAAATAGCCTGAACTAAAGGTTAAGAGATACGCTAGTTCTTTGCACCTGACACAGGCTCACTTGAACTGATTGTCACCAAAGTTTAATTTTCTGGACATTCCTGGCTTGGATCTCATCCTTATCTCTGCCATGGAAGAGAGTTAAAAGAATTAGCATGGATCTAAATAAAAGGTTTCATTCATAGAACTATCTTAGGAGATCCCAAGTGATCTGAATATGATAGCAAAGTGACAAAGGGATCAGTGGGGCTACTATCTTGTGGCAGTCACACCTTTGACGTATGGTTTATCCCCTTCAGCTTTGGTTCCTCATCTGCAAGCTGAGAACAACGGCAGCAATTACTTACCAGGATTACTGAAAGAATGATAGTAGAGCACATAGTTCAGCATCTGATACATAGAAAGGGCTCAGTAAGTATTCACCAATCATCAGTCATCATCAGCTACCATCATGATCATTGCAGAATGACAGAACCATTCATGACTATATCCATAATGCATCGTATATCACTTAACTTTAGTATCTTCTATCTAGAACCCTTGACCTTCCCGTTTGATGCTTTGCCAGTCCTAGATTCTACCAAGAAGGAATACTGTTGATGATAACCACTTCTACCTCACACCTTTTAAAATACTTTTCCTTTTAAAACCAGTGAGTTAGGTTCATATTTGAAATTAAAATATTGTCATATAAATTATGAAAAAATACAAGCACTGAGTGTTGGTCAAAAATGGACCTGGGTGTCATCTCTAGCCAAATGAACCATCTTTTACCCAAGAAAAGTTGATTAGTTGATGAGATATACATCATCTTGGTTTCAAGCACTAGAGGCCATTAAAAGGCATCCTGAAGTTAAAGATATTGCTATTTTAATGATCGCTGCTGAAGAGTATTTAAAAAAAAAAAGGTGTGCTTTCAGACTTTAAGACTTATTGCTTGTATTTTCACAGCTTTCTTAAAGTAAAAAGAGGTGTTGTGGAAAATGATAAAATTTATCATTTATAGCGAAATATTAATGTAGCAGCAGGAGATTCGATGAGGCCATCTATCTACGAGCATTCAGACTTCAAAGGAAGCATAAACATGAAATTAATGGTTTGTCTAGTGTAAGAGACAAATAAATGCAAATGTGGGCTCATTAATATCAAGTGGATGACTTCTTGGTTTATGGGGTTTGGATTGATTTTGTCAAAGGCCAATAGATTTATTTTTAAAAGTCTTTGAAATTTAGCATCCATACACCCATTATTGAGAGAAATAAAACTCGCAGCACTCCTGGACAGCCTCTTGTCCTCCTCCTCCTTCCTCTTTCCTAGATGTTGCTTTACTGAGATAAAGTTCTCACATTAGGACCTACTTTCACACTGAAATATGTCCCTTGTAGGAACTGCTATAAACGTCAGCATTTTCCACAGCATTAGTTTATGGGCAGAGTGAATTTTAATGGCATCATAATCTCATGGCAATCAATTGCAGTGCTCAGGAAAAAAAGCTATGGGGGTGTCCATTAAATGGGCTTTGCATCACTTTTAATGCTCCGATATCTTGAAATCTCTCCTGGTCTTCCCTATTTGTCTATGGACAAAATAGTTTTTTCTCCCCCTACCCCACTTTTGATTGAGTTAGCATCAAATACTTTTATTTACCACTTACTTCTCTAACAAGGAGGAAAAAATATCCTTTCTCTTTCATTTGAACAAGGGCAAGAGTCCATTAGTTCTGATACCACATGGGAAACCAAGGCAGAGTTTTTGGTTGATTTTTAGCTCTTTCTAGGTTAGTGGGTGCTTCTACCATGAAATGCTGCTGTTGTTTGTGAAGTCATCTTGGGTGGAGTGGTCGGGCCATAGTAAGGGAATTCCTTTCTTTCTAACCTAGTGCTCTGTGATGTCTGTATCCATTTATGAAAGCTGCTGTTGAGACTGTGTCTCCACCCCAAACCCCTTTTCCTGAGACTGTATCTTTCCTATTTGCAAGCTTGGACTTGGCGAGAGCCGAGTACCAGGATAGGACCCCAAACACAAGTTCTTACATTTGGAATCTGGCTTTTACAAACTTGGTTGGTGATTCTAACTCAAACTGACGCCTTCAACTGAGGACATACAATTCAGTAACCTTAAGGTGATTGTGTTTACCCATGAGAAGGCTCAAGCTTTAAAATCAAGTCAGTATGGAGAAAAAGGACTTTAAGAAAAAAGTACAGTAAGGAGCAGACACTAGAGGGAGAAAGAGAAATGGAGGTGCAGGGATTGGAATCTTAAGACTTTTTATTTTGTTTTGTCCTCAATGAAGTCAGCTATACTATCTGCCATAGGATACTCTGATTCCTGTTAAATAATTACTATCTTTATTTTAACTGTCTCCAGGAGTCATACCAAAAGTACCTAATGAGAGAGAAACTTTTTGATCTGTCTACAAAACTATCTTATGAGTCCTCAAGGCTCAAGCAGCCTTCTAATTGTCACCAATTCCCACTTAGAGGTGGCTTTATGCTAATATAGCCTTCCATTTTGGGCAATTGTATTTCTTGCTAAGATGATAAATTGGCACTCTGCTTGTTTAGGTGAGCCTCGTGAACTTGACTAAGGCATTTGCCCTTGAAAATATGGACATTTTTTAGATGCAGACAGAGTCAAGCTTCTGAGGGATGAGGAACAAAGGCTGAGAAGCGTGTTCTAGAATTGGATCAAATTGCCTCCAGAAGCCAATTGAGTCTGGCTCACTAGCCTTTCTTTTTCAGACACCCTCTATGTTACTTCCTGCTTGTTTTGAGTAGTTATAAAAACCTTATGACTGATTTCAGATAGATCTTAGATTTTTAAAAATTTTTTCTGAGTTGAGCCTCCTCCTCCTTCTTCTTTTAAAAGAAAACACATGCTTTAAAAATATCCTTATCTTGGTACTCTAGATACTTGGGGCAGGAGGATTGGAAGTTCGAGCTCCAGTTGGGCAACTTTGCAAGAACCCATGATGCTTAATGGTAGAGGATGCATGAACCCTGTGCTCAGTCTCCAGAAATGTAAAAAAAAATGCACACACACACACACACACACACACACACTATCTATGTCTATGTCTATGTCTACATCTACGTCTACGTCTACGTCTACGTCTACGTCTATGTCTCTGTCTGTCTATCTATCTATCTATCTATCTATCTATCTATATTTAGGAACTTTCAGGAAGATGGTGGAGCAGTAAGCAGCAACAAGGTGCCCTTTCCAAGATTTGGAATCTAGACACTGGAAGGTAGCGACTTGAGGAAGAGGAGAAGGAGGGAGATGAATCTCTAGGACCCAGGAGACATCTGAAGGGAAAATTTGAGCCCACAAAGAAGGCAAAAAGGCAGATTCGACCACAAAACAAGGAAGGAGCAATCTGTACATTCTCTCCAGCTCCTGATTTGTGGCATGAGAGTGGAGAATCAAAGCTACAGAGACACAGTAAAAATGGGTCACTCTAGAGGCCTCCAGGGAGAAACACACTGGTGGAATAGAACAGTTGATGCTATGTGCTATGATATCCAGTGAATGATTCCAGTCCAAGGAACTGCAGTGTCCCCTGGAGGTAGTCATGATCAAATGCCACTTTAGGGAGGGGCCAACTGAACCCAGGAACCAAAGCACCTGTGGGTTGGCTTCATGTCGACTCCCAGTGTTGAAAATCCAGAGTGCCTGGACAAGAGATAACTGCAGGAGACATCTAGGATCAGGAAGCCATGGTTAGGACAGCAGGGGATGATAGAATGTTATAAGCTAAACAGCTCAGGCTCCAACCCCAAACCAGAGGCAAGGATCAGCCTGAATTTCTGTGGATTTAAAAATATAAGAACTAGCACCCCACCCTAATGCTGCTGCAGGATTTCAGGATTATCAAGCACACTGCTCTAGTACTACTCCGGGCTTTCTGGTATTATCTAGCATTATCTGGGCTCTGATTACCTCTTAGTTTCCCAGTGAGAGGAAATCCATGCCTCAAATTGTATACTACTACAAAACTGTAGACCCAAGAAGATGATTATCTTCTTTTTTTTCTTTTGCTTTTTTTCATAGCTTGTGCGATTTTATTGTTGTTGTTCTCATTGTTTATTTTTGTTTTTTCATGAGTGTGAATATTGTTTTTAGTTTTTTTGTTTTTGGTTTGTTCTCATTTTGTTTCCTTCACTCCTGTATTTTTTTTTTTTTTTTTTTTTTTTTTTTTTTTTTTTTTTTTTTTGGTACTGCGAATCGAACTCACAGGCTTGTGCTGGCCAGGCAGGCACTTAGGCACCGAGCTAAACCCCTGGCCACAACTCTCCTGTCTTTCAACTGTTTCCTGAGACTTGGGTAATCTTGCTTTGTTTTTCATTTTTTCTTCTAATCTCTTTATCTTTTTTTATTTCTCTATTTTTACTTCTTGTTACTTTTAAATTTTCTCCCATTATGGAAAAATCCTTCTACTGAGTTGATGTTTACTGTACATACTTCTCTGATTTGTCTTAGAATATGTTATATAATCATAAATCTTGTACCTATTGATAGAGGGGATAAATTAACAGTTATCACAGGCTGTTATTTTCTAGTCTGTGCTTGATGCTATTGTTATCACTGATTATACTACTTTAGTCAAGGTGACAGAGTTGTTGTGATCAATTGATTTTCCTTGTATGCCAATATCTAGATTGTCTGCCACAAACAATTTTATAGCCCATACCAAGAAATACTTCTAGTCCACACATGCAGCAACCTTTCATCCGTAATAAATTGAAGATGAAGTATCCTGGTACAAAAATCCAAAAGTTGGCTACACCTAGAAGACATCTCTGAAAAGAAGTTATTTCCTAAAGAGTTTTTGATACTAGAACAAATGGAGGACCTCAATATTCCATTGTCACAAATAAGCAGATCATCTAGATAAAAATCAACAAAGAAATATCAGAGCTGAATTTCTACAGAGCATTCTATCTACATCAGAATATTCTACATCAGAATATGTATTCTTCTCAGAAGCACACAGGAGTTTCTCCAAAATAGATACCATAGTAGCTATAGCATATGCTTGAGCAAATTTAAGAACATTGAAATTGTCCCATGCACATTATTATCTAATCATAGTGCAGTGAAACTGGAAATAAGTGGCAAAACAAACCACAAGAACTACATAAACACGTTGAAACTATGTAACGCTCTCCTTAACAACTAATTGATTGCAGATGAAATTAAAGTAAAATTAAATGAATTGTTGAACACTAATGCCAACATGACATATGGGAACTTATGGGATGCAAGAGGGAAATTTATAGTAGTTAATTTATACATCAGAAAATCAGAGCAAACTCTAGTAAATAACCTAATGTTGAATCTCAAGCTTTTAGAGAAAAAAACAGCAGGCCAAGCCCAAACCTCATATGAGGGAGGAAATTATAAAGAACAGAGGAGAAATTAATGCAAAATTGAGACTAAGAAAACAACACAAGGAATCAGTGAATGAAAGAGTTGGTTCTTTGAAAGATTAAATAAAATAGACAACTCTTAGCCAAACTTATTTTTAAAAAAAGGAAAGAAAAGACCCAAACTCATGCAGTTAGGCAAAATCACAATGGACCCTACAGAAATCCAGAAGGTCATCAGTACCTACTCTGAGACTCCAATAAGATGGAAAACTCAAAAAAATGGACAGATTCCTAGATACATATAGATTACTAAAGCTGAATCAAGAAGTTATAAAAATTCTGAATAAAATAATATCAGTCAATGAAACTGAAGAAATAATAAAAAACTACAAGCAGAGAAAAATCCAAGTCCTGATGTATTCACTGATGAATTCTAAAAGAACTTTAGAGATGATCTAACAGAATTACTCCTCAAACTCTAAAGAAATTGAAAAGGAAGTAATACTCTAAAATTCATTCCTGGAAGCAAGCATTATTCTGATTTCCAAACCAGAGAAATATCCAACCAAAAAACAGGCCAATCTTCTTAATAAACATAAATGCAAAAGTCCTCAGTAATCAACTGACAAAGAGAATTCAGCAAATCATTAGGAAGATTATACACTCTGACCAAATAAGATTCATCCCAGAGATGCTGGGATGATTCAATATATGCAAATTGATAAATATAATATACCACATTATGAGAGCCAAGGGAAAAACCCTCATGATCATCTCAATAAAGTCAGGAGAAACATTTGACAAAGTCCAACACCCATTCATGATAAAAACTCTGCAGAAAATTAGAATAGGAGATCTTTATTTCAATCTGATAAAACCCATCTATAATGTCAATAACCAATACCATGCTAAATGATCAAAAACTGAAAGCTTTCACTCTAAAATTGGGAACATAACAAGGATATCTACTATCACTATTTGTATAGGTCTGTGAAATTAGACAGATGAGTTAGATAAGAGATAGAAATGAAAAGAATAATGATAGGAAAGGAAGAAGTTTAATTGTCATTACTTACTGATGACATGATACTCTACATAGAAGACTCCACCAAAAGACTCCTAGAATTAGCAACCAAATTCAGCAGTGTACAGTATACAAAGTCAACACTCAAAATCAGTAGCATTCTGGAACACAAATAACAAAATCCCTAAGAGAGAAATTAGAGAAACAACAATGTGCTTTCACAATAGCATGGAGAAAAATAAAATATTTGGGGGTCAGTCTAACAAAGGAAGTGAAAGACCTTTACATTGAAAACTACAGTACTATAAAACTGTCCTTATCTTTAGAAATGTATACTCTATATTTACTGCTGAAATGCTATAATATTTGCTTTAATATTCCAGTAAGTTAAGTAAGGGTTGGGACAAAGGAAGAAAACTGACAAAATGTTTGCATTTTGTTAAACTTGTATGGAGAGTACTTCACTCTGCATTTGTTATATTTGAAAATCTTTATAAATAGAAAAAAATTTTCTATTCTACACAAACAATTGTGGAACTAAACTGAGTCAGCCTTGATCTGTCTTTTTTCATGCTTTTTAACCAGGGCAATTTCATTCAATTATTTTGTTTTGTTTCTGTTTCCCAAGTATCCCTGAAGATTTTCCTTTATTACACATAGAAGAACACAGGATCAGTGGGACTAAAGCTAAACAAGACATACTCTGTTTTTGCAGTACTTAGACATCTATCTATCTTATACACAGATCATTAAGGGATTTATAATATTTTTAAAATTTTAATCAAGTGTTATGGATTAAGAACTGGTGGTCAAATTAACGCCAGCTGGATTACATCACCAGGCTCTGAGCATAGGTGGTCCACTTGAGGAAACTTGCCAGCATAAGTAGAGGGGTGAAAAAGGAAAAGAAAGGCGTTAATGCATTATTGCATTGAGGCATTGTGGGTTCTCCTACAAGTTGCTGTTTGAGCCATTGGTTCTCCTGGAGAAGCTCTGGTGCTCACATCGAGCATTGTTTCCTGGCTCCGGAGGGGAAGACGTGTGCTGCTTGGTCTCCAGGATGAACTCGTCACGCTGACTTCCTGGAATGTACCTGACTGCGCTTGTTGTAGGAGGAGCTCGGGGCCTCCATGTGGCTGAGGATGACTGTGGTGCTTTCAGGACAGCCCTGGTCTTTGTTGTGAGTGTGACTTCTCGGCTCCAGTGTAGAACCCTCATCTCACCAGCACAGCTCCTTCACCCCACTGGCACAGACTTTCTAGCTTCCACCGCTGACCTTTGGGCCTTCCTGGCACGGATCCATAAAGAGACTGGCGTGAATCTTTCTTTTGGGCTCTGGACCTCCAGTTGGACCTGTGGGAGGCATTGTCATGAGCTCTGGGTTTTCATCTGGACTCAGGTGGGACATTGCTGTGGGATTTAGGCCCTTGACTAAATATTCTATGTCTTTAGTGTTGCAGATAGATTTTCTGCATTTCCTGGTGACCATTATACAAATAATATTATAAACTCCCTGTCCTGATTCTAATTGTTCTCTGTGCAACCCCTGACTATAACACCACGGAAAATTTTTGAACCTCTACACAGTTGAACTTATATTCAAGTGAGATAGGAGAGCAGAACTATGTTAGAACTCTAAAGGTTTATCTAAAATGAGTGACCTGAAGTTTCCATGAAACATTTAGTCTAACCAATGCCATTTTAATGTGCCAATAAAGGACATCTATAGGTGTCTATTTCTCCTTTTAGGAAAACAATTTTATAGCCTTAAATATCTTCCAATTAAACCATACCACTGTTGTGAGCTTTTCAGCCATCATGACTTAACTGCTCTTTCAGGAACTTTTTCTTCTTCAATTTTTTGAGTAAATTTTTAATTGTAAAATGTATACAGCATAAAATTTAGCTATTTAGCCATTTTTAAGTATGTAGTTCAATGGCAATAAGTATATTCACACTGTTGTATAAGCCTCACCACCACGCATCTACAGGAATTTTAATCTTCTCCTGAAACTTAGTATTCATTGAATAATAACTCCCCAAGTCTTCCCCCAGTCTTATACTCTGTTTCTATGGACTATATTCAGTATTTAATACAAATGAAATCATAACATTTGTTCTTTTGTGATTAGTGTATTTCACTTACCATAATATATTTTATTAATGTTATAATACACATCAATTTATTTTGTTTTAAATACTGAATAATATTCTGTTGTACAAGCTGTAAGTCAGTGCTGGAGTGCTTGTCCAGAATGTATGAAACACTGCATTTGATTCCTGTCCTCTCAAAAAGTTAAAAAAAATTTTTTTGTACATATATGCACTACATTTTGTTTACTTATTCATTCATCAGTGGATGCTTGGGTTGTTCCCATCTTGTGAATCTTGTGAATAATGATGTCAACATGAGTACAACCATTTCTTAGAGCTCCCATTCCTAATTCTTTTGGCTATATGTTAGTCTTTCTGTATTTTCTTCATCCCCAGAACCCTGCATGATGATACCACTAAGGACAGTTTCATGATAGCACTGTCTCATTTCGAATGAGACCTGCAGGCTCTACTTCTTGAGCTCTGCATTTTTCCCCACATCTGTACCATGCTAGTGGAGTGTTCCTCCTAGGGGCTCTTCTGTTGCTTTGGCCCTGGCACCTTCGCTTGACCAATCTCATTAGGTGCCATTTGCAAACTGACCCAAGGCAAGAAAGTGGGAAATAGAGTCAGTTCTCACTTGTTACGTTGTACAATGCTTCATTGTGTGAGTGCCTGGTTCAGCAAATGTAAAGATAATGTTATATGATTTTAATGCAATAGGAAATGATGGCTAAGGATGTTACTAACAATGGAAGCATAAGTGAACAAAGAAATGGCTGAGCCTACCCATCTCCTGCCTCCTTGGTTGAGTGCTCATCCGTCATCACATGAGGCAGAAAGAATGGTGATCTAATCAACTATGAAAGGAAGAGAAGCAAATACACATTCCAAATTATAAAGATGATCAGAAATATGAATTTATTTCTCTGTCATTAACAAAAAACCTTTACTCATGTTATACTTTGACCTTGAGATATTAACAAGAATTAAAAATTAGCAAGCTACAAAATCTAGGTGTTTAGAGCATAAAGGCAAGCTTTTATGATTTTTTCTAAAAATGTTTAAAGTAGCTTTTAACAGTATGTAAAATTTGCACTTTTAATTTAATTCACTTCTTAAAATTTTTAAATAAACTTAATTATAGAAAGAGTTGAGACATCCTTATAAGTTTCTTGCTTAGGAAGGAATACAAAAGGCAAACACAGGGTACATTGTCTATATCTTTAAGAAGCTCACCATGTAGGAGAGGAGGCAACCACATTAATAGGTAACTTCCACGAGTATAGCAAGCCTAATAAATTAGTAATTAACCATTACTCTAGATAGAGTGGTATGGATACAGCAGATTATTTTTAGAAAGATGAACTTTAACGGAGTTCATTTCCAGAGTAAAGTTCCATCGTTAATCTCCTCTAAGCATGTGACACATTGAGCAGGAAAAACCAAATGATGTCAGTTGTCTTCATTTAAACTAAAAACATAATAGAAACTCAACAAAATTCCATCTAAATTTAACCTACAAAGTCAATGTATAAAAATAGCAGGAATATTCATTTGTTAAAAACATAAAGAGTTATTGTTTTACTAGAAGTTAGAGCAGTAAATAATGTATCATAGCTGTAGAAAAGACAAAGAGTCAGAAATAGAAAAGTTAATGCATTCCTCAAAGCCTATTAAAAAATAAATCTTAACTGCATAGTATATTTAAGCACTAAACCCTAAAATATGAACTATAACATTAACAGACGTAAACACAGGAGAATATTTTTATTATTGTGGGGGTAAAATTGACAATGTATGAAACTCAGAAACTACAAAGAGAAAATATGAACACAGTTGACTAGATAAAAATTAAACATTTTTGTCATAATATACCAAAGCTTCATATAGTAAAATGTGATTTAAATAACTTCTCTAAAATATATGATGAGTTCTTGTAAATAAAGGGTAAAAGGCAAAGGAGAGAGAAGAACATCAAGAAAAATGGGCAATAATTATGAATAAGCCATTCATAGTTCAGAATGAATGATGACAAACAGGAGTTATGGTTTAGATCTAAAAGGTACCCAGTAGTCTCATGTATTCAGAGGTGAAGCTTTTCAAAGGTGTTCTGATTACGGGGCAATATGCTTATTAGTGGATTAACTCACTGATAAAATCATAGCGAAATGTGCAGTCAGAAGGTGCGTCTGGTTAGAAAAGGTGGTCACTGAGGGTGTGACTTAAAAAGGTGTATTCTTGTTTTTAGCTCCTTCTTTATCTCTCTGCTTCCTGATGTCCTGAGTTGAGAAGTGTTCTTCTGCCTTGCCGTTCTACTGTGCTAGTTCTGTCGTGAAGCTAGCCAGGTGTTGAGTAAACCTTTTGAAATTATGATCCAAAATAAACATTTCTTCCTTTAAATCGCAAGTATCAGATATTTTGGCCCAGCAAGGGCAAAGTGACTACTATCTAAAATTGGTACTGAGAGTTGGGTGATTGCTGTGATTGTATCTGATCATATGATTATGTAGTTCACAAACCTTTGAAACTAATTTGTGGAAGGAGTTGGGAAGGTTTGGGAATGCAGACTACAGGAGCCATAGTAGACTTTTGTGTGTGTGGGTGGTGGGGGTGGTTTGAGACAGGGTCTCACTGTAGTTCAGGCTGGCCTTGAACTCTCTAGTCTTTAACTCACAGCAATCCCCCTGCCTCAGCTCCCAAGCTGAGATTACAGGTATGTGACACTACTCCCAAATAGAAGTCCTAAGCAGAGACTGACAGGAGATTCCAGTGGGAGCTCAGAAAACCATAATGTTGGTAAGAATGTGGAGAGTAAAGGCCATGCTCAGGAGGTTTCAGATTAAAATGTGAACTCTATTGGAAATTGGACTAGAGGCCATTCATGTTCCATGTTGGAAAATGATTTGTCTACATTTTTTCTTTAAAACTTCATTTAAGGCTGTATTTAAAGGCGGCAGATTAATTGATCTGATAGAGGCAATTTCAAGGCTGCCTTATATTCAGGCTGTGATAGCACAGTTACTGTTGAATGCTTTTAGTTGTACTTACAGTTAGACTCAGAAACAAAAACAGTGCCAAGATATGTAAACATTTTGTAGCTTGGCCCAAGAGGAAGCATATGTAAAATTGGGGCCAAGGAGAGTGTGGTTGCTAAAAACATTAGGGCCATTCAAAAAAAAAAAGCCAAGTACTGTGCACCAAGACATCCTCCATTCTCTTGGTGCTTCCTGGCCACCATGGACTGAACAGTTTTCCTCTCTCATGCTCTTTCACCATGCTTGTTTCTGCCATGACGTTAGTCTTCCAAGCCCTCTGGCACTGTGAGCCATAATAAACCTCTCTGTATAAGGTGCAAATGATGGGAAAGTGCAAGTGATATCCCAGTGATGGGAAAGTGATTGATACAACAGAGAAAAAGGTAGTTTTCTCCACTATGGATGAGGAAATTTTATACTATAACAAAAATGAACAAACAGTTTTTGACTATCAGATGGGCAAAAATGAAAACATTTGAAGGATTTCGTTTTGGCAAATATTTAGGCAAAGATTCACTGTCCAAATATAGCTGCTAGCTGTAAAGGAAAGAAGCTTTTTGAAAGGCAGTTCAACAGAACCTATACTGAGATTTTAAAAATTTAAAATTAGTATACATTTACCATACATAATGAATATACTCCTTATAGAGTATTGGTGCATACACATATCACAGCTTGCTCCTCTTATTTCTCTTCTCTCTTCCCTCTCATCACCCCATACTGAAAATCACTTCCCATCTCCACCAAGTCTACTTGCCTATTTCATATCATCTTTTTAAAAACTGTGCTTTGAAATTGTTTATATTTTGAGTGTTTCACATAAGAAAAATGCACAAGTAATATTCTATTACTGGGAACTTATTCTGTAGAAAAGTTCATGTGTGCATAAAAAGTTATAAGAATTTTTGCTAACTATATTTTGAAATACTGAAATCATATTTCATTGAGGTTTTCTATATTGTTTTATATTTTCTATATTGTTCTATATATTTTCTATATTGTTTCATTGAGGTTTTCTATATTGTTTTCATTTTCAAATAGAATGGATAGTTTTGCAATTATTTTAATCAGTTAACAAATTCAACCATATTTGTTTAGATAATTTGCTTGAAAGAAACTTTGCAGTGTTTATTAAGGAGAGTATTTGCCAATGGCTCAGCCTATCAAACTGGAGCAGAGAATTCAATTAATTCATTCTGGTTGGAAGACAGTTTTATCTAGAATATGAATGTTATCTAAAAATTATGGATAACTATGTAGAGTGCTGACGTGTTACTCCATAAAGTATAGCATTTTGTTCAGGTTTTGGAAAATCCTTTCCAGCAAAAGCATTATCCAGTTCAAGAAACCTCTTTCACATACATTAATTTGACCTTTCAATTAAATGTGAAAAGCACAAATTTAAATTTACTCTGTATGACACTATGGTAATTTATTTAAAGCTTTACGAGTTTAGAGACATATTAAATGGAATTAAGTAGAGGAAATGCTAGAAATAGCTTTGTAAAGAGTATGATTGGAAGAATCATGCAGAAAGCTATAGATTTATAGAGGAACCAACTACCAACTATGAAATGATCTCATAAATGAAAAGGATGAATTCTGGTGAGATAAAAAATGAAGATATGATTAGAGTGGTGAGTGGTAGCTGAAAGAGTTTTGGCCCAGACAGGACACTGTACCTGGTGAAGCCTTAGAGGCAGAACTAAGGAGCTCCTATCTCCCCCACCCCTAGGAATTTACCTATGGCGCCAAAGATCAATGGGCTACCTGTGCATCCCTAATGCCCCTTAGGTTCCACTCCAAACCAAGGCTACTCATATACCCCCCATGCCCGTGTCCGCCAGAGAGAAAGCCGGACTCCAGCCATGGGGGAGTGTTTTGGTTTTCTCTTTCAGTGTTCTCAGAATCAAGGCCTCTTTTGTTTTATACTTCTCATCTTTTGCATATAATCTTATCAGTAGCTACCTAAGGCTTCTTCTAGAAGATGTGTGAAGCCACTTAAATTTGGAAGAAGTGATTGGTTTTTAAATACTATGTATGAAGCCAGCCATTGACTTGGAGTTAGGTGGTATTTCCAATGTGGTTGTGTTTTCTGCCTTCCTAGTTTTTGTGGTCCAGTCATTTTCATTTCCACTTCCGTATTTATGTGAGGTAATGATAAACAGCAAACTTTAGGTTGAGACTTGAAACTTTGGTTTGCTTTTCTCTTTATTGTACACTTTCCTTTGTTTGTCTCCCAGGATATCTCTTGCTTATCAGCTTTTGAGCTGCTGCACAATTTGTACAGTTAGACACAAAATGTAGTGAGCCTAACACAGACAGCATGCTGGGCCAGAAGTCAATGGGGCAGCGAAGGACTTCACTGAGTATAAGCCACACATCTTTTAACAGTTTAATGACTGCAATGGGGATGGAGTTTTAGTTTGAACAAAGTAGAACTCTTTCAGAGAGCACCTGAGCATCACCTAAAGGCACAGCCAACCTGAAATCACGTTAAAATCTCTGCTTGAGCAGTTTGAGATCACATCAGTAGTGAAAATTTAGACTGAAAACTGGCTTGAGTTCCAGCTTGCAGTTTAACATTTCTCAGGGAATTTTCCTGTCCTCTCTTTGTCCAATGCCCAAATGAGAACCATCTGCACTGAGGGAGAAACCCTTTCCTGTCACAGTTGATGCCTAATCTCAGGCATTATTTCTCTTTCCCTTAATGTATGCAAACAATAGTGTATGTTCCAGAAATTATGCAGCAGATGCAGACATGAATTAGGGAATTTCCATGAGACTGAGACAACTAATATGTTCTTTCTCACATGCAGTGATTTTATGATTGAAAATAATTTTAAAGCACCATCTCATGTTTCAAGGTTTCTGTTCCATAATACCTTGACTGTGAACTTGGTATCCACTTTTGTGATGAGATGTAAAAAGAAACAAATTTGATTTTGGAGATTTAGAGCTTCTAGTCATTAAAGAACTCTTGGCATATTTCTCTGAGATTGACTGACTTTTCAATTTATTTCTTCTTTTAATTATTCAGAAACAACTGGTGTCATGGGCCCTTAATTTATTAGCATGTTAACTGGTTTCCTTGTTTTGACATCAATAGCTATCTGGTTCTCAGCTCTCAGTTCCTGACTGAGATGTCACATATTAGCAGTGGACATAGACTGGATGGACTTAAGATTTAGAAGTGCGATGGAAAAGAAGTGGTCAGACTCAGAGTACAGCCAAGAGACACTGCCATAGAGACTTTTCTAAGAAGTGGGAAAGTAAGAAGTGGAAGACATCCCGAAGGGTTTAGGGCTAGATAGAAGTAGAGACAAAGTGAGTCTCTAGAGAAGAATCCAGGATATATCACTAATTTCCATTATAATTTTAGAAAACTCAAACAAATCACCTCTAAAGATTTATGAAATATGATGCTGCCTCCAGCAATATGACAGAGTTTTCAGAAAGAGCATGCCTTCCCTGTTACTGGAAATAATGGAAGAGCTAAATAGTGCATCTCATTAGGCCTGTTAATGGGACACTGGTCTTTTTGATCTCTGTGTACATGCTAAGGAAAGAGTAACTGAGTCTCCTTTTCATCTTTTCCATTACACTTTAAAGGGCTGCTATAATGTTCCCACCAACTAAATAATTTTCATTTCCAACGCTAATCAATCTGTGAATAAATATCCTTTAGAGTTGTGAGCCACTTTAAATGATGGCTGCCTTTCCACCTTTAATCTATAACACTACAGTTCTCTTGAGAGAAAATAGCTCCTTGTGTCTTTATTCCCTCTCTGGGTTCATATGGGCAGCATACCTCATTTGTTATTATTACATAATAATGGCTTTAGTAGGTACATAAAGGGTTGTATAAGTTTTGCAAAAATGAGGGGCTATTCACCCTTGCTACCTTTAATCTCCTGCATTCTCCTGCTAATGAGTATAAATTATCAAAGCTAGTTCTCAGAGTCTTTATATAGTACAATACCAGTGGCAGATCATTCTCAGGAAGGGCTCTTTGTAAATGCTATAATGGGTAGTATTATCTTTAATCTTTTGTGTTATGGAAATCAAGGACCTCATGAACATTGATACAAAGTAAGAAGGCATCTATTTTGGCAAGATTTAGGTGATGAAAACAAAGATTCGAATAAATATCTTTCATTTAGAAAGTTTTGAAAGTTCTTAAAATTTCAAAAAGTATGATAAATACAAACTTCTTCAGTACTGCTTTTTAATATAAATTGTGTAACTGCTTTGATCAGATGAGCTCCAATTTGATTCTTTGTATTAAGTGCAAAAGTCCAAGAGCCAAACATTTTCTGGAAAGGTTTGAGCACATCAAACTAATTACATCTAATGAATCATTTACTTTTGGAACCCTTTTAAGTTAGTTATTATTTTTTTTTTATTTTAAAGAGAAAGAAAGAACAGAAAAACTAAAAAGCAATCAACAAAGAAAAAAACAACAACAAAAGCCAAATGACAACAACAGCAATAACAGCAACAAAAAACCAATAGTGATATAGGATTTCAAAATAAAATGATAGGAATTTAACAATGGTTGTTATATTGCATATTATTATCTTCAAAATGCTCAAGTTATCAGATATAGGCATGCAAAATTGATCAAACAGTATGATTTCCTTTTGAGCAGTTTGTTTCAATTTCACTGTATCTATTGTAATTTTTGGATCTTATTTACTTTCAGTTTCTTACATTAGTGAGACAATACAGTGTTTGCATAAGTGAACAATTTATTTCACTTATGAATATGGTCTCTAGTTGCATAAACTTACATATAAAACATCCTAGTTTATTTTTCTTTGTAGCTGAGTAGTACCCCATTGTATAAAAATACCACATTTTTTTGTCCATTCCTTTGTTGATGGTCATTTGGGTTGTTTCCAAGATCTGGCTATGAAAAATTATGCAGCTATAAACAGGAGTGCACATATATCACTGTGGTATGATGTTTTCAATTCTTCTGGGAAAATACCCAGGAGGGAATAGCTGGGTAAAATGGAACTTCTAATCCTAGTTTTCTGAGAAACCTCCACACTGATTTCTACATTGGTTTTACCAGTCTACATTCCCATGAACAATGTAAAAGTGTTCCTTTTTCCGCCTAGCCCATCTGACATTTGTTATTTGTTGATTTGTTGACTTCTTGAGTTTTTCTTTTCTCTTTTTGATAAAATTGGCTAAGGGTTCATCAATTTTATTTATTTTTTCAAAGAACCCAGTCTTAGATTCACTAAGTCTTTTTATTATTTTCTTTATCTTTTTATTTAAAAAAAGATTGAGATAAAAGAGGACATAACGACGCCGGTCAGAACAGAACAATTTAAGCAATATAGTGTTTCACCACAAGACAACCTGACATAACAGTAGCTACCATAGTGTCTCTTTTCTTGAAATATTTGAGTATACCTTCAGATACTACAGTATCAAACTTAACAAGACAGTGTAAAACCATTGAAGAGAATGAAAGTATTACAGGGTATTCAGAACCAACTAACAGAAAATGAACAATGGTTACTATATTATCTCCTTGTCCATAAAAAATTTTGTTTATACTATCACATAATAAACTCCAATAAGGTACAACATAATAAAACTGATGGAGACAGAAGAGCAAAAGCTTCATGGGACTTCCAAACAAGATGATATTAAATCATCACTAGCTATTATAATCTCCTGTTTTCTACAAAATAGCTGTTCATACCATCACAGACAATAAAATCAAACAACCCAGAATAAAACCATTCCAACTAATGAATGAAAACATTATAAGGCTTCAAGGCAATATAATGGGGAATCATGATTACCACATACTTTTATGTGTTCTTACCATTTCTTACACTAGGGACACTATTCAGTATTTATATATGTGAGTTTGATTTATATCACTTATAAGTCAAGCTGCACCCATTTATTTATAAATATCTCAATGTGATCATTCTTTATAACTGGGTACTACTCCATTGTATAAAAATACCACATCTATTTTATCATTCCTCAGTTGCTGGACACTTAGGTAGTTTCCAGGATCTGGCTATTAAAAATTGTGCTGCTATAAACATGGGCGCACATATGTCACTGTGGTATGATGTTTTCAGTTCTTCTGGGAATATGCCCAGAAGGGGAATACTGGGAACCAATAGGAATTCCAATCCCAGCTTTTTGAGAAATGTCCAGACTGACCTCCGAAATGGTTGCACCAATGGTTCCCACCAACAGTGCAGGAGAGTTCCTTTTCCCTCACAGCCTCTCCACCATTTGTTGTTTGGTGGTTTTCTCAATCCTGGCCATTCTTTCAGTAGTGAGATGGAATCTCAGTGTGGTTTTAATTTTGATTTCTCTAATGAGTAATGATGATGAACATTTTTTTCATGTATTTATTTGCCACTTGTATTTCTTCATCTGAGAAGTGTGTATTCATCTCAGATGCCTATTTTTTGGATTGGATCTTTCAATTTTGGGTGTCTGTTTTTTAAAAATTCTTTATATGTTTTAGACAGAAGTCCTTTGTCTGAGGAAGAGTTCACTAAGATTTTTTCCCAGTTTGTGAGTTTTCTTTTCACTATTCTGGAGATTTCTTTTGACATGCAGAAACCTTTTAATAAGAGGTGATCCCAGTTATTGATTCAGGGAAGTATTTCCCGTGCGGTTTGATTCCTTTTCATGAATTCTCTACCTATCCCTATGTCTTCAAGGTTTTTACCCAATTTGTCTTCCAATAGATTTAGTGTTTCTGTTTTAATATTCAGATCTTTGATCCATTTAGTTTTTAATTTAGTATATGGTGATAGGCATGGGTCTAGTTTTAGTTTTTGGCATGTGGAGAGCCAGTTTTTCCAACACCATTTATTAAAGATGCTGTCGTTCTTCCAGTGAACATGTTTGGCCCCTTTATCAAAGATAAGGTGGTTGAGTGTGTTTATTTCTTCTAATCTATTCCATTGATCTTTGGCTCTGTTTGATTCCAATACCATGTTGATTTTACTACGGTTGCTTTGTAGTATAACTTCAAGTCAGGGATTGTGATGCCTCCTGCCTTGTCTTTGCTGCTTAGAACTGTCTTTGCTATTCTAGGTCTCTTCTCACTCCAGATGAATTTTAGGAGTGATTTCTCTAGATCCTTCAGGTATGTTGGTGGTATTTTTTATCGGGATTGCATTGCATCTGAATAGCACTTTGGGGAAAATGGCCATTTTCACAATATTTATTCTTCCTATCCATGAGCAAGGGATGCCTTTCCATTGTCTGAGATCCTCAATTTCTTTTTTCAGTGTATTATAATTTTCCCTATATAGGTCTTTCACATCTTTCGTGAGAATAATTCCTACATATTTCATTTTTTGGATGCTAGCGTGAAAGGTGTGGCTTCTCGTATTTCTCTCTCTGTGATTTTGTAGTCAGTATGTAGAAATGCTATTGATTTTTGAGTATAGATTTTGTATCCAGCTACATTGCAGAATTTATTTATTATATCTAGTAGTCTTTCAATGGAGACTTGGAGGTCTTCTATATAAAGTATCATGTCATCCACAGATAATGATAACAACTCCTTCTGTTCCTATCTCTACCCCTTTTATTTCTCTCTCTTGTCTAATTGCTCTGGCTAGTATTTCCAGTACTATACTAAATAGGAGTGGTGATAAGGGACATCCTTGTCTTGTGCCTAATTTTAAGGTAAAGGCATTCAATTTTTGGCCATTTAGTATGATACTGGCTGTTGGTTTTTTATAGATGGTCTTTATTATATTGAGGTAAAGACCATCTATTCCAATTTTCTGCAAGGTTCTTATCATAAACCAGTGTTGAACCTTATCAAAAGCTTTTTCTGCATCTATAGAAATGATCATGTGATTTATTGATATGGTGGATTACATTTATTGATTAACGTGTGTTGAACCATCCCTGCATACCTGGGATGAATCCCACTTGGTCATGGTGTATAATCTTGATGATTTTCTGCATCCTATTTGCCAATATTTTATTAAGGATTTTTGCATCTGTGTTCATTAGGGAAATTGGTCTGCATTTCTCTTTTTTAGTTAGGTCTTTCTCAGGTTTTGGTACTAGAGTAATATTTGCTTCTAGGAATGACTTAGGAAGGATTGCTTCCCTTTCAATTTCATTGAAGGGTGTGAGGAGTGTCAGCCATAAGTCTTTGTATTTCTTGTAGAATTCTGCAGTGAATCCATCTGGGCCTGGGCTCTTTTTTGTAGGTAAGGACTTAATTACAGTATCGATTTCATTAATAGAAATTGGATTATTCAACAATTTTACATCTTTTTGACCTAGCTTTGGTACTTCATATGTTTCTAGGAATCTATCTATTTCTTCTGTGTTATCAAACATATGAGAGTAGAGGTTTTCAAAATAGGTGCTGATGAGCTTCTGTATTTCTTCAGTGTGTGTAGTGGTTTCGCCTCTTTCATTTCTTATTGCATGAATTTGAGCTTTTTCTTCCCATTTTAGTAAGGTTGGCTAGAGGCTTATTAATTTTATTTATTCTTTCAAAGAACCAACTCTTTGATTCATTGATTCTTTGGATTGTTTTCTTAGTCTCTATTGCATTAATTTCTGCTCTGATTTTTATAATTTCCTCCCTTTTTTTGGCTTTACGCTTGACTTGGTCTTCTTTTTCTAGATGTTTGAGGTGTAGCATCAGGTTATTTATTTGTATTCATTCTGCTTTCCTGATGTTGGGAACTCCGTGCAATAAATTTCCCTTTGAGGACAGCTTTCATTGTATCCCACAGATTCTGGTAAGTTGTATTTGTATTTTCAGTTGCTTGCAGGTATTGTTTAATTTCTTCTTTAATTTCCCCTGTGAGCCACTGATTGCTCAAGAGTGTATTATTCAATTTCCATGTGTCTGTGGGATTTTTACTGTATCTTTTTTCATTAATTTCTAATTTCATGGTGCTATGATTCGATAACATACATGGGATAATTTTAAATCTTTTTCATTTATTTAAATACGTTGTGTGGGCTAATATATGATCTATTTTATAGAATGACCCATGTACTGCTGAGAAGAATGTGTATTCTGATGTTGTTGGGTGGAACACTCTGTATGTATCTATCAAGTCCATTTGTTCACAGATGTGATTCAGTTCTGTTATTTCTTTGCTGATTTTCTGTCTGGTTGATCTGTCCCTTGGTGTCAATGGTGTGTTAAGGTCTCCTATTATAATTGTGTTACTGCTAATTTGATTTTTCATTTCTATTAATATTTGTTTTATATAACTGGGTGCTCTGGAATTTGGTGTCTATATATTTAAGATTGTTATCTCTTCCTCTTGAATTTTTCTCCTAACCAGGATCTAATGACTTTCTTTATCTCTTCTGATCATTATTTGCTTGAAGTTCACATTGTCTGCAAACAGAATAGCTACCCCTACTTTTTTTTTTTTTTTTGGTTCCTATTGCATGAAGTATTGTTTTCCATACTTTGACTTCCAGTCTGTGAGTATCCTTTTGGTTTAGATGGGTTTCTTGTAGACAGAATATGGTTGGATGTTGTTTCTTGATCCATTCTGCCCATCTGTTTCTCTTAATTGGTGCATTTAGACCATTTGCATTAATGGTTATAACTGTTATATGTTGGTTTATCATTGACATGTTGTCTTTCTACTGTTGAATCTTTATCTTTCTGTGGTTTTTTTCCTAAGTTTATCTAAACTGTCTTTCAGTATTCTTTTCGGGGTTGGCTTACTGATCATGAAGTTCTTCAGCTGTTCTTTGTCATGGAAGTATCTTATTTCTCCATCAATTTTGAAGGACAGTTTTTCAGGGTACATCAGTCTAGGTTGGAAATTGTTGTCCTTTAGGGTCTGAAATACTTCATTCCATGCTCTTCTTTATTGTTTGTGCTGAGAAGTCTGCTGTGATTCTGATAGGTTTTTCTTTATAGGTGATCCGTCTTTTCTCTCTGACAGCTTTTAATATTCTATTCTTTTGTTGGATTTCTGAGATAGTGATTATTATATGTCTGCATGGTTTTATTTTGGTTATGACTTTTTGGAGTTCTATATGCTTTACTGATCCTGATATCAGTTTCTGATCTCATGTTTGGGAAATTTTCAGCTATTACTTCTCTATATATCCTCTTGACATCTTTTATGTTGTCCCCTTCTTTTTCATTTATCCCTATCAATAGTATGTTGTTTTTCTTTGCATCATCTTGCAGTTGTTGAATTGTTAATTCTTGATTCCTTGTTATTTTTAAAAGATCTTTCCTTTCCTGTTCACTAGCTGCAATCCTGTCTTTGAGGTCTGAGATTCTATCTTTACTTTCATTGAGGCGGTTTTTACAACTTTCAATGAAATTTTTGATTTCCTGATATCTCTTGCATCTGCTTTATGTATTCTGCTTGTTCCTTATACTGTTCATCCAGGGATTCTACCTTTTTGTTTAGTTCCTCCAATTTTTTAAACTATGTCTTCTTTAGATATGTTCAGTGTCTCTTTCATTACTTTTATCATTTCTTTTTTTACCTAGGAGATTATTTCTAGTTTGAATTCCTTTAAAGCTTTCTGGAGTTGCTTCTTTATTTCAGTTGCTATTATGTCAGGTATTTCAGGAGTATGACATATATTTTCTTCTGTGTGATGATCCCAAACTCCTGGGTTCAGGATGTTGCAGGGTCACTCACCTCCAGCTGCCAGTTTCCAGAATTCAGGGTTCAGGCAGGCGCACAATCCCCAGAGCCAGCTGAAGTTTGTGAAGGTGGGCCCAAGACCTGCTGAGCCAGTCCAGTGTGGCAGGAAGCCATGAAGCTCCCTGGCTGACGGGAGCAAGGATCTAAAACTCCACATCGTTGACAACCATTGTTGATAATCTTGTACTCTGTTTTACATCATGTGCTATGTCTATCCTTGGTTTTGACTGACAGCTTTGTTTTACCATATTTGACTTTATTCTCTCCCCCCCCCAAAAAGTAATAAGAACTAAGGAGTAATAAAATCCAAAATGTGTAAATTTTGTTGTAAAAAAGAGAGGGGGAAAAAGTGAGCTCTAACGGATATAACAGCAAGTGTGTTTAGGGGTGTTAAATAGCTGATTATATTAATGTTTTTTGGATCATTGAACACAGCTGTTTGCAGTCTCTCTGTTTGAATGTCCACTTTGTATTCTTTGATACTGTGATTTGAGCAACTATTTCTAAGATGATAATATGTAATCTATTAACAGGTGATTTCTTATTGTTTTTTTTTTGTTGTTGTTGTTTTTTGTAGTTCTGTATTATGTGTACCCTTACACCGCTTTGTTTTGTTTTGTGTTTTTCTCTTTTTCCTTTTAAATAAAATTTTAAAAATAAATAAAAAAATAAAACTCCCAGGGCTTGGGATGGTGCAGGAACACTTACCTGAGGCCCTCCAGTCTCCTGAATTGAAGGCACTGGCAGTCCCAAGATCCCCTGGGCCAGCTGAACATGGCAGGAAGCCACAGTTGGTGCAGGCAGGCCCAAGACCTGCTGCATTGGTTGAGTGCAGCAAGAAGCCATGAAGTTCCCTGGTTGTTGGGGAGCAATGATCTTAAACTCCCGGGACCCAGGATCGTGTGGGAATACTCACCTCAGGCTTCCCAGTCTCCAGAATTGAGTGCATAGGCAGGTCCAAGATCCCCAGAGTCAGCTGAGCACGGCAGGAAGCCCTTTTTTAAAAAAATTATTTTCTTAATCTCAATTGTATTTTTGCTCTGATCTTTATAATTGCCTCCCTTCTCTGGGTTTTGGGCTTAACTTGCTCTTCTCTTTCTAGAAGTTTGAGGTATAGCATTAGGTTGTTTATTTGTGCTTTTTCTATTTTCCTGATGTGAGAATTCACTACTATAAATTTCTCTTTGAGGGCTGCTTTCATTGCTTTCCACAGGTACCAGAAATTTGTATTTGCATTTTCATTTGATTGTACATATTGTATATTTTCCTCTTTAATTTCTCCTGTGACCCATTATTTATTTAGGAGAGTGTTATTAAATTTCCAACTGTCATGTGTTTATGGAGTTATATTGCCCTATGGTCAGATAATACCCATGGGATAATTTAAATTCCTTTGTATTTACTTAAGCATATTCTGTGGGCTAATATGGTCTAATTTAGAGAGTGATCCATGTGCAGCTTAGAAGAATGTGTATTCTGATGTTGTTGGGTGGAAGACTTGGTACATATCTACTAAGTTCATTTGTTCACAAACTTGATTCAGTTTTATTATTTCTTTGCAGATTTTTTGTTTGGTTGATCTGTCTCTGTAGAATGAGGTGTTAAGGTCCCCCATTATATCTGTATTATTGTTTATTTGAATTTTAATGTCTATTAAGATTTGTCTTACATAGTTGGGTGTTCTCATATTTGGTGCATATATATTTATGATTATAGTATCTTTCTCTTCAAGTTTTTATTTATTTTTTAAACTTTATTTTGAAAGTATACAACAGAACAAGTCAGAATAAAGCCAACTAAGATTGTACAGTGAAATTGGTACAGAACTTCACAGCAGGTTACCAGGATAACAGTAATAGGTATCACAGTATATTTTGTTATCTTTATAATAGTTGTTCTTTCAATCATGTATATCAAAATGAGATGAAATATAGAACACTATAGAACTTATCAAAACAGAATATTGAATAGAGCAGTACCATTAATCAGAAAAGAGCAAAACAGTAATAAAAATATTTGCCTTCAAAGAAATGGTAGAAGGAAGTCCCCCTTATTTGCTATGGTCAACCTCCCAGGAGATGCTCAGATTTCTGGTTCCCATTTGCTAATGGGCGGGGTGGGGGGAGGAGAAGGAGGATAGGGGAGGTGGGATATTTGACTGTAAGCCATGTAGCAGTAGGTTCACCATTGCTTAGCAGGGAGGAAGGATGGTCATTTGTTTTCACAGCTTCCTCACTTCCAACATGGCGTGGATCTCAGGAGCTGCTGCTGGTTGTCCCCCAAAAGGGCTGCAGTCGGCCAGACCACCACTGCTTACCAGGGAGGGGAGGTGCTTGCTTGGCTTCCCAGAGTCCTAAGTTCCAACATGATGTGGATCTCAGGATACACTGCTGGTTCTCCCCTTGGAAGGGCTCCTTTCTCTTCAAGTTTTACCCTAACAAATATCTTTGTCTCTTTTGGTCATTCTTGAAGTTCACATTGTCTGAAAGCAGAACAGCTACCCCTGCTTTTTTCTGCATTCCTGTTTCATGAAATACATTTTTCTATTTTTTTTCTATTTAGAGGATAAAATAAAAACAGGAAAAAGGTAGAAATAATACAGAATTTCAAAAAATTAACAGTAAGAAATCACTAGTTGATAAATTACATACTGTTATCTTAGAAGTAGTTGTTCAAGTTACAAAATCAAAGCACAAAAAATGAACAGACAGTGACAGCACAAACAGTTCTGTTTGATGACCTAACAAAAAATTTGTAGTATGACTATCTGCACACTTAAGTATACATTCAGATATATGTGTATACCTGCTAGTTGTCCTTTCCTTTCAAGCACTTTCTTTCCCTTTCATTATTACAATATCTATTATATACTTTGGATCTTATTATTCTTTAAGTATATTGTTATTATCAATTTTTTATACTAGAGAGATAATATAATATTTACAAATATGAGTATGATTTATTTCACTTATGAGAGTAGTCTCAAGTTGCCTCCATTTATCTATGAAAGCCTCAAGATCATCCTTTTTAATAGCTGAATAATATTCCATTGTATAAAAATACCACATATTTTTCATCCACTCTGCAGTTGATGAACATTCTGGTTGTCTCCAAGGTTTAGCTATTATAAATTGCACTGCTATAAATATGAGTACACATATATCACTGTGACATGACATTTTTGGTTTTTCTGGGAAAATACCCAGAAGGGGAATAGCTGAATTGAATGGAACTTCCAAACCTAGTTTTTAGAGGAATCTCCATATTGATTTCCACAGTGGCTGCACCAGTCTACCCTCGTACTAACAGTGGAGAAGAGTTCCTTTTCCCCCATAGCCTTGCCAACATTTCTTGATTTCTTGATGGCAGCCATTGTTTCTGGAGTAATACGAATGCATGGAGTATTTTTTCCACCCTTTGACTTTTAGTCTATTGATTTCCTTCCTAGTTAACTGTGTTTCTTGTACACAGTGTATTGTTGGATTTTGTTTTTCAATCCACTCTGTGACTCTGTTTCATTTTATTGGTGAGTTGAGACCATTTACTTTGATGGATAATAACTGATATGTATATAACTGACTTATCACTGTCATGTTATCTTAAGGTTATTGGTTTTCTATTATTTCTATTTAATTTTTTACTCTGCTTAGTGATTTCCTTCTGCTGTTGTTCTTGGAATTGTAGTTATCTTTATCTGTTTGTAGAGTATCTTTCAGTACTCTTTGTAGTGTTGGTTTGGTGGTCATGAATTTCAGCAGTTGTTCTTTGTCATGGAAGTATTTTATTTCTCCATCAATTTTCAAAGGTAGTTTCTCAGGGTACATCAATCTGGCTTGACAGTTGTTTTCTTTCAGGACCTGAAATACTTTACTCCAAGTTCTTCTTGACTTGGTTTGTGTTGAAGAATCTGCTGTGATTCTGATAGGCTTTCCCTCATATATGATGTGTTTTTTTCTCTGACAGCTTTTAGTATTCTGTTCTTCTGCTGAATTTCTGATATTCTAATTATTATATATCTGGGTGAAGACTTATTTTGTTTATGGTTATGGGTCCTGTAGGCATCACTTTTCTGTATGCCATGCTTGGAAAATTTTATGCTATTACTTCTGCAAATAGTCTTTTTATGCCATTTGTGTTTTGCCTCCTACTTTTTTGTTGACACCTATCCATCTTATATTGTTTTTCTTTGCATCAGCTTGCAGCTGTTCAATTTTTGTTTCCTAGTTTCTTGTTATTTGTAAGAGATCTTCCCTTAAATTATCTTTAGATTCCATCCTGTTTTAGTGCCTGAGGACCTATCTTCAGCTTCACCCAAGCAATTTTGCCAGCTTTCAGTGGAATTTTAATTTCCTGACTATCTCTTTGAATATGTTTCATACATTACAATTCCTTCCTATATTGTTCATTCAAGGTTTCCATCATTTTCTTATGTTCCTTTATTTTTAGTCTATCTTCTACAGATATACTTAACATTTCTTTCATAATATTTATCATTATTTTTTACTTGAGAGATTATTTCTGATTTCCTCTATAGCCTCATAGTGTTTTTTCTTTACTCTTGTAGCTATCATTTCAGAGATTTCAGTTGTGTGATTTCCAGTTTATTCCATGTCACTCTCCTTGGCTTGTTCTTGGTGGGCTGGAAGTCTGATACTACATTTTGCTTTTTTGTTTTTATCATTTTCCTAGGTTCCTCCTGAGAACTGATTAAGTCCAAGGTACTTTATGCATTGAGTGACCATTTTGTGTTGTAAGGGGGTGGGGCAGGTATTTGGGTTCCTCTGAACTGAGGTTTCTGGGTTGTAGAAAAATGATGGATATAGCTTCTGCCCTCCCTCAGCTCACTGGGGGTTAGCTCTGATAGTAAAGGGTCTCTGAGTGGAGCTTTTCTGGGCCCATGCTTCTCCCTGAGGTGCTCTACAGATAGCACCTGGGAGCTGCACTGGCCTGTTCAGGGCTCAATTCCTCCAAGACTTATGAGCCTGGGGTGCTTTCCTGATGGATAATGCCATGGCATTGCACTGGGCTGGGAGTGGCTCTGATCCCCCAGGACCCATGTGGCTAACCAAGATGCTCCCCCAATGGGTGGTGCTGGGAAACTGGACTGGGCAGAGCTCAGACAAGCTGGGGTGCATCCCCAAAGTATGGTGCTGGGTTCTGTGATATGCTGGGTGGGGCTTGGTGCCTGTGGGACCCATACAGCTGGCCAGGCACTTCCCCTGACAGATTGTGCTGGAATGCTGGATTGGACAGAGCTCAGATCTTCTTGGACCTGTAAAGTTAACTGGAGTGCACCTTTGAGACATGGCACCAAGGCCTTGCACTGAGCTATGCTGAACTCAGAGCCTCTGGGACCTGTGCGGCTAGGGAACTTGCTACCCTGATAGAGAGCTCCAGGGCTGTAGGCTAGGCTGGGCAGGGCTCTCTACCTCCAAGACCCATGAACTGGCCAGGTGCTCTCCTGATGGATTGCATCTTGGTGCTGGGTTGGGCAGAGCTTGGATCCTCTTAGACATGTGTGACTAATTGAGTTGCATCCCTGAAGTACGGCAATGGTGTCTTGCACTCAGATTTGTTACTGAAACATATTTATTTCAAAATTCCAGTTGGATTTGGTAATTTAAATCAATGTAATTATCCCTCTTTCCTATTAGAATCCCAAGTACATTAAAATTAATAATGTAAAACAACAGTGCTTGTGACAACTTTGGGAAATGCTGTGAAACACCACGGATACTGAAAGCTGAAGAACAAACTGGACAAAACTAACAAAAAGTGAATTTATGCTTTTGAATTCCATGTGTCATTACTAGCAAAAGAAAAGTTAGTGGATTGATTTCCTTAGACAAATACAAGACGAACTGACATTTAAAGCAAGATGGACTAGGACTGAGTGATGGCAGACCTTTTAGAGCACTTGATGTTAACAGCCAATTGTCGCATGTGTACCATTGGTTCACCACCACTGGACTAGGACACTGTTTGGAGAGAGTTTTTCAAGAAAATTATTAACACTTTAACCTTCCCTTCTCAAACATGCACACACACACACACACACACACACACACACATTGACTGTTTATAGCTTTCAAACCCTGGTCTCATTTAGTCTTGCCCAGTAAAATGAAATATTTTCCATATGTACATTTTAACATTGATAATACACCCCAAAAAAGGAGTTGGACTATGGTTTATTTTGGATCTTACAATAATGACAAAATCAACAAAATAAACAAAATCTGACAGAGCAGTGAAATTCCCTAAGACCATTTTACTCCATGTGTCATGTCAGCTTTTATATATTTTACTGGTAATAATCTCTTTAATAGGACTCAAGTACACTTTATTTATTTATTTATTGTATTTTAAAGAGAATAAAATCAAGCAAAATAAAACCAAATGAAGCCAATCGAAACAAACCACTGCAAGTGGCACAGGAATTTGAAACATTACAAAATCAACAATGATTACGTTAATGCCTCTTGTTGTTTTCAAAATAGCTGTAGATACCTTCAGACATAGCAAAACTTAAATAAAACAGAACATAATAAAACCAATAAAAACAAAACAATGAATGCAACAAAGGACTTCAAAATAAGACAATAGTAAATCCAAAATGGCTATCATAATATATCTTGCTGTCTTTGAAATAGCTGCCATGGGATATAACAAATTCAAACAAAGCAAAACAGAATAAAACCCAGCCCAAGAAAACAATGAAATGATACCGGTCTTCAAAATAAGATTATAAGGAATTAAAAGTGGCTACATCCTTCAGAAGATCTCCCATAGATGCCACAATGCATGCCATGATCTTATGAATAGGTAATCAGGCCACCAGCCCTAGACCTGCAAAATCAGTGAAACACCAAACACCACAAGCATCAAACTGCATTTCACCTCAATAGCTATCATCTCAGCCTATGTTTCTCCAGATCAGCGGGTTGTTTATGGTGTGGTGTATGGGTGGGTGTTTGGCCCATGTGCCAGAAGAGGCTGGGGTCTATCTGTCCCCTGGTGCCAGCAGCCCATGCATGGCACTTGTTCAAGGGAGAGTTTGCTTCTTGTTGACTTCTCTTCCCCTGCAATCTGTGAATTCAAGTATATTTTGGATACCAGCAGCAGAAGAGAAATGGCACTGTAGGAAGAAAAGCCTAGTAAAGAACCTTAGGAAATGCATGAAAACTTGATTCAGGGTTGCTGTCCACTTTTAGAACTTAAAGCCTTCCCTTGGGTCATAGAGTGCCTAGGGCAAGAGAGACTTTTTGAACAGGTTAATGTGCACAACATGCTGAAGAAGTGGGTTGTAGGCATCTAGTCTACTTCAGGGCATGGAATCACAAAAGGAAGGCTGTTTGACTGCTAGTGCTTTCCTTCCATTCACAATGATACCAAACCCTTCAAAGTTATCTATGATGATAGCAATTCAAACATTTGGTTAAGTCTTACTTAAGAAAGTAGTCTTTAATATGTAGATTCGAGATCCTTTCATATAATGTTTTCACATTTAAAAAATATAACGTACTTGCCAAAACAAAAATAATAAATATTAGATTTACAAAATATATAGAAATAAAATATATAGCCATCATGGTGCCAAGGATGCCAGACTTGGTGGTTCAAGGCTGTAATTCTAGCACTCTGTGAAGCTAGGGCCAGGAGATAGAAAATTTGAGCCCATCTAGGGAATTGAGCCCCCTACCTACCCTTCAAAAAGGCTGGGGATATAACTTAGTGCAAAGGTCCTGAGTTTAATCTCCCAAGTACCAAGAGAGAAAGAGAGGGAGAGGGAGAGGGAGAGGGAGAGGGAGAGGGAGAGGGAGAGGGAGAGGGAGAGAGAGAGAGAGAGAGAGAGAGAGAGAGAGAGAGAGAGAGAGAAACAACAGGATGGAGAGAGCTGAAAGACTATAACAGAGTGCTATAAATTAATGATATCATTTGTTAGCCTTAAAATAGCTTCTAAAAGTAAAATAAATAACTACAACCAATAAGCTAAAAGACAGAAAATTAAAAATTTCAGGCTGAGTAAGGGAATGTATGCCTGTAATCTCAGCCCTCAGGAAGCTGAGGCAGGGGGATTGCTGTGAGCTTGAGGCCATCCTGGCTGCAAAATGAGTTCAAGGCCAGTCTGAACTGCATAGCAAGACCCTGTCTCAAAAAGATCAAAAATTTTTTTCAGTTAATTCAAAGGAAAGAGAAGAAATGTAATAAAGATGATCCAGAATGAAAGGAAAACAATAGAAAATTAATTGCTTTAATATAATGATATTAAATTGCATTAATTATAAATTATCTAACATTTATAAACACAAAGATTGCCAAATTGGTTTTAAAAAGCAAGTCTTATGTGATAAGAAGCCTACTTTAAATATAAAGATTGGCTAACAAAGGATAAAAAATACTAAGCATAAAATGATCATAAGAAAGTTGAAGTAGCCATGTTACCACCTGATAAAGATTTCAAACAAATATTATCATCAGAGAGAAAGAAAGAAAATTAAGGGATCAGATACTGAGGAAAATCAGAGAGGTGTGTATACATAATAACAGAGCTTCCAAATGTAGAAAGCAAAATCTGGTACTGAAAGAAAAATATTGACTTGTAGTTTGATCTTCATAATATCAATAATTGGTCAAACAGGTATACAGAGAATAATTAAGGATATAGAAGACTTGAATAACACTAACAATTACCTTGATCAGACAAACATTTATAAAATACTCAGTAATGCAGAATACACATTTCATACAAATTAACATTGAATGTAGAACAAGATACACCATATGTGGGTCCATGAAACTACTTCCAATTAAAAGAAAAGATTTAAATCAACCAAACACAGCAAATCATCAAAAAGATTGCACAACATGACCAAGTAGGATTCATCCCCGGGAAGCAGGGATGGTTCAACACAAGAAAATTGATAGATATAAAATTTAAATCATAAAAATAAAATCTCTTACAGAAATAAAATTACAAAAATCAAATTAGAAATCAACAACATAAACCTAGTTGGCTCTCACTCTGTGGTATTAGTGGAGGCTGGGCAAGAATGCTGGACTTCCACGTGGTAACAGGGCATCGCTTCCCCTCTTCTCCAGTGTGGTGCCGGGGACATCAAGTTGTAGGGAGGCTTTTTCCACTTTGGCGGGGGGGGGGGGGGGGGGGGCTGTGGAGAAGGACTGAGGTGCTCCTTTCTTGCAGCCAGGGCCATGAGATGCAGGCATGCTGAGGAGATTGAAATCCCAATCCCATGAAGTAGTAATTGATAATTTTTCATAATATTCTAATTTTATTTTTTCTTAAATTACTAAAAATGCAAAATTATTCTTACTTCATAAATCAAACCAAAATAGGCCAGCAGCCAGTATCATAGTATATCAATCCCTGGTCTAGCCCACAACTGTTACAATACTGTGTGCTGTGATTTTGGATTCAATGTACTGGTATGTGGGTTCTCATCTTCTCTGACTTAGTCCAGCCATATGTTATCTAAACAGTTCTTGAAATTTTTTAATAATTCTGATTTAACTACATTGAAGAAGCTGGATTAGAACAATATAGAAGGAACAGAAATAAATCCATGTGTTTGTGATCAATTGATCTACAAAGGTGTCAAGAATACATGATGGGGAAAGGATCGTCTCTTAAATGATGTTGGAAAAACTGGAAATTCACATGCAAAAGATTGAAATTTGTCCTTCATTTAACACAAAAATCACTTCAAAATAAAGACTTACAGAGCTGCAACTGTAAAACTGCTAGAAAAAAAATGTGGGAAAAGCCATTTGACATTACTTTGCAAAATAATTTCTTGGATATGACCCCAAAGACAGAGACACAAAGGCAAAAATAAATTTTAAACTAAAAAGCTTTTATACAGAAAAAGAAATAATCAATAGAGTGAAGAAGCATGGAATTTGAGAAAATATATACAAGCAGTAAAATCTAAAGGAAATTAATATCCAAAATATTCAGAAAATTCAACTTATTAGTAAGAAACCAGATAACATGATTTAAAAATGGGCAGAGGCTCTGAATAGACATTTCTCAAATGATGACATAAAAATGGTCAACAAATATATGCAAAGTATTACTAGTCAGTATTACTAGTCATCAGAGAGATGCAAATCAAACCACAAAGAGAAGCTGCCTCATACCAGTTAGTAGGGCTATTATCAAGAAAGACAAAAGATGCCAAGTCCTAGAGAAAAAAAGAACCTTTGTACACTGTATTGGCAGTGGTAAGACAGCATAGACACTGTGGAAAACAATACAGAGGTTCCTCAAAAAATTAAGAAAAGAATTACAACATAACCCAGCTATACCACTTCTGGGTATGTATCCAAAGGAAATAAAATGTGTACATCAAAGAGAAATCTGCATTCTCACATCTATTGCAGCGTTATTCACAACAGCAGGATATGAAATTGACCTATGTGTCCATCAGTTGATGAGTGTTTCAATAATATAACGTCACACACACCTCAAAATACCCACACACAGTGAAAACAGTGTTTCAGCTTAAAAAGAAGGACCTTCTGTCATTTGTGACAACAAGATGAGCCTGAGGATATTTTGCTAAGTGAAACAAGTCAACACAGAAAGGCAAAACTGCATAATCTTGTTTACATGTGGAACATGAAAAAGTCAAATTCAGAGAAACAAAGTGTAGAATAGTGGTTACTAGGGTCACTGGAATTTGGAGGGGAGGTCACTGGCATTGAGGAAATGTTGGTCAAAGAGTCAAAATTTCAGTTAGATCTGGTGATCTATATCATGGTGAGAATAGTTAACAATAATTTATACTTGAAAATTTCTAGGAGAGTAGATCATAAATGTTTTCACCATAAAATTAGCTTGGTTAATCACTTTACATTATGTATACATATCAAAACATCACAGAGTATACCGTAAGTATTACAGTTTTGTCAATTATACTTCAATAAAACTGGAAAGGAGGAGAAAGAGAGAAACACTCTCACATACTGTATTTGCTTTAACGTTTCGGTCACTGTGAAATCGAAACGTAGGTACAGAGCTCAGGGCTAAAGGGATGCCTTACAAATAACCTAGTCAACCTTCCTGCAGTGTCCGCATCCCCTCTACAGCAGCCCTGCATGTAACTCTGCTCACACATCTTCAAATGCCCTCTACAATATAAAGACATCATTCTTGAGGGACAGACAAGAGAGGCCAGCGAGAAGCCCCTGGAGAGACTTTATGCCTTCAGTTGGACCAGAGTGTGGGGAAAGGGGAAAGTGGAGGGTCCAGCACCTAGAACAGCAGAGCACCCTAAAAAAGGGGAAAGATGCTGGGTGCCCAGACATAGTAAAAGTTTAGCATAGCTTCCCAAACTGTATTTGAAAAGAGGCCTTCAAAATCATCATTTTCCCCCTGATGCCAATTAATATTTATCTTTTTTTACAATCAAAACTCAACAATATTTCACAAGCAATTGCTTTCACCTGAAATTGGATGAAAATGTCTTTATTAATTAGAGAAAATATCACAAAGCCTGTGGAAGGCAGAATAACAGAGTGTTTTTGTTTTTAAGAGCAAACAAGTCTACATCTTGTTGGTACAATCAGATGCGTCTGGGCTTTTGTTTTTTGCATATTCATTAAATTTCAATGTTCAAAATGATCATGTAAAACTCTGGCCAAGCTTTGCAAGAGGATGTCATACTGGCTTCATTCCAAGGAAACTAATAATCTTATTTTAAGCTGCTCTCCCTCCTCTTAACAGTGGGCTTGTAGGCAAGGCCACTGGTGTTCCCCTCTCTGTGAATTACAAGGTGGCTCAGGCCTCCAATATTTCTATTATAGAGCATTCTGTCTTTCATTTAAAAATTGCCTCTTATGAGTATTATTCTGTGTCCTTAAAAGACTTCATTGTTTCACTCCTATTCTGCCCTCTTTCTATGTTCAAGGTCGCTAGTTACGCTATTATTCAGGCAGACAATCTTTTCATAATTTTTTTTCTAAATAGCCTCGGTTCAAGGACTTACATTCTCAATACCCCCCATAAGTTTTTCCGTTCCTTCTCATGAAAACACTTTTCATGGCTTCCCTTTCTTTAGCAGCTTCCATGTATTCAATTCCTCCTGCTGCATTGCTGTGTGGAATGTAGGCAAGCCTCGTTTATGGTGGGTTTTGTTTAGGGCAAAAATATTTTTTTCTTAATATTTCCTTAGAATTAGCAAAAATTAAGATTCATTAACTGATTTAGGAAAACTCACTGCTTTTATGTAGTGCATGTGGCTAGAATTAGCATCCAAGGGACATGAGATAACAGAAACAGAGTACGGATAAGGGGACAAGGTTAAATTGAAAGCAAAGTACTGTAGAAAAATTCAGAAAGCAAAATAATTTTTTGGGATTAGAGTTCCATAATAAAATTCATAGTGGTTGTAAATCCTGCTCAAATTAATAGTGTTTCTATTATATAGTTTTATTGAGAGACCATCCCCAAAATGCTTATACTACTAATTAGTTATATGCTTTTGTCTATGAAAAGCTATAATTCAAATTTTTAATTAAAAAGCCCTAAGTTTAGACATCTGGTAAAGGGTAGATCTATTTAATTTCAAAGCCAGTCATCTCTCTGTACTCTGTTGCCTCATAACATAGCATGCAAAGCTGATATATGTACAAAGCTGGTCTCCAGATTTGAATAATCCTCATAAACAGAACTATTTTAAATGAGATAGACTACAAGTGTTCTATAAGAAGAATATTGGAGGCTTGAAGCTCCTTGTTATGTCAATGAAGGCCATGTCTAACTTTTCTCAAATTGAAAAGTCAAATAAACCCTAAACAACTTGTCCCTTACTTACAATGGTTCTGCTTGTAGTCTTTCTTTTCTTAACTATTCTTATTTTAACCGCACATATTTCTATGACACAGGGTGACAACTTAATACATGTATGCAATGTATAATGAGCAAATAAGGGCTCATCTAGAATTTGTTGACTTTGTAATACAGGGAAAAGAGCATATTCGATAGAAATTATTACTTGAATTTTGATCTTGCCTTGCACTGGCAGTAGGCAGTATGACAACTTCTTATGTGGCTGGGTAGTGCAAGTGAGGATGAGAAGCTATTTTAGATAGGGAGGTCAAAAAGGACTCTGAGACATGAAGGGTAAGAAAAGGCAGGTGTTGGGATGGCCAGGGAAGAATCATTTTAGGCAGGGGAAAAGCAAGCACAGAGCTGATGGGCAAGCAGGCAAGAGTGTGTTCTCTAAAAGGAACAGGTCCGGTGTGGTTAGAACAGGAAAGTATCCCGAAGTGGGAGATGTTTGGGCTTAGGAATCCTTGGAAGCACTTGGTCTCTGAAGGGCATAACTATGTTGCATGGACTTTAGGAGGTATGAAGACCAGTCCTTGGGTGTTGATCACTTATCCTGTCTCTTCTCTGATGCCTGTTCTGCTGCATAATTTCAGTGGGACTCAGAACTCATCCCTGACTTTCCGTTTTGGAGAACTAAGGAGTTTTTTTTCTTTTTTCTTTTTCTTTTTCTTTTTTTTTTTTTTTTTTTTTTTTTTTTTGCGGGGGAGAGGAGGAGTTGATAAGTAAAAGGAGAGATTTGCCAAACTCTTTACCAATGAGGATGGTGGAGGAAAAGGGCGGATGGTGGGGGAAGAGGGTGGGCTCTGAAAGAGAAGAGCTGGATCCCAAGCTGTTTGGTGAGAGGTGCTCAGCATGCTGTGCTGAGTGGACTGGCCATGCCTTTACTTGACCCTAGCTGCCTTTCTTGTCATGTAGAAGTTGGTTAGGAAGGTTGGTAGGTGGTTGTGGGTGGAAGATAGTGCCAGGAAAACTCCAGACAAAACTTCTTGCCTTCTTCCTGACAATGAGGCTGATAACCTACTTACCTCAGCAGTTTTTAGAGCTGAAGTGGGCTATTGAGAATACATTTAAGGAGTAAGTATGGAGTGGCATTTTGAGTGCCGACTGATAACAGTGCCTCACTTATCAGCAATAAATTGCCTGCTGCAGGGCAGCATGGATGGGAAGGCTAGTGGACACTGATTTCCACTTTCTCTCTCAATAAGGGCTTCGGTACAGAGGCAGGGGCATTAAAGAAATTCAGTAATGATGGGAATTAACTAGGGAAGGAGGTTGCCCAACACAATTATCTGTCTTTTATTTTGTTCCTTATATTTTGGGTGAACATTTTTTACGGGAAAACTCTATGGTAACTTGCTAAGTTGGGTTCAAATCGCTCTATCTTGTAAAAAGATGAAGCTCACATTGCCAGCTTAGTGAAAAACAATATTTTCAGTGGGTCAGTATTTTAGTCTGCTAGGGTTGCTGTAACAAAATGTCATAAACTGGGTAGGTTAAACAACAGAAAATTATTTCTCATTACACTAGAAGCTAGGAAGTCCAAGAACAACATGCCGGTAGGTTTAGTGTGTGATAAGCACTCATTTCCTTCAGAAATATCTTCTCATTATAACCCCATAGAATAAGAAGGAAGGAATCTGAGCTCTTCGGCATCTTATGAGGGCACCAATACCTTTCCTGAGTGCTCTACTCTCTTGATGTAATCACAACTTAAAGGTCCTGCCTTCTATAATATCATCACATTGGAGATTAGGTTCCAACATATGAGTCTTCAGCCACGGTTCACAATGGTCAGTACTGCCATAAAAACAAAGGCCAGCATAATAGGCCATATACTGTGCACAAGTGGACCTGAAAAAAAGAAATTCTTAAATGACCATGGATCTATGCTTCCTTTCTTCCATTCAGCTTCTCCTGTTTGGAAAAGGAGACCATTGCCAAGCACATTATACCCAAGTATCATCAGAATGATCTGATCATCCTAGAAAACACACCCATGGTGCTAAGTGGGTATGATGATCTCAGACACAGGAGAAGTAAAAGGAGCTATTTACACTGATGATTTCATTTCTGTGGCCCGTGGAGACACAGAAATCTTTTTACCCAGAATATATGTGGTAAAAACACACAAACATATGTACATATACTTACACATATGAGAGAGAGAAACTCAGACCAAAATGAGAAAACAATTAGTGTGGATCAATTTGTATCTAACCTGAGAGTCAAAGTTTTAGATGAGAAACCCATTTGTCATGGATCCTATTAGAAGAGAGAAAATGTCTATCATTTCGTAGCTATTAGAAGAAAAATTCTCCTCTGATCAGATAGATTTATTCTCATCAAAGGAGAGACTTGGAGACTTGGTTATTATGAAATGTTTTCCCTACCAAAGATCAAACAGTTTATAAGTATTTCCTATCTTCTAAAAAAAAGTCCCATATAATTCAATGGTGGGAATACATGGGACTTTGAGTGGGAATCGTATCTCTCCTTTCTCTCTGTTTTTGCTTTTCCAGTCAAGCCAGGCACCATGTGAGCCTCTGGTTTCTGTTTTGATTCAGACAAGGACGGGGACAGATTAGACAAGGACGGGGACAGATTAGACAAGGAGGGTGGTCTAACCTATGAGGTACTAAGCTGAGGAATATTCTCTATACAGCGTCTATCCATAGGACATGGGGCATTTCAGTATGTGAGTTTAAGGGGTCCAGATGAAGCATCTGTCCGTACCTGGCAGAAGAAAACAGTGAAACTCTCTGCATGCAAGTCAGTAACAGGCTAGAACTATTTCAAGAAACATACATATATAAATGATTTGTAGAAAGTGTGACAGCTCATTCTGCCCCAAATACCAGGGGGATTCAGACATTGGCTATGTAATGCTGTGCCTGCTACGCAGGAACTTGATCCTCTGCTGAATTCAGTCCCTACTTGCAAGCTTTCCTTCCCTATCTTAGCTCTGCTTCTCGATTCTGCATTACTAGATCCTCCCTGGGAGAGCAGGCTGGTTTTGCTTGCAGCTGTTTCCCTGTCTGCTTTGTTTTCCCCTTCCCTCCCTCTTTGTTCTTCATTGGCCAGCCTTGTTTGCAGCACAAGGACGTGAAGAAGACATTCTTCCCATTCTCCAGCCATTGTCACTAATTGAAATGGGAAACAAGACAAGGTTCCAGAAGAAAAGCTTATTATGGGCTGCCTTGTTGGAAGAAAATGAATTACCTAAGCAGATAGGTTTCTATGATCTTAGGCAAACCTCACTCTTTATTCTATCCAACCCCGTCTAATTGTTCAAGAAATGTTCATCTGCTTCATAATGAAACAGCCATAATGGAAGTGTTGTGAAATCACTGAAAAGTTTATTCAAGGCTCAGTTCCTGAAAGCGCAGTCATAAAGCACAGGCTTCAGGGGAGTTAATAGAATTGGCTCTCATTGAAATTGCATGGATAACAAATTTCCCTAACATGTATCCTTTTAAATATGCTTGTTGATGGGAGTTTGAATTGGCATTTGGCAGATGTGACGCTTAACAAAAGAGGTGAATTCCCAGTTCTGCTGTTAGTCACTCAGTCCCTTGTTGCTGTGTCGTCAGGGCGGCTCCCAGTCTCCCACAGCTGAATGAGGCTGAGAAACTCCCAAGTTTCCTGTGAAACAAAGTCTGGTAAACAAGGGACTCCGAATTTGTCCCTCAAAGTGTGAAATAAAGAGAAAGAATACTATTCCATGAAATAGGAGAAAAACATCTAGAAATAATACATGGGTAAAAAGCAATTTCAGTGAAATTGCTTCCAATAAATTATATAAGGATGGAAGACACAGAATCAACTGGAGAAAAGCAAACATAAAATCAATATGGCAGATAGCTGCATTCCTGTGCACTACCCAGCTCTTGTTGAGGATAAAGAAGTAGTTTTGAAATATTTCTATTCTCATGGAGTCTAGTTAGATTCATTAATTTATCATTCATTGAAAAAATACATAAATACTTTTGGTCCTGCAGCCACTGAAAACGTTGATCATTTTAGACATAGAAGAGATCAAATTGCTGTGAGTTGAAGGCAGGGACAGAAAAGGAAGAAAGTCATTTGAATTGTAGATTTGAGAACCTGATTTGGAGGCCCCTGCTCCTACCTCACACACATTCAGTGTCCAATTCCAGCTTTGCCCGCCCTTTCCTTTCTAGAAACTTGTGATTTGGATTGTTAGGCAGAAAATTTAAGGATGAGCCTTTACTAATTGTAATATTCTCAAAGGCCACATTCCATTCTGGTATCCATTTGTAATTTATTTTCTGTTTATGGACTCCATAATGAAGAAATGTATGGTGGATAAAGGATGACTGCATATTCTTAACATTCTTCTTATTGTGTTTTGAGGTCTGTCCTCAGAAGACTTTATGATGCTTCAACCAATGGAATATGATGGGAGTGGTACCCCACCAGTTTCCCAGATGTAGGGTAAAAAAGTGGTTACTGCCACTCCCTATCTAGGGGAGCATAATAGGAGCCCTGACCAACCCTGCTGGAGATTACTGTGAGGTGCCCTGGTTCCTGTTGAACTCAGGCATTCCAATCATTCCTTCCTACCACAGAACAAGTAAGTTAAAACCTTTGACTCTCCAGTCTTGTTCAAATGTCAGCGGAACACCAGCAAGTTACCTCAGTTGGCATCACTGGAAGCTGATGAATTTTCCAAACAAGCCCTGCCAGAAATTCTGTCTACCAAAACTCTGAAGTACAGTAGATGTTGTTTCCTGCTCCTGAGTTTGAAGTTGTTTATCATATAGTAGCAAAAAAGATTAAAAAATTCAAATGATAGTGCTTCTTCTTTATCTCCTTCTGTGTAAAATCTATTGATTTGCTTCTTCCATTGGTGCAGGGCATTCACTGAAATCACTCACAGCATGGGACCTTTTGGGTGACATATCACAGCTAGAAAACTGTGCAGTGAGAGTTCTTACTTAAATCAAGCAAAAAAGATTTCTTTTTTCTCTTAAGAGACACATGTCTGAGCTAGAGAGAACTTGCCCTCACAATGGTCCATGTGTCTGAGCGTGTGTGTGTGTGTGTGTGTGTGTGTGTGTGTGTCTGCTTCTTGTTTGTAGGAGAAATATGTTTCATTATCAGAATCCATTTTCTGTCTGCAATGGAGCCTTTTTCTTTTCTGTTTCTTTTGATGGAGACTATAGAAATCATTTTAAGGCAAAGTCCTGTCTATCACTTTTGTTTTTCCCTCCTTGTTTTGTTGGAGGCTTCTCCACAGCATTCAGTACCAGCGTTCCTTGTGGTGGCCGGCATTGTCCTTTCTGGGCCTGGCAGAATGCTTGGAGGGTCAGTTGGAAATGAAGCTCCCATTATCTGTGATCTTCCTCACCCTCTAAGCCGGTCCATCCCTACACTAAGGCTCAGCCAAGCATGAAGAAAACTAATTGTCCCCACTCTCTGCTCTGCTGCACACCAAACCCCGCTTGTGCCTCCTCCAGGTCCCCATCCATCAGAGAAAACCTTGCCTAAGCAGACACACAGAGGCTCTGCTCCCAGGGACCACTCTGCCCAGCATGTGTGACTTGAGCACTCTATGACTCAAGGTGAGCTGTCCCAGAGCTTCTGGAGCTGCCTGTGCTAGGGAAGGGAAACAGGGAGAGAAGCTGATGACTGTGCATTCCTGACAATTGAAATGACTTTGGAAAGGAGACTAGATTAATTTGCCTGATGAATTATACATCACCTCTGAGTGCCGCCCTCCAAGCTCCAAAGCTTATTATTCACATTGCTTGAATATAACTGTTTCTCCCCTTCTTGTCCTGAATGCTGTTGTCCAGCAAGAATCAGTGAAGCCTTTGGTGCTCAATTGTTGACTATCTAACAGAGTCTGAGAAGTTGACAGGATTAATGAAATGTGAGCTGTGTTAAGTAAAAACAAAAACACACACGCCTAGCTGGAGTAATTCATCAATAAGAAGCTCAAGATTTATGATGTCAGGGGAAACTCAGCTGTCTTTTGTAGTCTAAGGGAAAAAAGTAAATACAGAAGTGGCAATTACTTTGTTAGTTGTATTTTAACACCACATGAAAGAAAAGGTTCTGTAATACAGGAAGAATTGAAAAGGAATGCTAGGGCAGGGAGGCAAACTGGGTGTTTTCATAACCTATAGATTGTAGATTTCATCTCCAATCTGTTCATACTTTAAGTAGAGGCTTTTGTCAACCCCTCTTAAGTGGTTGGTGGCAATCTGGCTTTTCAGGAAGGGTCCTAAGAGGCTCTATGGTAGCAGACCACATTCCTACTCAACTCTCCAAGTTGATAAAATGCAGTGCGATAAAGGCAACAGTTCCTGCAGGAAGTCAGATTTGAAGAGCTGAGTGGGGCTCAGGGTTTTGTTTGCTTGTTTTGTTTCACTGGTCAAATTTTGGCCTGACGGGCAAACCTAATAATGAAAACAAATTTAATTAATGAGATAAAACTATAGTTTTAAAAATTTGGAGAACAGTTTTATTGAGATATAATTCATATACCATACAATCCACAATATAAGGTGTGCAAGTCAATATTTTTAGCACACCTGTAGAGTGGTACACCATCATTGCAATGTATTTTCAGTACATTTTCATCACATCAGTACGAGACTTTGTGCTTTTTAGCTGTGACCCCAAGTCCTCCTATGCCCCCCAACTCAAAGCAACCATGATTTGACTTTCTATCTCCATACATTTGGAAATTCTGGACACCACATCTAAGTGCAATCATAGGGTATGTGACTCTTCATGTTTAGCTTTTTAAAAAATTAATACAAAATTTTCAAGCGTTTTCCTTCAGTAGTATTCTTACCATTTAATGGTAGGGGAATATTTCACCATATAAATATACCTCATTTTGTTCATTGGTTGGTGGGGCAATATGGTGATTATGTGATCTTTTTGAGATTTTACATTTTCTGTCTTTATGAGATGGATCTGATATTAAGTTAAAAGAAAGATTTTGGATTAGGAGATCAGTGTAAATCTGTAAGTAAGAAATAAGTTTTACTTTCTACCAAACTGGGAATATAACAAATGCTGAATTCTTAATATACTTTTTACAGAGTTTAGAGGGGAAGTCTTATATAATTAACTCTTTTAATGAAGAGTTTTAATAAAATTTAATAACATTTGACTAAGAATGATTTACTTTTGAATGAGTCTTTTCAAAATAGGCTCCTGTTCAACAAATATGTTGAGCATTTATTTATTTATGTGTTATAGTCACTGACCTCAAGGATTTAAAAGTTTAATGAAAAGCTAACGATCACAGGTGATTCATGAAAAAAATGACAAATCACAATAGAGACAATCCAGAGGGACATAAAATTGACCAACTTTGATGGCCAGGTTGAGAGTCAGGTTCACAAGGAAGGTAATTAGCTGAGTACTGGAAACTTGCCTGGGTAAACTTGCTCTAGTTTCGCCAGTTACAAGGGTTAAAAATCAACATCTACACAATGTTTCTTTCCTAAGAGGAGGCAGCCACAGTTCCAGCATCAAGCTCCATTTTGTATCCCCAGCGGACTGAGAAATCTCTCAAATCAGGCAGTTGGAAGATTCTATTTCTTTACCTGTGTATAATTTGGGGCATTACACTCAACATTCTGCCCTTCTGTCAAGAAACAGTAGAATGGAAGGACTCCAGGGTCTGATTTTTGGATCCTGATTTTACTATTTACTAGCTCTGTAGTCTTGGGCAGGGTATCTTATCCCATATAAAAGATAGTTTCTTCATTGAAAGAGGAAAGAATACAACTTACCCATAGATATAGTGTAAAGAGGGACATAAGGGAAATGGAATGAAGTAATGATCATAAAATGTCTGGAAATTAGAAGGCAATGAATGAATAACAGTCATTTAAGCTCTCCCAATGCTAGAAGTCTCCAGTGTGATAAAAATATGACGCATCTGTGATTCACACTCAGGAGGCAACAGATTATTTCCTGAGGACTTACAATGCGATGCACATTGTGAGAAAACAAAAACAAACAGCAGTGGCCTTGCCTGTTCTTGCAGTGTGACAAGTTGGCTGACTTGGACTATGGGGAAAAATGGTGACCAAGATGAGATATTATGTTCCCACTTGGAAGTGGCTACTGTCACCTGCCACTCCCAGTAGCCAGTGGTTTGGCTTCTCCAAAGGTTTTCAGACATTCTCCTTTGATTCTGAGTTACTAGGTTAAGAGTTTTATCTTCTTCACCAGATGGTAAGTGTGGGACCCTTGAGGATGGAACTATGTTCTTTCATATTTAAAGTTTGAGTCTTATCAGGGAGTTCCCATTGAAATCACAGTGCTTCTCTGGTTATCTTTCCTTTCTTTTACTCTTTGGAGCTGTTTGTGCTTTTATAGTTAGAATTTCATTTTTAAAGTCTCTGGAGCTGTATTTCCATTCAAAGCACAGCTGTACAGTCATGACTATATTTCCTCAGACATTCAAGTGTTTAATTTCCTAAAGCCTAGGGTACTGCTTTGGTTGATGGGTGTCGTGATGGGCTAGTACCTCACCAATGGTGATTTGTTTCTCATGCTGAATTTCTCGTAGCAATTACATTCATTGTTGCCCCTTCTTTCAGAACTGAGTAGTTATCAGAAAGGCAAGCAAACTATCTTTTCTTTACTAGAACATGTCTTCTCATTAAACTCTGGGTTCCTGAAGTCGTCATTGCTTCTTATGTGAGTGACAGCCTCTGCCCAATACAGCTGAACCACCCAGACACCGTAGGTCAGCGTGACCCCCAGCTCCATACAGAAAATGAGAGATTAGTTGAACAATGAAATCCTAACTTTAGCCTGGGATAAGCAGATGACTATATGGGTATATTAGTATATCTAAGAAGACACACTTGCTTTACAAGCATTCTGGGGTGGCTCACAGGAACAAGACCATAACTTGAAAACAATGAATTCAGATCTCAGGAAAGAAATGAGCCAGTGCAAGTCTTTCAGAAAACTTCGTAGCAAGATCAGTCAGTGAATGGCCAAGTATGTTACAAGTATGTTAACTCTACTCCAATACTCCAGCCTCTAAGAATATAAAACTGCTTAAGTTTCAAATTCCCAAATAAGGATCAATCAATCCTATTAGGTCAGGAGTCTATCCTTCAACAATTACTCTCACATAGCACAGATGCCACCCTTTTGTCTGGAAACGTTTGTAGGGAAGGCAGATTTATTGTGACTTGGGATATAGTCCTAATTGGTGCTTACTGATGGTGCTAGCTGCCTTGTTCCAAACTGATCAGCAACAAGCAGGCAGGGAAAACTACCCAAGACTCTGTAAGTTCACCACTTTTTCATGTGGTGAAAGTTGCAAGATCAAAGGGAAAAAAATCACCAACCTGTAATTTTCTAGTATTTATGATGCTATCTTCTTTTACATGCTTACCTAGCATTTTAAATTCTGTTATTTAACGGGCAGGAAATTCATGAGGCCAAGTATTTATTGCAATACGCAAATTTTATGTACCTAAACCATGCAGCTTGGAATAGGCATTTTCTTAAAACATAGTGGAAACCTCAAGAAAAAGACCCTAAATCACCCCTCCCCCACCCTTCCCATACCAACATTATTCTCCAACAAAAGAATTCAGGAAGAAATCTGACTGAAGGTACTGTAAGATCAGCCAACATAAGGCAGTGAAGATATTTATTTGTTTATATTTCTTCATTTATTATTTTGTGAGCATTTATTCCATTTAGGACACTCTACCAAGCATGTGAGATGCCAGCATGATCTGCATGGACATGATACACATGTAAACTAGCAATATAGTCATCAGGCTGCAGGGGAGAAGTAGGGTGTGCAGAGAATTGTAAAGCAAGATGAGTGCACATTGCTGAGGGAAGATTGTCAAAGAAGGCTGAGATCTAAAAGGAAATGTAAAAAAATCATGTAAAAAGTAGGAAAAGGACTGGGGATGTAGCTTAGCGGTAGAACCCTACGTTCAATCCCCAGCCCTACAAAAACAAAAGAAAAAAATCAAAAAAAGAAGAAGAAAAGTGTGGCAGGCAGAAAGAATCAAATGTACAAAGGCTCTGAATTAGAAAAGAATGCAGTGCATCTATGGAGTTTGTTAGGCTAGCTTCTGAAGCATAGACAACCAGAAGGTAAGATAAGGCAGGAGTCAGCCCAGAAACATCTTGAGTCAGAACTTGATCCCAGGGGCATCAGGAAGTCACTGAAGTTTTAAATAGAGGATGATGAGAGGAGAAGGGTTGGGTCTGGATAGCCCTGGAGTCCAGGTTTATAAGATCCTAGTATAAGAAAGACCCAACTGACTTTTTTTGAGAGTTAACACTTGTCTCCATGAGACCTAGCAGTGGTTTCCTTGACAGCCAAGGCAGGTTCTTGGAGACATTAGGGCAGGGAGAATGAGTAGGGCCAAGCCAAGGCTGAACAAAGAGCTAAAGGAGCCCTTGAGAGAAACCATGAAACTTCTGTATTAGCATTGGACAGATCAAAAGAATTTCAGCCCAAGAAATATTTTCTAGGTGTCTTTGTAGACACTGCAGGCCTTGAGCTCCTAGTTTCATCCAGGGACACAGGGACCCAAAACTGACGTTTCAGGCCCAGGCATAGAACCTTATGGTAATTTGTAGCATTCATTCTGCACCACGAGGGGAGGCTCAACAGCAATTGGTCTCATCTGTCTTCCTTCCTGAGATGATTCTGATAATGATGACAATGATGATTTTGCTTTCTTACACCAAAGAGTGATTAATTTTCCAATTCAATTTCTATCCATTTCTCCAAGGGAGTGATTCTTTGTTGGAAAAGCCTGAACTGACTTCCTGTTTGGTCATTTATTCCTTATTTGTTTAGCATGTGTAAAGCCTCATACAAGACTTTGAGGGAGTAGAAAATAAATCAGATATAAATCTTGATTTCTAGGAAACTTGCAATCATATAGGGTAAAACGTGTCAATCCAGCATGTATGCATTGGAGATCTATTATGTGTCAGGCTCTGTCCCAAGTCCTGAGGACACAGCAATGAATGATCACCCTTATGGGACTCACATAAAAACATAGTGGTTGCAGTAACCACTGAATATATGTTTGAGAGACAGAGATAGATAGATAGACAGATAGATAGATAGATAGATAGATAATAGATAGACAGATAGAGAAACTGCTCTTGCCAATACAAATACATTATATGTGTTCAGGGTAGAAGCTGAGTCCCAGATCCTGGATGCCAGGGTGTGAGGAGTGAGCAGCTATTGCATAACAGTGGGGAGGAATTTGGAAACTGGGAAGTTCATACTTCAAGGAAGTATGAACTGAAGGAGTGGTGACAAAGGAGGGCAGGAATGGGAGAAAAATGTTTAGTGAAGGTAACAGCTAGAAGGAAAACACCGAACTCATTAGAATGTTACCTCTGGGCAGTGGGGAGGGTAGGGAGACTACAGTGGTTGCCCATTGTGAGCAAAAGGGAGGCTTAAAGCCCTTAATAGAAGATCTTCCATTCATGCCACTCTAGGTAGGCTGTCATAAGATAGCAATGAACTTTTTGTTGTAAAGTCCATTCATTCAAGTCCTAAAGAGTCCCAGACTCATCTTCTCTAAATGATCTGTATAGATTTCTTAATCACCTACTTATCTAAAGCTAAAGGCCCAAGGAAGTAGCCTTGTGAAAATTGCAGCTGTAACATAATTTTAAACACACCACTGGTGCTTCCTGGAAGATCTGCAAGGAACTAAATGACCCTGGAAAAGACATCCTTTACATAAACACATTTGCTCAATTCCTTGCAAAAATTCCAATCTCATTAACAGGGCATGGTGGCTCACATTTATAATCCCAGCCCTTGGGAGGCTGAGGCAGAGGATTGCCTAGAGTTTAAGGTCATTTTGGGTTACATACTGAGTTCAAGGCTAGCCTGAATTATGGAGTGAGACCCTGTCCAAAAAAGGAAAAAAAAAAAATCCCGGTCTCTGATCCAGACCATATGAGTCTCCCCTTAGAAATTCACCCATGGTCCCTCTTGGTAGCGTACTCTAAATGAATTCTAGTCTTTTCGGCATTCCTTGTCTATTGGTAAATTCTTTTTACTGCTGGCATCCCTGGTCTTTAGTATGCTGCCTTCATGCATAGCAGGAACTGAGGGTAGACATGAAGGGATTTCAAGTTTTATCTAAAGTCTTTCAGTTTCTTAAAAGTCCTTAGTAATGCATGCATTATTAAGAGGGTAAGAAATCTAAGTATGAGGTAGAAATTGGTCTGTGTTATAGACAGATCAAGGTGGGTTTACAGGATACATAGGGTAAGAGAGACTTCTGGTTGGCAGAGGAGGAAAAAAACTTCCTGAAGGAGGCAGCCCTGGGTTGATCTCTAAGCCAGGCAGGGATAGAGTGGGTGGAGGAACAGGCACAGAGTAGGAAAGTGCAAGGTAGGTAAAGGAAAGTGCAAGAGTTTGCCAGAAGTGTGTGGAGACAAGATGGGCATCCAGGGAGGAAAGCTGATTCAGACCTGGCCACTAGGCCAAAGTTTTGTGATGTTAGGGCTCTGAAGCCAATGAGGGTTCGATGGCCGTAGATAACAAAGGGGAAAGCAGGAGATGGGGGTACAGATGCTACTGCACTGGCTCAGGGGCTGTGACAGTCCCAGCCTGGGACAGAGGAGCATAAGACCCTGTGAATGCGGAAGGCCAGAGAACACATGTCAATTCAGCACATCTCAAAATCCAAACCTAAAACACCTCCCAAACTTCAAAAAGGGTCTTTTCTCCGACCTTACGTACTATGGAGACAAGACAGTCTCAGAAGAGTAAAATGCTCTTTAAACTGCTGCTCTCAAGGAAAGCCTCAGTTTTCTTGAAAAATTCTTTATTAATTTAAATACCATGGCTTTCTGCAAACACTAAGAAGAGATTATAATATTCCAGTGGGACTTCCTTTGCTTAACATGAAAATAAACCTGACAGAAGGATTACAAAACTAAACATGGAACATTACAAGAAGCACTAATTACCTCCTATTCTTTCTCCTCACTAAAACAAGTATTTATACAAACAAAGCAGTGCAGAGGAGGAGGGAACAGAACTGTAGGACGTGTGACTCTGCTAATCCTTGCTTCTTTGATTAATCTGAAACAGGATCCTCTGTCATCTGAGAGGTGGGCGGTGCCTTTCAAGGAGTGATTTGCATTGGGTTACCCCAGGTAACTGATTCGCCTCTTGAGTCAGATAGCTTTGTGTTGAACATGTAATTTCTCCTCTGTGAATCTGTCTGAGAACCTCTTCTTCCCTGGCTCAGGCAATTCTCTACTTTGAGCCCCTGCTCTCTGCAAAGCACCAGGGTGAAGATGGCTGTCTGCACAGGCAGGCCCAGTGTTTGGAGCCCAGTGCCCATCCTGACCAGCCCAGCACCTTTGCTTGTAAGACATCCATGAATGAAAAGCAGATTTGGGCAAGAACGGAGTGGCAGATTGAGGAAAAGAGGGAAGAAGTAAAGAAGAATGTTAGGGGAACATTTGGCTGCTGAAATCCATACTCTAGGTTCCAAATAAAGCTGTCCATCTGAAAGAAACTACTCTGTTTATGGCCTGTTTCTGACAAAGTTTCTATACTTAGTATCATGCTCTGATTAACATTTAGATTGTAATGCTTACTTAATTGCTATCCTTCACCAGAGAATGCTTCTGTTTAGCAATGCTTGGAAAGAAAGACCTTGGTGCAGAGTTTTTTATTCAAAACTCAGAGACCTAGAAGTGCAGCATAAAGGAAAGGATGCAGTTTCCTAAACGATCACTATCGTCATATACGTGAGGAGTGGCGCATCCTTGGGTACCCTGCTATTCCCATCCTCCCTGCTTTCTCTCCCCCTCATTTTCTTGCTCTCCTTCCTCACTCCTAAACTGACCCAGTAAGAGCCCCCACGTTCCACACTTCCATTCCCACCATTGCCTGCTTGGGCTTCAACCCCCTAACCCTGTGCTCTTAGTCTCATTGTGGTCAGTGATGACAAGATGAGAGGACTCTTGGGACCTGAGAGTGATTGCGGTGATTGCAGGGAATTCTCACCCCCCTTGACTATTTTCTTATTTTATTTATTGTTGGAACTGAAATTATTCAAAGCTTAGGAGTGTCAACGTTCAACTCAACCCCTGTATTCCTAAAATACTTTCTTCTCAGACCTGTGCATTAGTCAACCTGGTCTTTTCAATAGCACGAGAAAGGGTTTTAAATGTTACCTGAAACAGTGTCCTTCATTTCTATGGAAGTGCTTACTTACTTCAGTTTCAGTCTTGGCTGCACTGTCATTTGCCCACTTTGCGTATAGTTAATTGCTAGTTTCTTTGGTAAATTCACATTTATTAATTGTTAAAATGTTTCTCAAATGTATATCACTAAAATTAGGTTAAAAGTAAAACAATCAAGTAAAAAATAAAAACCACAAACAAAACAAAAATAATCAAAACAGAAAACCATTCTTGGAAGAGTCCAGTTCCATCAAAAGTAATTGTTGTTTCATAAAATGCTTATTTTATGGATCCAAATTCTGAAAAATTTTGATTCCTTAAAATGGGCAACTTGACTTGTGTTCATTGACTGATTGGTTTCAGCCCTGGAAAATCTGAGCTAGACATGGACGAAGGAGTGTGAACCTATTGAAGGATCAAGAACTTGGCAGCCTAAATTTGACTGTAGCAGGTACCGGGAGTCATTTACCGTGCTTTAGAGTGATCAATTGTAAGTGTAGGAGTGAATATAGAGCTGCTACTGTATGTTCCTGTGTTAATTCCTGGAGAAGCAAGCAGATGGAACTCATTTTGGAGGCCTCAGTGACTATGGTGACCATGGCAAGTCCTGCTTTATAGCAGATGATGAACAAGTGTTTGTTGAATGAATGGATGAATAGATGGAGATTTCAAATCTGCCTGTATGAATTAGAAATAGCACTAATAAGAGAGACACTAGAAATACAGACTAATTTAACCGTTTTAATAATGAGCTTTTTCTATGAGGATAAAAAAGACAACAAGAAGTCTTAGTTTAGATTAAGTTTTGATGTGGAAATTATATTAATTTAGCAGGGCTGTCATAACAAAGTACCACAGACTGGATGGTTCAAACAACAGAGATTTATGTTCTCATAGTTTTGATGGTTAGATGTCCAAGATTAAGGTGTCAGCAGGCTTGATTTCCCTTTGGTTTGCTTAAGACCACTTTTTACCATTCCTTATATGGTCTTTCCTGTCTGTACGTGTACCTTCTTGGACTCTTCTTGTGCTCAAATATCCTTTTCTTATAAGGACACTGGTCAGATTCAATGAGGACCCACCCACCCTAAGGGCCTCATTTTAATTTAATCACCACTTTCAAGGACTTAATTCTGAATATAGTCATATTATTAAATGCTAGAAGTTAGGGCTATAATATATGACTTTTCAGGATACATCATTTAGCCCCTACCAGAAGTACTGAAAATATCAGAAGGAAATAGTTGTGACATTTTGGAGTAGATAATATGGATAGACAGAGTCACAAAGTGTCAAAGTGGTAAAACTGTAGGAAGACATACTTAAAACCACAAAATTTAAATAAAGACACACAGGTAGAAACCCTATAAAGGAAAATACTGCTCAACAATTTCATAGGTTGAACTATCAGGTAGTGAGGCCATCATCTTTACATGTAGTGTATTCAAGAAGCATTATTTTGCATGGAAACTTTGTCTGGTTACCTCTCCAGCCCCTTGCAGTTCTCAGGTTTTCTTGATTTTACATTACTTAGTCTCTACACCATAAGACAGGGAGGGAAAATAAAATTCAAATCCAATTTCTTCCTGAAAGAAATAGGAAGTGAAGAAGATGTCTGTGAAAACTGAAGGGGAAGTGAGATGCACAAGGTATGTGAGACCCCAAGGGGTGAGGTTGACTGGCCTTTGACTCCGGGCACATCCTGAGAACAATTGCCTGCTGGCTCTTATGGTGGCACTGAAGAAAGGAGGCAGGTTGGAGACTTTTTATGTCTTTGTTTTTGTGTGGGTTAAGACAAAGTCCTTCCAGAGATCTTCTGCTTTTGCTTTTTCTTTTGCATTGCTTGGTTAGTGCAGTCCTTAGGGGCATGCTCCTTCCGCCTATCTGAAGGAGGACACCCTTGCTTGTTCCTATTCAGAGTCATAATGTGAATTGGGATGAAATATTGTCCCCCATCACACGTAATGCATTAGTGTTAAGAATCTGTTCTTTGAAAGGAATACTGGAATCGCTGGAATACAGTCTGCAGTAACCAAGGTCACTTTATTATACAATCCACATTGATTTTCCACCCCACCTTTTTTTATTGAACTGGTTACTCAATCATACTAAACATGGAATAAAGTGAAATAAATAAGTATATGAAACTCAGAGTGTGCTGAGTCTTTTCACTGTCAGGCTGCTCAAATGTTCTCAAAGTTTATCAGAGAGCTTGGTTGCCCTGGTGAAAATAGCATTGTGCAGTGAAACAGAAAATAAGATGTCATGGCAAACTAAACATCTTCACTTTCTGGACAAATATCTAAGTGGACTGGAGCATACAGAAGGGCTGGGGATGACCAAAGGGAGGAAACCCGCTTCCGCATCTCGTTTTAGACTTCTCTGGACTTCACATAGGCAGGGCAGTGAGTCCCCAGAACTGGGGTCCTGGAGAGGTCTGGCAACTTTTGGTCAGCTCGAGTCTGTACTTACACATCTCCTTCCTATGTTGTGAAAGTGAAGATGCTTAGTTTTCCGTGACATCTTATTTTCTGTTCTACTGCACAGTGTTATTTTAACCAAGGCGGTTTACTTCCTCCCTGATAAACTCACTGAGACTTGATAACTGTAAGTGACTCCCATTAAAATGAATGGGTATTGAAATCATTCTGTGTGTGTGTGTGTGTGTGTGTGTGTGTGTGTGTGTGTGTGTTTCTGGTCAAATTAGGCACCCTGTGAATATTTGCTATTATTCATAAAAATGTAAGGAGAGAAGGCATAATGGAAATTTAGAAAATTCATTTTAAAATTGAGCACATTGGAGACAAACAAAAAGGGATAATCTTATTTCTTCACAAAGATTATGTCTATGAAGCTGAATTCATAATCTGTTCAATAAATAAGAGCAGACCACTCTGAAACACTGAATAATAAAGTGGTTAATACAGCAGAGTAGTATAGATTGCCAGCATCCTGTTAATATCCTGCGTCATTCCTCCTGCACACTTCTTCCCCAGATGCTGTTCTCCCAAGGGCCCGAGCCTGTGTCTCTGCCAGGGTACTTCCCTTACACTCCCTAGCATCCACATTGTCTTTGCAGTCACCCCTAAACTGCTGAAGAGTCCTCACTTAGAATACAGCACTTAACCACTGAATGAGATGACCCTCCTTTCTTCCACCCGGGTCCCTAATCCCTACCCCCTTAATTTTTTTTTTCTGACCACATACCTCAGTTAATTACTTCAAATGACTTCTTCTCTAGGAATCTGCTCCTTGGGACTCTAATTTAAGATAAAAATGTCCTCATTTAGAACTAGCCATTCTCCAAAAAATTTTAGAGGTAAAACACATTCTTTTGTAGAAAGAATCTTAGAAATATGGTTAGAATCTACAAAGTTTATTTAATCCATCATGTGATTAAAGCACTGAGCATTTGCAAAACAGACAAACTGTAGAAATTTACTGCTGCTAAAATATAAGGGAAAAATAGAGCAACAAAAAGTATAGTTTATTTTGAGCTTTCATGGGATTTAGAGTTTGAGGGAATTTTAAGAATTTACAGAAATAAAAACTTACTGAACCAGGCTCCTTTAAAACATTTTTTTGGCTTTATTTGAGACAGGGTCCTGCTATATAGTTCAGGCCAGCCTTGAACTCACTATGTAGCTCAGATTGACTTCAAACTCTAGGCAATCCTCCTGACTCAGTCTGCCAAGTGCTATGATTAAAGGTAGGAGACACTGGACAAATTTGACATTTGCTCTGCACTGGGGAAACTCAGAAGGAGACATTCATGATAAATCACATGTGTTTTTGGAAAACAAAATTGTTCTTTCTGCCCTTGTGAGTGTGGATATAATGCTACACAGGCAGACATGCTGCTATAATTAACAATAGACTGGGCTGGGGATTTAGCTCAGCAGCATAAGCACCTGCCTTGAAAGCAGGCAGTTGTGAGTTCGATCCCTAGTACCGATAAAAAGGAAAAAGACAAAAAAAAAAAAAAAAAAAAAAATTAACAATAGACAATGAGATAGAGAAACCTCCTTTTGCAACTAAATATCACCTCCTTCAGTTAGTGTCACATTAGGTTCTTTTCAAACATTTTAAAGACACAACCTATCTGTAGAACCAGGGACCCAAACTTTCCCCTCCTACAGTTGCAAATCAGAACATCTGGTTTCCGAGGAGACTGCATCTCTGCTTGTTATTGTTTGATTTGATCAAGACACTGGTAGGATTTCTGCCTCCAATTTCTACAAGCAGAACAGCATTATTAAAAAAAATACATTTGGCAAAAACTCTTTTTACATAGTACTAATTTCTAGGTTTCTGGATACTAGAGTACAGAAGCGAATGCTATTTAAACAAATTCTTTTAAAGAATGAACTTTTGCAAATTTAAAGTGGGTGGGTGATTATTTGTAATAAATTGTGCAAACCATTGAAAACTTACATGTTATTGGAGGTTTTTAAGGCAAATTAGGTAACACTGTTGAAGAAGGTACATGCCCCATTGACTGGAGAACAAAGTACAACAGATTTAAGCTGTTTAAGCCTGAAAGTTGGAGTGACAGGCATTGTGAGAACTCTCTCTGCCTGAGTGGTGCTGATACCACCCTAGGGATGCATAAGACCTTTTCCAGGAGTGCTGAAGGAAGCCAGAGAGTGGAGCCCAATGTTCATGAAACCAGTTCTGAAGAGCCATTTCTGGGTCATACTAGTAGAAATCGAGCAGTCAGAAACAAATCCCATCAATCTGCTTTTCAGTCTCCCTCTAGAACTCCTACGGCTAGAGTTAATAGGAATGATTTAGATGGTAAAGAACAGTCAGGACTTCCAGAGTCTCAGCATCTGTGTCACAGAGTAGAGTCTAGAAGGAACTGAGGCACAATAGCTCAATAATTTCACTCCTCATATTTGTCTTAAAGGATCTTTGACTATGGATTTCTTATCTTCTCTTTCAGCTTACCTTGGATATCCTGGACTTAAAGTAAAAACTTAAAATACAAAGTTGATATTTATCAACTGTTAAATAAATGAATACAAAGATGTAAAGTTATTTTTAAAGATATTTCCTTTTACTGCACTGAGCACTTTTTATGATTTTCTCCTTTAATACTTACAACTATATGAAGAAGACAATATTTTGAGTCTTTGTGTCAATCCATCTTCACACAGAAAAACAGAAATCTACTCAGGTGTTTCACCTTGATGGAGTTTAATATATTCAATGGGTTACAAAAGTTGGAAGAGCTAGAGCATCAAACGGGAAGATGATGTCACTCACATCCCATCTGAGGGCATCCATCACTGAGACTGATGGTGCTCTATGGCTACATCAATCTGGCATCTTGATGGTAAGCAAGAATCATGTATGCCTTCCTCTTCTGTTGCTATAGCAACTATGACCACTACAGAAAACTACTGGCACTATTGCAAAACCTATAGTAAACTACTTCATGGCTGCAGCAGTCACCCACTACGTCAGGCAACTGTGGTCATCTGAGGTAGCCCACAATCCTGAGGCAGCCATTGTTGGACACAGAAGGAGAAAACTCATTCTTTCTTCCATCTATCACCAAAGTCTCTGGTAGACTTTAACAGAAATCAACTGATAATGAAGATTGGGAAACAGTTTTCAAGCTTCTAGCCCTGACAATGAAGAGACTAGTATAGAAGAACAAGTATTGGTCAGAGACCAAAAATAAGTACCCAGAACAATTCATCTCTGTCTTAGTTACTTTTCTTGTTTCTGAAACAAAAGACCTGATGCCCAAAGTTAAGGGAGGAAAGGTTTATTTGACTCACACTTTGCAGAAGTGTCAGTCCATAGTTGGCTGACTGCAAGGAAGAGTGGTATGGTAGACAAACATCACAGAGGAGAAACAATTCATGGTGAGGAGAAGGTAATAAGGCCAGCAAGGACAAGATAAGCCTCTTCTTGTACCTTGAATTGTATCCATATTACCGTATCACTGGAATTAGGGCAGGGCTAAATCAATCAGGGGACTGTTTTAATAATCACTCACCCTTAATCCTATTACCCTTAATCTTTGCATTGTACCCCGAATTAATCACATGCTCTAGATTCAGACACCTCTGAAAAACCCCACCTGTGACTGCATGAGGCTTTGGGGTGCAGTAACATCTAGACATCAGCCATAACAATCGTTTGGCTACTATATTTCTACCTTATGAACTGTCATCAAGACTGTCAAAAAATTCGTGCTCCCACTTAATACAATAAAAGCACCCCCTGTACAAAGACTATTTTACTTATTCCCTGAGAAAAATATAAAGTTCAATTGATTATCAATTTATAGTATGTATCTTAAGTGATCCAGTGTTTCAAGGCTAGAATTTAAACTTTGTCTTTTGAGTTGCTGGCATCTGATGCTGGTCATGGCTATGGAGACCATGGAAGGCAGAGAGAATGAATCTTGAGAGAAATCAACTTCACTTTGTCATGTAACTGCGTTGCGTGAAACTGACACAGTTTTCTTAAGTAAGACTGGCTTGTCTTTCCAGCTGGGGAAGAAGGGACTGCTCTTATTAGCAAGTGGGCTCAACTGACCAGAAGTTGTTCAAATTTGAGTAAGTTTATCCAGATTACCCCATTCTAATTCCTGGCTAATTCCTCCCTAACCAGTTCCCAAACTCCCACATCAAGACTTGATGAATTCATTAATTTAAATTATTATGTTATCCAATGTTATGGGATAAATTTTAGAACTGTGTTAATCTTGCAGCTAAAGAGAAAAGCGAATGCTTCAGTACTGTTACAGGTTCTGTGACTAGGCTCTGAGCCGAGGAATTGAATCCCCAAACTTTTCATTTTCTTGTGAGTTGTCCAGGAGAGTTAGAAACAGCCATTCCATCCATAGTTTTATAGTCATTTTCATTGCTACCCTCACTTCACCATCATGAGTAATCACTGGCATTACTGAAATAACACATAAGTATCTTCCCAGGCTTCTGTAGCATTGGGGCTGCACAGAGTCAGATACACAACCATGACTCATTCACACTGCTTTTAATTCCCCTCTACTCTTCCCCATTGGCAGGGACTAACCCATACCCAGCTGTCATCAGAGGCTAAAATGTGGTTTTTAGGTTTCTTTCTTTGGTGGAGAGGGCAGAATTAGAGGAACCAGCATTGAATTGAGAGTCAATGGTTTATCATTACTCTCCCCACTTTAAAGATGAGAAAACAGAGGCTAAAGAGTATAAATAACTTACTTCTGAAAATAACAAACAGAGCTCAAAAAAAAGCAAAAGACATCTTGACTTCTCTGAATCCAAAGTCTGCTCTGTGACATGTTTCTAGAAACCAATTGTTAGAGACTCTGGAAAGTAATAAGATGTGCTGTTATCTATTTGTTTCTTGTTTCGCAATGAAAGTCTTTTTGTCTACATCTTGTGCTCTTAGTAACTTCTTCTTTTATTTTTATTATTTTAAAGAGAATAAAACAAAACAAGCTACAACAGAATAATGGTAATCAAAACAAAGCAATGAAAATGATGCAGGACTTCAAAACAAGATAATAGGAAATTAACAATGGCTACCATAATGCCTCTTGTTATCTAAATAGTTGCCCAGATTAGCAGCTTTAGGTCTGTAAAGTCAATCAACCAATGCAAGCATTAAGTTGTTTCCTTACTTCAGTTGCTGTCACCTCAGCCTGTGTTCCCCCAATCAGCCAGTTGCTTATGGTGGGGGAGGTCTGGCTCTTCCTCTTTCCTGGCCCCTGCCAGCTGGCTCATGGTGGAGAGGGAATAGGGTGGGGATGGGGGTGGGCGTGGGTGGGGGGTGGTTCCTGTTTCTCCCTCAGCCAGCGTGACTTCTGCTAACTGCAGGGGGAGAGGGGAGAGTTGGGGAGGTTGGATTCCTGGTTCTCCCCAACCTGGCCGTGACTTCTGCTGGCTCATGGGGGCCTGCGTTAGTAACTTCTTTCAAGATTGTGATATACAGCATATATAACTGATATCCCCTAAGAAAAGTGAAAGAAAAGCCTGGTTTTCTCATACCATATTCTCTAAGCAATCCTTCTCTTTCAGAGGATAACACAGAAAGGAATGAAAACAGGTCTGTAAATTTTGTTACAGTTACTCAGGCAACTGACCAATGGGGAAAGCCCCAGGCAACACTCTTCCTCATCCAATGGGGCTCAATATGTTCAAGGGTTTTGGTCTGAGTACTTTGTGTGAGTATGCATGTGCATAAGAAAATGGGTGATTACAACAGTGTAACAGCTTTCCTGGACAATCTGATGACCTCTGCTTCTAACTCAGTAGAAAATCCAAAATTCACCAAAGTTGCTGGAGAAGCACAGGCCACAGAAGAGTCTGACCCACATCCTAGTCCCAGGTGAAAGGATGCCATTCTCTGCTAGTCTTAAGTCTGTTTTATTATTCATGGTACCTTACTGATTGCACAGATAGGGTTAGGAAGGTCAGTACAGCATTAATGTGTTGAAATAGGAGATGGCGTGGGCTGGAGATGGAACCTGTCACACCAGAGTGATTCTTATTGAGGGGGTTTGATTTGATATTAATATTAATTTGATGTTTCTTCTCATCTTAAAGAAATTTGTCCTGTCCAGATATGGAAATACCTGAATGCTAGCCCTATGCAAAGGAGTAATATATGTTGGGTTTTATGGTAGAGATAGAGTGTTAGAATTATCAACATTCCTCAGTATGAAGGCCTACCATGGATATTCAGGAAGGCATGTGGAGGGCCTTACCTGGAATTAAATAAGTTTCATTCCTACCAAAATGTGTAGTTCCCAAATACGTTTATCTATTTAAATGTATAAGGACCATTATCCAGGAGAGATTGTGCCAAGAAAGTTATTACCCCTTCTTCCCAATGTTCCCACCAATGGTCTTCAGCCTGCCTGTCCATTAGCATGCCCCTGGAGCCTTTAAAATATTGTGCATGAGTGGACCCTAGCCTGGGTTTATTGAATCAGAATCACTGATGTTGAGTCAGAACACAGGTGTTTTCAGAAACTCTCCCACATTATTCTAATCTGCATTTAAGATGACAAACAACCAGGGTATGTTGTCTTTGTAATTTTTTCTAGTGGAGTAAATGGGATTAACACTCAGCAGTGACACCCTCTGGCATCCTCCTTCTGAGCAGGCATGAAAAGCAAGTGTCCAATTCTGGGTGTTTTATCTACTTCTGATGCCATTAGTTCTTCCATTTCAAGATATATCAGAAACACATAGAGGGCTTGTTGATCTTTGAGACATTTAGGTCCCATCATATAGTTTCCAAATTCAGTGGGCTTGGAGTAGGGTGTGAGAATCTGCATTTGTACCCAATGCCCAAATGATTCAGATGCTGCTAGCTTGGGAACCATATTCTGAGAATCACTGGCAAATACAGATGAATGTTTCACTCCACTGGGTTCTGAGAACTATATGCCACTAACTAAGCTTCTCTTAGGAGGTTGGGGCTGGTCGGAAGAGGTGAGTCACTGAGAGTCTTACCTGACAGGACTGACCTCCCTCCCAAACTCACCCCCACCCCTGCTCTCTGCTCCCTAACTGCCAAAAAGGAATAAATTCCTTCCACATTAGAGTCTTCCACCAGGGCCCGTCTTGCCTTGAAGTAGCCAACTATGGACTGAAAATGTAAGACAAACAAACCATTCCCCTTTAAATAGTGGATTTTGGATATTATGTCTAGCAATGAGAAAATGACTAAGATTTTTTTTAAATTTTGAGGCAAATACTGGTGCTGCTAATGAAGGACTTATGGACTTTACATTACTAGTAGAGCTCAGCTCTGCTTGACCTTAGCAGAACCCAGGAGCGTGACAGGGTCAGACTTTGCTCTGAAGCACTCAAACTGTGGTGAGTGCTTCCTCCCTTCCAGACTCCGTGTTAGGGATGAGAAGAATTGCAACCCTTTCTTGGGGCAACTGATATTCTAGAGGCAACTTTGAGTCCAAGCACAAAGTTATCATGTGTCTTGTTGAGTAATAGCTACTTGTACCTGAAGGAGAATCAGGCTTATTGTGCAGCTTCTCCCTGGATGTACATATGATTCTCTATCTAACCTAAGAGATCTATCTAACCTATCTCTCTAAGAGAGAGAGAGAGAGAGAGAGAGAGAGACAGAGACAGAGAGAGAGAGACAGAGAGACAGAGAGACAGAGAGACAGAGAGACAGACAGAGAGAGAGAGAGAGACAGACAGAGAGAGAGAGAGAAACAAAGACAGAGACAGAGACAGAGACAGAGACAGAGACAGAGAGAGAGGTTCAGTGGTTTAAAGAGGTTTTAGGTTTTAGTGATCCTGTGGACATACAGAAAGAGATTTGGAGAGATAAAGGAGCATTCTTAGCAACCCTGAACTTTGATATTCTTTGCATGGTTTGTATTGAGATGTCCTCCAAGAGCCTTTTGTACTTATTGCTAGGGGATTTAGGAGGTGATTAGGATCCTGGGACTTAAAGCCAATTTTAGGTTAGGAGAGATCTGGTCCAAACAGAGTGGTCACGGAAGGCGTGGCCTGGAAGGGTTTACACTTCCACCCTCAGCTACTCTCTTGACTCACTCTCTGCTTCTCTGCCACCATGCCCTGAGGAGCACTCCTCTGCCACGTCCCTCTGTCATGTCATCCTGCCTTTGAGGCAGCCAACTATGGACTGAAACCTCTATAAATTGTAAGCTAAAATCTTTCCCCTTTTTAGTTGTGAGTGTTGGGTATTTTGTCTCAGATACAAAGAGTAACTAAGACAGACCTACTTGTAAGGGTTACCTTGAAATGCAAACTTATTTTCTTGGCAAGATTGTTTTTTTTTTTTAATAGAATGTAATATTTGAAACAAAGTCAATACATTTTTAAAGTCTTTCTCCCCAATCCTAAAAGATAGCTACTAACTGAATATTGTAGGTAAGGTCACTTGGTCAAGAGGAGTGAAGTTACTTACTCAAGCTCACACGGCCAGCAGGTGGCAGAGCCAGGATCCTGCCTGGGTCAGACCATCCCCATGTGCACCATCTTTCCAGTGCTCTGCTCAGGCAGAGATTGCTCATCTTCAGAGGAAACTTGAAAGAACCAACACACACAGCATTAACTTGTTGGTAATTACTGGAGAGAGCTGCAGCTGGCCTCTCTTCCGAGGCCTTGGAGCTGCCTCTGAGAGTAAGCTCTAAGATTCCCATCCTCCAGCTCCTCCATGATGCACGAGGGCAAGATCCCCCTACTTCCTTCCCTCCAGGCCAAGCTTCTCTTTGCAACCCAAAGTTCCACCTTCCAGGAAGCCTGAGGGAAGACTCCTGTGCCCAGCACACTGTCATAGCTGTGGGTACTTGGAGATATGCTGATCGCTGCCCTTGTATTTGATCCCACCTGGGACTGCAGAGTTCCTCATCCCCAGGCATGAGTGACCTCAGCCCTTTGTGTACTAGATGAATACTACTGTATTCTCTGTATCATGCTGTGAAGGAGGTTGGGGAATCTGCCCTGGAACACACTGTACCTGCTGAGAGGGAAAAGCTGATAGTAAAAGAGGCTGTGATTTGGGGAGAAAGGAAACCCAATGTATGTATAATAGAACGAAGTTTTATAAATTGCAAGGTACAAAGTACAGATGCTTGTGTTTAAGTGCTTATGTTACAATAATCTTATTTCTGATTTGCATCTTGTTTCTGTTGAATTAATAGTGCTCTGGATTGCTCTCCATGACAGCACTTCCTGACTTCCAGTATTCTTTTTAAATGGCCGGTGGGGTTCATCCTATGCTTGTACTGTATTTGGCTAAACTTTATTGATGTATGGTTATGTTATTGCAGAGCTTTTTGCTATTGTAAATAATCTTGCAGTGAACATCTTTATGCATGATTCTCCCTCTTTCCTTTTTTTTTTCTTAGTACATTTGTGAGTATAGCAAGAGAATAAATTCCTAGAAATGTAAATGCTAGGTCGAAGTGTATGTTCCTTTAAAATATAAATAGTTATTGCTAAATTTAGAGGCTTTAAAATGTGCATAGTCATCTTTATTAATCTTCTTTTTCTCGTTATGTTTCATGAGTGTGGTGCCATGCTTAGAAAGATATTCCCTCTACAAAAACTTCCTTCTAGTACTTTCATGGTTTTATCTTTTTAATGTTTAAATCTTGAATCCATCTAGAATTCAAGTTAATGTAAGGAGTAAAATAGGAATTTTTATCTTCCCCTAAATGGCTGGCCAGTTGTCCCGACACTGTTTATTTAAAAATCCTTCTTCTTTTCTTACTGATTTGAAATGTACCATCTCATGTACAAAACTCCCACACGTGCGAGGCATTGTTTTAAAAAAAATGCTCTGTTCCATTTACTTTTCATATCATTACTAATATGAGGCAAGGATTAATGTCAATAGTTGGATTATACATTTTGTATATGTTTGGGATAGTACCTCTCATTGCTCACCCTTTTCAGAGATTTTTCCAGCTACTCTTGCTAATTTATTTTATATGTAAACTTAAAAGTGATTTTGATGAGTAAGAAGTAGCACAAGTATTTTGATTGGGAAGGCAGTGAAGGTAGGGATCCACTTAGAAAGAATTCATTAGCTTTCCATTTGCTAGGAAGGCACTCCTATTTATAATGTTTTTGTTCTTCAGAGATAAGTGAAAATTTTAATCAAATTTATTGATATTTCATATTTATTTCAAAGTTTATTTTTATTTGAAGGAATGGGGACTAAAGGATAATTTTGGTTATAAATTTTAATGGAGCATTTTCATTTAAGATATTTTACAACTGGCTATTACTTGAATAAAAGAAACATCTTTTATACTAACTTTTCTGATCTCTCCTAGTGTTTCAGTGTATTTTAAGGGAATTTTATGGCTTTTCAGATGCATAGCCATAGAACCTAAAAATAATGATACCATATCTGTTCCAGTGGAAAGTCTTTTAGTGCCTTACCTTTAAAATACTGTTGGCTTTTGAAGTTTGCATTATTGTGTGGACATATACATCAGTATTACATGTTTGTGTCCCCATTTATATATATATATTTATATACACAAACGTCTCTGCACATTGTTAAATAAATCTACGCATGTACATTTTACTGTGTTGCTACTATAATTCATGTTGAATTTTGTCATTTTCTTTTTATCTATTAATATAATGTTATTTTCATCATTTATTCGTTATATTAACAATGAACTATGTGAGAAGGTTTTCTATTCTTTATTCCTCTTGCCGTTCCTGAATGAATTCTATTCTTTCCATGGGTTCATTGGCATTACTATGTTCTCTTTGCTAACATTTTCTTTGGATTTGTATATCAACTATTCAAAGACTAAGTAGCCAACACATTATCTTGTGCTATCTTTGAGAGAAATGATCATAAATATTTTTCTAACTGTTTTACTGAAATGAATTTGGAAGCATAGTTGTTCTAGAAATAAAAGTACACACTGAGGCGAAGACAGACACTCAGCCACTTTATCTTTGACAAAGGGGCCAAACATGTTCACTGGAAGAAAGATAGTCTAATAAATGGTGCTGGAAAAACTGGCTCTCCATATGCTGAAAATTAAAACTAGATACAGATCTATCACCATGTACTAAACTAAAATCTAAATGGATCAAAGATCTAAATATTAAAACAGAAACACTAAGTCTATTGGAAGACATAGTAGATAGAAATCCTGAAGACATAGGGGTAGGTAGAGAATTCATGAAAAAATCACATCGTGAGGGAAATTCTTCCCAGAATCAATAACTGGGATCACATCTTATTAAAGAGTTTTTGCATGTCAGAAGAAATCTTCAGCATAGTGAAAAGAAAACCCACAAACTGGGAAAAAATCTTGGTCAACTGTCCTTCAGACAAAGGACTTCTATCTAGAACATATAAAGAATTTTAAAAAATCAAGCCTGAGAAGTTGAAAGACCCAATCCAAAAATGGGCATCTGAGATGCATATACAGTTCTCAGATGAAGAAATACAAATGGCAAATAAATACATGAAAAAATGTCCAGCATCATTAGTCATTAAAGAAATGCAAATTAAAACCACACTGAGATTCCATCTCACTCCTGAAAGAATGGCCAGGATCAAGAAAATTACCAACAACAAATACTGGAGAAGCTGCGGGGAAAAAGCTCCAGCTATTCCACTTCTAGGCATATTCCCAGAGGAACTGAAGACATCATACCACAGTGATGTATGTGCACCCATGTTTATAGCAGCACAATTTGTAATAGCCAGATCTTGGAAACAACCTAAATGTTCATCAATTGAGGAATGGATAAAAAAGATGTGGTATTTTCATACAATGGAGTACTACTCAGCTATAAAGAATGATCACATTGAAATATTTATAAATAAAAATAAATACATGGGTAACTTGAGACCATACTCATAAGCGAAATAAATCAAACACATATGTGTAAATACCAGATTATCTTCCTAGTGTAAGAAATGGTAAGAAAAATCCTCAATTAATACAGTGAAAGGATAAGAATCTGCTCAAAAGGGAAAATATAATATCTCAGGGAAAAGGAGGAAAAAGAAAAAGGAAGGGAAAAGAAAAAATCTAAAATTGTATAAAAACGCTTAGGATAGCTAAGATGACTGTGCTACAAATTCTATAAGTTCTTGGAAAAACACAGCTAATATTCATAGGATTGCAACAATTTTACATGTTAGTGTCTGGTGATCTGAGGAACTCTTGAAGATCATTATGTAAAATTACAACCCTAGTTATGCTCCTACTACCTTGTTTTGAAGGCCTATATTGTCACTGTTTTGGGCTCTTTACTATTGTTACTTATTTGTCTTTTTTGTTTCGTGTTTTTCTAGTAATTTGTTTTGTTTTGATTTGTAATTTTTCCCTCTAATAAGAAAGGATACATGTAGGGGCTTACACATGTGTGAAACTTCCCCTAAACAGTTTATGAGAATTGATTATATTATGCGTGATGAAATGATCAGCTACTTTGAAGAAAAAGAGACATTATGGTATCCATTACTGATACTGTATTGTTGTGCTGTGAAATCAGTAATGCTATTATTCTTTGTTCAGTGTGGTTTTAGCCTGTTTTGTATTATTTAGTTTCAACATACATGAAAGTATGGACACCTATTTTGAAGAGAACAAGAGACATTATAGTAGCCATTGTTGATTTTCCTATTGTCTGGTTTGGAAGGCTTGTAATGCCTTCACCACTCTGTTCTGATCAGTTTAATACTATTTTGTGTTGTATGAATTCACTGTGTGTGAAGATATGGGCAACTATTTGGAAGAAAACAAAAGACATGATGTGGTAGCGATGGTAGATATCCTGTTATCTTGCTTAGAAATCTGTGTCACTTACATTGTTTTCTTCTGATCTAATCTGTTCTGTTTTATTATGTTTAGTTTTATCCTCTTTTTAAAAAACGATGGATGTTGAGGTGTAGGGAGCAGCATGTTCATACAGCAGGATCTGGGTGTGTTGTGGTTACATGTGCTGTGTTTTTTACTACAGAACTAGGAGTCAACTCAGCTGAGCTTTGCTTTCTAAACTCTATTTTAACCACCTTTGATTTGTAAAAATAAAATTGAATCCGTACCTTCAGATGTCCATTTACTTAAAAGCAATGATAGAAAAATATGTAGTAGGGGCTGGGGATTTAGCTCAGCGGTATAAGCGCCTGCCTTGTAAGCAGGCAGTTGTGAGTTCAATCCCCGGTACCAATAAAAAGGAAAAAGACAAAAAAAAAAAAAAGAGAAAAATATGTAGTTATATGTTTATAAACCTCAAAAGAACTTTTATTTTTATTATTAAACTCAATAAAATTTTATAAAATATTATGTCTCATGCACCATAACGTGAACACTATTAAGGAACTTTAAATGATGATATAAATTAGTACTATAAATACTCTTTCACAATTCCAACTTTTTTATGATGCTGGGAATTGAATCAAAGGTCTTTGGAATGAGCTACTTTGCCAGCTCTCTTTTAAGTTTTTTTCATCATTGTTTTTAGACAAGGTCTCCCTAAGTCAATACATTTCCCAGACTAGGCTTGAACTTGAGATCTTTCTGCCTCAGCTTCCCAGAGTGCTGGAATTAGAGGTATGTACCACCACACCAGGCTTCAATTTTATTTTTATGCCATGTTCTTGTCAGATGTGATTATCTTGCTATTCTTTTTATTTGAGCTTATGGCTACTAATGAGCTTGTACTAGATGTACAGGGTTGAGCCTGTCATTTTCCTGTGCTTGCAAATGGCTGTACCATTGCTAACTAGAGTCAGTCCATAATTCTGTTTACCTACGCGCATGTGAACATATAACACATTTGATTAAAGTGTTTGGTAGTGCTAAACACCACTATGAACCCTGTGGGATGCTTGATTTTTTAAAATCAGGGAATGGTGAATTACCTGTGTAACAAATGATACCACAACAGGTGGACCAGTGAGAGGGTCATTATCAAGCCAAGACAGTAAAAGTCTCATTTCTTTCTTATGTTTTCAGATTCAAGTTAAATACAGATTATCAGTAATTCATATTTCATTTATATATTGAGATGATCCACAAAAAGATTCTAATATTATCTTCACTTATTTGATTAGATTACTCTGCTTTCTCTATTTTGAAGACGGTGAGCCAGGAGGAGATGTTTGAGGTGAAGCAGCCTGGAGATGGGACTGAAGAGCTGGACCAGAGGCCAAGAGGCCATTGATCAGCCATGACTTCAGGAGAAGAGCAAACAAAAAGGATGATTGGGAGGAACTGATAGAGCTGAATAGACTGTAGTGGGCGAGTGTATTTCGATGAGTCCCAGATATTTCATTAAGCTGACGTGGGGTCAGAGTGGAGGTGCTTATCTCTGAGGTGGGGTCACAAGAGGAAGATCTAGGTGGAGGGGAGATTTTGGGCTCTTTGGGCATGCAGTTTGTAGATGAGTCCCAGAAGGTACCTGAGACCACCCAGGGAGTGATGTGAAGCAAATGAACAAACAAACAAACAAAAAAGCAGTTAGTGCCATGGGACCACCATAGTTAGAGGCAGAGGAGAAGGCTTGCCCATCTCCACATACTTCATGAAAGTCTGAGCACCTTGGCCAGTACAGCCCTGTATGTATTCCGAGTTTGGAGTCCCTCTCTTGGTCCTCAGGTCCTATCAGCAATATAAGAGTGACTGAACTGGATGGGCAGCTCTCACAGGCCTCTCACAGATGGCCATGATCTGTAGAAGATCCATCCCCTAAAGACCAGGGAAGACAATTCCCTGAAGATCACCAGACTGCCTCTGTGACGGTCCTGTCATCTTCCAAGTTGTACCTGGATTCTTCTGTCTCTTGACAATTCTATTTTGTTGGCACCATGCATAAATACGACATTTTAAGAATTGGGGTCTTATAATAGTTGCTCCTTTAGATGTTCTATGTTTTCTTTTAAATACTTATTAACTGTACAGTGACTAGGGGTGCTAAAAATGGTATAATTCTGATTTGCAAAAGTGGGAGATATTACCTGATGTCTACAAGGGTAGGCTTTAGAGCTAGACTGCCCGAGTTCCCTTTCAAATGCCTTCATTTATGACTTACACAATTTTGGGCAAATTACTTAGCTTCCCCAAACCTCAGTTTTCTCATCTATTCAGTTATAATAATACTGTCACAGTGAACTTTTAAAAAGACTATGTAAAACTTATAGCATACTAAGTGCTAGATCAGAGTTAACTGGTTTTAAGCCAGTGTGAGGCTGATGTAAAGACAGCACTGGTCAAAGGGACACCAGGAATGAGCTTGACCTACAGTCAGGATCAGGACTCATCATCTTGGGATCCTTGGGATGATATCAGGGAAATATCACCACTTTTGTTCAGTGAATTCCCAATATTGTCCTGCTTTCCAGTAACACTTCATGCAAAGTTGCTAGTGTATTTACTCATTTGATTGACCACTGAGTATGATATGAAACCCCCCACCACACACACAAAAGGAAATTTAGGAGTGGCTTGGAATCTTTGTGGAATAGCAAAAGATACTGATATTTTCAACTTGAACTAATCCTATACATTTGTTCTTGCAGTAAATCATGGAAGAGCTTTGATTTGGCTTTAGGATAGACAGGCGGTATCAGATGTCAGAAACCAAAGAGATGTGTAGCAAAAAAATTCAAAATTGAGAATACTCTGGAGATGACTTTTAAAAAAATGAGGAAGGCTATTATTGTTCCATTTCCATGGTACAGGGCATTACAACTGATGGCTGAACACCAGGAGCCTATAAGAGCATAGATTGGATGTAATATTTGTGAAAATACTGTATGTTCTCCATGATTACTACATATTTTAAAAATATTTTCAGTGATTTTTCTGAATGGGAACTCAGAAAGATAGAGGGATGAAAATTATTTTTAAAATACAAGAAAATGTTCTATAGAGCAAAGATAAACATACAGACTTTTATTTAAAATCTACTGAGTGTCAGAAATAACCAAGACCAACTGCAAAAAAAAAAAAAAAAAAAAAAGCCCAATATAAAAGACATCTCTAAAAACTCTAGATCAGAAATAAAAAGAATGGCATGAGAGTCAGGAAGGACTCAAACTTCTCCCCAGCAGGACTGAACATGAGAAGATAGTGGTTCTGGGTCATCATTGGGAGGGAAATGATTTCCAACCCAGAATTCCAGTCAGACCACCAGTCAAACATAAGGAGTAAAAGTTTGCATTTCAAACATGCAGATGTGTCAAAAAATGTGTTAGCCATACCTGGGACCATCTGCAAAAGTGATATGGATCATTTTTTACCTGTGGTTGGATAAAACTGGGAGAGAAACAAGGCAGGTCAAGGTCCTGGGCACAGGAAAAATAGAGTCCATCCAATAGGGCAGGATAAGAATGTGAGTGTGTGTGTGTGTGTGTGTGTGTGTGTGTGTGTGTAGGGGGAAGAATCCCACAGGAAAAAGGAGACTCAATACAACTCCTGATATGGTAACATAAAGATCATGTGTATGTTGATGACAGATAGCAGGAAGTGAGGTAGGCAATTAGATAAGAGCAAACAAGACCCTATCCAAGGAGGAGATGTGACCGTGTGCACTCCTTTACTTTGCAGAGGACAAATTTACCGTGTCATAATGATGTAAACTACCGATTATTGATTTAACAAAAATAGTGAAATAACTATATTAGGAGGACATGGACAGGTGAGGAGGGGACAGCCTAAGACAGTTAAGTATCCATTAATCTTAACACCATAATCGATAGATAATGTCAACAGTGGATAAATCAGGAAATAGTAGCGAAAGCACATTATTTTGAAATGCAGGAGAAATCAGTAGAAGAAAATATTGTAAAGATGTTAAAAGTGCTGGCATCAGGGGAACAGGAATGGGAGGTGGAAAGGGCTGAGATGAAGCCCATTGTCTCCTTTTTTTGGATAAAATGCAATTTTTAAAAACACGAGTGTGTATTATGTTGATAAAAATAAGCAAATAATAAAAATAAACTCAAACTGAAGTATGAGGAAAACAATGTGTAAATGGCATTTGGAAGCCAATTTATTTGTGATTAAACAGCTATGCTATGTAGCTGTAGACACTTTTTTAAAAATTCAAATCCAGTGACAAATGAAAAATGGTTTCCTTAGAAAAGAAGATGAACCTGCATCCAGCAGAAATGAGCTTCTCTCCACTTCCAGATGAAAATTCATTGCTCATTATGAGAATACGTATAGGGTGTCCCTATCAGCCTACAACCCGAGTTGTTAAACTTAAAATTTAGCAGTTTTAAAACTTTACAAAGACCATGAAAAGCCTTTATAACGCTGTAAATTCCAACCTGGGTGGAGGCATGAAGTCCATACAAATTCTGCTTTCCTTCAACTTGAAGTAACTCAGCATGTAAATCCTTAGGAATCAAGACGAATCTTAAAAGTGAAATACTTCTTCCTCTGTAGGAAAAGCAGTTGAGCAGCATGCAGGAAAGGTAAGGCCTGAGCAAGACAGGAAGAAAGAGATGATTTCTTTGACCATCGTGAGCCCTTCTTAGTTCTAAAGTGCTACGGACATCAGCAGGTGTGTTGATCAGTTGGGGCTGGGGCTATCATAACAAAACACCACACCCTAGGAGGGACACATACTTGGCTTTATTTCTCACAGCTCTGGAGAGTGAAGTCTAAGATCAAGTTGCTGAGCAACTTGGTTTCTCTTCTGAGGTGACTCTAAGTTGTTTAGCAGATGACTATCTGGTCTCTGTGTCCTGGCATGAATTTTTCTCTGTTTGGAGACATCCCCCGCCCCTGGTATACTTTCTTCTTATTAGGACACAAGCTTTATTTCATAAGGCCCAACCGTATGATCTCAATCTTAATGACCTCTTTAAAGATCTTCTTTTTAAATGTAGGATTAATGCTTCAGTGTCTGAATAGGCTGGGCTGGCATAATTCAGTCTGTAATGCAAGGGATAGGCAAAGAGGATTTCTAGAGTAAGTTCGGTTTAACTCTGTTAAAATGACCCTTCTTCAGGGTCTCCAAAGAAAATGTGTTAGCCACACCTGGGATCATCTGCAAACCTATGTACTGGAAGTCAGATTTCTTGACTAGGTGATAGCGTCTGTTAACACTCAGATTGTCACAGTGAAGAGCCCAGAGTGATGATGTTATAGTTGGATATGTAATTAGAAATGTTTCTGAATGAATATCAATTTCTCAGGTCTCAAAAACTTGAACAATCTCTCTCTCTCTCTCTCTCTCTCTCTCTGTTGAATTCAGCGCCTTAGTATTGAGCTATTCACTACTCTTCTTCAGACAAGATTGCTAAGCAGGCTGAGATACAACTCATGAATCTCCTTCAGCCTCCCTGAGTGCTGGCATTGGCATGCAGCACTGTGCCCAGCTAGAGCTCCTATTTGTTTTCCAAGGGGGTCTCTCCAAGCTGCCTCGAAGTTTTGCCATTGCAGGAGGAATCTCTAGTTCTCTGGCACCTGAGTCTTGGACAGGAATGCCTGGGCATTGTTTAGTGACAAGAGGTTGTACAGAGAAGGAAAGATAGTCATATCTTACTATGTGACTAAACTGGTATTTAGGTGGTTACCACATCATTGTAAAATATTAATTTAGCAAACTGCAAAACCAATTCTAGTGAAAGGCACATGGGTAGGAAAGGAACATTTGGTTGGGGGTAGAAAAGGGATCTAAACCCCATCTCTCATAGAGAGGTCAATAAATTTGCATCTTTGATAGAAGAAAATCAACAAGTTCAAAAAAAAATCAACAAGTCATTCCCAAAACAAAAAAAAAATGAATTAGCAAATTACATATGTTATTAAGAATATTGAGATAAACCCTAAAATAATCAGATAACAGAAGAAAATAATTGCAAAGAGATAGAAATGGAGAAGGAATTTGTTGTTTTAATTTAAAAAATAACACCTTATAGAACAAGTTGATAGCTCAAATTTTTGGCATGTGTGATTTTGATTAAAAAAGTGAACAGGAGTAGAGTGTGAGTCTGTGCTCTGCCCTTCCTCTACTGCCCCCAGGACCACAGTGCCAAAGAGAGGAGTCGAGAGGAGTGTGTGTCTGCAGTCTGTCCTTCCTCCACTGCCCCAGCTGATGGTGCCCATGAGTACAGGGTGAGTCTGGATTCTGTGCTTCCTCCATTGCCCCAGGATGGCTTGCCAGAGAGAAGGGTATGGCCATGCAGGTGAGAGGTGTATGGCCTGCTGGTGAGAGGAGACACCCTGAGGAATATTTACCTCCAAGGAAAGCCTCAACATCAGTGATAAGGCTACCTAACATTAGAAGTCTAAAAGCATCCACACAGAAAACAAAATAAAATAGAAAATAGAAAACGACAAGATGAAAAAGTAAAATGCGATCCCAAACACCCAAACACCCAGCCCATCTAGGACAAGTCTAGACTACAAAGAAACAGAGGAAATCAGAACCCAAAAAATGGAACTCTCTGAAATTATAACAGCAGAAGTAAAAAAAAAAAAAAAAAAAAAAAAAAAAAAAAAAAAAAAAAACAATTGGAAGAGGCCATAGGAAAAAAGTCTCTAAGGTACAAAAAGAAATGACTATCAAAATAAAAGACATTAAAACTGACACAGATAAACAAATAGAGGAAAGTATGTAAACCATGAATGCCAAATATAGATAAGAAATGGAATCAATGAAACAGACCCAAATAGAAATTCAGGAGATTAGACACTCCACTGAAGGTCTACACAATGAATTGAATGAAGGAGAAGAGAAGATAGAATATCAGATCTTAAAGGCAGGAATGCAACTAGTGACCATGCAAAGAAAGATATTTTAAAAATCTCAAGAGACCGTGAAAAATCAACCCAAGAACTGCAGGATGAAGCAAAGAACAACAACATGATTGAAATCAATGAAAAAATTAGAGACAGTGCAAAGGCCATTCAAAACCTCTTCACAGAAATAAAGGCAGAAAGCTTCCCAAACATGGTTAAAGAACTTGACATATAAATAAATGAAACATATAAAACTTCAAATAGCCATGACCAAAGTAAATCTACTCCAACACATATAATAATCAAAATTCCAGAAATTTAGCACAGGAACAAAATATTAAAGGCATCTAGACAAAAGAAACGTATCACCTCTAGAGAAAAGCCCATCAAAATCACAGCAGGCTTTTCAACATAAACTCTAAAATCAAGAAAGCTTGGAGTAGAGTATTTCAAGTTCTGAAAGAAAAAAATATTCAACTCAGATTGATGTACCCCCCAAAACTATCTTTTGAAATTGATGGAGAAATAGGATACTTTCATAACAAAGAACAGCTGAAGAAAATTTATGACCACCAAACCAGCTCTACAGAATACTCAGAAAGACATATTAGAAAGAGACAGCAAAGACCACAATCCAGGAACACCAGTAGAAAGTAACCACCAGATAGGACAAGCAATTAAACAGAGCAGAAAGGCAGGGAACAAACAATAAAGAAACAACAATAAAAAGAAAAGCCAATACATAACAGTTATAACCATCAGTATAAATGATCTCAACTCATCAATCAAAAGGAACAGTCTGGCAGAATGGATCAAGAAGCAAGACCCAATAATATGCTGTATTCATGAAACACATTTAATTCAAAAAACAAACTCATAGACAAAAAAGTAAAAGGATAGAAAACAATTCTCCACACCACGGAATCCAGAAAAAAGCAGGGGAAGCTATTCTATTTGAAGACAATACAAAGTTTAAACCAAAACTGATCAAAACTGACAAAGAAGGTCACTACATACTCGTTAAAAGAAAACACCAAGGAGAAGAAATAATCATAATTATTTATGCACCAAACATAGACTTACCCAGCTACATAAAATAAATTATGCTACATGAAAAAAATTAACACTAGCAAAATTGTAGTGGGAGACCTTAATAACTCACTCTCATAAATGGATAAATCAACTACCAAAAATTCAACAAGAAATATTACAATTAAACCAAGCTTGTGAACCAATGGACTTGTTAGGTGTCTACAGAATGTTTCACTCCAAAACATCAGAATACACATTCTTCTCAGTTGCACATGGGATATTCTCCAAAACAGACCATATGTTAGCTGACAAATCATGTTTAAGTAGATGCAAAGGCATTGAAATCACCTTAGGCATACTATCTGACCATAAGACAATGAAAATGGAAATCAAAGACAAAGGGAACCACATAAACTAAATTAACTCATAGAAATTTTTAAAAAATTTTATTTAAAGAAAAAAACAAAACAGTAAAAGGGTACAAGTAATACAGAATTTCAAAAAAATAAGCAGTAAGAAATCACTAGTTAATAGATTACATATTGTCATCTTAGAAAGAGCTGTTCAAGTTACAAAATTAAAGCATACAAAGTGGACATTCAGACAGTGTGACTGCAAACAGTTATGTTCAGCGATCCAACAAAAACTTAGTAATATGATCATCTATCTTATACATTTAACATACTTGCAGTTGTATCCTTTAGAGCACTTGTTTTTCTCTCTTTTTTACAATAACATTTACACATATTGGGTTTTATTACTCCCACTCTTTTTATTACTTTTTTTTTGGAAGAGAATAAAACCAAATGTGACAAAAACAAAGCAGTCAGTCAAAACAAAGGATGGACATAGTACATGATGTAAAAACAGAATACAAGGTAATCAACAATGGTTACTATAATGCCTCTTGCTTCCTTAAAAAGAGTTGCCTGTATCATCAGGTATAATAAAATTGCACAAAACTGTACAGAACAAAACCAATAAAACCTAAACATTGGTGACATTACAGAATTTCAAAAGAAGATAATAGTCAAACCAGAATGGGCATCATAGTAAATCTTATTGCCTTCAAAGTAGTTGCCTTTACACTCAAACTTGATACTATCAAACAGAACAGAATAGAGTAAAATCAGTCAAAACAAGATGGTGAGAGCAATACAGGGCTTCAAATCAAGTTAATAGGAAATCAAAATGTTACTATAATATATCCTGCTAATTTTTAAAAAATTTTCCCTTAATTAAAAAAATAAATAAATTTTTAAAAAGGGGGAGATTGAGATAAAAGATGACATAAAAACATAACAATACATGTCAGAACAGAACAATTTAAGCAATATAGTGTTTCACCACAAGATAACCTCACGTAATAGTAGTTACCATAGTGTCTCTTTCCTTGAAATATCTGAGTATACCTTCAGATACTATAGCATCAAACATATCAAGACAACGTGGAACCATTCAAGAGGATGAAAGTATTACAGGGTATTTAGAACCAGCGAACAGAAAACGAACAATGGTTTCTATATTATCTCTTTGCCTATAAAAATTTTGTTTATACTATCACATATAATAAAAACCAATAAGATACAACATGATAAATCCAGTGGAGACAGAAGAACCACAATTTGATGGGACTTCAAAACAAGATGATATTAAATCAGCATTAGCTATAATGAGGTCTTGTTTTCTTCAAAATAGCTGTTTATATCATCACAGACAATAATATCAAACAGCCCAGAATAAAACCATTCCAATTAATGAGTGAAAACTTTATAAGTCTTCAAAGCCATATAATGGAAAATCATGATTACCACATACTTTTATGTATTTGTATCATTTCTTACACTAGGAAAATTATTTGGAATTCATACATGTGAGTTTGATTTATTTCACTTATGTGTACGGTCTCAAGCTGTGCCCATTTATTTATAAAAATTTCAATGTGATCATTCTTTATAGCTGAGTAGTACTCCATTGTATAAAAATACCACAACTTTTTAATCCATTCCTCAGCTGATGGACAGTTAGATTTCCAGGATCTGGCTATTACAAATTGTGCTGCTATAAACATGGGTGCACATATATCACTGTGGTATGATGTTTTCAGTACTTCTGGGAATATGCAAAGAAGGGGAATACCTGGAACAAATGGGACTTCTAATCCCAGCTTTTTGAGAAATCTCCAGACTGACCTCCACAAAGGTTGTACCAGTCTACACTCCCACAAACAGTGCAGGAGAGTTCCTTTTTCCCCACAGCCTTTCCAGCATTTGTTGTTGGTTTTCTTGATCCTGGCCATTCTTTCAGGAGTGAGATGGAATCTCAGTATGGTTTTAATTTGCATTTCTCTAATGACTAATGATGATGAACATTTTTTCATGTATTTATTTGCCATTTGTATTTCTTCATCTGAGAAGTGCGTATTCATCTCAGATGCCCATTTTTGGATTGGATTTTTGAATTTTGGGTGTCTGATTTTTTAAAATTCTTTATATTTTACAGACAGAAGTCCCTTGTCTGAGAGAGAGTTCACTAAATTTTTTTCCCAGTTTGTGAGTTTTCTTTACACTATGCTGAAGATTTTTTTTGACATGCAGAAACTTTTTAATAAGAGGTGGTCCCAGTTATTGATTATGGGAAATATTTCCCATGTGGTTTGAGTCCTGTTCATGAATTCTCTACCTACCCCTATGTCTTCAAGGTTTTTACCCAATTTGTCTTCCAATAGATTTAGTGTTTCTGTTTTAATATTCAGATCTTTGATCCATTTAGATTTTAATTTAGTAAATGGTGATAGGCATGGGTCTAGTTTTAGTTTTTGGCAAATGGAGAGCCAGTTTTTCCAACACCATTTATCAAAGAGACTGTCGTTCTTCCAGTGAAACTGCTTGGCTCCTTTATCAAAGATAAGGTGGTTGAGTGTGTTTGTAGTTGTGGTTAGATCTTCTAATCTACTCCATTGATCTTCAGCTCTGTTTTTATTCCAGTACCATGTTGATTTTTCTATGGTTGCTTTGTAGTATAACTTCAAGTTAGGGATTGTGATGCCTCCTGCCTTGCCTTTGCTGCTTAGAACGGTCTTTGCTATTCTAGGTCTCTTCTGGTTCCAGATGAATTTTAGGAGTGATTTCTCAAGATCTATGAGGTATGTTGATGGTATTTTTATTGGAATTGCATTGAATCTGTATAAGAGTTTTGGGAGAATGGCCATTTTCACAATATTTATTCTTCCTATCCATGAGCAAGCGATGTCTCTCCATTTTCTGAGATTGTCTTCAATTTCTTTTTTCAGTGTGTTATAATTTCCCCTGTATAGGTCTTTCACTTCTTTCATGAGAGTAATTTCTAAATATTTCATTTTTTTGGTTGCTAATGTGAAGGGTGTGGCTTCTCTTATTTCTCTGTCAGTGATTTTGTTTTTAGTGTATAGGAATGCTATTGAATTTTGAGTATTGATTTTGTATCCAGCTACATTTCTGAATTTATTTATTGTATCTAAGAGTCTTTCAACGGAGTTTTGGGGGTCTTCTCTGTAGAGTATAAAGTCATCTGCAAACAATGATAATTTTACTTTTTCTTTTCCTAATTTTACACCTTTTATTTCTCTCTCTTGTCTAATTGCTCTGGCTAGTATTTCCAGTACTATATTAAGTAGGAGCAGTGATAAGGGACATCTTTGTCTTGTGCCTGATTATAAAGCGAAGGCCTTCAATTTTTGGCCCAGTATGATACTGGCTGTTGGTTTGTCATAGATGGCCTTAATTCTATTAAGGTAAAGACCATCAATTCCAATTTTCTGTAAAGTTCTTATCATAAATGAATGTTGGGCCTTATCAAAAGCTTTTTGTGCACCTATAGAAATGATCATGTGATTCTTACTTTTGGCTTTATTGATATGGTGGATTACATTTATTGATCTATGTATGTCGAATCATCCTTGCATGCCTGGGATGAATCCCACTTGATCATGGTGTATAATCTTCTTGATGATTTTCTGCATCCTATTTGCCAGTATTTTATTGAGGATTTTTGCATCTGTGTTCATTAGAGAGATTGGTCTCTAGTTTTCTTTTTTAGTTGGGTCTTTCTCAGGTTTTGGTACTAGAGTAATATTTACTTCCAGCAATGACTTAGGAAGGATTGCTAAGAGTTTGAGGAGTGTTGGCATTAAATCTTCTTTGTATTTCTTGTAGAATTCTGCAGTGAATTTGTCTGAGCTTGGGCCTGGGCTCTTCTTTGTAGGTAAGGACTTAATTACATTTTCAATTTCATTAATAGAAATTGGATTATTTAGCAGTTTTACATTTTCTTGACCTAGCTTTGGTACTTCATATGTTTCTAGGAATCTTTCTATTTCTTCTGTGTTATCAAAACTTTGATAGTAGAGATTTTCAAAATAGGTGTTGATGATCTTCTGTATTTCTGTAGAGTCTGTCGTGATTTCACCTTTTTCATTCCTTATTGCGTGAATTTGAGATTTTTCTTCCCTTTTTTAATAAGGTTGGCTAGGGGCTTACCAATTTTATTTATTCTTTCAAATGACCAACTCTTTGATTCATTGATTCTTTGGATTGTTTTCTTAGTCTCTATTGCATTGATTTCTGCTCTGATTTTTATAATTTCCTCCCTTCTTTTGGCTTTAGGCTTGACTTGCTCTTCTTTTTCTAGATGTTTGAGATGTAGCATCAGGTTATTTATTTGTATTCATTCTATTTTCCTGATGTGGGAACTCAGTGCAATGAATTTTCCTCTGAGGACTGCTTTCATTGCATCCCACAGATTCCAGTAAGTTGTATTTGCATTTTCATTTGCTTGTAGGTATTGTTTAATTTCTTCTTTAATTTCCCCTGTGATTCACTAATTGCTCAAGAGTGTGCTATTCAATATCCATGTGTTTGTGGGATTTTTGCTGTATCTTTTATCATGAATTTCTAATTTCATAGCACTATGATCCAATAACATGCAAGGTATAATTTCAACTCTTTTGCACTTATTTAAATATGTTCTGTAAGCTAATATATGGTCTATTTTAGAGAATGACCCATGTACTGCTGAGAAGAATGTGTATTCTGATGTTGTTGGATGGAACACTCTGTATATGTATATCAAGTCCATTTGTTCACAGATGTGATTAAGTCCTGCTATTTCTTTGCTGATTTTCTGTCTAGTTGATCAGTCCATTGGTGTCAATGGTGTGTTAAGATGCCCTGTTAGAATTGTGTTACTGCCAATTTGATTTTTCATTTCTGTTAGTACTTGTTTTATATAACAGGGTGCTCTGGAGTTTGGTGCATATATATTTAAGATAGTTATCTCTTACTCTTGAAGTTTTCCCCTAACCAATATGTAGTGTCCTTCTTTATCCCTTCTGATCATTATTGGTTTGAAATTTAGGTTATCTGCAAACAGAATAGCTACCCCCACTTTTTTTGGGTTCCTGTTGCATGAAGTATTGTTTTCCATCCTTTGACTTTTAGTCTGTGAGTAACCTTTTGAGTTACATGGGTTTCTTGTAGACAGCATATGGTTAGATTTTGTTTCTTGATCCATTCTGCCAGTCTGTTTCTTTTAATTGGTGCATTGAGACCACTTACATTAATGGTTACAGCTGTTATATGTTGGTTTATTTATTTTTTTTTTATGTTGGTTTATTTTTGACATGGTATCTTTCTGCTGTTGCATCTTTATCTTTCTGTTCCCTTTAATTGTCTGGTTTGCTTAGTGATTTTTTTCCTAAGTGTATCTAAACTGTCTTTCAGTATTCTTTTCAGGGTTGGCTTGGTGATCATGAAGTTCTTCAGCTGTTTTTTGTCATGGCAGTATCTTATTTCTCCATAGATTTTGAAGGACAGTTTTTCAGGGTACATCAATTTAGGTTGGAAATCATTTTGCTTTAGGATCTGGAATACTTCACTCCATGCTTTTCTTGACTTTATTGTTTGTGCTGAGAAGTCTGCTGTGATTCTGATAGGTTTTCCTTTTTAAGTGATCTGTCTTTCCTCTCTGACAGCTTTTAATATTCTGTTCTTATGTTGCATTTCTGGGATGGTGACTATTAAATGTCTGGGTGTAGTTGCATTTTGGTTATGACTTTTTGGAGTTCTATGTGCTTCACTGATCCTGATGTCAGTTTTTGATCTCATGTTTGGGAAATTTTCAGCTATTTTACTTCTCTAAATATCATCTTGACATCCTTTATGTTGTCCCCTTCTTTTTCATTTATCCCTATCAATCTTGTGTTGTTTTTCTTTGCACCATCTTGCAGTTGTTTAATTGTTATTTCCTGATTCCTTGTTATTTTTAAAAGATCTTTCCTTTCCTGTTCACTAGCTGCAATCTTGTCTTTAAGGTCTGAAATTCTACCTTCACTTTCATTGAGGTGGTTTTTACAGCTTTCAATGGAATTTTTGTTTTCCTGTATATCTCTTTGTATCTGCTTTATGTATTCTGTTTGTTTCATATATTGTTCATCGAGGGCTTCTTTTTGTTTAGTTCCTCCAATTTTTAAAGTGTGTCTTCTTCAGATATGTTCAGCATCTCCTTCATTTCTTTTATCATTTCTTCTTTTACCTGGGAAATTATTTCTAGTTTAAATTCCTTTAAAGCTTCCTGGAGTTGCTTCTTTATTTCAGTTGCTATTATGTCCAATATTTCAGATATATGGCATATATTTTCTTGTATGTACAGCATTCCTAAGGTTTCTTGGGATGGGCTGGAGGTTTGAAATTGTAATTAGGTCTCTCATTTTGTCATTTTCCTATATATCTGTGTTTCAAATGTTATTCCAAGGTTTCCCCAGGGTCTGTTGAAAATCCTCTTTTATGCCTTCAGCTCCTGGAACTCTGGCCACCCAGTTCCCTGGATTGAGAGAGGTTCACTGAGGGTGGGGCAGGCTGGCTCAAGCTCAGCCTCTGGAACCAATGGTGCCTGCTTGCTTGCTTAGAACCCCAGAGTCTGCCAAGCACGGCCGGAGCAGTAAGGCCATTGCAGGCCTGCTCAGGACCCGCTACACTGATCCAGTGCCTAACTCATAGAAATTAAACAACACCCTTCTGAACAACCAGTAAGTCACAGAGGAAATTAAATACAAAATTTAAAAGTATATACAATTAAATGATAATGGCAATACAGCATATCAAAATTTATGAAATGTACTGTAAGCAGTCCTACAAGGCAATTCATAGCAATAAACTCACACTCAAGAAAACAGAATCAGTTCAAATAAACAAGCTAATGTTGAACCTCCAGCTTCTGGAAAAAGAAGAACAAGTCAAGCCCAAAGCTCATAGGAGAGAGGAAATTATAAAGATAAGAACATAAATTAATGCAATACAGAGAATCAATGAATTGAAGAGTTGATTCTTTAAAATAATAAATAAAATTGATAAATCATTATCCAATGTCATCAATAAGAGGAAAGAAAAAACACAAATTCAGACAATTAAGAATGAGAGGAGGGAAAATCACAACGCATCTCAGAGAAATCCAAGAGATCAACACCCATTATGAGACCATATATTCAAATAAGATGAAAAACACAGAAGAAATGGGCAGATTCCTAGATGCCATTGAATTGCCAAACCTAAATCAAGAAGATATAAAAATTTGAAATAAACCCATATCAATCAGTGGAATTAAAAATTTACCAACAAAGAGAAGCCCAGGTCCTATTGGACTCTCTAAATTTTACAAAATTTAGAGAACTAATGCCACTAATATTGAAACTGTTAAAGAATTTGAAAGAGAAGTAGTAATTCCAAAATCATTCCTGAAAGGAAGTATTACCTTGATTCTAAAGCCAGAGAAAACTCCAACCAAGAAAGAAAACTACAGGCCAACCTACCTAATGAACACTGATGGAAAAATCTTTAATAACACACTGGCAAACAGAATACAATAAATCATCAAGAAGATTATACATCATCACCAAGTAGGATTCACCTCAATGATGCAGGAATGGTTCAACATATGTAAATTAACAAATGTAATACATCATATGAAATCACATGATCATTCCAATAGATTCAGAAAAAGCTTTTGATAAAATCCAACACTTATTCATGGTAAAAAAAAAAAACCCTAGAGAAAATTGGAATAGATGGTTTTTACCTTAATCTGATAAAAGCCTTTGAAGACAAACCAACAGATAATATTATACTAAATGGTCAAAAACTGAAAATTTTCACTCTAAAATTATGAAGAAGACAAGGATGCCCATAACTACCACTCCTATTCCATATAGTTTTAGGAACATTAGCCAGAACAATTAGACAAGAGAAAAAAATCAAAGGAGCAAAGATAAGGAAAGAAGTTGAATTATTATTATTTGCAGATGACATGATACTATACATAGGAGACCCCCAAAACTCCACCAAAACACTTGTAGATTTAATATCCAAAGTCAGTAGTGTAGTGGGAAGCAAAGTCAGCACTCAAAAGTCAATAGCATTCCTGTACACAAGCAACAGACTCACAGAGAGAGAAATTAGGGGAAGCATACCCTTCACAATAAAATAAAGTACCTAGGAATCAGTCCAACAGATCTGCTGAAGATCTCGTCAGCAAAAATTACAGTACCCTAAAAAAGGAAATTGAAGAGTATATCATAAAATGGAAAGGTATCCCTTTCTCATGGCTAAGAATAACCAATAGAATGAAAATGGCCATTCTTCCAAAACTGCTTATAGATTTAATGCCATCCCTATCAAAGTACCATTAACATATCACACAGATCTAGAGAAAAGACTCCTAAAATTCATTTGGAACCAGAAAAGGCCTAGAATATTAAAAGCAATTCTGGACAACAAAAGCAAGTCAGGTGGCTTTGCAATCCCAGACTTGACATTATACTACAATGCTACTGTGATACAATCAATGTGGTATTGGCAAAGAAAAACAGATCTAAGGCCCATGGAACAGAATAGAAGATGAAGATGCATCCTCAAACACACTCAGGCATCTTACCTTTGACAAAGGAACCAAAAATATTTACTGGAAGAACAATAGTCTCTTTAATAAATGGCCTTAGAAAAGATGGCTCTTTATGTGCCAAAGACTAAAACTAGACACATGTCTATCACCATGTACTAAACTAAAGTCAAAATGGATCAAAGATCTAACTATTGAAACAGAAACACTAAAACTACTGGAAGGCAAAGTAGCTAGAAATCTTGAAGACAGGGTAGGCAGAGAGTTCATGAGCACTCAAACACATGGGAAATTCTTCAAAGAATCAACAACTAGGATCTCATCTTATTAAAAAGTTTTTGCACATCAAAAGAAATCACCAAGAGGGAAAAAAGAAAACTGACAAACTGGGAAAAAATTTGAGCCACTGTTCCTTAGACAAATAACTTTTGTCTAGAACATATAAAGAATTGAACAACATCAAGTTCCCAAATTCAAAGACCCAATCCAAAAAAGGGTATCTGAGATGAATACGCACTTCTCAGAAGAAGGAGTACAAATGACCAATAAATGTGTGAAAAATGTTCACCATCATTGGTCATTTGAGAGATGCAACACTGAGATTCTAACAACATGGAGATTCCATCTTATCCTAGAAAAAGTGACTATCATCAGGAAATGAACCAGAACGAAACGCTGGTGGGGTTATGAGGAAAAAGGAACCCTTCTCCACTGTTAGTAGAAATGTAACCTGGTACAACTACTGTAGAAATCAATGTGGATATTCTTCAAAAAACCAGGATTAGAGGTGTGATTTGACCTAGCTATTCCATTTCTGGGTATTTTCCCAAAAGAATTATACCACAGTAATATATGGGCACCCATGTTTATAACAGCACAATATTTAATAGTTAAATCATAGAAACAACCCAGGTGCCCATCAATGGATAAAAAGGTGTTTTTCATATACTGGAGTACTACTCAGCCATAAACAAGGATCGATTGGAGACTTTTATAGGTAAATAAATGCAACTTGAGACAATACTCATAGATGAATAAATCAGGCCTGTATATGTAAATATTGTATTATCTCACTAGTGTGAGCAACGGAGAGTATAGGATCTGAAATGTATAATAGATATTGTGAATTACAAACAAACTGTTCAAAAGAAAAGTCAAACCGTGATGGGAAAAAGGGAAAGGAATAAAGGAAAAAAGAAAAAATATGTCTGTATATACAAGATTGTTAAGATAGTTGTATAGCTAGCTTCTCTTTGTTTTTTGAAAAGAGTGTTTTTTACTAATATTGTCTGGGTTAGACATTATGCCTATATTAGTACTCTGAATAACTGCTACCGAGACAACAGTAAACCATGTATCAATTATTGTAACTGTCCTACTAACTTGTTTTGAAACTCAGTTTCATTGTTTATCTTTTTCTTTCTCCTTAAAATAAAAAAATTTAAATAATAACAAGCAATATATTAACTAGTGTTAATTTCCTGCTTTTTTGAAATTCTGCATCATTTCTACCCCTTTTTCTGTTTTAATTTTTAAAATAAAAATTTTTTAAAAATTTAAATAATGAAAATAAATCATGCAGTGAAATAGCCCATTTCTTTGTGCCCTGAGATGACCATTTGGAAAGGCCTCACTGACTCAGACACAGCAGCAGTGATAGTAACAGGAACAACAGTATGGCAGTAATCATTAACACTTTAGTGAGAAAGTTCCTGTATTCAAAAAGCATTTGCTGGGCATTTGCTATGTGCCAGGCCACAGTGTTCTTGATGATCAAGGCTCCTGCTCTCATGGATTTTATATTCTAGTGGAGTAGATTGCAAAACACATAACCAACTAAATTATTTCTTATAGCACTGCAGCATTTGATAACAGCAAGAGTAACGACTACTCAGATTGGATAGTCAGGGTAGGGTTCTTGAAAGATGAAAGGTTTGACTCAGCCTTGAGTAGTGAAGGGGCCAGAACATCGCATGCAGCAACCTTGGAATGGACTCCTCATTCTCCTGGCTCCACACTTGGCCACTCACAATGAAACTTTCTCTTTTGTGACACTCATTCCAGGGATTGGCAGGGTAACTGTGTAGTTTGGCAGGGCGGCTAGGACATAGGGTTGCGTGGAGCAGAATCACACTTACCCACACCTCCATGGCTCTATGCACTGCCCTAGATGCTGGATGCAGAGTGGAAGGTGCCATCAGCCCACTTCACAGAGGTGGAAACTAAGGCCTCCGGAGCAGGGCAGTTACTCTGTTCAGCCATATCTGAACCCTGTGTGCCTGGACACCAGCCAGATGCTGGATTCCTACCCTGCAACCTCCGGAGGGGAACAGAGATGTGAGTGAAGCAGCCATGCTGAACCTGCATTCTTGGAACCTCAGCTACCTTTGCAGAAAGCTCTCTCCATACATCTCAACCTGCTGGTGATCCATCCACAAGAGGAAACTGGATTTTGGCATTTGAGAGCATCATAAATGGGCAAAGGACACAGCCAGTTTATCCAAAAGGTAGCATGGTCATTAAACAGATGTGAGGATACAGTCAACCTGGCTGTTCATCAGAGAAATGCACTTTCACCTATTAAAAGAACAGCAATAACAAAGAAGGAAAAAAGTCTGTTTTCTCTCCTCCTGCCATGGTCCCTCACGTTGTGACTGGTCCAAATTGTTTTTACTGGCTCTGTGGTCAGGAGCACCTTGCAGCAGCTGAGCCAGGCAGGTCTGCAGTGGTGCTGAATTAACCAGAGACACTGACAGATGAGAGCCTCAGCAGCTTGACAGTGCCTCACTCCCTGACATCCCCTGTCCCCTGCCACAGTTTCCAAGCCAGCACCGTTCATGGGACAGTAGCCAAGTTCATTGGAGCTGGGGCTCCCACAGCTGGGGTATCTGGATCTGAGACTGGGATTGAGACTTTCGTGGGAGCCTCATCATGCTGTGAACCCTTCTTTGAAGCAATAGCTCTTCCATACCATGCTGGGCTTTTGCTGAGAGGCTGTGGGGCTCTTTAGTCTGATGGTGAACTTTCTCATTCTCTTACCCATGTGGAGGAGCTGCCTCCACTTCCACAGTTCTTTCTTCTATGTCTCATCTGCCCTTGATTTTCTGTCCTGTATACCTAACCAGGCAGTCTAAGATAAGTGACTGGCTCGCAGTTTGACAGAGGGAAGACAAACGAATTCTGAATTAATAAGGTGGGGGTAAAAAGACAGAACATTCAAATGCCAAGAGGTGGGAACAGGCTTAATGTGTGTGAGAAATAGCCAGGAGGTCAGGGTGACTGGATTTCAGTAAGCAAGGGAGGGTATATGTGGTGAGTATAAGAGGTAGGCAAATCAAACCCTGTCAGCCTCTGTAGGTGCTTCTAAGAGTTAGATTTGGTTTAAATTGATGGGTAGTCATTGTGAAGTTTTCAGCAGAATAGTATTAAGATCTGATTTGCTCTTTAAAAAATGAGCCTAGTTGTTGATTGAAGTCAGGGTTGGGGCAGGGATGGAAAGGGAAGGCAGGAGTGGGCAGGGAGTATAATTTAAAGATTCTTGCAAATTCTGGGCAGGATGGAGGATGGAGGCTATGGAGATAGAACCCAGTGGGCAGACTGGGCTGGGAATCTTCATTTAAGTAGCACTCTAAAGGGTGGGGGACCTTCAGAGGGAGAGGGGCAGAAGCAAGGAATTCTACTTCTACAGGTAATCTCCCCAAATTCTCAGGCTCCACTTGACATATGAGAACAGAAGCCCTGGTCAGGTGCAGTTGAGGGACCTGCGTGATTATGCAGGGAATAAAGACTTGCCAAATTGCTTTAAACTCAGCCCATCTCCATCCTGGCTTTCACCACACTTGACGGGAACATGTAACTGAGCTTGTAAATAACTGTGCTCGGAGGCAGAGCTGGGAATTACGCCCCTCTAGACAGCTATTCAGTGACTGAGAGAATAGGACCCACTTGCTGTAATGCTATGCATTAAAAAGCACTTATGCTGCTAAAACTAGCATTAGAATTGCACATAAACATTGCTGTCATGCTTTCAATGGGACTCTGGAGTCCAAGAGGGACTCTCAGAGTCTGCAGAAGGGAGAAAAACCATCTCAGGCAGTATGATGATCTCTCCCCACAGCCCACTGAGCAACACCACCTCTTTCCTGTGGAGAATGCCCTCCAGAAAGGCAGAGAAAAATGAGCTTACTGCCAAGCCAAGATTAAACTGGATCCACACTGCACAAAGATAATGGGCTTCTTGAGAGGAGAAATGAAATCAAGGCATGACACTGTATCTATCCTATGGAGGAAGGAGGGAATAGTTAGTGTTTCAGGGAGTCACAAGCAAGAGTATACACAGTATTCAGCACATAGCAAGCTACAAATGAATGAATGAATGAATGAATGAATGGTGAATATCTATATAATTCCGATGGTCTAGTCTTACTAGTCCTTTATTCGTTCACTTTCTGTTTAAGCATCAAAAGAATCTTTTGGACCAAATCTCCATAAAGGGCTTTAAGAGTTATATATGGACAATTGATACTAACTTATGACTTTTTGCTCCATATCCAGTGCATCTATTCCACATGGTAATTCATTCCCTAAGGTGGGTTAAAGACCACAATTATCCTTGACTGAGCAGCAGAAAGTGTGTAAAGATTAAGTAGTCAGCTGGAGTATCACCACTGGACCACAGTTCACCCTAAGGAAATAATTGATGGGATTAACCAACTGTTCAGATAATCATCGACTCAGATTTACTGTGTTCTTAAAGAAATGAAAAGAGATATTTTTGAAACCTCAAGTGCCCAGCTGGGGGGAAAAAAGACCCTGATTAAGAACATAGCCCCATTGTGAGACCAGCTTTTAAGCACTGTGCCTCATTCTCCATCTATAAGAAGCAATCAAATTGCTACCAGCCTTGGATGCTATAAGGGTAAGTCAATATGTAAGGACACTGTAGTCAGGTCCTAAGTATGCAAAACTTCTCATGGGAAGAAGAAAGCAAAGTTCTTTTCAAGCTCTGAAATGACTTTCCTAAGGTTTTGTCACTGAAAAATTCTTTAATGGGCTTTCCTATCAGGATGGTTATTATTTAACATATAGTGACCCATAACTGATATGTTTCTTTGACAAAGTAAAAAACAAACATTTAATGGGTTTAGAGCTTCTAATAGAAGGCCTGATGTTGGCTGGAAGAGAGATGGTAAGGTTCATCAAAAATTAGACACAAATTTATCTGAACCTTTACAATAAAAAAGAGTCTACTTTCTGTTTGTTCGTATAAAAAGGATATAGAAGAGAAAAGAAGAAGAAAATGACATCCCTTGGCAATAGATATTAAGAGATACTTATATTTCTGGTTTTTCTTTCCTAATGACAAGGAAACATGCTAAACAAACATTTGCAAAATGTAACCTTAAAAATGTCTAAAATTTTAAAAAACATTGTAGTACTTTTGTGGCGTTCTGGGAATCATCAATATCTTGATTTTCAGGGTGATGACATGAGTATATATTTACATAAATATTATTGAACCATCCATGTACTTACTAATTGTATGCTTGTTATGCTTCAGTTTAAAAATGTCCTAGAAAATGAAGGATAGATTCCAGAAAAATTCATTTACATGTAACATCTTATTTCCCAGTATGGCCATTTCATTTTGCCTCTCATGTATGTTCAGTATAAAAGTAACTCTTACCACTGACAGAGCATTTACCAACCATCACACCTTATTCTAACTGCTGCACAATTAACTCATTCACTCTTCACAAATTTGATGGTTTCAGTTAAGAACTGAGGCTCAGAGAACCTAAAACACAAGATTCTAAATAATAGGAACTATATTCACAGTTGTGACTCACTTGTCTTCTGAATCACCGTATCATCATCTTAGAGTCTGCTGTCTAAATATGGTAGGTACTTTGCAAATGTGTGTAAAATGCAAAATACACTGCCCAATGTGACATAGCAAATATGGAAAATCCAGCCTGGACATTGAGTCTGACTGTAAGATCCAAGTTTTTTTTTTTTTTTTTTTTTTGTCTTTTTCCTTTTCATCGGTACTGGGGATCGAACTCATGACTGCCTGCTTGCAAGGCAGGTGCTTATGCCACTGAGCTAAATCCCCAGCCCCCAAGATCCAAGTTTTTAACCATTCTATGAGAATCACCCTCAAAGAAAACATCCAACTCTGTATGTTAGCTTAAAGCCATGTAAACCAACTTTAGGAAGATGAAACTGAAGTGTACCATGTCTTCAAAACAAGAGTATAAAAAGCTGTAGGTTCTAAAACTCATAATAGAAGCACGGGAAGATGGTGGGCAAGGTAGCAAGGTAAAGAGCCTCTCTGAGAGAAACAGCTCAGATGCTATAATTTACCACCAGGAAGAAGATGACAAAATGAGAGGGATTCCCATGACCCAGGAAGAAACTAAGGAAAAAGAAAAAGAAAAAGAAAGAGAAAGAAAAGAAAAACATGGATGGAAGGCTGGAGCCAGATATGCTCTCACTGGAGCCAGTCAGACTCACCGTCCTGGCACTCTCACTAGAACACAGTCACGCTGGAGTCGAAGGTTGGTGAGCTCAGAAGAGAACAGAGATGGTGAGGAGAGCTGCACTAACCTGTGGTGAGTGCTTGGAATTTGATCCTCCGGCAGGAATAGGGGTGACTGACTGGATGACATATTGGAATTGGGCAGGATGGGCCTGAACAAGGAATGGCAGTGACTTCAGTTGGCTGCTCCCTGCCCAGAGCAGATTGGAGGGATTTGCCTGGGCTGAGTCATGTCCCTGGTGGGACCCAATAGTCAGGGATGAAATTGTCCCCAAAGTTGTCCTGAACCAGTTCCATCTGCATGGCACACACTAATGTGGTGAAGGCCCCACTAGTTGACTGCTCAGAGGTGAGGGGCCAGCCTACACTGCCCCTGCTTGCACCTCAGTGACCCAACAGCAAACTGGAGAGGGCAGCAATCCCTAGCCAGGATGCTTCAGAAGAACCATAACCAATACAGAAAGGGGGTGGGACTTCCACCATACACCTGTATGGAAGAAACCAGAAACATGACAAGAGAAAGAAAGTAAGAAAAAGCCTCCAGCCCCCAACTCAGGGAATATGGGTCCAAGAGAGGTAAATACAGAAGAGATTGAGGGCAGCAAATGTGCAATATTGGACACAGCATCAGCTGACATAAATATCTTTGTGACATTATAGACAAACTCAAAACTGAAATACTAATACAAGTAAAGCAAGGTATAAGAAGATTAATAAAAGGAATGCTAAGCACCTCTCAAGAAGACACATATGGAAGAATGGAGGAACACAAAAAAAGGAAAGAAATCTTTGATGAAAAATATAAAAAAAAACCCTAGAATACATGAAACAGATTCAAAGAGATTACCAGGAAATTAAAAACTCCATTGAAAATAAAATTGCCTGAAAGAAACTAAAGACAGATTAACAAATCTTGAAGATGGGTTTGCAATGTGTAATCACGAAAGGAAAGATCTCTTAAAAATAGCAAGGAAACAAAAAGCAACAATATAAAGGCTAGAAAAGGACAAGAGGATCTATAATTTAAGAACAAAAATATCATAATAAAGTGAATATTCATGTTTCAGTAGCAGCCTAGGAGCTATGCACCTCCCACCACAGATGTCTCGAGGTAACCACACCTGAATTTTGTATTTGTCAATCCTGTGCCTTTCTGGATTATTTTAATACAAGTTGATATCTTTGAATCACGCAGCACTTTCTTTTTCCTGCTTTCACCTATAAATAGCAGATGACTTTTTCACCACTCTGGTCGGTAGTGAGTTCCAATTCATCACTTTCTCTACATTATTTCAGCCCATTAGCCTAGTTTTAATTTTAAAAAATGTTTAGCAATTCTTTTCCCATTTTTGTATTTTTTTCTCTTTTCATTGCATTTACTTTATTTTTTCTGCTGAATTTAAGATTTTTGTAAATGTTTAACAAGCAACTTTGGAGTTACTGAGGGCTGATTTGTCACATTTGCTGATTCCCTTAATGTAGATTTTCCCACTGGGAATAATTTTAAGCTGTTACCAAAATGTTCCTGAATAGGGAATTCTGGAAAAGATGCATGTAATTTGTTCTTGCCAGCTAGTGCAAGCTAACTTCAAAACATTTTACAACTATATAAAACCTCAAACCTGTATGAGCCAAATGAGATCTTTTCTTCCTATGTCTTGTTATGTTAGAGCCACCAATTGAACCAAGATAAATAAATGGAAAAATTAGAGCTCAAAGAAATCTTTAATGTAACCTACAAATGTTAATATGGTTAGGGCAGAACATGGGGTGGTGTTAGTTTTTTGCTGTAACAAATTACTACAAATTTAGTGACTTAACCTTGGAAGGCTAAAAGTTAAAATGAGTCTTACGAGGCTATAATTATAGATGTTAAGCTAGATAGGTATTAATACAGTCAGAGATGGACTGGGCCCTCAAGAAAGTCAACACAAAAAAATAAAGATATCAGAATTGTGCCTGGAGGCAAATCCAAAGAGTTCCCTACCTCAGGACAGAGATACAGTAGCCAGCCTTATAAGCTTCCCTAAAGATAAACAGCAATTTGACATTATACTCTAATTAGCACCACCTGGTCCAGTGGTCACAGATGGATATTAGACATACGGGTGGGTGACTAGACCAGACCATTCCATACTCTCCTCCTTTCCCCATAATGCCCTTGTCTTTCCATGTGCACATCCTACGTGACTCATTTCCCTATTAGATCAATATTAGCTAAATTACTGATCTTGTAATTCTGTGGGTTGATCATATTTTGACCCGTGTTGTACCTGCATTGTGATTTTACAATATAAATTACTCCCAACAAAGGGTTTCAAGAGCCAATCACTCCTGGATGGAAACCCAGGAGCTGTTATTCTCCTTGAAAATTCCTAACTTCCTCCTTTGGGTCACAACTTCATTCCTCAATGCTGGAGACTGTGAACTTAGCATATGTGACACCTAACAGATATGGAGTTACAGTTTTCCTGAATCACAATCAAAGTACCAGCAGACCTATGCCGCCCTCAGATGCTCTAGAGGACAATCAATTTCCTTGCATCTTCTAGAGCCCAGAGTTGCATTCTGTGTTCCTTGTTTCACAGCCCTTTCTTTTGTCTTCAAAGCCAGTAATGTACATCTTCTGTCTCATACTCTGCTTCTTTCCTGCAGCTTCTCCCTGGCTTTCCTTTCTTTATCAAATCTCCTCCTGCTCCCTTTTTATAGGATTACCGTGATGGCATTTAAGGTCTATTGGTATAATCCAGGATAATCTCCCCATCTCAAAATCCTTAGCTTAATCAAATCTTTGAAGTTTCTTTTGCCATAGATTCCAGATATTGTGAGCTGGACATTTTTAGGGGCCATTATTCAGATTCCCAGAAGGATAGGAAAGGTAGAAGTCAAACAGAAAGTATTTAGCTCCATAGTATCCATCTTGGCCTCTCTTCAGATGAGAAGTTCATGCTGATGACACAAGAAATACAGTTCTATCAGCCATCGTAATACTGTGGAGTGATACCAATTTGTTCATATTCCCATTTGAAATCTAAAATGTGTGTCCCTATCAATATTCATACATGGCATGTTTGGAAAGGAAGGAGAAGAAATAATCAGTTAACATGGACCATACCTTCCACAGTCTCCCTTTCTACAGCTGGTCCTGATGTCCATGTTGAGTGTCCTAGGTAGCAGGGAATCTGGGGTCCCTGTCACTTCTGATTCATATTTAGCAGGGGTTCAGGTAGCACAGTGTCTATGCCACCAGGCAGAACAGTGTTCTGTGTCTTTTCACTGTGGCTTAAATCCCTCCACTACACCATTGTTGTATCATGATGCCGTGGTATACCCTTCTACAAGGCTTGCCACCTCTGTAAATGTCACTGTGTCTTGAAGCATGAGTCCTCTCTAATCTTTTTTCTCAATCTAAAGGAGGACCTGTCAAATTCAAAGGAAAGTGTAAGGGGTGTGAGAAAAGCAGTTCATCAGGCTTTTTCTTTTAATCTCAGCTGTAGGGGATTGGAAAAACTGGTTCCACGAGTGGTTGGATGAGTTTTTCTATTTTACTCCCTGACAAGTCATGTTTTGAATTTAAAAGCCATAATTTGCTGCCATTGTCTAACTGATTTTCTGTGACCTCTTGTTCCAAATTGTATGTGCTTCTTACCTACTGAGTTGGCTGGGGTAAGGGAAGCCCCTCAGGGGGTGAGGGAAGAAACACTGAGTGTAGAGCAGGGTGGAGCTCAGAAACATCAATGAACACTTTGAAATGTGATACACACAGTCTCCCTCAGTCACACATCACCCTCTGATGCTGGCTCTTCTGTCATCCCCATTTCTAGCCAAACCTGGAGGAAGCCCTGTCTCCTCATTGTTGTCCACTCTTCAACCCCTTCCTAATACTCCATTTTGATTTTCTCGACATCTTGCCACTCCCCAGTGCCTCTAAGTTAACTGGGATCTCTACATCACACAGTGGAGACACATCATAGTCTTTATCTTCCTTGCCTTCCAGCCACCTTCTTGTACTGCTTACTTGTGTTAGATTCTCTCTGTTTGCAGCTCTGGATCCTTCCTTCATCCTTCCTACCCTAGCCGGTGCCCCGGACTACATCAAGAGATCCCCATACCTTTTCACTAACTGGTTTGGCCAGGGAAAGTTCAGGCAGGAGAAATAGAGAAGACACAAAAGTCAGGGCATTTATTCCCGGCCCAGCTGCATTTCAGCAGTTACTGGGCAGTCCACTGTGACAGCTCAGCTCTCCTGAACTCAAGCAGCTCCTCTCTACTCGTGGTCCTCTGGGCCTAGGGGTGGGAAAACTAAACTATCATTGGCCCTGGGCTGCTTTGGGATTCCTTATTGGTTTCCCTTAATGCTGTCCATTCCTGTGTTAGTCAGGTTTTGCCATGATAAAGAACACCTGAGATCACAAATTTGTGAAAAGGAGATTTAAACTGGTTCACAATTTTGGTATTTTCTGGTCTGCAATTCATTAGCTCTATTGCTATTGAGTTTGAAACAAGACAACACATTATAGCAGGGGTGCCTTTGGAGCAAAATCACTACCTTTATGGCCAGAAAGCAAGAAAGAAGATAGAGAAGGGCCAGGGTTCCTCTATACCAGTGATGTCGAAACTATTAGAGACTGAGTGCCCAAACTGCAACCCCAAATCCAATTTATTTATCAAAAGGTGCCAACACTGCCACCCCTGCGGCCTGTTGTCCAACACACTGCTGCTGGGGTGACTTGGCTTGTGTGCCAACAAACGGCTCTGCATGCCAACTGTGGAACCTGTGCCAAAGGTTAGCCAGATGGCATGGTGCCAGTGACCAGCAGATCTCTGACTAAGGCCCCTCTCTTCAAGGTTCCCCTCCCAATAGCTCCCAGTAGCTCCAAGCTGGGAACCAAGTTTTTAACACAGAAGCTTTTAGGGGATATTCTAGAACCAAACCATAAGCAACCACCTCGAATAATCACTTATTAAACTTCTTACTCATCCTCGCTTCATGTGTCAGTGTATAATTACTTCCTATTGTTAAGCAAATTTTTCTCTTGGCCTCCTTTCATGACGCCTCACTGCTTTCATCTAATTATTCTCTCCATTCTTCTGTCTCTTTGGCAGGTTTCTTCTACTTTAACTAGAACTTTTGGAATTCCACAAGCCCGTACCCCTCTTTTCTTCCCACTGCATTCCTTAACAAGACACTTTCTTCAATATTCACGTTGTGTAGCTCACGACCTTGTTACTCCAGCCACACATGTCCTTCTCTTGAGATCTAGGCCCTTATGTTAACTTCAGTATTTCTATATTTTATCCCTTAAATCAATAAACTATTTTGAGAGTCTTTTGCCTAACCCCAGGCTCTGTTCTAAACGTGTTTGGAGATGTTAAAAAGTACCTTCAACTGTACTTGTCTAAACTGAATCCATGATTTTTCACCCCCTGCTTCTTTACCAGTGAGGAATATCAAAACCACGCACCCAACCCAATAACCAGAACCTCAGGGACAACTTTAATGGCTCCTTTTTTCTCATTTTCCACAGCTGATCAAGCCCCATCAAACTATCTCCTGAAGATCCCTTAAATCTAACCAACTTTCTCCATTTCTAATGACTATTTTAGCCCAACCTGCCCTCTTGTTCCCTTCCAGTACTAACTGTGGTAATCTCCTTTGTTGTTTCCTTGCTCCATAAATAGTAAACTTACTGAGGCACAAATCTTGTCATGCTATAACCAGTCCTACCTTAAAATCTTCCAGTGTGTACTGTGTACTCTTACAAAAACCAATCTCTTTGCAAACCATACCTTCTGCATACCCTGTTCTCTGGTCCCTCTTGTCTTCCTTTCTCCCTAGAATTGTCACATTTCTCTTGTCATGGATCTTGACTCTTGCTGTTCTCCTTGTTTAGAATACTCTCCCATACCCACTTGATCCAACAGCAGACGCTTACTTATCTTTTACTCCTCAGATAAAATGTCAGATCGTCAAAGATATCTTCACTGACACCTCTTTCAAAACTACATCACACTGTTATGGACTCTGAAATAATCATAAAAACAATGGGCTTTTATACCTATGGATTCCAAATCTATGGATTCAATCAACTGCAGATCAAAATATTCAGAAAAATTTTCATTTGTACTGAACATGTATAGGCTTTTCTTATTCCCTAAACAGTAAGTAAACAGCTACTTACACATTTATATTGTGCTAGGTATTATAAGTAACATGGACATGATTTGAAACTACAGGAGGGTATATATACATTATATGCAAATATTATACTACTTTTGTAAAAAGGACTCAAGCACGCACAGATTTAGATATAATCAAGAGCTCTCAAACAGGTTCCTCATGGTGTGTAAATGTATACATACTAATCCTCCCTCCTTGTTCCTGACTTATGGTCCTAAAATCCCTGAAAGTAGGGATATTTTAAGAAAACATTATGTTCTGCTGTTTGGTCTTTAACTCCAGCTCTTGACACAGAGTTTTATAATTTCCTTTATAATCACACAATATAAATATGTAAGTAGTTGATTTACTGTACCGTTTAGGGAATAAGAAAAGTCTTTACATGTTCAGTACAGACAAAAATTTTTCTGAATATTTTGATCTGCGGTTGGTTGAATCCATATATGAGGAATCCATGGATATAAAAGGATATTGCATTTATGATTATTTCATAGTCAATAACAACAGTGTGATGTAGTTGAAAGAGGTGCCAATGAAGATACAAGTATCTCACTCCAACTCCCTAAATGCTTTGTATTTCTTAATGATAAGAGTTTCCATTTGTTCTAGGAAGGGGGACTCTTGGTGGACTCATGAGTGAGGGCTGGTTACCAAGAAACCAAGCCATGGCTGGAAGCCTGGAAACTTCAGCTCTATCTTCCATCCTCTGAGATGGAAAGGGAGAGGAATTAGAAATGAAATTATTGATCGTACCTGTATGATAAAGCCACAATCTCCCAGCCCCCACAAGCTGTAAGTTCATACACAGGCTTGGTAAACAAGAACGTATTCTTGGGCCAAGAGAATGGCTCACTTCAATTCCATGAGGATAAGTTCCTGTGCTCAGAACCCTCCTGAACATCCCTCTGTGCTTCTTCATCTGACTGTTCATTCACATCCTTTGTAATATCCTTATCTTTCTAATAAATCAAAATAAGTGTTCCCTTGTGCTCTGTGACATTTTAGGAAAAGGCTGAACCCAGGAGGGAACTGTGAGAATTCTTGATACATAACCAGTTGGTCAGAAGTTTATATATGTCACAACCTGGGGCTTGTAAGTAGTGTCCGAAGTGTGTGTGAGCTTAGTCTTGTGGGACTAAACTCCTAATCTGTGGGATCGGAGCTACATATGCATTCTGGTGAGTATGGGGTTGAATTGTAGGATACTTACCTGGTTTTGGAGAATGTCTTGGCGTGGGAAAAATCCTACCTATTTGGTGTAAGAAATGAAGCATTCAGAGTGGTGTCAGTGTAAGAAAAAGGTTTTATTTTTATTTTAAAGAGAGTAAAACAAAAAGCAAACCAAAACAAACAGAACAAAGTAGAGCAGAGTAAAACAATACAAATAACACAGGATTTCAGAAAAAGACAGCAGGAAATCAACAGTGGCTACCATGTCTCTTGTTTTCTTCAAAGTAGTTGTCTATACCTTCACATACAATAAGTTAATACACATCAAAATAGTATAAAAGCAATCAAAACACAAGAATGAGAGCCTTAAGGGCTTTCAAGACCAGATACTAGGAAATCAATAATGGCTACCATAATGTCTCTTGTTTTCTTCAAAATAGCTGTCCATATCTTCATACATATTGGAATCAAACAATTGAAAACAGACTAAAACTAAACAAAACCAAGAATAAAAACATTATTGGCTTTTGAATCAAAATGATAGGAAATCATCAGTGGCTACCATGATGTCTCATTTTCTTCAGTGTAGTTGTTTGTACTATCACACATACTAAGATCAGTTCTTGTAAACTCTTTCAGTAAAGTTCTAGATATATGTAAGCATACACATGTATACCTACTCTTTCTGTATTAAAGGAAAAAACAAAACAACAAATTAAAAGCCCAAAACAATAACAATGTAGGCTTTCAAAATAAGGTGGTAGGAGCATAACAATTTTTGTTGTTTTGCATAGTTATCTTCATAAGTCTTATTTGAATTACCAGATACAGTCATGCAAAATTGATCTAATCCAATGGATGTTATCTGTTTTGTTCCAGGAACTAATAGAATTAATAGCACAATCATCTTAGCAATCTTAAGTGTAACATCATTGGTCATTACAGAAATACAAATTAAAACCACACTGAGATTCCATCTCCCAAAAGAATAGCCAGGATCAAGAAAACCACCAGCAACAAATGCTGGAGAGGCTGTGGGGAAAAGGAACTCTCCTGCACTGTTGGTGGGAGTGTAGACTGGTGTAACCACTGTGGAAATCAGTTTGGAGGTTTCTCAAAAGTCTAGGGTTGGAGGTCCCATTTGACCCAGCTCTTCCACTTCTGGGCATATTCCCAGAAAAACTGAAAGCATCATACCACAGTGATATATGTGCACCCATGTTTATAGCAGCACAATTTGTAATAGCCAAATCTTGGAAACAACCCAAATTCCCACCAACTGAGGAATGGATAAAAAGTTGTGGTATTTTTATACAATGGAGTACTACTCAGCTAGAAGAATGATCACATTGAGATATTTATAAATAAATGGGCGTAGCTTGAGACCATACTCATAAGTGAAATAAATCAAACTCACATGTGTACATACCATATTGTTCTCCTAGTGAAAGAAACTGAAACAGTAAATAAAATACAAAATCTTCAGTAAATATTGTGAAAGGGTAAGAAACCGGTCAAAGAGGAAAAAATAACTCAGAAGGAAAGGGAAAAGAAGACAGAGAAATGAAATAAGATAGGGTTTGTTTTTTTATCACTCGCTGCCTCTCAAAGTACTAAGTACATCTCTTCATAGCATGTAGTACAGCTGTAATTTTATATTTATTTGTATGCTATTTTGAATAATTGGTGGTAATTACACATGAAATGAGGAACTCCATATGTTTCCTTCAACAGAACTATTACTAGTGCCCACTATGTAACAGGTGCTCAATAAATATTTGAAATGAAACTTAAAGAATAAAATTCAGGATTACATCCAGCTCATGCTATTCTCAAAGGCTTTGGAGGAAGTCTGGTGGGTTAATAACCGTTGGTGCCACAAGACACTGACTTTGAGCTGTGAGATGATTCTAGTAGATATTCTCACTGCAGTTGAACAGCTAGTGTTCAATTAGTAACACAGTTTCTCTCAATTTGTGATCAATGTATTGCATAATAATACTCTACTGATTAGACGTGCATTGCTTAAGGATTCAATCACCTCCCTTAATTTTATTAGAACAAAGGGGCATGGTTTTAATTATTCATATTTAACTTAAAGTTCACCAAGAGCAATATTTAAAGAATTAAGTTATGAGTAATTATTTTTACTCACCCTTGACTAGTGTCAATCACAATTTGTCTTTAATTTTTTATCTTTTACTCTCAAATAGGATTCTTTAAGTGAATCCTCTAAATGCCTTAATTTCATGCTAGTGTTTGCTCATGGGAGATTAAGAACTACAAAACTGGCTATCCTGAAGTTTGTGGAGGGCAACTCATGATAGTTGCTTACCTCTAATTTGACTTGCTTTTGACTCAGACAGAACAGATCAAAGTTTTCATTCTAGTAATCTCAGTGACTAGTGAAACCATTTGTTGAGCATTTACTGTATGCCATGCACTGTCCTGAGCCTTTATACAAATTTTTCTCTATTAATTCTTTCAATACTTTTTCTTTCACAGATTGATAAGCTAGGCTCAGGGTCTTAAAGTTGTCAACCCCCAAATCTTATTGCTTATTTACTGAAGTCTCCCTTGCCCCACTCTTTGGCTAGATGTAAGCAAACAGTAGCCTGCCTCACTCAATTTCCTATGCCTACAGCCTGTCACCATGTCTTGTGTGTCAGCAAGTATTTGACACAAGTACAACTTAAAAATATATTGAGCTCAGAATCTGAAACAACCGAGAGGAAAAACACTTTATTTTAAGCAAAGGACTACAAACTTGACATGGTGGTAGGTCCAGCACTAGGTCTGGCAGGAGAAACTGTGACACAGTACTACCAGATAATACCCATAAAAACTTAGCTCCTTCCCAGAAGGTAGGAAGTTCTAGGTAAGTTAATTAAAGAGGCCATAGTATCTTTGGTTAGCACCCACCTTTGCCTTGTACACACTTGTGTAATATTGGCAAATTACTTTGCCTCCTCAAGCAGGGATATTTAAAGATTAAATGAGATAATGCATGTACAGTGCTTAATCAAGAGCCTCGTGCAAAGTCACTGATCCACATGCATCAGTGTTTTCACTGGCAGGAGGTGATGCTGGATATGGTTAACTGTCAGATGCTGCAGAGAACTTCAGAAAATCAGGCCTGGCAAGGAGCCCTCGGATGTCATGAGAGGAGCAGGTTCATTACAGTGGTGGGAAATAAAGAGACATTTTGGCCACAAGAGTGAAACACAACTTAAAGTGGGGGGAGGCTAGGGGTGTAGTTAGTTGTAGAGTGTGTATTTAAGCATGCATGAGGTTCCACATTCAATTCTTAATGCGCGCGCGCACACACACACACACACACACACACACACACACACAGAATGAAAGAAAGAAAAGAAAAAACGAGAGTAAGACATTTATGTAATAAGTTTAGCTAGAAGTAAAAAAGAGATTTAGATTTCTGTTGCTCTGTAAACAGAGCAACACAAAGAAGCTCTGTTTTGTTTTAAATAGAAGAGTAATGATTTAAGAAAGAAATGAAAAAATAAGAGCAGAAAGAAAAATAAAAATGAGACAGGCAACAAACGTGGGTTTGGCTTTGTGCAACCAAGACCCATTCGTCTTTGCTGCTCCTCATTGTTGGGGCGCGGGAGGCTCCTCAATCGCCTATGTGCTTCTTCCGTTAAACCTAGCAGGACAATCCATAGGGACCTTAACCCTCCCGACGTGCTTACTGTGGTCACATAGCCTGTCTGAAATGTTTTCTTCCTTGGAAAGTGAAGATAATGCTGCCAATCTTGCAAGGGTGCCTTTAAAACTAGAGACAGAACACACAGATGACTAAATGTGGTCAGTAAGTACTAGTTTCTATGTTATTAGTAGATCACATTTATATTCCAGCCTCCAGTTTTATAAGCTGTTTATTTCACTCCCTAGTCAGTTTCTGGACCTCTGTTCTGTTTTCTGCCTGGTTCCAGGTTCAGGAGCTTCTCTGTGTGGTACCATTGACTACTTCTCTAATTTACCACCTTGTTCTGTTCTTCCCCATCGTTGAATGTATATTACTGCAGTGAAGCAAAATTAAAATAGAAACACAATATTCCTGTTTAGATACCTAATTATGCAGCCATCCTACATATTTTGTGGGATGTTTGGATGCTTCACAAGCTTGTGCTCCGGAGAGTTTATTAGTATCTAAAAATAGAACCTTAATAGTGAAGAATTCATACTTCAGAACACAAAATCAGAGATTCTTTTTTGATAGCAACAGATGATAACATGTAACAGATGGACAGCATGTCTTGGTTGAACAAATATCTCTGGAATAATCTAAGGTGTATAGGTTTCTTTTTCTCAAGAATAAGAATAGGATTCAGTCTTTAGCTGAATCGTACAAGGAAGGTCCTCAAAGAGAAAGTTACTAAGATGATTGCAAAAAAACAGTTTTATCACCAGAAGACTTTTATTGTTAACATGTTTATTAGCTCCATAATTTTTATTCTGATTCCAGCATTTCCCTAAATTTCCTCAAAAAACAAAACAAACCCTGAGTGTTGAAGATCACTAAGATCTAGTATCTTCTATCTCAATCTCAGAATCCATCTTTCAATAGGAAACTTCTATTTCCACAGCATTAAAAAGGACATTTGGAAGTTTCTGCAGCAGAAATCTTTATGGTTTTTTAAAACAATTAAATCACAGAGACCATCATGTCTGATGATTGTGTGTCCAGTAGACTCACTTTTATGAGGGAAAATCTAGTTGTATATTGTGCCAGCTCACACACGGTACAGCATAGCCAGTTTATTGCCCCCCTGGAAAAATTTTTCTATTAGGTCTGATAATTATCAGTCCATCTTACGAATTTAGTTTTCCAACTCCCACTCAGTGAAGTTTTTCATTACGGAGCTCAGAGATGTGACCAACAGGCACTGAAAATTGTGTACTATAAATCATCAACATTTTCAGTCACCTGGGGACCTTTCAGCCTAGAAGTAAAATATCAGAAAAAAAAAAAAAGAAAGAAAGAAAGAAAGAAAGAAAAAGAAAATTTCATTTGTGCCTATGGTTGGGAAAATGCAACTTAGTTTTGGGATGAAGTCATGGCTTTCTAAATGCCCACAAGATGGCAGTAGTGTCCCAGGTTAATTCACCCGGAGTCTAAATTGGGAAGGGGGCAGCAGAATTTGATCTAAGGGAATGAATGATATGATCAGGGGTAAAAAGCCAAAGGACCTCAAGGCAGGCCTGAAGAAGGTTGCACTGGGGATATGGAAACATTGGACAGCAGAATCCTGGATCCGCTTTCAGTTCAAAGATAGCGTTTGCAGAAATGCTATAATTTTATACATCTAGGTACTTGTTGCTTATTGTGGAAGATATGATTAACATTTGTGAGCCCTTTTGATTTTTTATTATGTTTCCCTATGGTTTATCTTCCTATCATTTGCCCATAAAGAAAATTCAGAACAGGAATTTCTTTGATGAAAAAGTTTCAGGACAAATCCATACATGGCTCGGGGTTCAAAAGATGATCATGGGAAGATAATAGTTTTTCAAAGAAAAAAGTATAAATTCAAAATATATATTTCTATTTGTTGGGTTAGATATCTTTTTCTTCCTTAAGTTATTTAATGTTGTGGTATACGACTAGGTGTTAACATCAGTTACAATATTACTGGACTTGCTAACTTTTTAGCCTGACTATATCCCTGGCTTATATGATCTGGATGCAGGGTTTCAACACTTGGGAAATGCAGGGGGCTCTATGTTAGTGTGTACTGATGCTCTGTACCGCATTAGGGAATCTTAAAGGCCAAATTTTAAAAGGCAAAGATAGTTCTTAGTGTTATGGGGTTCCTCTTCCCTCTCCCTTAGTCTTTCTACCTCATAGAACATGAGAGATTTGCCAAAAGGAAGACAGCAACCCCAAATCAGATCACATCTATTCTATTTTCCGCCAGAAGGACCTTGCTTTTATTCTAGGATGGAGGGATTTCAGGTGCTGCTGATGAAGGGATGGGTTGCTGGAAATCCAGAAGCCATTATCTTTGATGGGGGCTGGTTAGTTGGAATAATGCTAAAGTGAAGGCCCTGAACTCCAGGACTGGCACCAGGAAAATTTACAATCACAGCACTCACTCTTGACATTATAAATTGAAGTAACCTTTACAGAAAAACCAAATATGAAGGATTCTCAAATTTGTTTATACTTTGAGCAAAGAAGGAGACTAATGAGAATTACTCTGGAAAATAATTCAACTGAAAAAAAAAAGGAACCATAAATCAAAACATCCACTTAGGTCCTTTTGTTTGTACCATTCCTTCAAAGAAAGTAATTTGGGGCCTCCTCTCCTGAAAAAAAGTCATATGCAAAAATAGGAGTTATGTGCAAAAAATAATCATAGCACTATCTATAATTCTACAAAGCAAGAGAAATCAATGTTAAATAGAATAAATGTGACTCAGTAGACTCAAGTGTACCTAGCTACTGGGTGAAACATTAAGCAGCTTTAAAACATGAGTATGAGCACCATCCATCAGCATTTTGAAAAAGCTAGTTTCATGGGTGGCAGTGAAAGTAATTATCTGCAGTGAAACCAGGAACGCGATCTCCGTGCTGCCAGCCTGGGGCAACTCCAGTTTTAGCAGGGGGGCTTCTCTCAGAGCTCAGTGCCCAGGGTACTCAGGAGACAGCAAGTACGTCCAGAGTGTAGCTGTCCTCCCAGCGAGGCCTGCGGTCAGCATCCGCCTGCCCTGGTGCCACAGTTTTGCTTTGTTGCTGAACTGAGGTTGGCGGCAGGACGTCCAAGGCGGTGCAGCCCGCTTCTAAGTGACTGGCCACATGGTCTGTCACACTTAGCACTCTCCTGTGTTCCAGAGTGCAGCCTGCAAAATGGAAACAGAAAGGTCATAACTGCCCCTTCCCCTCATCTGATACTTATCTGAATTAGTGGAATAAAAGATGCTATAAATAAGAGGAGGCAAGTCAACTTCGTCCTTTCTACAAAGGAATATCCACTTTACAGATCACCCACTATGGATTGTGTAGGGGAAAATTTTGATTTCCACAGGAGTGAGTCTTTTCTCCCAGCATCTTTGAACCAACTTCTCACCTTCCTCCCTTTTATGTCTTCACAGACTTCAACCCAATTTTCAAAGTGATAGAAATATAAATCACACCATATATTTCCAAAATAAATATTAACATATTATGAAAAGGGCTACAGGTTCTTCAGAAGGTTTATTGTTGGGGAGGAAGTCAGGTCTTCTCTATAAGAGTCCAGATAGATGGTAGTTAATTGTATATTGATTTTCTGCAGATACAGTTTAATGTAAGCTGATAAAGTTCCAGGTTCCTAATCACAAAGCCTTCTGAGTCAACACAACAGTGCAGGAGGCAACGGGACCTGGAGAGGTGGCCCTGACTCAGCAAGCACCCTCCACACCCCTGTTTTTCACCTTGAGACACAACTTTATTTACTAATGATCCTGTTTCTGTCACCACTCCACTGGCTGAAGAGTCAGTGTGAAGAAAATTCAAACTGATTGTAGTTGTCTACAAATGTCAGTGAGACAGACCTTAATCATTTTGTGAATTATTTCCTGTGTAAGCTAGAATAGATAGTATAAATTACCTGGAAAAGATTAATTTTGTCTTTGTAACCAATTTGGATGAAAAAGGAGTAGCCAATGAGTTATGAAAATAATTTTAAATGCCAACTAGCTTCTACATAGAGTCTTTTTTTTTAACTTTCCACATTCAACATAAGAGATACTTAAATGATAAATTGTTTTAGATGCTGGTCGTGTTCAATCCTTGTCAAGTTTTGAGGTTTTAGTAAAAAGTGCTGGGGGTGCATGCTATGAATAAAGAGCTAGTTCAATTAAAGTATCATAAGTGACAAAAGTGTCACTTACCTGTATATGATTTGTTCATGGAAGAGTTGGAAAAAGTAGGAGAGAGGTGAGGAACAGGGGCAGGAAGACCCCTGGAATTCGGGCTGAGCTTGAGAAGATCACTTTCTAGTGTCTAATGCCAGTGCCATGTTATTCCCAAGAGAGACAGCCAAATTCCCAGGGACGATGTCAGCATCTATAAAGGATGATAATTAAAAACAAGACCCAAAACAGGCATCACTTTCCTTGATTAACTTTCTGTTCCTTTTTTCCCAGTGCTTTTATACATGAATGGACTGTATCCTGCCTCTGCAGCCAAGATAATTTCCATCTTACATTGTGCTTATGGAAAATGAATTGGAACTCAAGGCTTCTGAGTTTAAAGAACTATTACAGCTCTGTGTGACAGCCAGGACTGAGGGGCTTCATGCATCAGTAAATCACCACTGTGTTCTCTGGTTCAAGGTCAAGAATGCAATCATCCTCCAGAAAATAATGAAAGATTCCAAAGGTCTGACTTCTTATTAGCAAATTCAGGACACAAAAGTGCAATTTTCAAAAAAAGAAGTTAACTCTAAAGAGTTAAAAAAAAAAAAAAAACCACTACTCTGGAAATTAGATGCATGATGTGACTTTCTGTGCCAACCAATGATTAGCAAATGGTTGGTGCATGACCTCCATTCACAAACAGTGCAGTGATTTATTCCAGGGTTCTCTGCCCCGTCTTCTCCAGATTGATTAATAGGTAAAGTCATGCTTTAGTATCTTGCTCAAAGAAATATGTAAGGAAGGATCCACTTTACATTTTCAAATATTCTTTTTGCTTTTTGGAAATTATGTTTACAATGGAAAATAGTAGGCAAGATCACTGGTTTACATTATTTAATTTAGGAGAATTTTAAAAATTAAACAAGTAGAGAAGACATATCAAACTAATATACCAAAACCAAGATTTAATGACTAAACATTTTATCAAGGTTAATAAAGCTAATAATGTGCTGTGATATTTTAATGAATAAAGATTCAAAATTAATTTAAAAACCTTCATTTTCCTCTTGGTGCCATTCTCTCCCTCTCTCCTTCCTTCCCTTTAAAAAATCAGTGTATGTTTGATGTGTGACTGATCATTGTGTTTATGCATTACTTAAACATAAATATCTATAAATAGTTAACATCGTGGGTATTCCATAAAATTATATAGTTGCTTACTTTTAACCTCATGTTAAAATACTGATTGAATACTGCTGTGCAAAAGTCTATTCTATGGGCAATGCCGTAATCCACCCATTTCTCTATTCCCGGGTAACAGATTATTTCCTTTTAGTTTTTACAGCTATGCTACGATGGATATTCTTATTCATGCTTCTATGTGCAACTACACAGGGCTGACTATGTGATTTTGTGGACCCAGTAGAAAATAAAACTTTGTGGCAGGCTCTCTTTTCAGGACATAGAGGGAAAGTGATGTTAAAGGAACTAAAACATAAACAGTTTTTGTCTTTCTTCCAAGGTCTTTCTCTCAAATCGCCATGGTGCTTTATTTTTTTAAACTTTGCTAATGCTCTAAGAAAGATTTTAAGATGTAAATTATCATTATAAATTTTGCCTTTCATCTTTATATTGCACAATATCTGTTCAAATGCAAATAGAAGCACATTTAACTCATATGTGGAATCATGGAAATCTGCTGCCTTGCATTTCATAACTCCTAGACTTGTACGCAGATGCATTTCATCCTTATCACGGCAGGGGAAACACAGGCCAAGACTCACTCAGTGTTTTCATTTCGCTTCTTGGTTCACGCACAGCCTACCAGCACTCCCTCACCTTTTACTGAGGAGTAAATGAGAACTGAAAGGAAAAGGAGCTATGGTTGTTTGATCTTTCCCTTCTTTTCTCTGCCGTCATTTTTAGCATAACTTGTTGGCTAATGTGGGTAAGTAACGTAAGTAAAAAAGATACAGCAGGATTCTTTGGTTGTGTATGATTCTTCGTGTTTCACTGCCTTCTGTTTGCATTTGAACCAAGCCTGCCCCCTTGAGCAGCTCCCCATTTACTCTGTGGAAAACTGAACGTGTTTTCCTTGTGCATCCTCTGATCTCATATGTCCTGGGCCCAAGGGAATTCTGTGCTCATGGGGCACACTGAATGCTAGATCAGAACAAGATAGCAAGATCAGCATCCTCTACTCATGGCATGCTCCCCTGTCCTAGGAAACTTTATTCAAAGTATAAGTTCAAATTTACAGGTATTAGAAAACTTAAGATTATGAAGGCAGAGCACTAAACCAAGCAGAGGACCCTCTGAGGGCAGAGCCCTGTGAGAGCACCTTTCCCAGAAACTGGCTCTACATGAAGTTCTCTCTGGTATCTAAGTCCCGAAGTGGATTCCTGAGTACTGACGCATGTTATCAAGTTTAACCTTATGTTAATGAAGTGTTCCCATAATAGCTAGATAGATTTGTACTCACCAGCAATATATGATTGTGTTTTTTGTTATTTCCCTGTAGGACTGAATTACTTTTCGTTTGTTTGTTTATTCTAGGGGTGCGGGATTTTTTTCTTTTTCCTGTGAACTTCATGTTCAGTAACCTTTGCCCATTTATCCACTAGGTTGTCTATCTTCAGACATTAATTTGCAGGAATTTGGGAGGTTGTTTCTTAACATGTTTTCAAGATTAATCTTGACTGTTGTATATCTTGCCAATATCTTCTCTTAGGTTATTTCCCATCATTTAACTTTGTAGTATTTGTTTTTTTATTTCATGTTTTTATAGGAATTTGTTTTGTTTTGTTTTCCCCTCTAATACAGAAAGGATAAGTACACATGTAGAGACCCACACATGCATAAAACTTCTCCTAAACAGTTTATAAGAATCAATTATATAATGCATGATGAAACGAACAGCTACTTTGAAGAAAAAGAGACATTATGGTATCCATTGCTGATATCATATGGTCATGCTGTAAGATTCAGTAATGCTATTATTCTTTGCTCAGAGTGGTTTTAGTCTGTTTTGTATTATTTAATTTCAACCTACATGAAGGTATGGACAGCTATTTTGAGGAGAATGAGAGACATTATGGCAGCTATTGTTGGTTTTCCTATTGTCTGATTTTGAAGGCCTATAATGCCTTCCTCACTCTGTTCTGATCAGTTTAATACTATTTTGTTTTGTACAAATTCATTGTGTGTGAATATATAGACAACTATTTAGAAGAAAACAAGTATGTTAACCAGTGATGATCTCCTGTTGTCTTGCTTTGAAATCTGTATCACATTGTTTTCTTCTGATCTGTTTTATTATGTTTAGTTTTACTCTCTTTAAAATAAAAAATAACTTTGTAGCATGGGCTTTTTACAGTACAAAAGACTTAAATTTTGTAGTAGCCCAGTTTACTAATCTTCCATGATTATTTTTGTTTTTCTGCCCTAAAATAACAAAGATATTTTCCAATTTTTGTCTAATGGTTTTAAAGATTTTTTAAAAATACTGTTTTATTTTAAGCATTGTAGATTCCCTAAGCCATCTGGAAGGCTTTGTTTTTGTTTTTTTGTCTTGTTTTGTTTTGCAGAATTGGAGGCTGAACCTTGGGTCTTCACACTGAGTTACATTCCCAGCCTTTTTAATTTTTTATTTTTTTGTGGTTGTTGTTACTTCTTGACATTGGGTCTCACCTAAGTGACTAAGTTACTGGGCTGGGCTCAAGTGGAGTTTGTTTTTATTTATGAAGTTAGGTAGGAATTTAACATTTTATTTATTTTTATATGGAAGATCAATTTTCCCAACATCATTTATTTATTTATTTATTTGGTCTTTTTCATTGTTATCGGTATCAGGGATCGAACTCACGACCGCCTGCTTGCAAGGCAGGTATTTATGCTGCTGAGCTAAATCTCCAGCCCCTCAACATCATTTATTAAACAACCTCTACTCTTCTGGTCGATATTCCCTGAGCTATTACTTAGAGCCTCACATGATTCCTCTGATCTAGTTATATTTGCCACTTACGTGGCAAAGCTTTGAGTGAGTCTTAATATCTGGGTGAGTGAGAACCCAGCACGTTTAAATAATACATTTCCAATTCATTAAAAGATAGAGAAACAACAGAGCAAATATGACTAACTTTTTCTACTTTTCAGGTTACATTAAGAAATTTTTCAACCTACATAGAATGAAAACACAGTGACTTGGATATCAGACTTGAGTTCTTATCCAAAGCTTGTCATTTTCTGGGTGTTTGAACTTGGGGCATGATTCTTAACCTCTGAGGCTAGACTCTCTAATCTGTAAAATGGGGATAATAAGATCTATGACCTAAAGCTATTGAGAGGATTAAGTGAGTTAAGAGCCTGATACAACCTAAACACTCAGAAAATATTACTTTTCTTCCCCTTTCTTGTCCTTGAAAAGAGCTGTGTGTTTCTTGGTTATTCTATTCACTTAAGTACTCTGAAAAAGACAACTGGTGCAAGTTTAAAGGCAAAACAAAATTTATCGTAGTCTGATGATCTCATTCAGTCACTTTCTGAAACCTGAATAATTGCCTGGGTGTTGAGAAAAACACAAACTACAAAGATGTCCATGAATGGTTCAACAATTGGCTGCTGCTTTTCTTGTTAATTACATGACATAAACAGGTCATAATAAAACCGGAGCCAATCAGCAGTGTCCACTCCCAAACTACACACAAACTCATGTCTCTTGACAAGTGCTGCAAAGATCAAAAGGACTGAGAATCAATAGGATTAACAGTCTGAAATGCTAACGTCTTACCTGGAATGAGTGAGTTTGGGACCTCCACTTCGTTGGCATTGCTCAGACCAGTATCATTTCCTTAGATGGGAAGGAATTCTTTAATGCGCCTTGAAACCGGGGATGGGAGCTAAGAACATGCTTGGAATTTCATAATGTCCAGGGAAAAAACTAAGCTGAGGCAGCTGTTTTGGAAGATCAAAGGGAAATACAGTAAAGTGCATTAAGAATAAAGACAGGATGGCTCCAGCTGAAGCACCTGATGAAGCAAGTGGTCAGGTCCTCTCCAGGAGCTCCTATCACACAAGACACAATTTTACACAGAAATAACCATAGGTGACTTACTGAGCATATGATCTGAGCAGGGGAAATGGAACGGCCCAGCCGGGAGGGTGTTGAAGGAAACACCATGGAATGTACTGCTGAAGTTGTAGAGGTCAGTGGCTATGTTTCTCCTGGGCTCTCCACTGTGTTTCAGCCCCTCATAAGAAATGAGCATCAATGGAGAGACACTATGCTACTATAGCTTTGGGAGCAGACTTGTGTTGAAATCCTGATTCCAGACCTTGCTAGCTGTATCAATTTAAGCAAGTTACTTAGGATTTTCCCCATTTTGGGTTGTTCATCTACGAAATGTGGAAAATAATTTCAACCGCAAGTGTTGTTTGAGAATAAACTGAAATGATGTATCACCCACCTGAAGGTCTCAGTTCAGAAGAGACTCAATAAATATGGCTACTAGCATCGTGCCTATTCCGATATTGCTTGCCTTAGTTGGCCTGAGGAAGGAGTAGCCCTGAAACTTTTCTCATTCATGCAGCAGCACGATGCCTCCTGTTTCTTGGGTCTTCCATTCCCACAGTAAATTGACCCAGTCCCTCAGCAAACCCTTCCCTACCTATCAGCAAAAACATCCCATTTTTTATTCATCTCTAGTAATGGGTGTTCAGTTACACCAGAGAGTAAGCCTCAAACTTACAGAGTACCTTCTCAAAGTTTATACACAGGACGTGTGTGGGTCAGAACACATGACCTTTGATTACAATATTCCAACTCATTGCCTCTTCCAGAAGACATGAGTCAGTAGATTGAGGGAGGATCCAGAAATCTGTATGTAACAGCAGCTGCAGATCCTTGCTATCAGTGTGATTTGGCAGTTCTGACATTACTACTTAGAAACTTTGTTGAAAATGCAGGATCTCATGCGTCACTTTGGACCTAGTAAATCAGAAGCTAAATTTTAAAAAACACTCAGATATAATTGACATATAAAAGACAGCACACTCAGTTACATTTGAATTTCAGATAATGAATTTTTAAAAGAATAAGCATAGCATATGAGTACATCCATATTTTTATTTGCTATTTGGCAATCATACATTCAGGTGCTTTTTATGCATATTAAAGTCTAGAAAGCACTGATGTAGATCAGATTTCAAACTTCTGTATGTTTCAGAATCCTCTGGAAGTATTGAGACCCGGGTTTTTGGGCTCTGTCCCCATAGTTTCTGATACGAGAAGGTTGGAGTCTGAGGTTGGAGTCTGACAATATTGCATTTTTACCAAATTCTCAGTTAACACTGTTAGATACACTTGAAGAATGCAGGTCTACATGATGACTAGAATGCAGATCAGCCCATAGAAACCTGCAATCCCAGCCCTTGGACAGGGTAGGTTTGACGTTCTTTGCTACATTTGTTATCTATGAATCAACAGTGAAGGAGTAACAGTCTCTGATTCCAGGCCAACAGTCTAAAAGACCTGTCTACCATTTAAAGAAAACGTGAAAGAATAAGTCTGGCTACCATATGAAGCACCGGGAACTTGTTTTCATTTAAATTTACTTGTTTTTCCTGCTTCAAATTTACTGATGATGGTTTCCAAAGCATAAAAGAGAGGGATGGTAGCCAGAACTGTGAAGTGATAGAGTTACAGGAGGAACCAACCTCTTACAAGCATGTGAGAGTGTGGCAGGGTTTCAAGGTCAGATCTGGGATACAGTGGGGAGCAAATTCAAAGACAAAGCCATGGATTGCTACTGGTGGGGAGTGAGAAGGAGAAATAGGGCAGGGCTGGCTCTTTAGCAGGAGAAGCTGAAATGATCAGTGGATGTGAAAGAAAGAATATCAAATCCTGGAGTCCTGGACCTAAACTCAAACCTCAACCCTGTCATTGTGTTCCATGATTTCCCTTTTTATTTCCTCATGGGATCAATAGGGAAACGGCAACTTCTTCAATGGGAAGATTGTGGAAAAGAATGGAGACAACGCATGTAGAGAAAATGACTGCTCCCTTGCGTACTTGCCAACTTGGTAAACAGGAGTAGATGCAGTTAGAGGTTTAAACCGGGCATGGTGGTGCACTCCTGTAATCCCAGCACTCAGGAGACTGAGGCACGCGGATCACTGCAAATTCGAGAACAGCCTGGGCTACAAAGTGAGCCCAAGGCCAACCTGAACTACTAGTGAGACCCTGTCTCAAAAAAGACAAAAAAAAATCATAAGAGGTTTAATGCCAATTTAGAGTAACATTGCATTTTAGATATTCTCTTTAACCTGTATTTAACTTCAAAATATAGTAGTTTTTTAGGGAAAATGCCACCTATACTTTGTGACAATAGAATTCTCTCATTAAAAATACATTGTTAATAAGTTATACATTTCTACCATGATGCAATTCCCTCCTGATCTGTCTCACTCCTGCTAGCTCAGATGCAATGAAGGTGCTTGAAGAAGAGATGGACTCTGGACTTACAAAGAACAAGCCATGGCCCTCAGCTGGCACCATCAGAAGGTCAGCTGTCAGCTAGACATCGGGCTTATACTGTGAGAAACATCAAGTGACATCTGAAGAGTGGGCTTATCTATCTGCATTTGTAGTCAGGGCACAACCAAGGTGTGTGTCACTGAGTTTCTGCGCCTTGTTTTATAAACACATGGTTTGATTTTAAAAATAAGTATGCAGTTCACTTTGATTTAAAATCCTATGAGTTTTAGCAAGAGGATAAACTCATGCAACTAATTTTGTAATCAGGACACAGAACCATTCTATCATCTCAAAAATTTCCTGGGGCTGCCTCTGTATTAACCCCCTAATTTTCAGCAGCCTGTTAACCACTGCTATACTCCTGTGTTTTGGAGAACGTTATATAAATGAAAGAAATTATGCTGGATGCAGAAGTCAGTCTTGCTTTGATTTGTATTTTTAATGAAATCAATAAAACTTTTAAAAAACTTGATACACCAGAAAACTGAATACAAGGTTATGAAATGGTCCATGCATAAACTAGATTTTTCTTTTTATCATCATACTCTCTGGGCCTTTACACACTTTCTCCCAATTCTTTATAAACTTACTTCTTATGGAAAGTCTTCTTGTATTGCTTCTTCCAAACTCCCTTAACCTCTCCCTCTGGTCCTTTGCCTCCCACACTGTATTCTCTCTTTACTCCCTCAGGCAGCAAGTCCTGCACATGAATAAGCAGCATGACACAGGGAAAAGCACACATTCTGTGATGATGCCCAGGCCCCAGGATCAGCCTGGATCTGTTGGGATGGTGGCAAGACGCTTAGCTTCTTTGGTCCTCAGTATCCTCAAGGTGGAATAACATCCGTCTACCCTGAAAAGTCGGAGTGAGGGTGGATTGAGAGGTGACTGCAAAGCACCTGGCACACAATAAGCAATCAGTATACAGATAGTTATTATCCTGTGCTATCAGTATTAATAGTGCTCATTATATAAAAAATTTACATTTGCCTGTCCATCATAGGAGCCCACAGACCATTCCATCAGAGGCACAAACCCAGTATCATTCAGTATCAAAGAAAGAACCAAAGAAATAGGATAAAGGTTTCATTTTCCACCCATTGTTCTGAGAACAGGGAGAAGTGTAACTCAGATAGGGATGGGCAAAAGGATCTTTGCTCTACCATGGTTTCCCATGTGATTTGGGCCACGACACTATTCCTAGCCCTTGATTTTTTATTTTGAATCTGAAAATGCAAGACTGAGCTCAAAGAAGTCTCTCAGCTCTGAACTTCTAAAACCCCAATTACCACAACTACAACTGCTTTGAAATTTATGAAGTTCTTACAAGTTTTTCCTCCAGTCTGTATAAGTTAGACTTTTGTTTTCTGACCCTGAAGGTATGAACCAACTGCTCTCCTTCAGCTTATTATTCTGTCATGTATCTGGGTCTGTACAGAAAGACAGAGATGTTGTCAACATGGTTCTAGATTGTGTAAAGTAAGGTGGGCCTTGTCCTCTCTATCAGGTCCCAAAACGCTTGAAGATGAAAAGCAATTCCTGGCTATGGGTTGAAAGAATAAAGGTATAGGAGGGAGGAAAAGAAGGAAGCTGTAAGACTGAAGAGGAGAGTACAGCACAGAAAGAAGCAGGAGGCGGAGCAGAAGGTCCAGCTGCAGAGAGGCAGCTGCCCGAGGCTGAGAATCTCCAAGGGTCTTGGCCGTGGAAAGAGGATTCATGGGGCACAGAAAGAAAGGGTGTGAGCCCTTCAGACTGCAGTTACCTCCAGGACTGTGATGAAGACAGGAGCCAGGAGATGACAGATTTGGGAACAAGAGATGGATAGGGTTTCTCTGGCCTTGAAACTAAGAAACTCATGGAAACTTTTTTTTAACCATTTCCCCCTCCTGATTATAAAGGAAGCCCATGTTTCTTATCCAAAACACTTTTTTTTCTCATTTTCAGTATAAGTGTGTGTGTATGTGTGTGTGTGTGTGTGTGTGTGTGTGTGTGTAGGCAAACTCTGTCAGTTTAAATTTCTAAATAGTGTTTTTCCCTTCTGCTACCCAATTGTGCCATTTCATAACAGCTCAAATGACAGAGAAACTGAAGCCATGCAGTGGGAGAGGGGCTGTATCATTTTAAAAGTATGATGTCACTTGGAAGAGAGAGACTGAGCAGACACTAACCTGATAGCCTCATTCACCGTGAAAGGACAGGGGTAAAGGGTTCCTGAATTAAAAAAGGTATTTTTAAAAAAGAATGAAAGAATAAATAATACACTAAAATTATAGCTAACATTAATTGTGTGGCATGATTCTAAGCACTCAAGTCTTAATCCTACAAAGAATTCTGAGGACTTCCGGGCCAGGATTAGCTAAGGGAACACTTTCTATCTCCATTTTGCAGATAAGGAAAGTGAGATAGAGAAGTTAAGTAACTTGGAGGATCTGACTCTTGAGCCAAAATACTAACCTGCTGTCTCAAAATATTAAGGAAAATGAAGCAGATCTAAAAGCAGCAGAGACCCAATGAGTTAGCTCTGCAAAGGTAAGACTGATGAAGGACCTTGGAGTTTTGCAAACATGGTGAGTTGAAGAAAAAAAGAGATTCAAGGGAGACAGATCTACAGGTATGATAGTGGTAATAAGAATCCCAAATTGGGAGGCAAAATACCTGAATTTCAGGTCCTTTTCATACTGGCTGTGTGCCTAGGGAAGTCATTCAACCTCAAGACAGAAATAATGCCTGCAAACAGTTGTGAGGACTGTGGGCGCCTGGTCTAACTGGAAGGGAGAGCAGTGTGATGAGGAGAGTGTTACGCACATTGGTGCCTGCTGCGGACTCCATGGTGGCAGCTAATAGTAGTTCCTGGTAAGAAATTCAGCAGTGTAGAAAAATGGTTAAAACAGCAAAGTCAGTACCAATCTGCAACAAAATACTTGATTTGTGGGGTGCTTTTTTTTCTTTCCATGAAGATAAATTGTTTCACTGTTTTCCCCTGAACTTTTTTTTTACAAGTTATACAGATTTACAGAAAAAAAAATAAACAGTAGGAAATCACTAGTTGATGAATTACATATTGTCATCTTAGAAACAATTGTTCAAGTCACAAAATTAAAGCTTGTAAAGTGGACATTCCAACAATGATACTGCAACTGAAGGCTATTTTATAATCTATGCTAAGGGCCAGGGGTTTAGCTCAGTGGCATAAGTGCCTGCCTGGCAAATGCAAGGTTGTGAATTCAACCTCTGATACGAGAGAGAGAGAGAGAGAGAGAGAGAGAGAGAGAGAGAGAGAGAGAGAGAGAGAGAGAGAGAGAAGAAAAATCTATGCTGAGAATGACAAATACGAGACCATGTGATATTGCAAACAATCCCAGACACTGAAAGAGCTCAGATAAAGAATTTAGCTCCCTAAGGCTACAGCAGACCAAGGTTAACACAAATATCCAAGGCAGGCATCTGGGGCCTCACTCGGGATTTGGGTGACATCTGACTGAGCTGACGTCATTCACTGACTCTAGAGGTTTGTCCACGTATGAACTGTTGTGGCTAGTGACCCTCCCTTCCTTTCCCCCTAACTTCTGCTCAGCTGACCTTTCTAATGGCTAGATGGCCCCTGGACCTCAAAAATCCTTCTGTTTCCTCCTCCCATTTAGCCTCTGTGTCTCCTGTCACCAATTTCCATAGAAATGTGTGAGATTTTACACAATCTAGTTAATGTGCTGAAGAAATTATGAGTATGGAAGATAAAGTTTAGCGCTACCAAAAAAGCATTTAAATTTTTGGAGAGAACCTAGTGGGTTTTCACGTCTTTTTCCCCCAAGAGAAAGTGTTAATTTCCTGATGCAGTTCTTTGTTTTTGTTTTTTTCTAATGGGCTCTATGATCTTGGACAGTCATTCACTTCTCTGATTTTTCCTAATATTCTTCAGAAAATCTGCAATTAAATTGCAGATTGGTACTGACTTTGCTGTTTTAACCATTTTTCTACACTGCTGAATTTCTTACCAGGAACTACTATTAGCTGCCAGCATGGAGTGCACAGCAGGCACCAATGTGCATAACACTCTCCTCATCACACTGCTCTCCCTTCCAATTAGATTAGTGATTAAGTTAGCATTTAGTGTTTTGAAAAGTTATTTGGGGTAATTATCAGTGTTACAGGGGTCAATTTCTAATTTTTGATATAAAACTATCTTCCACCAAAAAAGCAGGATTCAAGCACTCATATTGCTTAGGATGAGATCAAAATTTGAGGAAAATGGGTTAACCTAAAGAAAACTCTAGAATAAATAATATGGTAGAGTGCTGTACCTAACATTGTGAAAGTGATATTTAAATGAAGGAAATTTGGTGAGCCTTGCACTCCATTCCTTCATCAAAGAGGTTAGGACCAGACTCAGTCTTGCCTTGTGTTGCTCTACCCTGAGCTTTTATTCTCCCCTCCTCCGCTCCTTCAGGGCTTCCTGGAAATGTTAACAAGAAGCCTGAATAATGTATCCATCTACTTCTCTGCAGTCCTTACGTTTAGAACTACAATTGGCATAAGTGGTCATCACATACAGTTCACGAATAAAAATTTTAGCAAAACTAATAGCATACCCAATCTCCTTTAAGTTTTACAAAATTATTGAATCATGCTCACAGACATGTCTCTGGGTCTCAGCTCTTTACCGACTCAATCCCATAGCTTCACACATGCATTTTTCATATGACTTCCTAGAAATCACCTGTATCCCTATCATGGATGTGATCTAAAACTAAAGAAGATGGAGTAAACAAGCATGTAAGGCCAGTTTTGTAAAAGTTGTGCCCAAATCATCTGGGAAGCTTTGGAATGTCCTGATATTGCCCTAAACATAGATATTATGATTGGTAACATTTTATTTATGGCAAGATTTGATACTTTCAGAAAGTTGCAACAAATGCAAGCTTTCAGCAAGGAAATGCAAAAATCCTCTTGATATACCATAGCTGATATGGAATCACGTAATAGAGGACATTCAAAGAAAAGCATCGTTTCCATCTTAAAACAAAGACACAAAGGTTGGACATATTTAAAGGTTCTGACTGAGAAATTCAAAGAGATTACCAAGACACAAATTTACTAAATCTGATTAAGATCAAGAAGATGACAAACAGGGCTTTCAGAAATATTTTTTTGTCCTTTCCCAACATATTATACCTTCAATAACCAAGCTGCCTAACAAATGAAGCCTGTCTGGAGTGAGCGTCATCAAATGGATCTGGAAGGGTCTCAGGGCTCCCTGAGTAGGCCCTGCAGGAAGTCTGTCTGTATTTGTGCCCTTCCAGGTCTACATGATGTACTCTGTCCTGTGAGACGTAGAGACAGCCCGTGAGACCTGGGGCAATGTGGGCTCAACCATTATGAGGGCTCAGTGAGGGAGCTGCTGACGGCTTTAGATTCCACATATTCTGCTCCCCAACCAGTGAGGGGGAGTTGTTTCATCTCCTCTACTTACCTCCAAACTTATTGTTCTCTCATCTTCCTTGGTCTCTTCCTCAGCTCTGAGTTCCATGGGTTCTCTGCTTCCTCCTTATCTATCTCCAGTGAGCCCTTGGGTTTACAGCTTGTAGGTGAACAGTGATCTTGAAGCTAATTCTTGAGTCACTTAATGTCTCTGAGCTTGTTTCCTCCTGTGTGATTTGGGATAGTAGCAGTACCTACCTCAAGGTGCTTTGGGAGGAACTTAACAGGATGAAGTATCTAAGGTACTTCATAAGGTGTGTTTTGTGTTTTTGTTTTTTGGCACAGAATGCTCAGTTGGTATCCATCTAATAAACCTTCTTATTGTAAACAGAGTATATCTCCCCAGGGAAAGAAATGAGTCTTCGGAGTCCTAAAAAGCAATACAATCAATGAAAACATATCCCTAAAACACGTTAATGAAACAAAAAAATCACATTTAACTTATTAGCTGAGATGGTACCTAAACACTGTTGATGGTGTTGGCTTTTCTTTTGGTCACTAATTTTAAAGAAATCAAAATCTCAGCCAATGAGCTCTCCAGGCACACTCAGTGCTCCTGGTAGTACCATATGAGTTTCTTGATTTTATTTTTCTGCATTCAAGCCAGGAATTCATATATAAATGAAGCTTGGAGCTCACTCTTTAACTTCTTTGTCAGATAACATTTACCCTAAGCTCTATGAGTCTTACAGGCTGTTCTGATCACCCTGATAGATTGTGTCCCTAAGCTCCTCTTAGACATTCAGAATTTTAGGGGGCACACTCAAAGGAGTGTGAGAGTAAATTTAATAACAATAGTAGAGGACTAAAGGCCAGTTGTTAGGACTTTCATGATGAATTGGCAGTGGTACACCACTCCTCTCGCACCCTATTCCCCCCTCTCCCCACTTCATTGACAGTGGTATAGAAAGTTATACAGGAAGTCTGACTTCCTCTGTGTAGTGGCAGTTAGCTATAATTCAGAAAAGTAAGGAATTAGAAGCATAAGAGGTTCACAAATATGTTCATTAACTGAAGTCTTTTCCACTAGTTTCCTCCTCACTAACCATAGGAGTGTTTTGACATCCATTTGAAACACAGAGGACAGTCAGAAAGCAGAAATTGATCTATATCTCTTTTGCTTTCAATCCAAATAACTTATCTTTGTGAATTTATCTTACTTTTAATCTTCCCCAATGAAGCAGAGTGAAATCACAATGATAATTTTCTTTTTTGGAAAGAGTTTGTCACTAATGAAATTTACCTGTTCCTCTCCAAGTTGCCTTTGAAGGGGGTGCAGACTTCTCTCTGTGGGCTTCATGATTATAGATGTCCATCAAATTGCACACTAGAGAATAATGGAGCTGATCTAATTTCTGTTTCCATACAAAAATGTTGGAAGAACAAGAAGAATGTGATCCTGTAGGATGTCCTCTAGAATTTGACACAAGGAAGGTAAAAGAATGTCCCCCCAAATGCGGCAGCTCTTGGTCTGCCCAAATAATTCAAGAAATGGCCATCTTCTGTCGGGCAGGGTGGTGCACACTTGTAACCCCAGTACTTGGTAGGATGAGGCAGAAAGATTGCTGTGGGTTCAAGGTCAATCTGGCCTACATAGTGAGTTTAAGACTACATGGTGAGACCCTGTCTCAACACATACACACACACACACACACACACACACACACGCACACACAAACACACTCACACACACACTCACACATACACACTGGGGGTCATCTTCAGAAAGATGAGGCTGCTGCAGAGAAAGATCTAGTCACAAAGCTTGGATTTATGTTTATCAGTGAAATTTCTCTTCCTAAAACAAAAAAATTTCAAACCTACATCCACTATCACTCACTTCACCTATTCAGTATGAAATATGTTTTCAATAAATGTTGAAATGATCTGTAGAGGGGTTAAGATATTTAGTTTTAGCAGCAGATTGATTTTGCATCTGATTTGAATCTTCCCTACCTAATGTATTGGACACAAATGCTGCTACAGTTCTGTGATATACTTTGAGTGTCACCAAGCCTGTGGTAGCAACACTCCTCTGAATCCCAAATGTCACCTGGAACTGCCCCAGCAGCAGAGAAGGAGTCATCTTGATTAACACCAAGTTTATGCTAATATTAGCTCATGGCATAATCTATTTATACAAATATCTGAATGCATAATTGTAAACTAAAAGTATATTCAGACAGAAAAAAGTTAAGCTCACCTCTTCTGTAGATGAGGTACCTTCAGGCCTTTAGTTCTTTTCTTGTCAATTCAGCTCTCAAAAAATAACTCAGAGCAAAAGGGAAACTTGCTATTAGGTGTAATTATTACAAACACCGAAGAGCTCAACAGATAAAAGACAATGCAAAGAAGGAATCCTAACATGTCTTAAAGGGGATTCTGTCATCTGGCTGACATACAAAAAGCACTTATTCCAAATGAGGCTGTAGACAGAGTTTGAGGCACAAAATATACATGAGTCATTTCAACTTCAAATCAAACTGTTACTTTTTTTTGCCTGATATTCAATTTGTTTGATTAAGAATTAAGTAAGAACATCCATTACCACAGTGGAAGAAAGCAAAGTCAGAGAGAAACATACACTACAAAGAATGATGCTCATAATTTATGAAGACCTAGAAAAATATTTTAGATCCAGCAGTGATATTCACATTGTAAGAAGAAAACTCAAGAGGAAGAAGAGGAGAAGAAGCGATGAGAAAGAATAAAGGAATGACTTAATAGTCTTCAGTCTGGAGAAGCTTCTTCCTGTGGGAACTCTTAAAGAACTGACTGCTTTTCATGCTTAGGAAAACAGTCATCAGATGGTGGTTGGTCTTGTCCTTGTTTAGGTTCTGTAGATCTGCAGTTATGCATCTGGGCATCCCTGAAGCAGAGAGTGACACTACCTTGCCTCCTCATTTGGGAGACTGTGAAGAGGGTGTCTCTCATGCTGGCTAGCCATTATTTTTTATTTCAAAAAAGTAAACCATATTCGTATGTAATCTCTATCACACAGAAGTTCTCCAAAGGGCAACACCCTGTTTCTTTCTCAATATATACAAATTTTACTACATACTTACATAGACCTAGCAATGGCAACCTAAACATAAAAGATTGGATACTATCCATGGCTTGACCAAACAGAAAATCCTCAGAGAAATGTTAACCTGTTCATACCCATAAAAAAACAAGTATTTAGTGAAACAATGTGGTATTGACTCAACATTTGACTATACATAATGATTTGTCTTTTGTTGCATTGTATACATTACGGAAAGGTTTTTGCCTGATAAATGTCTATTGCAAACATAGTTTATGGAAAAATAATTGCATATCCTCTGTCTATGATGTTAACCACAGATGTGCTCCAGCTGCAGCAATAATGAGATGGAAACATGGTTAAAAATTTGTCGCAAAGTCATAATGTTAAATTATCAGGGCTATTTAACAAGAACATCTTCTCTCTTTTCCTGTGTTTACCAACATCCTCTCAATCTCATTATTTTAAAGAAAGAAAACTTCATTGCATATTCTAGCAAAGTGTGTCGGTAGGGGAAGGTTTAACAGAACCAGAGAAAATGTGCAAGGAGTGAGAAAGTGAATTGATGGATGGATGGTTAAATGAATATAAATGAACTGACACCTTTACAGGAAAATAACATTTCTTTTCTTTTTTTCTTCTATAGATCAGTAGGGCTTGTATCAGTAATTCTTTCATATCAGCAAAGAGGAAATAAACTCTCATGTAAATCATTTTCCCCCCATCTGCAGCATATTAAAACCATGCCGTTTTTTTTTCTTTTAAGCAGACTCTTTTTCCCTATTTGCTTATCAGTTCATCCACCATTACATTTTAAATGAAATTGCAAGACCCTTGTCCCTCCCCCAAATTTCAGCCTGATGCAGGAAAGTGGGAAGCAGACTTTTCTTGCTTTAGAATAGTGACCTAGATTCAATTACAGATAGATCCAGAAGAGAGAAGTGATACCTCACAATTTTTCAAGGTCTCGAAAAAAATTAGAAATCTCAAAACAATACTTAATGGAAAAGGAGCTGGTTATTTCCCTATTTCCCATATTTTCCCCTTGCGTTAATTGTATTGCGTCGGTCCGTTTAACTGTTCTGTTATAATATCAAAATAGGTTTCCCACGGGATATTCCGAGTCCTAAACAGAAGAATTTCAAGCAAATTTCAGAGTTGGGCTTTTGAGGGTAGGTATCCACATAGAGAATGCATGTAATTCTACAAATTGAACCCGGACAAGATGAAAAAATTGCATAAAAGGCATATTTTATCCTTAGGTCTCTAAAAAAATAGAGACAAGCAAATTACATCACAAAAGTACATCCATTATGATTACATTGCGGACAAAGCAGTGAACGGAAAAAACCAAACAAATGCGTATACGTTTTATTGCTTTTCCAATTACTAGAAAAATGCAGCCAAAAGATACAGAGGGAAGATCCTGTGATGCTGCTTATTGACTTTCATCTCTAAATTAAGCATATAAATGACCTTAACGGGTGGCTTGGTATATTAAATTTTTAAAAAGAAGAACAATGATTCCCTTTTCTTCTCCTCTCTCTCTGATCTCAGCCTGAAAGGAGTCGCCTAGAGATAAGAGAGACGGGATTTGGTCCGCGCTACTCGGTTGTCCCTGCCTACCGTGGACGGGGACGCGGTTGCCTTCTATGCAAAATTTCCGCTCGGGATGCACAATGAGCGGAGTCAAACGGGGCACTTTGCCCTCCACCTCTACTGCCCTTCAAACAAAGAAGCCAAAACCAGTGCAAGAGAGAAGCGTTGGGGTGCAGGAGGGTGAGGCGGGCCGCCGCGTGCAGTGTGGACCCCGCAGACCTGGCGGCGGTGTGCAGCGCGGGCGCAGGAAGAGGGCAGAAGTGAGCTCGCGTCTATGCGGGTATCCGAAGTGAAAAAGCTATAAGCCGCCAAGTTTCGGATTGAGGTGCAGGGAAACCAGAGCGGAGGAGCTGCCTGGGTTCTCAGACACCGCCCACGGAGGGGAGCGTATTTTATACCTGGGAAAGAGGGCTGTGCTGGGCGCCAGGCGCTGCCCTGGGCTGTGGGCGAGCGCCCAGACCTGCAGGATGGGTTCCCGGGCTGCGCGGGGCTGCGCGGGGGCTCCCGGCTGGGAAACCGGTGGAGGATTGTTTCATTTCAAAGTGAAAATCTGCAGGCTTTGGGAAACGATATTCAAAAAAGTATATAATCTCCATATGCCGCTCAATGGAGGATCCTCATAATTTACAGCGGCAGATAAGGCTAGAGGGTGAAATAAAAAATCTGAAGCCCTCCCCTCCCCCTCGCCGCCTCCCTGGAATTGCACCTTGGGCAGCGGAGCAGAATCCGGAATGTGAACTTCTCCCGACATATGTTTCCCGCAGATAAGTAAACAATCTGGACGTGAAATGGAAATGGTAATTAATGCAGTAATGCTGTTACACCTCGAGTGTGCAAATCCCATTGACTCGCCGCACCACGGGGGGTGCCGGGGGCCCGCTCCCTCCCTCCGCTCTTCCCTCCGCGGTGCCCGGGCGGGGCGCCCTGCTGGTCCGTCTGTGGCCGGGCCAGGCTTCCAGAAACCCGGAGCCGCTCAGTTGCGTTCTGATGGCTGCTCTGGGTCTTCCGCCCCGAGGCAGGTGCGCGGTGCTGGCGTCCGCAGCCACATCTCGCGCCCTCCCTCTAAGTCTCTCCGCAGCCCGGAGCCCACCGGGCGTAGGGGCTCAGAGGTGCGGCCCGGGGCTGAGGGACCCAGGACCGCGAGAGCTCTCCGGTAGGGAGCAGAAGGCCACACAGCCCCGTGGAAGCGGAGCGGACTCCCTCACCCTAGGGCGGCTGTCGGGTGGGGCCTTCCTAGTCCAGTGCTTCCTGACCGGCTGGCAGTTTTTCTAAAGTTCTTTCCTATCCTACCGGCAACGCAACGATCGCCTAAGAATTGCTTTTGTTCTGAGCTCGAGTGGAAAAGTTTAGAAATGACCACTGGCCGCTAGAGGAATGCAACTAACTCTTCCACTGTGTAGCAAGGGGGAAAGTTGCAGATTCCTTTCAGCCTCTGTTTTGTCTGAGCACCTGGTTCTCCCCTAACCTGGACCAGGGAGGATGCCCATTTTAGGAATCTCAGCAAAGAGGATGGAGAACCTGGGAAGACAGCTCAGGACTTGCGGTCTTCCCCGGTTCCAGTGCACAAGTCGATCTCAGGGGCCCCAGAACGGACGTCCACTCTGCGGCAGTGAGGGCGAGGGGCTGGGCTAGGAGGGAAGTAGAGGCCTCCTCTTTTTTACCTCCAGGCCCCTTTCCCAGGGTCTGAGCAGACATGCTAACCTCGGGATCCTCGAAGTCACAGAGTTGGGGTTAGGCAGGGTGAATAAGAGTCTCAGGTTCTGACTGAAAGTCCTGGGATTTCTAGCGCCCCCCTCCTGCCTCCAATTTCATTATTTTCTTAATTTCTGCTGCAACCCAACGCCATTGCTGTTGGTTCCAGGCCAAGGCCCATTGCCGCAGCCAGGAAAGAAGCCAGCCCAAGTGATGTTCCCACTGCTGGGCCCACGAGGGTCTGGGAAGTCGCTGTACCGCCAGGAACCAAGAGAGCACCCCTTGGGCAGAGGCTGGAGCCCTTCCCCAGCGGTCCCCTGTGCCCAAATCCAACCTGGCTGCTCTGCCTCTCCACTGTATGCCACTTAGCAAATAAAGAGATGAGAGTTCTTAAAATGCATCTTGTGAATTACATGATATGCAAATCCAAATGACTTGAAATTCATTGTCCACTTGAACAATAGTGACAAGGTCTGATCTGGGGAGGAGCCGAAGGAAATGGTAATCCTCGAGGGCAATCCTGGCTACACCGCTTGCCAAGTTTTCAGGGCTCTGGCAGGCCCCAGCTTCCTCAGAGCGACTGCCACGGAATCTAAGTTCCTATGCTTAGCTCTGAAATGCAGTATCCCCCTGCTTTGGATCACTGGAGATTTCGGGAGTTATGTAGCCCCGGTTTTAAAATGCAAATGTTAAGGGAAGGGGATCTCAACTGTCAGTATACCTTAGTGTGATATACTCAAGGTAGCTGGTCTTGCTGGAACCACTAATCTTTAAAGTTAGTGGTTCTAAGGAAAATTATTTTTAAATAGAAGAACTGCAAACCTGGAAGGGAATCAAAGGATTTTGGAATGGGATCCAAAACTGGGGACACACGTAAAAGACTGAGGAAGCTCTGTCAAGGGGGACAGGAACTGAAGAAGCTGTGGCAAATGTACTCCTGGGACAGATGGCCATCAAGGTTTAAGAAAGTAAACTTAGCTAAAAACCCAAACAACTCTGCCTCTGCCGCTGCCAGCTGCCAGCTACCAGCTGCCAGGAGCCCTCTGAGGGGCGAGGGTCGTGCTCTGCCAACCCAAGCCATGCAGCAATCCAGAGGAGGGCCAGGGGTGACCCCAGGGTAATTTTGGAGGGAGCAGCCCCTGGAAACTAAGGCCCCTGCAGGTGAGGTAGCGGGCCCTTCACGTCTCCTCTGCCCCAAGAGCCCGGGCAGCGGGTCGCATGCCCACCACAGGGGCTTGGCAGATGCTCCTCGAGCAGGGTCGCGGGTGCGCCGCGCGCCGCCAGGTTCTGGTCCTCCCGACGCCGAGCGTCTATGGAGCGGAACTGGCGGCTGCTCCGTGCGGAGCGTGCCGCGCTCAGGAGAAGCGGCTCTGCGACTCAAGACTCGGGTGGGTGGGGCGCTCCTCTCCCTATGGGTTTGCTTTAATGATTTTCTTGAAAGAAAAAGACAGTTGCGAGCAAACAGGTTTGACAGGGACTGCTCTCCTCCACACCCCCGGGGGATTTCTTTTTGTCTGCGACTGACTTCAAAGTCAGTAATCGGCCCTTGTCAGCAGCGTGACAGGGAGGATTTGGGCTGCTGTTAGGGCGAGTCTTGGCCGCGCACCCCAGTGGACGCTCGGCGGCCGCGGGGCGAGGGAGGCGAACCTCTGGCGGGGCCCTCGGGGCCGAGGCTGGGACTAAGTCTAGGGAGGCAGACGGTAGACGAAGGAAGGAATCGGGGTGCACTGGGAGGAAACGGCCTGGGCCAGGTCTGCCGCTAAGGGTCCCCCGTCCCAGTCTGTAGTCCGGAAAGAAATTTCGGTCGCCTGGCGCGTGGGCCCGCCCGCCTTGGGGTTTGGCGCACCCCAGTTGCCTGGAGTTCTCGGAGTTCCCAGGAAGGTGCAGTCTACAACCCTTGTTTCAGTGTTTCATTTTCTGCCCCCAGCCCAAGAGGTCTTGGCCGCTCAAACTAACCTAACTTCACTGCGAGGTCTACCGAGCACCCTCGGGGGGCGGTGCGCGCGGGTTCCTCCTCCAGCAGGGTGCTCCGTAAGCTCAGGGCACTCCTGCGCTGGGCTCTGCGGAAAGACACCCAGACCTCTGTAAGCTTCATCTTAGGAGATGTTAAGGGACACTGAGCTATGAGAGAGAGCAGAGAGGCTGACAGGACTGTCAGTTGAGGTTATATCAGACAGCAAAACCCCGGCGACCCTGTCCCAAGCTTCCTGGGCTTTCTAGGGGGCAGGAGGAGGGGCCTTCCCTACGCACCGAGAGTCCCCAGACTGGACGGCCACTAGAGGCAAGTCACTACCTAATTGTCTCGATTTGTAAGAGGGTTTTGTGATGCTAAGTAAGCGTGGCTCAGCTTGCCTGGCCTCCCCCACACCTCCCCCAGCCCGCCTTTGTTTACCTTGCCTGATCGCTCGTTTATTTATCTATCTATTATTTATAGGCGTCCCCTCCTATTCAGTGCCCGTGTATGTTAATTGTGTTATACCATTTAATTCTAACATCGGTCTCAAAAGAGCTCTTAATGAGAAAAGCATATACAACACGGATCACTTTGCTATTCAGCTCAGCCAGATGGACAACTGCTAACTTTTTTTTTTTAATAATGAAAATCCCCCTTTGACAAAGAGGCTAGGATGAATAGGCTCCAAATAGCACCTCAAACACTTCTAATTGTTTTGCAGACAATATGCTAATCCTCAGGTTTTGGCTTTGGTGTCTGTTGACAGCAGTTCCCTGCACCTCAAGCCACTGACTCCTTTGGAAAAGGCAGACGCACATGCAGGAGCCCCTCAAAGGCAGTAGAAAATAGACAAAACCCTAGACTGCGCCCCCATCAAAAGCCAGTGGGAAGAACATGCAACCTACAGAAAATACGCATAGGTTTGGGAGGGACTGGGGAAACTGGAGGTGAGGAGCACCTTTCAGTTTTGAGAGCAAATTCCAAGGAGTTGTGTTGGGTGGCATCAGAGAATCTTTTCTCCTTGTGGAAAGAACAGTAATCATCAACAAAATGCACCAAAAGGGGGAGGAAAAGAGCTCATTTTCTTAACTGCTGCGAGTTATTTAATTTTTGTGACACCCCCCCCCCAACAAAAAACCTCTGCCTGAGCTGTAACAATATCACTTTTTTTCTTCTCTTTTCTCCCTCAGGGTCTTAGTAAAAAAAAAAAAAAAAATCTCTGACAGTCTGGGACTGGGAGCTCCATCATATTTTTCTACATTTAGGTTTTAATGTTAAAATTTAGGGAACAGTATGAAGCCCCAGATCCCCAGAAAAGCCAACAGCAGTTTTCTCAAACACTTAAAAAATGAATATTAAAAATTGATTCCACCTGCCTCACCTCCTGCTCTGAATTTAAACACCTACAGCAGGATGCCATGCTCCGCAGGCAACTGATTCCCAGGAGAGTCGCGCTTCTCCTCACGGCTTTGGAGTTTGGTTAAAAAAAAAAAAAAAAAGAAAAAGAAAAGCAAACACACTCCAAACTCAGAGCTTGGGTCTGCCATTGTCTTAGTTCATTCATTCCTTGAAGACGTCTGACCCCTTTGTGAAAAACAGGAGGAATTAGACATGTCCCAGGGAGTGATACCTTTGTTTAGCCTCTAAAGCAAAAAGCAGATATTCAGGGCACAATCCAGAAAGATTCCAGACTCCAGGCCCTTCACACACAGCTCACAAGGCCACTAGGTTTAGCCCCAGCCTTCTCTGCTGGAACCATTCAAGGCATGCTCAGCCTCCTGGGTGTGACCTGACTCTTGGGCCGGGGACCTGCTGGCCTCCTGACTTGATTTTACCACACCAAAGATTACTTTTTGCAATGACAGATTGTCTTTATTCAAAATGTCTTTGTTCAACAAATGAACAGAGTAACGAGGTAAAATCCTTCTAGGTACATTTCCAAGACATCGTCAAACATTTATGACCATTTAGGATTTTTCATTGTTTTACTTTTTTTGTTCACTTTCTACTTCCTGACTTCATAACCCAACATTCTGTCTAAAAGTAAACTTAGGTCTCTAGGAGAACTGCTTTACACAAAGTAAATAGCCGTGTGGGTCCTTTTTTTGTTTTTCTTTTAAAGAAGCAAACAGGATCATAGCATGGTTTTAAATAGAAATGTTTCTCTTTCTGTAGTTTTAAACTTTTAAACCTTTCCCCACATACACACACGAAAGAGCAAATGGTGCCTAGTTGTGCCTGGTGGCAAAACACAGAGACACAGCTATTTCTTTTCTTCAGGGGGCAAAAGAAAAAAATGCATATTCTAGATAAAATGTCAGGATCTGGAGTTCCAAGTCCACAGCCTATCCAAGAGAGTGAAGGGGACATAAATAAAGCAAAATTGCCTACTTTTCTGTCCAAACGGGGTAAGTCAGAGGTTTGTTTTGGGTGAGTAGGGATAGGGACAGCTGTGTAGCTGTCATAACAACATTTGCTCAAGTTTCTGGCACCTGTCTGCGCCTCGGGTCCGGGAGGAGCCCCTCCCTTCCCTGCGGAAGAGAGAGGCAGAGTCTGGGGCGGGGTATGGGGCAGCAGCCAGGCTGACCCAGAGGCATCTGCAGGCCAGGGCTAGGCGCAGAGGACAGGGTGCGGACCCCACTTCCAGGATACCCTTCAGGTCCAGGCCAGGCTGGGGGTTACATGGCTGTGGCGTGGGCTGAAGAATAAGGGTCTATGCCAGTCTTGGTCATGCCTGGGAAGAGGATGTAGGCGACAGGGGGCTGCAGGGTGGAGGCAGACCAGGCTGTACAGTTACAGGGCACCACGTAGCCCGGGTTGGTTGGGGACGGGTGCGTGTGCGTGTGCTGGCTGGGGCAGCTGAGGCTGCCGAAGGCGCCGTTCTGGTAGCCCAGGGAGGATGCGTAGGGCAGTGCGCTGGTGGCCAAGGTGTGGGGCACTTCACCCATCTTCTGGATGGCACTCGAGCTAAACTGCGCGGGGTCCAGCAGGGAGTAGGGCGCCGAGGCCGGCGGCAAGAAGGCCCGGGCTTTCTCGGGCGCGCTCAGGAGGCCGTCGGAAGCCCCCACGGGCAGGCCGGCTGCCTTGAGCGGGTCCGTGTCGCCCAGGTAGGGCAGGGGGAAGACATACCTGTCCTTCTTGAGCAGGTTCTTGGGCTTGCGCCTTGGCCGGTACTTGTAGTCGGGGTGCTCCTTCATGTGCTGTGCACGCAGTCTTTTGGCTTCATCGATGTAGGGCCGCTTCTCTGCCTCTGACAGAAGCTTCCATTCGGCGCCTAGGCGTTTGCTGATCTCTGAGTTGTGCATTTTGGGGTTTTCCTGGGCCATCTTGCGCCGCTGGCCCCGGGACCATACCATGAAGGCATTCATGGGCCGCTTGATGTGGTCTGAGGGTTTGGACATGGTCCCGGCGGCTAGGAGGGCGGGGGTAGGGAGTGCAGGGGCTCTGAGGGCGAGTCTGAGCGAGGCTGTCTGTCTGTCTGTCTGTCGGTCCTCAGCCGGAACTCTGTGCTCCCCTCGCCTCAGTGCCGCTGAGGGGAAGCCAGAGAGGAGAGCTGACCCTGAAAAGTTCAGCTGATCATGCCAGTCCCAGCAGCCCCCGGGGGGCGGGAAGGGCAGGGGCCCTGGGCACCGGAGACTGGGACCCACGCACCAGAGTCTCCGGGATTAAGTGGCCAGGTAATTTTCTGACGAGGGCAAGAGGCTCCTCCTTCTCTCCCTCTGCACCTTCGCCTTCTCTCTTTCCCTTCTCTCTTCCTGCGTCTGTGGCCGTGGCTCCCCCTCCCGTGGCTGTACCGGAGCTGCCTGGCTTAGCACTGCACCTGGCTGAGAATGCAGGGAGGCTGGGAACCCGAGCCCAAAGCGGCGAAGTTCAAAGGCGAGGTGGGCCGGACGGCACGCACTCTGACATAAGCGCGGGGCGGCGACTCCCAACCTGGGCGCCAATCAGCGGCGGAGCAGGCGAGGGGCGCACCTGCCGCCGTGCGGGTACCGGGGGAAGGAGCCGGTGGGGGCGGGGAGAGGTGTGAGCAGAGGCCGGCGGGAGACAGACCTGGGTGGGGACCGGGACCGCGGGCCCACATTGTCTCCGACACTGTCAAAAATTAAAAATTCTTACCTTTCTGGGTTGTGCAAGAGAGAATTAGGGCGTCGAATACAAAGACTGGGTGGGGGGAGTGGGCAGCAAGGGGAGCGAAGGGAGAGCGCGTGTTGATAAATAGGACAGTCTCACCACGCAGCGCAAGGACAGCGCCTCCCCCGGCCCTTGCCGAAGATCCTTGGAAGAGGAAAGAAATATACCAAACTCAGAGTAAAAGCGAAATAAACTTTTCGCGCTAAACCCTCTGCGGTCCTTTGGAGGGACAGCCTGCAGCTCGGCCTCACCCCTGCAGCGGGATGCGGCGCTCAGGCCAGCGCCGGGCTGCCAGGTGTCCAAGCCGTGGGCAGCGCGCCCGAGTCGGGCAGCCGCGCGTCAGGCTGTGCCGAGGTTTCTTGAGGGCATCAGGACCCATCTTCGCAGCCGGAGTGTGCGCGCGCGCTTGTATGTGTGTAGTTGTATCATCGTGCTAATTTCTGTTATTATTAGTGGTGTTAGGTCCCCTAGTTGCCTCCAAAACTGGGGAGGGGGCTGAACGCTGGGAGTGGCGGCCGTCCGGTAGCCCTTCTGCTGGAGCCCTACAGCGGGGCTTCTTGTTATCTCTGTAACTAGGGGGAATTTTTCCCTGGGCACCCCCTTCCCACCCAGCCAGGCTGCAAGAGACTCGTTTCTTGAGTCAGCTAAGTGAACGTTCTTTGGAAAGAGAGGACAAAATAACCCGCAGAGCCAACCTGCGAGCCTGTTTCCTTTGAATAATTGCCTGCCCGGTGTGAAAAGCCCTTGGGGGAAATATTTATTAAATGGAAACCATTGTCCCAGGCCCGGCAGGACCTGCATGTGTTCCAAGCTTATTGGCTTTTGCACCAGCCTCTCAGGGGAGGACAGACCAGAAACACAGGGCTTCTAGGCTCTGCGAAGCCAGGGGTGGGGGTGGGCTAGGATGGGGAAGCTAGGCAGGAGGCAGGAAGGATCTTTTAAATTGTGTACAGTACCAAGTTTAAATAAAAGACTTTGCTTCTCCCAATAATGAAAAAGATGCATGAAATTTCTCACTATTAACCAACATTCTCTGTGGGATTGGGGCTGTAGTCCCATTTTACAGATTGGGAAACTGACACTGAGAAAACATAAGTGAATTGTTTCAAATGATTGGTGGAAAGTGCCAACACCCAGTATGCAGGACTTGAAAACTTTTAATTTTTCTCCCCACACAGTATGGGACCATCTAATGTCATCAACCAACTGGGGAACCCTTAACTAGAACCCTTAACTGGACTATTAGAGCCTCTGAAACCGCCCATGAAGATTAACTGCATGGGGCCATTTATTTTGTTCTCAATTCGTTGAGGCTTGATTCGTTAGGTACGAGGCTTGGCTTATTTTAGAGCGCCTCTGGAGCAAAGGGTACCTCAGTGCAGGGACAAGTGGGGATGATACATAGTACACTGCCTTTGTGGTCCCCACCCTGGCCTGTTCCCCTCCCTACGCCAGTGCCCCATCCATCTGCTTCTATCCTTGTTTTTTTTTTTTTTCTTCAGAGAATTTCATTTGACTTGGGGTTGCAGGAAGCAAGACACCTTTCAGCTCAGGCAGAGGAGGATTTCCAAGCGTCTGAGGCCACTCCCTTATTTCTGACCAGCACTCAGGGCTTGTTAGGGATGCAAGGTCCACCAGTCACAGTATTCTAACTATACCTGGTAATCCCAAAGACTTTGGGAAGGAAAGAAACATAGTCCTATCTGCAGAGAGATCCAGCACCCAGAGAGGAGCAGCCAAGTTCTAGCTTTGGTGCTCTTAGGGGGAACCCCAAATCCACTCCTAGGGTTAATGCAAGCCATTTTCTTGGCATTGTTTAAGGGGGGCCTGGCAAAGGGTCTCAAACGCCTTTTGTCCTCTCGACCACCAGCCCATTCCGAGGCAGTTTTGGGCACACACGTGCAGCCTTCCATTTCTCATATTTGCTCCTCCTCTCCAGCCCTTACTCCTCCCCAAACTTCTGGTGCTCAGCCTGAGGTCTCAAATGGAGAGCTATCCAGTATGGAAGCCATCCACTGCTTGGAAAGGATTAATAACAATGGATGATAGGTGGGGTGGGGTGGGCATGTGTGTGTGTGTGTGTGTGTGTGTGTGTGCTTGTGTGTATGTGTACGCACACACAGCAATTTGTGTGCAGAGAGCCACCTGACACTAGGGGTTTCAGGGCCCAGACTGCTTGGTCAGGCTGGACTGACCAGACGGGCACAAGTATGGACGAGAATTCAACTCTGCTGTCAGACTGAGGGTTCTAGTTCCCTGGGAATCCTCTTCTCCTAGGACAACCTCGCAGCCTCTCACACTTTTGCGGTCTTGGGTAGCTATGGGTTTCTTCAGGACTCCTTAACGTTCTTACTAGGGCAGAAGTTTCCCTGATTCTGGGTCCGGTCTGGTCTGGTCTCTAGTCGTGCCTTTCCTGCGCAGCTTTGTCCCTCCGAACTCTTGTCAGATCTAGGCCACCCGCAGCACATCCAGGAGAGGTGGCCCTGGGGAGAAGCAGTAGTTTCGGCTACAGCCAAAACAAAGACAGAGGACGTCTAAATGCTACCGTTCCCTCCTGCTCTGGCCTTAGTCTTAAGTACTGGCCTCCAGCTGCCATTCTGTTCTCCAGGGCTAGAGATGAACTGCGATGAGGTATCTCTTCCACGTTTACTGGAGCAGCCGCGCGCACTCAGTCCGCGCTCCTTTACTCTGCGCAGTTAAGCAGGCTCGCCGCGCGCAGCCTCAGCCAGGTGTTGGATCCACTCAGCAACGTTCTTTCAGGGAACCATCACAGTTCCAGCCTGAGCCCTCTGGAACCCACTGAGCCTCTTCTGTCTCCCCTAGACCTCCACAGCGCTCAGGGTCCGCAGTCCGCTTTCCTCTACCTTTTGGCTCCCGCCTTTACAAGGAACAGTACCTTCAAGGATGTCACTGCCCCTGGGGAGTCTTTTTTGATTCTCTACTGCGCTAAGCCTCCCCTGATGCTCTCTCTTTGTCTCCTCTAGGTTCTGCTGGACCCCAGTCACACTAGACTTCAAGCTCCTCAAAGGCGGTGGCAGTTATGTGCTATTTCATCTTCATGTGTCCAGTGATCACAGAATTCCTGAGAAGGAAGTAATTCGATAAAGTTTCCTCTCTCCCAGACCCCAGGTAAACTTTTGTGACAGGCGCCTTGCCGCTGTGGTGGTCTCCAGACTCAGTACAGCCGGGCACAGCCAAAGGCAGAAGGAGGAAGGGGTGGCCCCTTTGGAGGCCTGCCCTCACCCCCTGGCTTTAAAGCTCCAGCCACCTTCCAGCCACCAGAGCTCCTCCTCCGTTTGGAGATCTACAGGACTAAGAAATGTCTGCGTGCTAAGAGGAAAGTGCCCATCCCTGGCTTGGGGAGTGCTACCCTTGGTGTTGGCAAAAAGCAGTGCTGGAGGCTTTGGGGAGAAACCAGGAAACTTGCCAGCTTGCCAAGATGCTCATCGAGGCCCCGTGGGGATTCCCGAAGGCAATGGAGTGGAGTTGTAGGTGCTGGTTCAGAGGAGCTCACACTACACATGCAACAGGCTCACTCAGGTTTGAGCCAGGATGGCATGAATTCGGCAAATCCCTCAGTGATCTCAGGCCATAATATGCTTTGGTCAAGTCATAAAGTTAATTTTTCTTATTGCTAAAAATGTTTTAAATATTTGGTATTTTGATTCACTCTCCATTTTCTTTTTAAAATTCAGAGCCTTCGTGGATCCCACCTCTACAACGTGGTCAGAAGGACCCAGGGCCTTAATCTTTCTAGGTAGGACCTTTGCTGGTAATCACTCTATTGTGTCCCCCCAGAACGCACCCCAGCTCACTCTAGCCATCTTGACAGTTTTTAAAACTCTACATGTCCAGGGCCCTCCCAATCAAGACACTTACAAGAAGGGACTGCTGCCACCAAGAAAACAATAACCCAACAAAAGCTGTTCCAAGACATGCCTGAAGTGCCTATGAGCAAACACTCAGGCTGGTAAAGCTGACTGGGCTGGACTGGAGAATGTTTCTGTTTCAGTACCTGAGCATGCCCAAGTAAGGAGATTTTCTGATACTTCAAACTGTAGTTTATGTTTGTGACTTGCTCAGGTGTGATTTCAGTATAGGATTGCATACCATCTCTGTACATTCCACAGGAAGTGAAAGAGTGGGTGCTTTTGTCATTTTATTAATTTAGTAACTCAATAGCTATTTATTGAACACGCTATTTGCCAAGCATTGAGTTAGGTTCTGGGCTGCAGCAGTGAATAAACCTACAAAGGTTCTTCTTCCGGTGATTATTACAGTCCAATGGGAGGACAGACAATAAACAAAAAACACATACCTGAGGTGATGCCTCCCTCTACCAACAAGTAGTTGGTAGATGTGTCATTTCAAGCAAGTTCTTAATCTGTGTCCTGGTATTCTATCCTCTAATGGAGCTATAATGGATTATTATCAGGAATAAAGATTTTATAGAAAAACTATTAGATTTTTTATATCTGAAAAACTGAATATGGCAAGATCATGTTATTTTGTCATTAAGTGTATGGCCTTAACTTCTGATAGTGAAAAATGCTAAAAAGCTAATTAGGGGCAATGAGACTGGACTGCAGACAAGATGATTTAATTTATATTTACTGGCAAGAAATATGAATGCACGAATGAACCAGTTTTATGAAAGAAGAGGAAATAGGCTAGAGGATCATTCTCAGGAGAAGCTAGAAATTCTACTGATTAGAGAAGACCAGATGAAGCCACCTGTAGGATTTAAGGAACCGAAAAAATAAAATCTGGTCATGACATTGTGGAGTTTGTAAGAAAACATTAGATAGGGTTTGGTTTGCAGTGCCCAGAATATTCAATGCCTGACCTCATAAAGAGTTTGAGTGTTATTCTAAATAACCTGGGAAATCATTAGAATGAAATACATCAGAATTATTTAGCAATAATCTGAACAAAAAATATTGGTTACTCTACTTGGAAGCAGCTCACCTATCACTGTGGGTCAGAAACTTCATAAATTTGTAGATATTATTTTTTGTCCTGAGAGCAGCTTTTTAACCATTCCTCAGAGATTAAGGCCACCATGCATAAGCTTTGGACTCCTCTCACCTTTCTCTTTTCCTAGGAAGCTTTGGAGTAAAACAAGAAGTCCTCACAGTTCTTACAATTTTGAAACATGTTTTTGATCACCCACCAGTATTAGCAGCCTACTTTGTCCCTGACACTTCCCACTTCATTTCCTTCCTCACTGAGGAGACTCCAGACCCGAAAGTTCATCCTGTCTGAAGAAATTGAGTGAGCACTGAGATATCCTTAATATCTTAAACTGAGAAATACAAGGTTTGTATGTGAGCAAATGAGGTTTCTTAGAATTAAAAAAAAATCCAGTGGTTATAAAAACAGGAAAGACACATTTTGCTTCTGAGAATAAAAGCCAAAAGAATGTCAATATTGTATGCCTCTGCCTTCGGTTTATTGTATCCAGGTGTTTTATGGCCATTAGGATGCTCCGTTCATTCTTCTAATGTAAGAATCCTTGGTCAGCTTTTATTGTAAACAATAGTCTTTAAAGTTCTGTGTTTGCCTAATGCAATTGGCCAAGTTATGGGAGCATATATTCTCTTGCCAGTTTTATCACACATTACTCACTGTGAAGGATAAAAACAAATCCTGGCAACAAGCCCTAGTTAAGGATTAGAGCAACTGTTCCCTTTCTTGCAGTACCTGCCTCTTGCTCCCAACCTAAGCAACAGAATTAGGGCAGTTAGCAGTTTCTAGGGGTGTTACATTAAACATGCTTATTTCATATTCCTGTTTTGAAATTACTTTGTACATGTTCTGAAGACCAATAATTCTTAACATCTATTTAATAAGAAAGTCATTGAATGAGCTTTGGCTAAGTAGAAGGAACTACAAAAATGAAGCTTAAGACCTCATACAGCTACTTGCAGTGACCCGCCACTGAGGAAAGTATAACTTCTTTTTGGCTCAATTCCCTCATCTGCAAAATGGGGAGAGTAACATTGTACTGGATGCCTGCCAGGCCCTATAGTGGTTACTTATTGCTGTGTGGCAAGTCACCCCCAAACAACAAATTTTTACTATCTCCTATAATTTATGAGGGTCGAGAATCCATGAGCCACTTTTCTGGGAAATTCTGACTCAACATCTCTTATGAGGGAACAATAAAAATGTTTCCAGTGTGTGGTCATTTAGGGCTTGTCTGAGTGGGGGGGGGAGGAGAGTCTACCTCCAGGATCATCTGTGTGGTTGTTGGTGAAAGGCCTGTTTCTCAGCCCGTATACCTCTCTCTAAAGACTGCACATAACATGGCAACTCAATTCCCCTAGAGCAGATGGTATAGGAGCCCTCAAGAGGAGGCTACACAAGGGTGTTAGCACCACAGGAAGGACCCACATAGCTACCTTGGTGGGTGCTTACCACAGGCTCCAAGTGGGAACAGATTGGCAAGAGTTTTGTAGACAGCCAAATACCATAACTGTAATTGTGTGGAGACCACTCTTTTTGGTGCTTTGGCCCCTCCATCACCTCTGCTTTCCCCATTCACTCTCAGTGTTTTGTAATATAGGCATTTTGTTGTCTCATCAATGTTAACATTATTACACTTTTGCAAATATTCACAGCTGAGCATTTTAGTAAAATAGGAATGCTTTTCTTTCCTATTGTCTAGTAATTGGCTTATTTTCTCTTTACTTGATTTGCCCTGTAGCTGATTCTACCTATAATTTCTCTTATACAGTTTCACACAAGGTATAAGAAAGTCCATTTTGCATTGTTATAACAAAATACTAGTGACTGTGTAATTTATAAACACAAAAAATAAGTTTATTTCTCATAGTTTTAGCAGCTGGGAATATTAAAGTACTGACATCTGGATGCCCCCACCACTCCATAGTACTGGAAATGAAACCAGGACCTTTACCCTGAGCTGCTTTCCAGCTCTTATTTGTTTTTTTGTTTGTTTATTTTTATTCTGAGACAAGATCTCACTAAATTGCTAAATTGCCCAGGATGGGTTCAAACTTGTGATCCCCTGTTTCAAGCTCCTAAAGTGCTGGGACTGCAGAGAGAGAGAGAGAGAGAGAGAGAGAGAGAGAGAGAGAGAGAGACAGAGACAGAGACAGAGACAGAGACAGAGACAGCTTAAAACTTGCTCATGCAGTAGTTCCCCTTATCCCTGGAGGGATATACTCAAGACCACCAGTGAATAGCATAACTGAAATTCGGAAAGTGCTGAATCCTATACACACTATGCTTTTGCTATGTACTTACAATGATAATTAAACTTATAAGTTCATACAGCCAGGCATGGTGACATATTTTTGTAATCCCAGAACTTGGGAGGCTGAGGGAGGAGACTGCTTTGAGTTAAAGGTCTACCTGTGCTACACAGTAAGTCCACGGTCAGCCTGAAATACATAAGGAGACCCTGTGCCAAACAACAAACAAAAGTGTTTAATTTATAAATGAGATACAGTAAGAGATCAACAACAATAACCAATGATAAAAGAGTATTATTAATAGAGCAATGAAACAGACCATTATCAAGTAAAACAATGCTTACTTGGACATAAGCACTACGATACTGTTAACAGTTGATATTACTAAGGAGGGTCGTAAGTGACCAAGCAATGGGAAACAGTGAGGTTCAGTGTAGACACAATGGACAAAGAGACGTTTCACGTCCTGCACAGGATGGCATAGGATGGTGTTATGGCTTGTTTAAGTGTCCCCCCAAAGCCTCATGCAGTCATGGAAGCAGCTGAGTCTAGTGTTTGTGATTGGTTCATTGTTTAGTGCTGAGATTGGCAGTGAGTGTTGTACCTGCCCCAGGGTAGGGAGCCAGCATACAATATGAGGGAGGGAAGGAGCATGTTTTCCCTTATCTGCCCTTTTTGCTCTTGCTGTTTGTGGCTGCCCCTCAGCCAGGCCACCCTGCCGTGGATCCAGCTGAGTGTGGACAGAAACCTCCAAAATCTGTTAGCTTAACAAACCTTTCTTTCCCTAGTTTTGAGCATGAGAAATTTTGTTTCAACTAGAAAAAGTAACCAAGACAGATAGAATGAGGTTTCATCAGGATACTCAAGATGAAATTCAACCTAAAACTATGAATTTATATTTGTGGAAATTTCTGTTTAATGTCTTTGGATTATAACTAAGTACAGGTAATGGAAATTGTGGAAATTTTAACCCCAGAGAAGGAGTTGTTACTGAGTAATAAATCTATTTTCTCAAGAACAACAGCAATCCATTCTTCTTATGATCTAATTATTTTCTAAAAGTCTTAACTTCTAACACTGTCACATTGGGAACCAGAGGTCTAGCACAGGAACACTGGGGGACGCGTACAAACCACAGTAGTCAATCAGATCAAGTGGTTACCATTCCCATCTTTTCCATTGGAAAAAGGCTATCTAGTGGTCTTTTCCTTCTGGACTGATATGCCCATTTCCTGATTCTTATGTTTTACTCCCATGCTTGTTTGAAGTTTCTCCTCCAGTATCTTCATCAATATGAAGAGATGGAAAATGATAATGTTTTCAAAATGAGTGAGTCTTAGGAGTTCTACCGCTCTAATTTGGAATGGTTATTTCTCTGCCAGGTTCCTAGTGTCCCTGTCTTCACACAGAATATTTCCTTCATTTCTCTTCTGTATTGTAGCTCCAAGTCTTGGTATCTTGTCTTCTCTCAGGTTTCATCCTCATGATTTCTGGCTTGTGGAAATGTCACACCTTCACTTCTGTCCCTCCTCGTGGCTTGTGAAGCTCCCCTCTCTCCTACCTGTTAGCATTCTTTCTCTCCTTCTTCTGGAAGTCAGTGTCCTCAGGCTGCCTGGCAGCAGTCTTGCTCTCAGCAAAGTCAAGGTATTTTTCTACCCTTATTAAAATTTTCCTTAAGAACTCATAACAGAGCAGCTACCTCTACCTGGGGATCTAGCGTCTGTGATTCTATCATGGATTATTGGAAAGAAGATGAGCTTGTGCATGGGTACAGATTTAGTTATGATCTAGACCTGGCAAGACTTGTCATCATAGATAGTGAGGGCCCAACAGGAATTGAAGGGTGTTTCAGTCACTTTTCAGTCTGTGGGATAAAGTACCCAACATCTATTTAAAGGAGGAGAGGTTTACTTGGGATCCTGCTTTCCAGTTCACGGTCAGCTGGTTCCAAGGCAGATATAGTATGCTGGAAAGACCTGGTAGAAGCATGGTGGAAAAACTGCTTGCTTCATGACATCAGGAAAGCAGAGAGCACAGGGAGGAGCCAGGGTGGGAGAGTAGCCCTTCTAGGCAGTACTCCCAGCAACTCACCCTACCTCCAACCAGGCTCCACATCCTAACAGTACATTTAGCTATGGAACTCACTAGTAGATGAATACACTGATGAATATAGCAACCTCATGGTCCAGTCACCTTCCACCGGCCTCACCTCTGAGCAAACAGAGCTTCAGGAAGACTTTCTAGATCTGAGCCATAACAAGGGAGACTTCAGCTGGGGAAGCAAAGGGACCTGTCCTTTGTGGTCACTGGCCACAGTGAGGCAATATTGAACTTTTAGGACAATTTACAGCAGAAAGTAATTGGAGAATAGACAATTGTAACAAGTAGCAGCCAACAATTATTGAACTTTCTTTAATCACACCTTGTTCCAGGTACTATACACAACTCTTTTACCTCACTATTTAATATACAACAAATCTTTGTGGAAATGTCTGTTATTTTCTGTATTTTGAAAATGAGGAAATGGAGACTCAAAAGGTTGGAGAGGACTTTCCTAAAAGTCATGGCACGTATATGTAGTGGATCCAGAATATGAGATTAGGTGTCTTATTCTTGCTGTCCTGATTGCTCTCAGTATTGATGGACTGGAACCCACATGAGACCAGACCAGACATTGTGCCATGAGACAGAAGCTTTGTTGGTCAGGGGAGGGCTGCCTAGAGGACTAAGACAGCCCCAGTTTGGTTTAGGAAAAGGGTTTTTAAGGGTTGTTCTTGGGGGAGGTGTATGTGCTTTGCAGGTGAGCCAGGTATGAGCAGCAGAGTGTGACACAGTCATTGTCAGGTACCCTACTGAGCAGGGCTGACTTTTGAAGTTGGAACAGTTCTGAGAAGTTTCTTTTTTTGCAGCTCAAGCATGAACAGGTTGACGACCTGGGAAGATTCTTTCATTGCAACCCAAGCGAACAGGCTGTGGGGATGGACTGACCTTTTATATCCTAGCCTTTTGTTTTTAGGAATCAGGGTGATGAGGTCTTTTTGGCTGCTTCAGGCTGGCTTGGGGTGAAGTGGAAAGATTAGACTGGGTATGTAGGGTCACCGTGGGGATTAGCTGTGGGCGCTATCTGGTAAGAGAAATCTGAGAGGAGCATCTGGCTAAAATTTGGGGTGGTAAGTTTTGTGACCATGTTGTGGACTAGGGAGTTGGGACATGGTGCAAACATGAGCATGACACAGAGGACTATAAGGGAGCCCAGGAGTGGTAAGAGCCAAGAGAGGAGCCCAAAAGAGGAAGTGAAGGGAGAGGCAGTGAGGTGAGCAGTAGATGAATGTGAACTTCCCATCTGAGCATATGGTAAAGTTAGGGATCAGGTTGATGATGGTCAGGAGGGAGACACGTGTAGATGGCTGATTCACAGAGGACAAACATTGGTTGCATTGGTAAGGGGGGCGGTGTTTCCTCCCTTTCCTATACATGTGATATCAAGAGGATTGGTGCCTCAGAACAGCTGAACGTTGTAGGAGGAGAGGCTGCATGGGGAGGTTGAGGGAGACAGTGTGGTGAAGGGCTGGAGAGGTTTAAGGCTGGAATGGCCATGATTGAGGGAGACAAGAGGAGAAGGCAGAGCTAGTAGCCTGATGCATTGTAGGTGGGGTCTAAGAGGAGATATAAGATCTTTAGGTGGTTGGGTTACAGTAACATGGGGTGCTTAAGGAGCCTTAGGGTGGTCTACAACAGAGACAGGCAGCAAAGAAATCTTGGCAACCAGGGTATAAGGGAATAGTGAAAAATGTATCTGTAAGGTCTAATACAGGAAAGTGACAGGTACACAGGAATATGAGACAGTACAGTGTAAGGGTTTGGGACTAGTGGGTGAACTAGCATCACACTGTTAATAGATCTGGGATCTTGGACTAGGCGATAGGAGCCACTGGATTTGAGGACAGGGAGAATAAGACGAGTGAGTGACCTTTAGAAACCCATTAGTTAACAAGAGGTAGATTATAGGTTTGAGCCCTTGTTGATATGTTTAGGGGCTACTGGGTATTGGGGAAGAGAAAGAAAGGCAGAGGAGTGTTTGAGGCAAATTAGCTGCAAAGTAACATGGGCTTGGGATTGAGAGTGTCATAGACTTCAGAGTAACATGGGAGTGGGATTGGGGGTGTCATAGACTATAGGGTCGATGGAAGGGGAGGGAAGGGGAAGGGCTGAGTCAGTGGCACATGATGGTTGGACTGGAGTATAAGAGCTATGAGGAGACAGTATAAGAGAAAGTGAGTTTTTAGAACATATTTTTATCAAAAAGAGGAACAGGACAGGTTGGGATAATAAAACAGTTGTGTATAAAAAAAAGGATTTGGAATCTGCAGGGAGTAGGTTTTGACTGAAGAGGTCGTGTATGTTGGCCGTTAACTCCTACAATGGAGACTGCAGGCCCAGAACACTGGCCTGAAAACTCAGGAAGAACACTATGAGTGGCCACCATGTCAAAAAGGAAAGAGAAGGTTTTACTTGAGAAGTTCAGTGATTCTTGGGGTTCTGAGAGAGATACTTTGGTTGGGCTATGGGCCCTGAGCCCCATCAGTCCTCTTCAGTGGTGACTCTGAGCAGATCAGCCAGTGATGAGTCTGGGGGAGGCAGTGTCTTATCTAGTGAGGGCAGGGAAAGTGATGACTTACCTGCTCTCTGGCAGGCAGGGCAGGTGGACTTCCAGCGGCCCTCCTGGTTGCAGATGGGATGAGTTCCCAGTCTTGGCCTCAGGTCAGGGCAGGCTCCTGTTCAGTGTCCTTTTTTCTGCCACACTTGAAGCATGATGGTGGTGGGGTTTGGGTTTCTTCAGCCTGTGTTTTACCTTGAGCTCTGAGTGCCACTGCATCTGCAGCCTCTGTGGTCAGAAGTTGACCTTGGAGTGTCCCTTTTTTAAGGTCATCTTGGAATATAACCTTTTTAAGGCTGTCTTATTTCTGTTGTTTTTGTCTATTGCTGAAAACATGGGAAGTCCTATCTTAGAGGTCTCCCTGGGGGGACTGAGGACTAAGGTCTGACTTTTTGAATTTAGTCTGAATGCCTGATGCTGCTTGGGAAATAAAATGGGAGTTTAACCTTTTGTTGAGGGGATAGAGTGGAAGTGAGAATAACTTTGTAGATATGGGGCAGCAGCAAAGGATAAGACATGCTGGGAGATATGTGAGAGATCAGAGAGAGGAAAAGAGACATGGACGTAGATTAAACCTTTGGTATCTATCTTGAAAGGTGGTTGGGGTAGGGACAAGGAAGGCAATGTGTGGGAAGGGTCGCCAGATGGCAGTGAGTGTGAAGGGCCACAAGATGGCAGCGAGAGGGAGGAGTGAGAGGCGGAGGTGGATAAAATGGTGCCTAGAGTAGAGGAGGTGCAGGAAAGGCAGAGTTGGGGTCGGTTGTGAAAAGCAAAGAAAGCTCAGACATAGAGCACCTTTGCCCATTTTCCAGTGTGTTGACAAAAATTGTCTAAGACCAGAGGATATTAAAGGTAAGTGTACATTTTGGGGGACCAAATTGATCCATTGTCTAACTAGTACTGGGGCCAAGCAGTATGGCAGAGAAAGGTGAGGTGTTGGGTTTGACTTGAGACCAAGAGGGAGGTGGATGACTGTCTTGAGATGGGAGAGGACTGAGGTATGCAGTAGAGGTGGGGATAACTGATTGTCCCCCGTAGTGAGGACCAGGCAGAGGAGAGATGCTGAGATGGAGAGGAGGCTGAAGGCAAGAGTCATCCTTAGAGGTTTCCAAATGGAACGTAAGACCCAGGCATCCCTGGTTGGAGAGGGTGTCAAATGCAGGAAGGAGCGGCTTTGCATGTCCACAGGACTCTTGAGGGAGGCACAGGAAGCCTGAAGGCATAGAGACAGGAGGTGAGCTCTTCCATAGAGAGATCATTGCCTTCATGGGAAGAAAAAGAGAAAGAAGAAAACGAAAGTGCAAGAGGCAAGTTCATCAGATGTGAAGTCTTGGAAAACACCCTGAGAGAGCTCTGTAGTGATCCACTCCAGAAAATAGCTGAAGCAAGGGAAAGCAGTTGGGAAGTCCTGGAGAGTCTGTGAGGAAATATGGTGAAGGACAGAAAGAAGGATTGGAGCTGATGAGGAGGAGAAGGAGGGAAAGGCATAAATGGATCTCACAAATTTGAAGTGTGTGGATGTCAGCATCAGCATCAGCAAGGGGATGGTCGCGGTCCATGCACGGTTGGTCAGCTGCAGACTGAGGGGGAACCCTCTAATCAGGAGGGACTGGTCAGTTGACTTAGGCATCCCTCCTGGGTTTCAACACCAGTAATAGACCAGAAACCATGTGAGACGAGACTAGACATTCTGCCACGCGAGAGAAGCTTTGTTGGGCAGGATGGGCTGCCTTGAAGACTAGGACAACTCCAATTTGGCTTGAGAAAAGGAGTTGTAAGGGTTGCTCTAGGGGGGCTCTCTAGGTGAGCCAGGTGTGAGCAGCAGAGCGTGACATGTCTGGGTATTCTGGGCAAGGTTGACTTTTGCAGTTGGAACAGTTCTAGGAAGTTTCTTTTCTTGCAGCTCAAGTGTGAACAGGCTGAGCACCTGGGAAGAGTTTTTTCCTGGCAACCCAAGTGAACAGACTGTGGGAACAGGCTGATGTTTCAAGTGTGAATTTGGATGTAACCTAGTTGTGGTAGGAAGCAGAGAAGACTGAATTCTTCTTGAGAATTGGATCTTTACAGAAGGCTTCCTTGAGTAGAGGTCTGTACCCTCATTGTTCATGAAACGTAAGGAGGGACTGCATAGGCTGAGAAGAGGGAAGGAGACAGTTCCAGTGGGAGATATATGCCCTGGGCAGGGGTACAGATGGCAGGAAGGGCTCACGTGAGCTGCTGAGTGGTAAATAGTAAGGTAGACCAGATCCCAATGTTAGTAGATAGCAGAATGAGAAACTGACAGTCTATCAGATGATAACAAAAAATATGTTTGACATGAAGGGAGAGATTAAAAGTTGGATTTTACGAAGTTCAGAATGAGTATTATATAGCTAGATGGGGATAGGAAAAAACTGGAAGCTATTTGGTGCTTATTTACTATTCTTACTTATTCTGGATATGCAATTGCATTAGCTCTGTTAATGCAAGTTTTTTTTTCAGTAAATTCTTCTAAATTCTTACTTTTATCAGAAAGCAGAATGTCTGGTCTGCTGCTTATTTTTGTCTGTTATTATGGTTTTAACCGGATATATCTTTGAGCAGTTCTTTGCTAAAACTATTTTTAGGTTTGTACTTATGATGTTAGAGTCAACTGATTCCCTTATCCACCTATATGCAAGAGCTAAATTCAGTAGAATAAATTTAGCAGTGATTAGCCAGCCTAGAGCAGTGATGGCAAACTTTTTAGATACAAACAGCTTGCAGTGGCATGCATCCTATAGGTAGAGAGTAAATCAGGGCAGCCCATTTATAATTCTTGGATTATAATTTAGAAGATAATCTCAACCTGCACATTTGTTAGTAGTTACTATGCCTGAGATTCTTTGTATTAGCTTCCCCATTAGACACAAGACTGAGAGAAGGAAACTATCTTGGAATGCTTGACAAAGATCTTTTAGTGTCCATGAATGTCACAGGGCCAGGATTAATACCTAGGCCTGTCTGATTCTATTCTAAAAAAATATACCATTACGATACTTGTTAAAAGACCCTCAATGGAAGGTACGTTTATTCTACAAATGAAAGTAGATTTGAAGATGCCCAGAAACTGTTTTGCAGTCTTGATGAACAGTGTAGAACTCTTTCCTCTTTTGTGAACCATCCAATTGTGATTCTAATTCACTAAGTATGTAACCAACAGTAGACTTTTCAGCCAACAGTCATTTGCGCTATTCTTTCTTGTCAATGAGCTCTTGCTTTTTGTTTTCATTTCTTGGATATCACTTGATTAAACTAAAAATAGTCTCTCCATCTGCTTGCCAGTAATTTATTTAAAGGTAGGCAGGTGGTAGAATCTGACCATTGAGCAGAAATCTGATTAGGGGTGGTGTTCTAGGAAAAGTTTTCCTTGCTCTTCAGAGAAGCTGCACAAGAAGAAAGGACCTCTGATTTTCTTATTTTTGACTGTGGTTGTCTGCATGTCACCGCATCACCAATGCAATTAAGGGGACCTGCTTGAGGCCATGAGGGAACTTGCTAAGAGAACACGTCAGTAAGGTAAGGATGGGGAATGATAAGAAGAGAAGAATCTTGTTAACTTCGTTGAGTTGCTAAAGTAGCTGGCTTTGGAACTCAATTTTGAAACTTCCTACTGTATAAAATAATTTATTTTCCTTATCATTTAAATCCTCTATGGTTTTCTGTTGGTGAAGCCAAAACCTCTGATAGCAAAGCTTTTCATCTTCATCACCTCAAGTTTTGTTTGGAATTCGACTTAGTTGAATCTGTGGCTAAACTTTTGAACGTGAAAACTGAAGCCCTTTTGGTGTGCACATAGGAATATATTTTTAAAAATAGGTTTTTTGTCCAGCTATACAGTATTTTAACATACTTTAATATAGTAAAATTGTGATTATTTTTTCTGAGTAGTTTATTTGGGTTGCTTCTTATCACTATATAGATAACCCCCCAGTTTTTCAAAATAAGAGGAACAGAAATGAGCTATCCTGAGTGTCTCCCCATAGTCATTTTGAGATGGCAGATACTACTTTCCCCCACAGTGAGGGGGGATGTACCTCCTGAGCTCCTGTCCTGAGGCTACAGAGACCCACTTGTGCTGACTTCCAGGATTGTTACAACTGTCTGTGGCTGCTTAGCAGACTTTTTTTCTTTAGCTGATGTTCTGACCCCATTTCCTTCAGCAGGGCTGCATTAAAGACCTTTCTGACTTCAGGAGTGTCACCCATGAGAGCTCTCAGCAGCTGTCCACACTGAAATTTGGTTGGATTTTCCCATCTTTGTCTCTTAGATCAGAGGAAGAAGTGCCCTCCTTTTCCCTAGTGGTCCCCATCATTGCATCATTCTCATGTGTCTTAATCTAGCACACGGGCCTTTTTTGCTGACATATCTTCTGCAAAGGTTTCATTCTGTCTGCCTATGGTTGGGCATTGGTTTCTTTTGTTCTGAGTCAAAAGGCAAGTTGATTAAATTGACTTCTTAATGTATCACCTTGCATGACTTCTTTCTTTTACAAAGCATTCCTTGGTTTTGTAATCCTGAGGGAATAGGACTCAGCAGTGTTCAGTTTCTCCCAGAAGTGACCATGGGACATTTGACATAGCTCCAGGTGTCTGGGATGGAAAGTCCATGCCTTTGGCTCTACATCTTCCCTATACTGCTAGCCCTAATGCCCTGCTTTCAGTTCCCTGCTTCTACTATTTAACAAAAGCAAACTAGCAAAGGCCGTTGGGCCTTCCTAATAGCAAATCCATGTCCTTGGTCAGCTGTTTCCCTTAATGGCTTTGTCACACTTGGAGTCGCTCACCACCTTCTAAACTTTTTCTCTAAAAAGCCCTGGCCTCACCTCTCTAACTTCTTACTTTCACTTTCTTCCTAAGAGAGCCCAATTGTGTAATGAAAACCTATTATCTGAAGAAGCTACCAGCCAAGAACAATCTTGACCTTTTTGTGTACAATATTCTTCAAGGTCTTGTACCTAGTAACTCAGTGGATGTCTGTGGAATTGACTTGTCTGCTGCTCTGGAATTTCTTCCTCAAATTTTGGTTCTGTTCCTGTACTTAGTGGATATTTCCTATTGGAATCTGGACATTTTTTCTAATTGCTTCACCTCAAAGCAGAAGTTGAAAGATAACTTTTGTGCTGAGTCCCCACAACCTTTTTCTTCTTACTTCCATCTGTTGTCATATTATTCTTTCTTGGCCTGTGTGCTGGCAGCCATTAAGCCTTGTCCAGTCTTCTTAATGCCTAACAATTTGACCCTTCTTTTGCCTTCCATCTTTAGCTTTTATCACTTCATGCCTGAGCTTAAGAGCTTCTTTTTATTTCTAACATCTCTGTACAATGATCAAATATGCAAATTAAAACAAAACTTAACTCTTTACATTACTCCTGTTTTAAGCTACTCTTCTTAACATAGATGAAGTGTCCATTGCCTTCCTGGACCATCAAACAATATCCAGTTGATTTTGTTCCAGTTCCCTTTTGGTCAGGAGGGGACCTTTAATAGCTGTTAATATGTTGTCCCCAGATGTAAAGAATCTTCTAGCTTGTAGGTTTCATGTGGGCCTTTGGGTTATGGAGGACCTGGCAGTGTCCTCAGCTTGGTAGCACTGAGCACAGTTAAACTTGTTCTCAGGTGTGGGAGTTCCTGAGATTGGTTGTCCTCCAATTCTTCCTTAAGTAGGACTGAATTTTCGCCTTCTGCCCAAATGTCAGAGATGTCCCACTCTTTTTCTTCCTCTTCCTCTTCCTCTTCCTCTTCCTCTTCTCTTTCTCTTCCTCTTCCTCTTCCTCTTCCTCTTCCTCTTCCTCTTCCTCTTTCTCTTCTCTTCTCTTCTCTTCTCTTCTCTTCTCTTCTCTTCTCTTCTCTTCTCTTCTCTTCTCTTCCCTTCCCTTCCCTTCCCTTCCCTTCCCTTCCCTTCTCTTCTCTTCTCTCTAACTGGGCCTAACCTTGTTTCAGGTTATAGAAAAACTTTCCTAGGCAAACAAACACTCCAGTCCTTTGTCTTTGGTTTTATAGGTGCCCCCACTCCAAATGAATAGCTCTTACAACTACAGAATTAGCTAGGAGATAGGGAAGGAATCTTAGGACAGCTGTGAGGGTGGGGTGGGGGGGACAATGTGCTGTAGCATGAGGACAGTTACAAAGGGAAATAATCTTGCTACTTTTACATGAGCTTCTCTTTGTCTTTGCTATTTCAGTTTCTACTTCCCACCCCAGAAAATATCTCCTTTTTTTTTATTAGTATATGTTCACAATACATAATAATTATATTTGTCTTGGGACATGGGTACATATACATAAAACAGAGATAATAAAGACCCCCCCCCCCGGCATATGTAAAGATACAAATAGAAATGCCTTCTAAGCAACAGATTTGGTTTGGAAAAAATAGGAGCAGAATAACATTCAAAATTGTTATTTCCTATTCCTCATCATGTTTTCCAAAAGCCTTCTGACTCTCACCCTGGAGTTCCATGTTCCATCTGCCCTATTTCATTGTCCAGACCTGAGTTACCTGACCCACTTGAGTGAACAGAGATAGGGAATCACAGTCTGGTTGGGCAGACATATGATACTGCAAATATGCTGTACCTATGGAAGAAATGAAGACAGGATGACAGGGAACAATGGGAAGTCTTCTTTAAATTATCTTGGTGAATTTGGTTTGTCTTTTTCTTGGGCACAGACTTGTCTTCAGTACTGGAGATTGAACCCAGGGCCTTCATTCCGAGTTGCATTCCCAACTGTTTTATTATTTTTATTTGGAAGCATTATTTCACTAAGTCACTAAGTTGCTCAGATTTGTCTTAAATTTATGATCCCCTGCCTCAGTTTCCTAAAATTGTGGAATCATGAGCATATACCACCATGTCAACTAGGGCACAGAAATTTGAAAAGGAGTTCAGAATGAGAATCTCTTACCCTGTTCAAGACACATATAGCTGCCTTCATGTGTCTTGATAGTGAAACCTACCTCTTATTTCATAGGCCAAAAGTGGCAAATACACATATTCATAGCCTTCTTTGCATGTATGAGTAGGCATGAGACCAGGTTGTGGGCCCTGAAACCACGAACATCATATAAGAAAGCATCTGATGAGGGCTTTAGGAATTATTTTCATCCCTCATAAAAAGAGAAATTGTACTAAACATCTCTGAAAAGTAGTACACAACTTCAAAATCCCCTTGGCCCTTTGTTAAGGCAACCAATTCATGCAAGCCAGTGGTTGTGCGCTGATGCAGAATGATGGAACAGCTCCTGGCCCAAAATTATGTTTCTCAAATCTGTCCCAGGGCTTCCTTGCAGCCCTAGAAACCTCAGTCTCTGATCTTACGCAAGCGTAATTTGATGGATGCAAACTAAATGTCTGTGAGGCAGGTATTGAGCCCTGGGAAATCTGAAGTGATAAATCATTCTTTTTTTTGAGTGGACAACTATGACATGTATTCCATAAGGCTACTCATAAATTCCTAATAGATTTGGGCACTTGCATCCCACATATGACCATATGTTCTGTTATCAGCTTTTTCTCAATCTCTGTTTCAGGCCCCATGTCCTAAAACTCCTATTCATACTTCTTAGTGAACTACTTCTGTGTAAGTCTTTATCTCAGGCTCTGCATTCAGAAAAATCCAAACCAAGAGAAACTTGGTCTTTTTCTCCTCTCTTCTCTTCTTTTCTTTTATTCTTCTTGACCTTGGGGATGAAGTATGCGGAAAACCAGCAGCTGGTTTGGGACCATGAAGGGAAGAGCAAAGAAAAGTTTTGAGAAGTTGATCCTGAGCCACTGGACCAAATCTGTAACCATCTACCTTAGATAGTTTTGTTAGATTAGAAAAATTAACTAAAATTTAGAAATCAGTTCTAGTTGACTACCATGGAATTTGCAACTAAAACTAATTAACATAGAGACCATAAATCCATGTGATTATAAATAAATAAGTAAATAAAACTGCCATATATAATTATTCATTCATTCCTGTTTTTCAGCAGCATTTACTTAAAAGAATGCAGAGGGTGCTATTATTGCTTACATAACATGTATTCATCCTTCGTAACAGGACCCCAGTTTTTTTCTCAGGTGTCTACCCTTTCTCTTGCAATCAACTTCCTGGAGAATGCCAATTCCAGGAATAAACCAGATGTGTCTGTCTATATCTTTGCTCATAATTAGTCTAAAATGGATATGAACATACTCAGGCCAATGAAACTTGGGGGAAAGTTTTCTAGGAGGCTTCTGGGGACAATTTCTTTTCTCTAAGAAAAAACCATGGGAAGAGATGTACTTTCTTACCTTTTTGATGTGTGTCTGGACATGACAGCTGGAGTGCTACAGCTTCTGTTCTCCTAGCCTGAGGAGGACAACCATCATGAAAATGCACAGTGCCCCGTGGGGAGAACCTGAGTTTATTTATTTATTTATTTATTTCTTGTCTTTTTCATTTTTATCGGTACCAGGGATCGAACTCATGACTGCCTGCTTGCAAGGCAGGCGCTTATGCCGCTGAGCTAGATCTCCAGCCCCGAACCTGAGTTCATAATGACAGCACTGACCTGGTGAATCAGCCCTCCTGAATGTCCTTCCTTTGAACTCTCTTTTATGAAATGAGGTATGTAAATAAATATCTGTATTGTTAAAGCCAGGTGTATTTGGATTTCTGTGTCTTCCTCCATCTGAAAGTCTCCATTTCAAATTATTTGGGATTTTGTTTCATTTTCTGTACCACGTATTCTCAGTTTGCATGTATTCAAAGTATGTCAGCAGCCCATGAAATATTTGGGTGTTAGAAAGGATCAGGAATGCATCTTCCAAAGGAATTGTCTTCCAATGGGTTAGAAGTGATTGTTCTAGAACATCTTTAAACCTTTTGTACCCTTCTTAGTTTGGTCCTTATTTGGCTCTTTGCCATTTCCATGCCTCCAAGGGCTTGAAGAGAATTCAAGATGAAGAAACAAGAAATTAACAGGGCCCTGTCAGGTTACCTTTGCCAAGGAAGGGAGTGGGCTTATTCAGAGGAGGGTAGAATGAGTATTGTCTGCAGCTGAGATTGATTGTTGAAATCCACTATGCAAATAACTGTTTAATTTAAAATCAGGTCTTATAGGAAACAGACAAGGGAATCTTTGTAATTTCTTAGTTGAGGAATGGCTAGGGTGGCTTGGTTAAGGTGGAGAGGTCGAGACAGACCCAATTCAGAAAACAAATTTTAACCTGCATTAAAAAATACTTTCCCCCCTAAGCCCTAAAGTGTGCAAACCTTCATGGTTGTTGCCATATATAGGCTGACATGGCATATGGTTCACACCCCTGCAGTCAAATTCTAGAAGTAGCTATGTCATGTGAAAGTAACTCTAAAAGGTGCAGCATGTTTCTACACATTATATGATGTCAGTCTGATCATTGAGTGAAATATCAGAAAACACTAGCGGATCTTCAGATCATGTTGAGACCTTATAATTCTACCCAGAGGAAGTTTTTCTCATGATCACCACATGGACAGCCTGATAGAAATAGTAATATCTTCTTTTAAAATTTCATTTAAAGAGAAAAAAAGCAAAACAGAATAAAGGGTAACAACAATACAGAATTCCAAAAAAATAAATAGACACTAAGAAATCACTAGTTGATAAATTATATACTGACATCTTAGAAGTGGTTGTTCAAGTAACAAAATTAAAGCATACAAAGTAGACATTCAAACGGTGAGACTGCAAACAGTTCTGCTCAACAATCCAACAAAAACTTTGTAATATGGTCATCTATCTTACACACTTAAACACACATGCAATTATATCACTTAGAGTACTTTCTTTTCCTCTCTTTTTTACAACAGCAATTACACATTTTGGGTTTTATTACTCCTACAGTTCTTGTTACTTTTTACACTAGAGTCACAATGTGATATTTAATATGATGTTTATTTTACTTATGAGGATAGTCTCAAGTTGCCTCCATTTCAATATGAAGGCCTCAAGATCATCCTTTTTATAGCTGAGTAATATTCCATTGTATAAAAATGCCACATCTTTTTCATCTGCTCTGCAGTTGATGGGCATTTTGGTTGTTTTCAGATATTACAAATTGTGCTGGTATGAACATGGGTGCACATATATCACTGTGACATGACCTTTTCAGGTTTTCTGGGAAAATACCCAGAAGGGGAATAGCTGGGTTGAATGGAACTTCCAATCCTAGTTTTCTGAGAAATCTCCATAATGATTTCCATAGTGCCTGCACCAGTCTACACTCCCACCAACAATGGAGCAGTGTTCCTTTTTCCCCACAGCCTCACCAACATTTTTATTGGTTGTAGAAATAGGAATATCTTTAGATCAGAAGAAAGTGGAACAGATCTAGTCCTTTGTCCAGGTTTCCCAAAGTGTGCAGACACTGGTTTCTTCACATTTATTAGAGTCCCAATGTGTGATTCTTTTAAGAAATTCTAGGTTAAAAGAAGATTCAAAGGTGGCCTGACCTAATGGAATATGCCTTGTGGGACATTGGTCTATCCAATCTAATGATAGGATTCGACTTTACACTGGAAATTTACATTCTATTGAATGTAGAATCCTTACATAAATGATGTGATCAGCTCATACCAACCTCACAGTTACGAGAGTGTGCCATACTCAGAACACATTTCTATCTTTTTGGAATAATGTGAACAATGGGCCAGTTTCCTTGGAGCATCACTTAAGTACAACTGATCCTCCCTCAGAGTATAGTTACTTCATTTCCTCCATGTAAGCGATAATTAGAAATTTATTTGTAATTTCTCTAGCATAGTCTTTGACATTCTATAGTAAGGAATGCTTCTACTGAATATTTCTCTTTCTTGACTGTTATCTGCTGCCCATTATGGGTTAAAGAAAATCATCCCTCTAGATTCCCAAAGATTTTTATGTCTCAAAGTAAAAACACATTTGGGTATTTTGTCAATAGTGGTTGACATATCTACTTATGTGGAGGGAAGGTCAAGTGAAATTGTGTCCAAATTTCACCAATTAAGCCTTTGAGCTTATATGATACATCTGCTAAAGCCCCAAAAGTACATGGATGTGGAATCTAGAAGTATTAATGGTATGAGTTAAGACTGATGTATCCACAGGATGCCTTAGTCATTCAATAGTCTATGTTTTCCTGAGATGTAAGATTCAGCCACTCATAGTCATGACATAATACATGATTGATGATGTGAGAAAGTAAATAAATGGCTAAAAGTAAAACAAATAAAAACAATAGCAACAACAGTAAATAAGCAAATAACAAAAGTCCCAAAGCAGAGTTTTGAATTCTGGAAAGCTGAAACACAAAGTTATTTATGGCCAATGTTTCTAGCACCCTCATGGTTCAAAGGTAAATAGAAGGAACAGTGCATTGAATGAGGAATGAAACCATCTGTCCTACACTGAGTCACTGTAAAGTGAGCTGATTCACTCACCAGGAAACCAGCCTCCAGGAGAGCAGACTCTAAAGAGGAAGGAAGTGATATGTCAGCAATGGAAAACCTTTAAACTGATGTAACACAGAAATAAGAAAAAAGGCAAAACAAATGTTTATGCTATCTAGAGTAACATTTTCCAAACACAGTTTTCTCTTATAAGGAAGCAAAAAAATATTTAAAAACAGCTATGTCATGAGTTTCTTATATTTGAAGTTTAAGGTATATATCATCAAAGAAATGCAAATTAAACGCACAATGAGATACCACATCACACTCGTTAAGATGATTGTCATAAAAAAAGAAATAACAAGTGTTGGCAAAGATGTGAACAAAAGAGAACTTTGTATTCTGTTAATGAGAATATAAATTAGCACAGCTATTATGGAAAAAAATATGGCTATTCCTCAAAAAATTAAAAGTAGGTCTAATATTTGATCCAGTAATCCCATTTCTTACTAAATATACAAAAGAAATGAAATCAGTGTATGTTGAAGACATGGTAACACTCCCATGTTCATCGCAGCATTCTTCATAACAGGCAAGAAATGGGATCACCCTAAACAGAGGATAAAAAGTGTGGTGTAGGGGCTGGGCTTGAGGCTCAGTGGTAGAATATGTGCTTTTCATTTGTGAGACCCTGGATTCAATCCCCAGCACACATGTGATAGATATGAATCAACAGAATACTATTCAACCTCCAAAAAAGGAAATTCTGTTATTTGCAACAACATAGATGAACCTAGAATTTACGTTAAGTGAAGCAAAAAGACAAATACTACATTATTTCATTTTACAATATTTGGAATCTCAAATATTTGAAAGAATGACTACACAGAGTACAGCAGTGGTTTTCAGGGGCTTGGTCTGGGAGGTTGGGAAGATGTTGGTCAAAGCATACATTATTTTAGATAGATGAGAAAAATAAATTCAAGAGATCTATTCTATAACATGGTGACTGTATGTAGTAAATATCACTTTATTGTGCTCCCTTCCTTTTTGAGAAAGGGTCTTGATACATAGTTCAGGCTAGTCTTACACTCACTACGTAGCCCAGGCTGGTCTCAAATTTGTGGTGATCCTCCAGCCTCGTTCTCCAGAGTGCTGGGATTATAGGCATGCACTATCACATTCAGGTAAATTTATTGTGTTCTTGAAAATCACCGAAAGAATAGATTTTCATGAGGAATAATAGTATGTGAGTTGGTATATATGCTAATAAATTCAATGTAGCCATTCTAAAATGGACATATTTCCAAGTATCATCTTGTACACAGTAAGATATAAAATTTTATTTATAAATTAAAAAACAAAATTTGAAGTATAAAATTATGTTTTCACCTATCATTGAAAGCGTACATGTCCTTGCTTCAGAAATGACAAAAGATAGCAGCTAGATTTTTCTTTCTTTCTTTTGTTTTAGTTTTGATATACTTGGAAACATAAAACGTTCTTAGCTCTCAAGTTAGTTCCATGGTTTCCACTTTTTGTGTGCTTTTCTATACTTTGCCTGCAATTGTACTGCCTCACAAGTAGAAGGTGCTACTTAAAGCTTGATCAATAGTTTAATGTTGTTGTCAGACTATAAGAACTGGAGAGAAAAAGGGACAGAAGTGAATTAGGGGATATGAAACATGAAGAAAGGTTCAACAAGGATTCTCAATGTAAGTTTGAAATATAATTTTCATCAAACATGCTGCAAATAAGTTATCCAGAAGTAATAGCAATAAATCTGAGATGCCTGTTTCAGAGTAGTTATACTGGTCCACCCTACCTAGGGAGGCTCTACCTATGCTCACCGACTCGAGGGAAAAGGACTGTATCAGTCAGGGTTCACTAGAGAAAGATATAACATAAGATAGACAAATGTATAAGAAATTACAAGATTGACTTACAATGGTCAGTCACAAGGTTGAATAAGGGAGCGTGCAGAGGATGTCTGCATACTAGAGGTTGAAGGGCCCAGTCCAAGGGCTGGAGCTTACAGCAGGGTCCGGTGCAAGTCTGTATCAGGAGGCCAATGGGTTTATGGCAGAACATGGAAGAATCTATGATGCAGAGCTGAAGGGTATATTACGAAGGCTGAAGAGTCTCAGGCAGAAGCCAAACAGTCTGTGCCAGGAGCCAGGAGACGAAGTCCAAGCTGAAGGCGAAGACTGGAGCTCCTCTGAACAAGCAGCAATCAGTGCCTCCTTATTTATTGTACGTAGGCTGCTCCCCAGGGGTGGGTGTAGCACTCACAAAATCTCTGTGCCTTCCCCTTGCACAAGATGAGGATATTTACAAAGCAAGGATCCTGGCTCCCTGCTAAGTCTCTTGGTTAAATTTCTAAACTTCTCAAGTTGACACAATGTATCAACCATAACAAGGACAGTTCCTGCCAGTGACATATTTTGAAAAATATTCAGAAGTCTTATTGAAAGAGAGAGCTAAAAAATTAATTGATCCTGTTATAAGCACACACTTTTAGGCTTCTTATAGAATAATATTTTGAAAGTTATTTGATTCTGCTTCCTAATATAAGAAGCAGTTACAGGTTTAAAATCATACTTTTCCTGGTAAAGAATTTGTTACCTAAAATGATGACATACATCTTTGAAATCATAGGCTACGAAATTGCTAGATCCAAGCTATCAAACTTTCATAAGCCATATCTATTGATGATACTAAAATATTTCATATATAAGTTTCAATTACAAGGGAATGGTATTGATTTATATGTGTGGCTGATGCAATCTGTCTCATTTATCTCTAGTAATATGTTGGGCATGAGCAAGAACTTTTAAGAGAGGAGTAGAGAGCATTGTAACTTTGGAATCAAACTGGTTTCAGATTCTCAAGCCTTAGTAAGTAAGCTCACCTTTATAAGCCTCGGATTCTTTAACTATAAAGTATGGACCATAGAAGTTCCTGCTTAAGGAAATTATGTTTAGTGTTATGGGTTGAGGGAATGCTAAAATCATTCAGTCATATGCCAAATTGACAAAATGATAACAAAAAATACATAGCCAAGCTTTAAAACAACAAAGACGATGGTTTCTTTTCATGGAAATAAATCCAGAGCAGGAACTAGATCAGCAGACCAAGGACACTGTAGTACTACAAAGCAGCTCTAAAGTTTTGTAGCATCCTTGTAGCCGGAAGCTGTTGTTATGAGACCACATCATCAACAGGAGAAAGGATGAGGAGTGACACACATAAAAATGGTTTAAGAGTGACCCACATAAAAAACGGTTATCTCAGAAAGTTACCATCAAAAACAAGAAACAATGTGACAGACTGTATTTCCTTAAATGACCATAACAATATTTCTTATTTCACATTCCCTTTTATAGCATGCGTTTGGTAATGCTGCTGTAAGGAGGTTAGATCTATATAGTTCAGGTTTATGGCTATGGTAAAATAAGTGTTAAGAGACTTCCAAAGCTGTCATAAAAGTTGATACAATTTTCATCTGCATCTACTGGGGTGCTTGGTTTTGGAACTAAGCCACTCATGTCAGAGTTCAAGAACCCCATGGTTGAGGTCTACAAAGAAAGAGACTAGGTCTCTGTTCTCATCCTACGCTGGGCTCTTGGCTGACAGAAAACACCAACTTTATCTAATTAATCTACTTATGGCTATTGACAAAAGAAGCCTCTGTTTATGGTTTGAAAAGCACATGGAGTTGCCTGGAGTGAAAATCAGTGAGGTGGACAGTTGAGCTAAGTAATTCTTCCAGAATGTTATATAAAGAAAACAAAAGATGACAAAATGAAGAATAATGATGAAGGAATTGGAAAAGTCTTAGCTTAACTGAATTGGAGAAGCCAACAGGACAACAGTAGCCATTATACAAAATTATATATAAATGGGTGTCCTACAAGCATTTCATGGGTCAAATAATAAGATTCTGTGGAAAATCCTTAAATAACCAGAGCTATCTTTCTGATCACTGTGCTATTCTGCTCTGGGCCACAGGTTTTAGCCAAATATCAGCCAACAATGTGAAAATAAGTTTCAATTCCCATGAAAATGCATTTATTTTTTCTTTAATATATCTTGTCTTATTTTTGTTTTCTGGCAATATTTATATATTCAATATCATTATTAAATTTCAGCTGTGTTTTTAATAAAACTGTTTCTGTTTATCTTTTGACAAAATTAGGAAAAAGTAATAAAAAATGTGAATGAATAAAGAACTTTAGGCATCTCATAAATGTTCCAGAAAGAGAAAATGAAGAGAGAGGAATAAAGGAAATATTTGAAAAACAGTAAGTGAATATTTCCTAAAGTTAGAAAAGATCAAAGATTGTAATATGTATAGAGCCCATCAAGTTCATAGTAGCATAAATAAAAATGGAACCATAGTTAGAAATATTGTAATAAAACCTCAGAACATTAAGAAAACCTAGAAAATAACTGACAATAAATAAACAAATGCATACTAACTGCAATGGAGTGTCTAAATGACATCAAACTTGTATTTACTAATGTTGGAATCAAGAAAACAATGGAGACATACATATATTTAAAGTCCTAATGAAAAATAATGTTGGATTTCTTTGTATACCTAACACAACTACAATTTAGTTGTGCATATTGAACAAATAACTTTTCAAATATTTCAGACTCAAAAAATGTGCCACCATAGATTCTCAGAAAAAGAACTTCTAAAAGAAGACAACTTAAAGAGATAATGACTATAAAGCATTAACTGTGATGTTAAATTTCCTTTCTTTCTACTAATAAAAGAGGAAATGCACATTGTCCATTTCACCTTATGTACCTTGCTCTTATGACTAAGGTTACAAGAAAGCAATAAAGATTAAAAGGACAATAGAAATTATTAGTCTATTATTTCATCTCTAGCAATCTACCTACTTTCTTACATGAGAAAATAAATTTCTGGTTTGTTTTAGGGCATTGGTAATTGAGTGTACCCCATGCAGTTCTAAGTGGTTCACTTCTTCACCTTCTTATCTTTAAAGTAGGACTTACTAGGATTAATATAAAATTAGGTTAAAAATTTCCAGTACCTGGTTTATACCTCAATAAAACACAAGCACTGTCTTCTAATCAAGATTATAAGGAGAAGAAACATGCTGTCTTCATTATGTTTGCATCCCCATTGCCTAAGCAATTCAATCCAGTTCATTGCATATTTTTGAGCATCAATATATGGGATAGGATTTTTCCCAATTGTTAATTCATAATATATAAATAAATATATGTTGAATGGATATACGAATAAAAGTTGAAGGTAGAACAGTAGAAATGAATACGTACTACTAGCTTCTGTTTTCATGCAGAATTTGCATGTTTAGAAGGGCTTATTAAATTTTTTCCCCATCTTCCTGGCTTCTTTGACTCTTAACCTTAAACACGCTTTTTAATTTATTCTCAGGAGAGCTATAAATACAAAACGAAAGTGACGTTAGTATCCTCTCTCTGCTGAACAAGTTTTTATTCATGTAAAATTACATTTTATCAATATAAACTCTTTGACTTCTCAATCAAATAAGTGAAAGACAGCATATGCAGAATGGAAAGCATTTGATGTTTTAATTGTTGCTATGGAAGTAATTCATACACAGGGATACAAAATCTTATGACTGTTAGTCCTTTAAAAGGACGTTTTGGGGAAAAGAAAAAGTAAAAGATGAAGACTAAAGACCTAAGAAAATACTGCAGAATTTTGTGCACAAAGAAATGTGTCAAAGGAAAACCGTGCCCATGAAATGCATATAAACACAACACTGAGATTCCATATCACTTCAGAAAGAATAGCTATCATCAAGAAATCAACTCATAACAAATGCTGGAAAGGCTGTGGGGAAAGAGGAGGCCTTCTTAAATGTTGGTGGGAATATAAATTGGTACAGCCATGTGGAAATCAGTATGAAGATTCTTCAAGAAACTAAAATTAAAAGATTCCACTTGATCCAGCTTCTCCCCTTCTAGGTACTTTCCTGAGTCATTATGCCACGGTAACATACATGTGCCTACCCATGTTTATAGCATTATAATTTATAATACCTAAATCTTTAAAATATCCCACATGCTCATCAGTGTATGAATGGATGAAGAACATACAGCATTTACATGCAATAGTGTACTACTCTCATTAAGAAGGATAAATATGAGCATTTCTAGGTAAATGGATGCACTTAAAGATCTTAATCTGAAGTGAAATAAATCATATATACAAGTTTAAGTATTAAGTTCACATTATTTCTCTTGTGTGAGAAACCCAAAGGATTAAAAGGAACAAAATAGATAATAGACATTAGGAAATATAAAGAACTTTTTCCACTGGAAGGGGAACAAGAGATATCGGGATGGGAAGTAAGAGAAAGGGATTTAAAGCAAAACGTTGAAATAGAGCTTTTGCAGATGGGGAGAGGAAGAAGAGTTTGAGGGAGGGAAGGAGACAAAAGTAGAATTAAGTTTGCTATGCACATGTACCAATCCCCCAGGATGAAGGGAACTTTATATGCTGACTTTATATGAAAACTTTATATGAAAACATGTACTAATAAAAAAGATAGTGATAGTTGGGTAAAGCTATTTAAGAGTGTGTAAAGGCTGCAGAAACAGAATTAATGAAGTCAAAAACATAACTTATCTCTCTTGGAGAAACTTGTCACATCACCAAAGCCCTAATCTTGGAAATTCTCTGCCATCATTTCTGTTCCTAATCCATTGGTCAAACAACTCTCATGGTCAAACTCTATTTTTTTGGGGGCCAGGGAATATAGTCTGCCTACTGTGTGTGGTTACATGCATAGGATGTGAAATTATTATCTTAAAATAAGAAAATGCTGAGTTGGGAACAATAGCTCATCTTCTCCTATAACCACATTATTTACAAAGCCCTAAACTGAAAATAACCCAAATGCTCATCAAGCGGAGAATAAAAAAAATGTGATATATACATAGAATGGAGGTCCTTTCAGCAATAATAAAGACTGGTGTTCTGATATATTCTTCAATACAGGTCAGCCTGAAAGATACTATGGTACGTAACAAAAGGGAGGCACAAAGGACCACGCATTATATGATTTCATTCATATGAAATGTTCAGAAAAAGAATATACTTGGTTGCTCAACTCTGTAAATTTATTAAAACTCATTGGATTGCACACAAATGAATGAATATTATGGCATGTAATTCATACCTCAATGAAACTATAAAAAAAAGAAAATGGTATTACTCCTCACTGACAAAAATAAAACCCTCTATTTTTATCTCAAAGATTTTTCTGGGGATAAAGTGAGGTAATAATATTTATAAAGTGACTGACATAGGAATTGGTCCATGGTAAGGGCATAATGCATGGCAGACATTATTGTAACTTCAGATAGATGGATATTCAATATTCAAAGGGCAGAAAGGAAGTATGGCTTGCTCAGGAGGCCAGAGATTATAGTAGCTAGAAAAAAGACTGTCTGTGGGAGAGTGACCATACAGGAACCTTCCTGCTAGTGAGCTGGAAGGTGGAAGAACCGTTAACGAGGACTTTGTTCAGTCTACCACAAGGTAAATGTTTGTCTTCTGAAGTATGCACCTTTAATTATTTTATTTTATTTTTTTTTGTAATACTGAGATGGATCTTGGGGTTTCACAGATTAGTAGGCAAGTGTTCTATCGCTGAGATAATGTCCTTTGCTCAGTATGTGTTATTTGACAGTCTAGAAATGATCCTCTAACTGTGGACATTTAGGAAAACAAAATATTTCTTTTGTGGGTGTTTGAATTGACTTCAAACCACAAGGTAACATCACTTAACTCAGCAGGAAAATTGCATTGCACTCATAATGTATGGGGAATGAGGGACTGGATCCCAGACAGGACTGGATCCCAGACCGGACATCCTATGCTACCTGACTAGATATGAGTGTGGACTTGTTTGGGTTTACCCAAAGGATCATTAAAGCTATTATGGTCCTCCAGATAATGTCTGATTGTCATGGAGCAGGATTGAGGACAAAGGGTGCATTGCCTGCTTCAATTACACCTGTTGGGAAACATCTTGGACAGGAGAGAAATACATATATGCTCTATAAGTGTCTCAAGATGTCACTTGGGTTCAAAGTGGCCCCAAGTAATGGCAGGAAGTGGGGAAAATGGGCCCTGGGCTTTTGTCAGAAGCAGTGTGGTACAGGGAGGATAAGGCCATTCTGCTTGTTGCTTAAAGTCCTCTTGTAGGTTAAAGAGATTAGTATACATTGACAAGAAAAGGTGTCTTTTTCTCTACCCTAAGGTGAAAAATGCAAGTTATAGAATCGTATGTGTGCCATGATCTCATTCATGTAAAACATGCAAAGATGTGTGTAGATGCACTACATCTCTTGACAGATATGTTTTTCTTTATTGTGTGTTCCCTTACTACACTATACTCCAGAAGGGGTGGGATTCTGTTTCGTATCTACAGTAGTGACTAGGACATAGGTACACAATAAATAATTGTTGATTAATAATTCTCGATGGTCATTAGCAAGTCTTAGAATATATCAAGAAAGACAGTATTGAGTAGTTCAATACATTGTGATGTTTTCTCAGAGGGATGCAAATATGCATATGTAAAAGTTTAGGAAAGTATTTTGGGAATATTATGTATGCTGGGAAAATATTTCCCAATGTATTAGATTTGCTGAGTGATGAGACGTGCAGAAAAGGTGGCATTACTTCATTTTACAATGGGAAAAAAAAAACTAAACTCCAGAGATTTTGAGAGACTCTGTTGAGAAAGGATTTTGGGGTTGGTTGGCAAAAACAAAGGGAAAAAACCATCAGAAGTCTACATCAACCATGAAAACGAGTGCAGTGGAGGCAAAAGGGAGACCATGATGCTGGCGACCTGGAAATATTGAAGACAGGAGGGATCTCCATCACCTGAGGAAGGAATCAAGAAAAGTCTTGCCCCCTGGATTAAACACAGTTGGAAACGAAAGAGAAAAAAGAGAGAGAAAAAAACTAAGTCAGAGTCTGTGAGAGAATCTTAATTGTAACAGGAGTTCAGATACCAATGCTCTGCTCATCCTTGCTTCTAGTCTATAGCACATAGTTTCTTTGCAGGGACTCTGCATCTTCATCCTCACTTATCCTACATCTGCTCTTCCTTGTACACGCAGAATAGTTGTCTTTTCCTCCAGGAAGTTTCTGACTCCCTTCCTCCCCTGAATGAGACTCGGCCAGCTGCTAATCTATGTGTTCCTATGTGCCTCCTTCTTTCTCTCCTGCAGCTCATGTCACAGGTGATTTTATCTTCCAGGGTAGCTGTGAACTCTAAGAAGCAACATGTCTTATTAATCTCAGTGTGTACCAGAGCCTGCACAGGAGTGGAAGGAACTTAATAAATGTTATTGAATGAATTAAAAGTGTGAATTTATATGCACTTAGATTTAAATTTGAATTAGGAGTTATAAAAACTTTTCTTAGTTATGCCTAGTGGTACCTGCCTATAATCAGCTCTTCACAAGGCCGAGGTGAGACAAGAGGATCACTAATTTGAATCTACCTGGGCAACATAATGAAACACTGTCTCAAAATGAAAAGAAAATAAGGCAATATGTGTGTGTGTGTGTGTGTGTGTGTGTGTGTGTGTGTGTGTGTGTATGTGTGTGTGTGAGTGCTGGAGGTACAGGTCAGTGCAAAGCCCCGGATTCAATTCCCAGTATCAAACAAACAAACAGAAAATAAATAAATCTTTTACTTAGACCCTCTTCTAGCTGTGACTAAGATTATGTCGAGTCTCTCAACACCTCTGTGACTTAGTTTTCTCAACTGTAAATGGGATGATGTCACCTATCTGCAAAGTCACATCACTCTCACCATACCTAATCCTGTCTGACCATAGCTTCGTGTGGGATAAAATTCTCAGTAGGAAAGCTCTTTGGAAAATAAAAAAATGATTTTTCAAGTGTTAATATTAGAGTTGAGAGAGAGAACTCAGAGAGAGAGAGAGAGAGAGAGAGAGAGAGAGAAAGAGAGAGAGAGAGAGATTGGTAGAAAATGAAAGTTTCTATGCGAAACAAAGGTAATTCTCTGTATGTAAAAACAGTTATAATTAACATTTAAAACTTATGTGTAATTTATGATAAATAACAGTAGTGCTTCTGAAGTCTTCAAAAATGCTTTGGATGGTTTAGGACAGTGCTACCTGATGGAACTAGTAAAGTTCAAGGATTGGTAGGAGGATTCACTGACTTTAGATATTGCAAGACCAATATGAAAACGTCAGAATATTTTTTTATGTGAAGTCTGTTTTTTTTTCTCTAAAATTTATGTGACACAACTGATGGCATTTTGGAAATTTTGCTTATCACATTACCCAATAACAGGAAAAGAGGGTTCCCTTTTCATTGTTTTCTGATACTTAAACCTCCTTCCTCTGATGATTCTTCCAATGAGTTCTGCTGAGGAAAAAATAATAAAGCCAAAATAAGAAGAAGATCTTGGGAGATATTTTTCTCAGTGTTATCTGCTGCATTTGTAATTATCCTTTGTCATGTCAAGCAGCAGATATACTTGAGGGCAAGTTTAGTCAGGGGAAAGAGGAAAATTCAGAGAGGTCACCAAGTTTAGAGAACATCACACATGATGTACCTGAATTAGAAAAATGAAATTCTACCCTACGTGCAATTATTTTGAGAAGTAGAATGGCTTGTGATTTTCAATATTATGCCAAGATAATCTATAGTGACACATTATATTTAGCTTTCAAAGACATTTTTTTTGGGATTTCCTAGTTTTCCCTTTTCTGGTTCTTCATACTTCCCACTTGTTTAGTCATATCTAAACAAACAAGTTTCTGGAATTAACTACCACCAAAACCTAACCTTGGGCTGTACTTCAATGTTACAGATTTAATTAGCGTTAATTAGTCTTTGTACTCTAAAGGACTTAGGTGACCAGCCCTCCAAATCGAGCCTCCTGACTGCCCTGCCTCTGCCAGCAGATGCTAGGACTGTTCAGGAGGAGCTGACTCCCAGGTGTGCTGGTGAGTGGCCAGCTTTCCAGCTGCTGCCTTTCAGATCTGGTCAGTGCTCCACCTGGGTACTGTGAGGACAGCCTCTGTACCTGTGTAGTCACCCAGTGCAGCTGAACTCTGCTGCTTAAAGGCAAAACCTCTGAAGTTGCTTTCTGGGAGCTCCCTGCATCTCAGTGCACCTCTGTGTGAAGCACACATTGTGAAGTTAAGACGATGAGTGTGTCTGGACGTAGCAATTCAGGGGAAGCAGTAAGAACCCAAACTGCAATCTCTAAAGAGTAGTTTAAAAAACCCTCAAAACAATGGTTAAATGACTAATTATTTTTCAGAAGGCTTTTGATAAGATCTTGAAATCCATACAAGTAGTTTAAAACTTGAATCTCCCTAAATTTTATTTTCCAATAATTTCCCTGGTCTTCTTGCTGTGTGTGTTGCATGTCTGAATTATCTAGCTACAGTACAGGGATTGCAACCCCTTTTTGATTGGGATGCGCCCTCAAGAAGATATTTTTGACCCTTTGCCTTCTATCCTATTGTGGAAATTGTAAGATTTATTGAAGGTATTGTAGCAGTGGAAAACTCATTTCTGTTTTGGGAATTAGGAGAGTTTTCCTGAAGAGGCATTAGGGAAGATGTGTCTTGAAAGACGGGCCATACAGGTTAAGAGCAGAAGCTAAGAGTAATGAGGCAGCAGTGGGATACTGGCCTATGGAAGTTGGGGAGAGGCATTTTTGAAAAGGAGGTTATTGGGTAACTAGGAAACTGGTGAGTAACTGAAAAGACTGGGAGGCTTCAGGTATTCCGCAGGACAGTTGAAAGGTAAAACAGGGCACAATGACAAGGGACATACAGAAAAATGTTTGTTTGCCCAGAACTGGAATCTGGAAGGCAGATGTATGCAACTATTAAGTGATTCAGTGGTGCAAAGACAACTGGAACTCACTACAAAGGGTGAGTGTTGGGGCGAGGTAAAGAAATAGCCCTAATTATAAAGAACCTAAAACCTTCAGGAATTAGAGATACTGAATGTGGGTGCAGCCGGGTTAAATAAATATAAGCAATTTAGAAGCAATCAGAAGCTCAACTTTTCTCTTGGATGCCTATGCAGAAAATGGAAGGTTTCAGGGCTCTGGATTCTGGGATTTTATATATATGTATGGTAGAGACATGGAAAACGTATTTGTCACTGTGGCCGCAAGCATTTGAGCCAAGTCAGATCAACCAGGATTTTCTGCCTCCAGCCAGAGATTTAAATGTACAATCTACATAAGAGAAAAGATCCACTAACATTGACAACTAGAAATTTTACTTCTCCTGGACAAGTATGGCCCTTATACACAGACACTTTTTAGTGCCTCATTTAATATAAGAAGACGACCAAAACTGACCACACATATGAGAAAATCTCTCATGAGATATGAAGATGAAAATGAAAAAATAGAAAAATCAAGTGTAGGATATAGAAAAAATGCAGAATACTCCAAAGAAAATTAAATAACAATAAAACCATAAAGATAAATATCAAAGAGATAAGAAAGGTGCTATATTCATGAAACAAAAACAGAGAGCTTGTAAAAAAAACATTAAGAGATAGGAAAATGTTCTTAGAAATTAAGAATATTAAAATAAATGAAAAAATTCAATAGAAGGTCTGGAAGATAAACTAAATGTGCTGGTGAACTGGCTAATTGTCAAGCTGAGTGGGGAACACCCAGCTGAGTGGAATCAGCATGGTTCTAGGCATGGAAGACCCACATAAGGAGCACTGTGGTCAACATGGAAGAAAAGGAGACTGGGAGGTAAGGATTTCAGCTGATTTTCCTTAAAAGAGTTTCCTTGCCGCTGTTTCTCTCCAGAAGAGATTGCAGCTATTCAGTCTTTGCTGCCAAGTGGGCTGCTGTGCTGTAGGGAGGAGCTCCTGTCTTCACCTTCACCTTAAATGTTGTTGCTTGACTTTTGGTGCAGATTCTTCAGCTTTTAGCACAGGCTTTTTGGTCTGCCAGCACAGACTCTCTAGCCTCCAGCAGCAGCCCTGGGGTTGTCTGGGGCAGATCCTTAGGTCTTCCAATAAAGACTTCTTGGCCTTCTTGTTTTGAACTGGTAAGAATGCTGCTGTGGCTCCAGGATCTCTAACACGCAGGCAGATCTCTTGCACTCTTCGATATTTGACTTTATAGTAGATTGTCAGCTCATCTTATAAATATCTGTAACCAGCATTAAATCTGTTTCTCCTGCAAATACGGAATATAACACTGTAGTAGCAATAATTGGCAAAAGATAAAATGGAGAAGAAAATATTTTGAAAGTAGAAGGAAGGAGGAGAGAATTAAAGACTCAGACCAAGAAAACCAATATTCGAAGAAAAGACTCATCAGAAGAAGAACAGAAAAACTGGAGAAAGGGAAATAACCAGAGGGGAAAAAAGTCCTACTTTAGCAATGCAGAAAAAATCCAAGTCCAAAGTCTCCTCTGAGATTTAAGACAGATTCTTTTTTGTGAGGCCTTATAAAAATAAAAAAGAAAGTAAAACTTGGCTGACATACAATGGCACAAGATGAACATTCTCATTCCAAAAGAAAGGGAGAGAAGGATAGCAAGGAATTGGGATCAAAGCAAGACTGAAACTCAGCAAGACAAACTAAATCCTGCAGCTCCATGTCCAACACCTGGGCCAAATTTTAGTGAGATGTGAACTCCAAACAGCGTGGGCAACCTCGCCCTGTGGCATTATAGGAGGTGTAGCCAACATGGCCTCTCTCGGGCTGCATTTGTTCACTGCCTATGGCTTTCCTTTGATGTTTCATGTCCCTGGCTTCTCCAACTTTCTGGGGCCTCTGTTGCACTTTGGGCTTCACATCTCTCACAGCTTCACACACTGCCCTATTAAAAGTACACTGCCCAGCCTTCCAGGGCTTCCCAAATCTAGGTGGAAGCTTCCCTGATTAAACAACAATTGTTCTGCATGCTTGTAAAACCAGCACTGCATGCATGGTACCAAGGCCTGCCACTACTCTGAACAGTAGCTATCAAGTAATTTTTTCTACTGTCTTGTTCCAAAGTACTTGACTTCATTTTAATGGTAATCTTTTCAACAAGCTCTTCTCTGTGGCATCTTTGCTGATGCTTTCTTTTCAAAAAAATTAAAACTTAAAATGAAAATGGCTTTTTGCTCCTATTTCTTACAGTATATCTCACTAAAAGCAGCAAGCAATAACCATGCTGCAGACTAAACACTGGACTGCTTTGCAATTTCATCTGCTAGATTAATTAGTCTTAGTCTCCCAAAAAGTCTTAGGAGCACAGCACACATAACCTGGACTTCAATTGCCAAGGGAAGTTTGGTCCCCAAATGCTTTACCAAATGCTTTATCAACATTCTGGTCTTCTGGCTCTGACCAGAATCTCCTATCAGGCTTGGCCCACAGTATTTTAGGGGTGGTTATCCAGCTGATGTCTCCAAACCTTTCCACAAGCCTCCTATGAACCAGTTCTCAAGTCTTCTGAACCACATGGTCAGGTATAGTTCCAGCAACGGTCCCACTCTGGGTACCAAATCCTGTTGTTAGTCACTTTCTTGTCACTGGGACATGGTAACTGAAACCCACAATTTAAAGGAGGAGAGGTTTATTTTGAATCGTGGTTATAGTCCACATAGCTGCCTCTAAGGCATGACAGCATGGCAAAAAGGCATGGCAAGGGAGAAGCTCTTTACCATGAAGCAAAGTGAAAACAGGGTAGACCTGGGAGGCAGACATACTCTTCCAGTCCATGCCTCCAGTGATCCAGCTTTTCCAGGCATTTCCCACTTTCTAATAGCACATTTAGCTACAGACTCAGCGTGGACTAATTCATGTATGGGTGTACTGCCCCCAGGACCGAATCACCTCCCCAAAGCCCCGCCTATGACTATATGAGGCTTTAGGGGAACATCTAGATATAAACCACAACATAAACTAAACCTTCCATAGAAGCAAATTGATAATATCTTACAATGACACTGCCGCAGTAGCAGAAAATGCTCCCCCTCTTCAGTTTCTGTTAGTTCTCCAGGTAACCACCAGTTTATTTCAGTTCCTGTTACAATTCCTGTTACTTGTTTCCCAGAAAGGGGTCATCACTATGATGCACATTGTAGGAACCAATCTCTAATTGACAAGCCATTCTGCCTCTGTACTTCACTTTTGCAACCCCAGAAAGACCTCCCTTCCTGAGCCTTCAAGTCCTGACACTTTTGAGATCAGTGCCCATAGACATTAAATAAATCTGCTTCCAAATCCTGGGTGATGTTTTGGTGTTTCTGTTTGCCACTGCACAGCAATGATAGTGTACATATATAAATACCATATTATGTTGTGTTGTATAAATGATACAATAAAAAATACAAGAGGGAAAAACCAAATTGGCGAGAGTGGATGGGTATATGTCGATGTTTTTTTTAAACCAGAAGAGTAGTTGGCAGTTCTTTCTCATTCTGTAGATCATCTCTTCACTATGCTCACTGTTTCTTTTGCTCTGTAGAAACTTTATAATTTGACATAATCCCATTTGTTGACTTGATGTTATTTCTTTGCCTTGTGCTACTATAAATATGGGTACACATATATCATTGTGGTATGGTGTTTTTAATTCTTCTGGGAAAATACCCAGAAAGATAGCTGAGTGTAATGGGATCTCTAATCTTAGTTTTTGGATAGCAATCTTGAAGACATAGGGAAAGGCAGAGAGTTCATGAACAAAACTCAGATTGCATGAGAAGTACTCCAAAGAACTAGAGCTGAGATCTGATATTATTAAAAAGATTTGCACATCAAAAAAATCACTGACAGACTTAAATGACAACTTACAGACTGGGAAAAAATTTTAGCCATTGTCCTTCAGACAAAAGACTTATATCTGGAAAATATAAAGAATTAAAAAAAAATCAGGCCCCCAAATTCAAAGGCTCAACCAAAAAATGGGTATTTGAAGTGAATACACACTTTCTAGATGAAGAAATACAAATGGCAAATAAATATATGAAAAATGTTCAGTATCACTGGTCATTTGAGAAATGCAAATTAGAACAGCATTGAGATTTCATGTCACTCCAGGAAGACAATCACCAAGAAATCAACCAATAATAACAAATGCTGATGAGACTGTGGGGAAAAAGAAAAGCTTCTCTACTGTTGGTGGGAGTGTAGACTGAAACAACCACTCAGGAAATTACTTTTTGAAGCAAAATGCAGGGTCATAGGCTTTTTTCGCTTAAGTTTAAAATTCACAAGTTGATCAGAGCATTCTAGATAGTTGCAAAATTAATATTACTTACTAGATTAATTTAAAATATGAACGCACTGAAATTTGAACACTATAAAAATATATAAAACAAAAAGTAGCTTCCTTTTCTAAGTCAAGTCCCACCCAAATATCCTAGTTCCTCTTTCTGAAGACAATCACTTATCAATTTCTTTATTTTCCTGCCAATTATTACTTATGCACAAATTATCTCTACACAAAATACAAAAGACTGCACCATACTCTTTGTTTTAACACAAACAAAAGCACACCATGTACACTGTCCAACTTATTTTTTCTCTATAGTATATTTATCCAAACATATTTCTTGAGCATTGTCTATACACCAGGCATTTATCCAGGCATTCAGAGCTCTAAGCTATTCCAGAATCTTTCTGTGTCCACATATGTGCATCCAACTTAGTCTTTATACAAAGACTACAGATGAAAAAATGAGCTGTGGCACTACCTAGCCTCCTCTTGAATTTCAGTGTCATGTTACACACCAAGTTCCTTATGGAGGGAACCTGAGGAATTCACAGAAGCTAGGAGTGTTTTGATTTTGAGTTGATCCTTGCCAGGTTAGTATTCCTTATAAATCTGTGCCATCTGAAAATTGGATTCATTTGTCTCTAGACTTTCATGACACTGTATAAAATGCTGAACTTCATAGAGCTACTTGGCAGAGATTCTCTGTACCAGAGAATCATTCAGTTTTGCTGTGGATTCTAATTTGTTATTGTGTATGGGGGTAGTGGTTCCTGCTTCCACTTAGTTAACTTCTAGTCTGCCTGTGAGCTTAGTAAAGAGTAACTTTATTTTGTAGTGAGGCTGGCAGCTTCCCTGGCAAGTTTCAGGGAGGAGGTCCTTTTGCTCTCAGAATTGGGGTCTATGCTTTCTAAGAGTCAGGGATGTTTGACTGAAGCTGTTTATGTCAGTTGTATTTGCTACAATAATAATTTAAGCTGATTAAATATCATGTGAACCAATAAAATGTTAGTGTGAAAAGTTGTTCAAATGAAAACTGAACCAAACTCTTTAAAATATTAATAAGACTGGGTAGCTAACATCAAAGAAATCTGTCTATTTAGAAGTGAGTGAGAGAAATGTAGAACGTTGGCAAAAATTATTATTTTTTACTACTACATGTTTGGCACACATAATGATAACATTGATCGTGGGGAGTTGGTACCTGTGTATAATTCATGTTCATTCTTTTTTAACCCCCTACCTCTCCCTTCCTTTTCTGTTCCTTCCCATTTGCAAAAGATCAATTTCCATTTTTTCTTTTTCTTTTTTTTTTAATTTTATTTAAGGAGAAAAAGAAAAAAAAAGCAGAGAAAGGGTACAAGTTATACAGATTTACAGAAAAAAATAAACAGTAGGAAATCACTAGTTAATGGATTACATTCTGTCATCTCAGAAACAATTGTTCAAGTTACAAAATTAAAGCTTATAAAGTGGACATTCCAACAGTGAGACTGCAAACAGTTCTGTTCAATGATCCAACAAAATTCAGTAATATCATTATCTATCTTATACACTTAAATATACATGCAGTTATATCGTTTAGAGCACTTTCTTTTCCTCTCTTTTGTACAATGATAATTACACATTTTGGGTTTTGTTGCTCCCACAGTTCTTATTACTTTTTTGGAAGAGAGTAGAACCAAATGTGACATAACAGAACAGTCAGTCAAATCAAAAGGGTGGACGTAATAGATAATGTAAAAGCATAATACTAGGTGATCAACAATGGTTACCATAATGCCTCCCACTATCTCTAATAGAATTGCCTATATCATTAGTTATAATAAAATTGAACAAAACAATAAAGAACAAAACCAACAAAACCAAAACATTGGAGACATTGTAGGTCTTCAAAAGTAGATAATAGTCAACCAGAATGGGTGTCATAATGAATCCCACTATCTTCACAGCTGTTGTCTAAACTTTTGAACCTGGTACTATCAAGCAAAACAGAATAGAGGAACATCAGTCAAAACAAGATGGTGAGAGCAATACAGGGCTTTAAATCAAGATAATGGAAAGTCAAAGTGGGTTACTATAATATATCCTGCTATTTTTAATTTATTTTTCCCTTAATTAAAAGGATAAAAAAAGTAAATAATAAAATGGAGATTGAGATAAAAGAGGGCATAACAGCAAATCAGCACAGATCAAAGCATAACCATTTAAACAAAATAGTGTTTCACCACAAGATTATCCCAACATAAAGTAGTTACTATATTGTCTCTTTCCTTGAAATCTTTGAGCATAACTTCGTGTACTGTAGCATCAAATGTATCAAAACAATGTAAAACCATTCAAGAGAATGATAGTATTACAGGGTATTTAGAATCAACTAACAGAAAATAAACAATGGTTTCTGTATAATCCCCTTGTCTATAAAAGGTTTTGCTTATACTATCATACATAATAAAATCCAATAAGATACCACCTGTTTAGACCAATGGAGACAGAAGAACAAAAGCTTGATGAGACTTCAAAACAAGATACTAAATCAGTATTACCTCTTAAGACGTCATTTTCTCCAAAATAGCTGTTCCTATCATCCAATCTGCTCTGCCTCATTTCTGTTGAGCTCTTCTTCTGTCATTAGTTGTTAGTTTGTCTTCCTCATTTTGTTTTCTGCTCCATTCATTGTGGCCTCTCGGCCGCTACTTCTGGATTCTTTGTATTTTTCTTTTTTAGAATATCTTGCAGTATTCTCTGTAAAGTTGAATTGGTGGTTGCATATTCCCCTAGTTCCTTTTTATCCTGGAAGCACCTTGTTTTTCCATCAATTTCCAGGGATAGTTGTGCAGGATATATCAATCTTGGCTGGAGATTATTATCTTTCAAAGCATGAATTATTTTCCCCCCACGCTCTTCGTGATTTGATGGTTTGTGCCGAGAAGTCTGCTGTAATTCTGATGGGTGTTCCCTTGTAAGTGATCTGCTTCTTGTCTCTGACGGCTTTTAGTATTCTGTTCTTGTATTGGATTTCTGGAATTTTAATTATTATATGCGTGGGTGTTGCTCTGTTTGGGTTGTAGGTGGCTGGGGTCCTGTATGCTTCATACAACTGAGTATCTTTACCTTTTGCTAAATTAGGAAATTTCTCCTGTATTATTTCTGTGAGTAGCTTTTGTAGTTCATTTGTTTGTGTCCCTACTTCTTCTTTTATGTTCTTAATTCTTAAGTTATAGATCCTCTTATCATCTTCTAGTCTTTGTATTATTGCTGTTTGTTTCTTTGTTATTTTTAAGAAGTTTTTCATTTCATGCTCCCATATTACAAATCTGCCCTCCAGTTCAGATAATCTGTCCTTAGTTTCTTTCAAGCTCTTATGCCAGTTTTCGATAGACTTTTTAGTTTCCTGGTATTCTCTTTGAACCTGCTTCACGTATTCTATGCTTTCTCTATTTTCTCCATTAAACAATTCTCCCCTCTTTTTCTGTTCTTCCATTCCACCATCTGTTTTTTCTTGGGTGGTGCTTAGCATTTCTCTAACTATTCTGCTTATTTCTAGCTTCAGGTTATTAATAACTTCATTCCTGAACTTGTCTATGAGGCTCTTGAGATAGCGCTTTATGTCTATTGGTGCTGTGTCTGCTGTTGCCTCTTTCTCAGGATTGGGGGCCGAGGACCCTTTTTTGTAGCTGCCTCTTCCCATATTCTTTGTTCCTTATATATGCAAGCATATATATGAGGTCCAGCTTCCTTCTCTGTCAGTCACAGTCTGATTGAATTGCGCCGGCTAGGTGTTCCTGCCCACCGCAGCACACCAGGAAGCTGCAGATCAGACAGCCTATGCGGGGCCCGCCCCTCCAGGTCAATCTACCTTCAGGAGCTGGGACCAGGGCTGTGCTAGCCTACTGGGTCTCAGCCAGCAGCATCATGTGGGCTCGGCACTGCTCACCAATCCCACTTGAGAGGGGGATTGGTGACAGAAGTCACTGCAGTGCCCTGTTCCCGCAAGTCTGCCCGGTCCCAGAATGTCCTCTGTTGGAGTCTCCTAGACCGTGAAAGAGACCCAGTTTTCCCTCACTCACCGGAGGTGGATGCACGGCTCCCCGCCCGTCCCGCTCTCAACTCCGTTCGCCGATTCCCATTCTCAGAGCTTCCGCACGTTTCTCTCCCTGCCGAGCCGATGTAGAGGCAGCCGCCGTGCAGCGGGAAACCCAAATCGCGGCTTCCAATGGCGCAGGCTCCAGCTTCCACACTGAGGCTTTTCTGTTCCTGTTATAGCACCAGGACTGCATTCCAAGTTGGTTTCTCTCAGCCCAGTTCGTTCTTGGGTCACCGGGGCATATCTCCTCTTGCTTATGATTCCTTACTCAGCACCATTCCTGAATTCTAAGCTGGGTGTTTCAGAGAGCCTCTGTAGCTGCTGCTATCTGTCTGCCATGTTCTCCCAGAAGTCTCAATTTCCATTTTTTCTTCAATTCTTTTTTCCACCCCACCCTCATCTCTTGTTCCACTTCCAATTTGAAAAAAATCTTTCTGCTTCCTATTATCTAACTTTCATTTTGCCCTTCATTTATATTTTGGGTTTCTCATATAAGAGAAACCATGAGATATGGAGTCTTGTGTATCTGCTTCATTTCACTTAATTTTGTACTGAAAAAAACTTTTAAAAAATCATAACAAAGTTTTGCATTCAAATCGCACATGTCTTTAAATTCTGGTTTGCTTAAAAAAAAACCCTGGATATCACAAAGTATTTATCAAAAATAAACTTATTGTAAAGTAAGAGAACAAAACATAGACCTTGGCTTCAATCAAAAGATTGCCACGTAATTGTACAATTATGTTGTTTAGCCTCAAATAAAAATTTAAAGTATATGTATATACTTCTAATGATGCTTCACTTTAAACAAAATACTTTTGTTTCCTTTAAGAAGACTTCTCAGCTACTGGAAGGACCCAGGCTCTACCTTCCTACTGGGCAGTTTTTTCCCCCCACTAACATATTCTGCCACTTTTCTATTCCTTGGCCTTTTTTTTTCTAGAATAGCCTTTGAAGTAGTTTATCTCTATCTTCTATTCTATTATTATAATTATAATTATTTTAAATTTTATTAGAGTGGGATGGTGATAGAGTAAAACTTTCATTTCAAGGAAGAAAATTTGCTATTTAAATTTTCCCACATGTACTGTTTCTTTGGTTAGAGCACAGTGGATGACCTTTTCTTAATTTTTTTTCCTGAAAATGATCTGAATGGCCCTTCTAACTTTTTAATTCATCCAACATCCGCTCTTGGGGCTCCTCCATGTTCCAAGTTCTAAGGTGACATAGTAAAAGAGTCAGAGCTAACCTCCATGGCCAGAGGTATGCCCTTAACAAGGTAAATAAATAAACAAAATGATTTAAGAAAATGAATATAAGGCTGTGAAAAGTGGTAGAATGAGCCATTTTAGATAGCTGGCTTGACTGAGAGGGAGATGAGATTTGAACTATACTTTTATTAGCTTAAACATCTAAGAAAAAGGAAGTGCCTCATAGTAGCCTGGGAAGGAAGACGGATGGATATTCCAGGAACTGATCCAGGACTGACGGGGTGTAACCCAATAAGAAGAGTGGGGATAGGGCAGAATACTGACTTGTGGGAATATGGTGGGCCAGACACATCAGAAACAGACCATGTTTGTACCCTCCAAGCTATTACATGGGCCATACCAAGGTGTTACATGGTCAATATATAACACAAGAAGAGGTGCTATTTAAATAATAGCTAATAGTCACAGAACAAGTGAGGATGTGACCAGAGTCTTAAAAATGTTACATCTCGTGCTCGCTTCAGCAGCACATATACTAAAATTGGAACGATACAGAGAAGATTAGCACGGCCCCTTGCACAAGGATGACATGCAAATTTGTGAAGTGTTCCATATTTTTTTTAAAAAATGTTACATCTTTTACATCATTTATCTTTTTAAAAAAATTTTATTTAAAGAGAAAAAAACAAAACAGAAAAGGGTACAAGTAATACAGAATTTCAAAAAAAATAAACAGAAATCACTAGTAATAGATTACATGTTGTCATCTTAGAAATAGTTGTTCAAGTTGCAAAATTAAAGCATACAAAGTGGACATTCAAACAGGGAGACTGCCTTTGATACTGTGATTTGAGCAACTATTTCTAAGATGATAATATGTAATCTATTAACAGGTGATTTCTTACTGTTTTTTTTTTTGTAGTTCTGTATTATGTGTACCCTTACACCGCTTTGTTTTGTTTTATGTTTTTCTCTTTTTCCTCTTAAATAAAATGAAAAAAAAAACAAACAGGGAGACTGCAAACAGTTTTGTTCAATGATCCAACAAAAACTTAGTAATATGGTTATCTAACTGATACACTTAAATATACAGGCAGTTATTTCCTTTAGAGCACTTTCATTTCCTCTCTTTTTTTACAATAACATCATTTATCTTTATAATATCCCTAAGAGACAAGTATAGTCAGGTATCATCCCATTTTATAGATGATAAAACTAGAAACAGACACAATTGTTTAACAAATTGTTCAATGTCCTTCAATAACCACTGAGATTCAGACATATCCAGTTCAGCTTCAAAGACTGCTCACTTAATTGCTGTTTTATGTTACAGGTTTTGGAAGGGCAGCTGTGAAGCTCACATGGCTGAGTGACCTTGATTGAGTCAGCCACAGGTGAGCAGCCTGAGAGTCAGGGCTTCTGTAGGGAAAGCCACGGATGAATCCTGGCAGGAAACAGCCATCTTGTCCATTAGTCTTGGAAAAAGAACAATGTGTTACAGCAAAGCCAGAGAAACCCAGGAATGATGGCTAAGGGCCATCCTGGGAAAGGAACCAAGAGGGTAAATAAGCTGGATTAAATTGAGGATCCAGACACTTTCAGATATGGAAGCCAGAAGGCTACATCAGCTATTGTGTGTGTGTGGGAGAGACTTGAAATTGCGAATTAACCCAGAGCCAGTGGAGAAGCCAGAGTATGTTGGACATAACTGGATATTGACCCACTTTTGGTATTTCTTTAATTACAATAAAATGAAGACCAACATTTTACAATGAGCTGTCAAGATATCAATTTTATTTAATAAATGCATATAATTTTAAGTAGCATCATTTTATTCATACTTTCCTAGTTATCTCAATAAAATGTCCTTTAGAGTAACTTCCCAAATCCAGTATCTAACTCAAGATCACACACTGTGTCTGGATGTTATATTCGCCAAGTCTCTTACTCTCTAGAGTAGTTCCCTTTCCCATAAAGTTATTTTTTCAAACGATCCAGACCAGTGTCCTATAGTTGTCACACCTAGATTTATTTAAATGTTGTTCCTGGCAATCATTAGCTCATTCCCATATCTTTTACATATCTTCTAAATTGGAAATTAGATTAAACATTTGATGATTCAAAATAGACATTTTTGACAAGAATATATCATAAATAAGCTATATTTTTCTTGTTATTAATCCATCTTTAAATTGATGTATAAAATGAAATAATACACCATATTAATAGGACTCTTTTCTTAAGGACTGTAGGCGCGTGTTCATGCAGTTCATTCTCTGGAACTGACCTGTGACTAATCGAGGCACAGGTTATGAGTAGCCTACCCCAACTGCGGCTTCAGATCTTTGGAAGGACAGAGACACTTCCGAGCTGTTAAACCTATAACCAAGTCATAATTCCATGATAGGCAATGCCAACTACCCTTTTCACTCCCTCATTAACTCTTACTGTAAAATCTTCTCTTTGATGCCTGAGTCTTCACAAAGGCTGCAAGTCCTGCTCAACTTCCTTCTTCTGTCTGCTCTCTCCCCCTGCACCACCATCCCCTGGCTATCCCAATCAGTCTTCTCTGCTCCATCCTCTTCCTAACATCAGTGATGTTCCTGTGTCGCAATTTATTCTTCTCCCTCCCATTTAAGATTACTCAAATATTTACCTAAATTTTCCTCCTTGGTGGTAAGAATGTATCTTCTGAAATTTAAGAAACAACATGTATCAGCATTCAGTCTTTCAGTAAGGCTTTCATTGTTATTGAGTAATTAATTTTTCTCTTAGAAGATACATCTCTTTTCAGCTGGGAGTTTTGCATAATATGGAATTACTAGTATAAATGAATTCTGGATCCTTAAAGAATATTTGTTTAAATCCACCCCAGTCTTTTTCCCCCTTTAAATGTGTTTCTCACTCTGAGTCTCAGATATCCATGTTTATGCGAGAGTGTTGGTCATTCTCCATTATAAGGTGAGAACTGTGAGAATTTATGATGACTGCTCTTCCTCAGGACACAGCATTTCCTTTACCAGGTTCAGGCTTGAGAGACCCTGTGAAGTGGGAAATTCACACAGAACCAAACTGAGGACGCTCTGACTAATGGAGCCTGAGCCTGAGGGTCTGTAGGTCTTGTTGCCTGTACCTCATGGTGACAGTTGATTGATGTAGTAAAGTTGCCTGGGGACTGTTTACTTAAAGAAGTACAATTGATTTACAACTGACACAAGTTGTAGTAAGACAATAACACATCCAAAGTAATGTCTCTATTAGGAAGTTTCTAATTGATTAGTAAGGGCAGAGTTCTCACATACAGTCTGGCTAAAGAGCAAGGCTTACAAAAGCCAGTGGTACAGAAAATGATGTCGCCACGTCTAAGATCACAGCAGGAGGAGGTGTTTGCAGCAAAGGAATTGTGCCTCTAGTACTTTGCCTCAACTTAATCTACTACTATCAACTCCTCTTTCCTTTCTTATTGATCACTTTTCTTTGGCTCATTGTTTCTGTATCAGGGCTTCACAAATGTTGTCAGATCGCCTGTTTTCTCAATTGGTATGCTTCAGGAGCTCTTATTTTCAGTCTTTTTTTGTTCAGAGAGCTTGCATGTGACTATATATTCAGCTATCTGCCAGACTTCCTTCTAATTTTCTCCCACACCTTGACTGTAATATATCAAAAACAGAACAAATTATTTGCGCTTTTCCCTTCCTCAAACTTTCTATACTTCCCATATTTTCTACCTTGGACAAATGGCATTATCCTCCACCTGACTGACTAAGCAAAGGTCCTCCTTTAGTGTCATCCTTGTTTCCTTCCTCTTCTGAATCCTAAACCCTATTTTTTCCTCCTGTTTTACCTTTCAATTCTGTTCCCTTATTTCTTCCAATCATCCTTGATCATCCCACAATTGTCTCTTGCTTGGTTAGTTTTAATCTACCCTTAATGTAGCTTGCACAGACTCAGTGTGGTTTGTTATCATCAACAGAATCAAACATTTATCCCTTAAATTGGTTCATAGGCTATTTATAATATACATCTTTTCCATATCTTGCTTCATTTTCCCTAATATTTTATGCCTTAGCTACATCAAATGATTTGTCATTATCACAGTGTCATCTGTCATCAGTCATCCCTCTATATGAAATATTCTTTTTCTGTGCCCACCTATGCTTTTTATCTTTCAAAATTCATCCCAGGTGTCACCTAATCTATAAAGTCATCTGGGGCCAATGGTTTCTTTCAAAGTTAGTTGCTTTTCACTCTGCACTATGTGTCTTGTGCATATTCCCATTACACAATTATCACACTACATTGATATGGCCTACTTATCTTTTTGATTTTCTCAATAAGTTTTGAGCTTGAGAAGAGGGATCTTGAATGATGTTCCTTTTTTTTATTTAAAGAGAGAAGAAAAAAAAAGGACATAAAAAAGCAATGCAGTAAAAGAGTACAAATAATACAGTATTTCTAGAAAAAAATGTATACAGTAAGAAATCACCAGTTAACAGGCCACACACTATCTTTCCAGAATCAGCCGTCCATATCACTAAATTAAAGCATACAAAGTGAACATTCATACAGTGAAATTGGAGACAGTCCCGTTCAATGACCCAACAAAAGCTCAGCCATATTTAGAGAAGGTCCTAAGAGCCTAGGCTAAAACACTAGAAATAAAGTTTTTGGAGGACATAAGCTTAACAGAAATACCAACTGTAACACATACTGAAATGAAGAGTCTAGGCATGTTAATTACCTAATATAAAAGCAAAACATTTCTGAAGCCAGAATAATCCAGAATTGTTAAAATATATTATTTACAGTCAAAATTAATGAACTGGAAACAGAAAGGAAAATGTGGCTCATACTCAGCAAGAAATGATAGAAATTGCCTTAAAAAGGGACCAAATGTTGGATTTAGCAGTCAGATATAAAAATAAGCCATCATAAATACACAGAATCAAACAAAAATATATTTTAAAAGTAATGTATTTAAAAGTAAACAAATGTAGTTTTAGTAAGTGAAGATGTAGGAATCTTTTCACAGCAACAAAACCTCTATCTCCTGAAAGTATAGAAAAGTTCATCAGTTGGGCTCAACAGAAAAACTGGAGATGGCAAAAAAAAAATAAGTGAACTTAAAGGTAGATAATTTGAAACTACCATTTTAAAATGAGAGAAAGAAGACTGAAGAAAAATAAAAAAAGTTTTAGAGATACGCAGGATAATCCAAAGTGATCCAGTCCTACTATCATTGCAGTTCCAGAAGGAGAGATGAAAAATAAAATTATTTAATAAATAAAATTTTCCCAAATTTGATAGGAAATAGTAATTGTACAGATGTAAGAAGCTTCACAAGCTACAAATTACATAAGCACAAAGAAAACCAATCCTAGTAAGCTAGTTAGATGGCTACTACTAACCATATCAAAAATTGACTCCTGCATTTTCATTGACACTTATCAGTCTTATATTATTTTTCTCTGTACAATCTTGAAGCTGTTGAATTATTAAATGATCGCTTCTTATTTTTTATTTTAAAGAGAGTAAAATTAAATAGAACAAAACAGATCATAAGAAAAAATTTAAGAAATACAGATTTTAAAGCAAGACCACTGGAGATCTTCATTGTCTATTGTATGGTCTCTTGTTTTCTTCCAAATAGTTGTCCATATCTTCACACACACAGTGAATTCATACTGAACAAAATAGTACTAAACAGGATGATGTAGGCATTTTAGGTCTTCAAGATGAGACAATAGGGAAGACAACAATGGCTGCCATAATGTCTCTCGTTCTCTTCAAAATAGCTGTCCAAAATCTTTACGTATGTTGAAAGTAAACAAAAGAAAACAGATTAATATCCCTCTGGACAGAGAATAATAGTATTGCCAGATTTTAAATCATGATGCTACAGAATTAGCACTGGGTATCTTAGTGTCTCTTTTTCTTCAGAGTATCTGTTCATTACATTGTGCATTATATAATCTGTTTTCGTAAACTGTTTAGAAATTCTACATGTGTGAATCTCTACATGTATACCTATCTTTTTTGTATTATAGGGAAAAACAAATCAAAACAAGACAACAAAATAAATTCCTAGAAAAACATGAAATGAAAAAGACATATAAAACCACAATACTAGGTGATCTACAGTAGTTACTATGATGTCTCTTGTTATTTTCAATAGAATTGTTTATATCATCAGGCATAATATAATTGAACATAGCTTTACATAGCAATATTAATAAAAAATATTGGAGGCATTATAGGACTTCAAAAGCAGATAATAGTAAAACCAGAATGGGTATCTTATTGCATCTTGTCATCTCCTAGACTTGATACTATCAAGTATACCAAATTCTAATAAAATAGGTCAAGACAAACATCAGTCTAACAAACCAAATTCAAATAAGATCAGTCATAGTAAGAATGTAAGTATACAGGGCTTCAGCTTAAGTTAATAGAAAATTAAGTATGAGTAGACAGACTGGAACAGAATAAAATCAAACTAAATAGAGCAATAAGACTAATGTGGCTTTTAAATCCTGATACACTATTAACAATGTTCTCTGCCTTCCTTTTCGAGACAGTTCTCCCCTTTCCCTTTCTCAGGGTGCTTTGTATATTTTGGCTCCCACTAACTCCCTTTAGTTTTTAGGTTAGGGAAGCAACCTGCTATCTACCTAAGTGGTTCTGAACCTTTTCACCCCTGAGCTTGATCTTGAGCTCTATTCCTTTAACTACTAAAGCCTCAAAGTTTTCCTTCCTTATAGTTGAGTAGTTCTCCCCTGTATAAAAGTGTCATGACTTTCCAATCTATCTGCAGCTGCTGGACCAGCTGTCCCTGTTTCTCTCTGGTTCCCTGTCATGTAGAGTATTGTTTTCTAATCTTTGACTTTCAGTTCATTAACCCTCTTTCAGCTAGACTATATTTCCTATTCAGAGCATCTCAATGGATCCTGTCTCCTGATCTACTCTGCCTGTGTTTCTTTTTGTAAGTGTATCAAGGCCATCTGTGCTAGAGATTATAGCCAGTCTTCTCTGTCTCACCTCTGCTATGCTATTTTTCTTCTGTTAGTTTTCTACTTTTCTCCTTTAACTATCTGCCCTGTTCAGTTAGCCCTCTCTGCCACTGTTGCTGGAATCCTGGTGATGTTTTTTCTCTCTCTCTCTAGAATGTTTTTCAATATTTTTTGTAGGGTTGGATTGGTGGTCACAAACTCCCACAGTTCCTCTTTGTCATGGAAACATCTTGTTTCTCCATTAATTTTGAGAGACAGTTTTTCAGGGTACATCAATCTGGGTTGGAGGTTATTTTCTTTCAGGGCTTGGAATACTTTGCTCCAAGCTCTTTTTGACTTGATAGTTTGTGTCAAGAAGTCTGTCATCATTTTGATGGGTTTTCCTTTATAGATGATCTGTTTCTTTTCTCTGACAGCTTTTAATATTCTGTTCTTGTGATGAATTTCTGGGATCTGTTTTTGTTGTAGCTGGCTAGAGTTCTGTATGCCTCATATATCTGAATATCATTTCCTTTTCCTATGCTTGGGAAGTTTTCCTTAATTATTTCTGTGAATAGCCTTTGTATTTACTCCTCGTCTTCACTTGTGTTTTTTATTCTTAAATTATAGATCCTCTTGTCTTCTAGTCTTTGTATTGTTACTTCCTGGTTCCTTGTTGTTTTTGAGAGGTCTTTCCTTTCATGATCACACAGTGCAAATCTATCTTCTAATTTTGAAAGTCTATCTTTAGTTTCTGTCAAGGAATTTTGCCAGCTTTCAATGGAGTTTTTAATTTCCTGGTAATCTCTTTGGATCTGTTTCATGTATTCTAGATTTTGTTTATATTCTTCATCAACGGTTTCTCTCATTTTCCTGGGTTCCTCCATTCTTCCATTTGAGTATTCTTGAGAGGTGCTTAGCATTTCTTTTATTAATCTTTTTATATCTGGCTTCACTTGAATTAGAATTTCAGTTTTAAGTTTGTCTGTGAGGTCACAAAGGTATTTCTTTATGTCTGCTAATGCTGTGTCTGATATTGCATGTTTGCTGTCCTTGATATCCTCTGTATTTACCTCTCCTGGACTTATTTTCCCTGGGTCAGTGGCTGGAGGCTTTTTCTTGTTTCTGTCTCTTGTCATGTTTCTGGTTTCTTTCAGACAGGTGTATGATGAAGGTCTCAGGCCCTTTCTGTATTGCTTATGGTTTTTCTGAAGTGTGCTGGCTAGGGGATTGCTGCCCTCTCCAGTTTACTGTTGATCTGTGAGGTACATGCAGGATCATTGTGGGTTGGCCCCTCTCTTCATAGCCAGTCAACCAGCAAGTGCCTTCCGCACATTAGTCTGTGCCATGTGGACGTCACAGGTTTGGGACAGTTTTGTCCCTGGCTATTGGGTCCCAACCAGGGGTGTGATTCAGCCCAAGCAGATCCCACCAGTCCTCTTTGGGCCAGAAGTGGGTGACTGGCCACTGCAGTTGCAGGTTTAGTCTCTTCCTGCCCAACTCCAATATGTTGTGCAACCAGTCACCCCCTCTGCAGGGCCAAATTCCTCCCACCCTAGCATGGGTTAGTGTGGCTCTCCACATTGGTTCTTCTCTCCATTGCACCACATCCTCTGCCAAGGGCCTTGGGCTCACCAACCCCTGATGTCAGCACTACCCAACTTCAACATGACCATGAATCATCCAACTCCAAGGTGCGCCCAGCACAGTGAGGGACTGGCTCCAGTGAAAGTGTGTCTGGTTCCAGCCTTTTGTCCACGTTTTTCCTCCTTTCTTTCTTTTTTTGTCTTTTTCTTCAGTTTCTTCCTGGATTCTAAGAATCCCTCTCCTTTCATCTGGTCTTCTCCATAGTGTTAAATTCTAGCGTTTGAGTTGTTTTCCTCAGAGAGGCTTTCTACCCTGCTACCTATCAAACTGCCATCTTCCCAGGATCCCCCGATCACTTGTTATTTTTATGTTCTTTCTTTTCATGATATCTAGCTGCAATCCTGTCTTCAAGGTCTGAAAGTCTATGTTCAGTTTGATTGATTTTGTTTTGCCAAAATTCAGTGGAATTTTTTATTTCCTGGATATCTCATTGAGCTATTCATGCATCCTATTTCTTTCCTATATTGTTCATTCATGGTTTCCACCATTTCCCTATGCTTGTGTACTTTTTAATTTATGTCTTCTCTAGCTGTGCTGAACAACTCTTTTATTAAGGTTGTCATTTCTTTCTTTCTTCCTGAGAGATTATTTCTAATATGATTTCCTCTATAGTCTCATGGATTTGTTTATTTCACCTGTTATCTTTTCAAAAAGTTCAGGTGTGTGACTTCCAATGTTCTTTATTTTGATGTCTCTTGTACATGTTCCTGATTGATGGGGTGTTTAAGGTTGCATTTTGATTTTCATTTTGTCATTTTCACATCTTGAGTTAATAGTTTGGTCTTTTGAATCTCATTAGTCTCAATTCTCTGTCATGTGTGTTTTAGGGTCCAGTAGTGTGACTGATGTTCACCCAATTGCTGGTCCTACAGTGTAGGGGAGGAGCCAGTCACCTGAATTTATCCTGTAGGGCCTGTTGAGTGAGTCCTTGATTCTTCCTAGGCTAGCTAACCTAGGAGCATTGATGTAAATCAAACCTTATCCCCTATTGGTATTGTGTCTTCAGCCTATTCCAAGCTACCAGGTCTACTTGTTTATAGTGTGTGCCCCAGCCCAGACTCTAGTGCGTCACTGGGGGTCTCTTAGGCCCTTTCTGGCTCCTTTAGGTGGGTGAAGGCCTTGTCATCACTTTCACCAACCCACCTGGGGTTCTAAGTATGGAAAAGGGACTTATCCACATTTTTTCCAGCTTGCCAAGGTCCTAGAGTTGGGAGGAGGGTTTGCTGAGGCTTCTGTTGATCTCTGAAGTCCTCTAATTGAGGAGGAAACTCACCACCCTGCTGCAGTACCTCCGAGGTCCTCTGTGTAAGAGGAGGAGTTGCTGAGGCTTGTACAATCCCATCTTGTACTGCAGGTGGTGGAAGGGATCCCTAATGGTCCATAGGCTGCTGAGGTCTTTCAGGTGGGGTAATTGTCGTCAACAAGTCCTTTGACAGCTGAGGTCCTTCAGATGTAGGAGACAGCAGTCAAGGTGAGTTGGTCTGGGTGTGGAGGAAGGGCAGCCGACAAGGCCATTTTCTGCTGAAGTGCAGAGGAAGGTCAGCTGAGCTTCCTCCCAGTCACAGAAGTCCTCCAGATGTGGGGGAACAGTGGCCAATGATCTCACTGGCTACAGAGGTCTTCCAGGTGTTGGTGAAGGTCAGTTGAGGGGAGCCTCAGCTGAAGTCGTCTAGGTGTGGGATAATAGTGGCCAATCACCCCATTGGCTGCAGAGGTCTTTCAGGTGCAAGGGAAGGGCAGTTGAGACTCCCCTCAGCAGCTGAAGTTGTCTGAGTGTGGGGGAGAGTGGCCAAAAATCCTATTAGCTGCTGAGGTGCAGGGGAAGGGTGACTGAGGCTCTCCTTGGCTGCTGATGTATTCCTGGTCAGTTACTTTTCTCTCATTGCTGAGTCAAAACATCTGACATCCAAAATGAAGGAAGGAAAAGTTTATTTAGTTCACAGTTAATGTATGTTTTAGTCCATAGTCAGCTGGCTCCAAGTCAGGGTGGCATGACTGAGGGACAACATGGTGGCTGTGGCAGATTCCCAAAGCAATAAGAGCAAATGGGCAAAAGGGAGGAGCAAGCCTCTTTCTCTTCCTCACATGCAAACTATCAGGCCCCAGGATGGTTGTAGCACTCACAGCACCAATCCCAGAACTAGACAACAAACTAATCCCAAATGATAGACTCAGCCACCTGCAAAAGGTCCACACCCCCTTGACTTCATGAGATTTTGGGGGGACATCCAGACACAAACCATAACAACCATGGTAATAAATGTCTTCAAACTAATGGCCACCACTATGAGCACCTCTTATAATTGTATGGGCCAAAGATAACTGGTATTAATTGCATGATATCTGAATAAATTTAATATTAAAATATTTATACACATTTTTCTTTTTCTGAGCTATCCATTTTTGACCATACTATATATGTGCTTATAATCACATAATTATATCTTTAGTACAATTTGGTTGTATTAGAATTTATAACCAAATTTTAAAGTGTTTTCAAATCATTTTTAAAATTTTTTGATATCACCCTTGCTTATCTTATAACTTACAAATCAAAGTCAATAATTTGATTCACAGGTAAAACATTTTATCCTTTTCTGAGCTGTAGTTGCAAAAGATAGGTATTGCTTAGAAGATCTCAAATAAAAATTAGAGATTACATTTCTCTCTGGAAAATTTCAGTGTTTTAAATTTTTTCTTTCAGATTTTAAAGTGCATTAATTTCTATTACTATTGTAACAAAATACCTGATGTAAACATCTTATAAAGAGGAAAGGTGTATTACACTGATGGATTTGGAAGTTTCAATCCATGACCAAATGATCCCTGAGTCTATGGTGAGACAGCGTACTACAGTGGAGCAAAATGTTCACCTCATGGCTAAGACAAAAGAGAAAGAGAACAGAAGAGACCAGGGCTCCACAACGCCCTTTGAGAGTTGACATTTCTGACAAGGCCTCCTTCTTAAAGTTTCCACCACCTTCCAGTACTGCAAAGTTGATAAGGATCCAGCCTTTAACACATGGGCTTTGGGTGGCATTCCAAACCCAAAGGGTAAGGCTGTGGATGTAGCTCAGTAGTGGGGCACTCACCTAGTATATGTGAGGCCCTGGGTTCAATCCCCAGCACTGAAACAAAGAAACAAACTCAAGCTATAAAAATGTGTCATCCTCTTTCTTTCCCTGATGCTTAATAGGAGCTGAAGTTTTCTATTATGAAGTTTCTTTAGGTTTTATGAAACTTTACAAGCTGATTTACTCCTGTTTTATATGTTGGGTACTGATTATCTGAATTTAGTACTCTTAGAGATAAACATAACAACACAATTTCAGAGTATTTTATTTTCAAAGTTTCTCAAGACAGAGGGAGAAAAAAGGGCAAAAAGACTGTACAAAAGGAAGAGAGAAGAAAATGTCTGTAAACAGAAGTATCACAGATATTATAGTCCACTAAAGAAGAGTCAGATTCAGGAAAATGTATTTTCAGAGAGGGAGAAGCCACAAGCTGGTTTAAACAGCTTGGGCTTTTGACGATTTTACAGTGACCACATGAGTAAAAGAGAGGACAATATTTTGGACTAAAATGACATTTTAAAAAATATCTTTTAATCACAAAAAGCAGAGAATTTTCTCATGGGAGGTTCTTTCTTTTTTGTTCTAAGGGCCCTCTTTCATCCCTTCACTTGGAGTAAAATTTATTTATTTATTTTCCCCCAGTTTTTATTTTTTACTAGTACATGTTTTCATCACATAGTGATCACATTCCTTTGAGGAACTGGCACATGTACATGACACATAATTCTTTTTAAACCCCTTTTGCTCCCCTTACAAGCCCTCGCTCCATCTCTTGATCTCTTTATCATTTGAAAAAGATATATCTTCTTACTTTCTACTATGCTTTAATTTGCTCTTTATTTATATTTTGGATTTCTCACATAAAACATGATATTTAAGCTTGTACATCTAATTTATTTCACTTAACGTTATAGTTAAATGCATCTTAAGATGCATCTGTTTTCCTGCAAATGACTCAAATTTATCCATCTTTTACCACTCCATTGTGCATAAATACTACATTTTCTTTATCCATTTGTCAAGATTTAGCTTCCAAGATTGTGATGTTATAAGCATGAGTATGCAGGTATCATTGAAATATGATTTCATCAGTTCTTTTCAGTATTTATGAGGGGAATAGTTGGGTCAAATGAAATTTCTAGATTTAGTCTAATGAGGAATCTCCTATATTGATTTCCATAGGGTTGAACCAGTTTACATTCCCACCAACAATATATAAAAGGTCTTTTTCCCTGCAGCTTCTCTAACATTTGTATTATTTTATTTCTTAATGTTAGCCATTCTTTAACAAGTAAAATGGAATCTCACTGTTTTTAATTTGCCAGCAATGTTGAACATTTTTGCATGTATTTATTGGCCATTTGTAATTCTTTTTTCTTTATAACTGCTTATTTAATTTGTTGGCCATTTGTTGATTGGGTTGTTTATTTGAAGAGCTTTAATTTTTGAGAAGTTTATGTATTCTAGATATTAAAGCTCTGTGACACAGTGGAGGCTATCACAAATCGTTTGAGGATTGTCGGCATTAAGTCTTCCTTGAATTTTTTGTTCAATTCTGCAGTGAATCCATCAGAACCTCATCTTTTTTTTGTTGTTGTTGTTGTTGGTAAGGTTTTAATTACATTTTCAGTTTCATTAAGTGAAATTGGGTTATTCAGTAGTTTTACATCTTCTTGTTCCAGCTTTGGTAGTTCACTATTTCTAGGAAACTGTCCATTTCTTCTGTGTTTTCAAACCTGTGAGAGTAAAGTTTTTCGAAGTCGGTATTGATGATGTTCCATATTTCCATCCTTTTCATTCCTCATTGAATGAATTTGAGTTTTTCCATTCCTTTTTAAATAAGGTTGGCTAGGGGCTCATCAATTTTATTTATTCTTTCAAAGAACTAACTCTTTGATTCACTGATTCTTTGTATTGTTTTCTTAGTCTCTATTGCATTGTTTCCACTCTGATCTTTATAATTTTCTCCCTTCTTTTGGCTTTGGATTTGAATTACTCGTCTTTTTCTAGATGTTTAAAGTATAGCATCAGGTTGTGTATATTTGTTCATTCTGTTTTTGAGGTGTGGGAATTCATTGCAATAAATTTCCCTCTGAGGACTGCTTTCATTGCATCCCACAGGTTCCAGTAAGTTGTATTTGTATTTTCACTTGCTTGTAGATATTTTATAATTTCTTCTTTAATTTCTTCTGTGACTTATAGATTATTCAGAAGTATTATTTAATTTCTATGCATGTATGGAGTTTTTGCAGTTTCAAAATTGCAGTTTGCAATTTCTAGTTTTATGGCACTATGATCCAATAACATGCATGGGATAATTTCAATTCTTTTGCATTTACTTAAGCATGTTGGGCTAGTATATGGTCTATTTTAGAGAATGTCCCATGTGTTGCTGAGAAGAATGAATATTCTGATGTTGTTGCATGGAATACTCTGTACATGTCCACTAAGTCCATTTGTTCACGCATGTGATTCAGTTCTGTTAATTCTTTGCTGATTTTCTGTCTATTTGCTCAGTCTCTTTGTGTCAATGGGGTGTTAACATCCCCCACTATGATTGTGTTGTTTATTTGATTTTTCATTTCTGTTAATATTTGTTTTGTATAGTTGGGTGCTCTCAAATTTGGTGCATATATGTGTATATAGTGCCTTCTTTATCTCTTTGGATCATTCTTGGTTTGAAGTTCACATTGCCTGCAAACAGAATAGCCACTCCTGCCTGGGGGGTGGGTAGGATCCCCAAAAGTATTGTTTTCCATCCGTTGACTTTCAGTCCATGAGTTTCCTTTTGGGTGAGATAGGTTTCCTGTATATAGCATATGGTTGGATGTTGTTTATATATATATATATATATATATATTTTTAATCAGTGCCGGGGATCAAACTCATGATCGCCTGCTTGCAAGGCAGGTGCTTATGCCACTGAGCGAAATCCGCAGGCCAGGTGTTGTTTCTTAATCCATTCTGTTTCTTTTAATTAGTGAATTGAGGCCATTTACATTAATGGTTATAACTGATAAATATATTGGTTTATTTTTGTTATCTTATCTCTCTGCTGTTGGTTCTATACCTTTCCCCTGTGTTTGTTTGCATTGTTTAGTAGTTTTTTCCTATGTCTATCTAGAATGTCTTTCAGTATTTTTTGTAGAGTTGGTTTGGTGGTCGTGAGTTTCTTCAGCTGTTCTTTGTTATAGAAATACCTTATTTCTCCATCAATTTTGAAGGCCAGTTTTGCAGGGTACATCAGTCTGGGTTGGAAGTTGTTTTCGTTTAGGTTCTGAAATACTTCATTCCATGCTCTTCTTGACTTTGTTGTGTGGAGAAGTCTGCTGTGATTTTGATAGATTTTCTTTTATAGGTGTTCTGTTTCTTTTTCTTAACAGCTTTTAATCTTCTCTTCATATGTTGAATTTCTGGGATGTTGATTATTTATATCTGGGTGCAGTTTTATTTTGGTTATGGCTATTTGGAGTATCTGGGTGCAGTTTTATTTTGGTTATGGCTATTTGGAGTTCTATATGCTTCTGTGATCTGTTATGTCAGTTTCCATTGTCATGTTTGGGAAAGTTTCAGCTATTACTTCTGTAAATAGTCTTTTGATATCATTTGTGTTGTAACCTTCTTTTTCATTTATACCTAGAAATATTATGTTGTTTTTCATTGCATCATCTTGCAGCTGTTGAATTGTTATTTCCTGGTTCCTTATTATTTTTAGGAATTTTCCTGTTCACTAGATGTAATCTTGTCTTTGAAGTCTGAAAGTTTATCTTCACTTTCATTGAGGAAGTCTTGCCAACTTTCAATGGAATATTTGATTTCATTGATATCTCTTTGAATCATCCATTCTGTTTATCTGTTTCATCCATTCTGTTTATTATATTGTTCATTCGAGATTCCCATCTTTTGGCATGTTCCTCTAATTTTTTAACCATGTCTTTTTGTTCAGCATTTCTTTCATTACATTTATCATTTCTTCTTTTTTCTGGGAGATCATTTGTGATCTGACTTCTTTTATAGCTTTCCAGAGTTGTTTCGTTACTTCAGTCACTATCATTCCAGGGATTTCAGGTGTATGACTTACATTTTCTTCTATGTCCATGTCTCCTAGGCTTGCTTGGGTGGGGCTGGAGGTTTGAGATTATATTTTGCTCTTTTATTTTGTCATTTTCCTATTTTCCCTTAGGGCAAGGTCTCAATTGTTTCTTGGGTTGAGAATATCTATCCCTACTTCAGGGAGTTTCCCCAGTTGAGTGTAGGTCATTAGACAGGCCTTACCAGGTGCCACACAGGGTCCCTGGAAGGGGCCCAACAGGCCAGGAGGGATCTTCCCAGGGGTCCTCTGGTGAAGGTGGATGCTTGGTGGGGTCCTATGGGCTCTGTGTCATGCACAGAAGCTGCACTGTGGAATGGAACTCTCAGTGTGTACTTTTGGCTCATGAGGCACAGCACAGGTGGCTCTGGATCACTTGGGGGTTGCTGGGTGGGGCCCAACTAGGCCAGGAGGAACCTTCCCAGGGGTCCTCCAGTGAGGTGGATGCCTGGCAGGGTCCTATCGGGCTCAGAGTGTTGCACTGAGGCTGCACCATGGGATGGAACTCTCAGGGCACACTTTTGGCTCTCAAGGTGGAGCATAGGTGTCCCTTGGCCACTTGGGGGTCACTGGGTGGGGCACAACTAGCTTGACTTCTTTCTTACATGTATCGCTCTTGCTTTATTGAGCAGGTTAATGTTTTGAGTACTATGTTGAACAAGAATGGTGATAGTGGAGATCCCCATCTTTTCCTTCATTTTAGAGGGAAAAGCTTTAAGGTGTGCAAAATAGTGGCTAATAATCTTCTAGATATTGGCACCATGTGTTGTAATTTCACCTTTTTTGTATCTAATTGAATTGATTTGCATTTTTTCTTTCCTTTTTTGATAAATTGGCTAATGGTTTGTCTATTGATTTATTCTCTTGAGTAACAATGTCTTGATTTGACTTTTTTGATTCATTGATTGTTTTGTTTTGTTTTGTTTGGTCCCCACTTCATTGATTTCTCCTCTGATCTTTATAATTTTCTTCCTTGCACTAGGTTTTAGTTTCATTTGTTCTTATTTTTCTAAAACCTTGAGATGCATCATTAAGTTTTTCACTTGGGATCACTCTGTTTTTCTAATGTGTACATTCACAGTCATAAAACTGCTTTCCTTGTGTCTCATAACTTCTGGTATATTGTACTAGCATTAATAATTCAAACAACTGTCTTGATTTTTTTCTGTGACCCACTGATAATCAAGATGGTACTGTTTGATTGCTATGTACTTGCATAGTTTCTATAGTTTCTTTTTTCATTGGCTTCTGGTCTCATTATATCATAATCTGATAATTTGCTTTCAGTCCCCCCCCCCATAATATGATATTGGCAGTAGGATGTTGGTCATAAGTGGCATTTATAAGATTGAAATAAGGTCCTTCTGTATATATTTTCTTCCGATTTTTAACATAATGAATGCATATTGAGTTTTAAGGGTTTACTGCATTTCTTGAGATGATCGTGTCATTTTTGTCCTTGTTTCTAATTATGGAATGTATTTATTGACTTGAATATGTTGAAGCATCCTTCCATCCCTGGGATAAAGCCTCCTTGGTCATGGTGATCTTTTCAATGATTTTTCTGTCACATTTTGTTTGCCCATATCTTGATAAGGAGTTTTGCATCCATGTCCATTAAAGAGATCGACCTCTAGTTCCCTTTTTCGGTTGAATCTTTTTTTGATTTTAGAATCAAGGTAATGGCTTTAGGAGTATTTTCAAAAATGACTTTGGTAGTGGTTCTTTACATGTTGTATTAAAGAGTGTTAGGTGTATTGGCATTAGATCCTCCCTGAAATTTTTGTAGATTTTGACTGGTAATCCATTAGGACCTGAGATTTTCTTTGTTCATGGGTATTTCTTGGTTCAATTTGGGTAACTTATATGTATCTAGGAATCTATCCATTTCTTCCAAGTTCTTTAATTTCCTTTATAGTTCAATGTGTTCCTTGCATACATCATACTATTGAAGTTTGTTTCTTGATTCATCCTGCCTGTCTGTATCTTTCAATTGGGAGATTGAAATCATTCACACTAAAGGTTATTACTAATAGGCATTAATTTATTCCTGTCACTGCTTTATTTTCCTGTTGCTGATTCCCTGTCTTCTCTTACTTCACTACTCACCGTGCCTGGTATATTCATCCTCTTAGACCTTTTTGTCATTGTTAGTTTTATTCTCTTTTTTAGGATTCTTTTCAGAATCCTTATAGTGCTGCTTTCTTTGTTGGCCATGGATTTTTTAAGGGCTGTTTGTCATGAAAATATCTAATTTCTATGTTGACTTTGAAAGTAATAATAATTTCAAGTACACTAGGAATAGAAGCAATATTAGACTATAGTAACAATAGTTTTGCCAGCTATATCAGTCTGGGTTGGACATTGTTTTCTTTTAGGGTTTTAAACACTTCACTTCATGCTCTCCTTTAAGTTTGTGTTGAGAAGTTTGTTGCAATTCTAATAGGTTTTCCTTTATAAGTAATTCATTGTTTTTCTCTAACAATAAGATTCTGTTCTTGTTTTATACTTCTGGGATTTTGACTATCAGTGTCACAGACAGGTTTTTTTTTTCCCTGATAGTGGCTATTTGGCTATATACCTCACTTTTATGTATGTTAAATTCATTCCCTCTATTTGGAAAGTTTTATATTATTTCTGTGAAAAAAAATTTTATGCCATTTTTACTGTTTTGCATTTTCACTAATTTCAGTTAATCTTAGTCATCTTGTATAAAATACAGGTGATAGATCAATTTTCTCTGTTTTCTTGTGGCTTTTACGGTATTTCTCAATAATCGGACACTGACAACAGCCCTGTCTTTTAGTTGACACTCCGTGCTCATATTAATCACTCCTGTTAACCATACTTTCAATAAAATATTTAATCTTTTGAGTTTGGTACCTTTTCATGGACTCTAAACATTTTCTATATTTGACATTCATGTTTTGTATCATTGTGATGGCTCAGTTAGCTTTTTATCAGAATCTTTTGTAGACTTCTTCTTTGAACTCAACATGCAATTTATCGTTTTTTTATGTTTTCCATTAACCTTTAAAATAATTCTGTGTGACTTTTGATTTTCTCCTCTTTCATGTCACAGATCAGCTTTAGGGGAGTTGGGAGTTTTTGGAGGCATTTTTTGCCTAGTCTTCTTATGTTTCTAGTTTTGTTTGGTTTTTGTTCGGAGGTTTGCAAGTTGATTATTAGTGGAAGATTTTGTTCCTAGTACAGAAACCTCCTTTGTTTGGTTTTCAGTGATGCACTCTGGACATGGTTAACTATAAGCTTTTGCCTCTGTCCTAGACTTTAATCTGGGTTTTGTGGTGATGGAGAGAGATGGTAGTGTATTTGGCTTAGTACTCAGTTGTTTGTGAATGGGCCATAGTATTGTTAATGACACTACAGCAATTTGGATGTGGATTCGTGAAGTACTTTTCCTATCTAGTCCCCACCACCATCCATACATCCTATACCATGTAAGCTGTCTAAGACGAGGCATATCCTTGCTCATGTTGGTAGATGGGTAATCTGTCCCTCTATATCTGTTGCACGTGGGCTGCAGGGCAGGAATTCAAGGAGACTCTTGAACATAATTCCAACTCTTTCAGATCTAGTCTCCTCTGAAATCCATACTTACTGGCCCTGGTTTCTAACCTCTGAGGGCAGGGCCCATGTCCTTCTTTACTTAAGCTTAAACTTCTCAGGAAGTCCATGTTCAGACTGCACCCTCTCTGTGGCTGTCTCTCCATGGCTGTCTCTCATCAGTCACTATGGGAGGGTAACACTGGAAACCCTGGAGTGGAGTTGTTCTGTAATTCCTCTGTGGCAATATGGTGGGTGCTGCTCTAGGTTTGTTCTCTAACTCTAGCCTGCCACGATGCACTTTTGGAGTAAAACTCCATGCTGCTTTTGTTGTTTACAATAGCCATGAGCTTTTGGGGGGACTAGCACTGACGGCTAGGTCTTTTATTTCTCTTTGGAGCTGCTAACTCTCCGAGTTTACCTTCTCTTCTGGGGAACTGGTTTTGTTCATGATCAAATTGGTTCCTTGGATGACTCTTCTGTTGCCTAGTGCCAAAAAAGAGCAATCTTGGTGGACGATTACAGCCAAAGTGTGTAATCCATAGTCAGGGAGTTGGCCGAAGAGAATGTGGCTTCTCTCAACCCACCTCAGGGTATAGGGGTGGGATCCTCCATTTGCCCTATTTCATTTCTTGACTTCTGAGAAGCAGGTGGCAAAACAGAATTAGATATGAAAATAATTATTGTGATTAAAGAGAAAGCACAAATAGGAAGTGCAAGTGTAATACCTCTTAAAGAAGAGGGGAGGTTGGAATATTATGTAAATATCCTCTGAGAAAGTTTCAGCCAGTTTAGGTCTTTCTTTACCTGAGAGTCTCAAGGAAAAGACCATATGGTAGATAAACATTGTGTTGGGAGAAATTTTCCAGATCTACTACCTGTGCAGTGCTATGTCATTGGCTAGAAGGACATGGTCTCGGCATAAATATGGTAGATTCTGAATGTAGGCAGACCATTTGCCTGCATTCCATACAGCAGTTCCCTTCTAAAGGGAGATCTAAATAGCTTACTCTTCTGTCTGCTTCTTCAGTTGTTTAAACATAATCTCTCTTTTAAATCTCTTAACCTTTCTTATTATGTTCTACTCCCTTTTTTCTCCAGGTACTACATTCTGCTTAATTTATTTATAGTACTACTGTTTAGATTTTAAATATTCCCATCAAAATCTCATTTATTTGAAACACACTCTTAGGAAGATGAACCTGGTTGGATATTGGAGGTTGGCCACTGGGAGTGTGGTCTGAGAGGGGATATTCTTATCCCTGGAGCATAACTTCCTTTTCTTTCTGCTTCCTAGCTGCCATGAGTTGAACATACTTCTTTGGCCATGTGTTTTTATCATGCCACTTCTGCCAACCAAACATGAACTTAACCCCTTAAAACCATGAGTCAAAATAAATCTCTCTTCCTTTAAACTGTGGATGTCAGGTATTTTGTCCAAACAAGAAAAAGGACACAGGACATTCCCTAAAATAGACCATATACTATCCCAAAGAACATACTTAACTAGAGGCAAAGACATTGAAATTGTCCCATGCATAATACCTGACTGTAGTACCATGAAATTGGGAATTAATGACAAAAGAAACTGCAAAAACTCTGTATATGCATGGAAATTAAATAATACCCTTCTGAGTAATCAATGAGTCACAGAGGAAATTTTAGAAGAAATTATACAATATCTACAAGAAAACAAAAATGAAAACACAACATTTCAGAACTTGTGGGATGCAATGAAAGCAGTTCTTAGAGGGAAATTTATTGCAATGAATTCTCACATCAGGAAAACAGCAAACCCAAATAAACAACCTGAAACTACACCTCAAACTTCTAGAAAGAAGAGCAAGTCAAGTCCAAAGCCTAAGGAAGGGAGGAAATTATAAAAATTGGAGCAGAAACTGACAAAATTGAGACTAAGAAAACAATAAAAAGAATTAACAAATTAAAGAGTTTGTCCCTTGAAGGAACAAATAAAATTGATAAACCCCTAGCGAACCTCATAAAAAAAGAAAGAAAAAACCCAAATTCATGAAACAAGGAAAGAAAATGATGAAATTATTACAGTCCCTGTGGATGCCTGAAGATCATGGATAACTACTTTGAAAACTTTTATTCTCAAAGGCTAGATAACAGAAGAAATGGACAGATTCCTGGAAACATATGAGACGCCAAGGTTGAATCAAGAAGATATAAAACTTCTTAATCACTCAATTTCAGTTACAGAAATTGAAAACATAATTAAAGACTTACCACCAAAGAAAAGTCCAAGTGCTGATGGATTCACAGCTGAATTGTACAAGAAATTGGGGAAGATTTAATGAAAAAGGTTGAGCCGTAGATTCTGTCAGAGATAGAAAATGAGGCTTCATAATATTCTCTTCAAACTCTTCAATGAAATAGAAAAATAAACAATTCTCCCAAACTCATTCCTGAAAGTAAATATTACTCCAAAATCAAAACCAGTGAAAGATCCATTCAAAAAGAGAACTACAGGCCAGTCTTCCTAAAGAACGTCAGTGAAAAAATCCTCAATAAAATACTAGGAAACAGAATACAGAAATTCATTTGTAGATTATACACTACAATCAAGTGAGATTCATCTGAGGAATGCAGGGATGGTCCAACATATGCAGATCGATAAATCTTATCTACCATATCAACAGAGACAAAGACAAAAATCACATGATCATCTCAATAGATGTGGAAAAAGCTTCTGATAAAGTCTAACTTGCATTTATGAAAAAAAAAACCCTAAAGAAAACCAAAATAGATGGTCTCTACCTCAATCTGATAAAAGCCATCTTTGACAAACCAGCACTCAACATCATACTACATGGACAAAAACTGAAAACTTCACTTTATATTCAGAAACAAGGCAATGATGTCCACCATCGTCACTCCTATTAAATTTAGTTCTGGAAACATTATTAGACAGAGCAATTAGACAAGAGAGAGAAATAAAAATAAAGACAGGAAAGGAAGAAGTTAAATTATCGTTAATTGCAAATGACAAAGATCTGAAGAACTCCACTGAAAGACTTCTAGATCTAATAACCAATTTAGTAATGTAACTGGATAAAGTCAGTGCTCAAAAATTAATAGCATTCTTGTACACAGACAACAAACTCACTGAAAGAGAAATATAGGAAATCACATTCTTCACAATAGCACCCAAAAATGAAATACTTAGGAATCAATCTAACAAAGCATGTAAAAGATCTCTTCAGTGAAAATTACAGTACTGTGAAAAAGAATTCAGAGAGGAATTCAGAAAATGGAAAAATATTATTTGTTCATGGATAGGAAGAACAAACATTGTGAAAATGGCCATTCCCCCACAATTGTTATACAGATTTAATGCAATTTCAATCAAAATAACATTAGCATACTTCATAGACCTAGAGAAATTATTCCTAAAATTCATGTGAACTAAAAGAGATCTAGAAAGTAAAGGCAATGCTGGTCAACAAAGGCAAGACAGGGAGCATCATAATTCCTGACTTGAAATTGTACTACAAAGCTACTGTCACAAAATCAGCACAGTACTGGTTAAAAATAAACAGATCTGAAGATCAATGGAATAGATTAGAAGATACAGACACATTCAGCTACCTTATATTTGACAATGGGACCAAACAAGTTTGTTGGAAGAAAGATAGCCTCTTTAATAAGTGATGCTGGAAAAACTGGCTTTCCATAAGCCAAAAACTAAAACTAGACCCATGTTTATCACCATGCACTAAAGTCAAAATGTATCAAAGATCTAAATATTTAATTGGAAAAATTTTTGTAAATTTTGAAGGTAGTAAAATACAACAGAACAAGACAGAACAAAGCCAATCAAGACAATGCAGTGAAATTGGTACAGAACTTCACAGCAGGATACAGGTATAAGAGTAATAGGTACTATAGTATATGTCATTGTCTTCACAATAGTTGCCCATTTAATCAGGTACTGCAAAATCAAACCAAAAACAGAACATTATAAAACCCACTAAAACAGCATATCGAATAGAGAAAATAATTAATCAGAATAAAGCAAAACAGTGAAAACAATTTGGGACTTCAAAGAGAAGACAGAAGGAAATGCCCCATATTTGCTATACTGTATACAGTTATCCAACTAAGAGATTCTCGTACCTCTGGCCCTCAGTTGCTAACCACGGGGTAGGGATGGGATGTTTGATTCTCAGATCACTTGCTGGTAGGCTCACAGGAAATGCTGACTGGTTCTCTTCCTGGCTCGCCTGCTGCAGCCACTTATCAGGAAGGGGGGTGGGTTGCTTTCTTGCTCAGCGCCCTAAGTTCCAACATGGATGGATCTAGGGAGACACTGACTGGTTCTCTTCCTGGCTTGGCAACCGCAGCTGCTTACCAGGAAGGGGCTTGCTACTTTCTTTCTCAGTGTCCTAAGTTCCAACATCCAAAGATCTAAATATTAAAACAGAAACACTAAATCTGCTGGAAGACAAAGTAAGTAGTAACTTTGAAGACATAGAGATAAGAGAGAGTTCATGAACAAAAATCAAATTGCATGGGAAATACTTCCTAGAATCAACAACTGGGATCTCATCTTATTAAAAATGTTTGAATGTCAAAGAAATCTCTAGTAGAGTGAAAAGAAAACCCACAAACTGGGAAAAAACTTTGGCCAACCGTCCCCTCAAACAAAGGACTCTCATCTAGAACATGAAAAGAATTTAAAAAAAGCAACAGGCCCTCAAAATTCAAAGACCATATCCAAAAATGTGCATCTGAAATGAATATGCACTTCTCAGATGAAGAAATGCAAATTAAAATAACACTGAGATTCCATGTCACTCCAGAAATATTGGCTATTATCAAGAAAGCAACCAATAATAAATGTTGGTGTGGTTGTGGGAAAAAAGGAACTCTTATTCATTGTTAGTAGAAATGTAGACTGGTGAAATCACTGTAGAAAGCAGTGTGGAGACTCCTCAAAAAACAAGGATTATAGGTATCATTTGACTCAGTTATTTCCCTTCTGGGTATTTTTCCAGAAAAATAAAAACCATCATGCAACAGAGATCTATGTACACCCATGTTTATATCACCATAATTCTTAAAGGCTCAATCTTAGAAACAATCCTTATGCCTATCAACTCAGGAATGGACTAAAAAAATGTGTTGCTTTTATGCAATGAAGTACAATGGAGTACAGCTATAAAGACGCATAAATTGAAGGCTTTTATAGTAAATGGATACAACATGAGACCAAACTCATAAGTGAAGTAAATCAGACTTGTACATCTAAATATTGTATTGTCTCCCTCGTGTAAGAAACCAAAAGATTAAATAAGATCAAAAAGGTACCATAGATTTTGTGAAAGGCAATAAAACTGTTCAAAGTGAAAAAAAAAAACAACTGAAATGGGGAAAAAGAGAAAAGAAAAAAGGGGATACACACACACACATATATACACATAAATATGTGCTAAGATAGCTGTACAATTGTTCCTATTAGTTAAGGGGAAAGAAACTGTGATTACTTATATTGCTTGATCTGTTTTGCATGCCTGTATCTTGTAATCTGAGCAACTATTTTGAGGATAACGATATGCAATATACTATTGTTAATTTCCTATCAGTTTGTTTCAAAATCTTACATCATTTCTATTGTTTTTTTGTTTTCTTTTAATGCTTTAAAATAAAAAAATAGATTTGAACTCCAGACATGAGTGTAAAGTGGTGTAGGGAACAAGTTCTCTGTTGGTTCTAGCATAAGGAATATGATTATTGTTCTTAGTGCTGCTGTTATTTTCAGAACCACAGCAGGACAAAATAAATTATTTAGGATTCTTTCTCTGACAAGTGGGTAAGTTTCCCCTCATTTTACAAGTGATGCCACTCCTCTCAAGAGTGTAGCATGATATGAGAATTTTGGGCATAATTTCACATTTTTCTTGCACTTTACCCTAATCCATCCATTTCTGCCCAGAGCAGTTAATCTATTTGCATTTGCTGAACTGGCATTTGCTCTTAGGCATCACAAGATATTTCTGATGGCTATCCACGATTCACATTTTTTGGGGTCTAATTTTATTTAATTTTTAATTGAAAATAATACATGTATGTATGTATATGAGGTTACAACATGATTTTGTGATATAGTTATACACTGTGGATTATCATATAAAGCTAATTGACACATATCTTATATATCATTTTGTGATCATCTTTGTGGTGAAAATTTAGTAGTTAAATTTCAATTTGTATTGTTTTATCATCTATTTGGGAAGAATTTCTCACATTTTTTACCTTAGTTATACATTTAAATATATCCTTACTGTAACATATTCAGGAACTGATCCTGTTGGGTCGTCCGGAAGGATATCTGTTTGACCAAGTTACCAGAAGTCACTTGACCTTAAGATTTTTCAATTAATAAACTCTGTCTTTCTTGGTAGTTTCTTTGCTGAGCTTAATAATAAGACAGACTTTTGTCTATGGGTGAAATGTAATGGAGAAAGTATTTAAAAGTCACTGATTTACAATCTCCAAAACTTTATCAGTCCATCTCTAATCCCTAACAACTTTCTTGTTTTTCATTACTCCATAAAAATTACCAAGTAAGGTTGAGCACTAACTTATCTGTTCTCTTCCATAATTTCTATGTAATTCATTTGAATCTGATAGTATTCTCATATAATCTCCTCATTCATCAAATGAATTTAGAATTCTTTTTTTACTTCCTGCTTGAACATTATAACTCTCAATAGAGAAGTTTGTTAATTCAATTTTGTTAATATATACATTGTAGGAGAACCATCAACCATAGCACTACCTTATGAGTTGTTTATCTTGTCAATAAGAGAAATCCAAAGACTATGGTATCCATAGGGCTCAACCTTCTTAAGTTAATCTGCTGTATGATACTGACATCTGGGGATTCCAAAGGTATCTTCAGCTCCCTGTCCTTGTTTCTATGCTATATTTTCTACTTCAGGATGAGTTTCTCTGAAAAGTTTTATCTCCATTGTGCCTGGAACTCATTGCCAAATTCTCTGCCTTCCTAATGGAGATGTGGAGATCTTTGGTCTGAGTCTATAAAGTTTGGCTCTTGTTAAGTGCTACAAGAGCTCAGGACTAGGTGATGAGAGTTGACACTTTAGGAGTAAAGTATCAGCATCTGTGGGCAGTCTCAGGCAGACTCTGGAAAGCTGAGCAGCAGCAGAAGAAGAGGGATGTTCAACTTGTGGTTCTAGACTTTGAGATTGGGTCCTGCCATTTAAGGGAAAGCCAACAACCGAGGTGACTGGATAGCATAGTGACATCCCAAAGCCTGGGGTAATAATAATAGCACCACGGCCAAAGCTGGAGCCTTTGGTTGCTTGAGGCTTGATGCAGCTTTAATTTCAAGCTTTTTGCTTTTCTTCCTCACTCACATGCTGCTTCTAAAGTAGTGGCCACACTAATTTCACTGGGCCCATTACTCTTTACCAAAGGAAGCCTATGTAGGTAGAAGGAAAGGTGAAGAGAATCAGCCAGATCAGAGATCCTGGTCTTTTCTTGTCATCTTGTCTTCAATGCTGTAAAGAATTAGGCAGAAATATTGCTCTCAGGGCAGGCACTCAAAGGACTAGGTAGTGGAGGTAGCTGTGGTCTGAAGTCTGTTAAGAAAGCAAGACATTGGTAAAGGGAAGAAAAAGAATCATACTGCACGTGGCTCACATACTGAGCAGTAAATGATATGGTATTACACTTTTCTGTGTGTTTGTCTGTCTCCTCCCATTACTATGAGTACTTTGAGAGAAAGGATACTATTTTCTTTGTGTTAAAATGCTAGCTTCACTGATTAGCAGGTGAGGGGCCTTGATCAAGTTTTTAACCACCCCAATCCTTAGTTTCCTCATCTGCAAAATAGAAATGATAAAAATAGTACCAACCTCATAGTACTGTTTCAAAGATTAATGTGTCTTGAATGAATGACGCAGTGACTCAAATGACCTTCCTTTCTTATTCTCCTTCAAGAAGATGGAGCCAAATAGTCTTAGTGTTGCCAAATTGTGTGCAGAGGTCCAAGTTCTCCCCTCAGGAGCAATTCTAGAGGAGCCAAGGACTCTTCCTTTCTTGACTTCCTTGCTTCCTGAGTCCCCCTGAATCTTCACATTGTGCAGGGAGTTGGGCAAGTGTGAGGAAACCCCAAGCTGCTGAACGATCTACCTCTAAAGTCATTGGAACCAAAGGCAAGGAGCCAGAATCAAAGATTACCTTGTTTTTTGGAGTGTATCACTGGCTATTGTCCCCATCAAACAAAGCCCTTTCATCAGAGGTTCTTTAAAACACTTTTTTCCCTCCTTTATTTTCCTTTGAAATAAGCTGGGCAACAATTAATTTCAGAGAGAGAGAGAGAGAAAGATAATTCAACAAGGATCTATTACTACTCTCAGCTTCTATTGCTGTAATGAAAATCTATTTCCTTTCCCTTTTGTGTCCCATATAATTTAATGCCCATTTTATTAATGGTCTGAAATAATTACGGAACCCTTTGTGATTCTCAAGTATGTTTCATTTAATTGTGCAATAAATGCCTAATCTCTTCCTCCATCTGAAGCTATTATGGCGTTAAAATTAACAATTATGCAGCAATGCGCCGGGGTCCATAGAAATCACTCCAGATAACTAGACATATATAAATCATTCATGAGAACAATTTCTGAAAAGAGACGGAAAAAAATTGTGTTGAAAATGACATTGGGAAGCCAAGGGCCCAGCCTGTAAGAAGATAGTAACACCTTTAAAAAATCTTTTTTCTTTCCTTTTTTGTTATTATTATTTTATTAATTGTGTATGTGGCATGGCCCTCCCCCCATTTCTATTAGCCTGACAGATATTTTCAGAATTAATTAACTGTTAGCTCTGAGGATAAATTGTTCATTATCAATTTTCCCCCTCTTTCTTTCTTTCCTTTTATAGTTTTTCTTTTTCTTTCAGGCCAGCAATTACACTCCATGGCTTTCTCCAGCAGCTCCTGTTCTGTACAGCTATCCAAATGGGGAAAGTGCTTTTTCTTTCAGCCCTATTCACTTCTCTTCTCTCTTTTGTAGGATTTAATAACCATGGCTGATAGGCTCACACTGGACAGAGAGGTTAAGTTTGTTGTCTCAGCACTTTGCTGGCAGGACATAGCACGGGAATCCTGTAACTTCTAACCAGCCTTGTGGGGCTGCCTGTGCCCTGGCCCACACAGGCATAGCCTGAAAATAGTGTTAAGAAGCCAAAAGTCCCCAAGTACCCTGCTTACATAGCAGCACTACCATTGGTGCTACTGAACCCCATGTCCCGTTATTCAAAACATTTCTAGTCCCTAAGAGATTCCTAGCAAATATTTTACAGCCCATGCCCTCTCCTTGACACAGGAATGTGCGCACGCGTACACACACACACACACACACACACACACACACACACACGCACGAACACACAGACGAAGGTCAGAAAACGCAGTGTCTTTAGGGGTAGACAAACTGATGAATGGAGTGGGGATGGGGACCATAACAAATTGGAAGATTCCATGCCCTACCTGAAGGGGGCAGCTGTTACCCAGCTTCCAGGAATCGCGGCCTTTAGAGAATGGCGACCCAGGGTGACCAACTCAATTTCAAAAATCTGAAATTTTAATGTGGGACCTGCCAATCAATTGTTAATCAATTCACAAAAACTTAAAACCGTATGGGCTAAATGGGCATCATGAATTCAAGCAAGAGCTACTATGGGCCCTTGATTCGACAAAAAGTTCCTAGGACAGACAGGTTGAGCACACTGATTCTAGGCCTGGGCTTGGATCTTTTGAGTCTGAAAAATGCCTGCAGTTGTTCTGAACGCCGAGCTCTATAATGAAGAGTGTATTGGGGGAGAGGGTTTCACATCTGATTTTTTTCCTGGGTGTCACCAAGTGTAATCACTACATAAGCCTTGAAGAATCGTCAGGGTCACAGTTAAGGGTGACAGATCTGTCCATGCTCATAGTCTTGGTGATTTTACAACAGGTTCATGGGATTTTGGAGCCCAAAATGTATTTAGATGATTCTAGAAACATGGACTCTATGGATAATAGTTGACATTTATTGAAAATGTCTTAGATATTAGGCCCTAATGTATATAATGTATGTTAGATTAACTCCTTTAGCACTTATAACTTTACTAGGTAAGTATGATTGTGATTACCATTGTTCAGCTGAGGAAACTGAGACATTAAGAAACATGTACTAGATCACTTTCATCAACAACCTTCTGCCCCAAGAGCTCTAAACTGATAAGCACTGTTAGAACCCCTCATTGTTTGACATCTGGTAGAATAAGCAAGGCCAAACACAAAGGTAGAAGTTGATTAAAGAAAATTTAGCAAATAATGGCAATGAATATGTCTACACAAAGTTAAGCAGTTCATAAACTTAAAGTGCTCATTATCTAACTTGGAGACAGTTTTTAATTACTATGAGCTGCATGCTGATAAATATTCTGAATATCATTATATGAGTACTCTTTTTATATACTGTCAAAATTATATTTCTCTCATTGATTTCCTCAGGATTAATTGAAAAGCAAAGTTGATTCATGATGAAACTCCCTTATAAGAACACTTTTAGGACTAGAACTTTGGATCCAAATTCCTTATAAGTCTTTCTACTATTTCAATATTTCTTAATTATCTGCTTATATGAGTAAGAAAATAGGACCAATATTGTTTTCTTAACATGTCTAGCTATTTATTTGATTGTAAGGCTCGCCTCCTTCTAGAAATAGTACACATGATTTTTTCTTCAATAAGAAACATCTCACCACCACACTTGCTTGTAGGTACCCTGAAACTCCCTGAAGTGACATTTCAATTCAAAATTTTGTGATTTGCCTGGTCAGTGGAGTCTAAGCTATTCTAAAAGCTGTTCTACCCAGTTTTGTAACCAAATTCCTGATGCAATTTTCTGCCTCTGTAAGTTTTGTTTAAAGATATAACACCTTTTAAAGAAACACATTAAGCATTTAAGCAGGATATACACTTCTAAACAATAAGTCACATGGGACCCGCTTTAAGTTGTAGAATATCTATCTCACCCCGGAGACATTTAAAAAATAGAATAATAGTAAAAGCTGACATTTATTGAGTACTTATGATCTGTGAGGTACTAGGCTTTGCAAGAATTAATTTATTTGCTTTCACAGTAATCCTATGAAGTATTTTTTTTTTATCCTATTTAACAGATAAGAAACCAAAGCTTCGAGAGTTTAAGTAATTTGCCCAAGGTCACACAGGTAGTAAATGGAAGACTGTATCCACCAAAAGCCTGCCTCTTAATCACTGTGTTATAGTCCCCAAAGTCTTGATTGGTCCAGGAAATAGTGTTAGGAACAAAAGCATCATCACATCTCCGGGCCAGAGAGAATTCAGAAGCCAGTGTACAGGCCTTTACCTAGGTGTAGTCAGAGCATTTCAAGGAGTAGATTTGTGGTTTCGAGACCCATTCAACAGCCTGATGGGGCACCAGTTTGGATGCCAGACCCACAGGGCCTGCCCATCTCAAGCCCTGTCAACCCCTGGTGCCTGGAAGGCTTCTCTGAGCCTTCTATGATCTTGGAAATGGTAATATATTCCTCTCAGAGGCAAAATTCAGGGGAGACACGTTATTACCTTTGCTAGCAATTGTTTTGTTTAATTTCCATTTTAAAATTTATTTCCTGTGAGAATGAACTGACTGGAATTCATTTGAGCCAGGAAAGGAAGGTGAATTTCTTATTAACTCTCCCAGGTAATGGGCAGCTGCAGCTTGGCCTGCGCAGAGGCCTTGAATTACTCAGGGCTGGGAGGATGGGGGGAGCACTCAGGGAAGGTGTGATTGATGTGGCCTGCAACAAGGCAGGGAGTGGGTGTGCTTTGGATTGGATGATGTGGCCTGGAGGGAGACCCAGCAGAGGATGTTTTATATAAAAATCTGGACTAGGAAACTCCTTGTATGTAAAGAGCATTTTGTCTCTTCTTTGGCTAGAAATGAGAACATATTAAGAAAACATTCTAAATCTCTGTGTGACTGGAAGACATGAAGGTGGTATCCACTAACATTGAGAATTTTATAAATGATCAAAAGGAAGCCAGGTGACAGGAGAAGTAGGCAGATAGGGCATAGGTCCTGATTAGGTCATTTAAAGTAAACTAAGTCAGGGCCCAAGTGAATTAGCATACCAAAGTGGACTGTCAGGGCCCAAGTAACTGCAACAAATAGGTCCTTAACAAAAGGGGAGAGACCTCAGAGGAAGTCATATAAATGAAGCAGCTTGCTTTCTAGACGTCAAAGATCTATCTGCAACCAGGACATCCTTGCTTTGTGTCATGTACACCAGAACAAAACACTGTATAAAAAACCCAAAGCACTTAAACAGCCATGGTGCTCACCTTATGGAACACCCCTCTCTGGCTAGCAAAGTGTTTCTCTTTTTTTTTTTTTTCTAATAAACATGCATTGAGTCATTCCCATCACTTGCCATATGCTGTTTTGTTAGCTTCAGTCTTCATTGTCCCACAAGGACCTCAGAGTAGACAGATCTGGTTAAAGAAGAAGTTGTGGTGTAAGAGACAAAGTGTGGAAGGTATATAGGACATCTTGCCCATTCCTCTGCCAGTGAACAACTGGATCTTATTCTGCTGTGGCCTTGGCACTCCTTTCCTTGGTGGGCTTATTCTTGCTGGCTGGATGGATCAGACTCTGTAGACTCAACACCTCACAGCCTCACCCCTCATTAGTCCCTTCCAAGGAGTGGCCAAGTAATGGTCCATTCTCCCTAGTAAGGAGCCTGAAGTCTATCCCTTCCTTTCTGTGTCTGCCCAGCCCTTCTGTCCATCTCTCCTCCCTTTCTTCAAGAGACCACATCATGCCTCCTGCATTCTGACAATGGCCTTTGAGGTTGTACATAATGGCACTAAAAATTCACAAATTCAGCTTCCTAAAGTATAGCTTTGTTAGTGTTGTCTTTTGTTAAAAATGTGAATGGCTCCCCACTGGATAAGCAAAGGTCTTAGCTTGGCACCTAATGCCCTTCTAGTGCTACTTTCTCATGATACAGAGACTTCCCTGACTCAAAGCACTTGCTCCTTTTGCAGCATTGCTTTAATGTCTCTGGGCTTTATTGCTCTTAGCCCAGAGAAAAAACTGAGATAGTCAAGGGCCAGATAACCATTTAAGTGACAGGAAGATGATCAGTGGTACCCAGATCTTGATCTCGATTTAAAGGAGGAAAAGGAAGGCTCTTGTGGACTCTGGAAAGTTAGTTAGACAACATACATTCCAAGTGTCTCAAAACAATGAGGAGGCAACCTCTACTAAAACTCAGCTACTTATCTACATAGGAATTCTTTTTCGGGAATTTTCTATAAATCCTGAGAAAAAACCAGTCAAGTAATCAAGAAAATAAGAAAAAAAATTATAGTTGTTTAGCAAGAATTAAAGTTTGATAATCAATGTAGGGACACACTCTTTCAAAGGAATATAATGACATCAAATAGAAAATAGTAAGAAGAAACACTGATGGGTGGAACTGAAAGTTAAGGTTGGGTTTTCAGCAACAAAGACAAGAAAGTGTAGATCAAAAGTATTACTCTCACCATCTTGTTTTTGACTGAGGTTCCTATATTCTGTTTTGCTGGATAGTATCAGGTTCGAAAGTTTAGGCATCAGCTGAGAAGATAATGAGATTCATTGTAACGCCCATTCTCGTTGACTTTTATCTACTTTTGAAGACCTACAATGTCTCCAATGTTTTGGTTTTGTCGGTTTTATTCTTTACGGTTTTGTTCAATTGTATTACAACTAATGATATAGGCAATTCTATTAGAAATAGCGGGAGGCATTAGGGTAACCATTGTTGATCACCTTGTATTATGTTTTTATATTATCTATTATGTCCACCCTTTTGACTTGACCGATTCTGTTCTGTTAAGTCACATTTGGTTTTACTCTCTTCCAAAAAAGCAACAAGAACCGTGGGAGCAATGAAACCCAAAATGTGTAATAGTCACTGTACAAAAGAGAGGAAAAGAAAGTGCTCTAAACTATATAACTGCATGTATATTTAAAAGTATAAGATAGAAAATGATATCACAGAGTTTTATTGGATCATTGAACAGAACTGTTTGCAGTATCATTGGTGGAATGTCCACTCTACAAGCTTTAATTTTGTGACTTGAACAATTATTTCTAAGATGGCAATATGTAATCCATTAACTAGTGATTTCCTACTGCGCATTTTTTTATTCTGTAAATCTGTATAACTTGTACCCCTTCACTGTTTTTTTTTCTTTCTTTTCTTTTCTCCTTAAATAAAAATTTAAAAAAAAGTGATTAATATCTAATTAATATTTACCATTCTATCAGTCTTTCATGTAATTGCCCCTATGTTTTAAGGTTGTGTTTATGGCCATCTCGGGTGCTTATAGTGAGTCAATCTAGCTAATAAAATGAATATTAATAAAGTTTTTTGAATACAAATTAATACAGATCCCTTGATATTTTCGAAATCTTGTTCTTAAAAGTTTGGAAGCAAAGTAAGCTCTTAAATTGGCAATTTTGGGGGTGCACCAAGGAGAGAACAAGTCAGCATCTCTCAAGAAGCAGCCACACAGGGACTTGGGGGGCTGACCAAGAAAGCAATGAGCCCTCCTTCCTGGGAAGCAGTGATGCGAGTGAGCCAAGGGGGCAGGCCAGGAAGAGAATAAGTCAATGTCTCCCACGATCCTACCGATCCTACTGGCTGAGAATAGCAACTGGATGGTTTCGAGGACAGCCAGAGTTGGTAACAACTAAGGCACATAAAGCAACTAAATGTTTGTATTGTTGGGTTAATTTTGCTGACCTGGGGCCAGAGGTCTGAGTATCTCTTAGGATGATGACAGTATGCATTATAGCAAATATGAAGGGTCTCCTTCCATCTTCTGTTTGAAGGCAAATATTGTTTTCACTGTTTTGCTTTGTTCTGATTGTTTTGCTCTATTCAATATTCTTCTTTGATAGGTTTTATAATGTTCTATTTTTGGTTTGATTTTGCTATACTTGATTGAATGGCCAACTATTGTGAAGACAACAAGATATATTGCTACCTATTATTATTTTCCCAAGATCCTGCTCTGAAGTTCTGTACTAATTTCACTGCATTGTCTTGATTGGCTTTGTTCTGTCTTGTTTTGTTGTATTTTACTATCTTCAAAGAAATTGCAAAAAATTTTGATGCAATTTCTGATAACTTTATTAACCTTTCCAGGAGATCTATTTGGGACTACTTGTGGTTCTATCTGGCCTTTTTCATTGTTATGTTCTACATTTACTTGGAAATTACTACTAAGCAGTATTTCTTATCTAAAAATATTTTCTAAAAAAATCACAATAACAAGTAACGAATATACAGAATTGGAGAATGTTTTAAGAATAAAATTGTTTGGAGTGTTCTCAAGTACTGCCAGAAATTTCAATTTCTTTTTCCTGAGTCCTCAGAATTAATATCCATGGAGAAATTTGAAATACTAGCCCTAGCTGTTTGCTGCTAGAAAAAATGGAGGGGGCCACAAATAGTCAGGTACTCGTACTTTACATAAATATTTATATAAAAATTCTTCAACTTAAAAATTGGAATATTTTATAGTGTTTAATTTTATACTCTAAACTAGTTTTAATTTTTCCATCTACTTTCCTTTTGCTTAGTATGTCTTCCCTTCTCACCTGCTTGTAGTGCTGCTGGGTGTTACTGGTCTCATGTCTTTATAGCCGAATTGAAGTTCTTACTAGGTGACCTGGTAATGTGTCCATACTTTATTACCAACTGCACTTGAACACTGGAGGTTTCAACACATTTCTTAAGTTAATGAATGAAAGAAGTTTGCATATTTCTGTATCTTACATCTACAAATCCTAACTCTTCACCTGCCAGCCAGGACTCATTGTCAAATGACATAACATTTCTATCACTGGCCATTTCCAGGGAATGAAGATTGGCCAAAGGCCAAACAGGGATTTACAATTAGCAAATTCATGAATAGGCTGTTTACATTCCAAACAAGCTGATAGCTTAGTTTCTGTACTTAAAGGATTGTGTGTTATTTATAGGCCATTAATGACTATTAGTAAGTGAAATTGTGATTGGATTTCACAAATGTTACAGTTGGAGAACAAACTCAATACATATTCTTATATGTAAATTGCTCTAACTAACGAGGTATTTTTCTATTCAATTGTAGGACACAGAATGGCAATAAGTTCACTTGCTCAGGCTTAATTCTTCTAAGAAATAGTAAGAGGGAACTTCTAGTTTTTAGACACAAAGTCCATTTCTGTAGAGTTCTTGATTGATTCCCCAAAACCCACTGACATGGATCCTCTCTAATAAGACAGGAAGTTTATAATTTTTATTTTTCACTCATGTGTGTCATAAATCCTTAAACTCAGTGAGTATTTAGTAAGTATTGAAAAGAATTCCTCCATCGTATATTCTCACTTCCATTTATTAAATTTACTATTTCCATACTACATATTAGGTACTAGAGGTACAGATAGAAATAAGACATAATGCCCTCCCTTACAAAGTTCACATTCTCAAAACAGACAAATCTACAAGACGTGTAAGTCAGTGTGGTAAGTGGCAGGACAGCCCAATGTTTCATCCTTCCAGTGGTATCCTCACTACAACTTGTATTCAAGTTCAGTAAAATTCAACTTCAGTAAGATTCAACTTCAAAGATCAACTTTGACTACCCAGAATTGGGATTTATTGTTATCTCATCAGTCACTCCTCTCAGACCCTGACACTGTGAGCAACCAGAGGGCAGAGAATATGCCTTAATCCATTTTGCATTCTGGTGCTAACTTAAGCCAGCCCCCAGGAGGCTTTCCATGCGGTCAAATGAATGAATAAAGAAAGCAACCTAGATCTTCCAGGACTGTGACATTAGGCTTAGTCTACCCTGAGAAACAAAGATTGGTGGCTGGGATGCCCACTTCGAAGAATGTCAAGACACATGGAAGTCTCTTCAATCCCACAGGAAGCTTTAGGAGCCACTATTCAGAAAAGGCAACATAGCCTACAGCTTGTTACAAGTCCTTGTCTGAAATGTCTCACTGTAAATTAATAAAACAGCATCCTAGTAACACTCGAGGGTTCTATCGTTGATAAATTGGCTTCCTTGAGACTCATCAACTCTTGACGCTGGTCATATCAAGTTTCTACATCTGTAGAGTTTAGGACTAAACTTTGGAACCGATAGAATCATAAGGACTTGAACTGCTTCTGTTTCATCTTCCATTACTGTCTAAAGAAAACCATTCACAGTGGGAAGGAATGAAGCCAACAAACAAAAGGAAAACAGAGGTAAGAGTGAGGTCCCTGATACCACTGTTCAAATGGTTGGTTCTACCTCTACCTCAAAGTAATGATCATTTGGCCTCTTTTGTTATGGGAATCAACAAATTTGTTCTAACTTCTTAAAACTTGAGTTAAATTTGCATCCAAAAAACCCCACAAATAATATACCTCATATATCTACTTTTAGGAATTTCTCCAACTGCTTAGAAAACACAAGTATAGGTTAATGACCTGTGTTTTGGATTGAGACATCTGTTTCAAAGTCTGCCACTGAGTTATCAAGTTTCTCAGTCACAGAAGTTCAGCCTCTTACTTAATACATGAAGTGAAAAATGATTCAGCCCCAAAGTTAAGTCAGTGGCTGAGAAGACAGACAGGAAATACCAGATTTGGGTGCTTTTAGGACTTTAGACTTGATAGAATACTGCAATTGGTCATATGTGTGGGAGTAAGGGGCAGTCTGAGGGCATTGGGCAGTCCTGGTTTTTGGACTGGGTGACTGGTGGATACTGACAGCTGGGGCCAAGTCATGCCTATATTTTAGGACCTATTGACAAACTTCCTGATAGGCAGCTCTATTCCTTCCATTCTCCAAGGGCAGAGTGAGCTTGAAGGGTAAGAGCTTTGGAACCCAGTGACATTCATGCTCACCTTTATTCATTTATTCCTTTTCCTCTTTTGAAAGCTTACCATGCAGTGGCTTGAGTTAGCACCAGCACAAAAAGTTGGACTGCAGCAATATTTACATCTGCAGATTGGTCATAGAACAGTAGGGGATTACAGATGGGAAATCAGCAAACACCAGTATGTACAGAGAAGTGGAAGGTCTTATTAAAATTTCACAGGACAGGATTTTGTTTTAAAAGTCTAAAGATGAGAGGGTAAAAAAGGTTCTAAGATAGACAGGATAGAAGAGCAGCCACTGAGTAGTCAAACTTCTACAGTTTGTAGGGCAAGTTGTGAATTTGTTGTGGGCGAGAAGATGCCTGAGTTGTCAGGATTTGCAAAGAAAGAGATTTAATACAGGACACATAAGTTATAAGTTTATTTTATAATACTTACCCAAAAAAGTCAAATGCTGAGGCATTCAAGAGATCTGTCCATACTCTAGAGACCTGCAGAATTCAGCTTAGAGCCTGGATTCCATGGGAATGTTTTGTGCAAGTTCAACTGGAGGCCTAGAGCCTCTGTCAATATCTCATGCAAGTCTGTATCAAGGATCTACATGAGGAAGGCCCAAAGCCAGTGGTGAAAGCTAGAAATTCACTGGTAGAGTGAAGGATCTATGCTGCAAGGCTGAGGGACCTGCACTGGAGCCAGGAAGCAATACTTAAGGTAAAAACCAGAGGTCCCCTGAAAAAAACAGCAGCCATGGTTGGTGACAGCAAGGACCTGAGCTCTTCCGACAATGAGAACTGCCAAGTTCCTGTCAGGAAAACCAGCCATGCAGCAAACTTTTCCAGGGAAATCAACAGCATGCAATCTTCCATTCCCGTTCTCCTTTTATTCTATTTGCAACAATGCTCAGGTGCGTTTCCCACACCTATAACCATGCTGATTCATTTCTGCCGGTCATTGACCAATAGTTAATCTACCTCCCAACTCTTGCAATGGAAACATGGGGATCCCAACTTTCTGTTTGCTTGGGGGTGCTTTTTGTAGTTTCTGAATACTGACAGGTAACCAGACAGGTGTTTAAATAGCAGAGCCAAAAAAAAAAAAAAAAAAAAAACACGACAAAAATCAGACAACTTTTCAGATGGAAGCTTATAGAATGAAGGTTAATATCCTCAATATCTTTCTTATACAGATGCTTGAAAAGAATCAAAATGACTTTCCTTAATCTGCTGCTGTATTCCTTGACAGATAATATTTTATTTGTTTTTGTTCCAGCAATCTGACAGTTTGTCTGTGGAAAATATATCTCTCTGGCAACAGGACTCAACACAGTTCTGTGTAGCTCATTGAGAGAATGCACAATTTTTTACCTGGAAAATGAAAAAAGTGACTTTTTATTGATTCAATTTGTGAACCAGAACATTGTGAAGCTTAGCCTAAAGAGTGTAGGCTTTAAGATAGATCATCTCAAATTCATATCCAAGTCCTATCAGATGCAGGTTAAGTGGTCTTGGATAAATTTTAACTCTAAAATGAGGGCCTTAATACCTCATTGTCACAAAGACATAGGTCAAGTAAACAAAGAGTCAGCAAAGAACAGAGCTAAATCAAACATCAACAAAGGAACTTAGTAGATGTCTACAGAGTGTTCCACCCAATAACATCAGAATATATATTCTTTTCAGTTGTACATGAAAAGTTCTCTAAAATAAACAACACACTAGCCCATAGAACATGCTTAAGTAAATGCAGAGGAATTGAAATTAGTCCATGCATACTACCAGATCACAGAGCACTAAAATTGGAAATTAATGACAAAAGAAACTGCAAAAATTTGATAAACACATGGAAGATAAATGACATCCTCCTGAACAACCAATGGGTCACAGATGAAATTAAAGAAGAAATTAAACAATATGTACAATCAAATGAAAATGCAGATACAATGTACTGGAACCTGTGGAATGCAATGAAACCAGTTGTGAGAGGGGAGTGTGTAGCAGTGAATTCTCACATCAGGAAAACAGAACAAGCACAAATAGCATAATATTGTACCCTAAGCTTCTAGGAAAAGAAGAGCAAGTTAAGCCAAAAGAACAGAGATGAAAGTATGAAGATCAGAACAGAAATTAACTCAACTGAGACAAAGACAGCAATACAAAGAATTAATGAACTGAAGAGTTGGTTCTTTGAAGGAATAAACAAAAATGATAAACTTCTACCCAGATTTATAAAGAAAAGGAAAGAAATACTCATATTCATGCAATGAGGAATTAAAAGGAAGAAATCACTACAGATCCTGTGGAAATTCAGAAAATCATCAATATCTACTTTGAAAACCTTTACTCCCATAGGCTGGAAAACACAGAAGAAATGGATAGATTTCTAGAAATACATGAATCACTAAAGCTGAACCAAGAACATAAAAAAAAAATTCTGAATAACCCAAAATCAGTAAATGAAATTGAAAATGTAACTAAAAACTTACCAACAAAGAAAAATGCGGATCCTAATGGATTCACACATAAATTATACTAGAAATTTAGAGAGGATTTAATCTCAATACCCCTCAAACTCTTTAATGAAATTGAAAGGGAAGCAATTTTCCCTAACTTGTTCCTGGAAGCAAGTATTACTCTGATACCAAAACTAGAGGAAGATTCAATCAAAAAAGAAAAGAATTACAGGCCAATCTCCCTAATGAATATCAGTGCAAAATCCTCAGTAAAATACTAGCAAACAGAATACAGAAAATTATCAAGAAGATTACATACCATGATCAAATGGGATTCATCCCAGGAATGCAGGGATGGTTCAACCCACACAAATCATTAAATGTAACATACCATATCAACAGAGAAAAAGACAAAAATCACACGATCATCTCAATAGATGCAGACAAAGCTTCTGATAAAGTCAAACACTCATTCATGAAAAAAAAACCTACATAAAATCAAAATAGATGGTCTCTACCACAATCTGATAAAAGTCGTTTATGACAATCCAACACCCAACATTGTACTATATGGACAAAAACTGAAAAATTTCAATCTAAAATCAGAATCAAGTCAAGGATGTCCACTACCATCACTCACTCCTATTCAATATAGTTCTGGAAACATTAGCCAAAGCAATCAGGCAAGACAGAGAGATAAAAGGAATAAGGACAGAAAAGAAAGAACTTAAATTATCATTATTTGCAGATATTATAATACTAAAACTTCACCAAAAGACTATTAGAGTTAAAAAGCAAATTGAGTTGCATAACAGGATACAAAGTCAATACTCAAAAATCAATAGCATTTTTGTATACAAACAACAAGCTCACTGAGAGAGAAATTAGAGAAATAACATCTTTCACAATAGCATCCCCAAAAATGAAATACTTAGGAATCAATCTAACAAAGCATGGAAAAGGTCTCTTCAGTGAAAATTACATTACCCCCCAAAAAAGGAAACTGGAGAGAGTATCAGAAAATAGAAAGATACCCTTGTTCATAAATAGGAAGAATTAACATTGTGAAAACTGCCATACTCGCAAAACTGTTATATAGATTTAATGCAAACCTAATCAAAAGACCATCAACATATTTCATAGATCTAGAGAAAACATACCTAAAATTCATTTGGAAACAGAAGAGACCTAAAATAGCAAAGGCAATCCTGGTCAACAAAGGCAAGGCAGGAGGCAACACTGTCCCTGACTATTACAAAGCCACTGTGATAAAATCAGCGTGGTACTGGCAAAAATTCCTCAAAAAACAAAAAACCAGACCTGAGGATCAATGGAACAGATTAGAAGATGTAGACACAACTACAAAGACATTTAGCCACCTTATCTTTGACAAAAGGGTCAAACACGTTCACTAGAAGAAAGATAACCTCTTTAATAAATGGTGCTGAAAAACTGGTTTTCCATATGTCAAAGGCTGAAACTAGACATGTGTCTATCACCATGCCTTAAAGTCAGAATGGATCAAAGATATGAATATTAAAACTGAAAAACTAAGTCTACTGGAAGACAAAGTAGCTAGAAATCTTGAAGATATAGGGCATGAGTGAACCCAAACTGCACAGAAAATAGTTTGAAGAATCAATACCTGGGATCTTATCTTTTAAAAAATTTCACACATCAAAAGAAATCACCAACAAGGTGAAAAGACAACACACAAAATGGGGAAAAATATTTAACCAACTACCCCTCAGACCAAGTACTTCTATCTGGAACACATCAACAACTGAACAAATCAGGCCCCCAAAATTCAAAGACCCAATACAAAAATGGTTATCTGAGATGAATGTATAATTGTCAGATGAAGAAATACAAATAACAAATCAATGTATAAAAAAATGTTCGACATCACCCATCATTTGAGAAATGCAAATTAAAACAACACTGAGATCCCATCTCAGTCCTAAAGAATGGCTATAATCAAGTGATCAACCAATAAATGCTGGTGGGATTGTGGGAAAAAGGAACCCTTCTCCACTGTTGGTGGGAGTGTAGACTGTTGCAACCACTGTGGAAATCAGCATAGAGATGTCTCAAAAAACTAGAATTGGAGGTCTAATTTGATCCAGCTATTCTTCTTCTGGGTATTTTCCCAGAAGAATTAAAAACATCATATCAGAGTGATATATGTGCACCTATGTTTATAGTAGCCCAATCTGTAATAAGTAAATTTTGGACACAACAAGATGTCCATCAACTTAGGAATGTGTAAAAAAGATGTATTATTTTTATACAATACAGTACTACTCAGCTATAGAGAAGGATGAAGTTGAGGCTTTTATAGGAAAATGGACTCAATTTGAGACCATACTCATAAGTGAAATAAATCAGACTCACATGTGTAAACATCATTGTGTCTCCATAGTGTGAAAAGATGAAAGAGTAAATAGGATCCAAAATGTACAATAAATATTATAAAAGTGAAATGGAAGGATCCTGCTCAAAAGGAAAGAAAAACAAGGGTGAGGGAAAGGAGAAAAGAAAGAAATGAAAAAATATCTATCTATCCCAAGATAGATATTCAATATATATCAGATAACTATAAAGAACAGTTTGTACTTTCATTGATAATCTTTTAATGCCTATATCTTATAATCTAACCAACTACTTTGAAGATAACAATACATAATATATTAACCATTGTTAATTTCCTATTATATTGTTTTAAAATTCTGTAGCAACATTTTTGTTCTTTTTCATTTAAAAATAAATAATAAGAAGGGAACTACCTGAATGTGCTAGGGCTGTACAACTGAAGAGAGACCTTAGGGTGTTTGTAAGACATCAGATAACTGGGCCATTTTTCATTAGGAGTGTAATAATACCTGTATCCTGGCCATGTTTGTAAAAGAGAAGACAGGAATTGTGCTTATGCACTGATGAGGACATTTAACATTTAAGGAAATTTACTAAGAGTCCTACTGCATTAAAAAAGTATTTTACCACTTTTTCATGTGTAATCAGTCTCATAACATTTTTATAGTGTGTTTGTTTCAGTTAGAATCCAAGGTCTACATATGTACATTTGGTTTATTGGCACTTGTATTAGTTTCTCAAAGCTTCAGAACAAAGGGTTACAAATCAGGTGATCTAACAAAACAGGAATTTATTCTCCACAAACCTGGAAGCTACAAGCCTATCTTCTTCCAAAGGTACTATGGGAGGATTTTGCTTTTGTCAGCTTCTGCATGTTGCCACTGGTCATTGTCCTCTGAGTGTCTCAGTCTTCTTGACTCTTCTCTTCTTATAAGAACACCAGTCGTATTGGATAAGGTCCACCCTGATGACCTCATCATAACTTGGATTATACCTGCAAAGGCACTATTTCCAAATCAGACTATATTCACAGGTACCAGGATATCCACATATCTCCTTTGAAGGGACTCATTTCTATTCATAAAAGTCTTTGGAAATGTTTTAGTCTATTGGTTTCCAGTACTTCTCACCTTGCTGAAATTTATGCTAAAGAAAGTATATATGTTAAATAAAATGTTAAAGGAAATAGGTCATGCATTCCAAAGTTTTACACATTCTAAATTTTTATTTGTATTTCCATAATATCACCTCGCATATTTCTCTAATACTAACAGTTAGATCTAAAGGCTTAATCTGACTTAAACTGTATTTTCTTTCTAGGAAGTATTGCTTTGGAGGTGATGTACACTTCCATAAAGAAGTATACAATGTTTAGTTTGAACAAGATTTTCCACGGGCACACATTTAACCACCTTATCTTTGATAAAGGGGCCAAACATGTCCACTGGAAGAATGACAATCTATTTAATAAATGGTGCTGGAAAAACTGGCTCTCCATATGCTGAAAACTAAAACTAGACCCATGCCTATCACCATGAACTAAACTAAAATTTAAATGGATCAAAGCTCTGAATATTAAAACAGAAACACTAAATCTGTTGGAAAACAAATTAGGTAAAAATCTTGAAGACATGGGGGTAGCTAAAGAATTCATGAACAGGAATCAAATCGCACAGGAAATACTTCCCAGAATCAATAACTGGGATCACATCTTATTAAAAAGTTTCTGCATGTCAAAAGAAATCTCCAGCATAGTGAAAAGAAAACCCACAAACTGGGAAAAAAATCTTAGTGAACCTTCCCTCAGACAAAGGACTTCTGTCTAAAACATATAAAGAATTTTAAAAAATCAGACCCCCCCAAATTCATTCTAAAAAGACCCAAAGACCCAATCCAAAAATGGGCATCTAAGATGAATACATAGTTCTAAGAAGAATAAATACAAATGGAAAATAAATACATGAGAAAAATGTTCATCATCATTACTCATTAGAGAAATGCAAATTAAAACCACACTGAGATTCCATCTCACTCCTGAAAGAATGGCCAGGATCAAGAAAACTACCAACAACAAATGCTGGAGAGGCTATGGGGAAAAAGGAACTGTCCTGCACTGTTGATGGGAGTGTGGACTGGTGTAACCACTGTGGAAGTCAGTCTGGAAATTTCTCAAAAAGCTGGGATTGGAAGTCCCATTTGAGCCAGCTATTTCACTTCTCTTCCCAGAAAAACTGAAAACATCATACCACAGTGATATATGTGCACCCATGTTTATAGCAGCACAATTTGTAATAGCCAGATCTTGGAAACAGCGTAGTGTCCATTCACTGAGGAATGGATAAAAAAAGAAGTGGTATTTTTATACAGTGGAGTACTACTCAGCTATAAAGAATGATCACATTGAGATATGTATAAATAAATGGATGCAACTTGAGACCATACTCATAAGTGAAATAAATCAAACTCACATGTAGATACCATATAGTGTCCCTAGTGTAAGAATTGATGAGAGTACATAAGAGTTTATGGTAATCATGGTTCCCCTTTACATTGCTTTGAAGCCTTAAATGTTTTCATTCATTAGCTGGAATGGTTTTATCCTGGTTTGTTTGATTTTATTATCTGTGATGGTATGAACAGTTATTTTGAAGAAAATAAGACATTAGGGGCTGGGGATTTAGTTCAGCAGCATAAGTGCCTGCCTTGCAAGCATGTGGTCATGAGTTCTATCCCCAGTACTGATAAAAAAAAAAAAAAGAAAAGAAAAGAAAAGAAAACAAGACATTATAATATCCAGTGCTGATTTAATATCATCTTGTTTTGAAATCCTATCATGCTTCTGTTCTTCTGTTTCCATTGGTTCTATAATGTTGTATCTTATTGAATTTTACTATGTGTGATAGTATAAACAAATTTTTGTGGATGAGATAATGTAGTAGCCATTGTTCATTTTCTGTTGTTTGGTTCTGAATGCCCTGTAATACGTTCATTCTCTTCAGTGGTTTTATACTATTTTGTTATGTTTGATGCTATTGTATATGAAGGTATGCTCAACTATTACAAAGAAAGAGACATTATGGTAGCTACTGTTTTATCGGGTTGGCTTGTGGTAAAATACTGTGTTGCTTACATTGTTCTGTTCTGATCTGCTTTGTTATGTCCTCTTTTGTTTTAATCTCTTTAAAATAAAAAAAATTTAGAAAAAGACTTTCCATTGGCAAATAAAATATTTACTATGTGGGAGTGACTAGTAAGTTTGTGGACTCTGCCTCAGATCAAGGATGCTGCTCAGAGGGTGGGAAGAAAATTCTAATATTGAATGTTTGATAGCAGTTGTAAAAAATAAAATCTTTTCCCAGACCACATCTTAATCGTAATACAGAATGAAGGCACTAGTGTTGGAATGCTTCTGTTTGCTTCCAAGTTCCATTTGCATGATAGTGAATTTGCGAGTCAAATAATTGAACTTCTTTGTGCATAAGCTTTCTGACCTGTGAGATGGAGATAATTATGGGGTTACTGGGAGGACTGAGTGAATTAGTGTAATGTAAAATATTTAGGATAGGGTCAGGGATTTAGCTCAGTGCCATAGGCGCTCATCTGGCAAGTGCCAGGTCCTGAGTTTGATCCCGGTACCCAAAAAAAAAAAAAAAAAAAAACCAACAACAACAAAAACCCAAAACAATTTAGGATAATGCCTAGCACTTGTTATTATATGTGTTTGCTATTATTATAGTGTTATGGTGTCTGTTGTTTTTAATGTGCCTAGTGTTAGTAGGTTTTCATAAATTCTAGCTTATATATAAAGCTAGTATTTTATAAAGTTTACAAGATAAAATCTTATATAAAATAATATTGGTGGCCTCAAGAGGATCCAAGGTAGGTTGTATCTATTAAATCTAACATTGGAAACATAATGAGATAGGGAAGAGCTGGCAAAGTCTACCTTTAAAAAATTTTTTTAACCTTCCTATCTTCCTTCTTTTTCCTTCTTTCCTTGCTCCAACATCTTTTTTAAATTGTGACATTCTTGGACAGGGTAGGAAGTGTAATGTGGAGGTTGCATCTGCCCTATTATACCAGATGAATACCTTTGGGGGAAGTTCAAGCATCTCTACCTCTTTGTCCTTATCTATGAAAGTACAGAATGTAATTTCCATTCTAAAAGTTGAATGTATCCTGCCATAGGAGAAAGCCTATCATAGACTCTTTCTCCGGGAAGTCCTGGTGAATAATGCAACTTTCCCATTAAAAACATTTCTCCATTAAAATCTGGGTCTTCCCTATGCCTGACAACTTCTTTACCTTCTGTCTTGGAGTCTCAGATCACTACTTCAGATTGGTAATGACCCAGAGATAGGAAAAGGAGGGAGTAAGAGTTAGGGTTAGTCTCAGAACTAGTCTGAATACCAAAATATCATTTCTAAAGACTTTTGTTTAAATTTATGTAACAAACACCTGAATTGCACTTTATTTCTCCACAGCATGCTTCAAAATGCTTTATAAACATGACTAATTTAATTCTTACAACCACTTGCAAGATATGTCTTTAATTTAATTGATACTTTGCTAATTTTTTTGATATAGAAACTGAGACAAAATTTTTAACTTGCTTAAATTTACACAGGTAAGGTCAAAATACATACTTTTAAGAAGCAGTTTAGAATATTTTATGTAAATGTAGTGAATATGTGACAATATTTAACTCATTAATGAGGGGACCAATAAAATGGTAATGGTAGTTTAAAAGAGTTTTTGAAAATGGACATTTATATAATTAGTTTGGGAAGGAGTTTTAAGTAAGTTTACTAAAGTAGAGATAAAACTGGTTAATGTCTAATAGGTCAATAAAACTCTTATCTTTGAAGTTATCTTCTCTATCAGGCAGAAATTATTTATATCTCTAATGATAAAACTCTATAAGTTGCTGTATAACAGCAGAGTCTAGGCCTTCATACATACTAAATAGTACTTCAAACAATGGTTATTTTTCTAGAGAATTAAATAGTCCTCCCATGGGTCTGTTGGCTAATGCTGCTGTGTAGCATTGAAGAGCTACATTATTCTTTTGTCTCTTATCCAAGTGTTGGATTTAAACCCAGTTACTTGCTTATTAGAGCTCAAATTGAAACCACATTCTCTAATGATGGGATTCCATACCCCCTAACTGAGTCTTGACATGACCAATAAGTACTGTAGAGCATAAAAAAGAATATTGTTTCACCTTTATAATCTAAATATTATAAAAGCACATCCATTTCCAAAGGCTTGAATTTGAAAAAAACTTATTTCCCCTGGGGTTCTCCCTTCTGTTTCATGGGGGGAGGGAAGGAAGTGGGAAAATCTATTCCTGGGAAGATTAAACATTCTTCTAATTCATATAAGCTCAGGAGAGGCTAGCTGTTTTGCAAAAAGATCTGGGGACAAAAAAATTATGTGTATTCCTAGGAGCGCTCCATGCCTTTGCCTAGTGCAGTTATTCCTCAGGCATGTCCAACACCGAAAGGCATTTAGCGAAGGGGAGTTCTTGGTGGACAGCATATAAAATATATAATATAGTTAAACATATAAGTAACAAACTTTCCTTATTTTAAAACGTTTTCTTATATCATTAACAAAAAGACAGATGTGGTCAGTAGGTTATACAGGTTGATCATATTTAAATGAATCTAACCTATAAATTGTTAAAAATATTTATTATGCATACCTAAAAATATATACCAAATTGATAAATACTGTATAAAAATATCCTGTTGGATGAGGCTGGATGATGGGGTTGAAGAGAGCAGATGTAGTATGTACAATTATGTACAAAACACAATGAATTATTTATTTCTAAGACAACTAGATCCACTGAGTCCCCAGAGAATTTTTTTTTTTCAAAATTCAGACTCCTTGGTGATCTGTCCTTTATCAGCTTAGGTGTTAATTACCATTGCCCTTTTATTGATTCTGGGCATATGTTATCTTAGTAAGAACTGGCTTCTGTCAATTTCCTCTCACTCATTATTACTAAGACTGTATTTAAGATCCTCTATTTCTGTGGATCTTTTAGGGGCCCACCACCAAATTTATAATTATCTTTCCTGCGTCTCCTGTGTTCTAAGTACTCAGTGCAGAAAGGTGAGTTGTTCTATTCTGGAGGGTGGCAAGTCACAACAGCTCATCAGTGTATCTACTTGGGGCCTTTAATTTCTTTTTATAATTTTACTTTGAAAATGTTTCCTGTCAGATGTGTAGATAGGTAGAAAGATGACTGTCAGTTAGCAGATGCCTAGAATCAAAGGATATGGGAGAAATTAAGATTAAGAGAGAATTAAGGAGTGATCAGGAAAGGATTTAAGAGAGGAATGAAAAAAAATGAAAATTTATATTCATTGTGGCACGTTATAGGGCCCTCTGACTCAACCCCTCTTTCTTCAAGTATGCTCGGTGTGCAGGTACAGTGGTTCATGAACTGAATTCCTTCTATAATCTTGGTTGCAAACTGAATCAAATTTTCCTAAAACATTCAGTGTGAATAATGTTAATCCATTCTGAACCATGTGCATTTTCAACCATGAAAACATGAAGCAAGATACAGTACTGTACACTCTGAAGAGAGAGAGAATACTAATCGTACTTAGCTCATTACTTCTTTTCACGGTCCTGTCACCTTCACTGCTGCTTTGTACTCTCTTTTTACCACTGTGCTTGCAATGTACTTTCTTTGGAACCAAGCTGGATTGACTAATACTGTATGGCACTGTATATGATAAAAAGCACAGAAAAAGCTTCATAGCACAAGTGCCCAGGTCTGTCTGTGATCGCAATCTTGACTAGAGGAAGCCATGGCCACATGTCAGAGTGGAGCAGATGGCCTTGGTCCTGTTTGTACCCGATGTGAAGTTCATGAATGAAAGCAAAATTTTGCCAAATGCTTCTGTTCACAAGCAGACGCATTTATGAACCGAGGTGTTACTGTGCCTGCATTTGAGCCTGTCATCTCAGCTCTCTTTTGTATCTTATCTTTTTCTATGACCTCACCACCCATAAACCCCAGGTGAGTGAGAAGGGCTCTCTCTAGTTCTATCCTAAGTGTCAATTCCACTACACTAACCAGAATGCTCCATGTCAAAGGAAATGACACAAGCCATATTGTTCACAAATAACAAGATATGGAGAGGCTCATTCCCTCCAACAGTTTGAATATTAAATGTCCCCACAGAAACATTCATTTGTTAGAGGGTTGGCCCCCAATTGGTGCTTTTGAGTGATGGCAGACCCCTGTGGGAAGTCTTTATGCCATTGTGGGTGCTCCTTTAGAGAAGATAGTGGGAACCCTGCTGCTTTCTCCTCCTTTGCTTGGAAAGAGTTTTGCTCTGTCTCAGGCTGTTGTTATGATATGCTGCCTCACTGTAGGACTAAAAACAACAGGCCAATCTACGATGGACTGGAACTTCCAAAACCATGAGCCATATAACTCTTTCTTCTTTAGAAGTTGATTATGTCAGATGTTTGATGTGATAAAATGGTAACAACACAATTCCATCATATAGTGACAGAACAAGCTTAGATAGGATGGACTAAAGCTACAATGACCGTATAGCCCAGCTCCTATGGGCAGACCTGGATATTGCATATGATCATAATGTTTTTCTGTCCAAGAATCACTCTTTTCACTCTTAATCAACTCACAGGGAAATAAGTTACAGTTACCTTAGTTAAAGTTACTGTGTGAGCACAGATGGTTGGTTGATTTACTCCATTTACTTGCTTGTTCATTAAATCCTTTCCTCAGGATGGATTGTCCTCTAGGTCAGGCTCTGAGGCCACCATATTGGACAACATAGAGTCCTTACTGAAGAAGTTCACAGCCCAGTGAGTGGAATACATATTAATCAAGTCAATGATTACAGAACAGTGTCATGATAGATGTGACCCAGGATGCCACAAGAATGCCAAGAAGAAAGAGAGAGGGAGAGAGAGAAGGAGGGAGAAGAGACAGAGAGAAAGAGAGAGACAAGGAGATACAGAGGAGAGAGAGAGAGATACAGAGGAGAGAATGAGAGAGAAGAAAGGAGAGAGAAAGAAGAAGAAGAGAGTATGAGAAAAGAAGAGTGAGAGAGACAGAGACAGAGACAAAGAGAGAGAGGAGAGAGAGAGAGAGAGAGAGAGAGAGAGAGAGAGAGAGAGAGAGAAAGAAAGAAGAGACAGAACACTAATCTGAGGGGTATGAGGATTGAAGAGGTGCTGAGGTCATGGAAGGAGAAGTTAGAGGTTTTCCAGGAGGGATGTCAGGAAAACACTGACATTATGGGTAATAAATTAGTGCAAGAGTTTAGGGAGGGAGAAGGGAGAAATAATTTGGAGATACACAAAAATGTAGTTTTGGCTACAGAGTGATTCCACAACAAAAGGAAAAAAAGTCACAACTCCAGGAGTGACTTCATTTCAGAAAGTTCATCATTTCCTCCTGCTGCATACAGGTTCCCCAAAAGTACTCGATCATGAGAAGTCTTTAAAAAATCTAATTAAGACATAATTTCATACCATTTGGGATTTTCTATTAATTTTAAAAGTAGCATGTCATTCAGGTAACTTTATTGTGCTAATAGTGCTGATGGTTGGGGTGGGGTAAAGATTTAGGGGTTGTGTCCAGATTTAATCACTGCCTCACTATGTGGTTGTTGCTTCGTGGAATGGTGTCAGGACTCTATGTCAGCTCTGTGCTGAAGTCTTTACATCAAACTGTCCTCTATCCTTCCTCCAACTAACACCAGACCTAGAGAAGCTGAGGGAGAGGTTTGAGGAGTGCCCTTGGTTCAAGTTCAAATGCACTCTCCAAGTTCAAATGTAACTCATTTGTTTCCAGGTTCCTATAGTTTTTCTGTTTATGTTCTATTTTGTGGAATTTTGAATTTATTGTTTTGCCAGGCAGAGTTCTTGATCTCATGTAACAGCTAGATTCACTTGAGGGTGAAAAAGGTGTTGACGGGAAGGGGCTAAGGGAACTTTCTGGAATGGTGGAAATGTTCTGTATCTTGATCTTAAATTGTACTCATGAAGTTTATATATTTTATAATTTGGTACACTTCAATAACACTTCTTTAAAAGTCTCCTCATAAAAATGACAAGTGCTATATTTGGTTTTCATTAACAGTGATTATAATACCACAAAGAATGATAAATATACACAGTCTCTTATTCCACTTCTCCTTATTTCTAGTACTTGTAACCAGATTTAAGTTTTGCTACAATTTCTTCCTTTAATTTTTCTGTTATAATTCTGAATACTGTTTAAACTTTAAGTTTTTATTTATATACTTTAAATAAGGCATATGAAATTTGAATAAAAGATTTGAATCATGTGCAAAATTTTCCATTCCTTTTTCCTTAAAAATTTGTAGTGTTATTATGATCTATTTTGGCACTGTAACTTTAAATAAGATACAAAAGTTGCTATCTCTTACCTGGTAATATTTGCAGTATCTCTTTACTATCTACTTTATGCTTTCTTTCCGATTTTACTTATTGAATTGTCTCATTTTCTCTTTCATTATCAAGGTTGCTGAGGCTGCTAATATCTACATTTTGTCCTGCAACCACAGGAAAATCTTACTTTGTCCACAGAGTAACTCTAAAACATTAAGCAATAAACATCATTAATATTATTATTTATAAAAAATGAACTTTTAACAGCCAAGTAGTGGGTACCATTTTATTTATTTCTCTATAGGAAATAAAATATAATAGTCATTCAATGCAGTATTCACAAGCTATTTAATGATGGATGTCCCTAACATTAAGATAAAGGCAAATCATTGTAACTCCATCAATTTCTTTAAAATATACCTCTTCTTTCAGAGAGAACTATGAGCTAGAAAAACAATATTTCCTTTTCTATATAAATAATGGTGGGGCAAAAATTGAATAATCAAAATGCAAACTGCCATTCCATGAGAGGAAAATTGGAAGACACATCGCAGGCAGGCCTGCAGTAATTCTGAAGTGCTGCTGGGAGACTGGTGTGAGACCAGCACCCTAGGACTGAGGAATGCTCCTGAGTCTGCTCTCAGGAGGGAACTGCCATCCACTGTTCTCTGAAATTTGTCCTCTTTCCTACCCTCCTTGGCCAGATCTGTAGTGGGCCTTCACAGCTTTCCCAGTCCATTTCTTTCCTATGCGATATTAAAAGCGCAAGGGCTAATTATGTCTTCTAGCAATCCTCAGTTTCTTGATTCATGCTTATTTTTGGAAAGGAGGAAATAAAAGGCTTTCAAAAAACTTATTAGTTTCCTTTCTATCTGATTCTGTCAGCATTATATGCTATACATACCCACAGTTTAAAAATAAACTACATTTTCTCTCTCCCCATTCTGCCTGGCATTATTTAAACGTGGATTCTTGAATCTATCAGATTTAGGTGGGGAAGCCATATTGGAAATATCTCTTTGAGTCATTTTGATCCACTGAAAGCATTTGTTGGTATCACATTCTTTATTGGGTATTTATTTTGATACATAATCCATTCATTCAGAGATTAACAATTGTTATAACAACTCTGTGTGTGTGTGTGTGTGTGTGTGTGTGTGTGTGTGTGTGTGTTTAGCCAGGCTGAGAATCAAACCTAGACTCTTGCATATGCTAGTAAGTGATTTAGCAATAACATACAACCCCATCCCAGCAATATTTTCTAAATTTGCTTTCCTTCATCATAATGAGAGAAAATCTGCCCTCCTTTGGAACATGGCTTCTGAAACCTAAGATGTAATTTATAGACAGTGTACAAATGGGACCAAAATACATCCCTGCCACTCCATGGTCAGATACACAAGAGATGAATAGACATTGCCAGGCAGTTTTTGGACTGGTTACTCTTCTTTTTAATTATTTGTATTTTATGAAAAAAATAAAAATTCATGACAAAATAAAAAATAATACCAACAAAATATTACCAACAATAATAGATAATATCTTGTGTATCATTACTTTCTTCTTTATATATATATATATATATATATATATATATACATTTATTTTATTTAAGAGGAAAAAGAGAAAAACACAAAACAAAACAAAGCAGTGTAAGGTTACACATAATACAGAACTACAAAAAAAAACATTACAGTAAGAAATCACCTGTTAATAGATTACATATTATCATCTTGGAAATAGTTGCTCAAATCACAGTATCAAAGAATACAAAGTAGACATTCAAACAGAGAGACTGCAAACAGCTGTGTTCAATGATCCAAAAACATTAATATAGTCAGCTATTTAACACCCCTAAACACACTTGCTGTTATATCCGTTAGAGCTCTTTTTTTTTTCCTTCCTCTCTTTTTTACAACAAAATTTACACATTTTGGATTTTATTACTCCTTAGTTCTTATTACTTTTTTGGGGGGGGAGAGAATAAAGTCAAATATGGCAAAACAAAGCTGTCAGTCAAAACCAAGGATAGACATAGCACATGATGTAGAACAGAGTACAAGGTTATTAACAATGGTTATCAACGTTGTCTCTTGTTTCCTTAAAAAGATTTGTCTATCTCATTAGATATTATAAAATTGGACAAAATAGTAGAGAACAATACCAATAAAACTTAGGCATTGTAAACATTACAGGACTTCCAAAGGAGACAATAGTCAAACCAGAATGGGCATCTTAGTGAATCTTATTGCCTTCAAAGTAGTTGCCTATACCCTCAGACTTGATACTATCGCACAGAATGGAACAGAGTCTAATCAGTCAAAACAAGATCGTGGGAGTATTACAGGACTTCAAAACAAGTTAATAGGAAATCGAAAAGAGTTACTATTATATATCCTAATTTTTTAAATTTTTCCCTTAATTAAAATAAACATAAGAAATAACTAAATAATTCTTTTAAAGAATAGTAGTTACCATAGTGTGTGTCTTTTTCCTTGAAATATTTGGATAAAACTTCATATACTATAGCTTCAAATATTTCCATATCAAGAAGCCCAGAATAAAGCCTTTCTAATTAATAAGTGAAAATTTTATAAGGCTTCAAGGCCACATAATGGGGAATAATGATTACCACATATTTTTATATATTTGAATCATTACTTACATTAGGGAAACTATTCGGTATTCATACATGCGAGATTGATTTATTTCACTTATGAGTATGGTCTCAAGCTGCGCCCATTTATTGATAAATATCTCAATGTGATCCTTCTTTATAGCTGAATAATACTCCATTGTATAGAAATACCACAACTTTTTTATCCATTCCTCAGTTGATGGACACTTGGGTTGTTTCCAAGATCTGGCGATTACAAATTGTGCTGTTATAAACATAGGTGCACATAAATCACTGTGGTATGATGCTTTCAGTTCTTCTGGGAATATGCCTAGAAGTGGAATAGCTGGAATGGGATTTCCAATCCCAACTTTTTGAGAAACCTCCAGACAGACTTCCACAAAGGCTGTACCAGTCTACACTCCCACCAACAGTGCAGGAGAGTTCCTTTTTCCCCACGGCCTCTCCAGCATTTGTTGTTGTTGGTTTTCTTGATCCTGGCCATTCTTTCAGGAGTGAGATGGTATCTCAGTGTGGTTTTAATTTGCATTTCTCTAATGACCAATGATGATGAGCATTTTTTCATGTATTTATTTGCCATTTGCATTTCTTCATCTGAGAATTGCGTATTCATCTCAGATGCCCATTTTTGGATTGGATCTTTGAATTTTGGAGGTCTGAGTTTTTTAATTCTTTATATGTTTTAGACAAGAGTCCCTTGTCTGAGAGAGAGTTCACTAAAATCTTTTCCCAGTTTGTGGGTTTTCTTTTCACTCTGCTGGAGATTTCTTTTGACATGCAGAAACTTTTTAATAAGAAGTGGTCCCAGTTATTGATTCTGGGAAGTATTTCCCGTGCGGTTTGAGTCCTGTTCATGAATTCTCTACCTACTCCTATGTCTCCAAGGTTTCTACCCAATTTGTCTTCCAATAGATTTAGTGTTTCTGTTTTAATATTCAGATCTTTGACCCATTTAGATTTTAATTTAGTACATGGTGATAGACATGGGTCTAGCTTTAGTTTTCGGCAAATGGAGAGCCAGTTTTTCCAGCACCATTTATTAAAGAGACTGTCGTTCTTCCAGTGAACCTGCTTGGCTCCTTTATCAAAGATAAGGTGGTTGAGTGTGTTTGTAGTTGTGGTTGTATCTTCTAATCTATTCCATTGATCTTTGGCTCTGTTTTGATTCCAATACCATGTTGATTTTACTACTGTTGCTTTGTAGTATAATTTCAAGTCAGGGATTGTGATGCCTCCTGCTTTGTCTTTGCTGCTTAGAATTGCCTTTGCGATTCTAGGTCTCTTCTGGTTCCAGATGAAATTTAGGAGTGATTTCTCTAGATCTATAAGGTATGTTGATGGTATTTCTATTGGGATTGCATTAAATCTGTATAAGAGTTTTGGGAGAATGGCCATCTTCACAATGTTTGTTCTTCCTATCCATGAGCAAGGGATGTCTTTCCATTTTCTGAGATCATCTTCAATTTCCTTTTTCAGTGTATTATAGTTTTCACTGTCTAAGTGTTTCACTTCTTTCGTAAGAGTAATTCCTAAATATTTCATTTTTTTGCTTGCTAATGTGAATAGTCCAGTTTCTCTTATTTCCCTCTCTGTGATTTTGTTGTTTGAATATAGGAATGCTATTGATTTCTGAGTATTGATTTTGTATCCAGCCACATTACTGAATTTATTTATTGTATCTAAGAGTCTTTCAATGGAGCTTAGGGGGTCTTCTATGTAGAGTATCATGTCATCTGCAAACAATGACAACTTAACTTCTTCTTTTCCTATCTTTACCCCTTTTATTTCTCTTTCTTGCCTAATTGCTCTGGCTAGTACTTCCAGTACTATATTAAATAGGAGTGGTGATAAAGGACATCCTTGTCTTGTGCCTGATTTTAAAGTAAAGGCTTTCAATTTTTGGCCATTTAGTATGATGTTGGCTGTTGGTTTGTCATAAATGGCCTTTATTATATTGAGGTAAAGACCATCTATTCCAATTTTCTGTAGAGTTTTTATCATGAATAAATGTTGGACCTTATCGAAGGCTTTTTCTGCATCTATAGAAATGATCATGTGATTCTTATTTTTGGCTTTATTGACATGGTGGATTACATTTATTGATTTGCGTATGTTGAAACATCCTTGCATTCCTGGGATGAATCCCACTTGGTTATGGTGTATAATCTTCTTGATGATTTGCTGGATCCTATTTGCCAATATTTTATTGAGGATTTTTGCATCTGTGTTCATTAGGGAGATCGGTCTATAGTTCTCTTTTTTAGTTGGGTCTTTCTCAGGTTTGGGTACTAGAGTAATATTTGCTTCCAGGAATGACTTAGGAAGGATTGCTTCCCTTTCAATTTCATTGAATAGTTTGAGGAGTGTCGGCATTAGGTCTTCTTTGTATTTCTTGTAGAATTCTGCAGTGAATCCATCTGGGCCTGGGCTCTTCTTGGTGGGTAAGGACTTGATTACATTTTCAATTTCAGTAATAGAGATTGGGTTATTCAACAGTTTTACATCCTCTTGATCTAGCTTTGGCACTTCATATGCTTCTAAGAATCTGTCTATTTCTTCTGTGTTATCAAACTTTTGAGAGTAGAGGTTTTCGAAATAGGTGTTGATGATCTTCTGTATTTCTATTGGGTCTGTAGTGATTTCTCCTTTTTCATTTCTTATTGCATGAATTTGAGCTTTTTCTTCCCTTTTTTTAATAAGGTTGGCTAGGGGCTTATTGATTTTATTTATTCTTTCAAAGAACCAAGTCTTTGATTTGTTGATTCTTTGGATTGTTTTCTTAGTCTCTATTGCATTGATTTCTGCTCTGATTTTTATAATTTCCTCTCTTCTTTTGGCTTTGGGCTTGACTTGCTCTTCTTTTTCTAGCTGTTTGAGGTGTAGCATCAAGTTATTTATTTGTATTCGTTCTGTTTTCCTGATGTGGGAACTCAGTGCAATAAATTTTCCTCTCAGGACGGATTTCAATTGCATCCCACAGATTCCGGTAAGTTGTATCTGCATTTTCATTTTCTTTTAGGTATTGTTTGATTTCTTCTTTAATTTCTTCTGTGACCCACTGATTACTCAAGAGTGTGTTATTCAGTTTCCATGTGTTTGTGGGATTTTTGCAGTATCTTTTATCATTAATTTCTAATTTCAGAGCGCTATGATCCGATAACATGCAAGGGATGATTTCAGCTCTTTTGCACTTGTTTAAATATGTTCTGTGAGGTAATATATGGTCTACTTTAGAAAATGATCCATGTACTGCTGAGAAGAATGTGTATTCTGATGTTGTTGGGTGGAACATTCTGTAAATGTCTATCAAAGCCATTTGTTCACAGGTGTGATTCAGTTCTGTTATTTCTTTGCTCATTTTCTGTCTGGTTGATCTGTCCCTTGGTGTCAGTAGTGTATTAAGGTCTCCTGTTACAATTGTGTTACTGATAATTTGAGTTTTCATTTCTGTTAATAATTGTTTTATATAACTGGGTGCTCTGGAGTTTGGTGCGTATATATTTAAGATAGTTATCTCTTCCTCTTGGAGTTTTCCCCTTACGAGTATGTAGTGACCTTCTTTGTCCTTTATGGCCGTTGTTGGTTTAAAGTTCACGTTGTCTGCAAACAGAATGGCTACTCCTGCCTTTTTTTGGATTCCTGCTGCATGAAGAATTGTTTTCCATCCTTTGACTTTCAGTCTGTGAGTATCCTTCTGGGTTAGATGGGTTTCCTGTAAACAGCATATGGTTGGATTTTGTTTCTTGATCCATTCTGCTAGTCTGTTTCTTTTGATTGGTGCATTGAGACCATTTACATTAATGGTTATTGCTGTTAAATGCTGGTTAATTGTAGGAATGTTATCTCTCTGCTGTTGCTTTATCTTTCTGTTCTGTTTAATTATTTGCTTTGCTTAGTGGTTTTTTCCTTTGTGTATCTAAACTGTCTTTCAATATTTTCTGCAGGGTTGGTTTGGTGTTCATGAAGTTCTTCAGCTGTTCTTTGTCATGGAAGTATCGTATTGCACCATCTATTTTGAATGATAGTTTTGCAGGATATATCAGTCTTGGTTGGAAATCATTTTGCTTTAGGATCTGGAATACTTCACTCCATGCTCTTCTTGACTTTATCGTTTGTGCTGAGAAGTCTGCTGTGATTCTGATAGGTTTTCCTTTATAAGTGATCTGTCTTTTCTCTCTGACAGCTTTTAATAATCTATTCTTGTGTTGGATTTCTGGGATGGTGATTATTATATGTCTGGGTGTAGTTTTATTTTGGTTATGACTGTTTGGAGTTCTATATGCTTCACTGATCCTGATGTCAGTTTCTGATCTCATGCTTGGGAAATTTTCAGCTATTACTTCTCTAAATATACTCCTGACATCTTTTATGTTGTCTCTCTCTCTTTCATTAATCCCTATCATTCTTATGTTATTATTCTTTGCATCGTCTTGCAGTTGTTGAATTGTTGTTTCCTGATTCCTTGTTATTTTCAAAAGATCTTTCCTTTCCTGTTCACTAGCTGCAATCCTGTCTTCAACGTCTGAAATTCTATCTTCACTTTCATTAAGGCGGTTTTTACAACTTGCAGTGGAGTTTTTTAATTCCTGTATATCTCTGTGCATCTGCATTATGTATTCTGTTTGTTTCTTATTTTGCTCGTCTAGGGATTCTATCTTTTTGTTTAGTTCCTCCAATTTTTTATCTGTGTTTTCTTTAGATATATTTAGAATCCCTTTCATTTCTTTTATCATTTCTTCTTTTATCTAGGAGATTATTTCGAGTTTGAATTTCTTTAAAGCTTCCTGGAGTTGCTTGTCAACTTCAGTAGCTATTGTGTCCGATATATGAGGTGGATGGGATATATTTTCTTCTATATACATTGCTCCTAGGGTTTCCTGAAATGGGCTGGAGGTTTGAGGTTGTAATTTGGTCTTTTGTTTTGTCATTTTCCTATATTTCTGTGTTTCAAGTGTTATTTGAAAGCTTCCTCAGGATCTGTTGAAAATCTCCTTCTATGTTTAGAGCTACTGAGACTCTGGCACCGCGCTACCCCAAGCCATTGGGCCTACAGAACCAGTGGCCCTCCTCTGCCTGCTCAGAACTCCGCAGTTCCAGACAAGCTGGGCCTCAGGTACACTGTGCGCCCACCTGCCCCTTGGAAGATCCACAGCTCTTCAATCGCAGCCGGGTTAGGGTACTCACCACAGGCTGCAGTGCCTCAGGAGCCTGTAATCCCTCCCTGCTTGCAGAGATATCCACAGTCCTCCAGACAAAGGAAGGGGCTTCTGCAGGCACTCCAGATCCGCCCAGCTCCTCCTCTGCACGCAGATGGCTAGGCGCAGCTGGGCTCGGGGGGATAGTGTAGGCCCGCCCACCCGTTGGGAGCTCAGCAGACCTCCAAGTGTAGCCGGGGGGGGGGGGGGGGGATGGGTAGGTGGCTGTAGTGGCCTCTAACCCACTGCTCCACTTCACTGCACCCAGAAGCCTGGGGGGTCTTGAACAGTCTGAGATTTGGGCAGACTGTGCTGGGCACTCACCATAGGCTGAGGTGCCTCAGGAACCTGAGATCCCTCCCTGCTTGCAGAAATATTCAGTCCATGTATCATTACTTTCAATATGGTTACTCAAAGAACAACACATGGACAAAAGACACTTTCAAAGAAGAGTCAAACACATAGGCTGAGGTGCCTCAGGAACCTGAGATCCCTCCCTGCTTGCAGAAATATTCAGTCCATGTATCATTACTTTCAATATGGTTACTCAAAGAACAACACATGGACAAAAGACACTTACAAAGAAGAGTCAAACACAGTAATACAAAAGCTTTCTTTTTAATAAACCAAGAGAAACTAGTAGTGTAAATGAAACAAATTAACATATATATTCAAATATTTTTGAAGCAAAGGACTATGTAATTTGAGTAATTATTTGAAGTTTTCCCTACTTTCTACTTATCTTTTTCTGTGTTGCAATATACTCATGTATGAGAAACCATAAATATTTAATCTTGTGTGCCTGCCTTATGTCACTTAACCTTATGTTCTCAAGTTGTATCACTTACCTATAAATAAATCAAATTTATCTCTCATGATGGCAGAGTAGTACTCCATTATGAATACCATATTTTTCTTTTCCACTCATTGGTTGGTGGACACATACACTGTTTCTAAAATGTAGCCATGTGCTGCTGTAGAGTATGCAAATTACTACAACACATTGACTTTAACACTTTTGAGAAGGCACCTAATGGGGATATCCAGGTCAAATGGAATTTCTATTTTTAGTTTTTTTTGAGGAATCTCCACAGTGGTTTCACTAGTTTATATCCACATCAACAATGTAGAAAAGTTGCTTCCCCTCTACCACTATATCCTCACCAGCATTTGTTATTAGATTTTTTAATGAAAGCTATTCTTTTTGGTGTCAAATGGTACCTCAGTGTAGTTTTAATTTGCATTTCTTTAATGTTAGTGATGCTGGAACATTTTTTCATGTGTTATTTGCCGTTTGTACTTCTGAGAAGTGTCTGTACATTTTGGTTGCTCATTTTTGATTGGGTCTTGAGGAGTCTAAATTTTTGTTTCTTTATATATTCTAGAAGTTAATCTTCCATACAAGGAATATCTGGCAAATTTTTTTCACGTTCTGTTGCTGTATTCTCATTCTGTTGGCTGTTTTCTTCACTGTTCAGAAGCTCTTTAATTTGATATGATCTCATTTGTTGGTTCTTGGTATTATTTCTCGTGCCACTGGATTTCTGTTCAGAAAGTCCTTGCCTACATTCATGTTTTTAAACATTGTATTTATCTTACAGCAGATTAAATGCTTCTGTTTTAATATTTAAATCTTTGATCCGTCTTGGTTTTGGTTTGGCACACAGTGACATGTATGGTGTGAACTCGATCTTTGGCACTGCATATGTATAAACAATTGCCCCAGCACCATTCACAAAGAGGCTCTCTTCCTCCAGTGTATGTATTTGTTTTCTTTGTCAAATATCAAGAATCTGTATGCGCCTGGAGTTGTTGATTCTTCTGATTCGCATGCCTTTTTGTGCCAGTACTACAGTGTTTTAATCATCATAGCTTTGTAGTGCAACTTCCAGTCTGGAATTGTGATGCCAACAGCTTCGCTTTTGTTACCCAGTATTTGCTCTTCTGGATCTTTTTGTTCCATATAAATTTTAGGATTGTTTTCCTTAGATATGTGAGAAATGCCAATGGCATTTTGATTGAGATTTCATTAAATCTTTAAATCAGTTTTGGAAGCATAGCCCTTTTGATTATCTTACTTCTGTCTATTCAGGAACAGAATTTTCTGTTCTATTTTCTGATGTCCTCCTTGATTTCCTTTTTTCAGAGTGATGCAATTTTCACTGTAGAGGTATTTCATATCCTTGGTTAGGTTAATTCCTAAGCATTTAATTTTTCAATGCTGTTGTGATTGGTGTTGTTTTCCTAATTTCCTTTTTAGTGATTTCATTATACATGCAGAGAAATGCTAATGATTTTGTGTTTATTTTGTATCCTGCCTACATTATTAAATTTAGTTATTAATTCTAGGAATCATGTGGTGGATTTATTTTGAGGCATCTTAAGTAACTATGTCATCTATGAATAATAGTACTTTGACTTTGTCCTTTCCTATATCTCTTTGCTGATTGCTTTTTCTTGTATATAGCATACTAATAGATTTTATTTCTTGATACATTTTGCTAATCTGTGTCTTTTGATTGGCAAATCGAGTCCATTTTTTTGCTAGTACCATGCTGATTTTATCACAGTATCATTGTAACATAATTTCAAGTCAGGGCTTCTGATACCTCCTGCCTTACTTTTGTTGCCCAGAATTGTCTTTGCTATTCTAGGTCTCTTCTGGTTCCAGATGAATTTCAGGGATGATTTCAGTAGATCTGTGAGGTATGCAAATGGTATTTTGATTGCAATTGCATTAAATTTGTATAACCATTTTGGGAGAATAGTCATTCTCACAATGTTTGTCCTTCCTATACATAAACAGGGAATGTCTTTCCATTTTCTGAAATCCTCTTTGAATTTCTTTTTTTCTTTTAGAGTAATGTAATTTTTCACTACATAGATCTTTTACTTCCTTCCTTTACTTCCTTAGATCAATTACTAAGGGTTTCATTTTTTTGGAAACTATAATGTAGGGTGTAGTTTCCCTTATTTCTTTGTTAGTAAGTTTGTTGTTTGTATACAAGAATGCTATTGGTTTATGAGTGTTGACCTTGTATCCAGATACATTATTGAATTTGGTTACTATGTCTAGAAGTCTTTCAATGGAGTTTTGGGGGCCTTCTATGCAGACTATTATATCGTCTGCAAATAATGATAATTTAACTTTTTTCTTTTCTATTCTTATTCCTTTTATTTCTCTCTCTTGTCTAATTGCTCTGGCTAGTGTTTCTAGCACTATATTGAATAGGAGTGATGATAATGAATAAACATCCTTGTCTTTTTCTTGATTTTAAAGTGAAAGTTTTCAGTTTTTGTCCCTTTAGTAGATGTTGGCCTTTGGTTTGTTTTGTTATATATGGCTTTTATCAAATTGAGGTAGAGACCATCTATTCCAATTTCCTGTTGGGTTTTTATCATGAATGAGTGTTGTATTTTTTTCAAAAGCTTTTTCTGCATCTATTGAGTTGATCACATGATCTTGTCCTTGGCTCTGTTGATATGATGTACTATGTTTATTGATATGCATATGCTGAACCACCCCTACATTTCTGGGATGAATCCCATTTTATCATGGCATATAATCTTCTTGATGATATGTTGAATTCTATTTGCCAGTATTTTATTGAGGACTTTTCCATTTATGTTTGTTAGAGAGATTGACCTGTAGTTCTCTTTTATGGTTGAGTTTTTCTCTGGTTTTGGCATTAGGGTAATATTTGCTTCCAGGAATGAGTTAAGGAGAATTTCTTACCGTTCTATTTCATTGAAGAGTTTGAGAAGTGTTGGCATTAAGTTTTCATGAAATTTCTTATAGAATTCAGCAGTGAATCCATCAGCATCTGAGCTTTCCATTGTTAATAAGGTTCTAATTACCTTTTCAATTTCATTAATTGAAATTGAGTTATTCAGTAGATTTACAACTTCTTGATTCAGCTTTGATAAATCATATGTTTCTAGGAATCTGTCCATTTCTTCTGTGTTATTGAACCTTTAAGAGTAAAGATTTTCAAAGTGGGTATGGATGATCTTCTGTATTTTCACAGGGTTGTGATTTTATCCTTTTCATTTCCTATGTGAGAATTTGAGTTTTTTCTTTCCTTTTTTTGATAAGGTTGGCTAGGGGTACATCAATTTTACTTAGTGTTTAAAGGAACCAACTCTTCAATTCACTAATTTTTGTATTGTTTTATTGGTTTCAGTTATATTAATTTCCTGCCTTCATTGGGTTTTGGGCTTGAGTTGCTCTTATTTTTTTTTAGAAGTTTGAAGTGCAGTTTTAGGTTGTTTTTTGTGTTCATTCCATTTTCCTAAAGTGGGAATTTAGTGCTATGAATTTTCCTCTGAGGACTGCATTCACTGTTTCTCACAGGTTCCAGTAATTTGTATTTGCACTTTCATTTGATAGTATATATTGTTTTAGTTCTTCTTTAATTTCTTCTGTGAACCATTGGTTGTTTAAGAGGCTGTATGTAATTTCCATGTATTTATGGGGGTCTTGTGGGGTTTTTTGTTGTTAATTTCCAATTTTATTGCACTATGGTCAGATAATATGTGTGGAATTATTTCATTTCCTTTGCATTTAATTAAGCATATTCTGTGGGCTAATATATGATGTATTTTACAGAATGACTCATGTGCAGCTGAGAAGAATATATATTCTGATATTGTTGGGTGGAACACTTGGTACATATGTACTAGGTTCATTTATTCACAAATCTAATTGTTTTGTTATTTCTTTGCTGAGTTTTTTGGTTGGTTGATCTGTCTCTTTGTGACAATGAGGTGTTAAGATCCTCCATTTTAACTGTATTATTGTTTATTTGAATTTTCATGTCTATTAAGCTTTGTCTTACATAGTTGGGTACTCCCATATTTGGTGCATATATGTTTATGAATGTAATATCTTCTTCAGGTTTTACCCTAACAAATATGTAGTAACCTTCTTTATCTCTTTTGATCATTCTTGGTTTGAAGTACACAGTCTGCAAACAGAATAGCTACCCCTGCTTTTTTCTGCATTCCTGTTTCATGAAATATGTTTTTCTATCTCTTTTTTTCTATTTAGAGAAAAAAGGCAAAACAGAAAAAAGAATAGACATAACACAAAATTTTAAAAATAACAGTAAAAAATCACAAGTTGATAAATTACATATTGTTATCTTAGAAGTAGTTGTTCAAGTTACAAAATCAAAGCACAAAAAAATGAGCAGACAATCAAACAGTGACAGCACAAAGTATTCTGTTTGATGAACTAACAAAAACTTAGTAGTATGGCTATCTATCTTGCACACTTAAACATACATACAGTTATATGTGTATACCTATAAGTTGTTTTTTCCTTTCAAGTACTTTCTATTTCATTATTACAGTATCTATTGTACATTTTATGTCTTATTATTCTTTCAGTTTTTATTCTTATTACATATTTTTACACTAGAGTGATAATATGATATTTACAAATATGAGTCTGATTTATTTCACTTATAAGGATAGTCTCCAGTTGCCTCCATTTACCTATAAAAGCCCCAAGATCATCATTTTTATAGCTGAGTAATATTCCATTGCAGAAAAATACTACATCTTTTCATCCATTAATGGTTGATGGACATTTTGGTTGTTTCCAAGGTTTGGCTATTATAAATTGTGCTGCTCTAAGCATGGGTTCACATATATCACTGTGACATGACCCTTTCATATTTTCTGGGAAAATATGCCGGAGAGGAATAGCTGAATAGAATGGAACTTCCAATCCTAGTTTTTTTAAGAATCTCCATACTGACTTCCACAGTGGCTGCACCAGTCTACACTCCCAACAACAGTGGAGAAAAGTTCCTTTTTCCCCCACGGCCTCACCAACATTTGTTTTCAGTTGATTTCTTGATGGCAGCTATTGTTTCTGGAGTAAGATAAATGCATGGAGTATTTTTTCCCACCCTTTGACTTTTAGTCTATGGATTTCCTTTCTAGTTAACTGTGTTTCTTGTACAAAGCATATTGTTGGATTTTATTTCTTAATTCACTCTGTGACTCTGTTTCTTTTTATTGGTGAGTTGAGACCATTTACATTGATGGATATAACTGATATGCACTGACTTATCATTGTAATGTTATCTTTTTTTATTACTCCCACAGTTCTTATTACTTTTATTGAAGAGAGTAAAACCAAATGTGACATGTCAGAACAGAGTCAGTCAAATCAAAAGGATGGACATAATAGATAATGTAAAAACAAAATACAAGGTGATCCACGATGGTTACCATACTGCCTCTTGCTATTTTAAGAACAATTGCCAGTTATAATAAAATTGAAAAAACAGTAAAGAATAAAACCAAAGCACTGGAGACATTACAGGACTTTAAAAGAAGATAATAGTCAACCGGAATGGGCATCATAATGAATCTTATTGTCTTCATAGTTTTGCCTATACTGTTGAACTTGGTGCTATCAAGCAAAGCAGAATAGGGGAAAATCAGTCAAAATAAGATGGTGAGGACAATACAGGATTTCGAATCAAGTTAATAGGAAATCAAAGTAGGTTACTATAATGTATCCTGCTATTTTTTAATTTTTTCCTTAATTAAAAAGATAAAAAGAAAAAAGTAATTTTTTTAAAAAAAAAGGGAATTGAGATAAAAGAGGGCATAACAACAGAACAGTGCAGGTCAAAACATAACCATTTAAGCAAAATAGTGTTTCACCACAAGATATCCTGATATAAAAATAGTTACCATAATGTCTCTTTCCTTGAAATCTTTGAGTATAACTTCTACAGCACCAAACATATCAAGACACTATAAAATGTAATATTATCTTTCTGTTATTGGCTTTCTACATTTTTTATTTATTTTTCCTGCTTAGCAATTTCCTTCTGCTATAGTTTTTGGGATTGTAGTTATCTTTATCTCTTTCTAGAGTATCTTTCAGTACTCATTGTATGTTGGTTTTGTGGTCATGAATTATTATATCAGTTGTTCTTTGTTATGGAAGTATTTAATTTCTCCATCAGTTTTCAAAGGTATTTTTTCAGGGTACATCAATCTGAGTTGACAGTTGTTTTCTTTTAGAACCTTAAATACTTTGCTCCAAGCTCTTCTTGACTTGAAGGTTTGTGTTGAGAAGGCTGTTGTGATTCTGATAGACTTTCCTTCATAGATGATGTGTTTCTTTTCTCTGATCTTTTAGTATTCTATTCTTCTGCTGAATTTCTGATATCCTAATTATTATATGTCTGTGTGAAGACTAATTTTAGTTATGGTTATAGGGTCCTGTAGGCCTCACTTATCTGGATATAAGATTCTTTTCCCATGTTTGGGAAAATTTCTGGCATATTTCTGTAAATAGTCTTTGTATATGTCATTTGTGTTAATCCCTGCTTTTTTGTTGACCCCTATGGGTCTTATATTGTTTTGCTTTGGATCCTCTTGCACCTGTTAAATTGTTGTTTCGTGATTCCTTGTTATTTTGAAGAGATCTTTTCTTTCATGATTATAAGCTTCCAACCTGTCTTCAAGGTTTGAGTGTCTATCTCTAGCTTCATTCAAGTGGCTTTGCCAGGTTTCAATGGAATTTTTAATTTCCTGAATATCCCTTTGAATCTGTTTCATGCATTCTAGTTCTGTCTTATATTGTTTATTTAAGGTTTCTATCATTTTCTTACATTCCTTTATTTTTTATGTGGGTCTATTTAGATACATACATTTCTTTCATAATGTTTGTCATTTCATTTTTTACCTGAGAGGTTATTTCTGTCCTGATTTCTTCTATAGCTTCATGGAGTTGCTTCTTTACTTCAGTTGCTATCATTTCAGAAAGTTCAGTTGTATGATTTCCAGTATCTTCCAACTGAGTATCTCATGTTTATTCTCTGTGGGCTGGAGGACTGAGACTGCATCTTACTCTTTTGCTTTGTAACTTTCCTCTGGGACCTGTGCAGTTGGCCAGGAATCTTCCTGATGGACTGTACTAGAATGTTGTGCTGGGCAGAGCTTCAATCCTCTGATATAACTTTGGCTACTTGAGGCACATCCCAAACCATGGTGCTAAAGACCTGTGAGGCTGGCTGGGCATTCCTCTGACATAATGCACTGAGTTGCTCTGGGCTGGGCAGAGCTCCATGCAACTAATGTTACTGGGGACTAGAATCTGGCTGAGTGAAGTTCAGAAGCTCTGTGACTCAGATGGCTAGCAGGGACCCATCCCCATAGTGTGTTGCTGAGTCCTAGTGCCTGGCTGGGTGGAGCTCAGAACTTCTGCAATCCAGATGGCTAGTCAGATGCATCCGTGGAGTGTGGCCTGGGACTTCAAGCTTGGCGGAGTGGAGTTCAGAGAACATCAGTGACTCAGGTGGCTAGGTTGAGTGTGTCTCTGGAGTGTGGTAATGCTGTGGCCTTGCATCTGTCTAAAAGGAGTTCACAGCCACTGGAGTGAAGGCTAGCCAGAGTGCGTCTCTGGCATATTGGTCCAGGGCCTTCCTCCTGGCTGGGTGGGGTTTAGAACCTTCAGGACCTGCCACGTGGCTAGCTGGGCTATTTCTTTGAACTATGGAGCTGGGGCCTTGTGCTCTGATGGGCAGAGCTCAAATTTTCCAGGAGCCATCTGTTAGGCTGGTCACTCCCTGATGGGCACCTCTGGGCTGAGCTGGGCTCGGTACCTCTGTGACCTGTGAGGCTGGCTGGGGATTCCCCTGATGGATTGCACTGAGATACTGGGCTGGGCAGAGCACAGATTCTCCTTGCATCTGTGCAGATGCATCCCTATTGTGTGGTGCCAAGGCTTTATACCTGGCTGGGTGGATTTCAGAAACTCTGGGACACATGCAGCTAGGCAGAGTGCACCCTTGGAGTATGGCAGTGCTGGAACATTGTGTCCTGACTGGGAGGAGTTCAGAACCTCTGGAGCATGCAGCTGGCTGTAGTGTGCCCCTAATGTATGGAGAACCACCCTCTTGGTGAGGTTCCTTTAGTTGTGACTGGTAAACCTGTGAATTTTAGGGCCTAATTTTTGCAGCAGCTGAGCTGCCTGGGCGCTCTCTGTAACCACTATTGCTATTTATTTTCTTAGAGATCTGTTTAAAGCATGATGAAAAACAACCTAGCGGCCCAAGCACAACTGCTCCATATAAGAGACCATTAAGATAAAGTCCTGCGTAAGTGGTCCTAATAAAAGAAATTTATCACAAGACATGGAGAGGAAGCTGTCTTTATTCACTAGGTGAATAGCACCAGGCATTGTCAATGTAGCTTTTCAAGGCTCAGAAATTATCATTCATTCTCCAAATTACCAACTGCACAAAAATTACTAAATGGTGCGTTATCACTCCCTCTCAGTGAGAGAATGTCTTTGTTTAATGTCTGATTACAAATGGCTTTTCTACGATTATCATCAATAAATCACACATAGTGTATCCATGGCTGGGACCAATGCAGAAGGACTTTTTGGGCTACTGGGAGAAGAAAGAACAAAAAGCATGTGATTGCTAACACTTCAGAGAGTGTTAGACTTTTAGGACTTATTTTGCAGCGGTCTTGTGGGTATATCTCAGAAGCAGAGCACTGACCATGTCTATTAAAAAGAGGTGAGAAATGGTTTTTGATCATGTGTAATTGCCCTTTTGTTTGTATATGGGAAAGCTCATGAGAAAGAGTACACAAAAAAGGGGGAAAGTTATCCATGTGTGAGAGAACTAATGACTTTAGTGAGACAATGAGTGAGAGGGGAAGAGGAGAGGAGAAAAAAAGGACAGAGGATAACAAAGAGAGGAGGGAGGCAGCACTGAGAAAGGAAGGGAACAGCAAAGGAAGAGCACCTTTGTCCCTAACCTGCCTCTGAAATCATGCCTTGGTTGGCCCATAGGACCACTAGAGCTCACAATTTCAGCACTTCCTGCCAGCTCTTCTGTCCACTCCCAATTCACTAATGCTCAGGTGCTTTTGCTGGCCTCTACCTCCACAGTTTCCATCACTAGATCCAGGCTTTAGCGGTGTGCTGTCTCCTTGCCTTTTGGAAGATTTTCTTTTCTTTTCTTTTCTTTTCTTTTCTTTTCTTTTCTTTTCTTTTCTTTTCTTTTCTTTTTTCTTTCTTTCTTCTCTCTCTCTCTCTCTCTCTCTCTCTCTCTCTCTCTCTCTCTTTCCTTCCTTCTTTTTGTCCTTCCTTCCTTTCTTCCTGATAGAACTGTGGGGAACCGGCAGCGGCTGAAAAGATTAAAAGTATGAAATATAAATGACCTTTATTTTGAGAATGCGGGGAGAGACACCCCCCGACCCCATGGGGCATGGCATCTCCACCCCCGGGTCGGTGATCTCTCGCGGAACACGTGGAGTGGGGCCCTATATGTAGCTTAGGTTAGGGTGGTGCCTGAGGGGGCCTTAGGGATGCAGAGGCAGCCCATTGGCAGTAGTTTGGTGCCAGAGGTAGATTCCTAGGGGTGGAGGAGATAGAGCTCCTTGGTTTTACCGGCTACAGTGTTCTGTCTGGGCCAAAACCCTTTCACTTCCTTCTTTCCTTTCTTCTTCAGTCTCCCACTCCATCACATATTTTGTTAACTCTTGGACATCTTCACAGATTTAGACAAAAAAAAAAAAAAAAAAAAAAAATTTTCTACAGCCTGTCCCTAAGAAGTCCCAGAGGTTCAGGGCATAGAGTTTTCCAGTGGAATGCATGCAAGTTTGAGTCAATTGTAGATTTAATTCCATAACACCTGTGGTTAAGAAGAGGGTATTCTTGTCTGAAGAATGTGATAATACAATTAATCAGCTGTAAAGGCTCAGCTAGACAGGAGAGCTAGCAACCAAACAACAGAGGTCCCATAATGTCTGCTGTGGATTTACAGAAACAGAGAAGAGTAATACATATATTGTTCGAAGAATTCTGACATTCTAGGATGAGAGGAACAGCTTGAGTGAAGGCAAAGCAGGAAGCATGAATGGAGCAGAGGGTACACCACGGGAACAATGAGAATTACATCAAGGCTAACTAGGGAGACTGGGACACAATTTTATGAGATTTCAAAGAAGAAATTTAGAAATTTGAGTTTGATTACATAGGTAGTCCCTAATAATCTTTCTAAAGAAACAAACGACCAGGAGTGGTGGCACAGGCCTATAATTCTAACACTTGGAGGCAGAGACAAGGGGATAGCAGTGAGTTCCAGGCCAGCCTAGACTACACAGTGAGCTCAAGGCCAGTTAGAACTACATAGTGAAATCATCTATCTCTATGTCTATCTCTAATCTCTGTCTATCTAGCTATACATCTACATCTATATCTATACAAAGACATTTAAATTAATGGGTTTATGATTACTGTTAGGAGGAAAAGATTAGTGATGATTCTCTCTTTTGTTGGTCATATATCATTCATTTCTTCATTCTTCCACTTATTTCATTCATCAAGCATTTTTTGAAGACATACTACATACCAAGCACTACAATGGGAATATCACAGTGAAGTAAAAGACAGTTCCTGCCCAGATGAGGTTTATGCTCCTAGAAGGGAATAAGCAAATGAGATAAATTCCTTATAATAAATGCTATGAAGAAAATAAAAGGGTTAAGGATAGAGAGGAACTGATACGTGGGGAACAGCTGATACTCAGTGTTCAGCTTCACCTCTCTAAAGAGGCACAAGTTTGAGCTGAGACCCTAAGAATGAGAACAACCAACATCCAGAAAAAATAATCCTATGAGAGTATGAAGGACAGAGAGAGGTGAAAGTAACAATCCAGAGAAGTGATAATTGACAGTGTGACCCATGTATCCACAGGCCACTTTAGAAGCAAAATTTAAAACTAAGGAAATGAAATAAAATGAATTTTTTACTTCCTCTTCTGGATCTGTGCAGTGCCTCAAACTCCAGTGCATGCTTGATTCCTGCTTTCTAAACTTCAAAACATTCTGGGACAGGGACATTCCCCATGTGGCCTCCCAGCCCAGATGGTTCTGTGCTTCAAACACAGTGTTCTCAGACCTGATTCAGTTTCTGCTGCAAATATTCCCAAACAGGACACTGGTTAAAATGAGAAAAATAATCAAAATATAGACACCACGGGAAAACACATACTTCTTCCATTTGATGTCTACATTTATCTTAACCTGCTGATCCAATTTGTGAAAATTGGTCAAAGTAAAATATTACTTTATTCATGATTTCAGACATTTTTTTGGACAAGGCAGTATTATATACCACCATATAAAAATTAAATACAGCCTATTCTTGGAGAACTCAAGAAGATTTAAATTTGGTGGGTACTTATGATAAAAGTGAAGCAGCAAGAGAAAGAAGCAAGAATGTGGGCGATCCAAGACCCACAAAGAATGAAAAAAGGAAAGACCAAGCTGTGAAAGAGAGGCAAATGGGATGCCAGTAGAGAAGTGAATGGTACAAAAAGGAGTGCAGGTGGAAGGGAAAGAGATTGAGAGAGAGAGAGAGCAACCAAGCCAAGAATGGGGAAGAAGGGGGGCGGGCAGCAGGCTTGCTGCCTGTGAAGGGGACACAGTGGGAGATTAAGATCTCTATCAGAGCTTGTGGCTGGAGCGATTACAGTGTATTAGGGTCCTGCCAGTGTTGACAAACACTGCCCCAATTAGGAATTAGTTCCACAAGGCATCAGATAGCAGGGCTGCTGTTGACCTGTAAATAGACTGGCCCTCCCTTTCCTATCTCTTATTCAAATAAGCCAGCTGTTTCCTAGATCAGCCTAGGAAGCCAGTCCTGAGAGGCTCCTCCCACCACAATAAGAGTGAATACCAATCACATCTTCCTCCTTCTCTTCCTCCTCCTCCCTCTCATCCCCCTTCTTTTTGGACATCAATATTTTCATAAGACTAGTACTTTCCCTATGTATGCAAGACCAGCAAGCACAAGAGTTCAATTTCCTTACAGTTCATCTAGCATCAGTCCCAAGATCCATCTTTTTACCCTTGTTTCAAGGTCAGGTAAATGGTACTGTCTAGGAGAGGTGACATCTCAGGGCAAACAGTCATTGAATAATTTAAAGTTAATTGAATCAAAGTTACTGAATCAAAGGCAGGTTGTGTACATCCTGCAGACTCAGCTCTCCCTCCTCAAATATGTAAAAATGAGAGAAAAGAAGTATAACTCTCAGGGGGAAAAGTCATAACCAGAGTGAAAAATAAGTTATGTCACTGATGCATTCAAAACTGTGGGGAGTCCCAGAGAGATAAAAGGGAGATAGGAACAGACAGAAACAGGAAATGCGAGCAGAACAGCATTTCAGCAAAGGCTGGTGGTGAGCAGGAAGCTTCAGATGGCAGCTCCCTGGAGCAGCAGGGACGATTGGGGAGCTGACAGAATGACTGGGATTCAGAGGACGAGGCTTGCCCTGGCAAGAGAACAGTCAATTCTTCCATTTCTCAAGGCAGGTGGCAGTTTATATTTGGGGAAGGTGGGCGCTAATCAGAGAGGCAGGACAGTGTCTGAGAAGGCTGATGTTAGCATCATAGACAGCTAAATTAGATAGAATATTATAGGCAGTCAAATAGGGATATGTTCTTGAAGGAACCAGTACAGAAGATAGGATACACTGCAACTGTGGGGGAGATACAGACCGAGACACAGACACATCCGACAAAAGGAAAGCACCCACATCCTTCACTAAGGATAAACAACGATTGACATTCTAAATACGTGTTGATCATCTTAGGAAAGCCAGAAATGTCCACTGACCCAATCCCTCCAGGAAAAGACCCTATTCTGTTTCATTTGCCGACTTGCTTTGTGACTTGCTTCCCCATTTGATCCCCATTTAATCAATATTACCTGAGCAACTATGCTAATAATCTTATTGGCTAACCATAGTTTTGTCCCATCTCATGCACATCTTGAAAAGCAAGGTCAGTCCACTCTGGACTCCTTCTGTCTCTCAGATGGAAGCTTTCTTTCTCCAATAAATATATTCTGCTCTTAACCTCCAGTTTTTCCTAGAATTCATTCTTTGATTTTAGAGAACTTGAACTCATACGAGACATCTAGTAGCCTGGGAATTTTCCCCCCTATATCAATAAAGACCCCCATATTCAGTAAACTAACCCAACCACGCTGTCCAGCAGCTCTGGGAGGTCTTAAGGCCTTAGGGAGCTCCATGCGTCCCCAATACTGTCTGGAGTCCATCTTTTATCTGTAAGCAAAAAGGGATCATAAATACAAAGAACACAAAGATCACAAAATATTTGAGGAAAGCAACACTATAAAAGAGATGCACAAAACTCAGTAAGTTCACAGGCTGTTACCATAAAATCCTGTGTGTGAAAAGCAGAAGGAAGAAGACATTAAAAGTAACATAATTCAAATCACAAGACAGCCAAAGAGGAAACTGCACCTGTAATAATCAAGTAGAGGTATGAGAAATTAAATATTTTAGTTTTGGAATAAAAATCCATTTGAAAGTTTGAATAGAAGAATGTAATCAATTGAAGAGCAGGTGAGTCAGCCAGAAGCCCAAACTGAGAAATTTTCCATAAAGAAGATATGGAGGGAAGATGAAGACTTTTGACCCGTGATCTAATATACAGTTACCTCAAAGCAAAACAATCAGAAACATGAGCCAGTGAATGAACCCATGATCACAGGGATAAACCTTAACTTACTCTAGATAATTAGATGTGGCAGAAAAAAATGAAATGAAATGATGTAAAGAATTGGACTAACATAAGTAAAAAGCTTGACTTCCTTTCAGAGAGAAAACTTCTATTTTTAAAAATGCAAACTGGTTTTGAAGTTACAAAGAAATAATAAATAAATTCCAGAAAGCAAAAATCATGATTTATATTTATTGATCACTAGTGTATAAAACTTAAATTAACAACCAAAGGAAAACTTTGTTCCTGAAAAGCAGAAATCATATTTCTGAATAATTTTATAGCTGAAAACAAAGTTAAAATGATAATTACTTACTCTAGAAATGCACAAAATTGAGAATGTACTTACAGAAATCTATACACTGGCAGAAACAGGGGAATTCATAACATTACATGATTTACTAGAACCCAAAAAATAAAGCAACTGAGCTTTCATCTTAAACTAGGAAATGATAATAAATTATTCCAAATAAATTAGAAAAAGAATTAGTAAAAGTAAAAGCAGATATTGTTAAACTATAATATCAAAAATAGTAGATGGTTCCAACCAAAAGTTGGTTTTTTGAATAAAATCTAAAATTGGTAATTACAGTAAAAGAAAAAAAATACAGAAACCACAAATAACATCAATTTATAAGGAACATGAGCACAGATATACAAGAGATAAAACTATATGTACAATTTTATACCAACAAATTAAAAATACAGACAAATTTAAAGATGCTTAGGGAAATACAAATCATTAAAATTTGCTTAGAAAATAGAAATTGAATTACAACAATAATCAAAGAAGTCATGAAATAAAGATGTTTATGAAACCTTCAAAGATCAGGTAATTTTCATGTCATATAAACTATTTCAGAATATATGAGAGAAATTAGTCAATTATTTTATGAAGCTAACAAATCCAATAATAAACATACAGATATTGCATGATGAAGGAATGCCAATATCATATGAATCAGCCAATCTCTCATGAACTTAGATATTATATATACCTTATATTCTGTGCAAACTTTTTTTTCAAACCTTGAATGTTTATTTTCACACTTTTCAAAGACAAAAGGAGAAAAACTAAGATGATTTTGATTGACCAAGATTTAAAACATTTCCAAAATTCTCCCAAAGTCTGGATTACAATTTCACTTTGGCTATGAGATCAAGGATCTCCTTGACTTGAAGAGATTGTTCTCTGGAAACCCAAAGAGCAGAGCGAGGACCAAGTGGAGACTCCAGGAAGCAGATAAAGCTCACTATGAGAGAAGGCTTTCTTCACGTTAGAAAAAGTGAATCTCGTTGGCAGGTGTAGTTTCGTGATCCGGCAGAAGCTGGGTGAGGCCAGCGGAAGGTAGACATTCTAACCCTGATGGACTAACTTCTCTCCTTAAACCTGATTATTCAAATGTTTACAAATCGTTAACTCTTGTAAGTTTGAAACCCACATGTATATGTATAAATTTTGAAGTGCTACAAACCTAGTTATATTATTGTTAGCATATTAATCAGTAATAACTTAATCATTCACTTACATTTGTACTTACACATTTTCCAAAAAAAAAAAAAATCACACACTTACTTTAAAGTCCCCATATATCGCTCTTGTTGGACAAACAAGACAGAGATTGTCTATTTCTCAGAGGACCAAACAGAATCCCCACAGTTAAATTCAAATTCACAAGGATAGCTCTTCCTCCTTTAGGCTTAAGGAGAAGCGTCTCAATCTCAACTCCAAATACAAGGTTCCTGTGATTTGCATCATCTGTACAAATGTGAAATCTCCACCAACATAAAAATTCATCTGTCACCCATGTAAAGAGATGATTGAATACTTAAAGTCAAATAAATCTGATTTTTTCGCTTTCTTCTTCCTGATCGATGTACCTGGGTAATTGAGGACTTCGTGCCCACGTCAAGTTAGTGCTGCCCCAGGCCCTGCCCCTCATTTGCTGTGTCCCGTGTAGTTCTGGTCTGGAGAAGCAACACTTCCTACAGCATGGCTGTTTGATCTACCCCTGGTGGTTTCTGACGACTCGCGGGCGATGCTTTGTCACCAGCGGATGAATCATTCATTGGAAGTTGCTAATAGCTTGGGAAACGGCAACCGGATTGGGGTAACTGGTTGAGTGGTGTTATTTGCCAGTTGTTTACACTAGACTGCAGAATGACTCAAGGGCCATCTGGCCTTAAGTGAATTATTGACACAGCCAGAGCCAGGCCTGAGGGAGCTGCAATTAATGCATTAATCCCACGGAGCCCCCCAGAGCCCCGCGTGTTAACACAGGGGATTTACTAGCTCTCCACTAAGTTGTTGATGAGACCTGTGGCGGATGAAAACCCTTAGAATACAAATGTGACATCCCATGCCCCTTTATTTGTTAGTCAATAATCTGAATAACCCCAGTTTCACAGCTTCTGTGTTGGATTTGCTGTTCCTTTCTCTCCTCCGCTAATCGCCAGCGAGGCGCGATAGGGTAGAGACTTTAACTTTGATTTGAAGCCCCTTCCCCCTCCCCCTAAATAAAAGCACAGGTTTTTATCCACATGCGTATATTGCGCAGACATCAAAGAAAAAAAAAAGCCTCATGCATTTCCATTAAAGCTGCACGGACCAGGGGGAGGCACCAAGCTGGGTGCGAGCTTTTGAGGCGGTGGAAATTGATAAGGCTCATCTGCATACAAAAGGCTGAATGGAGAGGCGGCCGGGTGAGCGAGGTCGGACACCCAGATGGAATTTTTAATTCTGGGGAAAATAACACCACGCTCACAAGTGATAACTGAGCCTTTCTTCCCAACTCAGACCAAAATATGATTTCCATTTGTGCATTGGAGGAGAAGAAAATTATACAGAATTTCATTCTGCAGCATAATAAGGCTTCACACTGAATAATGCTACCATAAGGCAGTGTAATTACTGAAGGGCAGAAAATACACTTTCAGTTTATATCTAATCACAATAGCACATTGTGTGCTTTGGTAAGGGAAAAAAAAAATCTTGGATGAGGGTGCTGGGTGTTGCTAGACTCTGAGCAGAACCCTGGGGAACTGGTTGGTCCTGGACTTACCAGAGGCCAGAGAAGAGGTGAGGACTTGTTAAGGTGCCCTGCAGCCTCATCTGGGACGGGTTGCACCAGGGAGGTAGTGAGCATCTCTACTGTTTGAAGATCTCTCGGTTGTAAGAAATCTGGTTACTCTTGTAAAACTACGTGTCCTTGAAATACACTGACCCAATAAAACCAGGGTACTGCACAGAATGCTCTGTTAAATGTGTTAAAAAGCCAAGGAGACGAGTTTCTTAAGGGACTAAAAGATAAATTCAGACCAATGACTATTATTATCATTTGAGTGGCCTAACTATTGAAATTACCTAGGAGGATTTTTAGTGTGTTCTTGAATGTTGATACTGCATTGACTACACATTTTCCCTTTTATTCTGTGGTCTGTTTCTTACCCACTTTAAAATAGCATCTGTTTATTACAAAACACTTAGAAACAGAAAATTCTATTGAGGGGAAATCAAGTATTCAGTTCATGGCAAAAAACCCCAAAACAACCAAGCAAACAAATAAAAACAAACAAACCAAAAAACCCTGCTAGTATTTTGGTGAATTGTTCTTTGTGATATACGAATTTTGTTTGATTGTTTTATTATGTTTTCTTATGCTGAGGATAGAACCCTGGTCTCATGCATGCTAAGCCAAGTGCTCTAACATGGAGCTACAAGGCCCACATGGCTTTGCTTTGCTTTGCTTTGTTTCTTCTTGAGTAATGCCATGGTTTCCACAGTGTCAGAACTTGTTTGCAGAGTCAATACAGTACGTCCCTCTTATTGGCGAGGAACATGCTTGAAGACTTCTGTGGATTTAAAAAACCCTATATGTATACTACATTTTTTCTTATAAATATATACGTGTTATGTTGTTTGTAAACTTTACAGAATGAGAAATTAACAGTAACTAATAATACAATAGAACAATTACAACAATATTCTATAATAAAAGGTGTGTAAATACAGTCTTGAAATGGGAGACAGGGCATGGCTCAGGCTGACTGAGAAGAAAGGTTTAGTGAGATTCCAGGAACTGCACAACACTGCCTTTCAGGACCATTGTGTAATCTCACAAGATGTGGATAGTATATAAAGACACAGACACTACAAGAAACCTGCTCTCATGACTCTTCACAGTAATCCACCCTATGTCTTTCAGAGCCAGTATATATTATTATTTTTGCTTTTCCTTTTTCTCTCTTGTTTGGTCCAAGTTTGCTCTGCAGATCCAGTTTCTCCCATACTCTTCACTTTTCAAATAAACTTTGTGACTGTTTTTGGACCATGTCATTCAATTCTTTGATCAAGGTGAGAAGGACCTCAAATATTTTTAATTGGTAAGCCTTTTCTAGAAGAAACCACCTGATAACAGTCTCAAACTATCTTATTATACTGCAGTTTCTAGCAATCTCAGCAAACATTATTTTCTTCATTAGGTCATGAACTTACACCTTTTCACTTAAAGGAAACATTTTATGGCCTTTATTTTGCATATTTGGATTGCTAGCCTCCTGTGATTTGGGCCATTAAATAAAATGTGAGCCCAAGCACTGGAAGGTAGTGACAGTCTATTTGGTGACTGCAAAGGCTACTGAATAACGAACAGGCAGGTAGCATATATGATGTGAATACACTGAACAAAGGGATTACTTACTCTGACATGTCTGAGAAGCCCCACATTTCACCACGTTACCCAGAATAACACGCAATTTGAAACTTAAGAATCATTTACACCTGGAATTTTCCATGTAATATTTTCAGAACGTGGTTTACCCCAGGCATCTACAATTGAGGAAAATTAAATCTCAAATCACAGGAAACTACTATGTTAAAAACAATTCTTGTTTTTAAGCTATATATTTTAGAATTACATTTTATCTTCAGTGTAAGAAGTGTCTAAACTTACAGACGTTAGATCAATGGTTCTGGAACATGAATATACATCAGAATTACCACCAGGACTCGCTGAAATACAAATTGCTAGACTCCAACCCCCAGAGTTTCTGGGTCTTCAAAGTGTGCATTATGTTCTCAGCTGGGTGTGTGGTGCACACATATAATCCTAGCACTCTGAGAGGCTCATGCAGGGTCCTAAGCCCAGCGAGACCCTGTCTCAACAAATTAAAAACGACTGAGGACATATAGCTCAGTGTGAAGGCCATGAGTTTGATTTAGCATACCACAAAAACAAAGAAATGAATAAGTAAAATAATAAGACAATAATATAAACAAATTTAAAAAAATAAAAATGTTTCCCTGTGGTGTCTGGAGATTTTAACAGGGAAGCACAGCTACTCCTACACCCTTGACCTAGGAAACAAGTCCTGCTCTATCAAGGGTGGCCATCCTTTTTGGCAGAGCATGCAGCTTGGGAAAGAAGCACAAGAAATAGTGAAGGAGGAAGGGAACATCTGCCTAGTCAGCCAGATCAGCCAAATCCACCCTGGTGATCAATGGACTGACAGATGTCACAGCCAGATCATCCTCATAACTCTCTGTGATGTTAATAATGATCTGAGAACCACTGCCTTTGAGTATTGGTGGTAGGATTGAGAAAAAAAGAAGCAAAAACTTTCAGGGTATCTGAAGAGGGTGTTTTTGAGGAAGAAATGCACAGATTTTTGAGAAGAGAAAGTAGCGTTATGCAGATGTTATAAGGGTGCACCACACACTCAGCTGAGAACTTAATGCATACTTTCAGTTCTAAACATTCTCTTTTTCCCATCTCAAATCTGAACAAGTATTAACCTCAGTGCATTTTTATAACCTCTGCTTTATAGTCATGGTTAAATAATTTTAACCTGTGTCATCTTGGCATTTTGTCTTTATATTTTTTAAAAAATAAGTTAGTATAACTGATATCTCCCTTTGCAAGTATCCTGGATATTTTAATAATATGTTTTTCAGATTTGTGTCTTTTTTTCTGTCGCATGCAGAATGTTGATGTTTTTGTGTAAGCAGTCAATTGATCTTGTTGGATGCAGCCTACGATTTCAGGTCAGTCCTCTATTGGTTGAGCTCCAAATGTCAATTCCGTTTACAAAATCTTTGTTCTGCAAAACTCCTCAGATTTGTCCTCTGTGTTTGTAACTCAGTGTCTTGCCTGAGTGAATAGTACCCTACCCCATAATTTAGTTCTCAAAGTTTAGGGACACTACTGAGGCCAAAACAATATATGAATCATTTACAGATAAGGCCAATATTTCACACACACACACACACACACACACACACACACACACACACAAACACACACACAAACTTTAAGGAGTTGATTTTCTTAACTCCTTCCTTTCTGTGATTTCTCTGGTACTCTCTGGTTCTCTGATGCTCCTTTTCTTTTCTGATTCCCTTTCTTTCTTTCTTTCTTTCTTTCTTTCTTTCTTTCTTTCTTTCTTTCTTTCAATCTTCAGGCAAGAAAGCTGACTGTTATAGTCAAAGTTGCCAGAAGAACAATTGCATACAGGACACATAATTTATAATGTACAGTATAATTTACAATGGTCACCCAAGGAGTCAGATACAAAAAAGTGCAAGAAATCTATCTACAACACTAAAGACCTAGAAAATCCAGCCGAGTGCCTGGATTCTGTGACAATAACCTGCATGAGTTCAGCTGAAAATCTAAAGCCCATAACAATGACTCATGCAAGTCTGTTTTACAGAACTGCTGTGGGAAGGCCCAGTGATCATTGATGGAAGCTAGAAAGTCTATGACAATGGGGTGAAGGATCTATGCCGCCAGGCTGAGGGTTCTGTGCTGGAGTCAAGAAATGATACTCAAAATAAAGACCAGGGCTTCCCTGAAAAATACCACAGCCATCCTCGGCAACAAGGAGGTTCTGAGTTTCTCTGATGATGAGAACAGCTGAGTACATGTCAGGAAGCCAGCAAGACAAACTTCTCTTGGAGATTAAACAGCACACATCTTCCCCTCTTGAGCCAGGAAGTGATACTCAAAGTAAGGACCAAAGCTCACCCTAAGTGAACTGCAGACATTCTCAGCAACAAGGTCCTGAGCTCCTCCAATGATAACAGTTGAGTTCATATCATGGGAGCTAGCATGTCAGCTCTCCCAGGAAAACCAATGGCTCCAAATGACAATAACAACACTTAGAAGAGCCCATAACTTTACTTTTTTCTCCAGGTCTCCTTTTCATCTCATCCAGTCCTCCGGTGGGTCATCCACACTCGGCACCATGCTGATTCAGTTCTGCTGCTGTTTAAGTTGACCACCTGTTAGTAATCCATTATACTGAGATTTTAATATCTTTGTAAGTCTCAGTTGTTGACTCCAGTGATGGTGCCTTTACCTTGTAGTCAGGACGTGGACAGTGTATTAGTTACTTTTCTCTCATTGATGAGACAAAAATAACCTGATATCCAAACGTAAAGGAAGAAAGGTTTAGTTAGCTTACGATTTGTGGAGGTTTCAGTCCATAATCAGCTGACTCCAAAGCAGGGTGGCACATGACAGAGGGGCAGCAGTTCATGGTGGCCGAAAACAGCAAAAGCTACAAGGGAGAGAGACAGACTCTTTCTGTTCCTTCTACGTATGTAGGCTATCTGTCCTTGGGGTGATATAGCACTCAAACCCTTAATCCTTAATCCCAGCATTGCACTATGAATCAATCACACACTGTAGATGAAGCCACTTCTGAAAAAATTCTATGACTGTATGAAGCTTTGAGGAGACATCTAGACACAAACCATAACGGGCAGAGAAACTAAAAAATCATTGGACGTTTTCTTATTCTCTTGGAGAATCTCTTCTCATTACTATATAGTAAGATTTCTTTCACTTAGAATTTCAGCTACTCTAGTTTTTCTTGATCCACTGCTGTTGCCACTAGGTGATAGCTTGGGAAGTAGATACAAAAGAATAGAGAAAAGAAGAAGGGAAAATGTTCCTCCTTTCTCTGAGTTCTAGGAGTTCTCTATTCTTTGAGTCAAAAGTAGAGGGATTATTTTCTTCTGTTCCTTACTTCTGACTACCAGATTTTGGGGTTCATGGAGTTTGGGTTGATAACAGCTAGTTTTGTGATAGGGTTTTTTTCCCTTGATCTGCCTGCTGTTAATTACTTCAAAGAGCCCACAAATACACCTTAGCTATTTAAAGTCTCATTGGCAATCAATGGAAAAGCATGTCTACTCTATCTTAACTAGAACCAGAACTGTTTCACTGATATTTGCTTTACCAGTGATTTATAGGCTGGCCAGGGATTTTTGTTTAAAATCAAGCCAGGCAAGGAAATGTTTTACTCCTCAGCCTTATTTTGGTCACTTTATGAAACTTTTAACACTTATTACTATCATTTTGATCTATACTTATCTATTACCCTTGAAGTTGTTGTTGATCATAATATTAATATTAGTTCTATAGAATATTAATTGGCTGTGGGTCAGCCTGGTACTCTTGAAACATACAAATTAGTAAGCACTCAGTCTAATCTACTTAATCTACTGAGAACTTCATTAATATGCTAATTTGAATTATGTATCTCCTAGAAGAAATATTGCAACATACAATATTACCTGGAGAATGGAGTAAGGCACCTACTTCTCTGGGCATCCTCCTAGAGGACTGCATCCTCCAATGCGAGGGCTGCGTCTTCAAATCCAAGAATGCTACCCATTCAGAGAACATCCCTCTTCTAGGTTGTACATCAAGTATAAGGATCTTAGCATATACTTCCTAGATGGCCTAAGTCTGTCTCAACTGCCTGAATGGCTGTTTGTAGAAATCCTTCCTATAAAAGCTGTTTGGAGTGCAGAGAGTTGTAGATGGAGTTGGACACATGGGTTGGACCATCTGAAGGACCCTTTGTGCACAGAGCAAGATTGTGAGTGTGAAGGGGTAGGAGCAAGGCTATAGGCTGAGGGCAAAGCCTGAGGGCTGCCTCTTTTACTCAAACTAGTTTTTATAAGACCCCTGCTAGTATAGAATTTCTGTTGTGAACTTGGCCTTCTGTGTGATTTTGATTGAATTCACTTTAACAGTCTGTTATCTTGATTATAAGATCTAAAATTAGCTATAGCATTTAGTCTGCCAAAAATGTACACACCAAGAAAATAAAAACTTGCATAAATATTTGAATACTAAATTTATTGATACATCATCCAATTAGTACAAATTACCTTTAGCCTATACAAAATGGGCTCAAAGTGGTGTCCAATAACTTCCAGGCCTTTAGTTATTAGTACTGCTAAAGTGTGTATACATTTTTTGGGCAGACTCTGCCATCTGTAGATAAGGAGAACTCACTGGTTTTTTTTTTTTTTTTTTTCAAATACAGCCTCCTCTTTTAGTCTTTTTGCTAGAAAATATAGACAATTGTTCCACAGGCTCAACCTTAATGGACAATGCATAGTTGATTATTAAAAAGAATCTAAGTATTAAACATAATGAATTTGACAGCAAAGCCAAAAAAAAAAAAAAAAACCACGAAACATTTCCCTTTTTATTATCAAGGGAAATCAGATGTGTAGTTATTGTTTTGTTTTCTGCCATTCTCTTATTCATCATTATAAATTAGTAAATACATAGAAAAAGAAAAATATTTCAGTTATGTAGCCTTTTTTTTTCTTTGCAAATACAAAATGCCATCGTTTATAGGCAGAAATTATTTTAAGTGGACATTCAGGATGGGCATTTTATTAATTAAAAATGTATTCACTTGCAAATATGGAAAATCTTAGTATAGTGGCTAAAAATAAGATAACTTTAATTTTGTCATCTGCAAAAATTCTGAAAGGATGTGGCTATTGGCATTAAGTGTGCTACTAAGCACCCCATTGGTGACATGTGTAAACTTCTCTACTTTAGTGAGTTATATTTATTTTCATGCCCCATCTGAGTCACCTCATTAGGCCTAATTATCTCCAAAAGCCCCATCATACTGGGGTTAAGAAATCTGAAGGGGCACAATTCATATCATAACACACCTCAATTTAAAAGAATTTATACCAGAAATGTAAAGATGATTCAATAATTGAAACATTTTTATTAAATTCATAAAATTAAGATTATATTATAAAATCTCAATGCAAAAGACATATCAAACCTCAACATTTATTTCTTCTCTCAGGTAAGATACTCATAAGCCAAAAGAACTTGTTAGCTTAAGAGTGCAATATCATAGGCAAAAAAGATAAAGCTACTATCATTGTTCTTAATCAAATTTTTTAAATGTTTCAGCCAGAGTAATAAGCAAAGAAAAAACAACAAGTGAGCTAAGAAAGAGAAAATTATTGATTATGGATTATGTAATTACTTAATAGGAGGAGAACTACAAATTCAACTAACAAACCACTGGAAATGAGTTCTGTACGAGGATGCTGTGTATATAAATAGAAACAAGAATCATTAGCTTTCCTATAAAGGTGGTAACAGAAAATATGATAAAAAATAACATAATGGCAGCAAAAATATAAAACTAGGAATAAATTTAGCAGGAAATATGCAAGACCTACATAAGTACACTTCAGAACTTCTGAGGTATAAAAAGAGATATTTTCACAAGGGAAAAAACTCATCGTGGCACTCAGAGTTATATGTAGAAGCTGCTCTCCAGGATTAGACACTTTGTGGGAAGCTGTCTTACTCAGCTTTTAAGATCTCTTTCCCCTTGGAGTTCTGAAATTTCACAAGGATGGATCCAGGTGAAATTTTACTTTTCATTCATCTTGCTCGGCACCAAGTGAGCTCTTGCAATTCAAAGATTATCTCTTCAGCTTTTAGAAATTTTATGCTTTGATAAATTTCTTCCGTTTTTTTCCTCCTATTTTTGGAACTCCTGTTGCTCCTGTTTACTGAATGGTCTGAGTATGTTTCATCATTCATAATAACAACTAAATATATTTACATTAGTCAGGACCTAACAAAAGATGTAAGATGCTAACTTTAACCAGGCACAGTGGCACAGGCTTGTAAATTCTGTATTCCTGGAGGGTGAGGAAAAAGGGTTGCAAGTTCAAGTACAAACTGCAACTGAGCACCTTGCCAAAACCCTGTTTAAAAATTTTTTAAAAATGGGCATATAAGAAGGCCCTGTGTTCAATCCCCAGTACTGAAGTAAAGAAAGAAAAAATGATGCTACTGTTATTAAGCAAAACTGTGTAGGGGACTGTCTTGATTACTTTTGTCTCATTGTTAGGACAATACACTCAACACCCAAAATGAAGGAAAGAAAGAAAGTTTTGTTTAGCTCACAGTTTGTGGAGGTTTCAGTCCATAATCAACTGGTTGCAATGCAGGGCATGGCACTGAGACAACACTTCAAGGCAGCAGCCATAGCAAAAGGGGGAAACAAGCCTCTTCTCTTCCTTTATATTGTACATAGGTCACACCCCTCCCACCTTGCATAGGATGAGGATATTTACAAAGTAAGGACCCTGGCTTCCTGCTGAGTCTCTTAGTTAAACTTGTAAAGTTCTCAAGTTGACACAATGTATCAACCATTACAATCCACCCCCTTGTCAACTTGGCAACCAGACATACTTCTTTAAAACAGCCTCCAGATACAAAGTCACGCTTATTGTTAACATTTTACGACTTGAACATTGTAACACAGCTAAACAATCCTTAAGAACCAGTATTAAGTCTATCAACATTATATAACATTGGAAACATAACATTTTGTCTTTGGACACCCAAAGACTCATGAACATCCCTTCATGCAAAAGGCATTTAGTTCATCTGAAAGACTTGGTAAAGTCCTAACAGATTCAGCATTGCTGAAAAGTTTAAGTCCTAAGTCTCTTCAGAGATGTAAGGCAAACCTTAGCTACAAACCACCGTACACATGAAAACAAAGTTAAACACTTCCAACATGCAATGGCACAAGATAAACGTTCCCATTCTAAAAGGTACAAACAGGGGATGTAAAGAATTGGGACCAAAACAAGTCCAAAATCCAATAGGGCAAAGGTTAAATCCTATAGTTGCTTGTCCAGGTTCTGAAGGAATCTGTGGCAAATTGTGAGTTTGTGTGGTTCCACTCCTACACACTTTCAGTGATTTTAGCTCCCATGGCTTCTTTCTTGGGCTTGCTCTGTTCAGTACTTGCATCTTTTCTTAGATGATCCACACTCCTATCTTTTCCAAACTTCTGCATTCTCCATCACATCTTTGGCTTCACACTTATAGCTTCACACACTGCCCTCTCAGGTGCACACAGCTTGGCCTCCCAGGCCCTCTGAAATTGGAGTGGAAGCTTTTTGATGTCAGAACTCATTCATTCTCCATGTACCTAAAACCAGTAGCACATGATGCTGCCAAGGTCTGCTGCTAGCTGGAGCAGTAGCCAAGATTTCCTCTCTCTTGGCTGTAGGAGTTGAGTGCCTGGATTGAGGAGCACTCCAAATTTGATTGTGAAGAACAAATTTTCTATGTTGTCACCACTCTGGAACATGGTGTGGCTATTGCCATGCTGGAACATTGTGCTCTACAGATTTCTCCTCCAAGCAGTCTTTCATTTTTGCAGTTTTGAGACTGCAAAGCATGGGGACCTGCTGCCTCTTTCTATGATGTTGACAGGCCATCTTTTTTATTTTTCTGTTCCTTATGAGCAATCAAGATCTCAGCTTTATCTTTACTGTCTATAGCTTTCTGATCAAATGCACAATGTTTTAAATCGTCCTGCTGGGCTCTCTGCTCCTGACTCACAACATAAATCTGGCTAAAATCCCCCAACAATAGCCATGTCACTGCCTCAACATTTGACTGCCTTAAGATTTCTTCTGCCTGATTAATTAGTCCAGTACCCTTAATCTCAGTCTCAGGCAAAGTCTCTGGACACAAGCAAAATGCAGACAAACATTCTGCCAAGCCATGGCACACATCATCTAGAGTCCAACAACCAATGTAATCCTTCTCCACAGCAGAGACCGCTTGAATCTGGTCTTTACTGGCAGGCATTCCATCAGTCTTCTGGGGCTTCTGAGCTCTGGCAAGAATCTTTCATACAGAATAGCCTAAGACATTCCAGGACCATTCTTTCAGGAAACATCTCCAAACCTTTCCAAAGTCTTTACAAAAGCCATTCCCAAAGGCTCTTGAAACACTAGTCAGGAATAGTCACAACAACAACCCCACTCTTGGTACCAAATTCTGTCGTGTTTATTTTTCTCTTGTTGGTGGGACAAAATACCTGGCAGCTAAATTGAAGGGAGAAAAGGTTTATTTTGCTCACAATTTGTGGAGGTTTTAATACATAATCAGCTGGCTGCAATGCAGGGTGGCATGGCACTGGGGCAACACTTTAAAGTAGCAGCCAGAGCAAAAGAGGGAAACAAGGCTCTTCTCCTCCCTTATATTGTATAAAGGTCACCCACCCCAGGGTGAGTGTAACACTCCCAAAATATCTGAGCCCTCCTCTTGCACAAGGTAAGGATATTTATAAAGTAAGGATCTTGGCTCCCTGCTGAGTTTCTTGGGTAAACTTCTAAAGTTCTCAAGGTGACACAATGTATTAACCATAACAGGGACACACCCAGAAACTTTGCATAATTGTATTTTTATTAATTATACTTTTGTTGAAATTCAAAATTATTCCTAAATACAAAATTTACTTTAAAAAGATGTAGAAGAACTTTCTGATCAAATGCACAGATGTAAGGATAAAATGTAACACTTTATCAGAAATATTGAAGAAGGCTGAGACAAAGGGAAAGATTTATTTATGAGTCAGAGGACCTTATAATGTAAAAATGCTAAAGATTACCCCTAAAGTGATGGTTTTAGCAGGTGGGGCCTTTGGGAGATGATTAACTCATGAGTATGGATCCTGATGATTGGAATTAGTGCCTTTATTAAAAAGGCTCCTTTCCCCTTTTGTCATGTAAGGACACAGCCAAAAGAGTCTATCTAGGACTTGGAAATGTGCTTTAGGATTAAAAGTTTGTGATACCTAAGTTGACAGCATAGTTCCAGGTGTGGGTAATGGAAGCCTCACCCTGGATATGGGTGGTACCTATCAACAGCCTTCTAGCCTGGGTAGAACATAAAAGGAAAAATGGAAGGCAGGCTTCGCTGCTGCTGTTTCTACTTCCTTGCTGCTGCCTCCTGCTTGCCCTGCCTTGGACTGTTTGTCCTCTGCTATGCATCTCTATTGCATCCTGCCTGAGAGCAAGCCAGCAAACTAGGAGTGAAAATAAACCTTTTCTCCTCTAACTTGTGGGTGTGAGGTACAGGTGCTTTGTATCAGCAAAAGAGAGTAACTAAGGCAGCATCTGTAAGAAACAAAGACACTTATATTGTAAATCAATGGAGAAAGCACTGTTTGATAAATGTCTTAATATGGAAAAAATAGAATTACTGTACTTCTCTAACATATTTTAAAACTCTCTGATAGTTTAAAAATTTAAATGTAAACAGTAGGATTTTAAAACTATTATCAGAAATGCAAGGAATGCAATGTGAATAATTATCTTACCTATCAGTGTTATATCAGGGTACAATAGATATTGCAAATTGGGCAGAAACTATTCAAAAGAAAAGGAAAACTGTGATAGGGAAAGGGGGAAGGAAAAAAGGGAAAAGTAAAAAATACAAATATGCAATTTGAAGCTTAAAAAACCCAAGCACACACAAAAATACTGTAAATAAACTATTTTTACTTTTATTGTTACCTTAAAATGGTAAGATAGGTTCCCAATGCAAGGTCTGTTCTGTCTGTGAAAGTTCATAACTCAAATTTTTGTAAGTGAGGGACTTACTGGATGGTAAGAAACATGTATATTAATTATATTACAAGATACTCAAACCCATTAAAAATTATGGAGATTTAATTTAAGATAGTGAAGCAACTATCTTAAATGCTTCTTGATGAGGAAGACATCAAGTCTGACAAAACCATGAACCTGTACTTAGCAAAGTTGTCTATACTGCAAAACAGAAAACAATTTTGTAATTTGGAAATATGTAAATTTACAGACTCTCAAATGCTTCTGCTCAGCTATTTCACTCCTAGATATAAGGCTGTAGTGGTTAATCTTAATTCCATCAACTTGGTTGATGGATCCCAACTTGGTTGGGATCCATAAAGGGAATCAGTAAAGCACAGTTCTAGGTATGTCTTGGTGAGTCATGGACGTATGAACTTGGATATTGAATCTAGTCTCTCACTCCTTCCTCTTGGACACTGCTTCTTGAGCACCAGGACCAAGCATCTTTATTGTGCCATGCTCTTCCACCATGATGTTTCTGCTTTGAAACCATTTGACCATGGATGGAACTCCTTGCAACTATGAGCCAAATTAAGCCTACTCCTTTAAATTTTTTGTGAGCATCATGTCTCAGCAATGGGAAATCTGAACAGTAAATCTAGTACAGTAAATTGGCACCAAGAATGGTGTTGATGTTGTATACCTGATTATATGGTTTGATGCTGGTTCATGGGTCCTAGGCTTTGGCAAGATTTGAGAAGATTTGGACATATAGGCTAGAGAGGCTGTAGCATGCTATAAGCAAACCTCATGGGTGGTTCTTGTCAAAGCTCAGAAGACCAGAGTTCTGATAAGAATTTAAATAGTAAAAGACAGATTCAGATTTCCTTTGGGAACAAGGGCCCCACTGACATTTGTAATAGATGCCAAAAAATATTACTTTTACAAAAAAATAAATGTATATTTTGTCCATGTCCTGAGACTGTGGGAGATTTAGATTACAGATGGTGAACTAATTTATCTGGTGGAAGAAATTTCAAGGTACCTCAAAGTTCAGGTTATGGTATGGATACTGTTAGCTGTCTTTAGCCAGATTTATAACAAGAACTTGGGGCAAAAAAAGCAAAGCAGAAGAATTTTAGAAACTTAGATGCTGACTCAAAAGGGCCATCTCTAATTTTGGAACCAAAGGAGCTGTTGTTGAGGAGATTAGTACTCTTAAAAAGAAATAAGTATTTTGTACAGAGGCAAGAAAAAGATAGCTGAAGGTATCTCAGAATCTGTAAGATACCATCCATTGATTGTACAAGATACAAAAGCATAAACTTTCTGAGCTCCCTGCCTGAGAAAGGCCTCCTAGAGAATTTATTCTCTGGGATTTATTTCACCATGTTTTGCTATCCAGTACATAAAAGCTGCTGTTGCCCTGAAAGAAAGGGGCCTGAAGAATGTCACTGTTCTGGAACATGGCAGCTCCTTTCTGGATCCGCTCATCTAAAGTCTCTCCAGGCAGGTATTCAAACAACCTCAGACTCAAAACTGTATAATTTCCTTCACTTTTATGAGCTGTGGAAAATTTCCTCTTTTTTCTTTTGAACTTGATTATGTATTTTAAATGTTTTTTTTTTTTACAAAAAGTTTTTTTTTTTAATCAGGTATGCCTGTACTTGGAATGGGATGGGGATTTTCTTATATATGCTCAGCAGACTATTTGGGCAAGAATGTACACTGTAATTTCTGTAATTCTTTTAGGAAACACAGTATACAGTCAGTAAAGATCTTTGGCATATATGATGTCTTCATTTGTTTTTTGTTGCTATGGTAGAATGCTGGAGACTTATTGAACAATTTATAAAGATCTAAGTTATACTTTTTATAATTCTGGAATCTGTAATGTCCAAGACAAGGAGTTACTTCTGGTGAGGGCCATTTTCTGTATCTCCATGGCAAAGGAATCACATGGAAAACAGATAGAAAGAATGAGAGAGTACAGAGGAAAGGGAAGGAGGGAAGGAAAAAGGAAAGAAAGGGGTAGACAAAGAAAAGGGCTGAAATCACTCTTTTATCAGGGACTCATTCTGGTGAGGCGGTATCCAATCTAATCCTGTGATAGCAGCCTTAATCCACACTTAGGAGCAGAATTCTCATGATCTTATCACCTCTTAAAGATCAGCATTTTTCTTCAATACATGACTTTTGGATGACTAACTCATGACACAGCATATGGTAAGGTAACACTTCAAGAAGACAGCAAATCAACAAAAGCAGAAAGAGGAGAACAAACATCTTCTCCTCCCTTATATTGTACACAGGCCACTCCCCACCCTCAATGAAGAGTAGCCCTCACAAAATCTCCTTGCTCTCCTCCTGCACAGGATGAGGATGTTCACAAAGCAAGAACCCCGGTTCCCTGCTGAGTCTCTTAGTTAAACTTCTAAACTTCTCAAGTTGACACAATGTATCAACCATAACTGTACATATGTATATACATGTTTTGAAGGGTTTAGGAGAGTGAGCATAAGAGTATTTGTCCTATTTTTCCTGTAGTTGTAAAATAGTTTTTAATATAATGAAGGAAAAAAATCTGAAACCTAAGAATCATCTGGAGTGTATGGGAATGGGGCACCATTATCCATCAGGCTTGATACCCACTTGGTTGGGACAACTGCTGGGGGGATGTTGGGGAGGCAGTTATTGGATGTGGTGGTTTGAAACCTTTGATGGAGGCATTGCAGTAACAGGGGTTAAATGATATGGATTACTTTCTAAATCCAGCATTCCCTTCAAGACTTGTGTAGCTGGAGTGTGTGAAGATAGATCTCTCAAAGAATTAACAGAAATTAATTTCTATTCATACCTCAGGAGAGAGGATGCCTTATTGTTGAGAAAATTTTTATTAATAGTAATAATTTCTAATTGCATAGTTATTTAAAGTTTTAAATGTAATAGAAACCTGTTAAAATATATTGCACTCAAATTTTTCTGTCCAGCAACTTTAACTATCAGTCCAGATTCTGTCTTTGTGAGCAGCACAGAACAAATCCTTCTTTGCCATCTCTTTGTCGTTCTCAACTTCTGTCCAACCTGAATACTTCCTACTCCTCCTCTTTACTTTCTCTGGGCAGACTTGCACCCTCTAACTTGCATATCTATCTTGAAATTAAGTAGGCTACAGGTATGCTTGAGCCCTTTTAGCAGGTGGATTGAAAGCACAAAAGCTTTTTAGCTTCCTTTCTGCTATGCCTGTTAGCCAGGGTAAGGACCTAGGAGACTCAGCTGGCAGTGCCACTGTGAAGAACCCTGCCTCTCAAGTCACATATATTCCAAAGCATTGGACAAGTTCCTCGTCTGTAAAATGGGAGTTATACTTAATAGGGTTTCAGTATGGATTAAAGGACATATTACAAGCAATAGAGCTAATCTGTACAAAGACTTTAGTAAATGTTACCCAATGTTATTTATCTTACTGGTCCCTAGTTCCTTAGAAGTAAGTACTCCAAGCTCCATTACCCCAAGACATTTTCAGGCAAATTATTGTGGACGTTCATTAGTATATCTTTCCTTTTAAATAATGAAAGATGGTAAATCTACCAATGAACTTTTCAATTAATTTAAAATATTTCTGAACATCAATGGTTCAGAATATCTCTACAGTATGCAAATTTCTTATAACAAGACCAAAGATGAAAATTTTGTTTCTGTTTCCTTTTATTGAATAATACTACCAGGTGTTGGCTCCACACACAGATAACTATACAGGCCACAGGAGTGGGAGGTGGGTGGATACAGTGGGGAAGGACTGTCATTTTCTGATTTCTATGGGGCTTTGGGAGGACTTTTTCTATCACCAATTTAAAAAATTAGCAAGAAGTCTAAGATCTTGGGGAAACTGCTCCATTTATTTATATTTAGTTTAAAAGAATTTTCTATAAGGAGAAAATCCAGTACCAGTAGGATAGCTCTGAAATGAGATATTCTCCTATATTTCTGGTGGGAATATGAGTTGGAAGAATCTTTCTGTAGAGCAATTTAATAATAACATGTACAAAATATCTCAAAAATTTTTACTGTTGAGCTTAGAGATTTTATTTCCAGGAGGTAAAAAGCTAGTTTCTGCTCCACAACATTGTCTGTTCTCTTGTCCTTAACGTCTTAGTTGTATATTAAACCTTCACAAGTGATTTTTTTAATTCTTAAAATAATTTTTCTGTTTTTGCCTTCAGCATTGCTTCCTGACTCCAGTGCAGGTCCCTCATCCTTATGGCACAGACCCTTCACCTAGCTGGAGGGCTTTTATCCTCCACCATTGGCCTTTGGGCCTCCCTAGTGCAGATCCTTGATACAGACTTGCATGAGACATTGCCACAGGCTCCAGGCTCTCAGCTGAGTCTCTCATATTCTGACATTTTTATTCTGTCATCATGTATATTTATATTCTTATATAAACTCCTAGGTGCCCATAATCCCATATTTTTCTTCATTTTGGAAGGATTTATTCCTTCCAAAGGAAGGAAGAGTTCATGAAAGATGATATTTTTATACTTTTCAGATAATATAAATAAATATGCTAACACTACCTTTACTGTTTGTTGATAGTTTAGCTAGGTATTGAATTCTGGAAATTATATCCAGTTCCTGTTGAGAAGAACCATGGTTTCTTTTGCTTAATTCTTCTTAGGTATGCTTTTTTTTCATATTTTCCACTTATATTATTAAGTTTCATAGTAATATGCCCTAGTATATTATTTATTCTTTCCATAATGCTAATGTGCAAGGATAATGTAGGTAATAAACAGGATTCAATTTTAACATTCTTGTCCTTCTCTTTTTGGATACTTTCTCTTACTACTTGTATAAAACTTGTTTGTGCTCTACCACATTGTCTGCTCTTTTTTCCTAAACATTTTCTTAGTACAGTATTGATCCTCCACAGGTGATTTTCTAATTTTTAAAATATCTTCTCACATCCACTTAGGTTTTTTCTTAGTTTTTGTTCTTTTTTTAACCTTTCAACTGACTTTTTAATTTTGGCTAACCCTGCATGTAATTTCTAAGATCGCTTTCCTTCTCTGATTATTTTTTCTAAAATATGTTGTCCTTATTTCATAGATGTAATATTTCTTTCTCTCTTTCTCTCTAATTTTCTGATTGTCTCTAATTCCTATAAATTCCATTTTTTCCTCATTTTTGGTCCCTGTTTTCTTGAAATTCATTTATATTTAAGAATAAGGGTCTAAAATATCATTGAAGAATATGTATCTTGATTTCTCTCATTGAGTAATCTCACTGATGACTCTGGAGTAGCTTGCTTTATCCAGAGAAAAATCCTTCAGTATTTTTCCTATATATGTGAGTCATTGAGAACATTTTGGAGGTAAATGGGAAAGAACATTGGGAAGAGATTGCCTGATTCAGTATTTTTCACTTATTCTTCCTTTGTAATTTGTTTGTCATCTCTTCCTCTCCTTCCTCAAGCTAGCTGATCCAAGTCTGAAGTTCTCCGTTTCATCCCCCCCCCCCCGATAATATGATGCTGATACCCAAATTGGGGAAAAGTGCTTTATGCCTCTGCTATGCTGGAAGAGTCTACTTGTTTCTTAAACAATTCTTCTATTTTCAGGCTCCTCCATCTGAAGCACCTGATATTTACTGAAACTTTCTGGGGTTCTATTGTTCAATTAGACTCCTTCCTATGCTTTATCCTCTAAATAAATTACCTTTCTATCCCTGGAACGAATTTACTTCTTCCCCATTTGCTTTCCCTCTATATATTCTAGATCAAATGAATAGGAAAAAAGTTTGTTTGCTTGCTTTTTGCTTGCTTACTTTGCATCTTTGGTACTTGTAGGTGGTTTTAAGCAGCAAGAGGGAGAAATGAAAACACTTTAATCTCATTTTTAAAGGTAAGAAAATTCATCCTCAAAATGAGCATTAAGATGATTTAAGCATTCACAGCCTCTTTTCCTTATATATCCTGCTTTTCATGGGAGGTAATAGAGAAACAGAGACTTTAGGCTAGAAAATAAAGAGCATGGGGAAGCTCTGTGCTGACCTGTCCTGACGCATAGTGAGAATATGGAGTCAGTGTTCAGCAAAATATAGCTCTATTTGACTCAGTTACTTTTTAAAACTCCCTGTTTAGAAAAAAAATTGTATGGGGAAATAGCAACTTTGGATTCCTAAGCAAGCTTATTTTAAGAAGAACACAACTGTAAATCCTTGCACAATGCAAGGAACATTCTTTAATAAATCCAATATGTAGGTTGCATTTTTAATGGAAAGATTTTCCTTAAAGTATGTCGCACCCATACAGTACAGAAGGGACACCCAATAGCTGTTCTGTTTCACAAAAATATTTCCAAGGTAAGATTTCCCTTTGGTTCTAAAGCAAACAATGTCATTAACAGATTGAGCATTTGTGCCACATAGGAGGAGGTCTTCCTCAGGTAGACAATTTCCACAACTGTCCCAGGTATGTCCTGCAGTTGAGGGTGTCCCACATAAATTTTTCACATGAATTTTGAGTAGTAGTCTCATATTGGTGTTGAAGACAGAGGTTTTTTCTTTGAATAATCCTGAAACAGTTTGTAACCTATTATAACTCCCCACGATGGAGCATATCAAACTCCTCAGCACTTTCTCATTAGTTGGTGCTCAAAAGATGAATATTAAAACAGACTTTACTGCCATAATTTATTTCTTACTTTTAGGCATGTGGTTCTCAGTCCATGTCTTATATTCACTTGTTTCTATCTTCAAAGACTGTCTAGATATTTTGAAAATTCTAAGGAAAGAGGAAATATTAGAACCTTAAATAGCTTTAACTAAACAATTTTCATTATTGCCTGTAAACTCCCATGGTAATCTAAGTAGCAAAAATAAAGAAGATGATGTAAAAATAGGGAAAATAAGAAAAGAAATTTCTTTTTGAGTGAGAGAAGAGAATGAGGAGGAGGCAGCTATGTGGCTAATGCCCCTCTTGTTGGTAAGCACTTGTGTCTTCACTTCGCTACAGTATTTTAAATCATTAAGTTCACACAGGAATCCTTGTTTATCAAACTATAGAAAAACTGAAGATAGAGATTTTAAGTAGCCTATATATAGTAATTCAGGAAATAAATACAATTTCTGTGTACATAGTGAAACATAAGGAACAATAGTGATACGAACACTAGTCAAGCATCTCTAAGACTATCAGATCTTGGAGGAACAAACTGGATCATTAAATTATATTTTTCAATGATACTTTAGGTAACTGTCTAGTACAAAGACTATATGTGCATCCCAAAATAATGTAGAGACCACAACATTATGTGGAAAATGAGTCTATATTCCAGAATTATCAACAAGAGGAACAACTGTAAAACGTGAAGACGGCAATTACCAGAAAGTTCCTTCTGCAGTAGGAACAAGAAGCATTGCACAGTAAGAAGAAGGCGAGTTTTCCTACAGTGGGTGTGACCTTCTCAGGAAGCTTAGCATGATGCTTTGTTGATGAACTATCTCTGGTATCTTGCCCTTGGACTCTTAGTTCTTGATACTGTTTATTGCTTCTTCTTTCTAAAGTTGCTATTTAAATGTCTCTTGCTCTTCTTGATACTTGCTTCAGTATTTTATTCAACGTAATAAATATACTTGGAGAAGGAGAGTTTATATATATTTTATGTTCAGACATTTTGAAAAATGTCATGGTATGTTGTCAAAATTTTTTGCTCCATTGCAGCAGTGGGAGTCTTAAAATATATGTTTTGCTCAAGTAGGACATTAATAATCTTTAACATATATAATAAGAAAAAATGCAAGTCTTAAATTAGAAAAAAATGAAGCATGTATTATAATTTATTGTAGATTCTTTGGAAATGCGTCAGTAAACTGTCAAGTTATTACAGATTAAACACATATGAGCTAAAATGCTTAAAATAATTTAAGCACTAGAAGTAAAGTTATGAAGATAATGAAATAATAGTCTTTACAAAGAAAAGCCACTCCAGCCACATTTTCAATTTAAAAGCTGGGCAGATTCCGGTCAACTCTTCTGAAGGGAATGTTGAGCCTGGGGAGAATGTGGTAGATGGGAGAAGAAAGAGAAGTGAAGTTCTTCACAAAAGCCTTTTCCCCTGATGCTAGGGAGTTTACTTTTGTTTTTGTTAAAAATAATTTGGGATTTGAAGTGTGACGTAGCACTGCCTCATACCGGTAGCAAATTTTCCTACAGCATTATAACAGGAAGTTTGTTATGTTCCTGCTGAGCACTGGGCTCAGATTCGGGAGCTAGGATTCTAGTCTCACTCGCCCACGTGGATGCAGAGAGCCTCATGGATCAGAATGTGTTGGGACTTATCTTGTCTTAGTTATAGGAAAGGGAATCAAGACTACAGGATTTTCCTTCCAGCCTGAGATTCTCAAACTGAAATGACAAGGAGTGCTGCACGACCAATAAGAAACAGACCTAAACATTTAGAGAACTTACATGTTTTAATTTCCCATTTTAAGTGAATTTACAAATGAAAGGAAATGTCATTATTCCTGACTTCTGAAAAGCAACATTTACTTCAACCCTCCTTCCACAGCTCTGTCAACATGCTGTGTTATATTTCAAATCCCAGATCATTTTTGGCAACCCCTGGGAGAGGATTAAAAATATCCCTCCTAATCTAGCTGAGAAGGAGAAGGTGGAATTTAAGACTTCAGTTATAATAAGAAGCCCCATCCAAACTCGAATATATCTGGGTGGTGTGCTGTAAGTGCTTTGGGTGATACTGATGATTATTTTCTCCTTTTAGTATTTCCAGGCCTCTCTTTTGTCACCACATGGATAATTCTTCTGTCTTGGCTAAGGTGTATCTTTCCACTTCACCTCTCCTTCACTTAAAGCTCTCTCTCTTTCTGACAGATCCCAAATTTCCAACAAACGTGTTTTTCCAGGATCAAAGAAAATACATTTCCATACCAGTCAACCCTTGCTCAGTGAGCTTCATAGTGTATCCAACTTGTTTAGTAGGAGTGGAGTTCTGAAATGAGCATCTGGCTGGAGATCTCACTCTGGTTGTGCAGAAGCTACAGGAGACGGTGAGCTGACAGCTGTGTAACTCTCATTGAAATGGCATGTTTAAAGGGTGCTTTGAAGCTAATAGAAGGAATACAGACACATATATAGCTCTCCATATCTTATTTTAAAACATTAGATACTGTACCAGTGTTTCATGCAGAATGGAAGGGGAGATCCCTAATAATGAAGGAGGTTTAATAGACTATGTTTTAGGAAATGAGAGAGATTGGAGAGTTCTGAGACTTTCTGCTATATGGGTTCTATACTCTTTTTTAGATTTATAGCTTCTTTTCTATCTGGCTTTCCTTCTTTCCATGTGAAATTAGATAAACTCATATTTGATTTCTTTTTTTATTTCTCCAAGTAGGCTTGATCGAAAATAGCTATTAAGAGCCAAGTGTAATGGCTCACACCTGCAATCCCAGCACTCAGAAGGCTGAGACAAGAGGATCATTGCAAGTTTGAGACCAATCTAGGCTACAAGTGAACTCAAGGCCAGCCTGGACTACATAGCAAGATCTTGTCTCAAAAAGACAAAAAAATAGCTATTAAATATACAGAAAAAGACTCAAATTCAGTTTACTATTTCTTACCAAGTTGACATAAAATTTAAAAAATGATACCCAGTAAATATGGGGTCCAAAAAAGGCAGCATTTTCACACAGCCCCAGCAAAACTTCAACTTGTTATAACCTTTTTGAAATGCAGTGTTCCAACCTATATCAAAAGTCTTAACATACCACTTTCATTGAACAATTGTACTTGAAACTACAAATGTTTACAAAGATTGAGATTCAAGAATACTTGTCAGTATTGTTTTATAATCTAAGCATTAAAAACAAATTGAATGTTCAGCAGTGATTGGGTAAATCAGATTTCAATCACCCAAGAAAAATGGTTTGTCACTATTACAGCAATGTGATGACAAAGAAGGGCTCTTTGTGTTTTAAACAAAAACTTTTAAACACAACATATGGTCTCATTTGTAAGACAGTGAAAGATATGTATGAAAAATAATGGGAGAATAGTACATTAAAATGTTTGCAGTAACTGTATTTAATGACAGACTTGTAAGTGGTATTTATTGTTTTGTTGTTTTATTTTTATACTATAATTTCTAAGATAAAATAATTGTTTTGTTATCAAAATGAACATTAGATAGAGACTGAAGTTAGCAGAGATATAAGGTAAATCATAAAAGACAGAGCTGAAAGAACATAATTTTAAAAATGTTACATACAACATGATGATTTCATGAGCTAGTCTGAGAATAAGGTGAAAAGTATATTAGTGACATTTTTCAAAGGTGGAATCTACACCTGCCCACACTTGCCCACAGGAATTGTGGTAACAATAGTGTTTAACATGCTTGTGTTTATGTGTGTGTGCACGCCTGTGGGCCAGTTTGTGCTGGGGAGAGCATCTAAGGAGAGGTGCTATGGACAATGGAAGACATAGAACTGGTGTCAGTGCACTGGAGGAGAAGGATTTATTTTGTCAGCACAGCTCTAGAGCAATAGGAATTAATTAATCAAGGAAAATACTGTGGTTATTAAAGATCTGTGTACAGAGAAAGATAGTGAGTTGAAAGACCAAGAAAGACCCATGAAAGGTAACAGTACCATCTCGAGAAATGGGAAAACTAAAACAAAATAATGCAGTATATTGCAAAGCTGGTAGAAAACATTTAAGACAATTAATGTGGAAAACAGAATGCATCATTTTAGAAAGATCAAGGAAAATTAGAGCAGAGAAAACTCCACTGAATTTGAGAATATACTTAGGGAGTCATTAGAAAATAATCCATTTCTGGAGATGGGTGATAGTAGGAATCAAGTTGTAGAATATCGTCCATTCAAAAACTACCCACAAAAGGGTAAAGAGATCTAAGTAGATCACTGGACAGGAAAAGAATGAAGTTCTGTTTGCCAGGCTCTCAGAGATGAGATCTGCACATCTTTGAAAGAAAGGGTCCTTCAAAGACAGACTGGGAATAAATAGTGATGAACAAGGACAGAAATGGACAGAATATTTGGGCTGTACAGAGTTGAAAGTTCAAATAAAAGTGAAGAGTTCATAGCTTTTTTTTTCCGCAGACAAATGCAGAATAAGAGAATGTAGACAGCTACAAGAGTGGAGGCATAAAATGCAATGAATGATTTAGTGCAACTTGAGTAACCCTAACGTAGTATTTGGGAACCTGTACAAACTTCTGAAGTAGAATCCTGAGCTGTCATCCCAGAAGAAAAGGGAGGTTTACAAGGTTAATTTTAGGGAGTAGGAGCAAATGAAGGTATGAATAAAGGTTTTGCCAAGCATCACATACAGTATAAGGAAAAAGTAGCCATTACTACTTGAACTTGTCTTACTCTTATGCAGTTTGCATTCAGCAGCATCATGTGGAGAAGCCTAAGGAACAGGAGTTTGTGAGGAACAGAACCTAGCAATCTGGGGTGGTTTGAGCCTATATTAAAGTATCTGGCCTAAAAGTCAAGATGAAGTGTTACCAGAGGGCTTCATGGAGTTGGTGAAGTCACTTAACAGTGAGTCCAGTAATTTGAGGTCAAGAAAGAGCACAGGAGAAAAGGTTTTAGTGTGAATGGAGAAGCAGAAAAGTTTTGAGGCTGTGACAAATAGAAAAATTTAAAAAGATGTTACTATTTAGCACACACATTTGTGGTTGGATGCAAAAGTGACCAGATATGCAGAGATTGATTTGAGCACAAAGTAGATAGAAAATCGGGAGGTGAGAAATTTGAAGGGCTGTGGAAGTGAGTATGGTTGGATGTCAATGTAGGTGTCAGAGGTTGTCTTAGTCACTTCTTGTTCCTGGGACAAGATACCCAACATTCACAACTTAAGTGAGAGGCTTATTGTGGTCATGATTTAATTCCACGGATGGCTGATTTGAAGGTAGAAACAGGCAGGTGGAGGAAAAGAGGCTAAACCATAGCAGGAATCTCCCTCAGTGGATCTGAGATCCTGGGAACAAAATTCTCGATAATTAATGACAATGAACTTTCTCACGTCCTAGAATGCCCCAGACGTACGACATCATGAACCTTGCGAAACTTCTGTGAACCTCATTTCTTTCACCTGCAAAATAATACTGCTGATTCCTACTGATGTTATGAAGATTGAGGGAGATAATATAAATCAAGTATCATGGAAAAAGTAAGTATCTGGTACACAAAATGTCAGCTCTGGTGATGGAAATGATGATGTTGATGACAGTGGTGGTGAAAGCATCCTAGAAATGGACACTACTGAAAATCTTAGCAGAAGATCTAAATCATTCAGGAATTCCTAAGCATCAGCTCGATTGTCTTATTCTGAAGGCATTTGTAAAAGAACGCTGTTGCAAAGGCAACAGTGGTTATTGCTATGAGTAGGCACGGAGAAGGAGCTGTCCGCGGTCCTAAGGCATCTTTACTTGGCCTCTAACCACTCTTCTAGAATTCTTTCTATTTCTTGCCACTGTCTTCAACACAACTGGACCTGGCTAAAGAGCTCTTGCTCTTACCACCACTATGACTACAGTCTTTGTTGTGGACTGATTGCAGGAGAAATATTTATTATGCACTAATGTTCTTTCTCGCTTGCTTCCTAATTTTGAAACAGAGTGTCATGTAGTTCCAGTTGGCCTTGAAACATCTATGGAGCCCAGGTTGGCCTTGAACTCATGATGACCCTGCTCTTGCCTCAGCCTCCCAAGTGCTGGTATTACAGCATGTGCCACCATGTCCAACCTTCGTTTTTTAGCTTTTAAGAAAATCAGCATATAATAACTGATGATAGTAATAGGTATTTGAGTATTTCAAAAGTTTTAACATTCATTTTTCTCTATTTCAGAAAGGCACAGAAAAAAGATATTATAGGCTTTTAATTTCATTAAAATAATTGAAGTAAAATTAGTGATATGGCACAGAAGTTATTAGGATTCAATAATCTTGAAAATTGCCTAATGAATATAGTAATTTTACCAGTATACTTATAAATTATGTTTTATATTATATTTTAATTTATTCTTTTAAGTAAGGCATTAATATTTCTTCAAGTTTTATGAAAATTATCTGCAATAACAACTGGGTAAGAAGTACAAATTCTGTACCATTTCCATGTAAAATCAGGCACCTGCTCGTAGCAATCATTACTGTCTGGTGGTATTGATGTTGAAGATCACCCCACAAAAATACAGGCAAATGAATATTCTTCAGAGTTAAAGTGTAAAGATGATGAATAAAGTGGTTTATCGTTTTTCTCATAGGCATGGTTTCAGTTCCTATGTATCATTCTCAGTGACTACCATGGGTACACAGATGTGTCAGTGAAGCTTAATTGTAGGGGGGGCTTAGATTTGAGGCTATAAGAAAATCAAGTCAGAGAGGTGACTATGTTGAAATGACTGAACAGAAAGGAAAGATAAGAACCAAGGCAAATGCTTAGCAGTAAGATCAGAATGGTTTATTAGATGGACAGGGAAACAACTAAGACTAGACCTTCTTCCTTTTGTCACTTCTTAATATATTAGATAGATTCTTTGCATAACTAGTTGAGTTCAGCTAGTGTCCACAGAAAGGAATAAAAATTTAAACATTAGTGGCTTATGCTTTTAAGTTCACTTTGATCTACAAAGTTACTCGTCAGTTTCCTTAATTAATGCCATCTTTTGATTGGAGACATCATCTCTGAAAAGTACCTGAGGAGTCTGGCTCCCTGATGTGAAATGAGACACTTTAAAATATGTGGAAACATAATTTGTGAATTTATTACTTCACTCTGATGGAGCTTGCTCTATGCTCTCAAGAGCATTATTGATAAATGAGGACTTAACTGTGTCCACGACTCTAAAAGTTCATGATTTAAGCACAAGAGAAAGTTAGAAAGCCAATATGAGAACAAAAAATGTTTGAAAAATGACAACTCATTTATTCTATGAATTTAAAATAAGTCAAATAAAAGGAAAGTTTAGGAGTCACCATAAAACTAAGAGGATCACTGTTAAATGAATATACAACCATTTAAAATTCTTTCAGTTGAAGGACAAGGAAAGTTTGGTATCCCACTCTGAATTCATATGAAACTCCTAGAACTGAAGGAAGTTATTTTTTAAAATAGAATACTTACATCTAACTTATTCCTAGATGTTTCTATTCTGTCAGCCCATATGGGGTGTGTGTTATTCTCTGGGGAGCCTATACAAATGGAAATGTATGTGTGCTTTTGGGTAATTTGAAGTCTTTCGGTTTTTGAATTCCCATTACCGCACCACCCAAACACCTACTTACCTTTATCAAATCTGCTGCCTGTATTTGGCTAACCCCTAACCACTAGCCACTTTCAACTGAAGTGCATCTGCTTGGTACTTAGCTGCCAGCTGAGAAGATTCCTCCCTCCCAATCAACACGACCACAGCATGAAACGAAGACACAGAATGAGAAGTAGAGAGAGGAAAAGAAGGGGAGGGCGGACTATTTCTATTTTAAAAATCCTCTGACTTCTTATGTGTTCTGGAAGGACTATTAATATTTCTTCCTAACTCTTCCTGCACTGCTAGGCTCCCCATTTTCTCCCACCCTTGCACCTCCCCATGCAGGCAAAGTCTTGAATCAGCAGATTCAGGGCTCGAGCGGTAAAGAGCTATTGAGGGACAGACTCTGATAGCATTACGGCCAAACATGGAACCATTTTCTGTGGCGAATTGCTGAGTTCTACCTGGTTATCTCTTGCCTTGCACATCACTTCCGAATGACATGCTCTCAGTCTGGGCAAAAATGAGAGTTTTTTAAAAAAAGAACTGGGATTTCAATAATATGTGACGAAAGGATGAGATTACTTTCTGAGGTAGGGGAAGGCAGGGAGAAATAAGGGAGGGAGAGGAAGAGAAAGAGACAGCGAGTAGGGGAAAGCGTAGGGAGAATTGTGTATCCCTTAGAGCACTTGATTGCACGTGTTTCTCTTGGAACAAATTTTTCTAACTTTGGGGGAAAATAATTCATTTTAATTTCCTTTATTTGTTTTCTTCCTACTGCCTGTCTCACCTGCTGCAGCTGACTATTGTAGATGTTTTAAATACTCCTGAGTCAGCTGGTGTGGTGGCTCACGCCTGTAATCCCAGCACTCAGGAGGCTGAGGCAGGAGGATCGCTGGAAGTTCGAGACCAGCCTGGGCTACAAAGTGAGCTCAAGGCCAGCCTGAACTGCATAGCGAGACCCTGTCTCAAAAAAAAAAAAAAAAACTCCTGAGTCATATATAGGGACTTCTGTAATTTGGGTTATGAGACATTGTGAAACAAGGTGGAACCTCATCCTGTTACCCCATTTCCAACACACAGAGTGACAAGGCAGTGGAGCCCTGTGGAGGAATACATCCATCTGAAGTGGTCAATTAGAAAATTTAGAAACAGCAGTTTTTGAAGTAAAGCTAGTAGAACTCTCTTCCATCTACTCCTAAGAAGACAAAGCTGTGGTTTCCAACACTCTGTATGGTCCTGTGCCTGCCACCTCTTCAAAAGGTTTCCAGAAGAAATGGGACCATATCGGTAATTAACTGACATTTTTATGTTGTGAATTTCTCTTCATTTTAATGAGGAAACATGAAGAAATGAAAAATTAAATAAAAAATAAAGCATTCTTAATAAATGTAATAGTTGCTTTTAATTATTTCCTGCATAAAAGATACATTGTCATGTGAATTTGACATTTATTTCTCTCAGAAGTATAGATTGATGGTCTGGAATGGGTCATGCTTGGCATGAACTGAAGTTTTTCTTAGCATTTTACACAGCTTCAAGTGGGGCAAACAGGGACAAGTAGGGGCTTTTCTAGAGGCTTTGATGGACCTGTTTCCTGGAGGATGAGTACAATAAAAATAAAATGATCTAAAAAGAGATGAATTAGAAACAGGTGCAGAACCTTATCAAAAATCATCACAGAGACTAATGCATACAATGAAGCTTACACCTTAATGCCTAACAAACTGTATTCAAGTTCATAATTTAGAGTAATACTCATGCAGAATGGAAATCTACTTAAATATGTATATAATACATATAAAATTGATATATAACCAAAGAAATTGAACACACACACACACACACACACACACACACACACACACAAAGTAAGTATAGTACACTCTAACTTTTACTTACATCATTCTTCCCTTTCACCTCCCAAGCTAGCATCTTTTCGTGGATGAAATCAATGTTAAGATGTCTATATATAGTCTTCTAAGGCATTTCTTTGCAATTTATTACACACACTTGTTACAATATTCTTTAGTTTTTCACACACATGGATCATATGTACTTTTTTACTTAATATATCTTGGGTATGTTTTCAGGTCAGGAAAGAGTTAAATGCATCTCATTCTTTCAAAAAATACATGATATTTCTTAGTACAGATATATGTAACTGATTTAAGGGTTCTCTTAAAGATGCTTTCTTAGGTCATGGTGAAGTTTTGCTCATAAAAAACAAATGTTGCAATATCCTTTTTCACACATAATTGTCCCAACATGCCATTTCTCACTTTTTAATTTTTAATAATTTCAAATATGCAGAAAAGGGTATGAACAGTGCAAAGAACCCCATACATTCTCTCTTCTTTTCCTGAACCTCATGTTATTTTTATGCTATCATTCCTCTGAACAATATAAGAATAATTTTCAATCTTTACAGTGTTTCTTCCCTATACTCTCTATTGTACTTGGCTAGGAACATGTATATTCGCTGTTGACATAGCACAATTATAAATTAAGAAACTTTATCATTGATGTATTAATTAGATCCTAGTATAATGGTTTTACAATTTCATTAATTATCCTAATTACCTCCTCTATGCCAATTTCAATTTCTGATTGAGGATCCAATTCAGGATCATGCATTACAATTAGGTGCTTTATTTCTCTTTTAGTTTTGAGGGCTTTATCAAGGTGTATGAGATATGATCAAAATATATGGTAAATATTTAAATAAAATGGTTACTACAGTAAAATACATACTGCATTTGTCCTCCCCAAAATTGTTTTTCTTGCTTTGCACTTATTCATCCCACCATTCTTGCCTCTTGCTGAAACAGTTCTGGAAGTCCTCTTTCATGAGTGTCTTTACAAGGCATGATCAGCTACAGTGAAAGCTGCTGTCGATTGCCACCCATTGGAAATGAAGCTCATAAGAACTTTACGGTGTATCCTCGTCCATTCTCTTTCACCAGTTTGTCACCTTGCAGCTTTTGAATCTTCCACAAAGTCAAAATGACCATGAAAAGTAAATATTTGAATCAGTCAGGATACCCAGGCAGCTAGGACCACACAACTAAAGATATTTACAGGAGAGGACTTCTGGGGCTGTTTCAGAAATTGGCAAAAGTGATGATTTGAAGTTGGGGAGTATTTTGAGGGGGATTAATGGCAATATCTTTTATTGTAATATATTTGTAAAAAAATTAAACATTCATTTTATTTTTCTATCACACCTCAAAAAATAAGCTACACATATTTATAATGTGCATTCTGGTGAGTTTTGACTTGCAGAAATTAACAAGACAAAGAAGATGGAATTGGCATAGACATCACTTTCCAAAATTTCTTTGCATCCTTTTGTGATCCTAACCTTTTTGTTTTGCATTCTCCAGCCCATTTCTATAGGACAACTGCTTTGCTTTCTGTTACTATAGATTAGTTGGAATTTTCCAGAAATTCACAATCATGGAATAATATACTATGTATTCTTTTTTATTTACTTATTTTTGAGGAGGTGGCTTTTCTACTCAGACTGTCTTGATTTTATTCATGTTGTTGTATGGTTCATTGATTTTTATTTTATTTCATATTATGTTGAACAGTGTTCCATTATATCTGTGGTATCACAAATGTCCATTCAGACATTTGTGAATAGTTTCCAGTTTGGGGAGTTGCAAATAAGTTTGTTACAGATGCTTCTGTACAAGTCTCTGAAGGCAGAGTTGTCTTTTCATTTCTTTTGGTAAATACTTAGGAGTAAAATGATAGATTATTTTATGGGTATGTGTTTAACTGGTTGATAAGCTGCTGAATTTTTTCTAAAATAATTATATCTTCTCACATTTTCACCAGTAATGTATGAAAATTCCAATAGTTGGTATGATAGGTCATTTTATATTTGAGACATTCTAATAGGTATGCAGACATTTTATTCTGCTTCAAATCTTCATTTCCCTACTGACAAATAATCTTAAGCATCCTTTCATGTATATATTTGTCATCCCTGCATCTTCCTAGGATTACATGCTTGCTTATAGCCCATATTTTTATTAGAAATTTATTGTTTCTTTCATATAAGTTGGATGCTCATTTTTAATAGGGTGATTACCTAGTTTCTTGCTTGTAGTGATTTTTAAATTGTATTAACAATAACCTTCGGTCTGTTACATTCCTTTCATTTACTGGTTTTCTTGTGCTACTTGTCTTTTACCTTTTTTATGTATACAAATTTTTAAGCTTTGTAATGTCTATCTATCTATCTATCTATCTACTATTCTTTTAAGTTTCTGGGATTTTATTTTTATACATCCATCAAAATATTCTCAAGCCTAAGAGTTGAATTATGTTCTTCTTATTTTCTTTTTGTGCCTAATTTTAAAAATGTAAATCATTATTATATGTTGGTATGCTTTTATATGTGGCATAAGACCATATTATTTCAATAAGGGCAACCTTTTAAAATATTTTCAGTATGAATAAACTTTGTGAGTCTTAAATATTGGATCTTAGAGGTACTGTTGAATTTTACAAGTTGCTACAAATGGTAGATGAACGGAAATTGAGAGCAGTGTTTTAAAAGTGATCATATCAAAAAGTAATATGCATTCAAGGGTGTACAATCAGGAGAACAAGAACCTTTGAAACTAAATTATATATTTAAGCTGGGGAGGTAGCTTAGAGTTAGGATACTCACTTAGCAATCATGAGATCCTAGGTTCATTCCTCAGTGTGCACACACACACACGCACGCACATACACACACACTCAGAGTAAGTAAATAACCCCTTACTAGAATGTACATCCTAATTAATAGGAATATGATAGACTCAATGTTCAATGCTTTTGGACTTACATTGACTTAAGTAACAACGAGATTCTTTTTCTTACATAATAAGAAATTCTGAGATGGGCATTACTAGCACGTATTCAATAACTCAATGCTACCATCAAGATCAACCCCTTTGCCTATATTTTTCCATCCTTGGCATTCTCATGCCTGGTGTTTTGTGGCTGCTTTGACCACTACAATTTTAAATGTCACATCTGTGGCAGGAAGACAGGGAAAAGTAGAAAAAAGGAAAGGGATGTCCACCTCTTAGGAAAAAAATAAAACTTTGCTAGTGAAACCCTCCTTACATTGGCCGTAACTTGTCCACTTACCTATTTCTAAGTGCCAGAAAGGGAGTACTTGGTGTTTAAGCATTACAGTGGGAAGGAGCAAGGAAAGAAATATGGAAACAATTAGAACTGGCTAAATTAGCCAACATACTGAGTTTGTCATATACAGTAAATTTGAAGAAGTGAATTTGTTCAATGTGGTGAAATATTTTAAGAAGCACATTCTGTTATGTGTCTTCAGACATTTAAAGGGTAGAACAGCAAGTATTTAATATCATCAAACTTGGCCAAATATATAATTTTACAAAGAGATTAATTTCAACTGAAGATATACTAGAGATGGGGATCCGGTTGCTGTGGATGGCAGTGAGCTTGCCTACTTATTATTTATTTATTTGGCATGCTTTTCAATATTAGTCATTCAATGTTGTGAGATTGACACTGTTATTCCATTTTTATGCATTATTTTAGAAGGTAAGGTCAGAGATATTAGTATCTTGCTCCAGGCCACACAGCCAGTGAGTATAACCTGGAATTTGAACCCACGCTGCTTGGCTCCAGAGTCCATGCTTTTACACACTTTGCCATCCCGCCTTGAGTAAAGATGGTTCAGATCACTTTTCAGGTCACTTCACAATCCTCTTACAACTAAGTCTGTCTTTGATATTATGTAAATCTTGACTGGGCCAAGCTTGCTATTTATCTTCATTTAGAAAATTGGGTTTTTTTTCAGCCCTGGAGAGAAACCTCTATATTCAGCTCTTTGCCGATTCTGGAGTTAGTATGGGACTGTTTTTGTTTCATGCTCTTGTGTACACTGATATTAAGGACACATATTAATTTGATATTAAAGACTCTTTAATGATCTTTTCATAACTTGGGAGTATAGCTGCTTATTTACTTCCTTTACTACTTATTGAAACCTCTTTTCAAACAATCTTATCTCTCTGTATAAGAAACAGAACAAAAACATTTTAGAATGAAAATATTTAGTATCTTCTTCACAGGTAGTAGCAAAAGGCAGCCCCAGGAAAAAGGTTTTAGTGTATGCTGTACAAACTCAGCAAGGCGCTGAGAGTGCTGCATCCTTCACAGCCTTGCTTCTTCAGATAGGGCTCTACAATTTGTCCCAGGTATCAGTATCAAAGAGACCACCTGCAAATTACTTCACTTATAAAACTTCCCCTAAAGAGATGCAATCAAGGGGATTACAGACTCCAGATTGATTTTGCAGCTTCTACTTCATGTTAACAGAAGGTTACAAAGCCTGTATTTCCTACCATCTGCTAAAATGAAGGCTTTCAGTGAACTCTTGCCTGCTACCCATGAAGCCCTGGGCAACACAGAGGCCAGAGACAGTGTCTGGGTGGAGGATCCGGTCAGCAGCTAAGAAGCCCAAGAAGTCGATGAAGGTCAGCAGCAAGCCAGGGCTCTGCAGGCAGTTCCGTGGAGGCACCTGAAGGGTAGGTTGGGATTCTCTAGCATTGGTCAAGGGGCAAGGGCAAGGCCATGCCAAGAAAACCATGGGGTAGAATGGCAGGAGTTTGTCTCACCAAAGGACTCCAGCCTTTCAGGTTAGAATCGGCTTCTAAAAGAAGAGCAATCTTGAGAAGCAGAGAACCCACTTCAGTTTTGGACTCACTTAGCAAAAGCAGCTTCCTGTGGGATCTAGAGTGTGGAAAGAGAACTGCCAGATGAAACCTGTTATGTTCTTCCTCACACAGGAGTTTGACAAACTCGTTTGCATTTGTTTCTGTTGCTCTCAGTGCTCTGCCTTGGGTAATCTAAGCTTATTATTTATTACTTATTGTGTGATATGCAGTCTTTTATTTGTTCCAAACTCTTTTTTACATAGTTTCTAGGAGTAACACTTGATGCTAACATTTCAGAGGAGGATGCTTAGCAGAGGCTGCAGAGGCTGCAGACACATTTGCTCTCAGAGGTGAGCCAGGTAACTTGTTTATTGCGTTGCCTCAGTCCCCCAATCTGTAAATGAAAGGAGTAACAGCAGCAAGGTTGAATCAGGATTCAGGGCAGTAGAGGATAGGAACAAGACATGGAAGCAGTAATGCACCCCACAATTGTGAGCTGCGTTTCTTCTGCTGAAGCAAACTGTACCCCAAACAGGGTTTACTTGGTTAGTACCAGCAATCCCAGGATTCCAGGAGAAGATATTCTGAGAGGATGACTGTGGAAGACAGACGTCACCCCTGGCATTAACTTTAGTAGGCAGGAAAGGAAGGCAGTGAGAGGAAAAGACTGAAAAGAAAAAATTAGAAACAGTATTTTTAAAACTGAAATACTTCTTTAAAACTTGGAGGCTTTCTTTTGTTAGGAAAATTTGACTTATTTGTGCTTCCAGGCATTGCTCATTTATTGTAGAATTTTTCTTGTTTAGTATGTCTCTTTAATAACCAGAATTATTAGAGATGTACTGTTTTGCTTACTCTTTCACATCATCTATAAAATTTTAAATGAAACCAATGGGTCTGGAATAAATCCAACACTATTTTCATTTCTTCTGCCTAACATGATTTCCCTGTAGTCTCTTTCCTTCAATATTCATTCAATTAAAAGTATATTATTGGGTAATCACTTTAATGTACTTATATGTAGCATGAAAGTATTTGTTGTCTAATTCTAGTCATATTTTGTTTCTTCCTCATACATTTTCTTAAGAAAAATAAGTATCCAATGATCCTCTGTTAGTTACAGCTCTCTTGGGTCAGATCCAGAAATGAGTTTCAGTATTTCTCATCATCTATAAAGACAGGTACATACTGACACTAAAAAGCAATCTGTCCCTTTTTGGCTATTTTATCCACCAACCCTACAAATAATCTACATTTTGGTGATAATTTGGGAATAATTCTTATTCTGATCAGTGTTCATATTTGTTGAAGTCTCAGTTCCTACCTGGGTTTGAAGGAATATTTTGTAGAAGGATATCTCTGAAATTGAGGTAAAGAGTTTATCCAACATTTTACAGTTTCTTCTTCCTTTTCTTCAACTAAGTGCTTTTATTTTAAGCAGATCTCATTATTTCTTAAACTGCCCTCTTTTGATAGAACTAAAGAATACTTCTCACTATGTTGGAATTACCCTCAGAATGCACCGTATTTTTGTCGTTGTTTGGTTTATCTACTTTTGAAGTTGTCATAGTTAGAATTTTGTTTTTCTCCTCCAAAACTTAATCCAGTGCAACTGTGTTGGGAGAAAAGGTCACTGGGAGATGTTTAAATCCTCAGCCCTCAGCGTCATGCTGCCTGTAAGAGGACTTACCGCAATGAGCTCTCTCTCCTACCCTACAAGGAACAAAGATGCAGCAAACAAGGCATCATCTTGGAACAGACACTGAATCTGCCAACACCTTGAGCTTGGACTTCCTGGCCTCCATAACCACTAGAAATAAATTTCTGTGCTGTATAAATTATTTTGTCTATGATTTTGTTATAGCAGAACAAAACAGCCTAAAATAGAAGATATTTCTCACCTGCTATATTTTGAGCATTTACACATTTCTTTCTCTTGGTTCCTTTTCTGTTTTATGAAACAGTTCCTTTCCCTTGCCTTACAATTTGTCTGTAGCAACCAGCCTCCAAGGCTTATTGTAACCTCCTCAATAAGTAGTTTTGAAAATATTTTTACTTTTTTTGTTTTTGTTAAGTTCTTAAATTCTGTATTTCATTGTGATCATAAGATACATTCTAGTAGACATGGAGTGGATTTTAATTTTCTCAGATTTCTAAGGAATCGAATTGTATGGTGGTTACTGCTAATGTGTTTGTCTCACATAGTGGATTAATTTCCATTCACTGTCATTCCATTCACCGTCTGAAACAGTTCTCAGTCACACAACCTCCTTCTTTACCTTCTCCGGGTAATTTCTCTTATCTAAAAATCTCACTTCCAACCCTTTTCCCAGTGAGGTATTTTGCCAATCTCTGATTGAGTAATTAAAGTCTCCCATTATTACTACCTGGTCTAATTCTGCAGTTTCCACAATCTCAATTAACATTTCTATCTCAGTTTCCTGCTCAGGTGGGCTGTAATATATCCCTATTATGACTTTTAATTATGTGAGAATAGAATTTCTACCCACAGAGATTCTATAGAAGTCCCTTTTTCTGATAAGATTTTTATCCTACTGCTTTGTAAGAGCCATGCTTCACACAGCACAGTTACTAAAATGTATTTATTTATACCCATCTTCTTTGCAAGATGTATTTGAAGCAAACTTACAAAAAAACCACATAAAGATTAACAAAAAACACGGGTCAGCAAGAAAATGGAAGCAAGGTAATAAAAAGGTAGAAAAATAAGATGAATACTGAATGAACTCATGCACTATAAATGTGTTGATCTCTTGATAGGATGAGCTAAAAATCTGCTTCAGAGTTTTCTCATGACCAGGGTGAAGAAGGAAAACAAGATTAATTATGTTTCTTAGAGTATCTTTGAAGTAGTGTCTCTGAGGTTAAGAAAAGCACAAAGTTTCTACCTCAGAAATTCAGGATTTTTCTATTGAGTCTTACTAATATCCTCAATTATATTTTTACAGCAAACACAACATGTTTCATATGCAACGTATTTCAGTTGGTTTCCTGATGTGTTCCCAAGTAGGATTACTGAAAAATAAGAATGAATGGTTTGGTAAAAATAGTTCTGTTCATGTTCAGGTGAACTTTTAGAGCAGTATTGGATTCAAGATTGATAAATGACCAGTCTGCAGATATTTTATGTATTTAGCTGAATGCATATCCTGATGTTTAACACCTGCTAAATAAGATTTGACTATCACAACTGTGAATGAACACTGCAGGAACTTCAACGAAAATGAAAGTCAATTTTCCTCCACACGAAATGCCCACAAGTGGAGATGAAGTTTTATATAGAAAGCAGTTTGAGGTCACAGCCAGTATTGGGGTGAGCCGGTGACTGTGGTAACACTAGTGTGGCTTGTGAACATCTCTAAGAGTATGTTGATGAATGCAGACTCATATAGTGAAGTACCCCTAACTATAAACCACATACCACCAGGTCAGCTACCCAAGATAAGCTGTAGACAAAATATTTCCTCTAGCAATTTATAAAATCATCTACAAAAATATTAAATTAAACCACTAGACTTGGAACCAACCTTGATACAAGCTTTTTGCTTGTGTGTTTTGGCTACAGATTAGCTATTAAATTGCACAAAATATTTACTGAAATCAATTCCTTTCATTTTGGAATGATTGATCCTGTTATCAATTACTAGTGCCTGGTATTTGGAAGGTAAAGGCAACATGCTATGAAGACTTTCCTGTTCTTGATATAAAATATTTACACGTAGACTTTTTCTGAGTTTTCTGCTGCTTATGGTGAAGTGTTGGGTGGAGGATAGATAGGGTGTGTATATGCAGCAGAAGTGACTATGGTCTCAAGTCAGAGTTAAAGTAGTGGCACAGAGCAGAGTATAAACATGTTTTGTACCGCTAGAAATTGCCATCCCTGTTATGCAACTATCTGGCTCAGGAATACAAGGGAACACTGTGTGCAGATGCACTGTGAATGGCTACAGCATAGGGTTGACATAGGCATATTTAGCCTCCGTAAACTAACTCCTCAAAGTTTCAAAGAAAAATCAACAAAGTTGAGCATCTAACAGATAAAAATGTACAAGGATGCTTTTAAGTCTACAAATGGCCAGTAGCAGAGTAGGTACCCCAGAGATCCACTTGCTTCTTAAATAGGATGCTGTCTAGCAACGATCTGAGAAGAAAAGCTGTCTAAGAACTAAAACAGCCTACATCTTGGGGACAATAAGGGACTGTAATGTTAAAAGATATGAGAAATAATAAACCCAGGGCTAACTTCTTACTGGGTGGGGAAAAACTGAGCGTATTGCCTCTAAATCAAGAATGAAACAAGAGTTTCCACACCAGTTCTGTTCATATGTGAAATTTGACAGAGCTCTTAGGAAGTAAAAAGAGTACAAATAGAAAAGAAAGAGATCAAATAAAATCTGTTTCCCAGTGATATGATCCTTGCTTAGAAGACCCCAAAAATCCAGGAGACTTTTAGACTTGATAAATTCAGTGGAATGACCAGGTACAAAATCAAACCCACTCACTTGCAGCCATCTGATTCTAGATAAAAGGCCAAAAATATATATTGAAGAAAAGACAAAAGACAGCCTCTTTAACAAATAGTGCTGGTAAAACTGTATCAATATGTAGAAGACTGAAACTAGATAATGGTGCTATGAATATTTACGTACAAGTTGTTGAGTGGATGCATGTTTTAACTTTATTAATGTATATCAACTAGAGAAATTATGGCAACTAACTCTATGTTAAACTTTTTGAGGAGTCCAAACGGGTCTTCAACGAATTTACATTTGACATTCCCAGCAGCAGTGTGCAGAGCTTAACATTCTCTTCATCTTTTCCAATACTTATTATTATCTATATTTATGTTTTTGTTACAACTATTCTAGTGGATGTGAAATGGTATTTTACTGTGATTTTTATCTGTGTTTCCTTACTAATGATATTAAGCTTATTTTCACGGCTTACTGCGTATCAGTACATTTTCTCTGGAGAAATTCTGTTGTATCCTTTCCATCTTTTAAAATTAGGGTTTTTTTTTTTTTTTTTGCTACAGGGTTGTAAGAATATTTTTGTACATTTTGAATATAAATGCCTTACACGTAATTTTCAAGAATGTTCTCTCATTCTGTAGGATGTATCTTCCTTCCTTTAATGATGTTTTTGAACCATAAGTGCTTTTGATTATGATGAAATCTATTTTATTATTTCTTTTCCTTTTTTCTTTCATATGTAAAAAACCATTGCTCAAGTATATATTCTCACTGTGGCCTCCCCTGTTCAGAATAAAATGTCAAATTAATACTGAAGGTGTCTGCGTGATGTTGCACTCCTCTTTCAAGCCTCTGTCTTTAGCTTTTTGTTTTGGTTTTTGATACAGGGTCTCTATCTAGCTCAGTCTAACCTTGAACAATGGCACGTCTCCTGTTATGCCCCCTTCTGTCTTGCTTTTAATGGTATGACGATGATATGTCTATGGGTGAGTCATTTGGGGCTTATTCTACTTGGGGCTTGTTGAGCTTCTTGAATGTACAGATTAATATTTTCCATTAAATTTAGGATGACTGAGATCATCATTTCATTAAGCACTTTTTCTACTCTCCCTTCTCATCTCTCCTTCTGAGAGTCTCACTATATATATGTTGCCACGGTCAGTGGTGTTTCAGAGTTCCCCAAGTCTGTCCGTTTTTCTTCTTTTTGTTCCCTAGATTACTTTCAATTCTCCTGACTTTAAATTGATTAATCCTTTCTTATCTTGGCTCAAAGGCACTGTTGAGCCTTTCCAGTAATTTTTAAATTTCCCGTCTCCTCTTTTCCTTCTTTTTCTCCTTCTCATCTTCTTCCTCTCTTCGTCTTATACTTTTCAACTCCAGAATTATTATTTGGTTCTTTTTTTTTTAATCTGTAATTTCTATCTTTCTGTTGAACACCATTCATGCACTTTCCTTAATGTTTTAAACGTGGCTTCCTATAGGTCTTTGAACACATTTATGGCAATTGAAAGTGAAATAAGCCAGACATAAAACAAAACGACTTTGGGATTTTGATTGTATGAGGTACATAGAGTAGTCAAATTCATAGAGATAGAAAATAAAATAGTGGCTGCCGAGAGCAGGAGGAGGAGGGAATGGAGAATTTTTCAATCTGTGCACTTTTAGTTTTACACAATTAGAAGTGTTCTGGAGATTGGTTTGCAATGACATGAATGTACATAACACTATTAAACACAGTTAAAATGGTTAACATGATAAGTTTTACGTGCCTTTGTCATTATATGTAGTTGATTTCTTTATATATATAATAAAATAAATATGAAGAATTATAGAAGTATGCAAATAAAATATCCACCACAGTTCAGTAGTGAACATTTACCGTTTAGTCAAGGATCCATGGCTAAGGTAAATGGGAAGACTTACTCAGAGATGGCATTGAAGGAAGTATGTGAATTTGGCCTGTGGTTTAAACAGGAGCCTGTGGACATAATTATGAAAATGGCCCAGTATATGATTCCATGGAGGTGCTTTGGCATTGTAGGTGCATATGCACTGGGACACGGTGCCCTTCAGTACCTGGGAGATGAGATCCAAAAAATCAGACAGTACACAGGGGATAATGCTGGGTTTGGATTTCCCCATTAGCCCCCAGTTGATTCCATGAGTCAGGGGATGACAAGCTTGCTTCTAAATGACATGAGTTTCACTTTAAAAGCTGGTCATTTGTGTTGTTGGTTTACTCTTGTCCCTGGAAAAATATACAGGGAAGAGCCTGAGACATGTTATCCTCCAAGTAGTCAGGGTTAGAGCCAGTCAGAGCCTCCTGATGCCAGCAGGAGGCTCTTTCATAGAGAAACTTCTTTCAACAAGATTTTGATAACATGGGTTTATTGATCATATGCATTCTGCTATCCATCTACTCATTTGCACGCTTCAAATGGAGAAAATGACCAGGAAGCTTGATCCAGAGCAATGAGAAAACCACTGCCATGACATTCAGATAGCATCTCACACTTGTCACCAGGAGTCTTCTGCCATCTGTCTAAGGGAACAATCTGACAGAGCGCACAGGATGAAATTTTGCTAGCTTCTGTCTTTAGATAAGGACGCTATCGCCAGCTGAACATATTTTATGTATAACCCACCAGCTGCAAAGACCATTCAAGCATTATGTTTAAATATATTTGATAATATCTGGAATTCCTGTTAACTCTTGCCAGGGTGTGTAGACTTTAAAAGAGCACATAATAATATTCCATAGCTGCTCATGTTAAAAACAAAAACATGCGTGAAAAATGGCTGTGATTCATTCCTGAATGGAAGATGTAGGGGTTAAGATAGGTGGCAGCATGGAGTGTTGAACAGAAACTATTATGAAAACAGATTGAAATTTGTCTCTTTTTTCTGTCTCCTGATAGGGCACAAACATGGGCATGTGTCAGAGTCACAGGTTTTCTTCCTCTGTAACCCGCTGTCCACTTACTGTTGGCAGATTTTAGGGTTAAGTCTTGTTGCATATACAGTTTCAAGTAGGGTCAGAATCAACAATTAGGAAAATTAGAATATGAATTCAGGCTGATCCACAACGTTATTATTATTCTCCTCAAGAATCTGTACTAGTCAATGTAAATTTTATACCTTGCACATCTCAACATAAAGCTTGTAATGTCCTTGAATTGCACTCTTAGAGCACCTTGAATACTTTTTTCCAGTATTGGGAATTGATTCCAAAGACTGCTGAGCTACCTTCCCAGTCCTTTATTCTTTTATTTTCAGGCAGGATCTCACTAGGGTTGCATTGGCCAGCCTTGAACTTGTGATGCTTCTGCCTCAGCTTCTGAGTAGCTGAGATTATAGGAATGCAGCACCACACTTGCTCCATGTTGAGTATTTTATCAATTCTAGCCATAATACTGATTTATTGATGTGGTGTTCCTCCCTTGTAGTTGTAAAAGTTTCTTTCCTTTTAGACACCTAAATATCTCAGGGTGTATTTACTCAGAACAGAAAGTTAGTTTACATGGTCACCATGAGGCCATTCAAATCCAGAAAATCAAACGTGGTAGAGCACAATTATGTAACCCACAGTCCATATTAAAATGTAGTCAGTTTTCCCCAAATGTCGTTTTATTCAAAAATATCCCATAGGAATTTGTTTTACTTTTTTTTTACTTTAAATATTTAGTTCCATGTCTCTTTCAAGTCTTTTAACATGGAATTGTTCCTAAGATTTCTTTTATTTGCTTGTTTTACCTTGATACAAAGAAGAATCACTTATTTTTATAAAGTATCTCTCCATCTGCATTTTTAATGTTTGATTCAGGTAGTGCATTTTTGGCAAGAGGTTTATGGTAGTGATAATGTGTCCTCAGCACATGTCAGAAGATACATGATGTCAGCTTTAGTGACATAAGCCTTGATTATACTTTTTCAGGTTATGAAGCCCATGTCTGTCCACTTGAAATTGCCATTTATCTTTTGTAAAATGTGTGTGATCTATGGGAAAAAACTTGGAAATTTTGTAGACATCTTGTCCTCATCAAACTTCACTTGCTATTTTTATCACCCACTGAGAATTTCCTAACCCATTACTGTTATTTAATCATTAGTTGGAATTATACATTGAGAACAAGGTTTTCCTTCTCTCCCTTTATTTTTATGCATGATCTTACTTTTATTTATTTAATTACTAATTCTTAGTCTATTCAGTAAGTTATAGTCCATGGCTTCCAATATTTACACTAATACACAGAAGTTCCCTATTTGGCCAATAAGAACCCTTTCAAAATAGCTCCTATATCTTTTGGACATTTCTCAATAACTTTGAGCATTATTCTTCAGTCCAGTAAAATTCTCTAGACTCATCTGAAACGTTTATGTGCTAGTGACGGAATCAACTATTTCTCCAATGGTATTTGGTTCACTGTAGTAAATACTGATATTTCAAAACCAATATCTGTGTGCTAGATATGTTCATTGCTTCTGGACTATAAGAGATTCTAGATTCTCATAGAGAGTAAGGCTACAATACATATTTCTATTCTTATTTCTCTGTATGTATCTGCGGTTCTCAAACATCACATAGTTACTTTTAGTTTCAATATAACATCACAGGGCACACTCAGTCTTCATTTTTTCTATATCTCAGTATTTTTAATATATTCATTAATTTCCTTAAGTGTAGAGTATAGAGATGACAGTTTCAGATTTGTTAATATATTCTTGTGTGAAGATTGAGTATCTAAACTGGAGCTCAATGTTTAGTAGAAGGAAGGGAGAATTTACACTTGAGTGCACAGATCTGAAGCATACAATTCAGTGCATGTTGATCCATACAGCCTTCTCTCTACCAGGACATAGAGCATTTTATCACCTTGCTTGATGTGCTGGGAGCATAATATGCCCTGGGTTTTCAGGGGGTGGGTACAGAAATGTAGTATTCAGGACTATCTCATACATTACCCTGTATACCTCTTTATTTGGGTCATCTTGATTTATAGCATCATGATAAAATGATAATCTTGTTTTTGTTTTTGGTACAGGGGATTGAACTCATGATCTTGTGTTTGCCAGGCAGACAGTTACACCACTGAGCTAAATCCCCAGTGCTAAGGTTTTTTGTCTTTGTTTTTGAATTTTTTGGTACTGTAAAATGTTAATCTTTAGCATAGTGTGGTCCAGAGTTCTGTGAGTCATTCTAGTAATTTATTAAACCTGAGAGAAACTGTGGAAAACTTTAGAATTTGTAGCCAATTAATGAAAAATGTGAGAAGCCTGAGATCCTCAAGGATGACTGGCCTCTGAAGTGAGGGTTGTTTTGTTTTGGACAATATTTTAATCCTGTGAAGTTAGACACTAATCCAGAGGTACAGTATATCAGTTGGTATTAGATTATTTATCATTTTCTATAGTGTTGATTTCTGCTCTACATGCTAATATTTCCTATCTTCTGATTACTTTGGGTTCACTCTCATCCTGTTTTGGTAGTTTCCTAAGGCAGAAACTGATATTCTAGATTTGAAACCTTTCTTTTTATCTTGATGTGTATATTTAACAATGTAATTTTTCTTATAAATATCATGCCTATTTGGATACATTCATTTCACCAGCATCCTATCCTAAATATTTTCACATTTCCATCGTTATTTCTTTTATGGCCCATGGATTATTTAGGTTATTTTCTATTTGCCAATTATGTGAAGATCTTAACATATTATTTTATTAACAATTTTCAAAGTTGGTTACACTTTTATCAGAAATCCTGCTACATTTCTGTGTCTCAATAGCTTTTTAAATGCATATATATTTTTATTTGATGTATTTATATGGTATACTTCTTATTCTTTCTGGAAGCCTGCTGCCTGGTACAATCTCTGTGGTAGGAACTTTCTTTTTCTAAAGAAAGAAACATGCACCCTTGAAAACATGAAAATTTTTATAAGGATAAAAGTTTAGGAAAATTAGGTGAAGGGAATAACTGTGTCAAAGAGGCACCATTTCTTCACAAAATTTCCAAAGGTCGGTTTTCCTACCTGAGTCATGCTTCTCCCGTAGTTTATTGTTGAATGTTATCGTATTGTACACTGTGTGAGACAGCATGCAGAGGATGATCGCTTACAGTCCAGTCTGGTTAGGAATCTAAATACACACTTATAAACTTGAATGTGTCACTTATTTTGTTCAACTCTCTTCCCTCTTTCTTTCTTCTCTTATGCACCACTTTTAATTTTTATAAGTATTGAGTTAAATATCATCTATCTGATCCCCTAAGTCTATTTATCATAGACATTGAAAGAATGATGAAAAAATTATTTAACCTTTCATAAGCAAGTTTACCTAGAAAATGAGACATCTTACCTAATATGGAAAATTTTTCACTAAATTTAATAAATTGGTTCATTCTCCCAATGATTTAGCAAACTTTAGCAACATCATCCAAATCATTATTTTTAAAAAAGAAGCATTTTACTGTTTCGTTGACTAAGTGCCACGAGCTATGTGATTTAAAACTCATATATCAAGTTCAATAACATGCAAGTGAAGTATTAATCAATTTTGTGTAAATTTTCCAGGATGGGGAGCACATATCATGCCTTGGAGACTGCAGTAAGGACTGGCCCTAATCATACAATGAGAAGAAAACCAAGAAGTCTTGGTGTTGGCCCAAACCAGTCTTCATGCAGGACTGCTTAAATTAAGCCATTCGTACAAATGAGACATTTTCTTCTGGTTAACTCTATTGTCCTAAAGCGGATTAGAAGCAAAGCAGGTCAGTACTGCTTTACACTTAATCCCTTTCAAATCAGAGACTATTCAGCCTGAAGTCAGGGGCCAACTCAGCTTGGGGTTGTGGGCTGAGATAGAGCGAAGAGAATGCATTTTGTTATCTAATCCCATGCACCAGTTTACCTATGCACCTATCTTCTCTCCCCAGCAAGACTGTCAGATCCAAGAGCTCAGGAAACAAGCTTGGTCCCTGCACAGAGGTGAGATGTACTAAATGCTTTTTAGACCACTTAAATTTACTCAAAGTAACATTTTGTATAAGCACATATAGGTGAGGTTCTGTTCTTCCTGTCTGCCCAAAGTCATGAGGAAAATTTCTAAATCTCAAATTAGCTGATTTTTGACACTGATGCTTCGAAAATAATGAATTCAATCAGGCAATTAGTTCTTTGGTGATTGGATCACTGGAGTTTGACTTGATCAGATCATCTCTCTCTCTTTTCCCGTTTGAGGCAGGCGAAGATCTGCTGTAGAGGATGGTCAGTGTGGGCTTCACTAGCAACTTGGCAACTTAAAGAATGCAAAGAAGAGAAACTTGCAAGTGGATATTGGTAGTATTCCAGGCAGAGTTAGGGAGTGAAGGAAACAGCAAGTACACTTGCAGGATGCCTTGCTCAGTGAGTAGCAAAGAGGCCAGTGTGGCTACACCAGGGTGAACTGGTGGTGGAGGAGGGTGTGTGGATAGAGTTCTGGCTCAGTCAGTTGGGCAGACTAGAGTTATTTTGGGCTTTACTTTGAACAAGATGGAGGGCCACTATGGAGTAAAGGAATGACATGATCAGCCTACAAGTTAAATGGAGAGAGAGAAAGAGACAAAGAGAGAGAGAGAGAGAGAGAGAGAGAGAGAGAGAGAGAGAGACGGAGAGAGAGAGAATGAGAATTGAGTACTTTGTCATATAATGGCCCAAGACTTATATCAAGATTTCTATCCCAAAGGCCTTGAGAAAATTGTTCACATTTTCAGAATATTAGTTCCCCTGTCTATGAGACAGGGATGGTGGTATCAGTCACTCTGAGTCTCTGTAAGTATTTCCTGAGAGTATATGACAGGTAAAATATTTTGTTAAGTAAAAACCAAGATACAAAATACAAAAAACCCTACTACATTTTTATCAGATTTGTGTCACAGATGTGCATTGCTTAAATACATGGACACATTCTGAGAGTTGTGACACTGTGTAATCTCACTGATGTGCAAAAGTCATGGAGCCTACTTATACAAGCTAAGAGGGCCACACTTCCACCAGATGATGTGATCTTATGTGACCATTTATGAGACACGTCATTGACCCAAACATTGTTATGTGGCACATGGTTGCTCTTACAAGTTATTTACATTTTTTCTTTTTGTGTTTTCTATTGAAAATGTGTTTCTTAATGAACATGTATTTTTAAAATATGTAGATATCTTTTTAAAATAAATATGAATGTATTTATAAACAATAGTCATTTCAATAGAAAGTAGTTAATAAATAATGATTAGAAATTCTTCCAAAATTGTACAAAAGTGATTTGCTACATGAAAAATGAAGCAAAAATCCTTTCCTTCTCCAGTTTCTCCTGTGAGTTGGGTTCAAAGAAAAGAGAGAGTAAGCAGATCGCCAAAGAGAAAGATGACCAAAAGGTCCAAGACGGAACCTTTGCTGAAACTGAAGCAAATGAAATGGATGAAGAAGTCTGGCTTTAAAAATATTTTAAAAGCCAAACCAAGCCAAGTTGGAATCAGCTGGAGATTGAAATCCTTTTCAATAATTGGTATAAAGTAAAATTCATCTGAAAAATTCAAGAGTTCATCCATATTTCTCTCTTTCCCATTCTCACCAATTCCAAGAGTGATCCTTAAAATAAAATGAGTATTTTTACCTTGATCTATAAAGCTCTATAACATTCTGATAGCACCCACTTCTCAGTTTCATTTTCTACTTTTTCTCCAATTCTTTCATGTTCTGAACATTCTCATCTTTTGTTCTCTGTAATAAAGCTTATTGTCAATACAGGGCTTCTGCTGTAACCCTTTCTCTGCCCAAATCTCCATGACATTGTTCTCCTTATGCCACAAATTGCACAGGGCTTCCTTGTAGAAGAGTCTCATGACCATGCTCCCTCCAGGGGCTCACTTGCTCCATTAGATCACTGTAGCACATCATCCTGATTATCTTTTTATACTATCATCACCAAAATTTTTCTAATTGGAAAAAAAATTATGGAAATTTGAAGTTCACAACAAAATTGAATGAAAGGTGCTATAGTTACTTTTCTCATTGCTGAGACAAAATACTGGACACCCGAGGTTAAAGGAGGAATGGTGAATTTAACTAGTAGTTTGTAAAAGTTTCAGTCCATAATCAGTCCAAGGCAGGGTGGCACAGGAGAGGGGTAACAGCTTGTGGCAGTGGGAGACACAAAAGTAACCAGAGCAAAAAGAGAGAGAGCAAGCCTCTTTCCCTCCCTAATAGTGTATGCAGGCTACCCACCCTAGGGCAGGTATAGCACTCATGTCATCCTTGGGTTTGTCTCTTGCACAAGCTGAGGGTGTTTACCTTACAAAGTGAGGACCCTGGCACCCTGCTGAGCTGAGCTGAAAACATGTTTCTCTGTTTCCTGAGGTAAGGACAAGAGGTCCAGTTTTAAAATCTGTCTTTCAAAAGTCCACACCCCCATGACTACATGAGGCTTTGGGAGACATTCACACACTAGCCATAACAAAAGGTAAACAGGGTTCCCTGCTGTGGCTTGGATGCTTCTGTTTTGTTCCCAGTTCACATGTTGAGACCCTCATATTCAGAGTGATAGTATTTGGAGACAGGATCTTGGGGAAACAAGAAGGTCATGGGTCTGGGTCTCTCATGATGAGATTAGTGTGCTCAGAATGAACCAGAGAGCTTCCTTTCTGCTCTGCTTCTTCCTTCTGCTCGCCTCTCCTTTTCTTCCTTCACTGCCTCCTCCATCATGCTCTCTCTTTCTCTATCTCTCTCTGTTTCTCTGTTTCTCTGTCTCTGTCTGTCTGTCTCTTTCTCTACTTCCCTCCTTTTACACCTCTCAACCTTGTAGAAACACAACAAGAAAGAATTCATCTAGAACTGAATTGGCCTGCACTTTGATTTTGGAGGTTGAACATCCAAGATTTCAGAAATGCAAAGAATAAATTTGTTTTCCATGCCACACAATCTGCTTTTTTTTCTTACACCACACTCCAGTGAACAAGGCATTCTCATAAACTCTTCCAAACTCACTCAGCATCTTCCCGCAAACATCTTAGGTCAGAGTGGTTAACATTATTAAAATCAGTAAACCAGCACTGACATATCATTATCAGTCAAAGTCCATAGTTTGTATTAGGGTTTATTCTCACTTTTATACATTGTAGGGGTTTAACAAATGTATAGAATAGTTTCAGTGTCCTAAAGAACTATATTACTCTGTTCTATGTATTTATTTCTCCCTTCCTCAAAATGCCTGGCAATCACCAATATTTTATTTGTCTTCAATGTTTGCATTTTCCACAATGTCAATAGTTGGAATGAAGTGTATAGCCTTTAAAGGTTGATATCATTCCTTATTAACATACATCTAACTTTTTTTGTATGTCTTTTTATAGCTTGATAACTTATTTCTTTTTGTCACAGAGTAACATTCCATTGCTTGGTTATATCACAGTTTACAAGTATTAGAAAAAGAAAACAAGCATCTGTATTTAGCACTCTATTATTGAAGGATATATTGATTGCTTCTAGGTATGAATAAAATGACTCGAAACATCCCAGTGTGAAGTTTTGTGAACACAGTCTTCAGTTCATTAGGTGAAAACCAAGGAGCACAATAGCTAAATCACATGTTAGGAATATGTTTAGTCCTGTAAGAAACTGCTAAACTGTCTTCTAGCGGTGACTATACCATTTTGCATTTTCAACATCAAAGAATGAGAGTTCTTGTTGCTCTGAATCCATAAAAACATTTGACGTTACTCACTAGATCTGGCACCAGGTGACTTCTTTCTCTTTTCTAAAATCAAAATGACCATAAAATGTAGATATTTTGAACTGATTCAGGACATCAAGGCAGCAATAACAGCACAACTAAAGTTACTCATGAAAAAGAACTTCAAAACTGTTCAAAAAGTGACAAGAATAATGGCTTAAATATGTTTGAAGCATGGGAGAGTATTTTTGAGGGGACTGATAACAATGCATCTTTTACTGAAACATATTTAAAAATGTAAACACCGTATTTAATGCTCACTTCATTTGTTTATTTATTTATTTACTTATTTTTGAGACAGGCTTTTGCTATGTAGTTCATATTGGCTTTGAACTAGGTGTACCCCAGGCTGGGCTTGAACTCTCTAGTAGCCCAGGCTGCCCTTGAAGTCAAAGCAATCCTCCTGCCTCAGCCTCCTGGGATTACAGACATGTACCACCCTACCTGGCCTATACTTTGTATTTATTTTTCTACCACATAGAAGATAAGCTCCAGAATAATAAAGAATCTGTGCCTGGCAAAATTAGGTTAAGTTATCACAGTGTATTTGCATTTCTTTGAGACTGAGACTGAACATCTTTTTAAATGAAATGCCTCTTTAGAGTTTTTGTCCAATTTTCTATTGTATTGTCTGCCTTTTTATTATTATTTGTAGGCGTTTGCTTTATATTCTTCATCCAAGCCCTTTGTCAGTTATGTATTGTGGATGGATATGTTTTCCAGCTCTGTGGCTTGCTTTTTTACTAATTGTTATTTTCTATGGATAGCTAATTATATTTTAATGAATTAAAATGTTTTAGAAAATGGCAATTTATGAATAATCACATGCACAATAACTACACTAGAATGAATTGGTGAGTAAAACACCAACTTACAGAAATACAGCTTACATAATTTACTAAAATGTAGAAGGTTGTTTATATAAAATGATGATGAAGAATGTGACATATAAAATGCAAATTTTTGAATATTGTTTAGTAACATATACTGCAGATATTCACATCCAATATGACCTAACAACTTCCATTGGTAGTTGGTAAATGCAGTAGAAAAGAGTACACACATTTACTCAGAAGTATAGGAGAACATTAAGAACAACACCATTCATTAATCCAGAAGACAGAGATAATGAATGGTCATCAGTATGGATAAATAAAGCATACTAAAGTCACACGGCACCAGAATGATTGTTCAGTACACATAACATGGGTAAATTGCACAATCAATGTTAAACAAGAGGAACTAGATACTCAACAAAATAAAAATGAAAACAAAACAAAAAAGCAACACAGTATAAAGTTCCAACTATGCGTAATTCAGAAGCTGTCAAAACTAATAGATATGGAAGTCAGGATGGAGGTTACCTCTGTGGAAAGGTGCTTACTAACTGGAAAGATGTCTGCTGCTGGGGCATTGGCACTATTCCTTGTTTGATGTACGTACAGGTGACTAAGATGCATTCATTTGCTAAAAACCCCTCATGACTTTGCTCTCTCACCTTTCTACATGTATGTCACATGCTAGTAAATGTTTTATTTAAGATAGATTTAGTTTGATCTTTCAATACTTACACCTTTCTTAGATGATGCACAAGTCACTTAGAGTTTCCCAGAATACTGTACTATTGCTTTGAACACTGGTTAGGGGTTGTCCATAAATGTGTGTGTGTGTGTGTGTGTGTGTGTGTGTGTGTGTGTGAGAGAGAGAGAGAGAGAGAGAGAGAGAGAGAGAGAGATCTGACTCACTTTCTTTGTCTAACTCTTTCGAATTTCCCAATGTATTTTTAAAATGATTGTATTTGGCATAGGAAATATAATGCAAATCATCTAAAATTCTAAAGGTATAAGAGGGTGCATTATGAGGAGCAAATCTCCTTCCTAATCCTGAACTCTAGAGACATAATTTGCTATTTCAAAAGATAATTACTACTACTGGTTTATTGCATGTCATTGCAGTTTTTGATACTGTATAAGCACGTGTCTACACATATAGTTGCCTTATTTTTTAAAGGCCTGCGTATTATCTCATTGTAAGTGACACACACTAACTTATTTAACCAAGTACTTAATGATGAATGTCTGGATCATTTTCACTCTTTTGACATATGAACAATATTGGAATTATTACCTAATGTATGCCACACTGTTTTTTTATGTATACTTGTAGGCTATTGGAGGTCAGAATTACTGGATCAGTGTATTTCTATTATTAATCAATATTATCAACCATCCTTATGGGTTGAACTTATTTATACTCTTTCCAGCAATGTATCTGTTCTTCCACTAGAAATGAATTAAAACAGTGTTTGGTCAAACTTTAGATTGCTGCCAATCAAATAAGTAAAAAAGTACAAATGAAGTCATTTACATCTCTCATATATTTAAAAGTTGCTTACACCTCATTTTGTATGAACAGTTTCTATCATTTGTCCCTTTAAGATATTTTGTTGTTATTTTCTTACTGAATTGTAAAATTCCTTTATGTAGGAAGGGAATTTCAGTGAGTTGGTTGCAGATATTTTCCCAACTTGTTGCTTATGGTTTGATTTTGTTTATTCACATTTCCCCTTGCAGAAATTTTTGATTTTTATATGGTTGGCTCTATCAATCTTTTATTTTGTCGAATCTGGGTTTGGGGTCATATTGTAAAAGATTTTCTTCCACTGCAATAGATAAGGTTAGGTCAGTGATGGTGACCCTTTTAGAGGCTGAGTGCTCAAACCCACTTATTTATTTAAAAATGCCAACACTGCAATAAACCTGAATACTGAGGTTTAAATTTAGAAAAAACAACTGTTATCTGAAGCTCGGCTCTTGGGGAGGCTCAGCTCACATGCCAAGCAATAGGGCTCTGTGTGCCTGCTGTGACTTGTGTGCCATAAGTTTTCATTTTTATTTTTGTAGTTTTATTCCCGTGTCTGTTTTAATTCATCTGAAATTAATTTTGGCAAAAAAAAATGTGAGGTAAAAGAATCCAACTTCATTCCTCAAGGTGGGCTTCACAGTTGTCTGAACAACTGTGAAGCCCACTGGAAATACTAAGTTTGTCATATACTAAATTTTGTACACATGTAGGTCTCTTTCCAAATATACAGTATGGTTTAATGATTATAACTATAATCTATTGGACTGGATGTGAGAGAAATATTCCTTCTTGTTTTTTGGCCTGCTTTTGTACATACAAATTTAAAGGAAAGTTGATCTATTCTCAGATATATTTTTATTGACATTTTTAGTCATATGCATTAAACACTAATTTTGGAGAAGTAACAATGGTTTTTTGTATTTCCTATTAAATATACAGCATATTTGTCTCAGTTGCCTTTGTTCCTAAGTAAAATTTGATATTTTTCTTTTTGAACTTGCACATTTTTCTCTTTTATATCTAGAGTTTTTTAAATGAGTTATTTTATGTCAAAATTTTTTAGGTAGCTGTTTATACATCATGACTTTAAATTTTTGTAAATTAATTGTCTAGCTTTTTTATTCAATTGTCTTATTACTTGTGATAGTTTTATTGTAGCTGTTTTAAATATGTCATCTAAAATGTTATTTTACCCTTAATTTTTATATTTTTAGTTTTTCCTTTTACTCAATTTTTCTTTTATTCAATTTTGACTAATTACACTATCAGAAAATATTAAAACAGTTGATTTACAAATTTTATGAATTTTGATTTTATAAATTTTTTGAAAAGCATGGATAACTTTGAGATTTTTTCAGCAACTAGCAATGTTCATATGATCTTTCTCTTTTTAATAGTACATGTTAAAATTTATTAGTCTTAACTAATTATTTCAAATACATGCAAAATAAGAATGGCTTAATGATACCCTGCTTACCCATCATCTGTCTTTAATAATCACCAACTTATGAACAATGTCATTTCGTGCAGACCTTACCTGTTTCTTCTCTCAGCCTCTGTCCTCAAATTATTTTCAAACAAATCGCAAATTCAAGCAAATCGCCTCTTAAAATGTCTAGGGTAAGGTTTTTAAGATTCAAAATTAATAATTAACTAATAATGATTACTTATTAATAATAAAATTCAATAACTGCAACTGGAAAGCGGGGTGGAGTAGTACATGCCTGTAATTCCAGCACTCAGGAAGCTGACATAGGAGGACTGCTGCCAGGCCAGCCTGGGCTGCAAAATGAATTCAAGACTAGCCTAAACTTCACAGTGAAACCCTGTCTCAAAAAGACCAAAAACAAATTTAAAAACCCCCTTGTAACTGAATCTTTAAATTTCCTTTAAACTGTATTTCCACTTCCATCTCTCTTTGTCCTCTTGCAGTTCTTTGAAATAGTCATGGCTCTAAGAGCTTTTCAGTTTATATTTTCAAATTACATTGCCATATCACTGGTGAATGCATCCTTCTGAGCTCCATTTTAGTTTGTAAATTGGTTGTTAAATTCAGTTGTTGATCAGATTTAGACTTGTTTTGTCCAGATTATTGATAAAATATACTTGATACCCCAGCAGGGGACGCCAGTTATGTGATTTATTCTGTTTTAGGGGATTTTAGTAACTCTTGATGATTGCTTTCCAGATCTATCAATTCATAAGGCATCCTAAAGGGTGAAATTCTGTTTTCACTTATTTATTAGCTGGAATACCAGGTAAGGAGCTACTTCTCATCAGTTGCTAGGGTTTCTTGAGATATCATTCATGAAAAAGAGGTACTTGATTATTTTTCTTTTGGAAGAATTTTTTAAATAGCAAGTGATTTCCTAGTGTGCTCCCCACAATGACAAATGCCTTTACATGTCATTATGAATTCATTCTCATTATGAATATTTGTGTGACGTGTTCTAAATTCACTGCAATAATTCTTACCACTGCACACTCTTTGCCACATCAGCCTAGTGGGAGCTTATTCAGGTCAGCTCTTAAGTCCTTTAGATACAATGTTAGTAATGCTTGATGCTCCCTGGAGTTTTGACATGACAAGTTGTTTTAAACTTATCTTCAACATTTTCTGTCCTACACTGAATCTGTTGTTTCTACAAGAAGCCCGGAAGTCTTTAGATCATGATCTGGGGACAACTGTGGTGTTTATCGCTTCTAGCTTGATCATTATTGCTAGGTCTTTTGAGTGGGAGAGGATACCAAAAAGTTTTTAAAAAATCTTAATTCATACTGATGCTTTTAATTCAAAGTCAGGACTACAGTTTTTACTTAATTCTATTCATCTTATATTGGTGCCTTGTTTCTTCCTCATTGAAATCTTAGTTACTCCAAACACCAATATAATTATGTATTTTATACCACATTAAAGACACAGTAGCCTGAGAGTAACATTACTAATGGTGCTCCCTAGACTATGAGTAGTTTAAAAGGTTTTGTAGTTTCTTTTAAAATCAGCAGATATTCTGAAATAAAAGACCACACACATAATTGTGTAACAAAGTCAGTTGGAATGACTTATTGCTGATGGCAATTCTTTTCATTCGAGCAGTTGTTACAGTGAATTGTATCTAACATGCATTTGAACTGCATTTTCAATATAATCTCAAGTGAAGAATCATATGTAAGCTTTTGCATCAATATTTATTTGCATAATTGATCTATAGGTCATTTTTGAACTGGTTTTGTTGGAAATTAGAACTATTTTATGATCTGGAACAATATAAGTAATGAAATGCGAAGACATGGAAACAATTCAATGGAGAAAAGACAGTCTTTTCCACAAAATGATGTGAAAGTCAGATATCAATATGCAGAAGAGATCCATATTTCTACTGTTTATAAAAATTAACAGGTAAGGTGTAGTAATATTAAATATAATATTTAAAACTATAAAATATCTGGAAGAAAACTTAGTGACCTAAAAGTAAATGAAGACTTCTTAAAAATAACACAAAAGCATGACACATAAAAGAGTGAAGTTGTACTTCATTGAAATTTCAAAAATTCTCTTCCCAAAACATTAATAGGGGATGAAAAAAATCATTAATTGTGAAAAAGCATTTGTAAAACATATACTTGATAAGCAAATTGTATTCATAACTACTAAAAAAACTTGCAAACTAGTAACTAATCCAAGTAAAAAGTAAATCAAAGATATGAAATTATTCACCATAGAAGAAATATAAATGGAAAATAAATAAAAGAAAACATACTCAACACAACACCAGTTACTAAGGAAATGCAAAACAAAATCACAAAACATCTCTACCTACCTACCTAGGAATACCTACCATTGAGAATTATCCTGACAACATCAACTGCTGTTAAGGAAGTTCCTTCATCCATTGTAGCAGGAAAACTTTTGGAGAAAGTCTGGTCGCTCTCTAAAAGTACCTCCTACAGCAGGTACTCAACTAAGACAAAGGAAAACTTACTTTCACCCAAAGGCTTGTATATAGCCGTTTGTATCAGCTTTATTCATAGTCATCAGAACTCTTGACTATTTCTTCATCATGAGCCAAAGGATTTACTCATTTATTCTCCTTCCAGCTATAATGACTATCCATGTGAAGACAGCCTAGAAGGATTCGGGCAGGGCCCCATGAGATTCCTGGAGCAGCAGCCACTTCCTTTCCAGGCTTCTACCACGGAGGGCAGCTCTGTTTTTCCCCTCCTCCACCCTTCTCATTTTGTGTGAGACCCATTTAAGGCCTGTAGAGAACAGCGGGGAGTGAATGTAAGCTTTGTTCATATTTATGGCTGCTAGGTATCTGTAACTTCATGTTTGCTCACACTTGGCTCTTATCAATTGCTCCAAAAATGTAGCTGTGTTTATCTTACCTTCTTGTAGGGTCCCCAGCATTTCTTCTGCCTACGGTCAGCCATGGGTGAGTCACTGCTGTACTATCTCCTTCTTTGGATAGCCCTGTTTTTGTTTAGATTTCTTCTAGATAGTTTTTGCTGGGAGATGTGAGCTCTCTATTGGGTTAAAAGATGGCTATGATTCTAGGTTGGTCTTTCCTTTTTGAGTTGATAGGCTGGAGTGACACTTGTTCTAACTTTTTACATTCTAGGCAGAGGTGAGACTCTGGCCACATTTGTTTTTAATCAGTCAAAAAAGCAACAGTTGTTCCAAGAAAGCACTCATGATTTATTTGTCATTATTTGTTGATTTATGATTTGTTTCATACAAGATAGATAAACTTTCTTGAGTACAGTTACCTGAATCAATTTTAACACTATCACACAGATATCACATTTACTTTGAAAACCTTTGAACCAGAGTAAGAATTTTCTTGCGATAAAAGATTTTTTTCTGACTTTCATTTTATTTCACTTTTGAATAATATGAAAGTATTCAAAGATACATTTAGATTTTTTTAATTTTAAAGAGAATAAAACAAACCAAACCAAAACAAAACAAAATAGAACAAAGTAGAACAGAGTAAACAATGTAAATAACACAGGATTTGAGAAAAAGCAGGAAATTAACAGTGGCTACCATGTCTGTTGTCCATACTTTCTTCAAAGTGGTTGTCCATACTTTCATACACAATAAGTTAATACATGTCAAAATAGTATAAAAGCAATCAAAACACAAGAATGAGAGCCTTAAGGGCTTTCAAGACCAGACACTAAGAAATCAATAATGGCTACCATAATGTCTCTTGCTTTGCTCAAAATGGCTGTCTGGAGCTTCATACATATTGGAATCAAATAATTGAAAACAGACTAAAACCAATCAAAACCAAGAATAAAAACATTATGGGCTTTTGAATCAAAATGATAGGAAATCATCAATGGCTACCATGGTGTCTCATTTTCTTCAGTGTAGTTGTTCATACTATCACACATACTAAAATCAATTCTGGTAAACTCTTTAGGTGAAGTTCTAGGCATACATAAACATACACTTGTACATCTATCCTTTCTGTATTAGAGGAAATAACAAAACAACAAATAAATAACTATATCTAAGAGCCCAAAACAATAACAATGTAGGCTTTCAAAACAAGGTAGTAGGAATATAACAATTTTTGTTGTTTTACATAGTTATCTTCATAAGTCTTATTTAAATTACCAGACATAGTCATGCAAAATGATCTAACCCTATGGCTGGTATTTGTTTTGTTCCAAGAACTATTAGTTAGAATTAGTTATACAATCATTTATTAATTAATCTTAAATGTATATATACAAATTTATATTTTATTTCATTTCTCTTCCTTCTTTTCTCTTTTTTCCCTGTCTGAGTTATTTTTTCCTTTTGGACAGTTTCTTACCCTTTCATAATATTTATTAAAGATTTTGTATCTTATTTACTCTTTCAGTTTCTTACACTAGGGAGACAATAGGGTATTTACATATGTGACTTTGATTTATTTCACTTATGAGTATGGTCTCGAGTCACATCCATTGAATTATAAAAGCCTCAATGTGATCTTTCTTTATAGCTGAGTAATATTTTATTGTATAAAATACCACATCTTTTTTATCCATTCCTCAGTTGATGGGCATTTGGGTTGTTTCCAAGATTTAGCTATTACAAATTGTGCTGCTATAAACATGGGTGCACATATATCACTGTGATATGTTTTTACTTCTTCTGGGAATATGCCAGAAGTGAAATAGCTGGACCAATAGGAACCTCTAATTCCAGCTTTTCAAGAAATCTCCACACTGATTTCCACAGTGGGTTGCACAGTCTACACTCCCACCAACAGTGCGTAAGTGTTCCTTTTCCTCCACAGCCTCTCTAGCATTTGTTATTAGTGGTTTTCTTGATCCTGGCTAGTCTTTCTGGAGTGAGATAGAATCTCAGTGTGGGTTTTATTCGCATTTCTTTAATGACCAATGATGTTGGATATTTTTTCATATATTTATTTTCCATTTGTACTTTTTCATCTGAGAAGTATATATTCATCTCAGATGCCCATTTTTAGAGTTTGTCTTTAATTTTGGGAGTCTGATTTTTTAATTCTTTATATGTTTTAGACAAAAGTCCTTTGTCTGAGGGACAGTTCAATAAGATTTTTTCCCAATTCATGGGTTTTCTCTTCATTCTGTTGGAGATTTCTTTTGACATGTGAAACCTTTTTAATAGGATGAGATCCCAGTTGTTGATTCTGGGAAGCATTTCCTGTGCAGTTTGATTTTGTTCATGAATTCTCTGCCTAATCCTATGTCATCAAGATTTCTATCTAGTTTGTCTTCCAGCAGATTTAGTGTTCCTGTTTTAGTATTTAGATCTTTGAACCATTTTGACTTTAGTTTAGTTCGTGGTGGTAGGCATGTGTCTAGTTTAAATTTTCAGCATATGGAGAGCCAGTTTTTCCAGCACCACTTGTTAAAGAGGCTATCTTTCTTCCAGTGAACATATTTGGCCCCTTTTTCAAAGATGGGGTGGCTGAGTGTGTTTGTAGTTGTGGTTGTATCTTCTAATCTATTTCATTGATCTTTGGGCCTGTTTTTATTCCAGTACCATGCTGATTTTATCACAGTGGCTCTGTAGTATACTTCAAGTCAGGGATTGTGATGCCTCCTGCCTTGCCTTTGTTGCCTAGAACTGTCTATGCTATTCTAGGTCTCTTCTGATTCCAGATGATTTTTAGGAATAATTCTCCAGGTCTGTGAGGTATGCTAGTGGTATTTTGCTTGGGATTGCATTAAATCTGTATAAAATTTTTTGGAGTATGGCCATTTTCACAAGGTTTGTTCTTCCTTTGTTTTTGTCTCTCCATTTCCTGAGATCCTCTTCAATATCTTCTTTCAGAGTACGTAATTTTCAATGAATATAGATCTTCTACTTCCTTTGTTATATTGATTCCTAAGTATTCTATTTTTTGGATGCTATTGTAAAAGGTGTGGCTTCACTTATTTCTCTCAGTGAATTTATTGCTTGTGTACAGAAATGCTATTGATTTTTGAGTGTTGACTTTGTGTTCAGCTACCTTAATGAATTTGGCTATTTTATCCAGAAGTCTTTCAGTGGAGTTTTGGGGGTCTTCTATATAGAGTATTATGTCATCTGCAAATAACTTCTTTCTTTCCTATCTTTATTCCTTTTATTTCTCTCTCTTGGCTATTTTCTCTGGCTAATATTTCCAGCACTATATTGAACAGGAATGGTGATAATGAACAACTTTGTCTTGTTTCTGATTTTAAAGTAAAAGCTTTCATTTTTGGCCATTTAATAAGATGTTGGCTGTTAGGTTATCATAGATGACTTTTATCAGATTGAGGTAAAGACCATCTATTCCAATTTTCTGTAGGGTTCTTATCATGACTGAGTGTTGGACTTTATCAAAAGCTTTTTCTGCATCTATTGAGATGATCATGTGACTCTTATCTTTGGCTTTATTGATATGATGCATTATGCTTATTGATTTACGTATATTGATGCATTCCTGGGATGAATCCCACTTGGTCGTGGTATATGATCATCTTGATGACTTGCTGCATTCTGTTTGCCAAAATTCTATTGAGGATTTTTGTACCTAGCTTCATTATACATATTGGCCTGTAGTTCTCTTTTCTGGTCAGGTTTTTCTCTGGTTTTGGTATCAGAGTGATACTTGCCTCCAGGAATGAGTTTGGGAGAATTGCTTCCCTTTCAATTTCACTGAAGATTTTGAAGAGTGTTGTCATTTGTCTTCCTTGAATTTCTTGTAGAATCCAGCAGTGAATCCATCAGGAGCTGGGCTTTTATTTGTTGGTAAGGTTCTAATTACATTTTCAATTTCACTAACTGAAATTGGTTTATTCAACAATTTTACATCTTCTTGATTCAGCTTTGGTAATTCATGTTTCTAGGAATCTGTTCATTTCCTTTGTGTTATCAAACCTATGAGAGTAAAGTTTTACAAAGCAGGTATTGATGATCTTCTGTATTTCCACAGGTACTATAGTGATTTCACCCTTTTCAATCCTTATTGCCTGAATTTGCATTTTTGTTTCTTTTTTAAAAATAAGATCGGCTAGGGGCTTACTGATTTTATTTATTCTTTCAAAGAACCAACTCTTTGATTCATTAATTCTTTGTATTGTTTTCTTAGTCTCTCTTGTGTTGATTTCTGCTCTGATATTTATAATTTCCTCCCTTCTTTTGGCTTTGGGCTTGGCTTGCTCTTCTCTTTCTAGATGTTTGAGGTGTAACATCAGGTTGTATATTTGTGTTTGTTCTGTTTCCCTGATGTGGGAGTTCACCGCAATAAATTTTCCTATGAGGACTGCTTTCATTGCATCCCACAGGTTCTGGTAAGATGTTTTTGTATTTTTATTTAGTTGTAGATGTTGTTTAATTTCTTCTATGACCCACTGATTGTTCAGGAGTACAGTATTTAATTTCCATGTGTCATTGTAGTTTTTGCAGTTTCTTTTGTCATTGTTTGTCTATGATCAGATAATATTTAGTTAAGCATTTAGTTAAGCATGTTCTATGACCTAGTATGCAGTTTATTTTAGAGAATGTCCTGTATGCAGCTTAGAAGAATGTATATTCTTATGTTGTTGCATGGAACACTCTGTACACATCTACAAACTCCATTTGTTCCCAAGTTTGATTTAATTCTGTTATTTCTTTGCTGATTTTCTGTCTACTTGATCTGTCTCTTGTGTCCAAAGGGTGTTAAGCCCTTCATTACAACTGTGTTATTGCTTATTTGATTTTTCATTTCTATTAATATTTCTTACACATAGCTGGGTGCTCCCATATTTGGTGCATATCTATTTAATTAGGATTGTTATCTCTTCCTCTTGAAGTTATCTTCTTACTAGTATGCAGTGACCTTCTTATCTCTTCTGATCATTCTGGGGTTGAAGTTCACATTGTTTACAAACAGTAATCTACTTCTCCTTTTTTCTGGGTTCCTGTTGCATGAAGTATTGTTTTCCATCCTTTGACTTTCAGTCTATGAATTTCTTTTTGGGTTACATGAATATGCAGCTGAATATGGCTGGATGTTGTTTCTTGATCTATTCCCCCAGTCTGTTTCTTTTCATTGAGGCCATTTACATTTATGGTTATAACTGATTATATTGGCCCACTTTTGTCATGTTATCTTTCTGCTGTTGGTTCTTCACCTTCCCCCTCTCTTTAATTGTCTTTTTGCTGTTGCTGTTGTATTTGTTTTTATTTCTATCTAGAATATCTTTCATTGTTCTTTGCAGGGTTGGTTTTGTGGTCATGAAATGCTTCACCTGGTTTTGTCATGGAAGTATCTTATTTCTCCACCAATTTTAAAGGACAGTTTTGCAGGGTACATCAGTCTGGGTTGCAAGTCAGTTTCCTTTAGGATTTGAAATATTTCACTTACTTCACTCCATGCTCTTCTTGACTTTGTTGTTTGTGTTGAAAAGTCTGTTGTGATTCTGATAGGTTTTCCTTTATAGATTATCTGTCTCTTTTCTCTAACAGCTTTTAATGTTCTGTTCTCATGTTTAATTTCTGGTATGCTGATTATTATATATCTGAATAGATTTATTTTGATTATGGCTAATTGGAGTTCTATATGCTTCACTTATTTGTATATCACTTTTCTTTTGGAAAATGTTCTTTTGGAAATGTTTGGGAAATTTTCTGCTATTACTTCTGTTAATAGTCTTTTGATATAATTTGTGTTGTCACCTTCTTTTTCATTTACACTAACATTCTTATATTACTTTTCTTTGCATTGTCTTCCAACTATTCAATTGTTATTTCCTGGTTCCTCTTATTTTTAACAGGTCTTTTCTTTCTTGTTCACTAGCTGCAATCTTGTCTTTTAGGTCTATCTTCACATTCATTCATGAGGTTTTGCCAGCTTTCAATGAAATTCTTGATTTCCTGGATATCTCCTTGAATCTGTTTTGTGTATTCTATTTTTTTTATATTGTTCATGCAAGATTTCCATCTTTTTGCAGTGCTCCTTGATTTTTTTAACTAGGTCTTCTTTAGATGCGTTCAGCCTTTCTTGTATTATGTTTATCATTCTTTTTTTTTTTACCTGGGAGATTATTTCTGATCTGAGTTCTTTTACAGCTTCATGGAGATGCTTCCTTACTTCAGTTGTTATAATTTCAGAAGTTTCAGCTGTATAGTACATTTTATTCTATATCCATATCTCCTAGGCTTGTTTGGGATGGGCTGGAGGTTGGAGGTTGCATTTTATTCTTTTGTTTTGTCATTTTCCTGTATTCCCCTGTTCCCTAGTGGCACTTAGAGGTCCCTGGGTGGAGGGTATGCACTTCATGAACCTTCGACACTGCTCACATGGCGATGAAGCACCCCAGTTGCTTGAGGTCACTGGGCAGGGCCCTACCAAGTTTTGAGTGATATAGTAAGGCTGAATGGTATGTGGAGTATACTCTGCAGGCTTTCAGCTCATTCTGTGTGGCACACTAAATCTCCCTGGCTTCTTGGGAGAAGCTTTTCTTCTTGGTCTCTGGGTGTGGATCCACCAGACTTCCAGTCAAAGACCCACCACTGCACAGCTAGGTAGGGATTGCTGTGTCAGGCTTCATCTCACATGCAGTAGCTCCCGGTTACCTGGAGGTCACTTGATGAGGCCCAACCAGGACCCAAGCGATGACCTAAAGTTCCTGCAGTGTTCAATGATGTTGGGTAGGGGCCTACCAGGTTCCAAACAGAGTCCCACAGCTGCACAACTAGATAGGGATCTCTGTAGCAGGTTTCAGCTCACACACAGTGGCTCCCTGCTACCTGGAAGTCGCTAGGCAGGGCTCAGCCAGGACTGGAGTGATGACCCAGAGGTCCTACAGTGTTTGGGGATGCTGAATGAGGCCCTACCAAGTTCCAGGCAGTGTCCCATGGCTGCACAGCTAGGTAGGAATCACTGTGGCAGGTTTCAGCTCACATGTGGCAGCTCCCTAATACCTGGAAGTCCCAAAGACACATTTAAAATAAATGGGTTTTTGTTTAATTTAAAGTTCAAACACAGTATTATAATCTTTCAGTAAAGAGGATTTTGGATTTTTTGCTCAGTGTAATTTAAAAAATAATAATTGTGTATTACTTTTCATCTCAAAAGTAATTATTTCAATTTCAATTTTTTAGTAATACCAAAATAAAAGCCCTCCAACCACTGCAGAACCATCCTAGTATTTGCTGTAGGACATTTGGAGTAGCTACTTCTTTGATGTTGATATGCCAAGGCTTTCTTGTCCTCCTGCTTTATATGGCTTTCTAACAACTATAGCTGTGACAAGGACTGCTCTTCTCCTCCAGACTTCTTTTTCTTGAGTTCTAACAATTAAGTTAATCTCATTCCTTACTTGGTATCTTCACTCAGTGTTGCTGCTCTCCAGAGAGTCCTTTTTCTAAGATTTTCCCTTCTTATTGCATGTTCATTGCTGTCTTTATCTTACTCTGTGGCCAGGTTTTATTGACCTGTTTATTTTTTTTCTGTTGCTTTGTATTCTTGACCCTACCTACTCTTTTCATTTCTTCTTAAGTTCCATTCAAATTCTCATTATATCATTACTCCTGTTAGATATGAAATTTCATACATGTGAGCAGATTGCCAGAAATTTATGTAAAGAAAGGTCCTGGCCTCTTTCCTTTCCTGTCAGAACTTAGCTTGGAAGTAAGACGGGTTGAGAGTTCTTTGTTTGCTCTTCACTTCTCCCCCCACCACTGGTACCTGTACTGCCAAGCTGTTCCTTGGGCTTCTTCACCCCACCTCATTACCAAGTCACTTTCTGCAAATAGAGCTTGCCTATTTGTTCCTTTCCCTACTTGTTGAGAACATGGACTAAAAGTTAAGGAAAGCCCTTCAATCACTCTCTCTGTGTCTCCTCAATGTGTAAATTTAGGGCTGGCTATGTACAGTGTGCTATCTACTTTTAGAAACAAGTTCTGGCAGTTTTTCTGAGGCTGACAGCATTTTGTCTGGGTGTGTTTGACTATCTGCATTTGACTTTCACAGCTTGGGCATTGTGTTCTCATATATCATGATTGGAGAGCTCACTTGTTTCTCAATTTCACTGAAAATGAATTTTTTTGTTTCAATTTCCTATTGCTTTTAGGTAACTTCTTATATTTTAAAACTTACTATTTTCTTTTCCTCTTCCTTCCTTGCACTCAGATTTGTCTTCTAAATATAATTTATTTTATTTAATAAGCCAATGTATAGAATTTTTTGCTGCAAAGACATTTAAAACAACAACAACAACCCATTTGATGGCTGTGTGCCTGAAAGTTGTAACCAATTAGTCCATCACAAGGAGCCCCAAATTATCCTACTGCAACTGTATCACGCACATAGATTTCTTTCCTATTGAAGCCCCTGTCACTTAGTTTTTCAAGGAAATGCTTTTAGATTTAATCAACTATGAATAATATCATGGCTAAACCAACAAAGAAAAAAATTAAATGAGAAAGAATGACTCAAGAAGGATTCAATAATGGCTTTATTATTAATATATATGCAAATGAAGCGTGCATATATATTTGTAAGAAAATTGGTATTAAAGCAAACTAATCAGATGGCCAATGTATTTGACCAGTTATCAGGTAACAGAAACTAGTCTCACGGAAATGTTTTATAAGATAATGAAAGAACGCTGCAGAGGAGGAGCTGGGCGGATCCGGAGTGCCTGTAGAAGCCCGTTCCTTTGTCTGAAGGACTGAATACTTCTGCAAGCAGGGAGGGATCGCAGGTTCCTGAGGCACCTCAGCCTGTGGTGAGTGCCCAGCACAGTCTGTCCAAATCTCAGACTGTTCCGGACCCCCCAGGCTTCTGGGTGCAGTGAAGTGGAGCAGTGGGTTAGAGGCCACTACAGCCGCCTCCCCATCCCTCCCAGCTACACTTGGAAGTCTGCTGAGCTCCTGACGGATGGGCGGGCCTACACTAACCCCTGAGCCCAGCCGCGCCTAGCCATCTGCCTGCAGAGGAGGAGCTGGGCGGATCTGGAGTGCCTGTAGAAGTCCCTTCCTTTGCCTAGAGGACTATGGATATCTCTGCAAGCAGGGAGGGATCACAGGCTCCTGAGGCACTGCGGCCTGTGGTGAGCACCCTAACCCGGCTGCAATTGAAGAGCTGTGGATCTTCCAAGGGGCAGGTGGGCGCACAGTGTCCCTGAGGCCAAGCTTGTCTGGAACTGCGGAGTTCTGAGCAGGCAGAGGAGGGCCACTGGTTCTGTAGGCCCAATGGCTTGGGGTAGTGCGGTGTCAGAGTCTCAGTAGCTCCAAACATAGAAGGGGATTTTCAACAGATCCTGAGGAAGCTTTCAAATAACACTTGAAACACAGAAATATAGAAAATGACAAAACGAAAGACCAAATTACAACCTCAAACCTCCAGCCCATCTCAGGAAACCCTAGGAGCAATGTATATAGAAGAAAATATATCCCATCCACCTCATATATCGGACATAATAGCTACTGAAGTTGACAAACAACTCCAGGAAGCTTTAAAGAAATTCAAACTCGAAATAATCTCCCAGATAAAAGAAGAAATGATAAAAGAAATGAAAGAGATTCTAAATATATCTAAAGAAAACACAGATAAAAAATTGGAGGAACTAAACAAAAAGATAGAATCCCTAGACGAGCAATATAAGAAACAAACAGAATACATAATGCAGATGCAGAGATATACAGGAAATAAAAAACTCCACTGAAAGTTGTAAAAACCGCCTTAATGAAAGTGAAGATAGAATTTCAGACCTTGAAGACATGATTGAAGCTAGTGAACAGGAAAGGAAAAATCTTTTGAAAATAACAAGGAATCAGGAAACAACAATTCAACAACTGCAAGACGATGCAAAGAAGAATAACATAAGAATGATAGGGATTAATGAAAGAGAGGGAGACAACATAAAGGATGTCAAGAGGATATTTAGAGAAGTAATAGCTGAAAATTTCCCAAGCATGAGATCAGAAACTGACATCAAGATCAGTGAAGCATATAGAACTCCAAACACTCATAACCAAAATAAAACTATACCCAGACATATAATAATCACCATCCCAGAAATCCAACATAAGAATAGATTATTAAAAGCTGTCAGAGAGAAAAGACAGATCACTTATAAAGGAAAACCTATCAGAATCACAGCAGACTTCTCAGCACAAACGATAAAGTCAAGAAGAGCATGGAGTGAAATATTCCAGATCCTAAAGCAAAATGATTTCCAACCAAGACTGATATATCCTGCAAAACTATCATTCAAAATAGATGGTGCAATACGATACTTCCATGACAAAGAACAGCTGAAGAACTTCATGAACACCAAACCAACCCTGCAAAAAATATTGAAAGACAGTTTAGATACACAAAGGAAAAAAACCACTAAGCAAAGCAAATAATTAAACAGAACAGAAAGATAAAGATGCAACAGCAGAGAGATAACATTCCTACAATTAACCAGCATTTAACAGTAATAACCATTAATGTAAATGGTCTCAATGCACCAATCAAAAGAAACAGATTAGCAGAATGGATCAAGAAACAAAATCCAACCATATGCTGTTTACAGGAAACCCATCTAACCCAGAAGGATACTCACAGACTGAAAGTCAAAGGATGGAAAACAATTCTTCATGCAGCAGGAATCCAAAAAAAGGCAGGAGTAGCCATTCTGTTTGCAGACAACGTGAACTTTAAACCAACAATGACCATAAAGGACAAAGAAGGTCACTATATACTCGTAAGGGGAAAACTCCAAGAGGAAGAGATAACTATCTTAAATATATACGCACCAAACTCCAGAGCACCAAGTTATATAAAACAATTATTAACAGAAATGAAAACTCAAATTATCAGTAACACAATTGTAACAGGAGACCTTAATACGCCATTGACACCAAGGGACAGATCAACCAGACAGAAAATGAGCAAAGAAATAACAGAACTGAATCATACCTGTGAACAAATGGGTTTGATAGACATATACAGGATGTTCCACCCAACAACATCAGAATACACATTCTTCTCAGCAGTACATGGATCATTTTCTAAAATAGACCATATATTAGCTCACAGAACATATTTAAACAAGTGCAAAAGAGCTGAAATCATCCCTTGCATGTTATCGGATCATAGCGCTCTGAAATTAGAAATTAATGATAAAAGATACTGCAAAAATCCCACAAACACATGGAAACTGAATAACACACTCTTGAGTAATCAGTGGGTCACAGAAGAAATTAAAGAAGAAATCAAACAATACCTAAAAGAAAATGAAAATACAGATACAACTTACCGGAACCTGTGGGATGCAATGAAAGCCGTCCTGAGAGGAAAATTTATTGCACTGAGTTCCCACATCAGGAAAACAGAACGAACACAAATAAATAACTTGATGCTACACCTCAAACAGCTAGAAAAAGAAGAGCAAGTCAAGCCCAAAGCCAAAAGAAGAGAGGAAATTATAAAAATCAGAGCAGAAATCAATGCAATAGAGACTAAGAAAACAATCCAAAGAATCAACAAATCAAAGAGTTGGTTCTTTGAAAGAATAAATAAAATCGATAAACCCCTAGCCAACCTTATTAAAAAAAGGGAAGAAAAAGCTCAAATTCATGCAATAAGAAATGAAAAAGGAGAAATCACTACAGACCCAATAGAAATACAGAAGATCATCAACACCTATTTCGAAAACCTATACTCTCAAAAGTTTGATAACACAGAAGAAATAGACAGATTCTTAGAAGCATATGAAGTGCCAAAGCTAGATCAAGAGGATGTAAAACTGTTGAATAACCCAATCTCTGTTACTGAAATTGAAAATGTAATTAAGTCCTTACCCACCAAGAAGAGCCCAGGCCCAGATGGATTCACTGCAGAATTCTACAAGAAATACAAAGAAGACCTAATGCCGACACTCCTCAAACTATTCAATGAAATTGAAAGGGAAGCAATCCTTCCTAAGTCATTCCTGGAAGCAAATATTACTCTAGTACCCAAACCTGAGAAAGACCCAACTAAAAAAGAGAACTATAGACCGATCTCCCTAATAAACACAGATGCAAAAATCCTCAATAAAATATTGGCAAATAGGATCCAGCAAATCATCAAGAAGATTATACACCATGACCAAGTGGGATTCATCCCAGGAATGCAAGGATGGTTCAACATACGCAAATCAATAAATGTAATCCACCATATCAATAAAGCCAAAAATAAGAATCACATGATCATTTCTATAGATGCAGAAAAAGCCTTCGATAAGGTCCAACATTTATTCATGATAAAAACTCTACAGAAAATTGGAATAGATGGTCTTTACCTCAATATAATAAAGGCCATTTATGACAAACCAACAGCCATCATCATACTAAATGGCCAAAAATTGAAAGCCTTTACTTTAAAATCAGGCACAAGACAAGGATGTCCTTTATCACCACTCCTATTTAATATAGTACTGGAAGTATTAGCCAGAGCAATTAGGCAAGAAAGAGAAATAAAAGATAGGAAAAGAAGAAGTTAAGATGTCATTGTTTGCAGACGACATGGTACTCTACATAGAAGACCCCCTAAGCTCCATTGAAAGACTCTTAGATACAATAAATAAATTCAGTAATGTGGCTGGATACAAAATCAATACTCAGAAATCAATAGCATTCCTATACTCAAACAACAAAATCACAGAGAAGGAAATAAGAGAAACTGGATTATTCACATTAGCAAGCAAAAAAATGAAATATTTAGGAATTACTCTTACAAAAGAAGTGAAAGACTTATACAGTGAAAACTATAATACACTGAAAAAGGAAATTGAAGATGATCTCAGAAAATGGAAAGACATCGCTTGCTCATGGATAGGAAGAACAAACATTGTGAAGATGGTCATTCTCCCAAAACTCTTATACAGATTCAATGCAATCCCAATAGAAATACCATCAACATACCTTATAGATCTAGAGCAATCACTCCTAAATTTCATCTGGAACCAGAAGAGACCTAGAATCGCAAAGGCAATTCTAAGCAGCAAAGGCAAAGCAGGAGGCATCACAATCCCTGACTTGAAATTATACTACAAAGCAACAGTAGTAAAATCAACATGGTATTGGAATCAAAACAGAGGCGACGATCAATGGAATAGATTAGAAAATACAACCACAACTACAAACACACTCAACCACCTTATCTTTGATAAAGGAGCCAAGCAGGTTCACTGGAAGAAGGACAGTCTCTTTAATAAATGGTGCTGGAAAAACTGGCTCTCCATTTGCTGAAAACTAAAGCTAGACCCATGTCTATCACCATGTACTAAATTAAAATCTAAATGGATCAAAGATCTGAATATTAAAACAGAAACACTAAATCTACTGGAAGACAAAGTGGATAGAAACCTTGGAGACATAGGAGTAGGTAGAGAATTCATGAACAGGACTCAAACCGCACGGGAAATACTTCCCAGAATCAATAACTGGGACCACTTCTTATTAAAAAGTTTCTGCATGTCAAAAGAAATCTCCAGCAGAGTGAAAAGAAAACCCACAAACTGGGAAAAGATTTTAGTGAACTCTCTCTCAGACAAGGGACTCTTGTCTAAAACATATAAAGAATTAAAGAAACTCAGACCTCCAAAATTCAAAGATCCAATCCAAAAATGGGCATCTGAGATGAATACGCAATTCTCAGATGAAGAAATGCAAATGGCAAATAAATATATGAAAACATGCTCATCATCATTGGTCATCAGAGAAATGCAAATTAAAACCACACTGAGATTCCATCTCACTCCTGAAAGAATGGCCAGGGTCAAGAAAACCAACAACAACAAATGCTGGAGAGGCTGTGGGGAAAAAGGGACTCTCCTGCACTGTTGGTGGGAGTGTAGACTGGTACAGCCTTTGTGGAGGTCTGTCTGGAGGTTTCTCAAAAAGTTGGGACTGGAAATCCCATTTATTCCAGCTATTCCACTTCTAGGCATATTCCCAGAAGAACTGAAAGCATCATACCACAGTGATATATGTGCACCTATGTTTATAGCAGCACAATTTGTAATCGCCAGACCTTGGAAACAACCCAAGTGTCCATCAACTGAGGAATGGATAAAAAAGTTGTGGTATTTCTATACAATGGAGTATTATTCAGCTATAAAGAAGGATCACATTGAGATATTTATCAATAAATGGGCGCAGCTTGAGACCATACTCATAAGTGAAATAAATCAATCTCGCATGTATGAATACCGAATAGTTTCCCTAATGTAAGTAATGATTCAAATATATGAAAATATGTGGCAATCATGATTCCCCATTATGTGGCCTTGAAGCCTTATAAAATTTTCACTTATTAATTAGAAAGGCTTTATTCTGGGCTTCTTGATATGGAAATATTTGAAGCTATAGTATATGAAGTTTTATCCAAATATCTCAAGGAAAAAGACAGACACTATGGTAACTATTATTCTTTAAAAAAATTATTTAGTTATTTCTTATGTTTATTTTAATTAAGGGAAAAATTTAAAAAAATAGGATATATAATAGTAATTCTTTTCGATTTCCTATTAATTTGTTTTGAAGTCCTGTAATACTCCCACGATCTTGTTTTGACTGATTAGACTCTGTTCCATTCTGTGGGATAGTATCAAGTCTGAGGGTATAGGCAACTACTTTGAAGGCAATAAGATTCACTAAGATGCCCATTCAGGTTTGACTATTGTCTCCTTTGGAAGTCCTGTAATGTTTACAATGTCTAAGTTTTATTGGTCTTGTTCTCTACTGTTTTGTCCAACTTTATAATATCTAATGAGATAGACAAATCTTTTTAAGGAAACAAGAGACAACGTTGATAACTGTTGTTAATAACCGTGTACTCTGTTCTACATCATGTGCTAAGTCTATCCTTGGTTTTGACTGACAGCTTTGTTCTGCCATATTTGACTTTATTCTCCCCCCCCCCCAAAAAAGTAACAAGAACTAAGGAGTAATAAAATCTAAAATGTGTAAATTTTGTTGTAAAAAGAGAGGAAGGGAAAAAAAAAAAAGAGCTCTAACGGATATAACAGCAAGTGTGTATAGGGGTGTTGAATAGCTGACTATATTAATGTTTTTGGATCATTGAACACAGCTGTTTGTAGTCTCTCTGTTTGAATGTCTACTTTGTATTCTTTGATACTGTCATTTGAGCAACTATTTCCAAGATGATAATATGTAATCTATTAACAGGTGATTTCTTACTGTTATGTTTTTTTTTTTGTAGTTCTGTATTATATGTAACCTCACACTGCTTTGTTTTGTTTTGTGTTTTTCTCTTTTTCCTCTTAAATAAAAAAAAAACAAACAAACAAACAAAAAAAAGATAATGAAAGAGCCTGATGAGGATGACAAGAAGACAAGGGTGCTGCTGGTATCCAGGCTGAAGTGTGCAGTGTGCACTCTCTCTGCCCTTTAGATCATCATGACCATGCTCTTTTTCTTCTGTCTGTGTTAGTCATTGCCTAATCCACTTCACTGCCTGAAACCTCTGTGCTCCAGCAATGTTGTTCATTTTCAGTTCTTTAAAGTAGTCAAGCTTGTCCAGCTCAAGAGCTTCATTTTTGCCTCCTGATATGCTTCCATGATTGCCCCACCAACTTCTGCTGCTTCCTTAAATGCTTTCTCAAATGCTTTCTCTTCCATGAGGCTTGCCTTCTGTGCTCCAAGGAGCCTTTATTTATTTGCCTTGGAACTCTGCTTTGCATATATCTTTGTCTGAAAGTTTACTAAAGCAACGACCACATCTCAGTTCTATTATATTTTTAATTAGTTTTAATTAATCAGTTTTTCTTTCAAGAATTTTTGAGGAAGCTCCAGATTCCATAAAATATTTCTTTGCATTATAAATGTTGTGATTAAAATAAATATAAAAGAAAAGTTAACCAACAAGTGGACTCAATGAAAACCCATTGTATACTAGGTTAAATAATTCCTGAAAGTGCATTATCTACCTTCGTCTCCAGTAAAGCATTGACACAGTGCTGGAGTAGCTGAACATTAATTAGCTTGTCAACTAATTTTCAACTGATTCACCAACATAGATATTTAGATATTGTGAAGTTCTTATTTTTTAATTGATTGAATTCTTTTTCTGATGTTCTTATTGAGTTCTTACGTAGAAGCTACTCTCATCTAAACTGACAACTCCTTGTTCATCTGTAGCAGATGACCGATATGACAGGTTTATAAGGGTTTTTTTTTAAAGACACTGTTTAAAATGACTCTGAATTCTCCTGTCCTGCTTGAGCCTTTGCAATTTAAATGCCTGAACCGTGGAGGGTGCAAGTTCAAAGGCAGAAATGCTGGGGCACATTAAATTGTTTGGCATGATAAAAAGTTGTGAGTAAATGAGATGAAAATGGAAAAATTCAGGACTCAGAAGTCGTAGACCCTTGAGACCAGCTACTGAGAAGTATTGAGCAGGAGGAAAAGTTCAGGATTCTTCTCCAGACATCTCCCAGCAGAGAAATATGCCATGAGGATTTTTCCAGAACAATGTCTTGTGTGTTGTGCAACCATGTCCTAGAAACCCTTATTAAAATTATTGAAAGCATTGTTTACTTGCAGAGTTACATTTCTTCTAGATGACAGTGGAGAACGGTACAGGTTTTGGGTCAAAGAGGTCTGATTTAGAATACAGTGAACCTTATCAAACTTTGGTGCTGACTTTGACTATTACTGTTTATGTGTGATATTTAGTACAATCAGTAACCTGTGTCCGTTAGCTAGGATGTGTGGCACAATGTAAAGAGCTAGAGTCTCTAACCCAAGACATCTTTCCTTTGAAGGAACTACTGTCTACAGCTAATGTGACCCATGGCTGAAAGATTAAAAATTGTTTCAAATGGAAACATGCAAGATAATTAACAATCTTGACTACACTATTTTCAAGCATTAACACTCCATTGCTAATTTTTAATGAAATATGAATTTTGTGTGTGTGTGTATATATATATATATATATATAATGATAGGTTTATAACATTATCATACTTATAATGTTAAGTTTGTTTGTTTATACAGTTATCCCAAATGCATTTGTTAGACTTAATGCAAATTTTTATTTGAAATGAAATTATGAGCTCAAGTAAGTACAACATCTCTCTAGTTTTTCAGTTTATATAAAACATGGTTGGGGCCAGGGATTTAGCTCAGCAGTGCAAGCACATGCCCTGCAAGCACAAGGTTGTGAGTTTGATCCCTGCTACCAAAAACAAAACAAAACAAAAATCCCATAAAATACATGGTTATGCTAACAAGCTTGTGGGGCTACTACAGTTTTCAAGATGTTATGGTTCATAATTTCCAACAGATGAGATAAAAATGAATCTCTTTGAAATTTAAATTTCTTGGATGAGTTTCTGCAGTTTTGGAATACAGCATTGAAGTTCTAGGTACACAGCAGGTTCTTACAACTCTAAGCAGAGTTCATTTCTTATCCTGCTATAAGGGATATCTATGCCATTTGTCCATAGCTATTTGGGAGAAAATTCAGTGGACACTGGGAAAAGAAGTTATTCTAAGAGTGACTTAGTGTGCATTCTCCATCATACATCAAGCAAGCATCAAGCCCAAGTTCTGTGAAACAGAAGATAGTGATCTCACTCCACAGGAAGGATGAATGTCAAGAGAATGAGAGACATACAAAATGATAAGTACATTGATTCTGCAAATAAGAGTTCCTGTGATATTCTGGCAGAGTCTAGAAGACTGAAGCCAACATTTGTCTCACCTTTATAGGGTCAATGAAAAATTGATAGGGGCCTATGAAAAATTGAAACCACTTTATACACTATAAAATAGGATTATTATATTATATCTAGAATTATTAGAATAACAGTGGCCAAGCTCCTCAGGGAAGGATGATGTTTCACAACATTTACATATATACATTTGTGGAAGGAAGAGAGAAGTACCTGCATCTGATTATACCACAAATTAATAGTTGTCGTATTTTAAGATCCATGATAGATAAAACTGATTTTAACTCAATTTACATATCTGAGTTTGAAGGATATACTTGGACTAGGTAGGCAAATTTTGAGAAGCTGAACAAGTGAGTGATATGCCCAGGAAAAAAAGTAAAATGGGCAAAAAAGAAATAATGGAAAACATGTAGTGAATTGGGGCCTTGTAGGAGCTATTTGTTGAAGAAAGTAGGATTTACCTCAAAGCCAGAAGGTGGGAACTGTTCAGTGTGGAGTTAAGCCCAGAAGAATGAACTGAAAGTGAAAGAGAAATGGGATTACTTGGAGCCAGGAAATTCCACTAAGAAGTTAAATTGAGGACTAAAGTGGTAGGAACTTGGACTAGGGTCCTGGAATAGGGTTGCAGAGTGAGGGGGCACATGCAAGGAACAGTTCAGAAAAGAATAATGCAATTTTATGACAACTTGGTGTTATAGCTTGTGTCTAGATGGTCCATCCCCCAAAGCCTCACGCAGTCATAGACAGGCTTTTCAGAAGTGATGGATCTAGAGGATGTGACTGATTTATGATGCGATGCTGAGATTAAGTTGTGTGATTACTAAATAACTCCACTAATTGGTTTGACACTGCTCTAATCTTGAAAGCCTAGATACAAAATGGGGAGAAAGACACTGTTATGATCCCTCCTTTGTTGCTTTTGCTACTTGTGAGCACCATGAGCTGTGCTCCTCTGTGATGACCCTCTACTATGTGGCACTCTGCCTTAGAGTCTGCCAGTAGGGACTGAAATCTCTGTAAACTGTGAGCTAAATAAACTTTGAGTGTTGGATATTTTGTCTCACCAACAAGAAAAAAGTAAGTATGCTAAGACACTTGGTCATAGAGTCTGAATAGAAAAACCAAAATGAAAGATGTCTGTAAATCTCTACTGGGAGACCAGTAGGACCTGGGTACTCTTGAGTGGAGTAGTGAAGTTGGAAGGAATTTGATTTGAAAGGAAATGAAGAAAAGGAGGAAGGTTTTTTTTTTTGTTCCATTGAATCTGCTATGACTGGTGTGTATCCAAGTGTAAAGTACTAAGAGGCCTACAAAGCTCGATGTTCTGAGCAGGTGAGGGGTCAGGATAATAGCTGCAGTTCCAAAAGTCATCAACATCAGGTCCATACAGAAGAAAGTGGATGAAATCTCAGGGTGAAAATAGACATAAGTTCTGACTCTAAGAATTGGGAATTGGTACTACATGAGTTTTTTATGTAGTTATTTTTGGCAGCCAGTCCTACATTTCATTCAATTGATGATAATTGTAAGGTTGGGGAAACATATTTTCTGTTTTTGTATAGGTTTTCCATTATTTTTCTAGTCAAATTTATCCATTACCATTCAGAGGTTATATTTGTTTTAGTGATGGACTTTCCTCTAGCACACATTAAAAAGAGTCTTATCTGGCTGCCTATTTTTTTAAATGACACAAATGCTGCCATTTCTCCCCTTGATTTTCACTTCTGAGCTTTCTGACAATGAATTGCACTGTAGTAAAAGAGAGAGGAGGAGGGCAGTGGGTAGAGACAGATCTTTCTATAAAGATCAGCAATTCTCCGTGCTTTTATTCCAGGCAAAGATTACATTTAAGACCCAGGGGTCTCTGCCACCTCAGATCCTTTTCAGAATGAGTGGCTGTGGTGCTGCAGATAGTTTGGTGTGTTGTTTCATATTTGACAGTGTTAAATTTACCCCAGGGAGCCACAAATCAGTGATTTATCTAAGAATAAATACTATCTCTAATAAGGGGCCATTTCTTTTAAATTGGACAGTGCATTATATTAAACAGACTTTATCAAAAGTATAAAATGTGTCAGCCAGGCATTTTTAATGAATATATATTAAAATTCCTCTACTTTTAGGAGAAATCTATTTCCCTTCATTGGCACAAAACAGAAAGGTCTGCTGAGGTTTGTTGGCTCTTGTGTACTTTATGTACTCTCTGAGTGATGGGGAGAGTTTAAGGCTTCTCTCAGATTGTTTAATATCAAGGTTACACATCAAGGAAAGCAAAGGAATTTAAAAACAAAAGAGAATTGTGAGGAGCTAAGCTGAGTGGGTGGAAGCATGGCCAGTACTACTCATGTACATGTTGATAAGTCCCTCTGCAGCTTGTTTAACATCATTGCAGGAGTTGAGTCTACCCCAGTTGCTACCACAGCCCTGGGACTCAGCACAGCCCTGTTGGAAAACACCTGGTAGGTGCTCATCAGCTGATGATTGAATAGATTTTTATGGTGTGCTAAAATGATATGATTATTTCTTAAATACTCAGATTGCATCTTTGACTATTCTGTTATACCAAAGATGTGACCCAGTTCTTCACCACTATTAGTCTAAAGACAGCTGGGAAAGAGAAAAATGTTAAAAGCAAAGTTGCATTCAGTTTTCATGCACAGCATAGTTTTCCAAACCTTTGTATATCTAAGGGATGACAATATCATATCTTGTCCAGATGTGTTTTAATAAATGGATTAATGAATTGCAGTGGTGGGTCATGACAAGGGAATGAGTGTGGACCAAAATGAATTTGATTCATTTAAAGTACCACAATCTGTTTCCAAGACATGGCTACCCATAAAAGTAAATAAATAGATTAACCTCTTACAAGTGTAAACTATGAGCTACAATTAAAGATAGAAGCAGACATGATAGAGACATCTTTTCTGGCAATATAATAAACTAAAAATCCCTTAAATCCCTCTAATACAAAATACTTGAAAATGCAAAAAGAAGTTTATAAGGAAGGAAAAAGTAATAAAAAGGAAAAGGTTACATAAAAGCATCACAGTACAAGTAGTACGTAGTATATCTAATGTGCTTCAGATACATTAAGATGTACATTAAAAGATGGCCAAAATTTTTTTGTTGATGATGAAATACCTCAGGAGTTAGGATTTCATTTGCTTTCTTTAATCTATTTTCTTATACTTTAGTATATTGCTCAAATTTTTTCATAATAACTACCTATTATTTATTTTATTAGAAACAAATATTTTAATAGAAATAGAAATAATTCACCAATGTGCTCATCAATTTGAGAGATTGTAACAAAATATATGCAATCCAGTAAGAAGTTAGAGACTTGGAGCTGCTGAACGTAAAAAAGCTTCAGAGGCTGCAGGAGGGACCTGAAACAGTTACTAAGCCCAAAAGACACACCTAGAGCCAGACTAGATTCAGTAAAAACAATAAAAATTGCTCGGTCAGTGGTCTTGGGATTGGGATCAATGTAAATGCTGTAATCAGGGAAACAGTTTTTTAAGTCCTGGATTCAGTTTCAATCATCATTTGGTTTCTCTGCATTTAGAAGGAAAGCAAAACCAAAACCAGACTGTATGAGACCTAATTCTAAGGTCTTAGAATTAGGAAAGAAATATTTGAAACAGCAGCATTTTTCTATGTATTTCTTTAGTCTTTAGATAAAATGTCATTCAGAAGAAGAAATTGGAAGACAGAACATTCTGTCTCCATTTAAGGGGGTAGAAAAGGTTTAAACTAGTTATCATCTTGTTTCAGAAAGAAATAACTGATTTTAGACAGTTTTTCCAATAAGACCAGTGCCATCAGTAAGAAAAATGCGATCAGTTCCCCAGAGATTGTGTCAAAGAAAACTTGTACTCTTACATTCTGCAAGAATTGTTGCATTGAGATGATTTTCAAAGAAATTCCCAAGAAAGGAAAATTACAGCATTCTGTCCTCGAGGTGATAAAGACCTGCATCCCCAGGCTGAACCCTGGCTTTGCAAGCAGGTACTCAGAGTGCACAGTTTTTATCTCAAACCTATTCCACTTATCAAGTTAGGTTACACAAGCTTTTTATTCTTTCTGACTCTTAGTTTTTTCATCTATAAAATGGGAAGCCTGATAATAGCACAGTTCAGAGAAGAATACCTACATGTCTTATTTTATGTGTCAGTGGTGTAATTCAAATGCAAAAGTGTAATCATGAAAATGTTGATTTGAATAGGTGAAGCACACAACTGTCATAAGCAAAGGAGCTTAAATAAATGTGGCTTTTTCTCTTTCTAAAGCTATGATTGTAAGCTGCTTAAGGTCACTAGCAAGGCCTATTAAAGTAAATAGCAGGAAAGATGTCAAATGTGGAGTCTTAAATCCTAAAACTGGAATGTCAGAGATCAGCAAGTCCAATGTGTTTGCTTTTCTAGTAGAGACAACTAAAGCTCCAGGTAGGGAAATGAATAGATTGAGGTTGTACGGCTTTTTGGTGATTGTGTGAGCACTAAAATTCTCTTAACTTTCCACCTAGTATTTTCTTACTCACAAGTAAAAAGAAATGTCACTCTATAATAGATTTCCATTTGCAAGATGCCAGCTTATGAAGGCTTTCTTGACTACTCCTCACTGTCTTTGTCCATGGAAATGATCTTCTGTCTCACCCTCTCTTTCCTGTACATAACTTTTAATACTGCACCTAAAAGATCATTACATTGCTCTCTAATTTCTACTAACCTCGTAGTTCTTTAAGGACAGGAGCCACAACCCCTCCGTTCCTTGCTTTTCTTTCCCTCCTTCCTTCCTTCCTTCCTTCCTTCCTTCCTTCCTTCCTTCCTTCCATCCTTCCTTCCTTCCTCCCACTCTCTCCCTTTCCCTTTCTTTCTTTCTTTCTTTCTTTCTTTCTTTCTTTCTTTCTTTCTTTCTTTCTCTCTTTCTTTCTTCCATCCTTCTTTTCTTTCTCACTCTCAGATTTTCGTTGGTACCCTGGATATATAGAGCAGGACCAGAAGATGAAAGAAAGGTCTTTGAATATGGGTAAGGTCTGGAACCATTTCAGAGCCCTTTTCTGGCACATGTAAGGCCAGGACAAGGCCCAAGGCCCTGGACATCACAAAGGAAGGGCAGTAGCTCTTCTAGTGTTGTGAATAATGTAATTATGATTTATACTTCATCTTTTTTGTATGTCTTGGGAAACCTTATCTGTATCTTGGCCAGAAAATCGCACTGACAAAGACAGAAGGAACCTGTTCCATCCTCTCCATTTTGTCTCCAAACTCCTTTAATTTTAGTCATTATGTGCCCCAAAGTTCTGTTTATGTAAGACACTGCCTGGGCTGGATCTGTGCATTTAAACACTTGTCAGGTCTGAGTACACTAGAACCACCAGGTCTGTGAACTACAGCATGAGCCTAATGGTGAACCAGAGGAGAGAGAAAGGTAGCAACACTGGTAGGTTATCCATCTGTAAATTCCCATTATTTTTTTAGGAAATTGCATGTAGCATTTAGCAAGCACCTGTTGGCTGAGTTGGGTGGATGATGAGTATTTGGAGACATGGATGAGTGAATGAATAAAGTTCTGAGAAAGGACTGCAAAGAGATTCACTCCTGTAGGCCAGGCATGGTTATCCTACTTCAAAAAGTCTACATTAGGATTTTTGTCCTTTGAGCATAATGGGCATTTTGTCCTTTGAGCATAATGGGCATTTTGTCCTTTGAGCATAGTACTCCCATTGTAGTAATTTAATTCAGTTGAAATAAAGTTAGTAGTTAAGATATACTAAAGGCACATTTCCATATGTAGTCCAAATATTCTACTGAAGGAGCAGCTGCCATCTAAACAGTTGCTTGGTTGCACTGAGGAAACCAAAAGTCTTAGCAGGCAAAATTAGAGCCTGCTCTAATTCACAGAACATGTAAATCCCTGTGCTGCTCTATCCTTATTCACTAATATGTTTCTATTCATTGATAAAAATTTTTTAGTCAAGCCTCAGAAGATTCATTTGACAAGGCAATAAGGGAAAATCAAGATGGTGCCTGGCAACACATGAAGCTTGCTGTGCCTTGCAGAGGGGTTAGGAATAAATTCATATTATAATTGAGGAAAGAAAACTCTTTCTGACATCTTCTTATTTGAGACCCTAAAACATTTGGCTCTAACATGGGTGCCCACCAAATAACAACTGTAAATTCCAAAAGTACTAATATTTACCTGAAATACTGCGTAAAATGACTTTTTTCAACCTCCAAGCTCAGTGTCACTTTCTGGAAATAACAATATAATAAAACATAGTCTTTCCAGGTGGAGATGAATCAGGTTGCTTCAGCCTAATATAATAAGGAACAGTCTAACATTTCAGAATATCTGAGTAAGGTGTTTGGATTAGTTAGATTTTAATAGCCTATACTATGGTAATAAGTTCCTGGAAATCCCACTGGCCCTACCATGATAGATCATTCTCTCTAGTTAATGTTGTTGTCCCTTTGTGAGTCAGCTATAACTTCTTCACTCCAGGAAGAAGGCTAACACCCCTACCTACGTCATGCTTTATTTATTACCCAGTGGAATTGAAAGATAGGAGAATGATCTTAAAGCCTGATCTTTAAACTGACCTGTGTCTCATCTCATACATTAGCCAATGTAGAACCATGAGGCTAAACCAGGTGCTATCGATTGATTTATACTTTCCCCAAAGATACATCCAAGTCCTAACAGCACAACAATAGTAGACTGGAGGTTCAGTTAAGGTGGGGTGGTAATGTTTTCTTTAAAAGTCTTAGAGCCTGGGAGGGTGGCATATATCTGTAATCTCAGCACTCAAGAACCTACAACAGGAAGGTCGCCAACAGTTGCAGGTCACCCTGGGCTACATAGTGAGTGAGCTCAAGTCCAGCCCACTTTAAATAGTGAGTCCCAGCTTCAATCCTCACCCTGAAAAAGCCTTTAAAGAGCATGAGAAAGTTAGAGAACTATTCTAAACTATTATATTGCATAATTACCAGTGGAATGAAGGTCTATTTCAGTACAGTGGTCTCGGTACAGTACCCTCTATTAAGTGACTTTCTCTAGTAGGTACAAAGTCTTTGCTAGTAAGGCCTTCAGATGTTGACAGAGGCCCACCTTTGGAGAGTAATCTGCTTTGCCTGTAGTCTACACATCTAAAATTTAATCATATCTAAAAACTACTTTCACAGCAACATCTAGTCTTGCATTTGGCTTAATTACTGGACACCATAACGTATCGTCATTGACAAATATAATTAATCATCACAAATGGCAATGGAAGGAGAGGAAATTGTGTTAGGCAGTCAAATTAGGTGAATTTGGTAACAGAGTTCTTGAAATGAATAAAAATGTAGATAATTTGGATAACAAGACAAATGTCATTGGAGATGTGAAGGTAAAGGAACTGAGACTCGTTGCTCAGAGTGTGAAGTCATCTAAGATGCTGCCAGGAGAGACAGGAGGGAAAAATTTTTATTGAACATCAGATAATGAATAGAAGGAAGAAATATGAGCAAGAAAATGGAGTGATGGTGCTGTAATCAAATGACTTGCATTTGGAGAGAATTCTAACACTCAGCCCTGCCATTTGTTGACATCAGTAAAGCACTGAATATCTTATGCATGTTTCTCCATTTCTCAAGCATAAATTCCAGTCCTGCCTTAATATTCAAACACTGGTGTAGGAATAAATTATGATTGCAAAGCAAGTTGAGAAAAGTAGCAAAACCTTTAGAAGATAATTTTTTATAGTGATTATTATCAAGCATTACACTATGTGTCCAAACAAACATAAAGAGTTGTGATAGTCAGCTTCTGCTTGGCTTCAAGATGCTTCTTCCAACTGGCATTCACATCCTTGTATAGGACCTCATATATACAATAGGGCTCTCTTGCACAACAAATATAATGATGTAGAAATGATGGTGTGTAAGCTACTTATCACTGTGAAAAACACCTTAGAAAGTCAACTTCAAAAAGGAAAGTTTTATTTTGATTTACAGTTTCAGAGGTTTCAGTTCATGGTCAACCGTTCCCATTCTTTCGAGGCTGGGATACGGAAGTACTTCCTGGTAGAAGAGAGTGGAAGAGCAAAATTCACGATGGCCAGAAGCAGAGAGAGTAAAGAGTGAGGAATGAGTCAGGCACAAGTTATACTCTTCCAAGTTGTACCCCTAGGTAGGCTTCACCTCCACATAATGCATTAAATTGTGAACTCATCAATAGATTAATTTGTTGATTAGATTGGAGCTCTTGGATCCAACCACATTCCAAAATTGCCACCTCTGAACATTATTTCATTTGGGGCCAAGCCTTTAATACATCAGCCTTTTGGGAGGACATTTTATATTCAAATCATCATCTGATAAATAATTTGCAATATGTGATCACAAAAAGACTGTGGATTCCTCCTATTTCTTGTATCATGTTGGTAAGTGGTCAGTTGTCATGTCATGTGAACATTCAATCAGGTCTGTGGATCAGCCTATGCACAAGGAACTGAGACTTCCTGATGAATGGACCACATTAGAAGTGAATCTTCTAGTGCAGTTATGCTTTCAGATAATTATCACCCTAACTAGTATCATAGCTATAAAATAAGAGGTCAGGAGCCAAGAATAACTGGTCAACTTGCCTTGAACATCTAATCAACAGTAATTACTGAAGTAAAAAATACTTGTTTTAGACTACTACGCTTCAGGATAATTTGTCATGTGATGATAAATAAATAAAGTGAAACATATTTGTTTCAACTGAATCTTGAACTTATTTATTTATACTTTCTACCTCTGTACACAAATAAAATTAGATATTTAAAACCGTGTACTGGAAGAAATCAAGAGGCATTTCATTTTGCTCTGATGGTAGAAAGTGAGTCTTTTTTGTGCTTAAGTCTGGCTTACTCAGGAAGCATTGCCCTGATGGTTTCTAGGTACCAACTCTGTGAGAAAACACTTCATTGAGAGAGCTGGCTCACAAAACACACATGATCTTACCATAATACCAAATGAAAGTTCAACAGTCTGATTGCATTGACCGAGTTTTCATAAAATGATTTTTTTTAGAGAGAAAGCATACTAAACCAAGATCAATAAATGTACCCAGTTCCAGAGGCAGGAATCATGGCCAAAAGGCACTGAGGAGAACGTGATAGCCTGAATCTTTATAAAGAAGTTTCTCATAACATACACTAAAAGTGTGCTTCATACAGTTCTGCCTTAGTGATATGTTTGGTTATATATTTATGTCACTGTTCCTTCTAGACTTGTTTTGCTTTATAAATAATATTACATTTTGCTAAATTAAATTCTTGAAGCTTCTTCTATAACTATGTCTTTCCAATAACTAAATGATTTAAAATTGAAAATGTGTATAGCCAAATATTTTATTAGTATTTTAGATACCTATAATAATCATAGTGAATTTTCAACTGTGATTAAACCCATCAACATCTCCCATTTGCCCATTTTAAAAAGCAGGAGATGAAACCATATTAAATTAATTAAATTGATTTGATGTTTATTTTATCCTCTGATCTAGGTTTCCATACACTCTTGATCATTTTAACTTTTTATGGGACACTTGTACTGCAACTGACATAGCAAGGTTAACAGCAGAGTTAGTTTGTATTCCCAAGATAGAATCTCATTCTGCAATATGTTTTCTTTTTTATAGGTTATTCTTGACACAAAAACATACCATGTCACTGATCTATGGTGTTGGGAGCCGCGTCTGTGATAGCTCGCCTTGCGCGGCGGACGTGCGGCCTGTGGTAAAGAGCAAAGCCTGAGGTAGATTACCCCTCCCATCGAATATGTTAGTTTCCTGCTTACCGCGTAAACAACCCGCTCAACAATATAGTCTGCCTGGCAACTGATGATGTTAGCCAATCAGCTTGCCTTGCTTACTTTAACATGATTGGACACTGTACCCGTATATATACCGGTGCCACCCCTGGGCGGAAGAAGAAGCCAGGTAGAAGCCCAGAAGTAAAAGCCCAAAAGGAGCCGCGGAGAGCGGACCGGTAGAGGCTTTGGGGCAGACTGAAGCACAAAAGGAGCCGCGGGGAGCGGACCAGAGGAGGCTTCAGCTGGGAGAACCCAGGGCAGGCTGTACGGAGAAGGAAAATAAAAAGAAAAGGTTGTCCACTACCAGACTTTGTCGTGTGTCCTTCCTGCCGGCCGGGAGCGGACATCGACATTTGGAGGCCCGCCCGGGGACTGATCACCCCCGAGACGTGGAAGTGGACAACGCTCCAGTACAGAGCTGCGAGACAGGTGAGTTGGGGATAAGCCTGGGCTCTGGGTGGCGCGCACCTACAGGGCTTTTAGACTCCCCTCAGGCTCACGCGTAAGTGGCGGATTCCTTGGGCCTCACGCGGTGAGTAACATATTAAAAGATGGGAAACATGTTAGGTAGCAACACTAAGAGCGAGGGTGGTTGTGGAGAAAGCTCTCAAGAGCTTACAAAAGTACGCAGGGTATCTGAGCAGGCCCAGTCAGGGAGCTCCCGAGAGGGGTCCGTCAAGGGGAACAAGGATGCTAAGGAGGAGGACGGGGCTCTAGCCTCGGAGTCGTCTGACTCCGAGGACGAGGGAAAGTTGAATGGCAAGGAGGCCAAAGAGACCAGCTGTCAGGAGCCTAAATCGCTCAATAAGGAGTCGCAGGGTTCTTTTCCAGCGTTGCCCCGCGAATTGCGCTCTGCTCAACCTGGTCTGCGGAGGAGTAGAGAACTCCTGAGCGCTCCCCGGCGCGAGAGGGAGGCGAAGCCTTCCGCCCCACCTTGGGGGCCGTTTCCGGAGGCGATTCCTCGCCACGAGGCGGCCGCCTGGGAGCTCTCTCCCCTTTCGCCAGAACAGGAAGTGATGCACGGGCCCCCATTTTCCGCCCAATCACGGCCGCTGTCTTATGCTCCGCCGCCGGCGGGTCGGTATTTTTACAGGCGGCTTTGGCAGGGGGGACGCTTGTCTCATGAGGTACATCCACCTGGGATAGATAGTGGCCCCTACGGGATATTTCCTGTACAAGTAGCTATGGGCCAGGGACGCAATGTATGGGAGCCTTTTGAGATAAAGCAGATTAGAGAACTTAAAAATGCAGTTACAACCTTTGGGCCGACTGCGCCTTACACCATTGCCATGCTGGAAAATCTGTCTTCTGGGCCCCTCACCCCCGCGGACTGGATTCAGCTGGCAAAGGCGTGTCTGCCCTCGGGCAGTTGCCTGGATTGGCGAGCCTGGTACACAGAGTTCTCTGCCGAGCAGGCTGAGAAAAACGCCGGTCGAGAAAATGGGAGCTGGGGATTTAGCTTAGCGGCATAAGCGCCTGCCTTGTAAGCAGGCAATCGCCAGTTCGATCCCTGGTACCAATAAAAAAAAAAAAAAAAAAAAAAAAAAAAAAGATAAAAATAAAAAAATAAAAAATAAAAAACAAAAAGGGGGAGTAAGCCAAGGCCTGCCTCCAAAGGCGCGGTTATCTATGGCAGGACAATGGATGGGCCCGGATCCAGTGGTCAGCTGGAACCGTGGCGCGGTTTGTGTTTTCCCACAGGAACCGGGACGAGAACCACTGTGGGTACCGGAGAGACTGACACGGGCAACAAAGCCCTCGACTGAAGATCAGACCTGCCCTACTGGAGATCCATCACAGACCAACCAATAAGATGAATAGAAATAGCGGTAGCCCGAAATGGACAAGAAGATCCTCAGGCATATGCATGGCTTGCTCAATTGGCCCACGACCGAGTCTAGATATGGCGGGCATCCCTCATTCTCCTCCATAAGGTGACAATACACAGCAGGGTAGGTGAGTCAATGACGGGTAAGAGCGTGCCTCCCCAGCACGACTCGACCTAAGCCAGGCCCTACCCCATCCTGCACGTAAGCCGCTGGACTGTTAGATGCTGCCCAGGTCTAAATTTCTCTCCGAGGGGATTTCTTTACGGAGAGGAAATGAGTGCAAGCTTGTGTGCATCCAGGTTCCGTCCAGTTTGTGCCTGGCCCTAGAAAAAGGACGAGGGCCTCAGGGCCTTGGCAGACCATGGCATGGCCAACCAGGGTCTAAGCCAAGGACCTACGGTGGGCCTACACATAGGGCATAAGCCTCTGCACCCAGTCCAGGAAGGGCTACGATGCGCACATTCATAAAAAATAAAATAGGGGGAGATGTTGGGAGCCGCGTCTGTGATAGCTCGCCTTGCGCGGCGGACGTGCGGCCTGTGGTAAAGAGCAAAGCCTGAGGTAGATTACCCCTCCCATCGAATATGTTAGTTTCCTGCTTACCGCGTAAACAACCCGCTCAACAATATAGTCTGCCTGGCAACTGATGATGTTAGCCAATCAGCTTGCCTTGCTTACTTTAACATGATTGGACACTGTACCCGTATATATACCGGTGCCACCCCTGGGCGGAAGAAGAAGCCAGGTAGAAGCCCAGAAGTAAAAGCCCAAAAGGAGCCGCGGAGAGCGGACCGGTAGAGGCTTTGGGGCAGACTGAAGCACAAAAGGAGCCGCGGGGAGCGGACCAGAGGAGGCTTCAGCTGGGAGAACCCAGGGCAGGCTGTACGGAGAAGAAAAATAAAAAGAAAAGGTTGTCCACTACCAGACTTTGTCGTGTGTCCTTCCTGCCGGCCGGGAGCGGACATCGACACTATGGTTTATCCCAAAGTTAGAGAAAATGGACTTTCTGCCTCATTTGTTTTGGGGGCTGTATTTATTTCTGTTAAATAAGGTTGTTAACTAATTGTATTGGGCACATCTTATGTGCCTAAAAGCCCTAATGTCTGCCTCACTTACACTCTTGCCTACCAACCCCATTCGGATTCTATATTTCCTGGAGCCGACCAGATGCTTGTTTGTGCCTCCTGGACTGTCTCACTTGTCTGCCAGGCTAACCAGGTGCATGTCTGTTCTCTCCTTCTCCTCTCTTCATTTATAGACTTCAATGAAATGCCACAGGATAGGCCTGGAAGCAGGCAAGAGAGCCAGACTTACAACTAAGAAGACAAGGGCATTAAATTAACATCCACAATTTAAAGAGGAAAGACTAAATTTGTCTGAAAGTTTCAGGAGAGTCAGTACATGGTCAGAAGGCTTCAAGGCAAAAATCTCATAGTGGAAGAGTATGGTGAAGCAAAGATGCTGAAGTCATGGTGGCCAGGAAGCACAGTAGAAGAATGGTGCCTGAAAGAAAGAAGCAAGGGTCCAGATACAGTTCCCCAGGTCACTTCTCCATGACCTAGACAAATACACACAGAGACATGCTTTATTAATCTGCTAGGATTTTCTCAGCCCAGTGAAACTGATATATCAGAATTAATGGTCACATCTACCAAACAGAAGGTGGCAGGGGTTGTACCAATAAACTTTCCAATCTCTCTCTCTCATTGATCAGATCAAGTATAATTTCTGGTCATGCAGACACCCATTCAAGATGACCTGATTTGTGTCTTCCCTGCTCCCATGAGGCAGTGGATAGGGAGGCTGTGGATTTTACAGTGTTCCACCTTATTCCCTGCCCCATTTCCCTTTAGGATTTTTATCTTCAAATTGAAGAGTCAGTTCTAAATGTTTTAATCAGGCTTTGTTTTCTAAGAAAGCTGGGTTAAAATGCTGACTAGCTTTTCTAGTTTTTAAAATAATAATGATGTATCTATAATCTTTTCCTATTTTCTGCTTAAAATTCATTCATATACTTTGGAGATATAATTTTTGTCCTACATTTAGAAGTAAGTGGCCTACACTGCCCTCCTTGCTGGTCCTTGAACATTTCAGGCACAATTTTGCCTTTGTTTTGCTGTGCCTTTTGCTTGAACTATGGTTGACTTAGATACATACATTTCTTCACCTCCTTCAAAGCCTGCTCAGTGAGTTTTTCCCCATTTGTTTTGTGTAACATTGTAGCTCCTCCCCTCTTCTTCTAATTCTCTATCTTCTCTCCTGATTTATTTTTTCTGTACCATTTCATCACCCTCTATGATATATTTATTTATTTATTTTGTTTATCTTTCTCTCCAACCTAAAATGTGGTCAGCACAATGAAGGGACAAATTTTTTCTACTGCTGTGAAAAACACTCCTCTCAGTGCCTACAACAGTACTTGACGTATCATCTTAAAAATGAATCAATTGACCAATTCCTTAATAATAATATGAATATGTTACTAATTTTAATGAAAAGAATTATTTTAATAATGCTAGATCATAGACTTCTAGTATGTCAGTGTTAACTCAATATTGTGGAAAATCAGATAATGTGCTTGGTTAGAAGAACTGAGTTGGGTTTACATGGTGATCAAGTATATAAATGCAGTGACGATGATTAGTTCATAGGAAGAACTATACTTTATCATTAAATAGGTGTTGAGAATCTACTATGTATCCACTCCAAATGAAATCTGGGGAGATATAAACAAATATTATAGTCCATCTCAAGGCTTATTGTTTTGGTTAAGATTTTGTTATCATAAAAGTTTAAAGTGCTCAATCATGTGCAGATTAATTTTAACTACATTAGCAGTTCAGGAGCAAGAGAAGAAGGAGATCTAAACCTCCAATTCTTCCACTCAGATGACCTTGGGCAACTGGTTTAACCTTTCCTGAGTTCCATTCTTTATCCACAAAGGTAACATAGTCTCCTAGGGGTTAATAAAAGGATTAAATGATACAATGCACATAAAGTGCCTTGTACTTTAGAATGGCCCAATAAATATTAGTTATTTGTTCTGATTTGTGTCTGGATGTCCCCAAAATGCCTCATGTAATCACAGGGGCAGGCTTCTAGAATTTGAGATTGAGTCATGGTCCAATAGTGGGATTATTGAGTGCTACACCCACCTATCTACATACAATGTAAGAAACAAAGTCTTCTCTCTGCACTCTTCCCTTTTTGCTCTTGTAGCTTTTGTTGTTTGCTGCCACTGTGAACTGTTGCCCTGTGCCACGCCACCCTGCCTTGAGCCAGCTGATTATGGACTGAAACCTCCACAAACTGTAAATTAAATAAACCTTTTCTTCCTTAATTTTGGATGTCAAGTATTTGGTCACACCAACAAGAGAAAAGCAACTAACACATGTTTATAATATTTTATTATGACAATTTAAATCAGCTACAGTGAAGGTGGAACTTGAAGAATAAATAACAGTTGAAGCAAGAAAATAAAGTAGAGGTAGATGAAATGAAGGAAAAGCAAGTCCAGAAATATAGAGAGACCTAATGCATGAAGTAGACTAGGAGTATACCCCAAGGAAATAGTATGGGAGAGAAGTAAGGAGTGCAAGATTAGTGCCCGATTATGTCAGGGGAGCTTGACTTTAAATACAGCTCTTATAAGTGGGTTTTGAAGATCAAGGAAGTAGATGAAATATTAAGACAGGTAGAATAAAAAGGAGAAAAAGGAAAAAAGGAAAAAAGTTGAGAAGCAAAAGTAAAGCCTCACCATTGGCCGTAAATAGCCTTCTCATGTGTAATATTCTCTTAGCATTTAAAGCATTACGATGAGAGGACAGTCACAGCACTGGATTAATTCCCTTTTTTTCTCTCTCCCTCTTTTTCTCTTGCCCTTTTATTAAGGAAATAAAAGAGACTTTGAAATATTAAGAGATAGTGGGATTAGAACCTTCTCCTGCCAGCCCCAGCCTTTCCTCCCTATTAATTTCCACTTGATTAGAATTCTTTTTGAAGTATTTAAATGTGGACAATGGGAAATAGAGGGTGAGTTATTGAATATCAGTTAGACAGTATTAATACAATTATGGCTCCCATTTTTTATATAGACACTTCATCTATATGTATAGTTTCCATTAGGAATAAAGTAGACACTCCCTCTCCCTTTCCTCAAGTAATTATGATCTTTAAAAACTATAATGAAACTCTTAAAAGTTAACAGCCAATCTTTAAGTCCTCAGCTTAAAATTTTTAATTTAAAAAATAAGTTTTAGAACTCTAGAATTTTGAGAGGTTTTTTTTTTTTTTTTTGCTTACTTGCTTTAAAAAAAAGACATGAGAGACTTTCCTACACTAAACTCTTGAGTTGGTGAGGGCTTTTAGCAAATGCACACTTTTGAAAAGAGGCATAGCTCTTAGGATGTAAGGTGGAACTCTGAGAGACCCTCTTCACTTCAGAGCTATTGGAGGAGGGTGATACTAGCATTCATAAATTCTTCAGAAACACACAGAAAATGCCTCCATGGGAGAATCTACTTATTCTTTAATAGCACAAACATCTGTCTAGTCCTGACATTACCATGCCAAAGCCTTGATCTAAAAACACTTGAGGAAGTAAACAGTGGTCTCAGAGTTTATTTGATTCATGGAGTTGGAACTTTCTGAAATGCTGATTATGAAAACCTTGGAATTTACTTACACTAAATACCTATGGCTCTTTAAAAATAAATTATTTGATAGACAAATTCAAAACTGTTTTGCAAAACCTAAAAATATTGTTGAATTTATGAACATTATCTTTTCACACTAGCATTAGCTATTTGAGTTCCCAGATGTTTAATTTATCTACAAACAAAAAATTCTTTTTGAATATTTCCACTTAAACACAAACTCTGCTAATAAATTTTGCTATGTAAGCATGCATCTTTCCTTGGCACATATGAAAACTGAGTCCTTGCCACCAACATAGGAAAGGACATAGACATGAGGCTCATTTTAGAAGAGCTCAGATTCCTTGGGAATGTTGAAATAGTGAGAAAGTATAAACCAAAGTGTGAGATGGGGAAACAGGGCTTAAAAATAGATAGCAAATGAGGAATTCAGCAAAACTTTGCTGTCACACTAATTGGGAGAAGATCAGTCAGAATAAGCAAAATGTCTGACTCACATTTCTTTCTTAGTGCTTGGGAGGAATAAATTCTAAGTCATTTGTAACTCCACCACCTTATAAATACTGATGCACTGTAAAGTTGGTCCTATAACTATATAGACAGCATGAGTGAAGAGCTTCTACACCACAAGAAGAATATATAAGGTTGCATATCTGACAATTGACAGTGTCCTTCAAAGTGGTGCTTCTGGACTTGCTTTGATGGATGCATGAGTCCCATCATCTGTTGAAGTTCAGGATGATGTCCTTAACAACTGTCATACTGCACAAACTAACAATGTAGTAAATTTTTTTAATGGAAACAAAGGTACCAAAGACATATTTTATGAACATATTTTGTGTATGCATTGACCATGATTTCCAAACAACAAAACTGTCATGTAGTGAAGCATATACAATGGGCAATAGTACTAGAGAACACCCTATGTTAGACTCTCCTAGAAAATTTGGTTGTATGTCACGTGAACTTCTTTGTACAAAATGATAAGAACAATGTCTCTGGCCTTTTTCATTTCATCAGACCAGTAATCCCCATTCTCATCCTCTCTGAGAAGTTTCCACGTGGAAACTTCCATCCAGGGCTGACTGCATGGATGTACAACTCACACCATAGCGCAGGGCCCCGTGTTGATAAGGGCTCCATGTATAGTTGCCCCAGACTCCTGAGTGTAAGTAAGTCATAGAAATTCTATTCTCAGGCTCTCTTTGAGTATTTTCTCTTTAAGTGATGACAAGGTAGCATCCATGGGAAGTAATGCCTGAGACTCTTACTTGAATCCTGTTGCTCTTTTCAATGACTAGAAATCTCTAATCCTCAATGCCTATGGTGCACACTGGAAATAAATGTCTAAAAGTTCTGCTGGATATTTTTACAACTTCAAGGAGGATTGTACAATGTCCATTTCCTCAACTCTAGAAATTGTGCTGTGACAGGTATGCATGGCTAATCTCCTGGGCATGCCCAGACTTTTGGGAATGACTATCAGCACCCTGAGAATGATAGCCAAAAAATCCTTAGGCTGCATATAATCCAGTCTTCAGATGAAATGAGGAAATAGTAGCTTTGGAATAGGAAAGGATGTGTCCAAGGTTGACATTAAGTGATATACAAACAAGGAGGACTAGTATTGAGTTTCATGACTCATAGGTCTCTTCTAGTTTCTTGTGTTTTCTCATTACCTATACTGGAGTCATATGCATGGAGCAAGTCTAACACCATTTATTGCTAATGAAGAGCAGACCAGTGCTGTTAGTACAGGTATAACTCCAGACTTACTGTCCAATGGTCTGAGCCAGTATTCATAGGGATTCAAAATAAAACCTGAAAGCTGGAGTCAGAGTCATGTACCTTGTACCTTCATTTTCCAATGCAATTGGCTCTGCTCAAGTCATGGAGATTCCTCTTCAGGATGTGCTGGATGAAGATGGCTTCTTTCTGGAAGCCCGTGATGAGGAACAGATCATTTTATCTATTTACCTTTAATATCCAGTCCTTACTTTCTTCTTCCCTCCATCCTTCGATCTATTTTGCTCTCCCTTCACTCCCCTTCTTCCTCACCCCTTTCCTCCCTCTTCCTTTTAAATGTGGGGAATTGAATCCAAGTCTTTACAGATACTAGGCAAATTCTGTACCACTGAACTACATCTCCAGCCCCAATCTTGCCTCTGAAGATAGCCTTGACTATCTACACTGTCACCTTTTTCCTGACACTGTGGATTCTTTCTGTACCTGGCATTTGTACCACATAGCCTAGAACTTGACTGTTAGACTCATCTGTATTATTAATCTATTATTGTCACACATGTCAATTTTGGCCCAAGTTCATTTTATTGAAGTCAGAAACCAGTTCCTATGCATCTTCCATATCTGAGTAGGTATGTTTCTTAATATGATTCATCACATAAATAGCTTCAAACTAATGGGCAAGAGAAACATAAAAATGAAAAATAGGTTGACTGAGCTGTCCCCTTGTGCTCATCCACTGGACCTAAATAGTTCACTGTGCCTATTTCTTGGCTTTGCCTTTATCAAACAGAAAACTAGGCATCTGAAAGGAATGCAAACAAAATTCCTCCTGTATTTCCTATTCATGTATCTATTGCTTTAATAGAACCTGTTTTTGTTCTAAATTTGTGTCCTTTTTTTAACAATTGTGGCTAATTAGTATTTATTTCTGAATTTGACTTATCCTAAAAATTTCTATTTCATTGAATCCTAACAAAAGAGAGACAAAGAGACAGAGAGACAGATATGACAAAAAAGAGAAAAAGAAAATGTCATAAAAGAAACAGAATATGTCTCAGTTACTTTCATGTTGTTGTTGAGACAAAATACCCAACATTCAGAGCTAAAGGCAAAAAGGTTTATTTAGCTCAATTTGTGGAGGTTACAGTCCATAATCGGCTGGATCCAAGGCAGGGTGGCATGGCAGAGAGGCAACAGTTCATGGCAGAAAACAGCAAATCCAACCACAGAGAGAGGGGAGACAAGCCTCTTTCTGTCCTTTACATTATTTCTAGTCTGCTTAGATTAGGGAGGTGCCAATCCAATCAGTGGACTGATCCAGTAATCACCCACCCTTAATCCCAGCATCCTTAATCCCAGCATTGGACCACAAATCAATTACACACTCTAGATTTAGTCACTTCTGAAAAAAAAAACAATTAAAACTGCATGAGGTTTTGGGGGGACATCCAGACACAAACCACAATAGAATGGCTCTGTCTTTTGGGTTTCATAAAGGGTTTTAAAGCCAAAATGCAAAGTAGAGTTGAAAATTATGCAAACATACAACAAGAGAAAGAGATGAGGAAAATACATGTGTTCTATTTCTGTTTTTCTCAATACTTAACAGAGAGTTGCAGGGAGAAGAAATCTGAATGAGAAAAGCAGAATTATTCTCAAAACATCTAGTAGTATAAAATCAGCTAGTGAGGAGTCTTACTAGCTTGGAGCTAGGAAAAAAATCATTTCTGGAGAGCATGTTTAGAGACTTTTTAATGCAATAAAAATGAAAAAAGAATTTGACGTGAGGTAGGGGAGGCCCTTCTGCAAAAGCAGCTACTTCTGTCTTCCGGCTCTGGTCAAAGATGCTTCTTCCCATCCTTTCAGCATTCCATTATTAGGCCTCTCTCTTACACATTATTCTCCAGCAACCTTATCAGACACAAGCATCGCCTCAGATGCTGCGACTGGATTCTTGTAATTGTCCTGGTTAGAGCTCAATAGCACCTTGAACCATCAGAGCAATCTCAGCTTTTAAGAAAAGGTCTCCACAAGGAGAAGCGAGTAAGAGAATTTGCCTGTGGCTATGTGAATTCTTTAATAGCTAACTCTCTTCTGCCAGCCCTCACTGCAGAGCCTGTGGAGAGATGAGAAGTCTCTCTATTTATCACTGGCTGTTCTGAGAGTGCCTGTTAGGCAATGATCATATTATTTATTGTCAGGTGTGTGGTGCTTTTGGGGGGGGGTGAGGTGGGAAGTGATTTCTTTAATGGGTCTTTCAATGGACATAGGGAGATTAAGGTGGGGAAAGAGGAAGAAAATATGAAGACACAGGACCACTGGAAGGAGGTTGCTGGCACTATTTGAAGTTAATACATAACAGTCTGCATGGAGAAATATAGTTCATAGCAAAGGTACATGTACATGATTAATTATGTTAAATGAGGAATAAGAGGAGAAAGGAAATGTATTCAGTGTGTATGTTTGGGTGTGTGTATGTGTGTGTGTGTGTGTGTGTGTGTGTGTGTGCAATTAGATCATCTAAGCACTTGTAGAAAGTATAAGAAAGGTCTTTAATTTTAGCACTCTCATTCCCTACCTTCTCAATCCCCAAGGCAGAACTTTTCTGGAGAAACAACTAGTTTCAGAGCCAGAAAACTATATTTCAAAAGTGGGGAAGTCCCAGATCTAAGGATGTGGTCATGGGCCCTCAGGAAAGCTCGTTCTCCAGATATGGAGTTCTTCATTTAAATAAGTCAATATTTTTTTCCCTAAATGGGGACACTATGGGGGATTAGACTTTGGAGAGGTAGAGAGAAAGATTTTTATAACAATTCATTCATTATACTAGAGTCACATTTAAATGATAAGTTGCCCCTTGAGGAGAGGGACAGTACACCAGGTTCCATGGGAGCTCAGATGGGTACTGGGTCAGTGTTCTCCCTATGCACATAGAGAGACAGCCAGCCAGGTGGTGAGATAATGATGAAGTCACTATGGCATCTGCTCCTGCTCACTCTACAGGGTCATCTTGTTGGGTTGGGTCATCCACACACTGTTTTCTCTGCAATGCCTGCCAACTAGAGACGACAGCTGAGTCCAAAGAGCTCCCCACTGAAATCATGTCATCCGTCCTGCGGAATACATGCAGCAGGTCTCTTAGAGTAAAAGTGACTCTTCCCTAATCTATTCAGATTTCCACTGCAGCTGCAAGCTGCCTAGACCTATGCATGAAGCAGGATGAAGTTCAGGTGCAAAGTATGCTGCCAACTACAATGACTTAATATTGAGATTTATGCTATTGCATGAAGTGTAAAGGTTGGTGTTTACTTACTGATGCTCTTTATGAGATGTTAAAAATCTAGACATGTCTTCGTACTTGAAATATCAAAACAGTACCTTTATGTCTTTTTTCATTGTTCACCAAATTTCCTGAAGAGACCAAGATTCCCTCAGCTGACAGAGTAGATAACAGAACTGAGGGTTAACTTGTCTGACACAGAAATCTGAAAAACTCTGAGAAAACTCAAGTATGAAATGCTATTGTTATCCTGTTTAAAATTAATTATTAAGGAGTGTTTTGATTACTTTTTCTTGTTGCTGAGACAAAATATTTGAAATCCAAAATTAGGGAAAGAAAGGTTTATTTAGCTTAGAGTTTTGGGAGGTTTCAGTCTATATTCAGCGGGCTTCAAGGCTGGGTGTATGCTAAGGGCAACCACACATGGCAGCCACAAGTAACAAGAGTGAAAAGGGTAAAAAGGGTAAGGCACATCCCCTTCTCTCCTTTATACTGTGTGCTGCCTACCTGCCCTCGGTCAGGTGCACCATTTACTCTGCCAGCACTAGACAATGAACTAATCACAAATGCTAGATTTAGCCACCCTCATGATTGCATGAGACTTTGGAGGAATATTTAAACAAACCACAGCATTCTACCCCTGGTCCCTCAAAAACTCATGTACAACCTTTATGCAAAAGACATTGTCCATCTCCAAGAGCTGCCAAAGTCCTAACAGTTTCAGCATTGCTGAAAAGTCCAAGGCCTAAGTCTCCTTTGAGATCTAAGGCAAAGTCTTAGCTATAATCCCCCCGTCGAAGTGAAAACAAAGTTAAACACTTCCAACATACAATCATACCAGATAAACATTTCCATTTAAAAAGGTACAGAGTAAGGCTCAAAGAGGTTAAATTATTTATCCCAGGTTACAAAGTTAGAGAGCAGCATGGCCAGGATTCCAGCTGAGTTCTGTGTGACTTAATACCCAACATCTGTTCATCGATTTGTGTATTGTGCAATGTCTATATGATACCACGTTAATGTCATCCACTCATCTACTTATCTGTCTCCAGCATTTACAATGTAAACCATAGAAGGTAGAAATTTATCTCATTTGCTTCTAAGCAACACACATCTAAAATATATATAAGTGTTTAACACCCAGTAGAGCTAACAGTAATTTGATTGAAAGTGCACGGATGTGTGAATGTCCCTAAAGACCACATCTGTGTCCAAGAGATGGTATATTTCTTATCTACCCTCTAGGAAATCCAGAATCAGACCAAGAGAAAGTCCAGGAAAAGCTATATAAATTGTGATTGAATTCTATAGATCTGTGAGAAACACTATAGAAAACATCTTTGGGATGTATTGATACTTCTTGTACAATTAGCTTGCTTTGGAAAGATAATGACTCTTATGTGCTTATGGTGGTTAACAAAATATTTTTTTCCCTTTCATTAAATTTCATTAATAGATAAAAATTACACAAATGTTCTCAAGTTGCTTTTCCTGATTTTCCATATTTAAATAGAGTAATTATGGCCAGTGGTTGTTTTAAAGATCCCCTTTTTGTCTCAAACACAGGAATATAAATATTTGACATCTATTCACTTCTCCAAGAGATGCAATTCTTATGCAAGATTTGGCTTTCATCTTGACTTTGTGAACAAAGAATTTTCTTTCCTATGATGACACCACCCTCTACCAAAAGCTTTGGCTGCCACTCCTGTTTCTTTTTTCTTTTTTTAATTTTAATTTCTCTTAATTGTTTATTCTGGTACTGGAAATCAAACTCAGAGCCTCACACTTGCCAGGCAAGCACTGTGCCACTGGGCTAAATCACAAGCCCACTACTTCTGTTTCTTAAAGGCAAGGATTTTAGTACAGATAAAATCAATGACTAGCATTTAAGAATTAGTCTTCTTTTTTTTTCTTAGTCTCTCTCCACTATTCTTAATGTAGGCTGATAATCTGTGGGAAGCCGCCTATGATGGCGCCCATTTCCTGCTTCCAGGTTCTTCCCGGCCTGAACAAGCCCGCCAAATTGTCATGTCTGCCCAGTTACCCGTGACGCTAGCCTATCAGCTTGTTAGACGCGCTTCTCTGTGATTGGATACTGCTTCCCCTTATAAGAGGTTGTTCCTGCCCCCAACGGGCGGAAGAGGAACCAACACTGAGGGTGGCGGACCTTGTCAGGTCTGGTTCGCTGTACGCAATAAAGTTTGAGAGCTGATCCTGCTCGAGTTTGGTCTCCTGTCTCCCGCGGCTCCGGTCATCTGGTGGCCCGTACGGGGAAAAAGGTAAAAGACTCAGCGACGTGCCTCTTCGGCCGGGAGGTGCAATTGCTGTCGCCTGCGGTACGATGGAGCACCTGGCCCAATAACAACGGAAGGCCCCGAGCACCTCTTCTCTTCACCCTGATCAGCTACGTGAGATACAGCGGTTCCCGGGACAGGTGAGTACTGGATCGCCTGGGTTGGGTGGACGCACCTAACAGATTTTGAGCGCCACACGGGTGGACGCCGGTCTTTTTTTTTCTTTGCATTTGTTTCGCTTTCGTTTCGCCATTGTGGGCAACTCTGCTCGCAAACCCCTCGCTGACTCCCTAAGAGTCCTGCTGCGGACCCGAGGCATCTACATAAACCGGGTCACCCTTTCGAGGTTTCTGGATAGTGTTAATGAAATTGCCCCCTGGTTTTGGCCCACGGGCTCTCTAACCCTCCCGTCATGGGAGAAGTTAGGAGGGGATCTTAGATGCGCCCGAGAAGAGGGACGCTTGGATCCCATGGTTTTACCCCTGTGGGAACTGATTAGGACTTGTCTGACGGACAAACAAACCCCCGGGCTTTGCTCAGCCCGACAGGCTCTTGACAAAGCTCGATCCGAGTGCTCGGAGGAGCCCGAAGTCACACCTGAATTTGGGCCTCCAGAGAAACACAAGGGCTCCGATTCTGATTCGGATTCGGAAGGCTCAGAAGAGGAGGTCGGCTTTGCTAAGCATGACCCTCCTACACCGTTAAAAGAGGAACTTAGGGCTCGGGAAGATAAAAAGGGGAACCAAACACCACCCTGCCCGAGCTACTCCGCTTTGCGGGAGGAACTTAGGTCCTTCCGCTCCTTGGCAAGTTCGCGACCCACGATCGCCCCCTTCAGGGCGCCAGGCCCTACTGCACCGCCGTGGCCGGAAGAGGAGTTGTTCCCTGGGCTGCCACCTCCACCCGTGGCCGCCAGAGGGTGCCCACAACCTATGGCACCGCCCTGGTTAGAGGGAGAGCTACTTCCTGGGTTGCCTTCTGCGCCCCCATCTGGGGAGGGAGGAGGACGTTCCTTCCACCAGAGGGTATGGTCGCGACTTCCCTTTGAGTGTTCCGGTCTCCATGCATTCCCGATACAAGTAGGAGGCAGGGGAGGAGGAGGATATTATGAGCCCTTAGAAATTAAACAACTTAAAGCTATCAAGGACGCAGTTTCAGCTTATGGGCCCAATGCGCCATTTACCATGGCGCTTTTAGAGGCAGTGGCAGGTCTGTGTGATCTCTTCACCTCAACAATCTATTGGTGTTAACCCGAGAGGACTGCGCCCCAATCATATTTGGCAAACACACATCCCAGAATTCGTTAAAATATGTACATGTTTCGGTTGACACCGCTTCTCAGGTTATGTTTGCTTCGGCAGAACCTGGAGAAAGGGCCACCCATGCTATTAATCATTGTCTTGCAGCCTGGGCTGCTTGGGGAAAGCCCAATATACTAAAAACAGACAATGGTCCTGCCTATACCAGCAAAATTTTTATGACATTTTGTCAACAAATGGAGGTCACTCTTAAACATGGCATTCCTTACAACCCCCAAGGACAAGGCATCATTGAGCGATCCCATCGGACACTCAAGGGTGTCTTACAAAAACAAAAGGAGGGAATAGGCCATGGCCTAACGCCCAAAGGAAGAATATCATTGGCACTCTTTACCATAAATTTTTTAAACCTTAATCACAATAATCATTCCCCTGCCATGGAGCACAATAACCCGTCCCCGGCCAACAAAGGGCTGGTGAGATGGAAAGATGTCCTTACAGGACAATGGATGGGCCCGGATCCAGTGGTTAGCTGGACCCGAGGTGCGGTTTGTGTCTTCCCACAGGAACCAGGCTGCGAACCGCTGTGGGTCCCGGAAAGATTGACGCGAGCAGTAAACTCCCCACCAGTTCCTGATAAAGCACAGGAGGATAAGCCCGCGGACACAAGTCAACTCGACCCTTCTAGGACCGACGCTCAGCGCCCGAGACCATCTACAAACTAAAATGTCTGGTTTGGAGCTTTTTCTATTCTGTGGGTTCCTATTAATCACCCCTGTCCGCACAAATTTGACCAACACTGTTAAAAATATGACAGCTTGGCTGCAAGACACCTACCTACCTAAGTTTCACAATTTGTCCCTCATAGTCGGTCAGGAACTTGAAAATATGGACGGTATCCAACTAGGTCCAGTCAGGGGTTCTCCTGGCCCAACCTGACTACTTGGATCCTGATTACCGTGGCCATCCTAGTGGGGCTTGTGGTTATTAAATGCTTGTTAGATCGCCTCATACAAACTCAGCAGCAGGTTAAGGTCACAGCTATGGCAGCCATGCAAATGGCAGCAGGTGGCCCATCAGGCCAGCAGGCCGCCGCATATCTCCTTCACATTGCAGAACATCAGCTATAAGAGCTGAGTGGGCAAGCCAATGACGGGTAAGACGGGAATAGCCCTCCCGGTCAACCTAAGACAGGCTCCACTCAGATATATATGGCCTTTAAGGCCAGGGGTCCCTCCCGGAGTCAAATTATTGGCATTGAGATGCGAGACCGAGGGTACTGCAGTGCCATCCGCCCCAAAGGTTGGGGGGAAGGCAGGAATGAATGTCTATATGCATCCAGGTTCGGTTCACAAAAGCCTGGCCCTGCGAAAAAATGAACCACTCACCTTGAGCATGGTCCTGGCGCAAGGATATGCACAAAACAGGGTGATGCACAGCAGGGTATAGACCTCTACATTCTCTCATGCCTCGGCCTACAAGGTAGGCCCACTCCTAGGTGTCTAACAGCAACAAGGTCATAGACACCTTGGAGGGACCCACAGACCATCCTATTTTAATAAATAAAAAAGGGGGAGATGTGGGAAGCCGCCTATGATGGCGCCCATTTCCTGCTTCCAGGTTCTTCCCGGCCTGAACAAGCCCGCCAAATTGTCATGTCTGCCCAGTTACCCGTGACGCTAGCCTATCAGCTTGTTAGACGCGCTTCTCTGTGATTGGATACTGCTTCCCCTTATAAGAGGTTGTTCCTGCCCCCAACGGGCGGAAGAGGAACCAACACTGAGGGTGGCGGACCTTGTCAGGTCTGGTTCGCTGTACGCAATAAAGTTTGAGAGCTGATCCTGCTCGAGTTTGGTCTCCTGTCTCCCGCGGCTCCGGTCAATAATCAATGTGTGGTTCTAAGTCAGGTTTGCCTGATTAACTCAAACAAATCTATGTTTTCAGGAAAATGGGCATACCACAATCCCTGAGCCCTGGGCAAGGCCAGCACCCGTTGGTTGTGTCACCCATAGAATTCAGGTGGGAGGGGGCAGATCTTGGTTTTCTTCCACTCTGTCATCAGAATCTACAATACCTGGCACGCAGAACATTCTTGAACTGCTGGAAATCAAGCTTATAAGCAAATGAAAAATTAAGCTTGAAGGCATACAAAGATTTTTCTTTTCTTTTCTTTCTTTTTTTACAGAAAGATTTTTCTCAAATGAAATTATTTACATCTTTTCTCTTTTCAGAATCTTGGTTATTGTCACTGCCAGTATCAATTATTATCTATCCCTAATCATTCTGGACCATGGGTCAGCAAACAAGAATCTGACTGACAACCTGTTTTGTATGGCCAGCAGGCTACAAATGGATTTACATTTTTAAATGTCTGGGGGAGGAGTGTGGTATATGAACTATAATATTTCACAATCTGTGAAATTATATAATATTCAATTTGCAGTGCTATGCTCATTCACTTAAGTATTTTCTATGGGTGTTTTTGTACTATAGAGGCATAGTCCTGTAGTCAAGACAGAAATTTTATGGTATGGCCTTCAAAGCTTAAAATATTCTTATTATAGGACGTAGGGAGATAAATTTTTTTCAAATGGGAAGGAAATCAAGAGATACAGGAGGCTGGGAAAGGGCATGAAAATGGGAATTAAGATGTGTTGTGTACATGTACCAACATCATATAAGAAATGTAAATATATACCACAAATATGTACTAATAAATTAAATTTAAAAAGAAAAAGTTAAAAAATTCTTATCAGGTTTCTTATCAAGCAAGGAGTTCTCTGGAGAGCTCATTATAATGTAAAAAGCGCCTTCATCTGTTGAATCAACAACTCTGGGGCTGAAGCCCGGCATCTCAGCAATCTTTAACCACCTTGGAGGTGATTCTGATGTTCCTGGGGTTTGAGAACTGCTCTTCCAGAATCCTAGACAGCACAGTCTGAGGTGAAGGCGGAGACCGACTTTCGTTAAGCATTTTCCAAGCACCTATTTGGTGATTCTGCATTCAGAGGTTGTGATTCGCTATAGATAGAAGAAAGCAGGAAAGGCCCCTCCGGTCCCTGCCGTTTCCATCTCAGAGCAGCCCCTGTCTTAAAAGAAGTAGCAGAACGCGATCCCACGCGCGATAGGCAAGTATCCCAGCGGGAGTTTCAGGCAAAATGAGTTCTTAAATATTTGATTTTCTTTCCAGTCACTGGCCGCCTTTCTATTTGGTTTGGGGCTGAAATAAGACAGCTTGTAAGTAACTGGAGAGGGTGTTTACCCAGTGAATTAGTTCGGCTTTCATTGTGCAGGGGATTAGCGCAGAGCAGTGCATGAGGGATGCGGCTCCGTTTCAGGTTAGAGGGGCTCGCTGCTGCGCCCTAGCTCCAGGCCAGGACTAATTATCATAGTACTGGGGCCATTAAAGGGCTTAACCACCAGTCCCCCTTCCAGAACTGGATTAGCTGGTCGCCTGCAGCTCTCTGCCGATAACCATTCCCAAGTCTGTCTGCTCTGGGCCGCGGGTATGAGGGGAATACACTCCACACTCAGAGCTCAGGGCTGCGCGGGACGTGGACACCCAGCTAGCCGAGAGCCTGGGAGCCCCCTGGTGCGGAGAAGGCGGTCCCTGCCCCACCAGGCAAGCCCAGGCGCTAGCTGTGTGGGTCTCCTGTGAGCCCGAAGGACTGAGCGAGCTTGGGTGGCAGTGGCACAAGGCTGGCTCGACCACCGAAACCTAGGGAGACACAGAAGAACTAATTTGGGTGTCCACGTGTTACAAACTCTGAGGATCTGAAGTCCAGTATACACAGTTGTGCGAAAGACAGTCTTGTCTCCTCTGGAATGGAGCAAGTTAGTGCACTGCACTGCCCTGAATCTCTCTTCCCAGTTAAATTTCGAGTTGTGTGTAGCGTGACACCTGGGAACTCTGGTTATTCACAGGCATAACGTGCAAGACGCTTCTGGGGATGAGAAACCAGTTGTCCCCTACACAGTCAGGGAGGAAGGAGCCTGAGGATTTTCCTTTTCTTTCCTGAAATGTACAGTCTGAGAACTACTTGTAATGACTGTAATACGTGAAACATTTATTGAAGAAGCAAATAAAGATACGTGTTTGAAGACCCTTTTATTTATTTATTTATTTATTTATTTATTTATTATTATTATTATGGCTTTTTTTTGTTTTGTTTTTATCGGTACCAGGGATCGAACTCATGACTACCTGCTTTCAAGGCAGGCGCTTATGCCACTGAGCTAAATCCCCAGCCCCACTGAGCTAAATCCCCAGCCCCTGAAGACCCCTTTTAACCACTGTATGTTACCCAATCCCAGTCATTTACGGCAGCCTGTATTCTTGATCTTCTAGTAAAGTCTTGGCAGACAGGGCTCTGCGGTTTATAGACTCTTACGATAGGGTGCCTTTGCCTTCAGGTATGATCCAATCCACTTCAAGGTTACTCTGATGATAGAAAATTCTTTTTTAAAAAATGCATATATGATATTCATCCAAATAATAGTCATAATTTCTGGCTAATTGTGAGTGATTTATATTTTCCATAATCTTAACAAAAGTCTGTGGCCATAATTAAAATGTTCCTAAAATATTAAACCAAAAATTGTGTCTCTGTAATGTCTATGAACATAGTTAAATTGTTCTTAAAATATTAAACCAAAAATCGTGTCTCTGTAATGTTTTAGTCCTTTGTCTAGATAGATAAGACTGACATACCTCATGATAATCCTTCAGGTACGCGAAGTCACCCACCAGGTAGAAGCATAACAGCAAATGTGTTAACAAAAAAAGTGAATGAGAAATGACTGTATTCTGCAGGTGAGCAGCATTGCTTCATTTATCAGTAAGGATAACCAGACTGTGAAGACAAGTTAATAAGTCACAGCCAAATCTACTCATGCCATTTGTCTATAATCATCCCCAAATGTATTAACTGAATTTTATAGTAATTTAGTAAATATTTGGAGACATATCAAGAATATTTTCATTGCCAAAATTACATATTGTTTGAAAATGATTTGGATGTTGAAGCAATTTCACAATATGAGAAAACTATAAATTTCAATTGCACCAGAACAAAACCATGGCAATATGTTTAAATTGTAGTTCCTAGATGTTTCCTCCTTGTTTTGGGAGCAACTTAGGACTCAGCTGGCAGTACCACTGTGGATACAGTGAGCTCCAGGAAGTTTGGTTCCAAAGACTTGGAAAGAAGGAAAGAAGGAAGGAAGGAATAAAAAGAAGCACTGGCCCATATCTAAACTGTTTCTAAGACTTCTCAGATTCTATATTTGGCACCTTGTTAGTTACAAAGTAAAGGATCTTCTCTGGTTTTTTGCTAAGAGATTGACTTTCTATTATGAGTTTTCTTCAACATGCCAATTTGGATTTTTGCTACTTCCAGGAACCAAGAATAATTCAACTAAATTTATTAAACTTTACTTGAGTGACTTGTATGTGGTACCCATTATACCAAGAGTTGATAAAGCAAGAAGTTTTAACAAGTCACAGTAAGCAAGCAAAAGGTCATCATGGAAAATCTAGAGCAATTATAAATCAATATTTTCCATGATTTCACTAATCCACTCATCTATCATTATTGCACTTTATGAAGCAGTCTGTTAGCTGAGTTCAATGCAACTAAAAAGAGAAAAACAGCTACTGATATATTTTGAAAGATGTCAAGAGCTGAGATTTGTTTTATGCTGTGTTTATTATTAAAGCAACAAACAAATAACTAATAGTAACTAAAAGAATGGAATGTTCTCATGCTATTATTTTAAAAACCAAGTATAATTGGCAAACTCAATCTCTCTCCACCCATCCATTTAACCATCTTTAGACATATGACCAACTATATTTGAACAAAGCAGACATACAAAAACCTCAACACAGTAACAAGCAATGAGATTGAAGATTGAGGTATAACAAAAAATATCCCAACGGAAAAGCCGAGACTAGATGGATCCATAGCTAAATTCTACCAGATCATTAAAGAGGAATCCCAACGTTTCTTAAACTATTTTATTAAATAAATGGGAAGGAACATTTCTAAACTCGTACCACAAATCCAAATTAACCCTGATACCAAAATGAAACAAGAACCACGAAATGAAAATTATCAATATCTTTGATGAACATAGATATTGCTAACAAAATACTTACAAATCATATCAAAAACTCATATAACATCATCAAATTGGTTTCATATCAGGGTTGCAATGATATTTCATCATATGAAAACCAATAAACATAATGCACCACATGAACAGAATCAAGGATAAAAATCACATGATCATCTCAATTGGTACAGGAAAAAGTCTTGACACAATTCAACATCCTTTTATAACAAAAGACTTGAAAAAAATAAATATCAAAGAATCATGTCTCAATATAATAAAAACTACATGTGACAAACCTATAGCCAATATCACATCGAATGGAGGGAAAAACTGAAAGCATTTCCTCTAAAATCATGAAGAATACAAGACTTTCCACTGTCTACACCCTTAATCAAATATAATACTTAAAATTTCATTCAGTACTACTAGGCAAGAAAAAGAAATAAAACAGTTACAAACAGGAAAGGAAGAACTGAAATTATCCATATTGGTCAATGGTGTGACCCTACACTTTTAAAGATCACTGTAACTCCATCAAAGGACTTTTGGAGCTGATAAATTTAGCAAAGCAAAGTAGTAGGATATAAAATCAACATTTAAAAGTCAGTGACATTTCCCTACACCAATAAGGAACTAGGTGACAAAGAATTAGGAAAATAATTCCATTAATTCCAAAATTCAGAAGGCCTATATTCTGTTGATGGAGACCAGACTTGGAAAATTGCAGTGACAAGCAGAAACACCCAAACAACACACCCAGAATTTGGAGGCAGATTTATTTATATTGATGAACACTGACCAGGATCACTCCCAAAATATCAGGTCCTGATCACTGATGGTCTAGGGTTTATATGGGAAGCAAGTGGGAAGTACAGAGGCAGAATGGCTTGTCACTTGGGAATTAATTTATACAATATGCGTCACAGTGACCAGCCACTTAGAGACAGAAGCAATTGAAACTGGAACAAGAACTATTACCTAGAAAACTAACAAACTGAAGTATACTGCTTGTGGGAGGGAGTGCCATTTTCTGTCACAAAATCACCAGAGGGAGTGGTCATGAAGGAGAAGGTAGAGTTTAGTGTTATCTTTGGCTTCTGGTCCTTCTGCCTACATTCAGCATAAACTAATGGTCTGGGATAGTATAGGCTAATACTCAGGTGGTCTGTCCGCACTAAAATTATAGCTCTGGTTAAGGAATGTCCACTAGCAGCTCCTAGAATTTGACAATACCTAATTTGTATGTGATCCCATTGATGACACTAAGTATACTGCTATAGCCAAGGTAACCTAGTAGTGAATAACTAGTTTTTTACTCTATGGCAATATCTGGAGTGTATACACAAAGGAAAATGGATTTTGTAGTCAGGGTTTGCAATACAGGACACACAATTTACAGCATAATTTTATAATAGTCACTCTGAGAGTCAAATACAAAAGAGTGCAGGGAGATCTGTCCACACACTAGAGACCCAAAGGATCCAGCTGAGGGCATGAATTCCACAGCAATGTCCTTCACGAGCTGGAGCTGGAAACCTAGAGCCCATGGCAATGTCTCATGCAAGTCTGCATCAAGGGTCTGTAATGGGGAGACCCAAAGGTCAGTGGTGGAAGCCAGAAAATACAGTGGGATGAAGGATCTGTGTCAGCAGGCTGAGGGATCTGCACTGGAGCCAGGGAGCGACACTCAAGGTAAGGACAAGAGCTCCTCAAAAAAGAACCACAGGCATCCTCAGCAACTGTAAGGTCCTGAGCTGCTGTGATCATGAGAACAGGAAAACCAGGGTGACAACCTTCTCTAGGAGAATCAAGAGTGTCACTCCTTCTTCTCCTCCAGTTCTCTTTTTCTGTTGTTGGCAGCAATCTTCAGGAGAGCCTTCCACACCCAGCACTGTGCTGATTTAGTTCAGCTGGGCGTTACAAGGGGACCACCGGTTGTCAATTTACCACAATGGGGAAGAAAGGCAACAGAAGACTCTTATGGTGTCTCAGTTCTCCTAAGGCAGACCAAAGGGGCAGAGAAGAAATCAAGTATCATATAACAATTCCACAAAAATATTTATGTCAAAAGAAATCTCCAGCATAGTGAAAAGAAAACCCACAAGCTAGGAAAAAATTTTAGTGAACTCTCCTTCAGACAAAGGAATTCTGTCTAAAACATTTAATTCCAAAAAAATTTTATAGAAGGAATGAGGAAACTAGATGAGCTCAGAGGAACTGAACTAATGGTTCATAGCATTATCACTTAATATGCCCAAGGTAAATTCAGGTAGAAATAAATATAAAATTGGATGATTGGAACAAAATAATTCAAAACATGAATGACAGATTCAGCAAGGACCCAGAACCCTAGGAAAGTAGTGAGGCAGAAATACCTGAAAAAAAATCTCTATAGAATTCATAAATTATGGAAATGACTGTCATAAAATTGGAGTGTAAATTGAGGGAAAAAATGATAAATTGTGATGACATACTCAAACAAGCCATGAAAAATAAGAGAACATGAAAAGACCACTCAGCAGCTATAAGACACCCCTAAAACTAACCTAAGCTAATTGGAGATGGAGAATATCCAGAAGATAATGCAGGTGGAATTATTAATATTCTTAGCAATCATAACATAAACTTCCTAAACATGAGAAAAACATTCAGCACACTAGGAAGCCAGGCTGCCGAAACACAAAACAATTTATGAACAAAGAAGTTCATCAAGACATATTTGTATTAAACTCACAGACGTCCAACAACAACAAAAAGAACAATGGAATTTTAAAAGCACTCAGAGAAAAACAACAAAAAAAAATCACAAAGAAAGGGAAACACATTAGAATTGTAATAGGCTTCTCAACACAAAATTTAACGGCCATAATAGCTTAGAGTGATGTTTCAGGCACTAAGGGCAAATAATTTCCACCTATATTAACATGGCCAACAAAGCTTTCATTCAAAACAGATAGAGAAATAAGGACATTTCATGAAAAAATACCAGCTCAAGAGATTTATAACTACAAAACCAGCATTCCAGAAAATATCCAAGCATACCCTAGACAGAAACAATGAAACTAATACAGCTAAAAGCCCAGATGAAATAAAAACACCCAATGAGGTCAATGGATAAACAACAAAACATCAGGGAAGAAAATAAAAGGATACACCAAAAGATACAAAAGGCTATGATAGTAAATGATCGACACATCTCAGTGAACCCTAAATGGCTTCTCTTATATGAAAAAATATTTATATGTACACCTATACTATATTAAAGGAAACAGGACAGTGTATCTAAAAGTGTCCCCTGACTTAGTACAACGTGTTTTATATATTCATTAACCTATTAGTCAGTTTTTTAATCAGTATATATGACAAACTTTATTAGATCTTATAAATAAATGAATATGATGCTGGAAAAATAAAAGGGGGATAGTGCAGAGGGGTGAAAAAGACAGAGAACGTGTTATGTACGTAAACCAATGTGTTAAAGTGTATGTAATCATTTTGCACTGCAGACATGTATTAATTAAATTTTATTTTTTATTTGTACTCCTACTTTTATTTTTTTTATTTTAAAGAATTAAGACAAAAGAGAGAAAACAAAGCAGATCAGATCAGAACAATGCAAGTAACACAGCATTTTACCACAAAACAACCCATAATTAACAGTAACTACAATAATGTCTCTTTCTTTGAAATAGTTGAGCATAGCTTCATATACGATAGTATCAAGCATAACAAAACAAAATAAAACCATTCAAGAGAATAAAAGAATTACAGGGCTGTCAAAACCAAATAGCAAAGAATGAAAAATAGTTGTTATTTCATTTTCCATAGAAATTTGTTTATACTATCACACATAATAATATCCAATAAGATATAACAGGATAGAACCAAAGGCAACAGAAAAACAAAAGCATAGTAGGACTTCGGAGTAAGATGATGCTAAATAAGCTCTGGCTATTCTAATGTCTTTTTTTCTTTAAAATAGCTGTTTATACTATCACAGACAATAAAATCAAACAAACTAGGATATAACCATTCCAACTAATGAATGCAAACATTATAAGGCTTCAGAGCAATGTAATGAGGAATAATGATTACTATAAACTCTTATGTACTCTTACCATTTCTTATACTAAGGAGACTATATGGTATTTATACATGTGAGCTTGATTTATTTCGCTTATGAGTATGGTCTCAACTTGTGTCCATTTATTTATAAATATCTCAATGTGATCCTTCTTTATAGCTGAGTAATACTCCATTGTATAAAAATACCACATCTTTCTTATCCATTCCTCAGGTGATGGACACTTGGGTTGTTTCCAAGATCTGGCTATTACAAATTGTGCTGCTATAAACATGGGTGCCATGCACTGTGGCATGATGTTTTCAGTTCTTCTGGGAATATGCCTCTGAAGTGGAATAAATGGAACAAAGGGAACTTCCAATCACAGATTTTGAGAAATCTCCAGACTGACCTCCACAGTGACTGCACCAGTCTACACTCCCACCAACAGTTCAGGAGAGTTCCCTTTTCCCCAGAGCCTCTCCAGCATTTGTTTTTGGTAGATTTCTTGATCCTGGCCATTCTTCGGAGTGAGATGGAATCTCAGTGTGATTTTAATTTGCATTTCTCTAATGAGTAATGATGATGAACATTTTTCCATGTATTTATTTGCCATTTGTATTTCCTCATCTTAGAATTGTGTATACATCTCAGATGCTCATTTTTGGATTGGATCTTTGAATTTCGGGGGTCTGATTTTTTTTATAATTCTTTAAATGTTTTAGACAGAATTCCTTTGTCTGAGGGAGAGTTCACTAAAATTTTTTTCCTAGCTTGTGGGTTTTCTTTTCACTATGCTGGAGATTTCTTTTGACATGCAGAAACTTTTTAATAAGTCATGATCCCAGTTTTTGATTCTGGGAAGTGTTTTCCTTGCAGTTTGATTCCTGTTCATGAATTCTCTATCGACCCCAATATCTTCAAGATTTTTACCCAATTTGTCTTCCAATAGATTTAGTACTTCTGTTTTAATATTCAGATCTTTGATCCATTTAGATTTTAGTTTAGTATATGGTGATAGACGTGGGTCTAGTTTTAGTTTTCGGCATGTGGAGAGGCAGTTTTTCCAGCACCATTTATTACAGAGACTGTAGTTCTTCCAGTGAACATGTTTGGCCCCTTCATCAAAGATAAGGTGGTTCAGTGTGTTTGTAGTTGTGATTGTATCTTCTAACCTATTCCATTGATCTTCAGTTCTGTTTTTATTGCAGTACCCTATTGATTTTATTACACTTGCTTTGTAGTATAACTTCAAGTCAGGGATTGTGATGCCTCCTGCCTTGCCTTTGCTGCTTAGAATTGCCTTTGCTACTCTAGGTCTCTTCTCACTCCAGATGAATTGTAGGGTTGATTTCTCTATATCTATGAGGTATGTTGATGGTATTTTTATTGGGGTTGCATTAAATCTGTATAACAGTTTTGGGTGAATGGCCATTTTTATAATATGTATTCTTCTTATCCATGAGCAAGGGATGTCTTTCCATTTTCTGAGATTCTCTTCAATTTCTTTTTTCTGGGTATTATTTTTCCTGTATAGATCTTTTACTTCTTTTGTGAGATTATTTCCTAAGTATTTCATTTTTTTTTTTGGATGTTACTGTTAAGGGTGTAGCTTCTTTTATTTCTCTTTCAGTGATTTTGTTGTTAGTGTGTAGAAATATATCGATTTTTGAGTACTGATTTTGTATTCAACTACATTGCTGAATTTATTTATTATATCTAGGTGTCTTTCAATAGAGTTTTGGGGGTATTCTATGTAGAGTATCATGTCATCCACTAATAATGATAATTTAACTTCTTCTTTTCCTATCTTTACCTCTTTTATTTCTCTCTCTTGTCTTACTGCTTTGGCTAGTATTTCCAGTATTATGTTAAATAGGAGTGGTAATAAGGGACCTCCTTGTCTTGTGCCTGATTTTAAGGTAAAGCCTTCAGTTTTTGGCCATTTAATATGACACTGGCCATTGGTTTGTCATGGGTGGCCTTTATCATATTGAGGTAAAGACCATCTATTCCTATTTTCTGTAAGGTTCTTAGCATGAATGAGTGTTGTTTCCTGTCAAAAGCTTTTTCTGCATCTATAGAGATGATCATGTGATTCTTACTTTTGGCTTTATTGATATGGTGGATTGCATTTATTGACTTACATATGTTCAACCATCCCTGCATGCCTGAGATGAATCCCACTTGGTCATGGTGTATAATCTGCTTGATGATTTGCTGCATCCTGTTTGCCAATGTTTTATTGAGAATTTTTGCATTGGCCTGTAGTTCTCTTTTTTAGTTGGGTCTTTCTGAGGTTTTGGTACTAGAGTAATATTTGCTTCCAGGAATGGCTTAGAAAGAATTGCTTCCCTTTCGATTTCATTGAAGAGTTTGAGGAGTGTTGGCATTAAGTCTTCTTTGTATTTCTTGTAGAATTCCTCAGTGAACCCATCTGGGCCTGGGCTCTTCCTTGTAGATAGGGACTTAATTACACTTTCAATTTCATTCATAGAAATTGGGTTATTCAGCTGTTTTACATCTTCTTGACCCAGCTTTGGTATTTATGAAAACGGTCCTCAGTGGAAAACTTATTGCACTGACTTCCCACATCAGGAACACAGAACAAATACAAATAAACAACCTTTTGCTACACCCCAAACATCTAGAAAAACAAGAGCAAGTCAAGCCCAAAGCCTAAAGAAGGGAAGAAATTATAAAAATCAGAGCAGAAATTAATACAATAGAGACTAAGAAAACAATCCAAAAAATCAATGAATCAAAGAGTTGGTTCTTTGAAAGAATAAAATTGATATACCCCTAGCCAACCTTATTTTAAAAAAAGAAAGAAACAGCTCAAATTCATGCAATAAGGAATGAAAAAGGTGAAATCACTACAAACTCTGTGGAAGATCATCAACACCTATTTCAAAAACCTCTACTCTCATAGGTTCAATAACACAGAAGAAATGGACAGATTCCTAATTAAATTTTTTTTAAAATCAAGGCAAAAATAAAATCCAGACCAAAAAAGTTTTGCAAGAAAAATAAATTCTACAAAAATGTAAATGCTACAAAATTCATACTTAGGGCCAGGCATGGTTGCACATGCCTGTATCCCAGCACTACAAGGCTGAACCAGAAGGATTGCCATGAGACCAGCCTGGGCTACATAGCAAGTTTAAGGCCAGCCTAGTCTATACAGCAAGGCCCTGTCTCAATAAATAAATAAATAAATAAATAAATACGAATGCTCTTGTGCGCACATACCCCCCCACACACACACACTTAAATAAATATGTAGGTCATTTATCAATGGAATTGATGTAATCTTCATGATGCAAACACCGAATAATAATTTAGCCAAGTTAAATTAAAGCTGACTATTGAGGATTTGATCTGCAGGACAGAAAAATGACTGTAAAAATAATGAATCCTCAGTTTTCAGAGAAGGAAATCAGAACTAATGTCTAAAATTGAAAACCAATCAAAAGTAGCGGTATGAGCATGTCATTTACAGAAATGGAGATTAAAAATCAAAATAAGCAACAAAAAAAGCTTAAAAAGGATGTGTTTAGTGAAAAGCATAATTATATGCCTGCTCTTTTTTCTTTTTTTTTTTTTCCTTTTTTTTTTAATTTTATTTAAGGAGAAAAGAAAAAAAAGCAGGGAAAGGGTACAAGTTATACAGATTTACAGAAAAAAAATGAACAGTAGGAAATCACTAGGTAATGGATTACATATTGTCATCTTAGAAATAATTGTTCAAGTCACAAAATTAAAGCTTGTAAAGTGGACATTCCATCAATGATACTGCAAACAGTTCTGTTCATTGATCCAATAAAACTCTGTGATATCATTTTCTATCTTATACACTTAAATATACATGCAGTTATATAGTTTGGAGCACTTTCTTTTCCTCTCTTTTGTACCATGACTATTACACATTTTGGGTTTCATTGCTCCCACGGTTCTTATTACTTTTTTGGAAGAGAGTAAAACCAAATGTGACATAACAGAACAGAATCGGTCAAGTCAAAAAGGTGGACATAATAGATAATGTAAAAACATAATACAAGGTGATCAACAATGGTTACCATAATGCCTCCCGCTATCTCTAATAGAATTGGCTATATCATTAGTTATAATACAATTGAACAAAACAGTAAAGAATAAAACCGACAAAACCAAAACATTGGAGACATTGTAGGTCTTCAAAAGTAGATAAAAGTCAACAAGAATGGGCGTCATAATGAATCTCATTATCTTCACAGCTGATGCCTAAACTTTCGAATCTGATACTATCCAGCAAAACAGAATAGGGGAACATCAGTTAAAAACCAGATGGTGAGAGTAATACAGGGCTTTAAATCAAGGTAATGAAAAGTCAAAGTGGGTTACTATAATATATCCTGCTATTTTTTTTCCTTTAATTAAAAGGATAAAGATAAAAAAGTAAATAATGGAGTGGAGATTGAGATAAAAGAGGGCATAACAACGAAACAGCGCAGATCAAAACATAACCATTTAAGCAGAATAGTGTTTCACCACCAGATAATCCTAACCTAAAAGTAGTTACCATATTGTTTCTTTCTTTGAAATCCTTGAGTACAACTTCGTATACTGTAGCATTAAGTATATCAAAACAATGTAAAACCATTCAAGAGAATGACAGCATTACAGAGTATTTAGAATCGACTAACAAAATGAACAATGGTTTCTGTATAATCTCCTTGTCTTTAAAAGGTTTTTGCTTATACTATCGTACATAATAAAATACAATAAGATACAACCTATTTAGACCATTGGAGACAGAAGGACAAAAGCTAGATGAGACTTCAAAACAAGATGATACTAAATCTGTATTACCTATTAAGATGTCATTTTCTCCAAAATAGCTGTTCCTATCATCCAATCTTCTCTGCCTCATTTCTGTTAAGCTCTTTTTCTGTCCGTAGCTGTCAGTTTGTCTTCTTCATTTTGTTCTCTGCTCCATTCATTGTGGCCTCTCTGCCATTATTTCTGGATTCTTTGTATTTTTCTTTTTTTAGAATATCCTGCAATACTCTCTGTAGAGTTGAATTGGTGGTTGCAAATTCCCCCAGTTCCTCTTTATCCTGGAAGCACCTTGTTTTTCCATCAATTTCCAGGGACAGTTGTGCAGGATATCTCAATCTTGGCTGGAGATTATTATCTTTCAATGCTTGAATTATTTCCCCCCATGCTCTTCGTGATTTGATGGTTTGTGCAGAGAAATCTGCTGTAATTCTGATGGGTGTTCCCTTGTAAGTGGTCTGTTTCTTGTCTCTTACAGCTTTTAATATTCTGTTCTTGTATTGAATTTCTGGAATTTTTATTATTATATGCCTGGGTGTTGCTCTGTTTGGGTTGTAGGTAGCTGGGGTCCTGTATGCCTCATACATCTGAGTATCTTTACCTTTTGCTAAATTAGGAAAATTCTCCTGGATTATTTCTGTGAGTAGCTTTTGTAGTTCACTTGTTTGTGTCCCTACTTCTTCTTTTATGTTCTTAATCCTTAAGTTATGGCTCCTCTTATCATCTTCTTGTCTTTGTATTATTGCTGTTTGTTTCTTTGTTATTTTTAAGAAGTTTTTCATTTCATTCTCCCATATTACAAGTCTGCCCTCCAGTTCAGATAGTCTGTCCTTAGTTTCTTTCAAGCTGTTATGCCAGTCTTCTATAGAGTTCTTAGTATCTTGGTAGTCCCTTTGAACCTGCTTCACGTATTCTATGCTTTCTCTGTTTTCTCCATCAAACAATTCTCCCCTTTTTTTCTGTTCTTCGATTCCACCACCTGTTTTTTCTTGGGTGGTACTTAGCATTTCTCTAACTATTCTGCATACTTCTAGCTTCAGGTCGTTGATAACTTCATTCCTGAATTGGTCTATGAGGCTCTCTATATGGCGCCTTATGTGTATTGGTGTGGTGTCTGCTATTGCCTGTTTCTCAGAATTGGGGGCCGAGGAGCCTTTCTTGTTGCTGCCTCTTCCCATGCTGCCTCTTCTTCTCTGTTCCTTATATATGCAAGCTTATATAAGAGGCCCAGCTTCTCTCCCAGTCAGCCACAGCCTGATCGAATTGCGCCAGTTAGTTGTTCCCGCTCACCGCTGCGCACCAGGGAGTTACGGACCAGGCAGCCTACGCGTCTCCCCTCCCGGCCACCGTCAGGCTCTGGGATCTGGGTTGGGACAGTCTACCAGGTCCGCCGGCAGCGTCACGCAGGCCAGGCACTTTTCACCAATCCCGCCCGAGAGGGGGATGTGTGACTGGAGTCGCCACCACACCCTGCTCCCGCAGGACTTCTCGGGCCCAGAAAGTCCTCTGCTGGAGTCAAACTGTGGTAGAGTGTCAGTTTCTCTCACTCACCTCACCACAAGTCAGTGCACACCTGCCTGCCGTTCGCAGATTGCCGTTCTCAGAGCTTCCGCGCGTCTCTCTCCTTGCCGAGCCGCTGTAGAGGCAGCCAGCCGCCGCGCGGCGGGAAACCCAAATCGAGGCTTACAATGGCGCGGTTCCAGCCTCCACACCGAGTCTTTTCTGTTCCTGTTTTAGCAGCAGGACTGCATTCCAAGTTGGCTTCTCTCAGCCCAGTTCGTTCCTGAGTCAGCAGAGCATATCTCCACCGACTTATGTCTCCTTAGTCCGCACCATTCCTGGCTTCTGAGCCGAGTCTTTCAGAGAGCCTCCGGTAGTTGCTGTTATCTGTCCGCCATGTTCTCCCGGAAGTCACTGCTCTTTTTTCTTACAGTGACCATGGCAAACATTTCAGATTTTTTGATGATACAATTTTTATTTGATAAAAAACTTTTTAAAAAATAGTTCAACTTTTAAAAATAGCTAGGAATATAACTGAGTCAAAAATTAAGTTATATAATACACAGAACATATATGTATATATTATGAATCATAATACATAATTATTTATATAATATGTTTAAATTTATATATTTGAATCATGAGCATAGTATATTCTAAATATCTCTTTCATTTCTCTCCTTATAATACAACTTAAATATTGCTGGCCAGTAGCACATAAAGTTCTATCACATTCTTTTGTAGAGCTGCATAGCATTCCACTGCAGAGATTTGCTAAACATTATTTATTCATTTATTTTTGTCTTTATTTTGATGTAATACAAGTAGTAATAAGTAAAATATAAGAAACACTCTTCTTACCTTCATGAAAAATATTAGTTATATTATGTTGGACATTTGTTTCTTTTTTTCCTTTTATTGCTCTTACTAACAATGCTGGAAAGAAAACATTTTTGTATAACCTTAATTACACAATATGCCAGAGGTTAAATTATTAATCATGGAATAGCTAAATTAAAGAGCTTGCATTGATTTGCAATCTCATTCATAACTGAAAAAAGGTACCATTCAACTATACTGAATATTTAACTATTTATTTGATAAGACATACTATCTTGCTATCATTTCAGTGTATATTTTCACAATTATAACTAAGTTTGCAACAACCATCACAAATAAACTTCCTGCTGTTGTTTATTATTGCTTTTATGATTTCATATTTTATGTCCAAAAATTTAATCCAAGTAATTCATTTTGTTGTAATAAATAAGGTGGTGATTGCGTTTTATTTTATTCCAAATCACTAGTCAGTTACCACAGCATCATTTTACCACTGAATAGTAAGGACAGATTTCATAAATTAAATTCCCATATGTGCTGGGATCTATTGCTGAACTCTGTTATTCATGTGCCAGGACCAGATTGTTTTAATTGCTGTGAGTTTATCATATGTGTACTATTTGGTATGCTGTTCTCTTATATTATTCTTTTAGAGATTTCCTATGGCTATTTTTGAATATTTATTTTTTATATATGAAATTTGAAATATGCTTGTCAAAAAGAAAACTCATTTTACTTTTCATTGAACCTTTATTGACAACATAGATTAATTCAGAAAGGATAAACATTTCTATCATTAATGGTCTTTTTAAGAGCAAATACAATAAATATTCAGTAAAATTCTCTATACCTCAACAAAATTTGAAAGGTTTCTTCATATGCGACATTAATCAAATTTTTCTTCAGTGTTTATTTCTTGTTTTTTGAAATAATGTACTTTGCACCAGTATTTAGAACTTGCTTATCCATTGAAAACTTTTTCTTGTTGTTGTTCATTTTACAGGAAATTCATTTGATTTTCTCTTTTCCCCATAATAGTTTTCAGTTAATGCAGTTTAAAAAGTATATCACATACTCAAGATAATAATTTCCCTCTAAATGTAATCTCAATTATTCCTTTTCTTGTTAGGTTACATTAAATTTCTAGAACAATGTTAAATAAAAATGATGGGATCATATATTTTTTGCTACCCTAACAGGACTATATTCAAAAATTAGTATCATCTTACATTGAAGTCCTACCATGCTTTTGTCCTTCTGTTTTGATTGGTTCTATCCTGTTATATTTAATTTGATTTTATTATATGTGATGGTATAGACAAATTTTTTGAGGAAAATGAGATATTATAGTAGCCATTGTTTACTTCCTGCTATTTGGTTTTGAAGTCCTGTAATGCTTTCATTCTTTTGAATGGTTTTATATTATTTTGTTACGTTTGATGTTATTGTGTGTAAAGATATGCTCAACTATTTCAAAGAAAAGAGACGTTAAGGTAGCTCCTGTTGATGTCTGGTTGTCTTGTTGTGAAGTACTGTGTGCTTGTGCTTGCATTGTTGTGTTCTAATTTGCTTTGTACTGTTCTTTTTTGCTTTATTCTCTTTAAAATAAAAAATTACTCAGGATGATTGGCATCCAAAATGCCCCTCCCCCATACGAGGCTTATTGTATTGAAGGTTTGGTTGTTAAGGGCTTTCGGAAATCATTGGACCATAAAAACTTGTTGACATTAGTGGAAAGTGATGAAAACTAGAAGTGAGGCTATGGCTATACGTGGCCCTTTGCCCCTCCTCGCTGGCACTCTTAACCTCTCTGTTTCCCAGCTTTGCCCCCCACTGCTCTTCTGCCTCACCTGAGCCCACAGCAGTGGAGCCCCATGACCAAGGACTGAAGCCTCTGAAACAGTGGACCAAAATAAATCTTTCTTCCTTTAAGTTGATTTTCTCAGGTATTTGGTTACAAAGACACAACGCTGATTAACACACACACACACACACACACACACACATACACACATTAACAATGAACCATAAAGCTGTATATATAAAATTACAATAAGAAAGTTTATATTAATTTTATTATTAAGACATTTTGAATCCAAAATACACATTTTGTTTTCATAATCATTTGATCCTGTCAATATTTTTCTTGTTTTCATCTGCTAATGTAGATAATGCCATTAAAATGTTTTCCAGGAGCAAAATATCCTTGTATTTTGGTACATTTTACGTTTACCATGCTGTTAAATTGTACTTACAAGTAACCAGGTATGTAATGCTACGTGCTTTTTATAATGATATTCTGGTTAGATTTATATTTTCTATTTTTGTGTCATCATCATTAGGTTCTATTGTCAAAATTATGTTAAATTTACAGTTGACAAAATCTGAGAGCTATTCATCTCTTTTGACTTAGGACTGCTTGCATGGTGTTGGAATTTTCTTTGTCTTATTTGATTGCATCCAGCTCTAAAGTCACTTTAGTCATAAACTGTTTGAGATAAATTTTGGAAATGTATGTTTTTATAAAAAATTACTCCAGTATCTTATTTATTCGCAGATTATCAATAAAAGTGTATGCTATTTTTCTTTGAGGTTGTCTCCCACCCTTATTTTTAAGTTGTACTGGTTCCTGCTTACCTAACTGTTACATAACTTCATCTTTTATAAATACTTCTTTTTAAGATACTGACTTCTAGATGTACCTTTAAATGGAGTAAGACTAAGATAGCATAACAGAAGACCCCAAAGCATATTGTATTTGGGTCCCAGTATAAATTTAGTTCTATTTCACACAGGGTGCTCAGGAACTCTGTTTTCAAAGACATCTAAAATCTCAAATTTCTCCCCTGCAGCTGCCCTGCCCTCAATACCAAGGGTATATTCTTTACCTGAAGGGCTGAAGTGGGATCACAGCTAAATTTGCGACCAAGAATGGGGAAGGAGGCGAGACAGAAAGCTCAAGCCTACACATTTACTACAAGATCTATCCTTTCTGTTTATATGCACAGTAATAGCCTAATCATGTAGTACACAGAGCTATAGGAAGACTGGAAAATATAGTCTTGCAAGCCACCCTGTACCTTATGACTATGAAAGAAGGGGATACCAGATCAGGGAGGAGACTCAGAACCTGCAATAGACATCTGTATTCATCTCAATTTTATTTTTAATTAAGCATATCATTTTGCTTTCCTTCATTTTGGTCATTATGTTGCTTTATTGTTTCTATCCTTTTGTTTTGTTTAGGTTTAATTTGCTCTTCTAGCTTCTTAGACACCTAGATTTTCTTTATTGAAATCATTTCTGCTTGTGAAAAGTAAGCTTTTAATGTTGAAAAATTTTGCCCTTATACACTGTATTCACTGTATCTCATGAACTTCTGCTATCATGTATTTTTGAAAACTTAAATGGAGCTTGCATTTTCTAATTTTTATTTTTTTATTTAATTTAATTAAATTTATTTGTACAATTTAAGGATACACACTGATCACATGCATCACAGGGAATTTGTAATTCTTATATATGATATGCCTTGATTTATCTTTATTTTTCCTCCCATCTACTTCACTTCCCTTCAATCTTTCTTCCTCAAATTACAAAGTTTTGTTTGTTTTATTCTTTTTTCCTTATTTTTCTTTTCTCTTCCTTCCTTTTTCCCTCCCACTCCCAAGTTCCCCTTTCTTTTTGAAAAGTTTTCTGCCATTTCACCATATCTATTGTAGTTTCCTATTTCCACTTTGACTTTCTCAGGCCAGTGAGACAATGAGATATTTACATGTGTGTCTGGTTTATTTCACTTAAGAATGTGATCTCAAGGTTCATCCATTTAGCATTAAATGTCTCAAGCTTATCCTTCTTTATGAGTAGTGCTCCATTATATGAAAAACATGTCTATTTTATCCATTCATTTTTTGATGATCATTTGGATTGTTTCCAAGATTTAGCTATTAGAAATTGCAGCTATAAACATGGGCGCACATATATTATTATGCTATAATGTTTTTCCTTCTTTTGAGAAGGTACTAAGAAGAGGAATAGCCAGGTCACTGGGACTCCTAGTCTTAGAGGAGTTTTGAGGAATCTCCACACGAATTTCCACAGTGGTTGCACTAGTCTATACTCCCACAAATAGTGGAGGTGTGTGTTCCTTTTTCCTTAAAGTCCTGCCAGCATTTGTTATTGATTGATTTTTTGATAATAACCAATCTTTCTGGAGTGAAATGGAATCTCAGTGTTGTTTTAATTTGAAACTCTCAACTGATCAATAATGTTGAACATGTTTTATATATTTATTTGCCATTTGTTCTTCATCTGAGAAGTGTGTACTCAACTGATACCAATTTTCAGATTGAGTCTTTGAATTTGGAGGATCTGATGTCCTTTCAATTCCTTATAGATTTTATATACTAATGCTTTGTCTGAGAAGCAACTGTCTTTTAACATTTTTCCCACTCTGTGGGTTGTCTTTTCACTCTGTGGTGATTTCTTTTGCTGTGTGGAAGCTTTTTAATAAGACGAGATCCAAGTTGTTGATTCTTTGTAATAATTACTATATGATTAGGATTTTGTTCATAAAATCTTTGCCTATATCTACATCTTCCAGGAGATTCTATCCTCTAAGAGATAGAATCTATCTTTGAGGAGATTTAGTGTTTCTGTTTTAATATTTAGATCTTTTTTTGATTATGATTTTAGTGTAGTGCATGTTGATAGACATGGGTCTAGTTTAAGTCTTCAGCATGTGGAAAGCCAGCACCATTTATTAAAGAGGCTACCTTTCTTCCGGTGAATATGTGTGGCCCCTTTGCCAAAGATATGAGTGTGTTTTGAATAGTTTCTGCATCTTGTAATCTGTTCCACTGATCCTGTGATTGTAACCATCTGATCCTATTATCATAGATTGGTCTATTTTTTGCCAATACCATACCATGCTGTTTTTATCAAAGTATTTCTGTAGTATAAATTCAAGTCAGGGATTGTAATGTCCCCTGCTTTGCATCTGTTGCCCAGAACTGTTTTTGCTTTTCTAGGTCTCTTCTGGATCCAAATGAAAATTTTAGGATTGTTTGTCTAATTCTTGGAGGTATATTAATGGTATGTTGATTAGGCTTGCATCAAATCTGCATAAAATTTTTGAGACTATGAGTCCCTGCATGATCTCTAGGCTCAGCTAGTTTAGGATCCTCACTTGGCCTTGGACATCTTCCTGTTGCACTGGACCAGCTTGGCAGGTCTTGAGCCAGCTTGCCCCAACCCCAGTAACCCTCTCTCAATCCAGGGAGTTGGGTGGCCAGAGTCCCAGGAGCTGAGGGCACAGAAGAGAATTTCCAACAGGCCCTGGGGAAGCCTTGGAATAACACTTGAAACACAAAAATATAGGAAAATGACAAAAAGAAAGACCAAATTGCAATCTCAAACCTCCAGCCCATCCAAAGAAACCTTAGGAGCAATGTACATTGAAGAAAAATATATGCCATACACCTGAAATACCTGAAATAATAGCAGCTGAAATAAAGAAGCAACTCCAGGAAGATTTAAAGGAATTCAAACTAGAAATAATCTCCCAGGTAAAAGAAAAAATGATAAAAGAAATAAAGGAGGTGCTGAACATATCTAAAGAAGACACAGTTTTAAAATTGGAGGAACTAAACAAAAAGATAGAATCCCTAGATGAGAAATACAAGAAACACACAGAATACATAAAGCAGATGCACAGAGATATGCAGGAAAACAAAAATTCCATTGAAAGCTGTAAAAACTGCCTCAAAGAAAGTGAAGATAGAATTTCAGACCAGAAGACAAGATTGCAGCTAATGAACAGGAAAGGGAAGATCTTTTAAAAATAACAAGGCATCAGGAAATAACAATTCAACAACTGCAAGATGACGCAAAGAAAAACAACCTAAGATTGATAGGGATTAATGAAAAAGAAGGGGACAACATAAAGGATGTCAAGAGGATATTTAGAGAAGTAATAGCTGAAAATTTCCCAAACATGAGATCGGAAACTGACATCAGGATCAGGGAAGCATATAGAATTGCAAATAGCCATAACCAAAATGAAACTACACCCAGACACATAATAATCACCATCCCAGAAATCCAACATAAGAATAGAATATTAAAGGCTGTCAGAGAGAAAAGACAGATCACTTATAAAGGAAAACCTATCAGAATTACAACAGACTTCTCAGCACAAACAATAAAGTCAAGAAGAGCATGGAGTGAAGTACTCCAAATCCTAAAGGAAAATGAGTCCAACCTAGACTGATGTACCCTGCAAAACTGTCCTTCAAAATCGATGTACTTCCATGACAAAGAACAGCTGAAGAACTACATGATCACCAAGCTAACTCTGCAAAGAATATTGAAAGAGAGTTTAGATACACTTAGGAAAAAATCACTAAGGAAAGCAGACAGTTAACCAGAACAGAAAGATAAAGATGCAACAGCAGAAAGATGACATGTCAAAAATAAACCAACATATAACAGTCATAACCATTAATGTAAATGATCTCAATGCACCAATTAAAAGAAACTGACTGGCAGAATGGATCAAGAAACAAAATTCAACCATATGCTGTCTACAAGAAACCCATCTAACCTAAAAGGATACTCACAGACTGAAAATCAAAGGATAGAAAACAATACTTCATGCAACAGGAACCCCCAAAAAAGCGAGAGTAGCCATTCTGTTTGCAGACAATGTGAACTTTAAACCAATAATGATTAGAAGGGATAAAGAAGGTCACTGCATGCTGGTTAGGGGAAAACTTCAAGAGGAAGAGATAACTATCTTAAATATATATGCACCCAATTCCAGAGCACCCAGTTATATAAAACAAGTATTAACAGACATGAAAAGCCAAATTAGCAGTGACACAATTATAACAGGAGACCTTAACACAACATTGACACCAAGGGACAGATCAACCAGTCAGAAAATCAGCAAAGAAATAACAGAACTGAATCACACATGTGAACAAATGGACTTGATGGACATAGACAGAGTGTTCCATCCCACAACGTCAGAATACACATTCTTCTCAGCAGTACATGGGTCATTCTCTAAAATAGACCATATACTAGCTCACAGAACATATGTAAATAAATGCAAAAGAGTTGAAATTATCCCTTGCATGTTATCAGATCATTGTGCCTGAAATTAGAAATTAATGATAAAAGATACTGCAAAAATCCCACAAACACATGGAAACTGAATAACATACTCTTGAGTAATCAGCGGGTCACAGAGGAAATTAACAATACCTACAAGCAAATGAAAATAAAAATACAACTTACCGGAATCTATGGGATGCAATGAAAGCCATCCTCAGAAGAAAATCTTTTGCTCTGAGTTCCCACATCAGGAAAACAGAATGAATACAAACAAATAACCTGATGTTAAACCTCAAATATCTAGAAAAAGAAGAGCAAGTCAAGCCCAAAGCCAAAAGAAGAGAGGAAATTATAAAAATCAGAGCAGAAATCAATGCAACAGAGACTAAGAAAACAAGCCAAAGAATCAATGAATCAAAGAGTTGGTTCTTTGAAAGAATAAGCAAAGTGGATAAGCCCCCATCCAACCTTATTTAAAAAGGAAGAAAAAGCTCAAATTCATGCAATAAGAAATGAAAAAGCCGAAATCACTACAAACTCTTAGGAATACAGAAAATCATCAATACCTATTTCGAAAACCTCTGCTCTTAAAGGTTTGATAACACAGAAGAAATAGACAGATTCCTAGAAACATATGAAGTACCAAAGCTAGGTCAAGAAGATGGAAAACTGCTGAATAACCCAATTTCCATTAATGAAATTGAAAATGTAATTAAGTCCTTACCCACCAAGAAGAGCCCAGGCCCAGATGGATTCACTGCAGAATTCTACAAGAAGTACAAAGAAGACTTAATGCTGACACTCCTCAAACTCTTCAATGAAATTGAAAGGGAAGCAAACCTTCCTAAGTCATTTCTGGAAGCAAATATTACTCTAGTACCAAAACCGGAGAAAGAGCCAAATAAAAAAGACAACTACAGACCAATCTCCCTAATGAACACAGATGCAAAAAATCCTCAGTAAAATACTGGCAAATAGAATTCTACAAATCATCAAGATTATACACCATGACCAAGTGGGATTCATTCCAGGCATGCAGGGATGGTTCAACATACGTAAATTAATAAATGTAATCCAACCATATCAATAAATCCAAAAGTAAGAATCACATGATCACTTCTATAGATGTAGAAAAAAACTTTGATAAGGTCCAACATTGATTTATGATAATAACTTTACAGAAAATTGGAATAGATTGTCTTTACCTCAATATAGTAAAGGCCATGTACAACAAATGAACAGCCAGTATCATACTAAATGGCCAATAATTGAAGGCCTTTACTTTAAAATCAGGCACAAGACAAGGATGTCCCTTATCACCACTCCTATTTAATATAGTACTGGAAATACTAGCCAGAGCAATTAGAGAAGAGAGAGAAATAAAAAAGGTAAAGATAGGAAAAGAAAAAGTAAAGTTATCATTGTTTGCGGATGACATGATACTCTACATAGAAGACCCCCAAAACTCCATAATAACTAAATTCAATAATTTAGCTGGATACAAAATCAATATTCAAAAGTCAATAACATTACTATACACTAACAACAAAATCACTGATAGAGAAATAAGGGAAGCCACACCCTTCAAACTAGCATCAAAAAAATGAAATATTTAGGAATTACTCTCACAAAAGAATTGAAAGACCTATACAAGGAAAATTATAATACACTGAAAAAAGAAATTGAAGACAATCTCAGAAAATGGAAAGAAATCCCTTGCTCAAGGATAGGAAGAATAAATATTGTAAAAATGCCATTCTCCCAAAACTGTTATACAGATTCAATGAAATCCCAATAAAAATACCATCAACATACCTCATAGATCTTGAGAAATCACTCCTAAAATTCATCTGGAGCATGAAGAGACCTAGAATAGCAAAGACATTTATAAGCAGTGAAGGGAAGGCAGGAGGCATCACAATCCCTGACTTGAAGTTATACTACAAAGCAACTGTAAGAAAATCAACATGGTACTGTAATCAAAACAGAGCCAAAGATCAATGGAATAGATTAGAAGATACAGCCACAACTACAAACACACTCAACCACCTTATCTTTGATAAAGGGGCCAAACATGTTCACTGGAAAAACGACAGTCTCTTCAATAAATAGCGTTGGAAAAACTGGCTCTCCATATGCCGAAAAGTAAAACTAGACCCATGTGTATCACCATGTACTTAATTAAAATCTAAATGGATCAAAGATCTTACAATTAAAACAAAAATAATAAATCTATTGGAAGAAAAGTTGGGTAAAAACCTTGAAGACATAGGAGTAGGTATAGAATTCATGAACAGGACTCAAACCGCACGGGAAATAATTCCCAGCTTCAATAACTGGGATCACATCTTAATAAAAAGTTTCTGCATATCAAAAGAAATCTCCAGCATAATGAAAAGAACACCCAAAAACTGGGAAAAAATCTTAATGAACTGTCCTTCCGACAAAGGACTTCTGTGTAAAACATATAACGAATAAAAAAAAATCAGACCGCCCAAATTCAAATTCCAATCCAAAAATGGGCATCTGAGATGAATACACACTTCTCAGATGAAGAAATACAAATGGCAAATAAATACATGGGAAAATGTTCATCATCATTAGTCATTAGGGAAATGCAAATTAAAACCACACTGAGATTCCATCTCACTCCTGAAAGAATGGCCAGGATCAAGAAAACCACCAACAACAAATGCTGGGGAGGCTGTGGGGAAAAAGGAACTCTCCTGCACTGTTGGTGGGAGTGTAGAGTGGTGTAGCCACTGTGAAGGTCAGTCCGGAGACTTCTTAAAAAGCTGGGATTGGAAGTCTGATTTGTTCCAGCTATTCCACTTCTAGGCATATTCCCATAAGAACTGAAAATATCATACCACAGTGATATATGTGCACCCATGTTTATAGCAGCATAAGTTGCTATAGATCTTGGAAACAACCTAAGTGTACATCAACTGAAGAAATGGATAAAAAAGCTGAGGTACTTTTATACAACGGAGTACTACTCAGCTATAAAGAGGGATCACATTGAGATACTTATAAAATAAATGGGCGTAGCTTGAGACCATTCTCATAATTGAAATAAATCAAACTCACATGTATGAATACCAAATAGTTTCCCTAGTGTAAGAAATGATACAAATACATAAAAGTATGTGGCAACCATGATTTCCCACTAAATGGCTTTGAAACCTTATAAAGTTTTCACTCATTAATTGGAACGGTTTTATTCTGGGCTGTTTGATATTATTGTCTGTGATGATATGAACAGCTATTTTGAATAAAACAAGACATCACAATAGCTAGTGCTGATTTAATATCATCTTGCTTTGAAGTCCCATCAAACTGTTGTTCTGTCTCCATTGCTTTTATCATGTTGTGTCTTACTGGATTTTCTTGTATGTGATAGTATAAACAAAATTATTTCTAGGCAAAGAGATAATATAGAAACCATTGTTTTTTTTTCTGTTAGCTGGTTCTAAATACCCTGTAATACTTTCATTCTCTTGAATGATTTCACATTGTCTTGATATGTTTGATGTTATAGTATCTGAAGGTATACTCAAATATTTCAAGGAAAGAGCCACTATGGTAATTACTATAAAGTCAGGTTATCTTGTGGTGAAACGCAAGGTTGCTTAAATTGTTCTGTTCTGACCTGTATTGTTATGTTGTTATGTCCTCTTTTATCTCAATCTCCCCCCCTTTTTAAATTTATTTTTGTCATTTTTTTAATCAAGGGAAATTTTTTTTTAAAAATTAGCAGGATATATTACAGTAACTTTTTTGATTTCCCATTAACTCAATTTGAAGCCCTGTATTGCTCTCACCATCTTATTTTGACTGATTTTACTCTATAGTATCAAGTTTGAGGTTATAGGCAACTACTTTGAAGGCAATAAGATTTACTATGATGCTCATTGTGGTTTGACTATTATCTTCTTTTGAAGTTCAGTAATGTCTCCAATATTTAGGTTTTATTGGTTTTGTTCTGTACTGTTTTGCTCAATTTTATTGTACCTGATGATATAAGCAATTCTTTTTAAGGTAGCAAGAGGCATTATGGTAACCATTGTTGATTACCTTGTATTCTATTTTTACATCATGTACTGTGTCATCCTTTGTTTTGACTGACTGCTTTGTTTTGTCACATTTGGTTTTATTCTCTTCAAAAAAGTAATAAGAACTTTGGGGGTAATAAAACCCAAAATGTGTAATTGTTGTTGTAAAAAAGAGAGGAAAAGAAAGTGCTCTAAAGGATACAACTGCAAGTGTGTTTAGGTGTATAAGATAGATGACCATATTACTAAGTGTTTGTTGGATCATTGAACACAACAGTTTAGAGTCTCACTGTTTGAATGTCCATGTTGTATGCTTAATTTTGTAACATGATCAACTATTTCTAGGATGACAATATGTAATCTATTAACCAGTGATTTCTTACTGTTTATCTTTTTTGAAATTCTGTATTACTTGTACCCTTTTACTGGTTTGTTTTGTTTTGTTTTTTTTCTTTAAATAAAAAATAAATATAAAAATACATCTACTGTGGTCCATGGCTATAGCTTAGTGATACAGCGTTAGAATGGCATGTGTGAACCTCTGTCTTCAATCTTGACCTTTGGAAAAATGACCAAAAAGAAATACCTACTGTAATTTTTGCTACATATTAGTAGCTGCTTGAGAGAACATAAAATATGTACTTAACCTTTTTTTAATCTAGTTAAAATCAATGTTTTACTACTTAAATTGGAATATAAACATCTGTTAACTATCTAGATAGCTTTGCTTTTCGTTCTTTTGTGGCCTTATATATTATATTCACATACATTGAAAACACCAACAAGCGAATCTTCTTTAAACTGTCAAACATACTTACATAACCCAAGAAGACATAGATAAGCGATTGTATTTACCCAGATACACAGTATTTCTGTTATTCTTTTTTGTTCTCAGCATTCCAGATAACCCAGGTCTTCTGGTATCAATCTCTTGTAACCCAAAAACTTTATTAAATAATACTTCTTGAGAAAGACTGCTAGCTATGAATTCTCTTAGTTTCATTTGAGAGTGCTTTTCTTCAGCTTTTGTTCTTGAGGGTTACAAAATTTTAGGCTTATTTTTTTTTCTTTCAGCCCTTAAAAAATGTTGCACCACACCTTTTTGTCCTCCATGTTTCCTGAGAAAAAGTGTCTAGCAGTTTGAATTATCCCTCTATAAGTGGTGCATCAGATTCCTCTAGTTGCTTAAAAGATTTGCCATTATTTCTTCAAATATTTATCAACATTATACCATTTTTATTCTCCTTCTGAAATTCCCGTTATGCAAATGTTCTTGGTCCTTAGGTTCTCAAGGCTCTGTTTTAATTTTTATTATTCATTTTTTTCAATTTTACTTTCTTTATTCAGATTAGATAACTTCCACTGGTCTATCCTCAACTTTCCTGAATCCTGTCATCTCTGTTCCACTATTAAATCCATTTGATGAAATTTTTATTTTGTAATTTTGACTATTGTATTTTTCAGCTCTAATATTTTCACGTTCACCAGGGATTGAGCTCAGCAATATAAGCGCCTGCCTGGTGAGCACAAGGTCCTGAGTTTGATCCCTGGCACACACACACACAACACACACACATACAAATTTTCACTTTGATCCTTCTTTTATCTTGTAAACTCTCTTGTGACATTGTTTATATTTAAGACTATTCATAAATGTTTATTTGAACAACTTTTTAAAATGCTACTTTTATGTCTTTAAGTCTTAAATTCAGTATCTATATCATCTCATCATTGATGTGTGTTGATTGCAGTGTATGTTGAGTTGAGTGTCTTTTCATACACCATATGTGTCCTGCACATTTAGAATATTACATTAGGGCACACTGCCTTCTTTAAATCCTATGGAGAACAAGACAAGAACACTTTTGGCTTTGCAGTCAGTTGATCTTTTAGGTTTATGCCAGAACTTCTAAAAAGCCTTTTGTGGGCTCTGACTCTAATGTCAACTCAGATTTCAAAGGTATTTCAGTGCCACTTGTAGTGGTCTCGCATATACGGATGCGAAGAGAGATGAGATCTATTGTTCAGCTCTGTTCTTCAAAAATCATGTTGTGCTAATTAAGATCAGGTCCACACACATGCAGTTCATAATTATACACAGGAGTGCATTAGAAACTCTATGGGTCCTCTTCCAAAGTGACTCCCGTCCCCTCATCCCCCTGGTACTTTCTGGTTCTCTGGAGCACCTCTTTTAACTCCTGTCAAGAAACTGGCCATTTTTTTCATTGTATTACATTTGGGACTCAGAAAAAGGACAAGAGTAAGACAAAAAATTAATAGTGCTTGACTCCTTCTGGAAAAGGAGAGCCATTGAATCGAAGGAGATTTCACCCTTTTTCAGACTTTCAGCTCTCCCGGGATCTTGCTGTTATTTCAGCTACTGGATTGCCTGGAGCGAGTATGCAAAAAATAGGATGAGAAAAGAGAGGGGGAAAAATGAAAGATTGACACTGTGTCTGTGAGCATTAAGGAATCCCTTTCATTTCGCAAGTGAGAATTAGAGTGATTTTCCTGAAGCTTTTTGTAGTCACAATACTCACTTTTAGATACCTGTCTGTGTACATCCAGGCTACAAGACAATGAAGGGTAAGAAAGCTAGTAAACTCTCTGCTACTTCAAAAGTATTTTGGATTCAACCATTCTTCACCAATCTACCTGATGCTATTTACTTTTCAAAATTCTTTGATTTTAAAAATTCTCTATGGATTCTGTCCAGGTTTTGTAGTTGCATATAGGAAAAAAAGAAAGTATATCATATTGTGCTTATGTCATTTTTCCCAAAACCAAACACAGTTTCCCTAGTATGTCTTTGTTCATCATTTTCCCCTAAATCTTTAGTGACATTTGAAAAATCAATATAGAATTTAGATGCAATAAAATATACATATGTTAAGGAAGTGATTTAATGAGTATTGATACCTACATATTTATGTTATCACCAACCTAATCTAGAGCCAGAACATCTCCATATTTCCCAAAAATTTATACATTCTCCTTCTTAGTCATTCCCAGCCCTGCCAAAGTAGCTACTATTCTGAATTTTTTCACGGTAGGGGAGTTTTGCCTGTTCTTGAATGTCATGTAAATGGCATCATAAATCATATGTAGTTTTATATGTAGCATTTTATCCTTTGTATAATATTTTTCTTCTGTATTGTGGTTAATCTGTTAATACCATTGAATAACAGTGTGAATCAGCTCTTATATTTTCCACTTAGTTCTCCTTTAGAGTTTTCATATCTCTTGCTATTTTTCTTTATTCATAATTTACTTTAAATTCTTTTTTTCAATTTTTATCATAATTATTCCATCATGTAGTTCATCCGTGGGTTTGTTTCTATTGGCTACTTTCTTTTTTTACTATGGGTTACATTTTTATGTTTCTTCATATGGTTAGTAATTTCAACTACACACTGGACACTGAGGACTATAGATTATATAGATTCTGATCTCTAAAAAATGTTGTGCTCTGTCCCAGCAGAAATCTTTACTGCTTGTAGATCATCTTGATTTGTAGAAGCTTTGTTTTAATTCTTATTAAAAGAATCTACTTCACTTTTATCCTTAATCTCATAATACAGTCCATGTTACTAGGATTACATCTTTACTCCTAAGGTATAAATTTTCTAGGGTTTTATTGGAAATCCTAAATTGCTTAATAAGCCACTCTAGCCTGACAAGAGTTCTACCAGTGCTTTCTCCCTAGTGCTGCTGGATTCTAAAATCTCTGCTCAGGTTTTTTCTGGCCTTCCAACTATCATTTTTTAGTTGTTGCAGTTTTTGTTCTGTAGACTTTATGTAACAGTGTCTACATGTATTTGCTATAATTCAGATATACAAAGAATACAGCTTTATTTATTATTCATTCCTAATTACACTGTGCCTTCACTCCTCTATTCCCAATGTTAAGGGAAAAAAGACTCATTTGTATAGATAGTAAATGTAATTTAATCTCTTTTAGGTAAATTGATTAGATTTTAGATTTAAGCTCTGTCAATTGAGAAATTCTTCCACTTTCTTCTCATTTTCTTGGCTCTGATGGTTCTTTGATGAGAGAGAGGGAAAAGAGAATGTATATATTTTTCTCTTATCCTTTAACACTCAATAAACTATGCTGGTAATTCCTGGTAATTTTTCTTGTGCTGTGTCCTCTCAGTACAGCAAAGATCCAGTGTGGAGTTGGTCCCAGGTCTGTTTTTATTTTGTTAGTCTTCTGAGTAACATCCGAGACTTCTGATTGATCACTAGATTGAGTTGTCTCATTTTTGTTTATATTTTTTGATATCATTATGCACCCCAAGAGACTCACCAGTCAACACTTTCAGTTATTTTCTGTTTTCCCACTTACATCTACTGGAGGAAGGGAACTTTTGCACCATCTACATCGCATTTGCAGGTCATGGTCATTGCATTAGGGGAATAAATACACTGGTTTAAGTCTCTTTGCCTAGCATTTTTTTTACATGTTCTAGGATTGGAGTGGACTATGAAGTTTCTCTGGGAAGTTCACAGTCTTTTCAGGTCCTATCAAAAAGAGCAAGGCAAAGATTCCATCTTAGAAATTAGCATCTACATACCTTTATAAATCTTTTCATGAATTCTTATTTTGGAAAGTTCATAACCTTTATTGTTGTAGTAGTCATAATTTCATTGTTTCCCTATTTATATTTTATTTTCTAAGAAAATATCTATATTTAATATTCATTTGCTTGGTAAATGTTATTGTTTGGGCTTGTGTTTAGATGTCCTGCCAAATCCTCTTGTGGTCAGAGGTGGGGCTTTTTCAGAGATGACCAGTTCTAGAGCATGCAATTCATTCATGGTGCAATGACAGGATTAAAATTGCTAGAATTAAGGGTGAGTAACTACTAAATTAATCCAATGATTAGTTTGGGACCCACCCTAAACCAGGTAGCCTTAGAATATAAAAGGGACAGAAAGAAACTAGTGTGGTTGCTTGCTGGCTCACTTGCTTACTTCTGCTGCCTTCTGACTGCCATAAACTCTTTTCCTCTGTGATATCCATCTGTCATCACCCTGCTGTGGAGCCAACTAACAATGAACTCAAACCTCTACAAACTGTGAGCTAAGTAAATCTTTTTTCCTTTAACTGTTAGTGTTGGGTATTTTGTCTCAGCAATGCAAGTAACGACCAAAACAATTATAGTTAGTGTTTCACTGGTAATTTTTTTTTTCTTTTTCTTTTTTTTTTTTTTGTATTTTACACAACAATTTTGATCTTCAGACCTGGTATTTATTAAAGGCAAATATGAAGGTCTACGACAGTGGGTTGAAACACTAGCAGTGTGAATTTTATACTCTTGCCTGGGATAAATCTACCCAGTTCAAGTGACTTTCTGAACAAAGAATTCTGTGAGTAAACTCACAGATTTAGAGTAGTAGTTTGCAATTTGGGTTGCATCACAATCATCTCATGGGCTAACTAAAGATTAGATCATAAAAGGCCTCATCCTTCTGATTCAGTAGGCCTAAAGATGTGCATTTTTTACAAATTTCCAGACAATGCTACTTATGTTGGCTCAGGGATCACAGCCAGAGAATCACTGGTTTAAAATTTCTTTTCAGTTGAATAAGATCAACCATCATCTATTATTCTCAGAATATTTCCTGCTAGTACAGTGTACCTGTGTGTCCTTTTTTAGTCTTGCTATACATCAAACAATGAGGCATCAGAGAAGGTCCATAGACGCCATTGGCAGACTGCTTGCACACCTGAGCTGCTTTTCCAAGGAGAGAGATTGTTATGGCTTATGTCTAGATGTTCCCCCAAAGTCTCAAGTGCTCACAGGTGAGCCTTTAGGAAGATGATTGGAACATGGGGCTGTAATAGGCATCAGTGGTTTAGTCCACTGATGATTATTTTGTAGCTAAATGTAACATTGGAAGGCGGAGCCTGATGGAAGGAGGTGGGGTGTGGCCTGAAAGGACATATCTCCCTCTCCCACACTTCCTTCACTCTCTCTACTTCCTGTCAGCCATGCAGTCCTGAACAGCTATTTCTCTGCCATGCTTCTTTGCCCTGCCTTGGAACTAGCAGACTATGGAATAAAACCTCTACAAATGGTAAGATAAAATAAATCTTTCCTCATGTAAATTGTAAGTGTCAAGTATTTTGTCCCAGTAATGTGAATTATGATGATAATTGGATTTTGGTTTTGTGGCTGGACCACTTCCTTAAGGAACCCTGGGCACTACTTGAGATCTACAAAGGCATGTATTTTATTTTCTTTACTCGTTTCTAATATTTAAGACATTTGCCAGCCAATTTTTATCTCATTATTTTGCATTGTTTGTCTTTCCAAGTTGCATATTATTTGGAAAGTTTTTCTGGTGTTTTGTTTTCTAAAGTTCTGCACTGTCAGTTTAACTAGTCTCATTCAGAACAATGAAACCAGAGTGTTTTATAACAGAAATGAGGTCTTGAAAATTTTGCTCTTGTATCACCTTAATTCTGAAAATATTTTATTTGTAAATATTTGAATCTCTTACTTCTCTAGATATATCATTAATATAGGTTAAGTATATACACTAGAAAACATTTCTCCAAATCCTAGTGACTTAAAACAGCAAAAGATTTTTCTTAGTTACTTTGTGTGTCCATTGCAGATTGGCAAGGACCAGACTTCGGAGCAGTCACACTGTAAATATTGCTGCTCACTGTGCCTGGTGAAAAAGCAGAGGTAGCAAAGCACACACTGATTCCTCTGCTCACATCTCATTCAACAAGACAAATCCCAAGGCCAAAACTGAATTCAAGTGGGTAATAAAACAAGTCAAGAAATACTATCATATTCCCAGGGAGAAGAACCTTGATGGCTTCCATACACAGATTTCCCTACAGTAGATCCTGAGCTAATAGCTTGGTTTTTTGTTTGTTTGTTTGATTGCTTGCTTTTTAAAAAGCGAAAGAGACAGAAATAATACAGAATTTTTTTAAAAGTAAGAAATTAACATTAGTTAATATATTGCATATTGTTATCTTAGAAATAGTTGTTCAGATTACAAGATCTAGGTATAAAAAATAATCAAACAATAACAGCATGAATTTTTCTTCTTGAATTAACAGAGAATTAGTAGTATAGTTATCTGTCTTGCACACTTATACATACATACAGTTATATGTGTATATCTACATGCATATAATCTTTTGTAGACTGGAAAAGCCACTGTGGAGATTTCTCAAAAAGCTAGGATTGGAAGTCCCATTCAATACAGCTATACCACTTCTGAGTATTTTCCCAGAAAAATTTAAAATGCATTGTCACAGCAATATATGTGCACCCATGTTTATAGCAGCACAATTTGTAAAAGCTAAATGTTGGAAACAACCAAAATGCCTATAAATCACAGAATGTGATATTTTTTATACAATGGAATGTTACTCATCTATAAAAAATACTTTCATAGGTAAATGGAGGCAATTAGAGACTAAACTCACAAGTTAAATAAATCAGACTAACATTTGTAAATATTGTAATGTCTCCCTAGTGTAAAAGAATAATAAGAATAAAAACTGAAAGAGTAATCAGATCCAAAGTGTATAGTAGATATGGTAATGATGAAAGGGAAAGCAAGTGCTCAGAAGGAAAGAAAGACTGAGATAGGGGAAAGGAGAAATGGAACACAGCTTGGTTTTACACTGGATCTGGTCTAACGCCTTTTTCCATTCTGAAGCTTCTTTATTCCTTCACTACTTGCCTTCAGATTGCATGTATTGACACAATTCTGTTCTCTTCTACTGCTACCCAAGCCCACATTGATAGGACACACCTACATCTCCAGATACCACCTTCTTTTCCCAGGAAAAAGCCTGGTTTTATAATTGAATCCTGGTGATCAGATGGCAGGTAGAGAAGCTCTTTGTAAACTTTAGGACAGTTCTTTGAGTTTTACTGCTCCCTGGGCAAGTTTGAGTGCACAGCCTACACCATTTTATGGCTTTTGTTTTGATAGTTCTAGAAAATGTTAATTTATACCAATCCAAAAAATAACTACACTAAAATTCTGAACTCAAAATTCTTGAAAATGATTCTGTGGGGATGTGTGGTTGGTGTGTAAATTGAATTCTAGCATGAGGTCTTATCTGAAGGAGGCCATCTATGGAACTAGTTCATCAAGAAATGATACGTCATGAATGGGGCAACCTCTGGGGTAGATTTCCCTGTCCAGAGCATAGATAGACGTTTCAGCCAGATAAAGTCAGTTCTAGGTTCAGCCTGTTTTCATTCAGTCTTTATATCTTATTTATAGTTACTTTGGTAAATGTAGTCTCTTGCTTTGTAAATATTTAGCAAATTTAAATATGATGACCATAAAACCCTTAACTTGGATGCCAGCCTCCCCTTAAAACCTAGGATAAGTCCACTGTAGAGGTTCTGCATGGCTGACTTTAGAAAGGATGAAAATCAAGCCAATAAAAAGCTGTCTACTTACCTCTTAACTTGAGGTCAGTTCATGAACACAAATTAATCCTAAACTTAAGTGAACATTACTTCAGCTAACACTGAAGGAGCTTCTTGTTAGAGGTTTTATGTGTTTGCTTTTAAAGCAGAAGTCAGTCCATGTCAGTAAAAGAGGGGAAATGTTGCTTACAGATCTAAGAAATTTACCAAGAACTGTGGATTCTCATGATCTTAGAAATCCTCATGACAATGACAGAGATGCTGCTTTGATAAACTTACCTGTGGCCACTGATCTGTGAAGCTTCTTTGGAGGCAGAGTAGCCCACCTCAGCATCTCTGGGCTTTTTCCAGTTACTGTGGATAGGACTCCCAGTGATCACTGCATGCAGAATACTCTCAGAACAATTCCTGGAGCCACACTAACAACAGCAGAGAAATTAACCCAGCTTACTGTTGTTGATGGGAAAAGAAATTCAAAGAGTTCAGTTCTCACCTGCAAAATGATAGGTATCCATTGTGTGAGAAGCTCTGGGACTGTTGGAAGTTTCTCCAAAAAGTGTCTGATTTTCAGTGCATTCTACTTGAGCAAATCAATGCATTTTTTCAATTTAATATAGTTGGGCATACCTATTTCTATCTAGATAAATAATAGTTTAATGGCCACCTCAATCATTTAAAATAGCTCCTGCTCTATCTAAAAATAGTACATTTGGTTCTCATTTTTAAAAACCTGAGTTTTAAAAATATGGCTTCCTTCAACTGTAATATTTTTTGATAGAAAAAGAAAATTTTCAATGAAAGAAAATTTTTCAGTTTTAGGATTTCAGGAGGTTTGGAAGCAAAGCTGTCCGTATCTTAGGACAAGGTCAGTGCTTCTCATGAATTTGGCAGGGCCGCATGAGAAGTGTAGGCTGCTCAGGGAGCTGATGCATAGTGACTTGGCCTTTCCCTGAGATGACAGAGACACTTTCCCTCTTGTTCTCTGTGTAACCACCAAGGCATGATGTTTTGCTGAAGACTGGATATCCTTCCTGTCATCGATCTTGCCCTCCCCATGGGCTCTCTATAAACATCCTCTTATGCTAATTGTATGAACATGCTGCAGTTGCTGGTGGTCCTTTCTCCCATCAGGAGAGGAGCTTCACTTGACCTCAGCTTTCTCACCCTTGTCTTCATCCTCCACAATTTTCCCTTGAGAGTTTCAAGAGTGCACTGGACATATGAAGGGGCAGTGTAATGTGCGGTCATAAGCACAGGCCTTACAATCATATTGCCTGAGTTCAAATCACATTTGTGCTCTTAGGGCTTTGAGAAATCTACTTAGCTGTCTGTGCCTCTGTTTTCTCATCTCTAAAATAAGTTCAAATATCCTCTATGCCTTAAAAGATTGTTGTGAGAATTAAATTAGGCACAACACAGAAAAACACTTAAAAGTGATATCTGACAGAGTTAAGTGTCAGTATGTGAGCTATTATTGCTAGTAGGTGACTTATCATTGTTGTAGGACAAGAAACTTGATACAGTTTGCTCTCTTGCTGGAAACAAACTGTAGTGTGTTTTAGTTAATCCCCATATTATCAATACATAAATATTGTTCATGATTTTATTTACCCTAGCCTGTTTATTATATTTACCTATTCAGTACATATTTATTGGATGACCAATATGTGCTACTTGTTTTCTAGGTGCTAGGAATACAGATACAAAGAAAATAGAGGGTCCTCCATGTAGAATTTATAGGTCAGGAAAAGGGCACCGAAACTAAAAAAAAAACAAAAAACAAAAACCCTCAAGAAACAAATATAAATACAGAATGTATCAGATCATAATATGAAGAGTGATTATCCTAGGTAAGTAAATCAGGAGGGCTAGAGGTGAGGATGTTGTAATCTCAAGCAGAGTGGCAAGGGATAATCTCACCACCCAGCAGCTCAAATTTGAGCAGAGACAAAAAGATGCAAGGGAAGGAGACGCGCACCCGTCCGTGGTACTGACATCCCAGCCAGACAAGATGAAGTGCAAGATGGGAGTGGGTGTGGAGTATTCGAGGAAGCACCATCAAAGCCAGTTTTGCTGGTTTCATGAGAATCTGTCAGTGTGCATGTGACAAGATACAGGGGAAGTGACAGATCTGAATAATTTCGTAAGTCTATGCTTTTATTTTTTCTGAGTGGCTAAGGAGGCATTTTATTTTTAAAGTAATAAGTTATCTGCATAAAGATTCAAACACATTGTGCAAAAAGGTTCATCTGTTATGAACCCTTGATTTCATGTATGTTACCTGTTGCACCTGGTTGGTTGTCTTTACTATGTAGACAGCACGATAAATCTGGAAACTGCCTCCCTTTGGTTGGCACATCAGCCTTCACACTGTTGGTCACACCTCACCCCCCAGTCAGGTGCTTGCCCTCATGATTTTGCCTGTTCTAATATTTTGTGTAAATAAAATGATACATTTTATGGTCTTCTGTGCCTTCTTTCATTTATCATACTGCTTTTGAGACCCATTCAGGCTATTTTGTTCATTCAGATTTTATTCCTTGTTATTGCCAAGTTGAACTCTGTTGTATGAATGTACCATAGTTGGCTTATTATTCTGAGTGACCTGTAAAACTTTTTAGAAGTTTTACTGAGGTACATTTGACAGTCAATAAACTACACAATTAAAATTAAAATTTTTGAGTTTTGATGTGCTATATACCCGAGACGTGAAGATAATGAACGTATCATTAAACTCTAACTAAACATTTTTGTATACTTCTTCCTAATCTCTACCTCCCACTCCTCCCCAATCCCATCCCAAGCAATTATTGATTAGATTTATGCATTTTCTATAATTTTCATATAGTAGAAACTTGATTTTTCTACAGCTTCTTTCACTCAAAATGAAAGCATGTATCCAAAGACTTGAAATGAATATTTTTTCCTGGCTTCTTTGTCTGCATTAGCCAGAAGTTGAACATCCAAGTGGTCCATGATTAGCTAAATGGGTAGCTATTGTGGTGTGTATATATATATATATATATATATATATATATATATATAGTAAAATACTGCTAGCAATAAAGGAATGAAATATGGAAATACTTAAAAGAGAAAATTCTCAAAATAATTATACTGAATGAAAGAAACCAGATTGAAAAACAGTACAGACTACATGATTTGATTTGCAAAAAAGTTTCACTTATTTATTTATTTTCAAATTATAATTACTAAAAAAGTAGACAACTCTTTTTGTTGTCTTTCCTTTGTTTTGCTGTGTTTGGGGGGGTTGTTGTTGTTGTTGTTGTTGTTGGGTTTTTTGTTTTTTGTTTTTTGTTTTTTTTGGTCCAGCGATCAAACTCATAATCTTGTGCTTGCCAGACAGGCACTTATGCTGCTGAGCTAAATCAACCCAAACAACTCTTAAATTAAAGTGAAAGATCAAAATATCTTACTGCTTTAAAGGTGCAGTAACAAAAAATATAGACATATCCACATTTCGAATAGTCATTTGTGCAGTAGATAAATGCTACTTAAAACATTTTTAATAAAAAACTCATTTGTAAGTCAGTTTACAGAAGATCAAAACTTAATGTTTCATACTAACTTTAACATAAATAAGAGTGGAAAACTGGCTCTGTTCTTCTGTTTTTGTTTCGGCCTCTGTATCTTCTGCTCCTTGCCATCTGGAGAACACATTGTGTAAAATGCGAACTGTGGTTGTAGAAAGCAGGTTGATAATTTCCTGGGATTTGGGAGTGGCAAGAAAGGTGGGAGGGAATTATTAAAAAATAGATATGGGGGCTTTGGAGGGTGATAGACACGTTCACTGTCTTGCCTGTGATAATGACTTCATGGATCTATAAATACATTAAAACTTACTAAATATGTATATTTTATTGAGTGTCAGTTACCATCCTGATGAATCTGGTACACCTAAAAACTAGGAGACTTTAATCAATAGAATTAATTGATGAAAGAAAGCTAAAATATTTTAAGATTATGTTTTGTAATTACAAAGTATCCATGCATGTGCATATCTGGAAAGCAGATCCGTGCCTTCCAGGGTCTAGGGTAAAGAAGGGGATTAATTACAATGAGACATGAGGATGTTTGAAATGACAGAAATGTTCTGTATCACAGTTGCAGAAATGGTTCTGTGATTACACACATTTGTCAGAAACCTCGCCACCTTGTATACTCAGAATAGGTGGATGTTTTTAGTATGTAAATTATACCTCCAGAGAAGCTATTCTCAAAAGTCAGATTACTCAAAAAATGATGTTGGGCACTAATAGAGGTGTTGGATAGACAGTGATGGAGAAAACATCCAACATACTTCAAAGAGTACAGGTTCAGTAAAAGAAATAGATGATAAACATGTCGACAAATAGTGATGAGACCATTTTAGTAGTAGATAAATTTTAAAAACTGGTTGTGAGGGTCCATGTCAGGTGCATACCGGTAGTACCAACTTCTCCTTTATGTCCCAGAGTTGGGACCAGGCAACTTCAGGTCCAAGTTCAGCTACCAACTCTGGGACATAAAGCTTCAGAATTTGGAGCAAGTTATTTATGTCATCTTACATTTTTCTCTCTATAAAATGATAATAATAAAAACTATAGGTAATGGTAAAAATAAAAAGAAATAATATTGTAAAATACTTAGAACAATGCCTGCCACACTTTTACATAGCACTTGAACATGTGTGTTCATGTCTACAGAGGAATTACTTCAGCCTCCAAGTTCAGGGCAGGCTTCTCTAAGGACAAGACACTGGAGCTGACACTTGAGAGACGTGTAGGGACACCACGCTGAGAACTCAGGACAGGGCTGAGAGAGGAAGCAGCTGGCACAAGCGAGGTGAGAGAAGACCCTGGAGTTGAAGGAAGTGGGTGAGAAGAAGTTGGTACTTGATCACACAGAGACTCAAGGCCTGTGCCAGGACAATTAGGTGGCCCTATGATACTTTGTTTTTCTACATTTTAACTAGGTAAAGTATTGAGATCAATGGTCACATTTTTGAACTTTTCTACATGTCAGATAATTCTATAGTGGATGCTTTTAGTATTTTGACTAATATATTTTTTAATTGTGTGAATTATGCCTAAAATACATTGTACTTACTCTCCTTAAAACCCAGTGATTTTTCTAAGATCAGATTCACTATTTCTCCCCATTAAAATAAGAGACCCTTTGAGTTAATGGATTCAACGTTCCCTATTTCACTGCTACTCTGAAGTTTTGCTCTTGACTATCTGACAGGCAAAATACCAGTTAGAAAAGAAAGCTGAGACTTCTTGGAGAAGCACTATCGGATAACCAGCTCCACAGAAAGTATATCACCCATCTCGTTGAAAATTCAACAGACATATGCTGACGTCTGTGTGTGTCAGGCACTTTGCAAAGCCTTGGTGATGCTTTGTTTTTGAGTTGTAAACATAGGCTCTGGGGTCAAGTTGTCCAAGTTCAGCTACCAACTCTGGGACATAAAGCTTCAGAATTTGGAGCAAGTTATTTATGTCATCTTACATTTTTCTCTCTATAAAATGATAATAATAAAAACTATAGGTAATGGTAAAAATAAAAAGAAATAATATTGTAAAATACTTAGAACAATGCCTGCCACACTTTTACATAGCACTTGAGTATTAGACCATGATCATTAAAAATTTGTGGTATCCAGACACTAGAAGCAGTCATCCAAAAGGCAAGGGCCTGTCCTCAGTACATGGGTTCTGGGACCAGGAGGAAGGAGTGGATGGGCTTTGCAGGATGTCAGCATGAGCTATAGCTGCACAGAAACGGCTCTGCATGGGTGGGACATCTCTGAGCAGTATTGACTTGGTCCCTCATTAGTTGCCCATCTTTTTGTTTGACATTCAATTAAAATCATGCAGGAAAGAACTGCAGGTTAGGGTTTGTGTCAGTCCTTACTTCTCTATCATTACATTATACTAGCACCCCGGGACTAGGGCAGCAGAAAGACAGTTTTAAATAACCAGTAAATAACCTTCAAGGAGACAAAGAATTATTACAGAAGGGATGGTGTATCATTAATTATTCTCCATCTCTACAAGGGACAGATAGTAGAAATAGGTTCTATATTCCACAGGAAATGGAGGTGGCTAATGGGAACGCTTCCTGACAAGGAGTTTGTAAAATGCTACCCTACCTTGTAAGGCACGGTAGAGAATGTTCATACTGGAAACAATTTAAAAATGACAAAACTAGCTACCTATCTGGGTCAGTTGAGTCATCTTCCTCAATGATAGTGATAGCTCCTGGAGGCAGTAAAATGGAGTGGACTCAATAGATATTTCTCCTCTTGTGCCAGCACTGCTGGGAGCTGGGGACACAGAGCTGAACCAGCAGAGGTCCCAAGAGTCAAGGAGCTCAGGACGTGGAGTCAAGCATTTCAAGGACCTGAGGGTAGTGAGGCACAGAGAAGTTGAGGGCCACAGGAAACCACACGAGGCTGGTCCCCTGTTTCCCATACCAGACCCTGGAAACCTGATGGATATGTCCAAGACTGGCTGCTGGCACAGGAGTCTACAAACCTGGCCTGTACAAATGAAAGAGGTAAATCTAGTTTTGTACTGGAAATGTTAGAACAATACCCTGCAGGGTGACCCTTAGTGTGGGCAATCCCAGTTTCCAGTCTGTGGATTTGCATCACAACCAAACCCCTCTCGCCCTTAAAAGCCTAAGAAAGGCTCAATGCAATCTACTTGGCTTGAAAAGTGAGCAGTGCTAAAGAAACTAGTTCCTTGTCTTGACTGAGCAATACAAAGCACTGATGGAAGCACAGGATTAGAAAACAGGCAGAAAAATGCTATCTCCTGAATGCTTGGGCCTGTTTGTTTAACTCTTCCAAGCTTCTGGCCCTGTAAAGTAAATGGAGTAACGTATGATAGTACCAACTACAAACCTGATGTAATAATTCAGTAAACTGCAAAAGTAATTATATCATTATCATTGTTGTTCTGAATCCTTCCATCTATGGTGTTTGCTGATTCAGGCTCAGTATGAAAGAAGTGGGACAAGCCAGCCTTTGGATGCTAGATCCATTCTCTCCATAGTCTCTAAAAAACAAGTAAAATAAAATAAATAAGCTAAAATGGAAAGTTTTGTGGGTGCAAGCATCTGAGTTGTCTGTCCTCCAGGAAAATCAATCCAAAGTTCTGGAGAGTGGAAGTGGAATAAAAAGTAAACTCCAGGAATGCAGTATTTTATGTAGGAGTTTGATACTGAAAACTATTTCTTTGTGTTGTTCTGTGTCTTGCTAATAAGATTTAGTTTTGACTCACTTTTAAAATTCCTTGTAATTATTAGAAACATTTCACACCAGGAGCCTTTCATTTGCTGAGTGTGTTGTATGTACATATGCATCATGCGTGTGAGTATCCTTTGACCATTTAAGAATGCCTAGTGAAGATGCATCTAGAAAATAGAACCATGGTTAAAATTTCAACTGTTTTTTCTTGACTTCCACAGCACAGTTATTACCTGTTGTTGATGCTATTTAAGCCATGCAATGCCTACTCATGGTTTTTCCACTGCCTTAACTATATGCAGAGTTTATCAGGCAGACAGACAGACGCTCTTCCAGACTCCATCAGATTCCAGCACTTCTTCAAATTTGCTTTCAGCTTCTAGGATGTCTTTCCACTTTCCCCTCTGGGAAGGTGACGGCCCTCCCCTCTACTTTTCCCTTCTGCCCTCCCTCCTGCTCAGTCACCTCTCAGCCCTTCTATCTGGGCATTAGGTGGTCATCCTATTTCTCTCCAGTTCTTGTCCTCATTGCTCTGAAAATTAGTGGTTTGGGAGAGCGTGGAAATTAGAACCATTTCGGCTTGGGATGAGCCGGGACAGAGAAGGGATGGGTGTGATAAGCGAACCCAGTGCCAGCCCAGGCAGCAGCCCCATCTCCTATCTCAGTCACAGATGGAGTGACAGAGGGCCTTTTGTTCTGTCCAGCTGTTTCTCCAGTAACAAGTGGAACAAATGTCTCTTTTGGACTGTGACGAGGCAGCATGGATAGGTCTGTAGCATCACTGCATTTGGACTTTCAGCTGGTTTTATTTTCTATTGAACCTTTAATGGAAACGCATACACAGCAAGTCAAGGCTTGTCCTTTTTCCCTTTTTTCTTTCCTTTTTTTTTTCCTTTTTTTTTTTTTTTTTTTTTTTTTTTTTTTTTTATTTCTTCCAGGAGTGCTGATGATAAGGAAAGCGATGTCTAAATCTTCTTAATGGTGTTTATGCAAGCAGTTTTGCTTAGCCGCGGACTGCACAGCCCCCTCCCGTCCTCCCCTCCCATCACTCTGCTAATATTGCTGCTTCATTCCTTTCCCTGTTGGCTATTACTATGGACTACAGCAAATCTAAAACTAAATAATCCCCTTAGTGTCAAGTTTTCGGGGCTGAGCAAATAAATCTAACGAAATGCATTATCTAGGCAGAGGAGGCTCTTGTAAGGGGGAAAGGATGAAAGCTATTTTATTTTAAGGCAGACTATAAACTGTCGATCGTTTGGGGCTCAATTGTAATTTTAAGTATTGTTATTTTATTTTACTTAACTACTGTATGTGCCCTTCTTTGATTGTAATTAAAAAATCTTGCAGAATTAAAAGGAGGGGAATGGAATGAGAATCTAGTGAGGAAGCTATGCAAATTCCTTCCAGCCCAGATCCTTCAAATGTTTTCAGGACAGGAGCACAATAACAATGGCTGCTTCTTTTCTCTGTTGTGTCTTCTCACTCTTCTAGAGAGGCAGTGAAAAGGTACTGGAAAAACAGAGAGGTGGGAAGTTTGGTTTACTTAGGAGAAGAATCCCTTCTGTCTCTGTAGGGAGTGCTGGATGCAGTCACTTCCAAACTCAGAAGGGGAGAAGTAACCATGCCTCTATGCTCATGTCCAGACCAGCTCAAAGGTCCAACAGGACTGGCTATAGGTGTGTGTGTGAGGCCCTCTCCTGTTCACTTTTTCTAGCTTTGCTTTTTCTAAAACACTCCCAAAAAGGCCCCAGTTCAGTGAAATGTGATTTCCAACATGACTCTAAAGCCAATAAGTTGTATCCAAGACAGGGGAAGTACTCATCAAATAAGCATTGTCCATTTGTTTATTTATACATTTATTACTTTATTCTTCAAATTTAATTGAGCATTAACCAAAAATTAATTGAGCATTCCTGACATCAATCTGGGCACAATGATTTTATAGCAATGGATAAAAAAAATCTGTTCCTGTGCAGTTTATCCTTCAGAGAACAGAGACAGAACACAAACAAACATAAAAGAATAAGATAAATATGGAGTTGTCAAGTGATATCAAAGGTTATGAAGAAAAATTAAGTTGAGGAAAGGTGATGAGAAGAGAGAGGTCTGAAAAGTTCTCCTCTTATTCATTCTTTCAGTCTGTCATTCAACAAGCATTATTTGAATGCCTGGAGGAACCAGGAACCAGGCACTGACCTGGGTTCTAAGGATACCGTTGGGGGCAAAACAGACACATTTCGGTACTTCATGTTTGTATTGTCTTGTAGAAAAACATAAACAAAAAAGCTAAGTGAAATATGCACTAAGAAAAGCTTAGAGCCTGCAGAGAAGAGGGAGACGTTGAAATTTTAGCCAAGATTACCCTTGAGCAGAGCCCTGAAGCCAGTGGGGAAATGCACTGCATGAAAACCAGAAGTGGAATGCTCTGCACCCAGGGAGCAGCCCTGCAAAACCAGGAGGTGGAGCCCAAGCACGGTATGCTGGAGGAACGTCAGAGAAGCTAGCCTAGCTGCAGCAAGCAGAATGAAGGTAAGAAATGAACTCTGTTCATCGCAGTAACAAAATATCTACAATGAACAATTTAAAGAAAAAGATTTATTTTAGCTGATAGTTTCAGAGAGATTTTCTTGAGTGTCCATTTTTGTTTTGCTTTGTTTTGTGTTGCTGGGAATTGAACTCAAGGCCTTTGCACTGAGCTACATCCTCATCCCATTTGTTACTTCTAATTTTGAAATAGGATCTCACTAAGTGGAAAACTTGCCCAGGCTGCACTTGAACTTGCGATTCATCTGTCTTGGCCTCCAAGGGTACAGAACTATGGGCATGTACCACACCTGGCTGAGCCCATTGTTATTGGTTCTATTGCTTTAAGCCTGCAGTGAGACAGAAACATCATGAGAGAAGGTGCGGCAGAGGGGAGCTGCTCACAGCAGCTAGGAAGAAGAGCAGATGCAAGACTCAGAGACCACAGGGCTGGGGAGAAGACATTGCCCACAATATCACACCCCTATGACTTCTTTTAACAAGTCACCACCTCTGACAGCCTTTAAAAGACAACTCATCAGTGGATTAATCCATTAACCCAGTAGCCTTTGGGGCCGTTTTAGATGCCAGTCTAGTATGGATTTAGGCAGAATGAGACTACAGAAGTCCATGTTCCCAAGACCTATGTGCTTCTTTCTGTCCTTGTGGTTTTTGTCTTTGACTATTTATAGATCTGTTACTTGTATCACAAAAGGAAAAGCCTTTTGATTTACAACCTTAGCTCTTGGCATATTTAAATGAAATGATTTTTCCTAATTCAGATTTAAGTTCAGTTTTGCTCGGTCTCTCTCTGTCTCTCTGTTTCTCTCTGTCTCTGCCTCTGTCTCTCCTTCTCTCCCTCCCTCCCTCTCCCCTCCCCTCTCCCTCCCTCTTTCTGCTGAGAATTGAACCCAGGACCTCATACATGCTAAGCATGTATTCTTCAACGCCTATATTCCCAGCCCTAAATTTATTGTCTTCACAGGAAGAAATGCTTCCCTATGACCCATCTAAAAATTTCCCTATACAATGAAGCTTCAACCTCAATTTTCCTCACTTTTCTGTACAGAAAGTTCCCTCCTTAAAGAAAGAAACCCAGTAAATGTTAAACTAATTATTATGGGCTTGAGGTGATATCAGCAAAAATTAATATTGTGCAGGTGATTCTAAAGCAGTCTCACTGGGAAAACTGGTTTTTATTGTTTGTGGGTTGAGCTTGGAAACTCTTACCCTGCAATGTCAGAAGATGAGAATCTGCGTTAATGAAGTGAGGGTTAATGCAAACAGAAAGAGGTTCTGAAGAAAGAAAACAGAGCTGCAAGTCACAAGAAACCCTGAGGATATAATTGCATAACAGGAATTGTTGCTCGAGTTTTCATCTCTGTCTAGTTTTCATCTCCAACTTGTTGAGCTTTTCCTCTTGTCATTATTTACTGTTCTTTTAGATGAGGCTACTGAGACACTTGTAGAGAAATTTCAGCTATTTTCTCCCAGACTATGTGGAAACTTAGAGAACCATGTTTCTTATATCATAGCACTGCCATGCTAATACTTCTGGGTGGTTTAAATAGGTTGTTTCCCCAACAGACAGCTACATATGACTGTTTTCCATGAAGAGGTTTCTGTTCTGTATGTACCACCTAAGAAACAAAAGACACAATGCCTTCTTCAAATACTTTTTACTTTGAAATAATTACAGATTTATAAAGAAGTAGCAAAAAAGAGTTCAGAGAATTCAGTTATATCCTTCATTCAGTTTTCCCTAATGTTAACAGTTTATAACCGTCACACAATTATAGAAACTGCTAAAGCAACATTTGTACAGCACTATTAGCTATACTATAGAATCTATCTGAAGGAAATTTCTTTCTCAGGCAGAAATTTTAGCTTCCTTCTGATAAGTGTTAAATTTTGACAAGAACAAAATTCAGTATCACAGTAAAGTTTTATCAGCACCTATTATACATAACTAACTTCTGAAAATGTAATGTCTTGAAACAACAGTTTTTTGTTTTATCTCACATGGATGAGATATATCACAGGGCATTATGGGGATGGCTCATCTTTGCTCTATGATTTCTAAGTCCTTATCTAAGAAGTCTCAGATGGTGGGGGACTAGAATTGGGTCCTGGTCATGAGAGATCTATTTCCAGGAACCCTTGCACTAGGCTTTCTCACAACATAGTGGCCCAGGACAGAGGCACGTGTTTCATTCTTGATGACTCAGTGTTCCATGAAGATGAAAAATAATGCTGTCACTGCACTGGCATGGCCAGCATTGTTATCACTTCTTCCTTATTCTGTGAGTCATAGCAGACACAGACAAGGACAGATTCAAGGAGAATGCACACAGGACCTCTATTGATCGGATGAATGTCAAAGAATTTGCTTTCGATTTTAATTTACTGCAAGTAACAAAAGTATCAACTAATATCTTGGAGAAGGGCAAGTTACCTTAAACAGATTGCATTTTTTCTGGACAAAATCACTTAGGAAGTCTTCATCTCTATCTTTGAGGGGAATGATGTAAGAAGATCTTCCTTCTGTCTTGCTGGCTTACCAAAATATAGTCTAGCTTTTGGAACCCAGAGCTGTAAAGTCCAGGAAAATCTGTTTGTTACTTTCTAAGAGGTAGACTTCACAGGTAAGGAACACTATACAAGTGGATGGCAGTTATCCTGGCCAAAGATTATGATGAGGAAAGGACAGCAAGATCCTTAGAGAAGAACTTGTTGTGAGAGTGGGGAATCTAAATGAGTGACCCAAGACACACAGAAGTGTGGTAGTTTCGGAGAAGGGCTGGATACAGCATAACATCTTCGCTGTCAAAGTTAACTATGTGCAGTTTGTCCCCAATTTTATGACTTTATGTTGGTGAAAAAGTAACATACATTCAGTAGATACTGTTTTGCCTTTGAATTTGATCTTTTCCTGGGCTAGTTGCATGCTTGTGATATTTTTGCATGAAGCTGGGCAATGGCAGTGGACTGCAGCTCCTGGTTCACCGTCCAATCACTGGTTCATTGACACAATGTCATTATAAGTTGAGTATCTATACATGAGATGAAGAAAGCAACCTATGCTGAGCTGCATGATAACAGCATCAAGGATAGGAGGATAGAAGGTGTAGACAAGGATACACCTGCAAGACCATTTTACCAAGTACACATGTGGTAGTCACAGTGACAATTGGGACACACTACTGGACTCCATTCTGCCTGGAAATCAGAGGTAGGACATGTCCCTCAGGGTTGTGGGACAACTTTGAAGAACACAAAAATCTTAGAAGAAATCAATGCACTTCCTACTTGAATGAGCTCAATGGTACATATATAGCTAATTGGGAAGTTGGAAAGTTGTGGCATTTTTTTTCTACCCTAAGAACATGAGGTAGAAAATCAGTTATAGTAAGAGTTAGCAACATTTTCTGGATCAAATAGTATTTTAAGCTTAAGAGTTTCTATAGTTTCTACTAAAATTACTCCACTCTACCCTTGTAGCATGAAAATATTTATAGGAAATATGCAAGCAAGTATAACTATATTACAAAAAATTTTATTTATAGACACTATTTCATCAAATTTTCACATAACCAAATATCATTCTTCTTTTGATTTCTCCCAACAATTTATACTTGCACAAATTCTTCCTATGTTACAAGCCATACTAAAAGAAGGAATTGGTCAAATTTAGCCTGTAGTTTACCAATTCCTAGTAAGAACACATTATTCACTCAAAATTTTACTTACTTAATAGGATATTAAACAATAGATAATGATCTCAATCAATAAACTTTAAGATGGACATTTCTTGAGTTGATTAACTCAGAAGTTCAAGAATTTGGGCATTAAAACACATAGTCCTGACACTATTGGGGATTCAGGTCTTGAGTCAAGAAGGCTGCAGTAGCTCCAAGCATCACCTCCTTACCAGTGCCTCATAAGCTATGGCATACATCAGAATCACCAGGAAGATTCATTAAAACACGGTAGCTGATCCCATCTCCAGAATTTCTGAGCTGGAGGGGAAAAGATAGAAGACATACTCTTTAAAATTTCCTCGTGTCTATGACTTCTTACAGAAACAAGATACAATGCAAAACTAGCCAAGGGAAAAGGCAATGGTGGTGAGCCTACGGCACATATGCCACAGCTGGCTCTTAGTGTCACTGAATGCTCTCAAAGTTTCAACATCACTGGCCTAGAGGAAACCAAGTACAAGTTCCCAAGTATCCTCTCTTAGTGGAGACATACAGGATGTGCTTAATCTCTCCACCAGCGAGTTGTAACAATATGAATCAAATACTGTCTACCAGGGACATCCTCACGACCTATATGAGGAAAGTAGGAATCCTTAGGGTCCGCTAGTGATCTAGTTGCACCTCCCCTAGATCATTGCTTCATGACTAATAAACCTTGCTCCAGTACTTGGGGAAGATCAAATCTGAATGGTATGAGCAATTTTATCAGATGTTCTTTAATACTTCATTTAATAGAATCTGATTTAATTGTGGCGCTCTTCATCATTCTGTAGAAAGTTTTCTGTGATCATGCAGGTATAGTTAAGTAGTTGATCTCTGCAAATATTATAATTGTAATGAGTCTAGTTCAAGAATCTCAGTTTCCACATTAAGAGAGTACTCAGAAATAATTAATAAAGTATCACTTCATTTTGTTATCATCTTAGCAACTCCAAACACTTCACTAACATTTTTATTAACATTTTTCATACCCTACCTCAGCTGCATTATATCTGGCTTAGTGTAATCTGATAATTCTCTCAAGGCCACATAATGAAATAAGAGTTATGAGGTTTTTAGAACATCTACTTGAGAAATATTCTACGGTGAATCATCTGTATGTGCATGTCGTTTCTTAGAGAATCTAAAATCACTTCCCCAGGTAAGAACCATTCCACAAATTAAGAGTGAATATGGATGGCAAAGAGATAGCAGCAGCTATGGAGGCTCTCTGAGATACCCCACTTAAAATCCAGGAATGGTGTGGTACAAGGAGTCCTAAGCAAAGGGTGATAAACCCTGCCGACCCAGGAATGAACTAAGCTAAGAGAAAACAACTGAAAATCCAATCCTGGTGTTACAACAGGAACAGATAAAATCTCAGCACAGAAGCTAGAACCCGCGCCACTGGAAGCCACAATTAGAATTTCCTGCTGCCCCTGCTGCATCCAAATCTGCAGGGCAGGGAGAGAGACGCACAAAAGCTCGCAGAGTGGGAATCTTGAGAGTGGGACTGGCAGGGAGCCCTACATCGACTTGCAGTGAGTGAGCAGAACGGGGACCCTTTCATAGAGTAGGAGGCTCCAGCAAAGGACATACTGGGACTGGGCAGACTTGCCAGAACAGGGTGCTGCAGTGACATTCGTCACATATTCCCCTCTCAAGTGGGATTGGTGGGGAGTGTCTGGCATGGGTGACGCTGCTGATTAAGACCCAGTAGGCTTGTCCAAACCAAGTCCCAGCACCTGGAGGTGAACCCTAGTGGTGAGGCCTTTGGTAGGTTGACCTGGAGGGGCGGGCCCAGCAGAGGCTGCCCAGGTCTGTGTTTCCCTAGTACAGTGCAGTGGGTGGGAACACCTAGCCGACATAATTCAAACAAACTGTAACTGACAAAGAGAAAAAAACTGGGCCTCCTATATTCGCTTGTATGGAAGGAACAAAAAGTATGGGAAGAGGAAGCAACAAGAAAGGGTCCTCAATCTCTAATGCTGAAAACACTGATCCAGGAAAGGGAAATGCAAAGGAGGACAGAAAACATGCAATATCAGACACAGCACCAATAGACATAAAGCACTATCTCCAGAGCCTCATAGACGAGTTTAAAAGTGAAGTATTTAACAAAATAAAGCAAGATATAAGTAGAATAGTTAGAGAAACGCTAAGCACCGCCCAAGGAAAAACAGATGGTGGAAGGGAAAAACAGAAAAAAAGGGGAGAATTGTTTGATGGAGAAAATAGAGAAAACATAGAATACATGAAGCAGGTTCAAAGAGATTACCAGGAAACTAAAAACTCTATCAAAAGCTGGCATAACAGCTTGAAAGAAACTAAGGATAGATTATCTGAACTGAGGACAGATTTGTAATGTGGGAGCATGAAATGAAAAACTTCTTAAAAATAACAAGAAAACAAACAGCAATAATATAAAGGCTACAAGATGATAAGAGGATCTATAACTTAAAAATTAAGAATGTAAAAGAAGAAGTAGGGACACAAACAAATGGTCTACAAAAGCTATTCACAGAAATAATCCAAGAGAATTTCCCTAATTCAGCAAAATGTAAAGATATTCAGACGTATGAGGCATACAGGACCCCAGCCACCTACAACCCAAACAGAGCTACACCCAGGCATATAATAATCAAAATTCCAGAAATCCAATATAAGAACAGAATACTAAAAGCCATCAGAGACAAAAAACAGATCACTTACAAGGGAACACCCATCAGAATTACAGCAGACTTCTCGGCACAAACCATCAAATCACAAAGAGCATGGTGGGAAATAATTCAAGCTTTGATAGATAACAACCTCTATCCAAGATTGATATATCTTCCACAACTGTCCCTAGAAATTGATGGAAAAACAAGGTGCTTCCAGGATAAAGAGGAACTAGGGGAATTTGCAACCACCAATTCAACTCTACAGAGAATACTGCAGGATATTTTAAAAAAGGAAAATACCAAGACTTCAGAAACAGTGGCAGAGAGGCCACAATGAATGGAGCAGAAAGCGAAATGAAGAAGACAAACTGACAACAAACGACAGAAAAAGAGCTCAACAGAAATGAGGCAGAGAAAATTGGAACAGCTATTTTGGAGAAAATAAGACATCATAATAGCTAGTGCTGATTTAGTATCATCTTGCTTTTGAAGTCCTATCAAGCTTTTATTCTTCTGTCTCCATTGGTCTTAACAGGTTGTATTTTATTGTATTTTATTATATGTGATAATATAAGCAAAAACTTTTATAGACAAGGAGATTATACAGAAACCATTGTTCATTTTCTGATAGTTGGTTCTAAATACCCTGTAATACTGTCATTCCCTTGAATGGTTTTACATTGTCTTGATATGTTTGGTGCTACAGTATAAGAAGTTATACTCAAAGATTTCGAGGAAAGAGACACTATGGTAACTACTTTTATGTCAGGATATCTTGTGGTGAAACACTGTTTTGCTTAAATGGTTTTGTTTGGACCTATGCTATTCTGTTGTTATGCCCTCTTTTATCTCAGTCTCCTTTTTTAAAATTATTTACTTTTTTATTTTTATCCTTTTAATTAAGGGAAAATAAATAAAAGATATCAGGATACATTATTGTAACCCACTTTGATTTCCTATTAACTTGATTTGAAACCCTGTTAGCCCTCACCATCTCGCTTTGACTGATTTTCCACTATTCTGCTTTGACTGATAGTACCAAGTTCGAAAGTATAGGCAACAACTGTGAAGACAATAAGAGTCATTATGACGCCCATTCTGGTTGACTATTATCTTCTTTTAAAGTCCTGTAATGTCTCCAATGTTTTGGTTTTATTCTTTACTGTTTTGTTCAATTTTATTATAACTGATGATATAGGCAATTCTTTTTAACATAGCAAGAGACAGTATGGTAACCATTGTTGATCACCTAGTATTTTGTTTTTACATTATCTATTATGTCCATCTTTTGATTTGACTGACTCTGTTCTGTTATGTAACATTTGGTTTTACTCTCTTCAAAAAAAAGTAATAAGAACTGTGGGAGTAGTAAAACCCAAAATGTGTAATTGTCATTGTACAAAAGAAAGTGCTCTAAAGAATAACTGCATATATATTTAAGTGTATAAGATAGATAATCATATTACTGAGTTTTGTTGGATCACTGAACGAAACTGTTTCCAGTCTCAGTGTTTGCAAGTCCACTTTGTATGCTTTAATTTTGTAACTTGAACAACTATTTCTAAGATGAGAATATGTAATCTACTAACTAGTGATTTCCTATTATCTATTTTTTTCTGAAACTCTGTATAACTTGTACCCTTTTTCTGTTTTTCTTTCTTTTTCTCCTTAAATAAAAAAAAAATTAAGAGTGACTATGAACTGAGATCCCTAGAAACAGTATAAAAATCTTGGAAAGGCAAACCCTATCAAAGTATCCTGGTTGCCCTTTCACTCAGGTTCTCTTGGCTTTCTTGAACTTGAAGACTATTAAATGTTATTTCTAGTAAATTGGGCTTGGGAAGATGGATTTAGACACGTAAAGTTTTATGTCATGACTTCCCTCAGAGACAGAGACAACCAGCAAGGAAAGCAACAATGACTGCTCATTTTATGAAACATGGTTATTGACTGTCTACTGTCTAGTATTACTATAAAAACACTCACAAATTAACTCTTGGCACCTCTGAACATAAAGATTATATGTTGATAGATGAAGGTTTTGACTGCTGGAAAGATACTCCAATTACTAAAGCTGTCTCTGTTTTAAGAAAGAATCTTGTTTATTCCTTTGAAACTCTTTCTAACTTAGAATTAGAAGCCACAATGATCATAAACCAAGCATAATAATGCATCCTAAATATTTGGCTTTCTTCCATCTGAACTTCTTAATTTACAGCTGATGATTGGGTTGGTGTTTATTGCTTATCCTCACAATGAAGTAACCTGCTAAGTCATAACAAGGAAAAAATGTGGACTTCAAGGTTAGGATTTTTTTTAACAACAGATAAACTTGTCTCAAAGGTAAGAAGCTGTATTTGCTAAGGAAAACCTACTGTAATATCCCAAATCTCTAAACCTATTTTTTTCAGCAAATACTGAGATCTTTCTGATGTCACCTCAGTATAAAGACTCAAATGTAAAATAAGGTAAAACAGACACTTAAGTCCAAGCTCTGACTCAAGACAGAATGATGAATACAGCATACCATACTTATAGGTGCACTGTCAGACCTTTGCCATTGCAGACACAACTAGTCAATCAAAGAACTCCTTTCCCTTTGACAGGACACCTTCACAGTCCTTCCTAACAGAGCATTAGACCTTGTTGCAGTCCAGTTTGGTAGTCACAAGTTACTTGTGGCTATGGAACACTTGAACTGTAGTAGTCTAATATAAACTGTGAAACACTCTGGATTTTGAAGAATAAGTTTAAGAAAAGAATGTAGAATAGTCAGGCACAGTGGAACATGTCTTTAATTCCAACACTCTAGAGGCTGAGGCAGGAGGACTGCTGTGACTTGAAGGCCAGCCTGGGCCACATAATAAGTTGAAGGCCAAGCTGAACTACATAGCAAGACCCTGTCTCAAAAAAAATTAATAGTGAATACATATTGAAATAGTTGAATTTATCTATTTCAAATTATATAAAAGATATTTTAAAAGTTAACGTTAGCAGTTTGACCATTTTTTAATGTGACATATAGAAAATACTAACTTACCAAGGTGACCCATTTGACAGTTATGTGGGATGGCACTGTTCTGAGTAGCTACAGCCAGCCAGACGGTCAGTACAAAGATGAAATTTAATTTATTGGCATGAGTCTGAGCAGTAATGCCCTGCTTCCCACCTCTGGAACTAAATAGAAGCCTTTAGGGCAATTATAAGGACCGAGGCAGGATAAAAGAAATAAAGACAGGAAGGACACAAGAAAAATAGAAACTTTAAAACTATACTTTCAAGAAAAACTGCAGCTTCAGGATACAAAAGTTATGCAAGCTCAGTTTTAATATTTTCTTTTCCTTTTCTCCCAAGACATCATGAGCCTGTGCTATTCCTTTCCCCTTCGAATTAGCCTTTTCCACCTGTGAATACATTACTGCTTTTCACCTTTGAATTGTGTTTCCTGGCATAGACATTCATCTTCAAGGAAGCAGAACTATAGTGGGCAGCATAGCTCAACTTCAAACACCTGCAAATGGTTTGCATTTTAACCCATTGGGTAGCCAGACATTAGAAATATAAGTGCTGGATCACTCACCTTTGTTTTTAGGTCACCCACCTTGAAAATACTCCAAAGACACCACAAAAATACCCAACTTCAGGTCCTAAGGCACCTTTCTTTCTTGATGACTTGTATTTATTTCTTTGAGTGTGTATTCTTAAGTTTCTCGTTAGGTCTCTTACTGACACAGCCTGGAATTCCTTTGTCTGTGACAGGTATCAACGAATCTGTAACTTAATCTACAGGTAGGATGAGTTTAAGTTTTCTGGATCTGATTCGGAAATCTCTGGGAGCCTGCCAGTGACAGGAACACAAGGATCATTTTCTGGAGACTTCATATTTCATTGACTAGAATTCCTACTGCTATTTCTATACCATGACTTTTGTTTTGTAAAATACTGTACTTCTCTTAATACACAGCTAGAAATCCTTCATACCATCTTTGCTTAATCACCCTGTAGCCCTTTCATTCTCTTAACCTTTTTGAAGCGGCATAGAAGAAATGAAAGATAGGTGGAAAGGAACCAAGGAAATCATAACTAAGAATTGTACTTTTAAGAAGACTGAAACTTTCCAAGTTACTTTTTAAAAGTTGCAACTGCCAGCGTTACCCAAGGCAAGCCATGTCAGCATCCCTTTTGTTAAACTTAGGCTCCTTTCCACCAGACCCATCCTACCCAAAATTCCTCAGAAATACTGAAAGTTCATAAACTGGCTTCGTAAAGCAAGTAAAGAGTAGGAACTTGATCCTGAGATAAAAGAGCAAGTTGAGAGGATCCAAAGAACATTTTAATTACTTATGTTTGAAAAAAAAAAAAAACCTCAAAAACAAAACCCACCCATGCAATAGAATGGGCTAGTACTTGTGAGGGGATGGGACATATTTTCCCAGGATTTCCATGCACTCAAAAAAGTATAAATATTCCCCTTTCCAGAAAATAATGCATCTTATTTCTTGAGAGCCACATTTCACTCAAGTGTGCCTTAAATCTCTGCCTAATAAACCCTTCCTGTGCTCCTTAATAATGTGAAGAATGCCAGCACACTTGCAAACTTATTCTACAAAAGTGTGGGTTAAACTTCCTATTTCAGCTTCAAAAACCTCTCAGACGCAGCCCAGGGTCTAGGACTGATGTAGTTTACATTCCAGTTTCTTTCTTTTCTACTACCTCCCTGATCTTGGTGACAGAATGTGGTTCACTTTGAGTATAAACTGTTAGGACTGCTTTCTAGTTACAGGTTCTACAATGTATTAACCATTTTAAATGAAAATGAGGAATATACATCTTTCCTTAACTTCCTTCCCTCTACCAAGAGTGTTTCAACCCATGAATTAATGACCAGCCTTGGTGTTTCCAGCGGTTTCCTTGGCAACAACTCCATCACAAACTTCCTTCAAGCACATGCTTCTTTCTGTTAAAGAGGCTGTGTGTCTGTTTCTATCAAAGAAAACTTTTTATAGTAACATTTTAACAGGTTGGAACCTGGTTTGTTTGGTTGGTTCTGATTTTATCCCCTGCTCTGATTTTATCCCGTTTACTTCGTGATGACCTGGACCCCAGAAGATCCATATTCCTTAGAGGAATAAAGGCCCCTTGCTCCCACCGGTTCCCTTTGGACTAATTATATAGGAGGGTTCCTCCCTTCTGTGCCGGAGAAGCCTCACTAGGTTTGGCAGGAGACACTTGTGACAGATCAGCTGGGGCTTAGAAATGGAGTTAGGAGTAAGAGGCAAAAAATTTTTTAAAGGAACAAAGCTTAGGTATTTTTTAAGATGCTGATTTAGTGGGTTATTGAAAATGCTGCCCACATAGCCTTTTAACCCTCAAAGATATCAGATAACTTTTTTCTTGCAGTGAGATGAAGTGGCTGTCATTATCTCCGAAGGTCTGTATCATATTGGAATCTGTCAGTGCAGGTCAGGGAGTCCGCGGTGCTCTGGGCCCAGCTCGGGGACTGAATTACATTTCCCCAGCACAATGGCTGCAGAATGGGTGGGTGCTTTGTCATTTAAACTGCATAAAGAGGCAGAAATTGATTTTTATTGTGGATCTTCATATCTAATAAAGCTCCAAGGGGCTCTTTTCTTCTCCGATTGAATAGCCATTGAATGCTTTCAATCTAGTTCTGTGTTTCATGCCTAAACTGAATAGCAGGAAGGCAGAAAATAGATGGGGGAAAAGAGGCCAAGTCACTTTCCAGATTGAAAAGGATATGGCAGAGAAATAAATACAAAAAATAAAATAAAATAAGACTATTTGGAAAAGCATTTAAGTGGAAAGGGGAACTTTCTTGATGCTCTGGGGGGGAAATTGCTTTTTGAGGTGCGCGTGTGCCCGCATGCTGTGTAGGCGTACATGCGCACACACTTGCAAATCCACTTGTAGGTGTGTGGGGCAATTGAAATACTTTGTGTGCACGTGTAAAAATCTATTTATGGTCAGCCAGGCCAGAGCGAAAATGCTAACCACACACTTGCCCCCAAAGCCCACCCAGCCTGGCTTCACTCAGCCGGTCTTTGTGGCCCCAGTCTGAAAGAAACAGCCAAAAGGGGACTCAGGAGTGAAGGCTGTCCTGTGCCAGGCAGAGGTCCTGTTGGGAAGACGATGAACTGCTATTGTTCCTTCTATGGATTCTCATCTATCACAAGGGAAGCCAGATAATCGCTCAGTTTAATAATATATACAAGAATTCAAATTCTTCTAAACATTGCTCCCAGTGAGCCCTGACTTTGCTCCTGAATGACCCATGCTTACTCACCACTCTGAATTTTCACCCGTCAGTCTCTGAAAAGCAGCCTGATTCTTCAAAAGCTATGTGAGTATTTGTGCTTTCAATCATCAACCTAGATATCCAGTTCAACAAAAGAGTACCTAATGCCTTCTCTATCCACAGCCCTACCCTAAGCCATAATCCTTTCTGGTCTAGACATCCAAACTACTGATGTTGCTTCCCCAGTATTCATCCTGCTTGCTTCTAGCAGTACTGGTAACCCTCAATGTTTACTCAGGATTCCTTCTCCCCACTTCTAGTCAGTGTTCTGAATTGCATCCACTGTGTCTTTAACCCTAAGCAAATTGGTTATTTCCTCCTGGATGTCTTGATTGGTCCAGGGAGAGGCAATGGACCTAAACTCATACTATCAGCATAATCATTTGCAGAAACTGAAAGAAAAAGAGATGGTCTTACCCTGCACTGCAATCAGGGAAGCTGGGGAGTTACCACAAATTGACCACATAGAGGCAAAGTGTTCCTGAGACTAAAGCAAGCACATGAGAAGGGAACCCAGGTGAGAACTGGAGCAAAATCAAGAACCCTAGATCTGGATTTTCCTGAAGCCTAGACTTAGCTCTGCAATTTGTATTTAAATGAGTTGATATATTTCTTTTGCATGCAATTTAGAGTTTTGTTCTTTTCAAGAAAATCAGATATAGCCAGGCACAGTGGCACACACCTGTAATCCTGGCACTGGGAGGTCAAGGTAGGAGGATCACCATGAGGTTGAAACCAGCTTAGCTACAAAGTGAGCTCAAGACCAGCCTGAACCATATAATGAAACCTTTCCTCAAAAAAGACGAAGAAGAAAAAGAAGGAGAAGAAGAAGGAGAAGAAGAAGAAGAAGCAGAAGCAGAAGAAGAAGAAGAAGAAGAAGAAGAAGAAGAAGAAGAAGAAGAAGAAGAAGAAGAAGAAGAAAGGAATTTACTTATATACCAGATAACTATTATTTGTTGAAAGATGTTAAGATTCTGTTTAGAAAGTCCTTTTCAAATACATGAAGTGCTTTAATGTAATTATGTTAATAGCTTTATGAGGTAGCATCTTTATACCCAATAAGGTTCAAAAAAAATCTCTTCAGAAAAAACACCACATTTAAGAAATGATAAAATCAAAATCTAGAAAGATTGTGACATCCAAAATTAGAGCACCAAAATCATCATTTTTTAAAAGCAAACTTTGGTTCTTTCCCCTCAGATTCACCCCTGCTTGTGTTCCAGGCACACGTCTATCTACTGGAGGCCTAAATAGGAAGCCAGGAGCAAACACGACTCCTTCCTTTGTGGCATCTCCCACAGACAGTGGCTACCAAGTCCCTAGATTGTGCTACACTGGCAGCCCTGGAGTTGGCCCTGTCCCTTGGATTTTGCTATGCGCAGCATCGTGCTTCTCTGCGTTTGGGGTGAGCTTGCTGCTCTCTTTACCTCCCCCATTCTAATCCTCCCTTCTCACAACTGTTGGAAGAAAGTTTCTGAAAGTGAACATGAGTCAGACAGTTTCTGTATTTAAAATCCATCTCTGACATCCCAGGATTTGGGGATATGTTTAAAACTTAACTCCCTGGCATAAAATTTTCATAACTATTTTGTCTATTTTTATATTTTTGCCTATTTTTATGACCCAAAACACACACACACACACACACACACACACACACACACACACACTGCATTCACTGAAATAAAATCTTCAATGTCATACTTCTTTTCCAAATATGAGTTGTTCATATTGCTTCCCATTCAATTCCAATCCATTCTGTATTTCCACTTAGAATGTTGGTCATGTCTATCTCAATTAGGGTTTCTTAATATAGGGTCAATGAACAATGCAATAGGAGCTGTGATTAAATTTTAGAGGGCCCATACATTTTAATAGGAAAAATTAAACATCTCCCTTTTCACTAGCTGAGACCAAAATTCAGTGCTGCATGTTGCTGCTGAAGACTGAACCCAGGGCCTCCTCCATGCTGGGCAAGTGATCTCCCACTAAGCTACACCCCAGCCTTCTTATATTCTTAATGTAGGCAGTGAACTACGTTATTATTAGCAGTACCTATGGCTTCATCACAAATACAACTCACAGGTATATTTGGCTCATGGTAAATAACTTGAAACACTGCCTATGCTCATCACTACTTTAAAATTATGCTTGGAGGATGCTTCCCTCTTCTCTTTACCTATTATGTTTTCCTTTGGCCTTGATTTTCCCCACTCTCCATATTTTATGTTTCTAGATCATGGTATACCTACCTGTATACACTCGAGTTCAAACAGAAAAGCATAATGCAGGCTCCACATAGATGTCAGTGTGAGCATATCCATATGAACTGATTCATATGTTCAAACACACATATATATTTTTTGCTTATAATAACACTTATTTACAGCTGTGACATACACATAAACAGATCCACACCTATGCTTATAAACAATATCCCAGTTTTCTTTCTTAGAAACAATCTTCAACTAGTTCTCCCTTCTTCAATATATCCCATGGATTTAGGGTCTTCGCAAGTCATTTCTCCTTAAAAAATCTAGCTGGGGGCAACATCCTGGGTGCACTAGGATAATGTATGGTCCAGAGAGATATAAGATAAAGTCAGAGGGAAGGGATTTTAATCCCAGTCAATCAGATTAGTTGAATGAGCATTCATATTTAACACAACACTAAGTTATTATAAATTTTAGCTTGTAAAAATGTTTGTAAATGATTTTGCTTTTTTCGAACAAAGTTGGAGTGACAATAGAGTACATTATCAATCATTAACATTTTTGGGACATGGACTATTTTAAGAAACTAATGAAGGTTACTGAGTGTCTTCTCAACAACACCAAAATTCATCCTTTTATTCATATGAAATTTTTCATGTAATTTCAGAGTGTTCAGCAATTCCCAGAGTGATATTTGAATTTTAGGAAATTATTCAACCCCAGAGAAATGAGGTTGCCTTGCCTCCCAGCTTCCAGAAATAAGAAAAGAGGTGGCCCTTTGAGGCATCTCCTGGAGCAGCAGACTGTTGAAAGAACAAGGCTCAGCAGCTTTGACTCACCACTCTCCCCTTCTGAGTTTCAGATTCGTCAGGTCCTGCCATGCTTTCTGACTGAGACCCACAAGCAGAGCCAATTTGTGAGGACAGCTATTCTCCCTGCCTTGTTGGGAGACATTTGTAGCCCAATGAAGCTCATCTTGCAGGTGAAGGGGCAGGGCTGGGGCAGCACACCTGTACTGAGCTTGGTACCTGTTACATCTCAAAAGCTCCACCTTCTCACTCACTGTGTGGGGTCCTCTTTCTAATTCAAATCAGCTTCTTTACCCAAACTGTTGGAAATATTATCCTAATAAAGCCTATTCCCTCTTCATCTCTTTGAGTTTTCTAGCTGTTGCTTTGTTGTTGAAAGTCTTAATGTTCTTGAACTTTTCCTTTAAGGGTACAGGGAATTTAACATATACTTTGCTTCATCTGTGTATATATTTAAAACCATGTAATGTTAAGTAATAGAACTTGAAGATAATTGCAAACGATTCTTGAATTTACTAGTGTTTTATTAACAGATCTGCCTTAATCCAGGATTAAAACTGAGTGAGATTAGAGGATTTCTCTCATTTGTAGCGTGGAGCTAGAGACTAGATGTAATAAAAGTGCTTGCTTGCTTGCTTAACATAAAGCCATCCTATTGTATTCACAATGCTGCAGACAGCTCCCATCTGTCCTGTGATGCACTTGTGTGGTGACAAGCAGGAGGACACCTGGCCTGGCTGAAGGGCTAGGCCTCCCTGTCCCCATCAGGGTATCAGTATGAAGGCCACTTGCCCTCAGTCTCTGTGCTCAGAGTTGCTTTTGTTGCATGTGGCCTTTCCTCTGAATTGAGCATTCATTTCTACATTATGTCACAGTGACTAGGGGACAAAGCATCCTCTGCCTGCTGTAGATGGTTCGCTCTATTGATTAGAGAACCATTAACAAGGGGAAGGTCACAGGCCTCCATTCTCAGGAGGGCTATTCACCAGCTCCCTTCAGCTCCAAGGTCTCGGGCTGTACCTGTAGTCTGGACAGGCTGCCACTGTGAAAATGTCACCATCCCAGGGATTATAGTGACTAAGAGAGTCTCTCCTGTGGGTAGTGTGCATCATATCCATAGACAGAGGATGTTACTTTACCTCCTGAAGATGATCATTAATGGAAAAAGGTCACCCCAAATAAGAAGTAACAGAAGACAAAGCCGACTAGGTCATACTACAACCCGGGAACTACAGAGTTGCCATTCTCCAACTCTTAGATAGTACAGTTTAGTAGATGAAATACTTAACAAAGAGGAATTTTATTCATTTTAAATGAGGATGCTGTTCGTGATACAATGATAAATGACAGCAACTAATGTTTTTGGACTGCTTGCTGCATTCTAGGCTTCAGGCTAAACATTTGACATATATCAGCTCATCTTCATAACAATCTCAAGAAGCAGGTGCTTTTATAATATTATCCCCATTTTAGGAAAAGAAACGAAACTGGAGCAATGAAATGCTAAGTAATTTGATCAGAGTCCTGTAGGTACTAAGCATTGGAGACAGTGTCTGCCCTGAGTTCTGACTCTGCAGCCCATAGAGGGCTGTTTGCCTGCTGTAGGTCGGTGTGTCCTAAAACACTTCCTAAAGAGAAGATACGGACTGGAATATATCTAAATCTACATAGCACGGAGCTACCTGAATTTTAAAATAACATAGAAAAAAATTTAAATTATCTATAAAACTATAGGAATGAAAAACAAATAAGCTGTTCTTTAAAGATGGAGAAAAGCTGACTACAACGACTGCGTGTGCCAGCTGTACGTGGTCCTGGCACGTGGATGAGTTTTCCAGAACTCATAGAACTATACACCATAAGTTTGAGGCACACCATGTGCTAATTTTAAAAACACTACACCAGAAAGTTAATAGGTCTAGGAGGAAACGCTGACAGACAGACAAGTGAATTTAAATGTATTATCAAGTATGGAATAACTTCACCAAAAAAAAAAATAAAATAAAGAGGTGTTGACCTAAGAAGCTTTTGAAAATGATATCCGGACTGGAGGCTAAGGGTACAGTTACAAAGAATTGTACTTAGACACTATGCCTTAGTTGATAAACTTATTTTTCAAAGGTATAAGGGTTAGCAATCCAGAAACTCCATGCATCCAGGAATTGAGCAGAATAAATAAATTTTAAGTAATAGAAGTCAGTTTTTTCAGTCACAGAAAGGTGTGGAAAGGTAGGAAAGCTACAATAAACCATGTGGTGCTGGATTATAGTCAGGGGTTTACATGAGAACTCTTGCCTGTTTTGAGAGGAAGAAAGAGAGATTTAAATACACAAGCTGAAATTTAAAAAAAACACATGGTGAATGTTTAAATGTAACAATTACAGAAAAAGACACATTGCTAATCCCTCTAAAAATACTTCCTTTGTTTTCTGACACACTTATCCCATTGTTTTTGTCACTTTCTGAAGCAAGTCTAGAAGTCTTCTCTAATCAGTATCTTCCTAAATTCTGATTTAAAAAATGGTGAATGCTGCTGCTGTGTGCCATCCAATAGAGAGACAAGTTTTAATTTCTAATTATCATTCTCCAATACCTGGTGTCCTGAGATAGTCAATTGTATAGTTAAGGGAAGAAACTACAAAAAGAGTTTGGGGAATCTTACTGAGCCAAAAATTAAGAAAACCATCAAAAGGGGGGGGGGAATGGATGGATCATGTAAAAAGGTCAAAGAGTCAACTTCTAATGGCTAAAGCTAGAACAGTTTGAGTAGCAAAATTTCTTACAATAGTATTAGATTATAACCTCCAAATAAAATACCCATAAGTCCATATTGATGTAAAAGATTGAATGACTAAATGGGGAGAGATAAGATGGACAGATTTTCCTTATAGAAGAACTCCAAATAATGTGTATAGATATTTCCCTTCCCCAGAGGGAGTACTTAATGCCTGTTTCCTAGAGTATTGGGTTAGACTTAATGATCTGTAACCAAAACATACAGTTTAGAAAGGGAAATAATGACTTTCTGGTAAAGACATCTGCAAGACAATAGACAAAATCCTAACCAAGTGATGAACATTACCATATCAATGTTTCCGGTGATATGCCATGAAAAGCACACCACACCTCTGTGGATTCTTCTCCCTACTCAGAAACCCAGTGTAATCATAAGAAAACATCAGACAACTCCCAAATGAATGACACTCTACAAACCATCAAACTAGTATTCTTCAGAACTGTCAAGGTCATAGCAAACACTGAAATACTGAGAAATTGTCACACATCAGAGAAAATGAAAGAGAAATGACAACAATGCATGTAGTATCCTGGATTGGATCTTGAAGCAGACAAAAGGACATACATGGAAAACTGGTGAAATCTGTTAGTCAATAGTATTCTGCCAATGATAATGACTTAGTTTTAACAAATTTGTAGTTCTGTACAAATGTAGTTTGTAGTTCTGTAAGGTACAAACACTATGGAAAGCAGGGTAAATGGTATGTTGGGAATTCAGTATTACATAGCTTTGTATCTCTTTCATGAATCTGAAATTATTACAAAATTTAGTATCTGAAGTTGTTGTTGCTTCAAATACATACATACAACTCACCCCAGCTATATATTTTAAAAACAAGAATATTGCTTATTCAAACTAAAACTTTAAAATAAATAAGCACTGCATTTGTTATAATAAGCTCCTGGTAGTGGCAGGATTATACATTGGCTGTTTTTCTTATTCTCCATTTTTTAATGCAGTGTTCTTGTTTCCATAATAATTCAAATGTAATCCAAGAAAATGTCATGATTCAAATATAATCCAAGAAAATGTCAAGTTGGGCTTCAGGTGAATGTTAAGGAAGTTCATCTATTTCTTTTTTTCTAGTCTTGAGGGTGGAACTTCCATTTGGATTATATTCAGAAATTATAAAAATGAATCCTCTCTAATTGAAAATCATTTTCAGTGCCTGAATTAGGCCAGCTCCTCTGGGTTTACATGGGCATGAGTGCTTACACTTGGACTGAAGAAAGAATACAGACAGCAAACAAATGCCCCAAGGAAACTTGCCACGTAAAACTTTCAGAACAGATACCTGTTCTCATTGTGAAAGGTTGATCAGAGAACTAATTTGAATATCTCCTTCCTTCCAGATTTGTTTCGTGCTTATTTCTGCAGAGACATACAAATCACTGATGGCAGATAGAGACGTGAGCTGCTGTGGTATAATAGGTAGTTCTAGCTATACAATCAAGTGTTTTGTGGCTGTCACTTAAGCAACCCCTGACAAACGCTGCTGCTGATGAAGCCTGACACTAATATATGAGGCCCCCTCTGCCATCCCTTGTGCCAACGCATCAGGTGAAACACATCATCTGTGACAGGGCAGCATTAAGCAAATTAATGTTCGGGAGTTTTTAAAATAGTAATTTTTTCAGAAGCGAGGAATTTATTTTTCAGCCATGTTTATTCAGAAAAATTGTGACAATCAAAGGTGGCGCTGACTCTCAGGGAGTGTAACCAGATTTCACAGAGCTCCATGCTCTGTTCACAGTCACCTTCTGTACCCCTGAAGAGAGCTGGAGTCTGAATGCCATCCTTCCCTTGCAACTCATGCCTGTGCTGAGGGAAGACACACATCCCAAGGAAGAAGCTGCTGGTCTAAGGCCTGTGTGCAGGGGCAGTAAGGCTGAGGACAGGAGCTCCCAGAGGAAGAAAGGTACAGCCTTGGAATCCTCTTTCCCAAGTCCAGGGGAAGAGAAGTGGGCGGTAAACTGCCACGAGAGGCTCCCAAGGAGTTGCTGTGTTAACATCATTGCCCCCTGCATTTCCTTCTCAAAAATGCCCAAAGAACTTTTTAAAAATTGCAAATCAAAGAAGACCAGTTCTTTGTTTAAAATCTCTACCATGGCTTTCCACATCACTCAGATTAATATTAACACCCTTACCATGGCTGACCAAGCTGTTGCGATCTGGCTTCTTTCCCCCATGGGAACCACTGCTCCCTCTCTCAAGTCACTCAGCCCTCCTGGTCTTTCTGCTGTTCCTCTAACATGTGAACCCACACCCACCCCAAGCCATTGTGCTTCCTGTTTCTTCTTCATGAGATGTTCTTCTAGACCCTGGAGCTTGCTTCTTCAATGATTAGATTAAATGCGGTCTTCTCAAGCACACCTTTTCTGACCATCTTATTTTAAAAGCTTCTTCTGCCCTTTGCCCCCATCACTCACCATGCTTTTAAAATTTATCATAGCATTTAATTACATTTAAAATTTGATCTATTTATTCACAGGCTTACTATCTGCCTGAAGAATCTCCATAGTATTCATAGTCCTTGTAAGAGTGTCATAGCCAGATAATCTTGGAAACTACCAAAATGTCTATCAACCACAGAATGGATGAAAAAGATGTGATATTTTTATACAATGGAATATTATTCAGCTATAAAAAAGAATGACCTTGAGGCTTTTATAGATAAATGGAGGCAACTTGAGACTATCCTCATAATTGAAATAAATCAGACTCACATTTGTAAATATCCTATTATCTCTCTAGTATAAAAATTATAATAAAAACTGAAACAGTAATACAATTCAAAATGTATAATAGATATTGCAATAATGAAAGGGTAAGAAAGTGCTCTCAAGGATATAACCATATGTATAAGTGTGCAAGATAGATAACCATACTGTTTTTATTAGTTTATCAAACGGAATAGTTTGTACTATCATTGTTTGAGTGTTTGTCCACTTTTTATGCTTTGATTTTTGTAACTTAAATAACTACTTCTAAGATAGTACTATTGATTTCTTACTGTTTTTTTTTTAAGTTATGTATTATTTATATATTTTTTTTCTGTTTTGCTTTTTTTCTCTAAAAAAAAAAGTATCATAGCCAGGGCCAATGTTATTCACAGACATGCCTGTCCATGCCCCTCCAGATTTATTTGGTCATAAGATCTGCTTTACCCAATGAGATATATATAGCAGTAATATGGACCAGGTCCAAATGAACCTTTAAGACAGCATGTCCCTTCCCCCTGCTGTGGAGATAAAGGAAGCACAAGTTGATATGAAACCAAAGAGAGATCCCCCTGGTAGTTTGCATATGTCACAGACCAATTTTTTGTTGTTTCAGATGTCTGAGCTTTGGAAGGTGGTTTGTTAGGTTAGCATAATCCAACCTATCCTGGTGAACATAGTACCCGAATGATTGAATGAATGAACACAGTAAATAATCAGAAAAGTTGTTCAACCAGGCAACATGCTCCCCTAGCATCAGAAATCACAGACCAACTCATCTTTGCTCATACCCAATAGCATGATAAGACCAGGGTTGAGGCCAGGATAATGACCTCAGAGTGGAAGCTGTAGTGGAAGGAGCAGGTCTTGCTGACCATGTTACATATCCAAACTCACCTCATAGTCAGCGATCATTCACAACATACTTCTGCTCAGGAAGTTGTTGAAGTGAAAAATAGTCCCCCAAGAGAGCTGGAGAAGTAGCTCTCTAAGCAAGGCCATGTAAGAGAGGAATCCATTCCTTCCCCCACCACTCCTACTAATCAGTTACTTTTTATGAGGCTAAAACCATAACTTTAAGCATATGCTGGAGCTTGGCTCACACATCTACTTCCTAACTTTGTGACCTTGGGCATAAGAGTTTTAACCTCCCTAAGCTTCACTTTCCTTGTTTATAAAATGTGGGCAGTAATAGTTCTCCTCTCATGACACAGTGATAATCAAATAACAAAAAACATTTATAGTACTCATTCCAGTGTCTAGCACAAAGTATGCACTTACTGAATGCTCGCTGATGAGTGTTTCCCTAAATTCAAGAAATCTCTCAGATAAGATCTAGGACAAATTCCAGAAAGAAACTTTTGTCTCAGAATATACCAAATATATTAGAAATGAACAAAAGAATATTCTCCTAAAACAACCAAAATGGCTTAAATAGTTTGAATTCATATGCAGGCACAGAAGGACAGAGAGAGAAAGAGAGAGGTAGAGAGACAAGACAAGACGTGGCCATTCACATTGTCCATGTTTGTTTCTTCTAGTGTTATCATATTTTTACCAAGACCTTATAATATCAGAAATTAAATGACTATTCTAAATTGTTATGGGACTTCTTACCCTCCCTTCCCCAGCTGTATTTCCTTTTGAGACTTTTTAAAAATTTCCAGCTTAAAAAGGCTGTTAAAGGCTAGGCTGAATTATGCAATGCGTTGAAATTAAAATTTAAGTTATTGTGCAGTTTGGGATGATATAGAATGATAATAAATAAGTGTTAAAAGGATGATGACGGCAGATTATTTTTCATAGTTTTTTTCCTTTCCATTGTTTACAAAATCTTTCTCAGAAGATTAAAAAGAGTATTTCTTTTCCTATTGATTTTTTCTTTTCCTATTCAGCAAACAATTTATTTCCTATATTTCCAATGGAGCTGATACTAATATAGTTTTATTTATTTACTTTACCCCTCTCATCCATCAGCATTACTGATCAGAGGCCAAGCATGAGGACAACAGGTAGATGGCTTCAGATATGACAAGCCATTCTGGGAACAGTGGTGAATGACCCTGCTCATACCCTGTCTGCACGCTAGGGTATGACACCTAAGATTTAAAGGACTTGTTGGTCACCTTGTTGTCCTCTGAAGGTTGTTTTGGAGTCAGCATAAAGTACTTCCCATGTGGCTTCTTTTCCCTGGAATTCCTCTTTCTCCTTCTCTCATTTCAGTGCAGTTCAGATCCTGTCTTTTGGGACAGAGTAGCTTGATCCCCTTTCTTTGTAAGGGACACAAACTTTCCCTGAAACAATTTCCCGATGCCTTCAACATATCCTCAGAATGCCAGACCCTGGGCCCTATGCTGGAGATGCAATATTAAGGAAGATGTAGTCCCTGCCCTGAGAATAGCCAGTCTAGGTAAAGAGCTGCAGTCATGTACTCGAGTGCGGTGCTCCTCTATAGAGCACTGAGGAAGACACATTTTACCAGAGCATTTAACTTAGGGAGTCAGGGAAGACTTAGAGTCAGGGAAGACTTCCAGAAGGAGGTGAAATTTGAGGTAAATCTGGAAAGAACCAAGGAGATGAAAGCAGGAAGTTGGAAAATAAAGCTACACATCAAGTTGGTCAAACTAGGACTGAAACTGAGGATTCCAAATGTGTTTTCCATTCCTGTCCTCCTTCCAGTTCTCTCCTCCTGATGTTCTCATATTGCAGACACTGCTGGGGACCAGGAATTATAAAATAACATGGTATGCTTTAGTCTGTTCTTACCCTGCCTGCCAGGTGGGCCATGGTTTTGGAATGCGGAAATCACCTTCCTCTCCCAGTCAGTTGAGATTAGCATCCAGGTGCGGGGATGGATCTTGGCTTGTTCCCCTTATGATATTAAACTCGCCCACTCTACTACTTCTTCTATGCCCTTTTCAAGAAAAACACTCTTCCCCTTCCCTACACTGGCTAATACATAGTGGCTAGTCTGAAGTGACTTTGTCTCTGCCTATCCTAAAGTATTAGCCTCCAAGTTCCCCATGATGTATTCTTATTTCATCCTTTTGCCATAACCTTCATATAGAGAGTTGGGGATCTTGGCTATATTATTCCATGCTTTTAGGTTTACCAGTTATGCTGTTTGGTAATTTTCACACAATTTAACAATCTTCTGAATCAATGCCAAAGAACTACTCTAATCACAGGGATTTCCAGGAGGTGACAGAGAAAATTTTAAGGGCACAAATTTCCCACATTTGATAGGACTGTTATCCACCTGCATATTGTCACCATATCCAAGTTCTCCAGACAATTTAATACTCTGTATTCACACAAGAGTGAAAGGGATTCTTCCTCATCCATGACATTACCTCTATTAAAAAGAATGGAGTTGGCTGAAGCTGAGTATCCACCTACAAGATATATCTTCCACTCTTTTTCTAACCCTCCTCTCCTGCCATTCCTTTCTTTGAGAACATTCTACCAACATCTGGGGTAAATAATGTCTTCAGAGAGTCTCCTTACTAGTCCACCAAGACTTTGTCAAAGACATTTGTATTTGGTGACGAAATGCTGACTCCTGTAACACTCAAGGCAAAAAGAGTAATAGCTCAAACAGTAAAAAGTTTCTTTCTTTGTCAAGTAAAGTGTAAAATGGCTGTTCCTGATTGGTATATGCTTTTTTCTCCAAGCAATAATTTAGAGATTCAGTTCCTTCTGTCATATGGCTCTCTGACCTTCAGCACAGGACTTCTGGAATCAATATGCTTGCCTGCATTAGGTTAGTAAACGGACAATGAGTGTGAAAATCGGACATAGGAAGCTGTGTTACTCCAGCTTGCATATGGTACACATTGCTTACACTCTTACTTCAATGCTAGAAATTAGCCACATGAAAGGTCTTATTGTATATCCAAGAAAAAGAGAAAACATTTATATTTAAAAAGAACCAAATGCTTTGTGTCAAAACATGAATTCTAGGCTTACACTCTAAGGAAACTAGTTTTTAAAAGGCCTTAATTCTCTGGGTACAATTTCAGGTTTTGGGGCATGTTTAGGGATTGGCATGATCTATTTTTATCACCCCCCCTCAAGTAACACATTCACACAACAAATAAATCATGGAGTTTAGTGTGAGTCCAAAGCCACTAGGCTATGTTTGGTTGATAGAAAGGTTTCCATAAAACCCCTAGTCTCTAGGAACTTATAGTCAAGAGTCAATAGAAAACAATTAGCAGCTTACTAAGTGTTTATTAATTATTTTTAACTTGAAAAAACATTTTTACTTTTAAGTCAATATAATGCTTTCTGCACCATCTGTGAATATTAATTCTTACCCAAGACACTACTGGTAGTTACTGGTGCTTCTAATCAAATATTTCTGGCTTTCTTCACTTCCAGATAAAATTGACTGAGTTTATAGAACTGTGTTTTCCTGACCCCTTGATGTTTATGGTGGTAATTTAACTTTCTTCGGGTAAATAGTATCAGTAGAGATGACTTTTGCAGTTTTGGAGGAAATTTTAAGAACCAAGGCACATTTTCCAGAGCTCTCTTTTTCTTCTGTGGGTACCAGCAACAGTCAGCATGGTAGATACTCCATCAGTTTGGACCTCAAACAAAAAGACATGGTTTAGAGTCTCCAGTTAATCTGCAATTGATCTGTGCCACGAATGTGAAAAAGAAAAACATTTTTAACAACCACTAAGCTTACATAGTCATTGTTACTGCTGCACGACCTATCCTATCTTAGCGTTTTCCTCCCAAGAAATACAACACCTAGAAATTTAAATTTAGTTATTTATTTAATGAAATCCTTACTTAAAAGAAAACAAAGTGCTTTTAGCAAACTGACTATTCATAACCTTATCATAGAAGTAAAATTCAGCCCAAACTTAAGAGTTTTACTCCCTGTAAGAAAGAAACAAAGGAAGAAAGAGAGAAAAGGGTAGAAAAAACTATTTGGCCTCTTGAGGCACTGAACTGTAGCAGACTGTAAACACTGAAATGCTGCAGGCCTCAGAGCAGCAAGGACTTTGTTAATGATTAATCGTGTGTGAGTAAAAGAGGTCAGTACGGTCAGCGGAATGGGGTGGCAGAGGGATGTGGCAGAGGAAAAGGTGTTCAACCCATGCAGCCATGAAGCAGCCAGAGAAGGAAGGAGTCAGGGATGAGACTCCACCCATCCAGTAATCTTCCCGTAACCAAGACCTGAGAGGCCAAGTCTGTGTTCATGAAAGACTAATCCATGAGGCTGTGAGAGTAAAGTCAAAAGATCCATCGAACCTTGGAAAGTTGGAGTTTTCTGAGGAAAGCACTACAGGCAGCCAGCAGAGTCATCCTAGGAGAAGGCTCACAAGGGCTGTAACCAGCAAAACCCTCGGGAGAGGTTACACAAGCTCTTTGGGGATTGCATTGCACCAATACCTGTTCTAGTTGCTGGATATGAAGCTTTCAGATTTAATGTTTGCCCTGCTGTATTTTGGTCTTGCTTTGGTCTGACATAATTCTCTTCCCCTGTATTACCCTTTTGAAATAGGCAATTTTACCCTGCGCCATTGTAAGTTGTAAGTATTTACATTTCTTTTTAAAAAATTTTAGTGGATTAATTTAATGGAGTTCAATGGCTAAATGTTTGAGCCTGGTTAGGTACTCATGGTGTTCCTAAAAGAAATCAAAGATGGTCACAAGATGGTCTGGCCTTACCAGACAGGAGGATTATTTAAGATTGGTTGCCAGTAACAAAAACAAGAAAGAATGGAAAGTCCAATATATTCTTTTGTGACATAGAAAAAGCAAAATTAGAAGATGATATGTTTCTGGCTTTGAAGATAGAATGAGGAGCCAGCAGTCAAGAAATGTATATTTCTTCAAGAAATTGGGCACAATAGGGAAATAGATTCTTGTCTCAATCCTCCAGAAGAAACACAGTCCTGCTAATACCTAATTTTAACCCAATGAAACTGATTCTGGACTTCTAAGTCCAAACCTGTGATGTAGTGGATCAGACTGTTGTAAACTACTAAGTGTTTCATAATTTTTAAAAGCAGCAATAGAAACATATATATGCTATGTATGCTTTGTGTTTGGTTTCTTTTGCTAGATATCATTATCTGTTAGTTTCAACTATATTATTATACATTTAGTGCATTTTATTGTTCTGAATATACCACAGTTTATTTCTCTACCTTATGAGTCATTGACATTAGGTCATTTTTAGTCATTATAATGAAAGAGAGCTGTTATAAACATTTTTATGTGTCTCTCAGTGGTCAGACTGATTTTCTTGGTTCTATGTATTTCTTGAATTCCTAGCAGTTAAATTGACCAACTGTAACATACATGAAGATACTGTATGTATTATTTAATGGTAGATAGATACTGCAAGAGTTTTCCCAAATGATTTTAATAATTTACACAACCTTTTAGCAATGTGTCATTGATTATTTGATCATGTTTTCATGCCTAAATTTTGTAATCTGAACAACTACTTTAAAGAAAACAATATGCAATATATTAACTAGTGTTAATTTTCTATTATTTTGTTTTGAAATTTTGTATCATTGTTTTTATTGGTTTTTTTGCAGCTGATGGTGTGGTGGTGGTAGTGGGGTTTTTTTTTTTAAACAAAAACAAAAAAAGTTAGAATGGCCCTATATTCTCACCAACTTTGGATTTTGTTGTTCTTTCCATTTTAGCCATCTTGGTATAGTATAGTATTAACTCACTACTTTAATGTTTATTTCATTGATGACTAGTGAAGTGGATTAATTAATGACCAACTTGTAACACCCAGCTGAACTGAATCAGCATGGTTCTGGGCATGGAAGGCCCACCTGATGACTGTTACCCACGCACAAAAGAACTGCAAATCGCAAAATGGCATGCTGTCGATTCTCCTGAAGAAGTTTTTGGTTCTCCTGATATGAACTCAGCTATTCTCATTGTTGGAGGAGCTTGAATCTTCACTGTCACTAAGGATGGCTGTGGTTCTTTTTGGGGACCTCTGGTCCATATCTTGAGCATTGCTTCCTGGCTCTGGTAAAAATCCCTCATCCTGGTGATACAGATCCTTCACCCCACTGCCGAGACTTTCTGACTTATACAACTGGCCTGTGAGCCTTCCCAGTGCAGATCCTTGATACAGACTTGCATAAGACATTGTCATAGGCTCTAGGCTTCCAGCTGAGTGCATAGAGAACATTGCCCTGGGCTCCAGGTTTTCAGCCGGACTCATGCAAGACATTACCATGAATCCTCAGCTGAACTCATTGTCTCTAGTGGTTGCACAGATCTCTTACACTTTTTTGCATTTGACTTTTTGGGTGAATATTATAAAATAATCTTGTAAATTATACGTCCTATATTAAGTCTGTTGCCTTGCAAGCCCTTACTAGTAGTTCAGGGAATGTGATCCATTAGTATTTTATTGTTACTCATTATTGGGTTAAGAATGCTTTGTCACTAGTTTGCTCTGTGAAGGCGTTTTATTAAAAATGAGTTATTTTTATGCATATATTGAAACTACGTATAGGTTTTTCAATTTTAATCTGTTAATGTGATGAATTATCTGAACTAATTTTTAGTTAAACTGACCTCAAATTCTTTTTTTATTTTTATTTTTATTTTTTGAGTACCAGGAAATTGAACTCATGACCTCATAGTTGCCAGGCAGGCACTCAGGATGCTGAGCTAAATTCCCAGCCCTCAAATTCTTGAGATAAATCCCACATATCATTTTCTATTGCTGGTTTTTATTTATTAATACTTGGTTTCGAATTTTCATATCTATGTTCATGAGATACTGGCTGTCATCTTCTTTTCTTGTAAAGGATACGCTGACCCCATAACTAGAATTGGGAAATCTAAGAGTTTGGCTCATACACCTTTTAACTTAAATGTTTAGAATTTACCAGTGAAGTCATTTAGACATTGAGTCTTCTTGAAGGAGAGATTTTAAATTACAGATCTTATTGCTTAATAAACATAAGGGTACTCAGAGTGTCCTTTTTTCATTGAGTGTTGGTTTGGTAAATTTCTAGACATTTGTCTTTTTATGAATTTTAATATTTCTTCAAATAAAGTTGCTTAGGACATCTTCTTACATTGGTAATTTCTATAGGATATATAACAATGTTCTCTTTTAATTTTTAATATTTTAATGTATGTTTTTTCTCCTCTTGATTTTTACTGCTTTTTTATTTTCATTAATATATGTTTGTGATAAGAGTTTGCATTCCTTGTGTGGAGTTAGTACCAGAACATAACCCATCTTAATCCCTTTTTTCATCCCATTTTCTCCCCTCTTTCCCACCTCCATCTCTTGATCCCCTTCTCATTTGAGGAAGTTCTATCTTGCTACTTCTGTTATCTATATTTTATTTTGCCCTTTATTTATAATTTGGCTTTCTCAATTAAGAGATACCTGAAATATTTATCTGTCTGATTTATTTCACTTAACATTATGGTCTCAGGGTGCATCCTTTTTTTGTACAAATAACTCAAGTTCAACATCTTTCTTTATGTCAGATATATATAGATATATCTATCTATATATATACATCTTTTTATCTATTCATCTTTTGATGAACATATAATCTGATTCCAAGATTTAGCTATTATGAATAGTGCTACTATAAATACAGGAATGCATGTATCACTATAATATGACACCTTTAACTTTTTGGGGGAGATATTTAGAAAGGGAAACAGTAGGGTTCAGTGGCTTTTCTAGTTCTAATTTTTTGAAGAATCTCCATATTGATTTGCACAGTGATTGTCCAGGTTTACATATCTGCCAACAATGAAGAAGGATTCCTTTTTCTCCACAACCTCACCCAGCATTTGCTATTTCTAAAATCCATTAGCTTATTAAGATTTTCAAAGAAGCAGCTTTTTACTTTTGTGATCAATTTATAACTAAATCTTATTTCATGTTTTTCCCCCTATGGTTACCTTGTTTTCTACTTCTATGAACTTTTATTCTGCTTTCTTCAAATTCGATTTGATTTTTTTTAGCAGTTTCCTTAAAAGCCTGATAGATTTCCAACCACGTTTTCTTTAAAATGATTTATTTAAGCTGAACATGGTGACTCACACTTGTAATCATAGAATTCTGGGAGCGTGAGGCAGGAGGATTGCAAGTTCAAGCCCAGCCTAGGCAACTTGGGTTACTTAGTGTGATTTTATGCTCCTCCTCCCCCAACCCCTGCCAAAATTTAAAAACTTTGGAGATGTAGGTGAGTGCAAAGGCCCTACATTCAATTCCTAGTACAGGAGGGAAAATCATTTGAAGCCATAAATTTCCCTCTTATAACTGCTTTAATCAAGTCCTATAATTTGTTGTTGTTGAGATATAATTATCATAAAACAAACTACACATATTTGAGCTATTTGATCTATCTATAAAACTATCTAGTTAATAAACATCTATCACTCTCAAATCTTTCCTTGCTTCAATTCTATACTACACATCTCCCTGTCTTTAATTCACTTACTATTCAGACTGCCACTGGTTTTCTTTCTGTTGCTGTAGATTAATGTGGATATTCTAGAATGATCAACAAATGCAATCATATGTACCATTTCCTTTCTAGTTCTTTTCCATTCTAGTTTTTGACATTCATCAGTGTTGCAGCATGCATCAGCAGCTGATTTGTTTTTACATTTGAATAGTATTCTGTTATTAGGGTGTAACTATTTCTTTGTCCATTCACTTGGGAGCCATTCTAGTACAGTTACTATATTTAGCTATAACCAAAAAAAGTTTAGTGTATAAAAGTATATATGAATGTACAAAACTATGCACGAGTATATGAAAATGTACATAGTAACTTTTGTATATCATACTTTATATGAATATAATTTCATTTCTTTTGAATCACTGTAATATATATATATATATATATATATATATATATATATATATATAGTAGAGGGATGTTTGATTTTTGAAGAAATTTACAATGTGTTTTCCAAATGGATTGTATCATTGTATATTCCTATGAAGGGCACATGAGAGCTTCAATTGATCAAATCATTGCGAGCACTTCATACGACCAGTTCTTAAAATTTTAAACATTCTAAGAGTTGTGAAATTGGATCTCCATCTAGTTTTCATTTTCATTTCCATGCTAATGATTTTATGGTTCTTTCTATGAACTTATTTTCTGTTCATACAGTTTTTGTGAAGTATTTATCCCAAATATTTATCTTATTGTTTTTCTAAATTTTCAGTATTTTTAAGTTTTGATAAAGTTATCAGACATATGTATTGCAAATATTTCTTTTCAATTGGTGACTTATATTGTTATTCTCCACATTATTGTTCAAAGATCAGAAGTTTCTAATGACATTCACTTTGTTATTTATTATTTATTGAAACATGATTTTGTTGCAGTAGCTAAGAAATGTTTGTTTAATCCAAAATCAGAAATATTTTGCTCCCATATTTTCTCCTAAAAATCTTACAGCTTTAGAATTTAACCTAATGCATGTGGTCCACTTTACTTTAATTTCTAATACATTATGAGATGTTGGAAGTTCAATTATTTGCATATGGAAATTACACTGTTATAGCACCATTTGTTGAAGACAGACTACGTTTTCTCCATTGTATTGCCTTTGCACTTCTTTGCACAAAATCCATATACTTATAAATGTCCATAACATGGGTGGGTCTGTTTCTCAATCACATTTCCATTCTACTTATCTATTTGCCTGTTTTGATACCAATATGGCACTATCTTGTTTAATGTATCTTTATAATGAGGTGCAAAATGAGGTCTTAATAATTTCTGAATCTGCTTGCTCTTAAAAATTATTTTGAGGGGCTGGGGATTTAGCTAGGGCCTGGGGATTTAGCTCAGCAGCATAAGCACCTGCCTTGCAAGCAGGCGGTTGTGAGTTCGATACCCAGTACTGATTAAAAAAATTATTTTGGCTCTCTTGCCTCATTTACATTATTTCATAAATTTTAGATTTGATACCCCTATTTCTACCAAAAGAGTCTTCTGGGATTTTTTTTTTTTTTGTATATTGATCTTGTATATTGCAATCCTGCATGACACACTTAGTAGTTTTTTCTATAGATTCTATCAGAATTTCTGTGTAGACAATAATGTTATTTGTGAACAAAAACAGCTTTCTTTGTTTCTTTGTTTCTTTCTTTCTCATTTAGGTTGATTCTTATTTTATTGTGACTCACCAATACAATTCTAAAAAGAAGTGGTAAGAATGCACACGTCATTTCTTTTCATGAGTTTGGGGGGAGTGAATTAGCGATTAAGCGTAAAGAATCATGTAAACCGAGGTGTTTGGTAGAAAAATTTTATCAATTTTAAGAAATTCCATTCTAAAATCTAGTGTGGTGGCACGTGCCCGTAATCCCAGTACTCAGGAGGCTGGGAGGCTGAGGTAGGAGGATCCTTGCAAGTTTGAGACTGGCTTGGTCTACAAAGTGAGCTCAACTCCCGCCTGAACTACATGGTGAGACCCTGTCTCAAAAAGACCATCCCCCACCAAAAACAAAAGAAACTCCATTGTAATTTTAAAAAAGTTTTATCACAAATGATTTGAGATAATATCAAATGCTATCTCAATGTGTCTATTGAAATAGTTTTATGGAATTTTTATCTTTTAATTTTTTAATATGGTAAATTAATTTGATTTTTTAAAATATTAAGCATTCTTATGTTCTTGATACATATTATACTTGGTTAGGAAGTATTGTACATTTTGTATTTTGATGCACTCAGTTTGATAAATTTATGCCTCCCATTCAGAAGGTGCTATTTTCTATAGGTCTCTTTTTGCAAATGTACTTCTCTCATTTTGGGATAGAATAATTCCGGCTTTAAAAGAATGAGTTAGAAGAAAAAACATTCTTTGGAATGAGTAGGGAGAATTTATAAAGATTGCATATTATGTGTTTGGCATACAGTGAGAAAGTTTTAAACTACAATTACAAAGAATTTAATAGATATAGGGCTGTTTTGTTGTACATTTTAAATTATTTTTAACTGATGTTTAAGTTGTATATATATGATCCCATGTAATATTTTGGTAAGTATATAGGTAGCATAATGTTAAAATTGGGATAAATGTATCTATAATATCAAACTTTTAGCATTTCATTGTGGCCAAAACATCTGAAAAGAAAAAAAAAAGTTGAAATTCTTTTTTAAAAGCTTCTTGGAGATATATAGTACATTACTGTTAACTATAGTCAACCTATTGAACTATACAATATACAAATTTATTTCTTACATATATATTTTGCTTTTTGCTGAACTTTGGCAGTTGGTATATTCCTGCTAATTATTTACTTCACTGAAGTGATTGAATATATTGGCAAAATTGTTCACAATATAACCTCATTATTGTTCTTAATATCTGTAGTCTGTATAGATATAATATCATGTATTCTTAATATTTTAAATTTATTTCTTTTGTCTTTTCTTACTGAAAATTATGACTACACATTTGTTTTCTCAAAGAAAAGAGCTTTTTAAAAAAATTTTGTTTAAAAGGAAAAAGAGAAAAACACAAAACAAAACAAAGCGGTATAAGGGTACAAGTAATACAGAACTACAAAAAAAAACCAGTAAGAAATCACCAGTTAATAGATTACATATTATCATCTTAGAGATAGTTGCTCAAATCACAGTATCAAAGCATACAAAGTGGACATTCAAACAGTGAGACTGCAAACAGCTGTGTTCAATGATCCAACCAAAAACATTAATATGGTCAGCTATTTAACACCCCTAAACACACTTGCTATTGTATCCTTTAGAGCTCTTTTTTTCCCTCTCTTTTTTACAACAAAATTTACACATTTTGGGTTTTATTACTCCTTAGTTCTTATTACTTTTTTAGGGGAGAGAATAAAGTCAAATATGGCAAAAAAAGCTGTCAGTCAAAACCAAGGATAGACATAGCACATGATATAAAACAAAGTACAAGGTTATCAACAATGGTTATCAACAATGTCTCTTGTTTCCTTAAAAAGAATTGTCTATCTCATTAGATATTATAAAGTTGGACAAAACAGTAGAGAACAAGACCAATAAAACTTAGGCATTGTAAACATTACAGGACTTCCAAAGGAGACAATAGTCAAACCAGAATGGGCATCTTAGTGAATCTTATTGCCTTCAAAGTAGTTGCCTATACCCTCAAACTTGATACTATCGCACAGAATGGAACAGAGTCCAATCAGTCAAAACAAGATCGTGGGAGTATTACAGGACTTCAAAACAAGTTAATAGGAAATCAAAAAAAGTTACTATTATATATCCTGCTACTTTTTAAAATTTTTCCCCTTAATTAAAACAAACATAAGAAATAACTAAAATTTTTTTAATAAATAAGGGAGAGATTGAGATAAAACAGGACATAACAATATAACAATACAGGTGACTGTTTCAGCAAACTAGTGCTTCACCACCAAATAACCGGACTTAATAGTAGTTACCATAGTGTCTGTCTTTTTCCTTGAAATATTTGAATAAAACTTCATATACTATAGCTTCAAATATTTCCATATCAAGAAGCCCAGAATAAAGCCTTTCCAATTAATAAGTGAAAACTTTATAAGGCTTCAAGACCCCATAATGGGGAATCATGGTTACCACATATTTTTATATATTTGAATCATTACTTACATTAGGGAAACTATTCGGTATTCATACATGCGAGATTGATTTATTTCACTTATGAATATGGTCTCAAGCTGTGCCCATTTATTGATAAATATCTCAATGTGATCCTTCTTTATAGCTGAATAATACTCCATTGTACAGAAATAGCACAACTATTTTATCCATTCCTCAGTTGATGGACACTTGGGTTGTTTCCAAGATCTGGCAATTACAAATTGTGCTGCTATAAACTTAGGTGCACATATATCACTGTGGTATGATGCTTTCAGTTCTTCTGGGAGTATGCCTAGAAGTGGAATAGCTGGAATAAATGGGACTTCGAATCCCAGCTTTTTGAGAAATCTCCAGACTGACCTCCACAAAGCTGCACCAGTCTACACTCCCACCAACAGTGTAGAAGAGTTCCTTTTTCCCCACAGCCTCTCCAGCATTTGTTGTTGGTTTTCTTGATCCTAGCCATTCTTTCAGGAGTGAAATGGTATCTCAGTGTGGTTTTAATTTGCATTTCTCTAATGACCAATGATGATGAACATTTTTTCATATATATATTTGCCATTTGCATTTCTTCATCTGAGAAGTGCATATTCATCTCAGATGCTCATTTTTGGATTGGATCTTTGAATTTTGAGGGTCTGAGTTTTTTTAATTCTTTATATGTTTTAGACAAGAGGCCCTTGTCTGAGAGAGAGTTCACTATAATCTTTTCCCAGTTTGAGAGTTTTCTTTTCACTATGCTGGAGATTTCTTTTGACATGCAGAAACTTTTTAATAAGAAGTGGTCCCAGTTATTGATTCTGGGAAGTATTTCCCGTGCGATTTGAGTCCTGTTCATGAATTCTCTACCTACTCCTATGTCTTCAAGGTTTCTACCCTATTTGTCTTCCAATAGATTTAGTGTTTCTGTTTTAATATTCAGATCTTTGATCCATTTAGATTTTAATTTAGTACATGGTGATAGACATGGGTCTAGCGTTAGTTTTCAGCAAATGGAGAGCCATTTTTTCCAGCACCATTTATTAAAGAGACTGTCGTTCTTCCAGTGAACCTGCTTGGCTCCTTTATCAAAGATAAGGTGGTTGAGTGTGTTTGTAGTTGTGGTTGTATCTTCTAATCTATTCCATTGATCTTCGCCTCTGTTTTGATTCCAATACCATGTTGATTTTACTACTGTTGCTTTGTAGTATAACTTCAAGTCAGAGATTGTGATGCCTCCTGCTTTGTCTTTGCTGCTTAGAATTGCCTTTGCTATTCTAGGTCTCTTCTGGTTCCAGATGAAATTTAGGAGTAATTTCTCTAGATCTATAAGATATGTTGACGGTATTTTTATTGGGATTGCATTGAATCTGTATAACAGTTTTGGGAGAATGGCCATTTTCACAATTTTTGTTCTTCCTATCCATGAGCAAGGGATGTCTTTCCATTTTCTGAGATCATCTTCAATTTCTTTTTTCAGAAAAGAGCTTTGATTTCTTTAACTTTTCTCCATTTGTTTCTCTTCATCTGATTCCTTCTCTGGTCTTTATTTTATTTTATTTTTGCTTACTTTGAGTTGAATTATCTTCTTATTTGCTAATTTATTAAAATGAAAGATTAAGTAAATTTGATACCTTTCTCCTTTGCTTCTAAAGGCATTCAGTGCTGTAAATATATTCTGAGGTACTGCTTTGAAGCAGTACAAATTCTATTATGGTATGTTTTCATTTCCATTTAGTTCAAAATACTTTGTTCTCCTTTTATTTCATCTTTAACTTGTGGATCAGTTAAGAATATATTATTTAGTTTCCAATATTTAGATATGTTTTGTTTAAATTTCAAAAGAATATACAGTCAAGTGATATTGGGTGGAGTATTCTATAAATGTCAATCAGATGATAGTGTTCAAATCTGTTGTATAAAATATTCCAAATATAACTGTTGGTTCCTTGTTTCTCCTTGTAATTCAATCAGTTCTTACTTATTACACTTGGAAACTCTTTTATTAGGTATGTAAGCATTTAAGACTATCTTATTCTTTTGTGAGTCACCATGATGAAAAGATCTTTATTTCTGGTGATATATTTTCCTGAAATCTACTTTTATTTAACATAATCACCTCAGCTTTCTTTCAAACAATATTCACATGGTATATACCTTTTTCCTTTTATATTTTTTTGTTGATGTTTAAAATACATCTTTCCTAGTGTGTGACTAGTTGATTTAATGTGATTATCTGTAGATGTCTTAGTAATTGTTTTCTATATTTTCCCTTACTTTTTTTTATTAAATTAAGAGTTCTTAAGATTGCAGTTTTTATTTCTGTTGGTTTATATTCAGAGATTTTTTTTTCTCAACCTTAGGACAGCTGACCTGTTGGACTAAAAAAGTTCTTTTTGTAATAATTGCCCCAAGTATTGTAGGATGTTTGGCAGCATCCTTGGTCTCATATGCTAGGTGTCAGTAGCACTCACTCATCCATAACAACCAAGGAATTGCCAAATATTTCTTACACAAAAAGAAATAAGAGTCACCTCCATTTAGAATCACTAATGTTTGTAGTATATATCTTATCGAGTTTATTTTCACATGATGATATGCAACTCCACACTCAGTAGATGATCATTTGTTTCCACATTTTGTTCTATTATTTTCTTTCATTTTATTACACATATTTTATATATCACACTTCATTTTTGATTAAAAATTTATAAAAGAATGTTAAATAATAAGAGAGGAGGTAATAATGCGAAAGAAGGGGGTTAAAAAATTGAGATGTGTTATGTACATGAACCAACTCCTCAAAAGGAATGTGATTATTATGTACTGCAAAAGCGTACTAATAAAACTAAAAATTGGAAAAACAAAGAACTTTAAGTAGCAAGACAATTGACTAATATACTCATACAGTTACCATTTGTTTATCCATCTATGTAGATTCAGGATTTCACCTAGCATCATTTTCTCTCTGCGTGAAAGGCTTCAACAGTTCTCATAATACAAATCTGCTCTTCACTAATTTTTTAATTTTTATGTACCTGAAAATTCATTTGTCATCATTTTTGAAAGATATCTTGGCTATATAAAAATGATTAACATGATAAACATGACAGCATTTCTTCCATTATAAATCTTACAACATTTTAAGAGAAGAGGATGGAAGACAATACATAAAAAAAAAAGAAGCATGACAGCTAATAATAAAAAAATATGCAGAAAATCCTGGTGTAACAGGATTGACTGCACTAGTGCTGCAAATATATTGGTCAGGGAAGACAACATTTGAGTTTCAATGTCAGAAGTTAGACAGTAGCTATGTGATACATTACAGGCAGAGGAAAACACAAACTGCTTAATTTTCTCTTAGAAATGCATAGGAGCCCAACATGATTAGCAATGTTTTTATTTTGTCAGTGTCATAGTCACTTTCCCATGGCTGGAACAAAATGTCCAACACCCACAATTTACAGCAGGAAATGGTTATTTTGCTTCATGATTTCAGTCCATGGTCAGCTGTCTCCATGAAAGAAATGGTATGCTGGAAAGGTACCATGGATGAAAGTTTTGCAAATCACTTCAACCAGAAAACAGAAACAAGGGAGGCACCACAGCTAAGAACACGTCCTTCTAGTTCACGCCCACAGTGAGCCACCCCCAATCGGGCCCCAATTGGTAATCGCACATTCAGCTATGAACTCATCAATGTAAAATCCACTGATGAGGATGGCATCCCCATGATCCAACCACCTTCCAAATACATGAGCATTTTAGGAGAATTTTTAGTTGTTTTTCTCATTGCTGAGACAAAATACCCCACATCCTAAATCAAAGGAGGAAAGTCTTATTTTGGTTCATAGTTTGCAGAGGTTTCAGTGCATGGTCAGCTGGCTCCAAGGCAGGGTGGCCTTGCAGAGGACAAATAGTCTGTGGCAAAACAAGGCCAGCAGAAGGAAGCCAGCAGTGAAGTAGCAAGCTGAAAGGAACAAATAGCAAAATATCAAAGCATTATGCCAAGCCCCATCAGACAACATCATCTCTCTTTGTGTCTCTTATATTCTATACAGACTACCTGCCCTTAGGGTAGGTAGAGCTCACATTCAGGGTGGGGTACCCATAATTCTAACATCACATCCTTCATCCCAGTACCACACATTCTACTACAACTACCTCCAAAAAGCTCCGGCTATGACCCCATGAGCTTTTGAGGAGACATCTAGATATCAACTAAAAGAGGGAACATTTTAAATTTAAACTGTAATTTTTCACTCCTGGCCTCTCAAAGACTCTTGCTCACCTGATTATGCAAAATTCACTTATTTCATCTCCAAGATTCACCGAAGTCAATAGTTTTAGCACTGCTGAAAAGTTCAAAGTCTCTTCTGAGACTCAAGGCAAACTCTTAGATGTGACCCTTGGGAAAAATTACAAAGACAGTTAAATAATTCCAACACACAATGGCCTAAGATAAACATTCCCATTCCAAAAAGGAAAGACAGGGAAATACAAAGAAATGGGACCAAGCAAGACCCAACTGCAGCAGAGAAAACATAAAACGCTGTAGCTTCATGTCTAATACATGGGCAAGTTGATGTGAACTCATGAGACAATGAATGATATGTGAACACTAAAAAGCTTGTATGGTCACACCCCTATGACCTTGCTGGTTGTAGTCCACATACTTCTCTCTTGGTCAGACTCCAAGGAAAGCCTGCAGTTTTCCTTAGCAGACATCTGTTCTCATTCTTGAAGTCTCCATTCATATTTGGCTTTACCCTCATAAGTTAAGAGGGGGATGTATGCAGAAATTTAGGATATGAGGTGGGTGGCTTACAGTTAAATAACCACATGCTAAATTTGCACCATGTGCTTGAGGAATTTGCCTTTTGTGAAAACTTTGCATACATTTACTGCATGTTTCTAGATATCCTGGCATTTTGTTCACCCTAGAAACAAAGGATAAGACTGTGGTTGGTCTAGATTACACCATGAAAAGTTATTTTTAGAGACCCAATTATCTGTATAAGCATGAGTACCTTCCAAAATACCCACGAGAGAATTGCTAGAGTTCTCTCTATTTTGTAGCATGCTACCTGAAAGTTTTCCTCACATTTGTGATGTTATAAATAACTCTGCTTTTTATTAGTTTCATTTCTGACTTCCTCATTCTCTACCAAATCTGGCTTCCCCATTCTTCACCAGAGGCCAGCCTCACCGCACTTCTCCATTCTCTGCTGGTTGGAGCATGGACCTGAGAAATGGAGGGTTGTATCAGAGGTGACCCCTAGCTCCCCAGCCCCCTTCAGATATGATAGCTTCTGTAGGGAGAGGCGTGACAGCCCCATTGCTGCCTCCCTGCCTCTCACTCCTATGGGCACATAATGAGCCTGCCTACATTAACCATAATCCTCTCCTGCTTATGTCACAAACCCAGAGGTGACAATGACCCATCAGAAACCACCCCATAGTCTCTTTCTGTCCCACCAGCCCACCCTTGGCCTATAAAGGATGCGACCACTTCCTGAATAAATGAGACTTGATTGGACTCCTCAACTTGTCTCCATCTCTCTTTGTCTCCCACCCTGTTGTATTCATCCCCGTTCTCCCTCCAGGTATATACCCCACGGATTGATCTGCAAGCTGGATCAAGTGGCACCCAACATGGGGCTCCTGGCACGGCGGGGGGGGGGTCAACGAGGGAGCCTTTCGAGAACGCCGGCTAAAAGTGAAAGCAAATTGAATCAAGGACCAAGGCCTGCATGGACAACCACCCGATGTGCCGCCTGAGTCACAGTGAGTGAATGGCAACCCCATCCCCTTTCCCCAACATGGGTCAAGCATTGAGTGAACATGAATTGTTCATGGGAGGCCTTAGCAAGGCATTAAAGACAAGATGGGTAAGGGTTAAAACAAAAGAATTGTTGCAGTATTTTCAGTTTATCCATAAAGTTTGCCCTTGGTTCCCCCTAGAGGGCTCTATAGATACCAAGAGGTGGAAAAGAGTAGGAGATGCTCTAAAAGATTATTATAGGGTCTTCAGTCCTGAAAAGGTTCCGGTGACCACCTTTGCATACTGGAATTTAATCTCTGAGCTGCTGACCCAGTGGCATGCAGATCCTCAGATTGAGGAGACGGTCGCACAAGGTGAGGCTGCCCTGTGCGACTCCGCTAATCCTACCCCAAAACCATCCTCAGAAAAATCTAAAGCCTCTGACCTCTCAGACACAGAGGCTGATGACCTGTTAGAGGTCCTCCAAGATGGCAATCTGCCATCACTTCCCCCTGTCGACATGATCGACAGGTTCCAAGATGGTGGCCCACCACCCCCCGTGCCTCCATGGCCAATTGGGGATTCATATAAGTCTTTATACCCTAACCTCTCTGATTTTCAAGAGATCGACTGGGAACAACTAACACAACAAGCCTCTACATACCATCCTGACCCTGTTGCATCACTGGCTGCCATTAAGTTGCCCCCTGACTATGATGATGCACTTAGCATCTGTTCTCAATCTTCTAGCATGCTAGCAGAATTAGAACAAAAAAAGGGGGATCTTTTAAAACAGATACAGCTAGAAAAAAATGCCAAAATCCATAGCTCCTGTTATGATGCTATACAAGAATGTATTGGCTGTGATAATGCCACTTATTTTACAGCCATACTTACAAAAATAAAAATGGCAACAGCCAGAGGCGATTGGGGCCTCAACCCCTCTGTACCAGGAAGCCCCATATACACCCAAGCCTCCTGCAAAGGCAAAATCAACAAACCAGTCCGTTGGTATAAGAGGGCTTCAATCCATGTCTCAGATGGGGGAGGTCCTCAAGACAAAATGAGGGAACTTTATGTTGAGAAAAAATTAAAAGAAGTAAAAGACAGTCTATTCCCAAAGATCAATTACCACCCGTTAGCACTCCCCAAATCACGGGGTGTGGATTTAGACCCACAAACTTATGATATCCTTTCAGCCACTCACCAGGTACTTAACCTCACTAACCCTGCTTTAGCGCAAGACTGCTGGTTGTGCATGGCCTTAGGCAATCCTATGCCCTTAGCCATCCCCTCCAACTCGACAATTGACCCCTCTCATGATCCACATAATTTTACCTGTAGACCTTCCCAATTATTTCTAGTCCAGCCATTAATAACACCCAACATATCCATGACCTGCTTAAAGGGCTCTCTCCAAAATGATTCTACCCTTATAGATATGGGCCATCTCCTGTCTACCACCTATGTTCAATTTGTCAATCATACAGGCCCCCTGTGCCCCCCGAGGACACATTTTTTTGTCTGCGGTAATAATAGGGCCTATACCTATATTCCAGCCAACTGGACAGGTACATGCATAACTGCTTCCCTCCTGCCCAAAATAAATATTGTCTCAGGTGACCAACCTGACCCAGTGCCAACACTTGATTACATTGCTGGCCGCCAAAAATGAGCAGTAACACTGGTCCTGCCTTTGGTGGGAATGGACATCACTGGCACTGTAGCCACGGGTACTGCTGGCCTCACCATTGCCTTAGATAAATATTCTGACCTGTCCAACCAGTTGTCTGAAGATGTTCAAGCCTTATCCTTTATGATAAAAACTCTCCAAAACCAAATAAACTCACAGGCAGAGGTTGTCTTACAAAACAGATGAGGGCTAGACCTGCTCACGGTAGAGCAGGGGGGAATCTGTCTTGCCTTACAGGAACAATGTTGCTTCTATGTCCATCAGTCCAGTGTTATGCAAGGCAAGCTTCAAGAAACAGAATGACTTCAACAGTGACGACAACAAATGGTTGCTAACTCCTTCTCCTGAATGTGTGTGGGGGGGACTTTTCCCTTACCTAGCGCCCCTTTTGGGTCCCCTAGCTGCCTTGTTGCTTCTCCTCTCTGTGGGTCCTTGTATTTTTTTAGAGGATTATGACACTCATTAATAACCGGATAGACACGTTTATGGCAAAGCCCATTCAGGTAGATTATCACCAGCTGGAGATGGCAGATCAACAAACCTACCGGGAAGGAATTCCCACGAGTGGCCCATATGACGACGTGGCCTAACTGCCCTCAGGCAATGGACAGGCAGCCAGAGACAGACAACTAGGACATACATGTTACACCACCAGCTGTCTAAGACAGGCACAGGACCAACTGCTGTCCTGCAAGCCCATGACGGGTAAGGCCCGGTTGGGTTCATGTAATGAGGTCCTTGACCTAAGACAGGCACTGTCCTCACAGGGCCTGACATACTCCTGATTAAATAATATAAAAAGGGAGGAGATGTAGGGAGCAACGCGACAGCCCCATTGCTGCTCTCCCCCCACTCCCTGCCTCTCACTCCTATGGGCACATAATGCGCCTGCCTACATTAACCATAATCCTCTCCTGCTTACGTCACATACCCGGAGGTGACAATGACCCATCAGAAACCACCCGGTAGCCTCTTTCTGTCCCACCAGCCCACCCTTGGCCTATAAAGGATGTGACCACTTCCTGAATAAATGAGACTTGATTGGACTCCTCAACTTGTCTCCATCTCTCTTTGTCTCCCACCCTGTTGTATTCATCCCCATTCTCCCTCCAGGTATATACCCCATGGATTGATCCACGGGCCAGATCAAGCTTCATGCATTACCTTCTCAAGGGCATCTGCCTGGCTTCCCTGGCTTTCTTCTGAAATATTGGTGAAAAATCTCCATGACCTCACAATTCTTACATTCCACATTTCTCTAAAACTAGTACCATGTGGAAAACACCAAGGTCTGTCCTAACCAGAGATAGGTCATATGAGCTACAATCAGCAGGTTTGTAGGGGTGGGGTTGCCCAACTAATTTGGAGCTTACATCTCACCACCACATGCCCTCGGTGCTGGAAATGGAGCCACAAGATTTAGTGTTTGCTGAGTTTCAGCCTTCTTTGATCCTGTTTTTTTTTTTTGCTTTTTTAAAATCTCAGTACATCTTCTTTTTACAATGGGAATATTTATGTTGTGCCATTGTATGTTGGAAGCATTTAACTTTCCTTTTGATTTTTTGCTAACAGTTTGCCTTCAGTCTCAGAAGACACTTTGGACTTGGACTTTTCAGCAATGTTGAAACTGTTAAGCTTTGATGACTCTTGGAAATAGATTAAATGCATTTTTCACAAGATGAACATGAGCCTTTTGAGGGCTAGGGGAAGAGTGTTATGATTTAGATATAAAACATCTCCCAAAAGTCTTATATGTTCAGAGATGGGACTTTTGGAAAGTATGGAATCATATGTTGCTATACCCATCCATTGATGAGTTCAGTAACTGAAGCTGCTGTTCGAAGATGATTGCAAGGGGTGAGTACTACACACATGATCATAGAGGTTATATTCTTGTGTCTACCCACCACCCATCTCTCATCTTCCCCTTTCTCTCTCTCTTGTTGTCATGGGTTGAACAAGCAACTTTCCTGTACCAGGCCCTTCTGTTGTGTCATTGCTGCACTGGAGTCAGCTGCTCACAGTCTGAATTCTCTGAAATGATGAGCTGAATTAACACTCTCCTTCTTTACTTTGGGGATGTCATAGGTTTCGTCCCAGTGAGAGGAAATTTGACTAACACACCCTTACTGGTCCAAATATCTTGGCTCTAAAACAATTTATGGGAAAATTCACTATTTTGGAAAATGTTTTTCTTGAATTTATTTGTGATTTGTCATCTCTGTTTAGTATTGCCATTAATCTGGTTTTTGTTTGTTTCATGTTTTAATCATGATTTCTAAAATTTCAAGTTTACTGATCTTCAAGTACTCTCTTGTAGCTTTGTCATACACCAGAAATACTACGATATTTATTTAAATAAAATATTGGTGGGAAGGGAATAGAAATGCTTTTGATTTATTAACCTGGGCTAGAGTTTTCAAGTGAACATGAGAATTACTTTTTCAATTAAAAGTATAAATTACATTGGAGCCTTTTTCCAAAATGGAGTCTTTAATACTGCCTGGTGTAAATAGTCCTCATAATTATAACCACAGTCTACTTCTCTCATTCTGCAAAAAATTCAATCCAAAGACATAAATTGAAGACTTGAAACTACTAGAAAAAAGACCATGGTGAAACACTTTAGGACATCAATATGGGCGATTATTTTTTGATAACTCCTAAAAGTACAGGTGACAAAAGCAAAAATAGAAACATGAAATTATATCTAATTAAAACATATGCAAAGTAAACCAAAAAATGAGGTGAAAAGACAACTCACAAAATGGGAAAAATTGCCAATTGTTTATCTGAAAAGGAGTAATATCCACAATATGTAAGGAACTAAGAAAACTTAACAACAAAAACACAAATAATCCAATTTCAAAGTGGGCAAATTATCTGAAAGAACATTCTTAAAAGGAGAAATACAAATGGCTAACAAATACCCCAAAAATACTCAATACCATTAGCCATTAGAGAAATGCAAATTAAAAATATAGTTTGTCATTCAGCCCAGTTAGAATGATCATTATTTTTTTAATTCTGGCAAAGATTTTGAGAAAATAAAAGAACTGTCATACACTTCTGATGGGAATGTAAAATAACAACACCATTACAGAGTACAATGACTTCTCAAAAAACTGAAAATAGATCTACTAAATGATCCAGCTATCCTTCTTTTGAATGTATATCCAAAGAAAATAAAATCAGCACACAAAATAGATACCTGCATCCGTATTTATTGTGTCACTATTCATATTAACTAAGATACAGAATCAATCCAGGTATCCATAAATGGATAAAGAAAATGTGGTATAAATACACAAAGGAGAATTATCCAGCAGCAAAGAATAATAAAAATCCTGTCATTTGCAGCAAAATGCATGAAACTACAGGACAGTAAGTGAAATAAACAAAATATAGAAAGACAAGGATCACATATTCCTTTACTTATGTAGGAGTTAAACAAATGTCAATCTAAACAGAACAGTGAATATTAGCATTTGCAAAGGATGGGAGAAGGATCAACAAAGGGAGGATTGATTTGGTTGGTGCAATCTGTATGAATGTATTGAATATCACATTGAACCTCATTAATATGCACAAGTAATACATGTTCATCAAAAAAGTTTTTAAAAAAAAGTAAATTATACTTTACCCATTATCCAAACCAGTCAAATAATGTCATATAACATTTCCACAAAATCCTGCATCCAACTATTTATAAGGACCTCCTCCCCTCCTACCTTCCAAAGGGCCTACTTAAATTCTACTCTCAAACTGATCATTGTTGAACTATAGAAAAATTGTTGATGTTTTAAAAATAAGAACTATGCAAAGAATTGAAATTTAAAGAGCCTCTTTAAAATTCTTAATATTTCTAACGTGCTAGTTGTTCTTTGATTCCTTGGGTTTCTCAAAGAAAAAATATGGCAACATCAGCTGCAAATAATAAAGTTTTTATCCTTTTTTATACTACTTGATCTTTAAGGATTTGGTCCTCTTCTCAGACAGGTTATAATCACTCAATTTTTAAAAAACTTTTATTTAAAGGGAAAAAAAATAACGCATAGTTTCAAAAAAATAAACAGTAAGAAATCACTAGTTGATAATTACATATTGTCCTCTTAGGAATAGTTGTTCAAGTTATAAAAGCAAAGCATACAAAGTGGACATTGAAACAGCAAGACTGCAAACAGTTCTGTTCAACAATCCAATGAAAACTTAGTAATATGGTTGTCAATCCTACACACTTAAACATACACACAGTTATATTCTTTAGAGCACTTTCTATTCCTCTCTTTTTATAATAGCAATTACACATTTTGGGTTTTATTACTCCTACATTTCTTATTATTTTTTACACTAGAGACACAATGTAATATTTATAAATATGATTATTATTTATTTCACTAATGATAGCCTCAAGTTGTCTCCATTTGCCTATGAAGGCCTCAAGATCATCCTTTTTTAAAGCTGAATAATATTCTATTATATAAAAATACCACATCTTTTTCAGCCACTCTGAGGTTGATGGGCTTCCTGGTTGTTTCCAAGATTTAGCTATTACAAATTGTGCTGCTACGAACATGGGTGCACATATATCATTGCAATATGACCTTTTCAGGTTTTCTAAGAAAATGCTCAGAAGAGGAATAGCTGGGTTGAATGGAACTTCCAATTTTAGTCATCTGAGAATTCTCCATACCAATTTTCATGGTGCACCAGTCCACACTCCCACCAACAGTGGAACAGTGTTCCTTTTTCCCCACGGCTCCACCAACATTTGTTACCAGTTAATTTCATGAAGGCAGCCATTCTTTCCAGAGTGAGATGAAATCTCAGTGCTGTTTTAATTTGCATTTCTTGAATGAGCAGTGATGGTGAACATTTCTTCATATATTTATTTGCCATTTGTATATCTTCATCTGAAAACTGTGTGTGGCTTTGAAGCTTTATAAAGCTTTCACTCATTAATTGGAATGGCTTTATTCTGTGCTGCTTGATATTATTGCCTGTGATGAAATGAACAGCTATTTTGAAGACATCATAATAGCTAGTGCTGATTTAATATCATCTTGTTTTGAAGCCCTACCAAACTGTTGCTCTTCTGTATCCATTGATTTTATCATGTTGTATCTTACTGGATTTTATTATATGTGATAGTATAAACAAAAATTTTTATAGGCAAAGAGATAATATAGAAACCATTGTTCATTTTCTGTTAGTTGGTTCTAAATACCCTGTAATACTTTCATCCACTTGAATGGTTTCACACTGTCTTGATATGTCTGATGCTATAGCATGCAAAGTTATATTCAAATACTTCAAGGAAAAAGACACTATGGTAACTACTATTAAGTTGGGTTATTTGGTGGTGAAGCACTAGGTTGCTGAAACTGTCATGCTTTGACCTGTATTGTTATGTTGTTATGTCCTCTTTTATCTCAATCTCTCCCTTATTCATTAAAAAATTATTTAATTATTATTTTATTATTTTTTAATTAAGGGGAAAAATCAAAAAAATTAGCAGGATATATTATAGTAACTTTTTTGATTTCCTATTAATTTGATTTGAACTCCTGTAATACTCCCACTATCTTGTTTTGACTGATTAGACTCTATTCTGTTTTGTATGATAGTATCAAGTTTGAGAGTATAGGCACCTGCTTTGAAGGCAATAAGATTCACTATGATGCCCATTCTGGTTTGACTATTATCTTCTTTTGAAGTCCTGTAATGTTTACAATGTTTAGGTTTTATTGGTCTTGTTCTGTACTGTTTTGTTCAACTTAATTATACCTAATGATATAGGCAATTCTTTTTAAGGAAGCAAGTGGTATTATGGTAACCATTGTTGATAACTTTGTACTCTGTTTTTACGTCATGTACTATGTCTATCTTTGGTTTTGACTGGCAGCTTTGTTTGGTCATATTTGGTTTTACTTTCTTCCAAAAAAGTAATAAGAACTATGGGAGTAATAAAACCCAAAATGTGTAAATTTTGTTGTAAAAAAGAGAGGAAAAAAAGTGCTCTAAAGGATACAACTGCAAGTGTGTTTAGGTGTGTTAGGATAGATGACCATAATATGGAGTTTTTGTTGGATCATTGAACACAACAGTTTGCAGTCTCACTGTTTGAATGTCCACTTTGTATGCTTTGATCCTGTGACTTGAGCAACTATTTCTAAGATGACAATGTGTAATCTATTAACTGGTGATTTCTTACTTTTTTTTTTTTTTTTTTTTTTGTAGTCCTGTATTACTTGTACCCTTACACTGTTTTGTCTTGTTTTGTTTTGTTTTTTATTTTTTTTTCTTTTAAATAAAGTTTTAAAAAAACTATGTGTTTATCTCAGATGCCCATTTTTGGAAAGGGTCTTTGAATTTGGGGGGTTTGATGTTTTCATTTCTTTAAATGTTCTGGATATAAGTCCTTCGTCTGAGGGATTGCTGGTCAAAAGTCTTTCCCATTTTGTAAACCACTCAGTTTTATACTAGAAAAGTGTACAATTTGTTGCGTGTTTCAACTTCATCTGTACCTGTTGTGTTTAACTACTCATCAATAATATGCATGCTTTTCTTTTCTTTGATTTACTATGAAATGTGATTTTTGAATGAAGGAATTCTGAATATCCTCAATATCTTGTTTTAAATACATAGTTTTATCATATTGTAAAAACTTCCTAGTCTGCCCTTTTATTATTGACCGCTTCTTATTATACAGTGACTTTTAAGATGACTACAACTTTTTAAACCTTAAGAGAATGCTTTGAGTTCAATTACAGCCTTTTAAAAAGTGGAAACAATAAAGCCAAGAGAGATTAATTTCTCAAGATCACATAAGAAGCAAACACCAAAATGATTTCAGTCCAGGTCTGTCTGAATGAAATCCTGTCCTCTTAATCACACTACAGTGCCATTACGAGTACACACACGTGAGTAGTTTTTTTTTTTTTACATCTTTATCACATACAAAGGAGTCTGTAGAAGGGAAATAGTTAAAGATTGAGAACCTTTTAGGAGTCTTAGGTGGGACCCTTGGGACGATTAGGACTATTTAGGAAATAGTCTTTACTGATGTAAACAATTTGAGAGGAGATGTACTAAATTAAGGTGGAATCTAGTCTGTGATTGGTATCCCTTTAAGAGAGGAATTTGGACACAGACACACACTAGAGAAATGATCATGTGAAGATTAAAGCAGAGACAGAATGTGCTGCAATCACCACATAACACCAAGGGCTGGTCCTACCAGGGAATCTAGAAGAAGAAAGAAAGGATACCTTGAAAGAACTTTTGGAGAAAGCATGTTCTGCTGGCATCTTGATTTCAGGTTTCGGACCTCCAGAAATCTGAGGGAATAAATTTCTGCTATTTTTTTAAAATTTTATTTAAGGAGAAAAAGGAAAAAAACAGAAAAAGGGTACAAGTTATACAGAATTTCGGAAAAAATAAACAGTAGGAAATCACTAGTTAAGAGATTACATATTGTTATCTAAGAAATAGTTGTTCAAGTTACAAAATTAAAGCATATAAAGTGGACTTTCAAACAGTGAGACTGCAAACAACTCTGTTCAATGATCCAACAAAACTCAGTAATATGGTTACCTATCTTACACAAATAAATATGCAGTTACATCCTTTAGAGCACTTTCTTTCCCTTTCTTTTGTACAGTGACAATTACACATTTTGGGTTTCATTACTCTCACAGTTATTATTACTTTTTTTTTGGAGAGAGTAAAACCAAATGTGACATAACAGAACAGAGTCAGTCAAATCAAAAGCATGGACATAATAGTTAATGTAAAAACAAAATACTAGGTGATCAACAATGGTTACCATATTGCCTGTTGATATCTTAATAAGAATTGCCTATATCATCAGTTATAATAAAATTGAACAAAACAATAAAGAATAAAACCAAAACATTGGAGACATTACAGGACTTTAAAAGAAGATAATAGTCAACCGGAATGGGCGTCATAATGAATCTTGTTGTCTTTATAGTTGTTGCCTATACTTTCAAACGTGGTACTATCAAGCAAAGCAGAATAGAGGAAAATCAGTCAAAACAAGATGGTGAGGGCAATACAGGGTTTCAAATCAAGTTAATAGGAAATCAAAGTGGGTTAATATAATGTATCATGCTATTTTTATTTATTTTTCCCTTAATTAAAAAGATAAAAAAGTAAATAATTAAAAAAAGGAGATTGAGATAAAAGAGGGCATAACAACAGAACAGCACAGGTCAAAGCAAAACCATTTAAGCAAAATAGTGTTTCACCACAAGATATCCTGACATAAAAGTAGTTACCATAGTGTCTCTTTCCTTGAAATCTTTGAGCATAACTTCGTATAAGGTAGCACCAAACATATGAAGACAATGTAAAACCATTCAAGAGAATGACAGTATTACAGGGTATTTAGAACCAACTATCAGAAAATGAACAACGGTTTCTGTATGATCTCCTTGTCTATAAAAGTTTTTGCTTATATTATCACATATAATAAAATACAATAAAATACAACCTGTTAAGACCAATGGAAACAGAAGAATAAAAGCTTGATGGGACTTCAAAGCAAGATGATACTAAATCAGCACTAGCTATTACGATGTCTTGTTTTCTCCAAAATAGCTGTTCCTAGCATCCAATCTTCTCTGCCTCATTTCTGTTGAGCTCTTTTTCTGTCAGTAGCTGTCAGTTTGTCTTCTTCATTTTGCTTTCTGCTCCATTCATTGTGGCCTCTCTGCCACTATTTCTGGAATCCTGGTATTTTCCTTTTTTAGAATATCCTGCAGTCTTCTCTGTAGAGTTGAATTGGTGGTTGCAAATTCCCCTAGTTCCTCTTTATCCTTGAAGTACCTTGTTTTTCCATCAATTTCTAGGGACAGTTGTGCAGGATATATCAACCTTGGCTGGAGGTTGTTATCTTTCAAAGCTTGAATAATTTCCCCCCACGCTCTTCGTGATTTGATGGTTTGTGCCGAGAAGTCTGCTGTAATTCTGATGGGTGTTCCCTTGTAAGTGATCTGTTTCTTGTCTCTGATGGCTTTTAGTATTCTGTTCTTATATTGGATTTCTGGAATTTTGATTATTATACGCCTGGGTGTAGCTCTGTTTGGGTTGTAGCTGGCTGGGGTCCTGTATGCGTCATACATCTGAGTATCTTTACCTTTTGCTAAATTAGGGAAATTCTCCTGTATTATTTCTGTGAATAGCTTTTGTAGTCCATTTGTTTGTGTCCCTACTTCTTCTTTTATGTTCTTAATTCTTAAGTTATAGATCTTTTTATCATCTTCTAGCCTTTGTATTATTGCTGTTTGTTTTCTTGTTATTTTTAAGAAGTTTTTCATTTCATACTCCCACATTACAAATCTGCCCTCCAGTTCAGATAATCTGTCTTTAGTTTCTTTCAAGCTGTTATGCCAGTTTTCGATGGAGTTTTTAGTTTCCTGATAATCTCTTTGAACCTGCTTCACATATTCTATGTTTTCTCTATTTTCTCCATCAAACAATTCTCCCCTTTTTTTCTGTTCTTCCATTCCACCATCTGTTTTTTCTTTGGCAGTGCTTAGCATTTCTCTAACTATTCTACTTATATTTTGCTTTATTTCGTTAAATACTTCACTTTTAAACTCGTCTATGAGGCTCTGGAGATATTGCTTTATGTCTATTGGTGCCGTGTCTGATATTGCACGTTTTCTGTCTTCCTTTGCATTTCCCTTTCCTGGATCAGTGTTCTCAGGATTGGGGACTGAGGACCCTTTCTTGTTGCTTCCTCTTCCCATACTTTTTGTTCCTCCATACAAGTGGATATAGGAGGCTGTTTTTTTCTCTTTGTCTGTTACAGTTTGTTTGAAATGCACTGGCTAGGTGTTCCCACCCACTGCAGTGTACTAGGGAGACACAGACCTGGGCAGCCTCTGTTGGGCTCACCCCTCCAGGTCAACCTACAAAGGCTTCACTGCTACGGTGCACCTCCAGGTGCTGGGACCTGGTGCTGGGCTAGCCTACTGGGTCTTAGTCAGCTGCGTCACCTAGGCCAGGCACTCCCCACCAATCCCACTTGAGAGGGGAATATGCAACTAAAGTCACTGCAGCTTCCTGTTCCAGCAAGTCTGCCCGGTCCCAGTATGTCCTTTGCTGGAGCCTCCTACTCTATGGAAGGTTCCCCATTCCATTCACTCACTGCAGGTCGATGCAGCACTCCCTGCCAGTCCCGCTCTCAACTCAGTTCACTGATTCCAACTCTCAGAGCTTTCGCGCATCTCTCTCCCTGCCGTGCCGATTTGGACGCAGCAGCGGCAACAGGAAATTCAAATCGCGGCTTCCAGTGGTATGGGTTCCAGCTTCCAGGCTGCGATTTTATCTGTTCCTGTTATAGCACCAAGACTGCATTTCCAGTTGGCTTCTCTTAGCGTAATTCGTTCCTGGTTCAGCAGCATGTATCTCCCCTTGTTCCTCGTACCGCACCATTCCTGGATTCTAAGTTCGGTTTCTCGGAGAGCCCCCATAGCTGCTGCTATCTTTCTGCAATGTTCTTCCAGAAGTCCCAAATTTCTGCTATTTTAAAGCCACCTAGTTCATGGCAAATTTTTAGAAAACTAATAAAGCAGGAAGGCTTCCACTCCTTGTATATCTGATCCCCCTTTCTAAAAGTAAATAAATTAAAATATTTTCAAGGAGTGGAGGCTCATATGTGAAGTGTTAATTCCTCAGCCCCCAAAAGTGACATTAATTGGATAATCTGCTAGAGCAATAACATTTAGGATTCTACATTTAGCTTTCTATACATTTTCAAGCCAAGTGCACAAACACACAAAAACATAGGCCACTGTAAAATTCTTTTCTTCAAAATCTGGTAATTGAAGTAAAAAGTCATGCTTATTCTTATATCCTTAAAAGATACTTCACAGAATAAACATGTCAGTTATTTACTACAGCATTCATTTTCTTTTTGGGTAACTTGCTTTTGGCTCTAACTTTTCAAAATGTTCCAACATTGTTCTCTGGGCCTGTATAATTTATGCAATGGAGTTTTTCTCATATAATGAATTTTTTGTTTTCCTGGCATCTGTGATTTTGATAACTGTAGCACTGGTTTTTTTTATCATTATTTCCAGTGCTTCTTTTATTTATAAACTTATTGTATTAACATGATTTTTCTCTTCATTTCTTTGAATATTTGAACATCCTTGAGTTTCTGAATTAGTATACTTGATTTTGCTCTTGACAACCTCATGATCTTTTTTTCTCCTTACATAATTCCTACAATTGTTGCAGCTCTTGGTTAGTTTTGTAACTCATTTTGTTTTTAGCAGTCATTGTTTACTTCTTTTAAACTTATAACTCATTCAAACCTCCTTCAGGAGTTGCTCCTGCCTTTCTGTTAGCTTCTTCAGTTGGTGTTGCAGAATGGCTTGATTGAATCAGGGTCACTGTACTTACTTAGAACTGCTTATTGTTCCCTAAGTCTGCACTGTGAGCCACTGATCATTTTTATCACATGATATTATTGTTTTTCTGGTACAGAATCCAGGAGGAAGAATTTAGGTCTCTTTTCAATCCACCGCCTTCCAGAAACTCTTCTATTGTTATTAAACCTTTTGTATCAAACTCTTGCTTCTGACATGCTTTTACTGACTTAGATTCCTTTTCACATATCAAAGGTCTCACTTGCAATTTTTGCTTTGAATAAATTTTGCTATTTGCAATTCTTTGTTCTAAATTAATCATTCAGCATCACACCAATGTAAATACCATATTTATTTCTTACAAAAGCTAGCACAAGATTGACTCATCTATGTAAATCTAACATTTTAAGACTTTTATTGTTTCAGGACTAGGGATTGAACCCACAGCCTTTGTACTAAATTGCATCTCCAATGCTTTTTTATGTTTTACTTTGAGACAGGGTCTTATTAAGTTTGGGCTCAAACTTGAAATCCTCCTGTAGCAGTCTCACAGAGTATGAGCAGATTACAGGGTATGCTATAAAGCCTGGCTTTAAAACTTTCTAAAAGTATGATAGGGAGGGGAAAGGGATGAAAAAGAATGTGTTTTGAACATGTACTAACTCCCCATAAGTAATGTAATCAGGTACTGTAAACACACATTAATAAAAAATTGGCTGGGCATGGTGGCATACTCCTTTATTCCCAGCACCTGGGAGGCTGAGGCTGGAAGATCACTGGGAGTTTGAGGCCAGCCTGGACTACATTGTGAGTTCAAGGCCATCCTACACTACAAAGCAAGAGTGTCTTAAAACAAAACAAAACAAAACAAACAAACAAAAAAAAACCCCTAATAGTAGCAAAATAAGTAAAAAGTGGAAAAAAGAGCTTCCGGGAGAACATGGCGGACAGATAACAGCAACTACCGGAGGCTCTCTGAAAGGCTCGGCTCAGAAGTCAGGAATAATGCGGACTAAGGAGACATGAGCCAGTAGAGATATGCTCTGCTGACTCAGGAACGAACTGGGCTGAGAGAAACCAACTTGGAATGCAGTCCTGGCGCTAAAATAGGAACAGAAAAGACTTGGTGTGGAGGCTGGACCCTGCGCCATTGGATACCGCGATTTGGGTTTCCCGCCACTTGGCGGCTGGCTGCCTCCACAGCGGCTCAGCAAGGAGAGATGCACAGAAGCTCTGGAAACGGGAGTCTGCGAACAGAGTCAAAAACAGGACGGACAAGGAGGCGACACTGACTTGTGGCGAGGTGAGTGAGAGAAACTGACCCTCTACCACAGTTTGACTCCAGCGGAGGACTTTATGGGCTTGGGTAGTCCTGTAAGAGCAGGGCGTGGTGGTGACTCCAGCCACACATTCCCCTCTCGGACGGGATTGGTGAAAAGTGCCTGGCCTGCGTGACGCTGTGGGCGGACTTGGTAGGCTGGCCTAACCCAGATCCCAGAGCCTGATGGTGGCCCGGAGGGGCGACTGACTCCCACGTAGGCTGCCTAGTCCGTAACTCCCTGGTGCGCAGCGGTGGGCGGGAACACCTAGCCAGCGCAATTTGATCAGGCTGTGGCTGACAGGCAGGGAAGCTGGGCCTCCTATGTAAACTTGCATATATATATATATATATATATATATATATATATATATATATGGAACAGAGAATATGGGGAAGGGAAGCAACAAGAAAGGCTCCTCAGCCCCCAATTCTGAGAAACAGGCAATAGCGGACACCACACCAATAGACATTAAGCGCCATATAGAGAGCCTCGTAGACCAATTCAGGAATGAAGTTATCAACGACCTGAAGCTAGAAGTATGCAGAATAGTTAGAGAAATGCTAAGCACTACCCAGGAAAAAACAGATGGTGGGATGGAAGAACAGAAAAAGAGGGGAGAATTGTTTGATGGAGAAAATAGAGAAAGCATAGAGTACGTGAAGCAGGTTCAAAGGGACTATCAAGAAATTAAGAAGTCTATCCAAGATTGGCATAACATCTTGAAAGAAACTAAGGACAGACTATCTGAACTGGAGGGCAGACTTGTAATATGGGAGAATGAAATGAAAAACTTCTTAAAAATAACAAAGAAACAAACAGCAATAATACAAAGACAAGAAGATGATAAGAGGAGCCATAACTTAAGGATTAAGAACATAAAAGAAGAAGTAGGGACACAAACAAGTGAACTACAAAAGCTACTCACAGAAATAATCCAGGAGAATTTTCCTAATTTAGCAAAAGGTAAAGATACTCAGATGTATGAGGTATACAGGACCCCAGCTACCTACAACCCTAACAGAGAAACACCCAGGCATATAATAGTAAAAATTCCAGAAATTCAATACAAGAACAGAATATTAAAAGCTGTAAGAGACAAGAAACAGACCACTTACAAGGGAACACCCATCAGAATTACAGCAGATTTCTCTGCACAAACCATCAAATCATGAAGAGCATGGAGGGAAATAATTCAAGCTTTGAAAGATAATAATCTCCAGCCAAGATTGAGATATCCTGCACAACTGTCCCTGGAATTTGATGGAAAAACAAGGTGCTTCCAGGATAAAGAGGAACTGGGGGAATTTGCAACCACCAATTCAACCCTACAGAAAGTATTGCAGGATATTCTAAAAAAAGAAAAATACAAAGAACCCAGAAATAGTGGCGGGGAGGCCACAACAAATGGAGCAGAGAACAAAATGAAGAAGACAAACTGACAGCTACTGACAGAAAAAGAGCTCAACAGAAATGAGACAGAGAAGATTGGATGATAGGAACAGCTATTTTGGAGAAAATGACATCTTAATAGGTAATACTGATTTAGTATCATCTTGTTTTGAAGTCTCATCTAGCTTTTGTTCTTCTGTCTCCAATGGTCTAAACAGGTTGTATCTTATTGGATTTTATTATGTACGATAGTATAAGCAAAAACCTTTTAAAGACAAGGAGATTATACAGAAACCATTGTTCATTTTCTGTTAGTCGATTCTAAATACTCTGTAATGCTGTCATTCTTTTAAATGGTTTTACATTGTTTTGATATACTTAATGCTACAGTATACGAAGTTGTACTCAAGGACTTCAAGGAAAGAGTCAATATGGTAACTACTTTTGGGTCGGAATTATCTGGTGGTGAAACACTATTCTGCTTAAATGGTTATGTTTTGATCTGCGCTGTTTCGCTGTTATGCCCTCTTTTTTCTCAATCTCCACTCCATTATTTACTTTTTTATTTTTATCCGTTTAATTAAAGGGAAAAAATAGCAGGATATTATATAGTAACCCACTTTGACTTTCTATTATCTCGATTTGAAGCCCTGTATTACTCTCACCATCTTGTTTTTGACTGATGTTCCCCTATTCTGTTTTGCTGGATAGTATCAGGTTCGAAAGTTTAGGCATCAGCTGTGGAGATAATGAGATTCATTATAACGCCCATTCTCATTGACTTTTATCTACTTTTGAAGACTTACAATGTCTCCAATGTTTTGGTTTTGTCAGTTTTGTTCTTTACTGTTTTGTTCAATTGCATGATAACTAATGATATAGGCAATTCTATTAGAGATAGCGGGAGGCATTATGGTAACCATTGTTGATTACCTTGTATTATGTTTTTATATTATCTATTATGTCCACCCTTTTGACTTGACCCATTCTGTTCTGTTATGTCTCATTTGGTTTTACTCTCTTCCAAAAAAGCAATAAGAACCGTGGGAGCAATGAAACCCAAAATGTGTAATAGTCATTGTACAAAAGAGAGGAAAAGAAAGTGCTCTAAACTATATAACTGTATGTATATTTAAGTGTATAAGATAGAAAATGATATCACAGAGTTTTATTGGATCATTGAACAGAACTGTTTGCAGTATCATTGTTGGAATGTCCACTCTACAAGCTTTAATTTTGTGACTTGAACAATTATTTCTAAGATGGCAATATGTAATCCATTAACTAATGATTTCCTACTGTTCATTTTTTTCTTCTGTAAATCTGTATAACTTGTACCCTTTCACTGTTTTTTTTTCTTTTCTCCGTAAATAAAAAAAAGTGGAAAAAAGAAAAGAAAGTATAACCATTATTAAGGAACATTTGGGAAACAATTTTGTACATACTTTTTATGAGCATTATTATAAACATTTGTACAAATTATTACAGAGACATATATCAACACATTTTCATGACCATATGATATTCCATTAAGAAATGACATCATTCCCCCAGAGCTGACCATTTACTGTGTAAACATGGTGTGTATTATTTAGGTCTAGTAAGCATGCTTTGCTTCTTCAGGTATTGCATGTCTTACATCACCTTCCCTTTGGGAAATAACCTTCCCACTACTGGTATATTATTTCCTAAAACTTCCAGTAAAACATAAAAGAATGCTTTCCTCTGAACTGAAAGCAAACTGACAGTCCAAAGACCATCTCAGACAGTCCACTTTGGTGACTGAATGTATTAGGGCTACTGACAGCAGTGGATGACTGTGAGCCGTAGCACCACTGAAGTCTCTACTCCCTCCGACTTCCGCACCCATGGTAAGCTGTGGTGTTATGCACTAATTAAAGCAGCAAGATCAAAAGCAAGCGGAGTCCTTGGATAATGCAGTGTGTAGTCTGTTCCCATCCCATCCTCATCAAGACATTCTGCTGGCCTCAGCAAGCACTGCCTGGCTTTGGTGTCGGATCCTTTTTGCTGCAGCCTGGCACACAGCCTCAGCGCCTGGTGGGGACCCACTAAACAGTTAAAGAGGGGCTCACTGAAAAATGGAGTTACTTTGACCAGAGTTTAAAGGACAAGTCACATTAAACATATGGTTGTTGTGGTACCAATCATAGCCCTATACTCCAGGCCAAATAATGAGTGTTCATTTGTCTCAGACTGGTAATCATGTTGTAGAACTTGGGTCCTAGTTGCAAGAGTGGACTTGTGCCTCTAATCCTGCCCAGGTTGGATCAATTGGGATTCATTTTTTGTTAGTATTAGAAAAACTTTACGATGATAGCTTAACCTTAGGAGCATGTATCATTTACTTCCTTCATAAGAAATCTAGGGATAGTGATGACCATGGTTTGAGTTGTAACCTGAAAAAACATATGCTTAAGCCTATATCTTAAATCATAAACATATTTGTCATAAATCTGAAGCCCATTACAGCTAAATGTGACTTCATTTGGAAATAGTGTCTTTGCAGATGTACTCAAGTTAAGATGAGGTTATTAGAATGAGTCCTGATCTGCTATAACTGTTGTCTTCCTAGGAAGATGCCATGTGAAGGTGGACACATGACAGGAAGGACACCATGTGACTACAGAGGCTGAAATGATGCAGATGCAAGCCAAGGACAGCAAACATCACTGGCACTGCTCCTGCTAGGAAGAGGCAAAAAATGTATCCTTCCCACAGTTTCCCTCTGAGAGGAACATGGCCTTGCTGACACCTTCCAGAACTGAGTGTGTAAATGTCTGTTGTTTTAAACCATTGTGGTATCTTATTAGAGTGAACTAGCAGAGTAATGCAATAAAATCCCAGGGAATTGGAAAAGAAATGGAAAAGAAAATCTGCTCTCATAAGTACATGGAGACAAACTGGTCAATGAAGGAAGAAATCATATAAACTACACTCATTCATTTTTTTAAAAATATGACTAAATGTTTATTATATGCCAGAAACAGTAAAGTGGTAAAAGAAAAACACGTCAAATAATGAAGTTTACAAACATTGTTATGATCAATGCAAAGGAGTATATTATCCTGAACTTCACATGTCCAATAAAGAAAAAAACTGAAGCCCTCAAGCAATGATTCTTTTTTATGGATTACTGATATAAAGGTGCACATGCAGAAAAACCTAGTGACATCCATCTGCACTTCAGTTTTTGGGAAAGGTCCAGATAGGTTTCAATGCATCCTGATTCATATAACTGATCCATTTGACCCGTGTAAATGCATCAGAGACTCACATCAAACTTTCATGACTACCGTGAGCAGGATTTTCAGGTTCTTCATGACCCACATGTGAGATCACAGCCGGTATTAACTATTGCTCATTCTGATATCAGACACCACGGAAATTCCCTTCATAGATTGGCAGGAGGACAAATGCCAGCACTTGCCAAGAAAATGGTGTTCATGAAGGTCCCAAGCTTATATCTTTATTCATTATAGAACCTTCTGGAGTCTGAAGCCTTCCAGTCCTCAGAGACTGTATAACCCAGGACAAGTTGTGGTCATATAAATGATATATGGCATATGACACATGACTCATGCTATACGGAAATAATATTTAACAGGGTACATTGAAGTAAAAAATGCATCAAGGATGTTTATACTTGAGACTTTAAAAATATTCACCATATTGTGTTATAAGCAGAATACTATAAGAGATACCAGTTGGAGCCCGCCAATGGATTCTTTAAGAATTCCAGTGACACTACATGTTGCTCTTTAATGAGTTGATTTCAAGAAATTAATTTAATGAAACTTAAGGGAGCATTTTATATGCTTTTTTTTGCCTTTAAATTCATTCTATTTCTCTCTCTCTCTGTCTCTCTCTCTCTCTCTCTCTCTCTCTGTGTGTGTGTGTGTGTGTGTGTGTGTGTGTGTGTGTGTGTGTGTCTCCTAAGAAGTCCTGAGTTAAAGCACATAATAAAACTGCCTCAGATGCTCACACAAAAAACAAAAGTGGGATAATGGTGTGAGCATTGCAGAAAGAAGGTTCCAACCACACATGGTTATATCTGGGTAAAGACTCTGGCAGGAGACTGAGTCTTCAGTGATAACAATTGACTCTATTCTTTTTTTGAATGATTTTAAATAAAAATCATCCGACCTTTACAAAGTTTTTTGCATCTTCTGGTCTTGAGTTTTAGCAACTCGACATTTTTTAAAGAATATTCGACAGCTTTCAGAAAAGGAGCTCCCTAAGTAGGCACTTGGGTGCCAACTGGTGCAGGGGTCTCAGAGTCATAGTTTCCAAGAGATAAGGTAGAAATCTTTGAGGTATATTTCACATAAACACAAGCACGTCTGCCCTTTTAACCCTAAAGATATAATTTTGTGAAAACTGCTCAACCAAACAATTTGTCAAGCACCGTGCTAGCCTTAGAAACAGAAGGAAGTGAAAACACAGCCCCTGCACTTGAGAACCCACTGGGAAGAGTAGCAGAGATGCAAAAGAAGGAGCAGACCCACATACTTGCTTGGTCAAGAGGCATTCACTGAGGAGGTAACAGAGGTGAGCCTTGAAGACTGAGTGTTTTCCCAATAGGAGGCTAGGAAAGAACACCCCCAGAGTCACAGGGGCCTCAAAGCTGACGATTCGTCCAAAAGGGAATGGAGAGAGTAGGAGGCCCATAGAGTAAGAAGGGAAATAGGAACAAGGAAAAAAATAGGTTGTGGCAGGCTTTAAAAAGTCTAGTATAGAACTCATATGTGCCACTGAATTGGCTGTGTGGCCTTGTCTGTACACTGCCTGTGCTGGTCCTCGTAATTTAGTTAAAAGTTGTTTCTTGGGGAAAAGGCTTAGGTTTTAACACTTACTTGTTGTATAATCTTGGGAAAGTTATTTAACCTCTGCTTCAGTTTCTTTTTTCCATACAACACATAAATGATTACTGAAAAGGTTAAATGTAATATATATGCTTGAACTAAAATAAACCTACACTGTGATTATTGCTGCTGCTGTGAGCACCATAATCTTCATCTGAAAAGATATTATAATGTATGTGAAAGTGCTTAGTAAACAAAAAAGAAGCAAATAATAATGATGATCACTATGCCCAATAATCTGCTCATTTTCTTGCATCCTAGTGACTCTTCCCCAGCGGTTTCTTCGGGGCCCCAACAAACGGTTCTGCAGCCAGTACTCTGTAAAGTTCTGTTCATCTAAATGGTGGATTAGTGGTAATGTCCAAGTGCTGGTTGAAGCAGTGGTCATGCATGTATACATATATACAACAGAACTACTATAACAGTTTTCTTAACCCCTGTGTATTAAAAATGTTTTAAATCACAGCTTGGGGTCAAAAGCACTTCCTGGAAGGCCAGGCTAGCTTCAGATCAAAGCAGCTCTAACTTCTCTCTTTGGGCTTCTGGTCCTCACAATCCTCTAACTGTTGGGGAGGAGATTCATCTAACCACAGGGAGAAAATACCTCAAATAACCTTTCTCTTTTTTCTCCAGTTCTCTGTGTCTCCAGGTAAACAGACGAGGCAGAACAACTTCTTTCTTGCCTCCAGGAAAGAAGAGGTTTAGCTCACAATCTATTCCTCCCCACTTCCCTTTCCTTGCTGTTTGCTGGAGGCTCCTACCTTCTTTAACTTGCCTTAGGACAAGCTTTCACTTCTCAAACTGTCCTAGGTTAAGAACACTTTTTTTGAAAAGCTTGTTTCTCTAAAAGGAAAAAAAAAAAACCTTACAAAATCCAGCTGATTTATTTTTTTAACAGATTTTTAAAGTGCCCTGCATCACCAATATTTCCAGGCAGGGCACAATGTAAGACTTGGCTATGGATATTAATCACAGCACTGGATCTGCAGTGAGCAGGGCACTGCACAAAGCAAGAGGCACAAATTAAGGGTATTTTCTGGGCTAAGCCCCTAGTGGGCCAGGGGACCTAATAGGCTTTTGTTTTGTGCCACACAGAAGAGAAGAAGCAAGTGTCATGTTTTACATCGATGATGACTATGCGCTTGCTGCAGGAGGATAGCAGTGAGCCAAGGCGAGAGTCTTGTGGGGTGTTTGACAGAAGATTTTCCTGGGGATGGCTGAAGACCTAAATCTTTAAGCAGGTTAAAATTCCCTGGCAATGGCATCACGGACAAAAAGACTGGAACAGATGCTAAGATCCAAATACCTCTCAGATTTATTATTCACGATTCTTCAAAGGCACACCACTTCTTCCTAATAGTTCCAGAAAAGCTGGAGAAGTGCTTGTTTTCTAAGGATGTGAGGAGCTGCCTTAGGCATCCAGGCCCCAGAGGAAGCCCCTGTCCCACTGCCCACCTTCCTGGGCCTCTTTCATTCAGACTGCGTTTCCTGACTATGCCAGGGTGTGTCTGAAGAGAGATTACCACACAAAACAGCTGCGTGTGTCTTCCTTTCTCCTTTTCTACTCTCCTTCTTCCCTTCCCTCTCCCTCCCTCTATTCCTCTCTATTCTCTCCTCTACTCTCCTCTCCTCTCCTCTCTCTCCTCTCTCTAAACCTTTTACACTGCAGTTGAACAAGCCCCTGGATAAAGACTTTATCCAAAAACCCCCTCTTTAAAGTTATTTCAAATTTCTCTGCAAGGCTTTCAGAAATCTGTTTGTTTGAGGGCAGAATTAGATGTGACCGGCGTTTTATTGTGACATAAAACCATATTTCTTCCCTAGAAGATTAAAAAATAAAATCGGTTAATAAGAAAAGCTGTCAGCAACAGAAAATGGCTGACATAATCCGTTTATCCTCCGAGCAATAAAGATATTGGTCCTTGGGAGTCTATCCTCTCTCTCATGTTATTTCGCCCAAAACATTATCTTCCCAGCATTCTGATGGATTAAGAAGTCATATGGGAGATAGCAGGGAAATGACAGATACAAAAAAATATATAATATCCTTTCATTTCCCCTCCTCCTTCCACACTCACTCATGTGCCTTCCCTCTTTCTCTCCCTCTCCCCCCTTCCAAAACACACACATACTTTATTTTCCTCTCTTTCCCTTGTGCCTGACACCCTCCCATTTTTCTCACCCTTTGGAAAAGAAATAGATCTTCTCTTCCCCATAATTCCAATGCTTTGATAATTCTAATGGGGTGCTGATGTGAAATGGCATCAAAGTCCCCCCATCTCAGTGTGTGTGTGTGTGTGTGTGTGTGTGTGTGTGTGTGTGTGTGTGTCTTGTACACATCTGCATGGACACAGATCACCAAATGAAGAGATGAACCCTTGATAAGACTGTTGAACACCTAGAGAGAAAGAGAGTTAAGTATATCTAGCTGCACTAGTAGATTTTTAACCTAGGATTCCTGATAACAGCATAAATTTCGGGATCTGGGCTAAAAGCAGCACATGACAAAGGAAATAATAAAGGGAGCTTGGGAGAGGCTATAATTAAAATATAGATTGGGCTTTTAGGGGATTGAGAAAATCATTAAAAACTGAAGAAGACACAGAGAATAGTCAGTCTTGCTTTCTGCTTTTCTTGATTAACACCCTCCCCATCTTTCCTGGTGTGTGGGTTCTTCCACTCAATATTTTCCCTCTATTGTTCTAGGCAAAGATTCTTGAGATTACCCATGAAAGCCCTCAGAAACTTTTAAAAACTGCCTTAAAAATAATCCCTATGCCCCTTCCTGGAATTTAAAGGAAGATTAATGGCCATGCAAATAGAAAATAGGTGATATTGCTAAAAGGTTCCTCTATACTGCTCTACTGAGCTGTAACTGACAAATAAAAACTGTACACATTTAACAAGCACATGTTTTGACACACATTGTCCTTGCAAAATGATTACCACGGGCACCTTAGTCAATGCATCATCTCATGTTTAGAATGTTACATTTCCCACGTCACCACTTTCTTTTCTAACTCACCACTTTTCTGGAGTGAAGAACCAGCACTTTGGTCATTGTGTACAAACTTTTCTTTCAGGCAGCTAAATGATTGGAATCCTGCTAGACAAACTTTAGCTGTGTTTCATGGGGATTTGACCAAATGAGTTTGCCTCTAGCTGACTATGTGTGCTTTCTTAAGTCAAATAACAGGAGGCTGTAGAAGGAATGATAAGTACTTAATTTTGTTTTTTGTTTTTTGTTTTTGTTTTTGTTGTTTTGGGTGCTGGGAATCAAACTCATGACATTGTGCTTGCCTGGCTGGCACTGTGCTGCTGAACTGTACTCCTGGCTCTAGAAAGAATAATAAATACCAGGAAGAGATGATGTGATGAGTAAAAGGTTGTGAAATGGAGATTTCTGCAAATGATTTTTAGTGTGCCTATGAAAGTGGACAATTATGTATGCACATGAGTCTATATGCATTTGTATTTTAAAATCTAACAGTTCTAAAATGTACAACTTACAATTATTTTTAAGTCTTCCCATGGGATCTTCATGTAACTTACCAGAAATGGAAAATAATAAATAAAATTTACCCTTTTTCTAATAGCTAATTCTCAAGTATGTCTGACTACAATGACTTCATATGAATATAGGGATTGAGTCAAGTGAACAGTAAGAAAGAAAGTGACATGAGGGAGAAGGGCAACTTGGTTTGGGGATTCCACCGTCAAGTGACTGTTTATGTATTTGTAAAACATTTGTACATGGGGTAATAAAAATGCTGTCAGGATTCCAGAAAATAATTTTCATTTCTTTCAATTCATTTACTTCTACCTATTCATATCTTTCTACAGCAAATGTCTCTTTGAACCATAACTTTGTATACATTTTTGATAGTCAATTGCTGCTAAAGAAGACATTAATTACATTGTACAAGATATACTCCCATTTAAAAAAGATGATTCCCACTCAAGACAAATAAATGCATTTTATTATAGCAAAACCTCTTTATTCAAATGGCTATAAACCCAGATGTTGAGCAAATGTCTACGGCAATTAAAAACAGAGCAAATTTTAAATTACAGCAATTAAAAACAGGGAACCACATTTACTGAAGCTAAATTTTCAATTGAAGGAAAGCTTGTTCCTCAATTACAGACTTGTAGTAAATAAAAGCTACTTGAATTTTAAATCTGCTTGACTTGTATAGCTTGAAGCTGAGCTTCTCAAATATTTTCATTTGTAGTATTAATGATAAAAACTCTGAATTAAATTCTTAGTTTTACAACTGACCTTGCCTAAAACACAATTTATTATTTCTTCATTGAGTATGTTACTGTTACTGGGTGAAACAAGGCATCATAAATAATTCTAATTCCAGGTTTAATATGGCTATAAACTGCTCAGAATTGACTAAGAATTAGCTTGGAGTTGATTATAATCCCTGAATCATGTACTTTTTCTGTAATACATTTTTAGTCTTCTTTCAACAGACATTTACTGAATGTTCACCATGTATCACGTGCCCAGCCAGGGTCAGGATTTGTAAATAAACTGAATAGGGTCACTGACCTCTAGAACAGAACAAATGGCAAGGGGGAGATATAAAAGACTGGCAATGACACCTCTGAGAGAGGAGGCAGAGGTCTGGGGGACACAGGAGTCTCCCACAAAGACCAGAAGGCTCCAGGCCAGACTGGGCTTCAGGCCACAGAAGCCCCTGCTCCATTCATCCGTGACCTTCTCAGCGCACAGCACGATCCTGATTTGTAGACACAGATACCAGCGTCTCTTCACAAAGCCCTTCCAGGATTTTTCTCCAGGAGATTTGACAAGAGTTGCTGGATGAACACATTACTGTAATTGTTCTGGCCTACCTAACTGTCACTTATCTAGTTTAGTGGCACTGAAAAAATCACAAACTGCCAACTAGAAGACATTAAGACATGAATATCAATATTGTCTCTACACAACTTTTTTTTTTTGAGATAAATGTTTTTTACTTTAATTTTGAGTGTTAAATATTTAGTCTCAGCAACAAGAGAAAAGTAACCAAGACAAGTTTTGCAAGTTTACCTCTGAGTACAGGTGATCTGAATTATGAATCCTGCACCATGTCACAGGTTGGACTGGTTGTCTGGTTTTGTTTCATTTTTTTTAAGAGAAAAAAAGAAAGGACATAAAAAACAAAGCAGTAAAAGGGTACAAGTAATACAGAATTTCAAGAAAAAAATATACAGTAAGAAATCACTAGTTAATAGGTTACATATTGTCTTCTTAGAAACAGTTGTCCACATTATAAAATTAAAGCATATAAAGTGGACATTCATACAGTGAGATTGGAGACAGTTCCATTCAGTGATCCAACAAAAGCTCAGTAATATGGTTTTCCATCCTACACACTCAAACATATATGCGGTTATATCACTTAGTCCACCTTCCTTTCCTCTCGTTTTTACAATAACAATTACACTTTTTGGCTTTTATTGCTCTCACAGTTCTTATTACTTTTTTTGAAGAGAATAAAGCCAAACGTGACTAAGCCAAACAGAGTCAGTTAGAACAGAAGGGTGGGCATAGTACATGATACAAAAATAGAATACCAGGTGATCAAAAGTGGTTACATTGTGCCTCTTGCTATTTTTGAATTGGGTTGCCTATATCATCAGGTATAATAGAATTGATCAAAATAGTACAGAACAAGACCAATAAAACCTACACTGGAGACCTTACAGGACTTCAAAAGAAGATAATAGTTAAACCATAATGGGCATCATAGTGAATCTTATTGCCTTCAAAGTGGTTGCCTATTCCCTCAAATTTGATACTATCAAACAAAATAGAATATAGTATAATCAGACAGAACAAGATGGGGAGAGCAATACTTTTAAAATTGAAGGCCTGGCAGATTATTTTTATTATGAAAACTACAAAAGTCAAGACACTTCTAATACTTTCGCTGTCTCTGTCATAGAGCTGATAGAACTGTGTGGAAATTGTAGTGTGGTTCTCTGTCTCCCTTGAGACACTGTGAGATCTCTAAGAACTGGGATGGCTCATTGTGGATGATCCATAAATGCCTGTCAAATTAATCAAAGGGAAATTATTTCCAGTAAATGGAAAATATGAGTCATCACTACAGAAATAATTCATTTCTCAGTAACAGTTACTTTTCTCCAATGGTTGTCATTGAAAGATTCTCAGGGAATTAGTCTCTGTACACAACTGTTGATCTGGTTGTGGAACACGTTGTTCTATTACATTAATGCATTTTGTTTTACAAATATTGCTCAAAATATTTTTAGTTTATTGATCTAGAAATTTGACTATACAGTATAATTTACTTAATATAAAAGCTACATGAACAGCAGCATTGAAATGCTGATAATTAGGGGCTGGGGATTTAGCTCAGCGGCATAAGCACCTGCCTTGCAAGCAGGCGGTCGTGAGTTCAATCCCTGGTACCGGTAAAAATGAAAAAGACAAAAAAAAAAAAAAAAAAAAAGAAATGCTGATAATTCAAGAGGTAGATCACTCTGAAGATCAAGTACAGCTTGATAAGAAAGTGTGAAAATGCTAACTAACAGATATTTTCCATGACTTATTTCTGGAGTAAGAAATCATTTAAAAATTAAATTTTAAATTTCTTTAGGTCTATCTGTCTTCTGGAAATTTATCACAATTTCTCTTCTAAATTATTTCTTGGTCATCTAAATTTGAGTGCATTTATTTGTGTGTGTGTGTGTGTGTGTGTGTGTGTAAAGAAATTATTGTGTTTTGGAAACTCTGCTAAGCACACATGTAGTACTGCAACAATCCTGCAAAGCAGGTACTATTGTGGTTAACTTACAAACTGTGACTCAGACTTTACTTACCCAAGACCATGAAACTAGGACTTCTCAGAATCAGAGATAGATGCTCTCTGCCTGAATTTAATGTTATATCTCTTAATGCTATTCCATACTACCTCCACTGAGTGAGCCACAGAAACTTCAAGTGAACCTTGCAGATTTTAACTTCCTGGTTGCATAAAAATTGAGAGGGAAGAAAATCCGGGGTGCTATTCTCCAAGCCTTCTTTCAGTGATTTGGCTTCAGTTTCTCTTCCATCAGAACCCCTCCGGATCTTTGTCCTTCACTTTCCTTGTTATTTTGCCACCATTCATTTTCCTTTTCCACCACGTGCAAGTCTAAGAGCAGGTAAAAATTAGCCTTTACCTCCTGGCCAACCAGTAAGGAACTGCCACGTGCTTAGCTCTGTGTTAAACGGCATTAAGAGCAAAGATGAGTACTTTTTTTTAAAAAAACTAAGATGCAGTTCTAAAATGTTCCAGATCATGGATACAAAAAGAGAAAGTGGAAAAATAGAAATTAGGCTGGTTGCTAAGATTGAGGTCAGACCTCATTTACGTACCTTCTCTCTTTTCCTTTCTTCTTCCCAGGAATGCACAATGAATTGCTAATGGATATCTACATTTTGAAAGAAAAGTTCTTGGAAATTTCTTCACATATCTCTTAGCTTCTAGTAAAGTTTTCTCCAGGGTCTGAAGTCCGGCTCCAGTTGGATCACTTAACCCTCAATTCTCCACGAACTTCTGCTGGCACTTTTCCTGTAGAACCTGGCATAGAACAGAAAAATATGTTGTGCCAGCTAGCAAGTTCTTTGACCTTCTTTGTTTGATTTTGTTTTGTTTTCCTTGCTTTAGTCTTTCCTTTGTTAACTATCTGTCAGGTACCACCCATGTTCCAAAGGTTGTGCTATGTTCTCTAGAAAATGGCTGATGAAATTGAAGTACGTCTAAGAGTCAAATCAAAGCATGGGTGAAGAGCAAGCAGATGAGGATACATGAGCATGAAATCAGACACTCCCAAAAAAAGTGTTACCTTTACAAACTCATGTCAAATTATGGGTGATCAACAAAAAGCATAAAATGAGAAAAAAATTGTACATCAGCACAGAAAAATTTTGTGTGCATATTACTTTCTAAGCACTTTCAACTTTCACCTTCATTTAAAGAAACTAAAACTGGAAATTGAAAAGGATATTTTATGAGAAAACCACTCAGACCTCCAACAGTATATGTAACAAAGACCACTCAGACCTCTGATCAGGGAAATATGATTATACAGTCAAACTCAGAAGAAAGTCTTTGCCCTACATCAAAAATTCAAGAAAAAGGGGCTGGGGATTTAGCTCAGCGGCATAAGCGCCTGCCTTGCAAGCAGGCAGTCGTGAGTTCGATCCCTGGTACCGATAAAAAGGAAAAAGACAAAAAAAAAAAAAAATTCAAGAAAAGAATGTACATGTTTGTGCTTTGAGTTATATAAATTATTTAATATATATTTGCATTATTTTTATAATTCGTTGCTTTACTTAATTTTGTCAATTAACTGACCACTTCTGGTATTACCAGACAAATGATCTTGTGTATGTACAGTCAGACAAATGTTAAGGGTCTCATACAAATAGAAAAATTACTGGAGATCTTGATAAATGCACAAGGAAGCTTTCTCACAGATATACAAACAGGAAGAAAGTATGGTATGTTATGGTAATTTTCAATACATTCGATTACAGTATGTTTTAAGAAAGAAAACATACATAATTTATACATATGAAAGTCTTTCCCAACAAAATAACTTTTTGAATATTTGATATAAAATAAGTTTATTGAATAAAGATTAAAGTAATTAAAAGGAGTTTCCTGCTTGAAAAGAGATGAATTAGTCATTTCATGATTAGGAAAAATAAAAGGCCTTTCTGCTGTTATGCACACAAACGTAAATGTCACGGAGGTAGAAACTGCATTTTCTGATTGAGAGGGATCACTTGGAGCATAGAAAAGCTTCTTGTGGCAAAAGTAGTTCCCTTATGTACAAAGAAAGCACCGGAAATATAAATCCCTCAGTTTAGTTTGAGGGTTGATAAGTCTCGTTTAAAGCAGCAATTAAAGGCCAGCACATAGAAATTAATGCTGACAGAAAAAAAAATCATCAAGAGGAAGAAAGACATGTTTTGAAGGACAAGAATATCAGGAGTTCAGTGACTAAATGAGAAAAATCTGTCCCTTTCATTTCTTTAAATCTTACTCTTAGCAACAGCTCCCTTAAATATGTAGCATTAATAATCAGAAATAGCAAAATAACTAGCAAGTTTTCACAATATATATGATAATTATCTATTTGCAAAATGTGAATAGCATCTTTCCTATAAAAAGAGCTTCTAAAACTCAGGAGGAGAAAAACTCCATATAAAAATGTAATAAAGATTTTTTTGTAAATAGACAATCAACAAAAAGAAAAATCGAAATATTAAAAAAGAGCTATATTCAATAGGTTGTTAGAAAGGAGAAAACAGTTCTCAAAGTATCACTTGTCCTCTCTCAAATGTGGAAGTTAAAGAAGTTGAGCTAAAAGTAGAATAGTAACAGAGATTAGAGAAAGAGAGAGGTTGAATTTGGTCTGTGTCCTCTATATGCATGTACAGAAGTGCCACACTGAACTCCATTAAATATGTACAACTAATAGTTATATATAAAAACATTTTAAGTATTATCTAAAATAGATAGTACAAATAAGGGCTTCAAGGCCACTGGCCTCCATTGGCAGGACCACTTCCTCCACTCACCTGGACCTGGACCACACCCAAAGGCCAATGCCCTCCTGTTCTAAGGCTTCTTACAAGAAGGAAACAAAGGATTCCCTGCCCTATCATCAACAACCTGTTCTAAAAAAATCCCAAAATTCCAAACCAAAGCTTATGTATGCCAGACCCCTCTGATAACCTACAGTAACTGTTCTTCACCTGAAGCTCATTGAAGGTTCACACATGTGCATTGCATCTCACACATACAATTATAACAGAGTAGATTACAAGAAAGATATGCACAACTGCTGACATGACTCTGTATACTGTCAATCATGTTATCCATCATGCATTGGAAAACTCCAATGTGAGGTACCCTAGAACTGGCACAAAAGTTTCAACCCTTGCACCCTCTACTGTTGGTACTTGTTTTATTTTTGTTTTAGAAGTGTGAGCCCACTTACTCTGAAATACTTTCAACCCTAATAAATTTTATTGCTGTTTCCGTACCTTTACATGCCATGTCCAGTTCTTTATTTGTCACACACATGAACCTAGGAACCCATCCAGGACTCCATCACTCACAACAACACATCTGTATCTTAGAGAGTATATATATTCATATATACATATATATGAGTGTAGAGAGAATGCTGATAGAAATACAAATATTAAAGGTTTTCTGGAGAAGTCTCATTAAAAAAAAAGGAACAGGTTGTTGTAAACTGGAGAAAAAAATTAATCCTTATTATAAAGTGGCAAAAAACTTGAATAAATTATTTTCTAATGTTTTGTGAAAATTAGAACTTGGGAGTGGTGAAATTGGACACTTAGGTAAGGAAATTTCTAAGCAGGTATTTGCAAATTCCTCAGGGTATGAATAATGCAAAAAAATGAGAAAACATATTCTGAAGAGACTACTAAAGATGTGGCTGAATAACCACTTGATAAGGAGATTGGTATGAATGTGTTCCACAAATTTGATGAGCCATTTTAGCATAAACCTATAATAAAGATGAGATTTTACCAGTAGAAACTTAGACTAAAGGGAACAGGATGGAATAATAGAGCAGTTGAGCTGAAAACATTTTACTCTTTAAGCAAAGAGAAGAATGACTCTGAAGTGATGCACAGATCAATAGGGCTGACACTCCCATCGTTTGCTTATTGATGCCAAAGGTTTCAAAGATTGTGGTCTCTTCCTCAGTTTCAGCAAGCCAGGCTCCCCCCACCCAGTGCTTCACTGGGAGGGTAACTCCACAGAAAGGAAGTAATGGGGCTGCCCCTAGAGCTGTAGAGTATGTTTTTTCAAGTAACCAGGAATCTATAGGTCATGTAGCTCCAATGTGGACTATTTCAGTGGTTTAACCAGATCAGCAAAAGTTATGACTCTTCTATCCCTTCGTCATCTTCAGCATGTTGTATTGGCCCAGAGATAAACTTCACTCCTGGCAGCAAGACGTTCTAGCATTCATAGGCCTCATAGCCAAATAGATCATCAGGTTGAGGAAGGGAGACAGTTTCTTATCTGTTCCTAAAAGTGAAAAAATCATCCTCAGAACTTCTCCCAACTCCACTCATCATGTTACTTGGTCAGAACTTGGACACATGTTCATGCCTTGAACAATTATGATAGCATTAAAGAGAATAGCATTAAATTACTGACAGATAAATTAAGATTTTTAATATATAAAGAGTGGGTAGATATACAAACAAAATCAAAAGTCAGTTATTCAGTTAGGATTAGATGCATGAGTTAAAACATTTAAATAAAGAATTTTAAAGAGCATGCAGAAATTTAGCTTTCCTTAATATAAAAAAACAGAAATAGGCCCCCAACACTGGTACAGTGACTCTATGGTTGACTATTAGAATTCCAGTCATCACATCTATCTTTCACTCAGGAAGAGCAGAAAGGGAAAAGGTCAAAATGGTACCACTTCCAATGGAATTAGCACTTTTTAAAGGATTTTTTTTTTCAAAAGCTTCACCAAACAACAGCATTAAATTGTCTACCTCTAGTTGAAAGAAAGATGGAAAATTAACCTCTTAACTGGGCACATGGCTGCTGAAAATTTCAGAAAAGGAAACAAAAAAATGGATTTGGGGTAAGCAATTATCATTATCTGCCATAGGCAGCAAAAAAGAAGGACCCAATGGTCTTTGATTAAGCAAAGAAAACATTCAACTTTACTCTTTTTTTTAATAATTTCCTTAGAAAGTCTTTCCACATCTACACATTAATAATTTCATTCTTTTTCCTAGCACACCATTGTAGAGGCTGAGAAGTTAAAAACTACATCAAGATATTTATGATGTATAATGTGATTGCATTTGAATGAAAACATTTCAAAGAAAGAAAATAACTTTTATTTATTTTGTTTTGATAGAGTTATTTTCAATCACTCTGCACAGTTGCCCCAGTGGCAACATATAACCAACTGACAGAACTAAGATTGAGAGGGATGATGTTTATAAATTTTACAACATGCAAGATTAAATAAAAAACATTGTCTAGGGGAAATGTCTGCTCTTTATTATTCTGATAAGGAGCGATTTTTTAAATGTTAATATGTTATAAAGATCAAGTCACCAAAAAAATGGCATAAAATTAACCAAGGGCAAATTTCCAGGTAGCTTAGTCATTTTTACGTTGGGGGAAGTACTGTAGACATTTGGATTGATGAGTAAACAAAGAATGAATTTACAAATGGGTAGTTTGGTGGTATTTGAAAGTCTTGAATACTCACTTGCTATTTCTCCTTTAACTTGGTCATGATTTTCAAATTCACTTGTTTGCCCCACATGTTCTCTCTCGCTGCATTTTTTCAAAGAAGACAATGGAATTCATTTCCCCCAAGAGATTATGTACATTGCCCAGGGATTGTAGCAGTTGTGTCCGTCAGGAATTATTTTTTCTTGCTGCTGTCAAAGTGGGCCAGGTTCTAACCAGTTTTAGTCAAGTTCTAGGCCCCTTAGAAGGCATAGAAAAGACAGTTAATTAGCCACAATGTCCTTTGATCTCTTCTGGATTCTTTGATTAACTTGTCTATTTTGGTGCTAATTGTAATATTTAAATTGTTGAGAAATTGTATTGATGTCTGGTAGACAAAAGCCCCTTCACTGTTCCTAAATCCCTTTCCATGGCTCCTTCATATGCACTTTCCCTTTAGGTAAACGTTACAGTAATTCCTTCAAGTTTCATAAAATACCATTTTGTGGTTTTAATTGACATTTGTTTTGTATTTACCAGGTAAATCTCATAAGACTTGCCATTCTTGCAATTTCAAGTCTTTCCTTTCAAGGATATGCCTTTCTTCAGTTCTTATCTTATGGCTTTTCAGTGAAATTTTGTCCCTTTCTTAATGAATTTTATATTTTTCTCATAAAATCTGTTGCATCTTATTTCTCTTGTGAATATCTTTCTTTGTTCTCTCTCTCTCCCTCTCTCTCTCTCTCTCTCTCTCTCTCTCTCTCTCTCTCTCTCTCTCTCTCTCTTGCCTTTTCTTCTTTTGGGGTAGATTTTCTATATGGCTACTGTTAATCTATAATTAAGCTGCTGGATTTTTTATTCAAATGCTTTACTGAATTATTTTAATAGTTCTAATGATTTTTATACTATTTTCCTCAAATTTTTTAGGTAAATGATGATTCTATATCCTAATTATCATAATTTTACTTCTTCCTTTCCAATGAGTTTGTTCATTTTTATTAGCTGATGTAACAATTCAAGCTAATGTTAAAATCTACAGTAATAGTCCTTTGTTCTCTTCTTGTCTTAAAGAAAATGGTTCTAAAGTTTCATCACTGAGTAAAACACTTGAAATACACTTTTCCTGGAAATATTTTGTCAGATGAAAAAGTCTTCATTTATTTCTACTCCCAGCTTTCTATGAGTATTGTCTTGATTCTGTCTTCTTAGTAAAATATATGTGCTGAATACTATCAAATGTTCATTTTGGCTTCTATTGGGGAAAATGTGTGGTATTTTACTTTAATTTTTAATGCAATGATATTTATAATTTCATAAACCAAACCCAAGTTTCCATCCCAGGAATAAACACTATTTGATCTCAAGTGATCATTTTGCAATGCAAAATGATCTTAGCATACCTGTGATACTTAGCATACCTGTGAATGCAGTAGTAGATCTCTGTTAGAATGTAGGCTTAAAGACTCTTTGGACCACAATAAACATTTTAATGGTCTGCCATCAAATTCCTAGAAAGATAGAAAGAAGGCCAAGCTGAAGAAGTACTATTCTTGGAGAACTACTGCCTGAAAACTTCTCAAATCTGGCAAGGCACATAGACATACAGTTTTAAGAAGGTGAATAAATTTTAAATAAAGTCACTCTTTAAAAGTCACACTAAGATGAATCATAATAAAATTATAGAAATGAGATATGAACAAAAATCTAGGAAACATCAAGAAAGAAACACACTACACCACAAGCAGGAAACAATTTAAATGGTGATTATCTATTTCTTGTGAGAAATTGTGAAGGTCAGAAGGAGATGACATCATACAGTGCTAGGGTCAAGGAAGACCTTTTCAACTCATAATCTTAAAATTAATAAAAATATCCTTCAAGAATGAATAGAAAAGCATGATAAAAATATGCATAAACATAACAAGATTCTTTCTTTTCTTGAATCTTCTAAATTACGTTTGAAAGTTGGATTAAAATTGTAATACGGACTGATATAATTCTAAATACAAAGAGAAAATAGTTAAGAATTATTTGTAACCAGGAAAAGTAATGGAACATAAAGCGAGGTCACATTATATATTTCTTGAGCTGGTAAAGTAACAGACTTCGATAAGATGTAGACATGCAGAAAAAGATATATTCCAGGGTACACTCGTAGAAAATAAACAGTGAGGTACAGTCACAGATCCTACCAACAAATCAAAATAGAATTGCTCAAACAGTTCATAGATAGTAGGAGAAGGAAAAAAGAGAAAGAATAGACATCAAAAACATAAAGTAAAAAATAAAACAGTAGGTTTAAACCTTAACTTGTTGACAAATATATTAAATATAAGTGGTTTTCATACCATTTCACTAAAACAAGACAGAGATTGTCAGAGTGAAGTAAAAAGCTTAATCCAAGACAATGCTGTCTACCAGAAACTAACTTCATATCATGATAGAGGCAAGCTTAGAGTAAAAAAGATACAAAAATGTAAAAATATTAAAGGAAATCATGTCTAGCTACATTAATACCACACAAAGTAGAATTTAGAGAAAATAAATGATCAAAGGTAGAGAGAAAAAAATTAAAAGAATCACCCATCAAGAAATTCTAAATCAGCATGCATCTAAATCACAGTTAATATGTGCAGAAAAATATTATTTAAAAAGAAATAGACAAATCAGCAATCACATTTGGAGATGTCAAAAAATATATGACTGATCAAAAATCTACAAGAGTGTAATACCATCAACTAATAGAATCTAACTGATATATACAAAGCACTCTATCAAACAAGAGCATTGTACAAATTCTTTTCAAGGCCTTAATATGTAAAAGATCATACTCTGGACCATTATATAAGCTTTAACAAGTTTTTAAAAATTAGAATTCTACAGAATATGTTCTATGACCACAATGGAATTAATCTTGAAATGAAAAGTGGTAAATTTTCCAAATACTTACAAATGAAGTAATCCAGAGAGATTAAAAAGAAAGTTTCAAGAAAAGAATACAAAAATATATTGATCTAAATGAAGCTGGGCATGATAAGCCATATCTGGGGTCAGAGCTACTTGGGAGGCTTAAGAAAGAGAATCACTTAAGTCCACAAGTTACAAATGAGCATGAGCAATATAGTAAGACTTGTCTCAAAAAATTGAACTAAATGAAAATAAAAAGATTATCAAAAATTGTAAGACACAACTACAATTTGTAGTACTAAAAACATTCATCAGAAATCATGAAAAGTCTCAAGTACTTAAAACTTCCACCTCAAAAGATTTCAAAAATCAAGAAGAAAGAAAAAATAAATATAAATTAATGAAACTGTAAAGAGAAAATCCAGTAAAATATAAAGTTGATTATTTAAAAAGAGCAGGAGAATTCATAGACCTTAGCAAAACTACCAGAGGGAAAAGGTGAGATTATATAAACTATTAGTATCAACAATGAAAGGAAGACTCTGTAGACACCAAAGTATCATAAAGAAATGCCATGAATAATCCTGCACCCATGACAATGCAGACAATCTGACAATGCAGACAAAATGAGCCCATTACCTGAGAAGTATATACTACCACACCCTCTACAATATAAAATAGATGACTCAAGTATACTATTCATTCATTTAAGGTGTGTCATTTGAAAAATGTTATTATACTTATATAATTTATTCATTCATTGTCACAATAAATTTTAGAACATGTTTATTATCCTGGAAAAGCCCCATGCATACATCTTCACTACTACCTGCCAATCTTCCAAGCTACAAGCCCTAGAGAACTGCTAATATGCATTTTATATCTATAGTTTTACCTATTCTGGCCATTTCATATTAATGGAATCTTCCAATGTATGATTCTTTATGATTTACTTTTTTTCATGTAGTGTAATTTTTTAAACTTCATTATATTTTTTATTGCTGAGTATTTCATTTTATGACTATATCACATTTTATTTATCCACTTATCAGTTGTTGAATATTTGGGTTACTTCTGCTTCGTATTATTAATGCTGAAATGAACACTATTACATGTTTTGGAATGAAGAGATGGTATCCTTTATTTTAGTAATGAGATTACCAAATCCCATGATAAGGCCATATTTAAAATTAATTGTTTGAGAAAATACCAAACTGATTTTCAACATAACCCCACAATTTTACATTTCTTAGCAACAGTGTATACTGTCATCATCCTAGTAAGTGTGAAGTAGAGTTATTTATTCCATAGTTATTGGTGATATTGAAGTTTCCATAAGCTTATTACTCATTTATGTATTGTTTATTCAAATTTATTTGTTCAAATGTTTTTCCCATTTTAATTGAGGTTTACCTTTTATTGCTATACTTACAATATATCTTGGTTTCTAGACTCTTACTAGATATATGATCTGAAAATATTTTCTCCAATTTTCTGTGTTATGTTTTTATTTACTTGACATTTTTCCTTTGAAGCACAAAATTTCAATTTTTATGGAGTCCAGTTTATGTAATTTTCCTTGGTTGACTGTGCTTTATTTTTTCATATGCCTACAATAAAGTTACAGCAATTTACGTTTATGATTTTTTCAAAGGGTTTTAGAGTTTTAGCTATAACATTAGGCCCTTGATCCGATTTTAGATAATTTTTATATGTTGTATAAAGTTATGGCTCAACTTCATTCTGTTCCATGTGAATAACAAGTTGTCCCATCAACATTCACTGAAAGATTATTCTTTCCTCAGGAAATTTTTCATCACTGATTCAAAATCATTTGACCATATTTTATGGTATTTTTTCCTAGACTTGCAGTTATTCCACTTCCCGATATGTCAGTTCTTTTGCCTCCACCATATTGTCTTGACTACTCTAGCTTTCTTATACTTTATGAACCTAGAAAAAGAGATTCTTCCAGCTTCATTTATTGCCAATAATTGTTGGCTATTCTGAGATCTATAAATTTCCATATATGAATTTTAGAATCAGTTTGTGTATTTCTGTGGAGAAGTCATCTGGGATTTTAATGGATATTACATTAGACCTGTACATCAATTTGGGAGAGAATTAGCATTTTTAACAATATGAAGTCATCCAAACCATGTACTTATGTGGGATTTTTGGTAAGGTTTTTAAAATTTCTTTTAACAATGTTTTATTGTTTTTAAAACATAGATTTTAAATTTTTGTTAAATTTATTCCTATCTTATTCTTTTCCATGCTGTTTTAAATAAACTGTAATTTCGTTTTTGCTTTTTTTCAGTGTTACCGTAAAAATTGATTTATTCTGATCAATATTATGTCCTGAAAAAACACTGAGCTAATTTATTAGTGGTAGCAGGTTTTTGAAGATACCTTAGAATTTTCTATTTGTAATATTACATCAGGTGCAAATAGAGAAAGTTTTGCTTTTCTCCAGTTTGTAAGCCTTTCATTTCTTTATCTTGCTTTATTTCTTTTTCCTTGCACTTTTTGAACATCCAGTACAATACTGATTAGAAGTAATCTGAGTGTAATCCTTGTCTTGTCTTAATCTTAGGAGAAACATATTATATATAATATTGTTATTTAGAAATTGATAACTACATACACATAAAGAGGATGATCATAGATTTTTGAATTTTGTTTTTGTTACTAAATTTAAGTTTAATTACTCTGGAGCCATAAAATAGATTCTATATGATTTCAACCCTTTGAAATTTATTGAGGCTTGCTTTATATTTCAATATATAGGCTATTTTTATGCTCCTTTAAATATTTCAAAAGAATATCTATCCCCAAATGATGAGCAGAATGTCTTGTATATTAACATTGCTTATAACTTTATTGACTTTTTGGTCTGTTTTTAGAAATCATTTGTCTATAAATATGTTGTTATCACCCACTATGGTCATGGACTTACTATTTTCTTCTTATAGTTTTGTAAATTATTGCTTTATACTTTGAGTCTGCATTATAAAATTAATACAGATGTAGGATTATTATATATTTGTTATGAGTTAAACATTTTATTTTGGTACAATACTCTTCTTTATCTCGGGTAACAATTTCTATTTTAAAGTCTATTTTGTATGACATTAATTCCACTCCATGAGTTTTCAATTGATGAGTGCTTTTTCTATTCTTTTTCTTTCAACTTTTTAAACCTCTGTATTACATGTATCTTTTATAAACAAAATATAGGTGAGTTTTTGTTTTCTTTAGTCTGATAGTCTGATCAACTTTCAATTAATGCATTTAGTGTAACTGATAATTACTGTAATTACTGATACATTCACATTAAATTTATCATTCCTATTCTATTCCTTGCTCTGTCCTGATCACATACACTGATGTTACCATATCATAGTTTTCTGTCTTCAGTTATTTCTGTTAAGTGGTTAGCTGTCAGTCTATTTTTGTTCTTTTCAAAGCAATCTTTTTTCCCTGATAGTTTATATATTTTTAGTTTTGCTTTTATGGAGCTTTGCTATATGACTAGACATATCTCTTTCCTTGGTTCAGGATTTGAAGACATCTGTGACACAATATCATTCACCAGTTGTTGGCAAGCTCTTCCCTTCTTTATTCTGACCTATTGTTTTGACCATCTCCCTCTTGGACTCGAATTAAAAGTCTATTAGATCCCTTTTCTGTATTTTTCACAATCTTTATATTTCTCCTGTATTTCCTATAGTTTTCTCTCCTTATGCTTCTTTATGAGTATTGTTCCCTGACCACTCTTCTAACCCCATTCATTCCCTCTGAGACATACACAGGATTAATGAGATCAATGTGATATTAAACCTAGCCATTGAGTTCTTTAATTTGATTCTTAAATTTTTGTCATTTCTGAATTTTCATTTAACACTGTTTTATGGTTTCAGTTTCGGATGTTAAAAACAAACCCTTAATCTTATTTATTTATCTCCTTAAATCTACTAAATATAATTTTTTTGGTACCGAGAATTGAACTCACAACCTTGCACCTGCCAGGCAGGTGCTAACTATAATTATCTTAAAATCTACATCTAGTATTGCATCATGTGCTGCACAGAGAATTCTATAGGTTAATTTTTACAGAAGAATATGAGTATCAGAGAGATCACACAGTTACAAACTAACTGAGGGAATACCCAAATCAGATATTCCAAGCTTCAGAATTCATGGTCTTAATCACCTTAGTACGAGGCTATGGAACTCCAAAATATTTGAGAAATCCAGAGTGCAAAACTTACAAGATTTATTTCTTACCAGAACAAGATGTCTCTCCTTTTGATTGGTTCTGCATCAAAATCATCTCAAAATTCATCTTATATTTTTTCTTCTTTTTCATATACTACCTAATATTTATTTATTTATCTTTGTACTGGAGATCAAAAACACAACCTTGTGCATGCCAGGTAGGTACTTGTGCCACTAAGCTAAATCCTTAACCCCAACATTTATTCATTTACTCATTCATTACTCAACAAATATTTTTGAGCATCTTTCACAGTTTCAGGCCCTAGAGATGCATAGTAAACAAGGCAGGCCTGGTTCCCATCTCTTAGAACTTTCATTCTAGTGGGAGGTAACAAAATTTATAACTAAACATCAATGTTAATTTCAGGTAGTGATGAAGTCAGTAAGAAAATAAAACAATGTGATAGAGTAAATTGTGAAGCTGGAGAAGGTTAACTTCAGCCAAGTGGTCAGGCTAGACCTGTCAGAGAAGGTAACATTTGTGTGCAAACTGCATAAGAACAGTGTCTTATGTAGAAGGAAGAACAACTTCTAAACACTCACATTTAAAACATGCTTGGTTTGTGTAAGGGATAGAGGAAACTGGATGTGACTATATCATCATGAATGAAGAAGAGAGTGGTAATACATGGGATAGAAAAGTTGGCAGGAATAGAAATCCAAGCACCACCACAGTACACAATGACAGCAACCTTCATTTCTAGCCCTAAAGTAGTACCTGCTCACATTTGCTCTGCTACTCTAGGAAATTAAACGACTAAACAAAATATGGGAAACAACTCATTCATACAAGAGGAAAAACAAGTAAGATGAGCTCTGTGCTAACTCTGGCCCTTTTCTTGAAAACACAATCCAAAAAGACAAAAAAGCAGAGAAATCCCAAGCCAACCATATGACCTTACAGTAAATTGAGGAGATGAATAACAGTTCAGGGAAGAAACTGCAAGGCAGAGTTTTAGAATGAAGAAAGATATTCAGAAAAAGAATTGCTAAAATCTCTGTCAAAGTCCTTTTAAAGACTGCACTTTTACCAAGCCTGTCCCTCCCCTAGAAGATACTTGTGTACACTAAAATTGGAGGATCACTAATATGGAAAGAACATAGGAGAAGTGGATATAATGTCCTCCAGGGAACAGGCTGAATTTCATATTGCATCCTGATGTGGTGATGAATTTCACTACTGCAAGTATACACTGATCTTGTTTTAGCTGAAGATAAAAGGAATCAGGAGAATTTCTTGATTTATGAGATTTAAGATTTCACTGAGTAGAAGACACAGTCTGAGAAAGTTTTTCTCAACTGTCTGACTCCATTTTTTAAACTAGCACACTGATTTGAGCTTTCAGCTTCTCAACCTGCAACATTGTTCATGAACTTTTTCTTTTTGGAATTTTCCAACATGAATGTTTGCTGGTGGTTGGATGCGTGATTGAATATATGAATTAACTGAATCAGTGAGACTAGGATCTTAGAATAAATCATTTTCATTTTCCCTCTGATCAAGTTATATAAGAAAGTCCTTTCTGGTGCTGGGCTTTGGGAACACTCCAGGGCCCAGATTCATTCTTTCTAGCCAGCTCTGGCTCTAGGTAGACAGTGAACCACTTTTCTGTACGGACCAATGCCACACCCTAGGGTCGGGACTGTAGCTGAGAATTTTTACTTTGACTGTCACTATGCGCAGAAAACTCAGCATTCTGTCAAGGTTTGGAATCAAGTTTGGCTTTGAAAAGAGCAAAGAGAACAACATAATTTAAAAATCAAAGAAATTCATTTTAGTAGTAAAAGGTTAACGGCCTTTAGGAGGAACAATTTTTAATCACTCTCGTCTAGACTCTATCACTGGAATCACCAGCCGCGGAGTGAAATATGGCCCAACTGCCGCCACCAAACAGCTCCTAAAGACTGTTGTATTTAATCATGTCTGTGCACCACTTATGGATTTTCATTATGATTCCTGATGCTGTTGCGCTGGGTAAAATATTAATATCCATAGTAATGATGCATGAAGCTTGGAGTGTAATTTCTTCACTCTTCTTGTCTGATATTAAATTGTTACCACTTTATCATTTGTGTAGAACTGCATGTTTCAATTAATCTTTCCATATCAGCAGCCCTGATTAATATAGATCATGATTCATAAGCTTATCGTCACTATAGTTTTAACAGATCATTTATAAAGATCTTAAATTTCAGGGTCTGGGAGGTGCAGCTGCTGTGTCCAATGTGCCTTTTTATTCTCTATTCCAACAGTGCTGCTATACACCGGCTGTCACTTCCTTTTGAATAATTAATTTCAGGAAACCACACTTTCCCAAGGGGGAAAAATATTGAGGGATCTGGCAATTGGCAGGGCACAGGGCAATATTTGTTCACCTTGCCATGCCAGCCTGAATGTTGCCTGCTCCTAGTCAGCGAAAACTGCTGCTCTGGGGGATTAACCACAGGTATGCACAGGCTTCTGTGGGCTGCACCGGGCAGACCCAGCCAACACAGTCATCCCAGGACAGTCACTGAGGTTTGATGGAGCACTGAATAACTTCCCAGGCAGCTGTTGTTGCTCACATGAATCTGCAGACCTCACCAAGGCTGGCCTGGCGCCGGGAGCCTTACACTGCTCCTGGAATATATGTTCGAACTGTGTGCTCAATGTGGAGTGGGAGTGAGCAGAGAAATTAACAAGGGGAAGGTTTTCAAACATTTTCTACACACTAAAGGTTTGGGCTCTTTTATCAGAAGATGGCATGGAGGCTCAAAGGCTTTGGGTCCAAAGACACAATCCATCATCCTGAGAGCCTGAGAGTCACGGCAGGTCCTCACCCAGGCACTGCCACTCAATTAACGAGGCAGAAGCAGACTCCCTAGGACCACCTAGTGATACCTCTTTGGACAAAACAAAAAAGAACAAGAAACAAGGCAGAGCTCACTGGCTTTCTTGGGTCTGAATCTAGAGCATAATTCTCATAGCTCAAGTTTCTATAAAAAATGCAGGTGCAAAGGAAAACATTTGAATATTATTTTTAAAAAATTCTCTGGTGACTAGTAATCAATCTTGTAATTACCAAAATGCTAACATTTTGTTGAATTCAACATCTGAAGATTTTATTTCCACCTTGATTAAATCAGGTTTTTTTAACTTGTTTGCAGTAAACTTATTCTCCTTGATTTTATCAAATCTGTGCATCTTCTTTTACACATTTTATATGTAAAAAGCATTGTCTAAGCACTAAGGCTTGAATCTGTATCTCTTGTGATATAAAAAATGTCCCTCTAAAATTCATTTTGAAACTTAACCTGCATTATGGTGGCACTATAAAGTTGGGTTTTTGGGAGTAATTAAATCATCATGGCTCTGCCTTCCTGAATGCCTTAAAGAGGGGTAGTGGAGAACTAGCTCTGGGCCTTTTGCCTTTCCAGTTTTGGCCATGAAAGAACATAGAGCTCAAGTTCTAGATATAAAGACAGAAGCCCTCGCTAGACACTGCCAGCATCTATACCTCAGACTTCCCAGCCTCTAGAACTGTGAGGAAATGTTTTTATTCTTTATAAATTACCCAACCTCAGGTTTTTTGTTACAATACTACAAACAGACTAACAGAACATCTTGGTGTAGAGTCTACTAGAGACAGATCCTGGAATGATAATTCAAGAGCAGGTGGTTCTTGGGAAAGAACATGGGAGAGGATCCTAGGATGCATCACATAAGGCACAGAAGAACAGGCAGCCAGCATAGTCTCCACTGTCAAGCAAGTTACCCCTGTGTGCAACTCTGGGAGACTATGTAACTAACATATGCCTCAGAAATAACTCAGTGGTGGAGCAAGAAAGTCAAGTTGTTTATTTACCAAGCCCTTGTTTATCACAGGCATAGCTGATTTCTACAGTATTAACTCTCCCAACCCTGACTTGCTCTGTACACCAGCACAGCAATTCTCATAGTCAGAAATAAAAGCTTAAAGGCAAAGATTGTCAGGAATTCCCAGTAAGAAGCTAGACAGATAGATATGAAGACCAAGAGAAAATGAGGAGCCAACAGTGTTTTCTGAAACCGCACTCCTCTAGTCCAGTCATTAATTCAGCATGTTCAGAGAGACCCTCTAACACTCTCCAGGTATGAGATGGTGGATATTGAAAAATGCACTAAAGCTATGAAGTTGTTAGGGGAAAATGTATACAATCCTGTCTTGCATATTTTATATAAAATGTACAGTTATTCACCACTGTTTTGCTGGCCCAAGACCTTTTATTCTAATGTTATATGCACCAATGGAATTCTGCCTTCTTTTGCTTGTACAAAGCATACCCATGGAAAAACAACACCCACAATTTCCTGTTCCAACTTCCAACAAAGACAGAAAGAACTTACAGGGCTTTTGAAGTAATCTAAGTTAAGAAATTTTCTAGATATTTATGATGTCTCCCAAGCTTTTTTAGAGATTTTACCCATATTTAATTCACCAGCATCTAATGCAGTGATCACCTATATTAAATCCAAGGCATTCAATTTAATGTTCAAAAAACCAACAATTTCTCTTTTCACATTTACCGTCATGTTATATAATATTTAATTCAATTTCATGGTTACATTACTAAGCACAACTGTCATAGAACAGATTTATGAACAGAAACAATTCACACGTGGTATCACTGGACCAGTGGATGCCCCGATGGATGGGTTTTCTGTTCAGGACTATTGCTACACCCCACACAAGTCTGACATGACTAAGAATCTGATCCTCCTAGTAACCTATGCATGAGTGAGGGGCTGATATCATCTCCTCTCTACAGAGGGGGATTCCCAGGCTAAGTGCTCAGGATCACACAGCCACAAGTCACTGACCTTGGTTTCCAAACCAGGTTATCAGTCTAGAGCCAAACTCTAAGCCAGGATGCCATGGACGCTGACTAGAACTTGTCCTATGGGCAGGGTAATCTTGACTTAGCTTCCACATTGTGACGGTTTTGAATGTGAAAGGGCCACTCCCAATAATAACATCACAGCTCAGACATAAAACAGCACATTTGTTGCTGAGCCAGGACAGCTGGCCTTGGTGCCTGTTAGCTGAGTGTTTTACTAGTTTGGAGTAAATTTATGCTCTTTGGTTAGCTGAGTATTGACAGCGTCAGGATATTGACTAGATGAGAATGTTAGAAAGGGAAAGAACCTAAGTGGAGGTCAGAAAAGAGAATTTCCATGGGGGTTTAGTGGAGAGGAGAGGGTCTCATGAACCTCAAAAGTAAACGGAAATAAAGCAGGTCTATGTCAGTGATATTGTTAAGAATCTCAAGTCTCTAAAGTATGAGGTAGTGAGAGACACTGTGAATTTTAAAACATCATGAGAGACAGGAAGAGGAAGATCATCTTTATGACTCAGGAATTGAGGCAGACTTTATGCAAAATGTGACCCTTCAGGTGGCTATTGACTAGGTTTGAAGGTGTGAAGAATGGAGATTCCAAGAGAGGGTAAAGAAGAAACGGCCATGAGTCAGGAAGCCAACAGGTATATTAAAGGTGGCTAAGTAATTCTGCATACCTGGCAGGAGGATGACAATATTGTGGGCAAAAGGACATCAAACTACAGGCCCAGCCTAGTTATAAACTCAAGGTTAGCACTGGGAATGAATGAGGAACCAGACTCCAGATTCAATTTCTCTCTTCAGTTCTCTGAAACCTAAGACAAATCACTTCTGGGTCTCAGTTATCACATTTTTAATATGAGAATGATACTAGTACCTATATCATAAATTGTGGAGATTAGTTTATGGATCTAGAAAGAGTTTAGACATGTACCTACAGTATATACTTTACAAGAATTACCTCTTGTTAGTATGACTGAAGGCAAGCTTCAGAGAGTTAAATCTGGACAGAGAGGAGAGTCGCTGGCAGAGGAAAGAGAAGGAGTCCAAAATAGTGAGGAAGGCAGAGTGAGTGTGGCTACAACTACCTGGTGATTTTGAACTTCTCACCCAGCCTTGAGGCTCCCCTGTGTGTCTTCCAGGGAAGGTTAAGTCCCTCATCCAACACTCTCACACAGGATGCTGCTTCACCCAGCAGGGCATCTGGCCTCGCTGATGCTCTCCTTATGCCCTTAGAACTCCTGTATAGAGGAGAACCAGTCCTACTATGGTAGTTCCTTACTGAACACTCTCCTATCCCAGTCCCTCCTTTACACTTTCCTATCCCAGGCCCTCAAAGTGTTGTATTTTCTGTTGTTTTGCATTTTACTCTGCACAATACGTTTTTTTTCTATATTGGGTATTTTCAAATACCCAGTTGACTCACTTGTATGTCTTCAACGCTAGCATGATGCTTAGAAAAGAGTGACTAAGCTTGAAATATTGAACGAATGAATAAACAAATTAACTAAAAAAATGTAATCTCATTGCTCTTGCTTATACCTATTTATTTTCTAAAACGATCTAGACAAGACTCAAAAAAAGCATGATATGTAATAATTGCTCAACAAGTGATGGTTACTATACTATATAATGTTAATACTGGTTAATATATAGTTAGTACATTATATAATATTAATCCTACATCCAACTCCTCCCAGTCGAGCATACTAAGGGTTTGGTATATGAGGGGAAGAAAGCCTATTGGGGTGGAGCCTGAATTATTTTTCCGGCTAACCCAATGCTGAAACCAAAAGAAATACCTGATGCATGTCCATTCCATCAAACTGATTGAGTTTTTAAACCTATCTGATTTGGGTTCAGGAGGGATTAACAAATTTGTTGCTAGTTGATGGACCCTGATGCCCTACTGAACACTGGACACTTTAATTTTCAGTGAGACACACATACCTGAGTCTCTGGCCTCACAGCATAAGGCCAGTGTTGGGCCACTGCCAACTCTGAGGATCAGTCACCCCCACACACTGCTTTGTGACTACATCACAGCCCAAATTGGGCTAAAGAAGTTGTAGAGGGTGCAGGTTACAGATGACCACCCTCTCTCCTAAGTGATCATTATATTAGGATAACAGAAATGCTTGAAGAATTGGTTTGCTCATTTTTAAAACAGAGGAAAGATGTTGAAACTACTGCTCAGAATCTGCTTTAAATTCTAGTCCTTCACTTCTTCAGCCACAACTCTTAGTGTGTGATATTGTAGTTTTCATTAATTCGTATTTCACCAATCCATAATTGCCAAGACTGAATTGTTAAAAACTCTGAATCTTTTAAGTTTATAAAGCTACAATGTTATTTTAATGCAGACTAAAGGAATAACAATGAATTTGTTGTAAGACACCTTGATAGGATATGCTTTAGATTTGAGGAGGCCAACATGCTTATCACATTGGTCTTAATTTCAGTCAAAATGTCTGGGCCTGAGTTTCTTAACCATGTGAGAGGAGTGAATCATCCCTCAATTCTTCCTCTTCAATGAGAGTGACAGTTCTTGCTTTACAAGTACATTGGAAAATTTTTTGAATCCAAATTTCAATTTATTTTCTTATGTAAGTTAAACATTTGTGTAACATTTGATTATACTATTGTTTGCCTAATAAATCCTATATTAATGGGGACATATTTCTCAATCACAGCCAAGCTTGGCAGATCACATACCATAAAACTCACAATTCATTAACTATGAAACCCAAATAGCTACTTAGATTCAAACCCATAGTCCAAGACCCTCACTCTGTCCTGCATCTGGCACCCCCATTATCTTTTCTCTGTCCAGCTATAGATATTTCCTGACTTCATGTCGTATGTTAGAGGTGAGAGGTGGGTTGCGATCTGTAGGAACAACAAAATCCTACACTTCCGTCTATCTCTGCTATATGGTTACAAGGGAGCAGTGACAATATGAGTCATAACACTTCCATATTTTTAATAACTTTATTAAGAAACAATTGATGTACAAAACTGCATCAGTTTAATTTATGGTTTTATGATTTCAGAGTACCTGGTAATAGCTAAGCCAATATCTGTGCTGCTAAATACAGATCTTCCTTGTGAAGCTGAATTGAAGAAAGTACATTTTTTGGCTGAAAAAAAAATAAAAGGACACCAAGCCCCACACCGAACCCCCTTCCAGCACCTGTTTTGATTGAGAAGACAGGTTCATGGCAATGGTTGACTGACACTGGCAGACTATTCCCTGCTAAGAATGTAAAGAGTAGACCTGGTACTGGCTTTGGAAGCACCGTAGTCTTACCTCACAGGAAATAGGGTTTGCTCATATTGCCTGGCCGATAAGAGTGACCATTTGTTCTCTTTTGTGACAAAGCTGCTGAAACAGTAAGCCCAGGGGCAGACAAAAGGTGGAAACAGACCTTTCTTCCTGCAGTCCCCAGGGACAGTGTGTGAGCCACCACTTTCTCTGACAGATTTTAACTGATTTGTACTTCGGCTCTTAGGGTTCCACCTCCTACTGCACCCTTGGCTGGTGCCTTGCTTGGGTCAGCCCCAAGGACTCGGTGTTGTTTCAGTTTTTCGTTACTCAATTTAAGATATGTGAAAATCGGTGAGGTTCAGTGAACATTCTCTGGTACATAAGGAAAACAATTAGGAGAGATTTAATAACTACGCATGACTTCTGGAAAACTCAGCCACAAGTGAAAATGTGTATGGAGGGGGGAAGAGAAAATATTTACTTTTTTAAAGATAAGAGTATCGCTTGACACAAATAAGAGCACTACAGAAACCATAAAATTTCATGATTGAGAGAACAAATCTCATTTGTTTTCAGTGCCCCAGGATAAATCAGAGCCAATTTATCTACATTTCAGGTCTGAATTTCTTCACCCTCTCTCCTCCTACTTAAAAGATACCCAACCTCAAACCCATCAAATTCCAAACCATTTGGGTCTTTTAGAATTCTAATTTTGCTTCTTTATGTCTTTATTGCTCCTTTGATAGAGAAATTGAAAAAAAAAGAAAAAAAGATATGAAGGAGAACAACAAAAAGCTATAATTATGAAAATTCAATTTAATTTTAAAGCTTGTGGACAGAAAAGAAGAAGCAAGAAAAGAAGGAACCAAATTAATTTAGCAGGGAAGCATTGCATGAAATATTGTTGAAGTTTAATAACCATGCAAAGACAGATGATATGTGTGGAAAAATTAGTTGTAGGACCTCATAATAGTCTATTAATATTTCCTACAGGCGCAAAACCCTTTCCTGAATAATTGTGACAAAGTAATCTTTTGAAAAAGAGAGAATTGAAAAAAGAATCTTCAAAAGGAGACAGGGATGACGGAGTCATTGGAAGAAGAGGAGGCTCTATGGCAGCCAGGGAATCTGAGAGTATGTTTGATGTGACTCACCATGGCCGGACAAGAGAGAGCAAGCTCACAGGTGATCAGAAACCATGTGAAAGGCACACACAAAGGCACACCCGCATCACAGATCTATGAAAACAAGCCATGTGGTTTTCACACCTACCTTAGTCGTTATATTTCTTTATGAAAATTACTTAATATTTCTGTCTATAGGGTCAACATGATTGAGTTCTCAATCATGCAAATGAAAAAACACCTGAGATGTGTAACAACTGAGTGACTTGTTCCAGAGTCCCCCGGGAGACACAGGTAGAGAGGAAAATGGGAGGCTCCTGCCTCTGAGAGTACACTGGGCCAGGCAAGGCTTCTTTCTCTTGGCTTGAGGAAATGGAGTGGCCTCTGGCCTTATCCTTCCTGTACAGACCCAAACTTGCTTCTGATTTCACAAAGTCTGAGCTCCCAAGAACAAAGCATCTGAGTCTTTATTATAATTTTACAACAGGATAAAGTTCTATAACTATAAATTCTATTCTTTCTATAAACCTCGAGCCCCAGAGATGTTTATTCTAATGGAGACTCCATAAATACTTGTTGATTGATGTGGATTCTGTTTGGGAACAAAGGGAACAAGAAAAGAGAAGTGATATTTGTTAATAATCTGTTATTACCATGACATGAATATGTATTACTTTCTCTATCTTCATAACAAACCTGCAAAGCTGTTGGTGTCGCGGCCATTATGCAGGAGAGATTTCCAGTTCCACCTGCACCTGGGAACTGGCAACTTAATAACAAGCCATAGTGCTTCAAGAAAGGTCTTTGTCTAAGAAAGGACCCATTAGTTAGGTTAATTCTCATTCCCCACCTGCAGAGGTTTCCCTTGCCCTCTAATTGTCTTACAGAGGTTGCCTGTGATTGTTGGAATGTTGATCCTAAAATTATCTCTAGCTAGGAAATGACTTAAAGTGAGGGGCCACATTCCTACCCTAATGCACACTGTTCTACCTTATTTCCTCTCCACTGTGTAGGTCTTGATAGCTTGATTTATCTAGCATAAGGGTCATGGTCAATGAGAAATCTGTCCCACAAAACGTCTGTGGGACATCTTTGGTCAACTGAGAATTTCCTTCTTCTAGAACTACAAAATCAGGGGGGCATCTGGGACATAAACATATAAGACAAAATAACTAAAATTTTGGCAGGAAACACTGAAGAAATTTGAATAGCAAAATGGATGGAATGGGGTTTCATTGAGGTTTCAACTTCTACTTTTTGGGTAAATGCCATCTAGATATTTTCAGGGAACAAATTCACTCCTCTAGTTTCCATCTGGTGAAGACCATAAGAATAAGGTTTTATTTTGGTTTTGACAGACTACACCAAATTACGTATGCATGGCTGGAACAACGGGACATGCGTTAGCACATCCTCAGAGGGCCATGGCAGTTATGGTACAGAAAGTCAGACAACAGAGGTGGCTCACAGAACGTGGTTTGTATGGCATCATCACAGACGGCACCCAAATTTACTATTCACTGCTTTTGCTCCCCATGATAGACTCCACCAAGAATCATTCTATTCACCCTGAACTCTTCAATAAATTATTTTTGGTCATGAGAATGGTAGTCATTGATACTAATCCAAGAATTAGGACTGTACTTACAGTTTGAGAAACATCCAGATCTTTATGTTAGGTCTTTTATTTGCCCCCAGTTCCTCTCCCTCTTCACAGAAGTATCAATGCTCTTCCTAGGTATATAGACAGCAAAGTGCATCCTGAGTTCAGATTTATCCCTTCAAATCATGGAGCTACTGTTTCAGGCCAGGCAAAGAGAATAAGCATTCTCAGAAGCCAACTGACAGCTCCATAGTAAATGGGATATGATAAAGCCTAAGGCCCAGGAGATTATTCTAGAATCCTGAGAATTTCTCTTATTGAAGAAATACCAACAACGTGTTATTTGAGACTGTGTCATAGAGGACCATCCTTAGAGAACCCCATAAAGTCAAATCCTAAATTGAGAATGCAAACTTAAAATATGGTCAAATATCCAATTACTTTTTACAATTTTCTTCCCAGAGAAAGGGTGACATATAACTTTTATGTCTCATGTAATATCTGACATAATCTCCTGTACTCCACTTCTTTATAAAAATTATTTTACCTATACCCACAGTGAAGAAAGCATCTTGGACCACATCCCCCATTTACAAATTCTAAAGGATCTGTTTATTATTCATTCTACAAACAATGTTTGAGCACCTACATTCTGTGCCTGCTAAGACTACTAATAAATAATATAGTATCTAAGTTTCAAGATTATCTCCCTGAGTGTTTAAGGCTATGTTCAAAAAATTAAATGTAAATAGAAAAAGTCATATTCTCTAGCTCTAAAATTGTTTATTATTTCATATAATGTAAAAAAATACAAGTTAAAAATGTATTAAACCTCCTCTTGCTTCTCATTTTTTTCCACCATCAGCCAGTGGGAACATTCATGACATTTATTTTTAATTTTTGTAAAATTAGAGGTCATGTATTTTGGAGAACATCTGTATTTCTCAGATCTCTTCCTAAGTTAGTGGTACATAGCCTGCACATACTGGGATTTACCAACTCCTGAAAATGTGTAGTATATTTCTCCTTTTTCCTCATCCTTCAGCTTCATGCAACCAAGGCTGGATAATCTGACACCACCACCCATGAATGAAGCAGGAGTAGTAACTCCAGAAGTAATTTTAATTCAATCTCTCTTCTCCACTTCTGGACTCTTCGTAGCTAACAAAGACTGCACACACTGAGCCCATTTTTTCCGTCACTTGTTTTTTTATTGGTAAGTTTGTTGGTTAGTTGATATATACATAGCCCCATATATAATACTAGGAAATATTTTTCACATATCTGCTTGATCACATATCACAAGATCTGCTTGAACAACTTTAGTTATATTGCCCCTCCCCAAGAAAGCTATAATTTATTTTCCAGTCTTCTTACCTTTCACTCTTCTTTGAGTTATATGAGGATCAAGGTTCTTCTAGTAATGTATCCGTGTTAAGGAAAAGGAAATCCAGGAGTTACTCACCAGCTACAAATCAAAACAAGGTCAGTTCTCGAGGTAGAAGTCTCTCCAGTCTTTCCCAGTCCCAACTCCACACCTTTGCCTCCTGTACTCTTGAATTTCCTAAAGGCTTCTGGTTACCAGCCAGGTCTCCTCCACAAAGTTCTGCTTATTCCACATCTCCTCCTTTTCTAAAACGATTTTTTATGTTTCCTAGGGCTACTGAAACAAATTATCATGAATTGGATGTCTTAAAACAACAGAAACTTGTTTCTTATGGTTCTAGAAGCCAGATATTCAAACTCAATGTGCTTGCAGGGCCATACTCTCTTCAAAGGCTATAGAAATGAATCCTCTCTTGTCTCTCCTAGTTCCTGGTGGTTTCTGACTTTATCTGACCTGTGGCAGAATAAAGTCAATAGACATAAGTCCCACTTTAGTTCAGTATGATATCATCTCAAATCTTACCTGAATTACATATACAAGGGATTTTATTCTAAATAAAGCTGTATCTGAGATTTTAAGTGGATGAGCCTTTGGAAGACACCACTCAACTCACTATAAACACATGTTATTTGTTTTTTATTTTAAATTTGTATGCATTTCCAGTTATTTAATAAGAGACTTTTGAATCTCCTGTAGCAACTAAAGCAAGGGATAAGTTTAGTCATTTTTAATTCAACAGAATGAAGATTTTTTAAAAATTCTTTCACATTTTCTTAAAGAATATCTAGCTCCCTTTGTTTTAGTATTTTCCTTATAGAACTTTTTCGTTTGGTTCTTAAAATTTGTTTTTATTATTTTTTGAGTTTCTCCTGATAAAATTTAATGTTTCCACTACTATATTTATACTTTCAGAAAATAAATTCCTTTTAATAAATGCCTTGAAATAATCTAAACGTGTGTATGGTCCTCTTGGAAAATGCCAGTGTGAACTAGCTACTGTCTTTGAGATCCACGGAATGCCTACACTTCAGAAGAGCTCCCATATTTCATCCTTTTGGACTGTACAGCTCCCTTATTCCATCTTCATGATCCTTCTTATGCAATCTTGACAGTAAAGAAGACCAAACTATCTCTTGTAGACACACCAATTATTTCCACAGAAAGGCACTAAACTCAAATACCATATTGGCTCTGCCTTCCAGATTCCCATTTGTCCTCCAAATCTCAGCTCAGTTGCTTGTTTCTTCTGTAATTATTTCTTAGTTCCTTCAGATGGAAGCCATCTCCCCATCCTCTGGGTCATTCTTGTGTATGGGCCTGATTCCCTAGCATTTAATATAAGCTTCCTTTTTGGTAGAGAATTATCTTCCCAACCCCCACCCCCAGCTATAAGGTGCACAAAGACAGAGGTTATATTCTTTACTGTCTTCCGAACTCACACAGCTAGTATTCACAGTATGTTGGTAAGTGATTTGTTGAAGTTTTGTAAATCATTTGTAACTCCCTACACATTTTAGTAAATTATTACTATAATTTAAAATTTATAGCCAAGCTCTGGCTGAGCATGACCCTAAACAGATAATCACCATACCTGTGCATTAGAGGTTATACAGTAGTGAGTTAAATAAAATTATTCTAAGTTTCATGTGAAAAGGCAAAAACAAAAAGAGGATAAACATCTTTAGGATAAAGAAATCAGTAAGTATTTAGTCCCGAGTGAGACCAATAATGATGGATTTTTCCCTCAACTACAAAGCAGGTTTACCATCAGGCAAAGCTGTTCAGATATGAAAAGATCTATAGAACAGGAAAACTGTATGCAAGCCACTGCAGAGTATTTACTACCTGTGTGAACTTAATGATATTCTACTTTTCTGAGACTCAGTTTCCTCTTCTGTAAAATGAAAGCAGTAGTTATTCTGTCAGGGTTATTTTGAGGATTAAATCAATGAGAAAATGCTTATATAATGACAAGCACAATGCCAGACTCCTAGCAGATACTCAATAAATTATATCTGTTGATGTTTTATGTGAGAAGGACAAAAAGAATGGGCTCAGTTTTTTCATGTAAAATAAATGGAGGCTGGCGCGTATAGATAACAACTGGCTACAGAAGCTCCCTGAGATAGTCAACTTAGAATTCAACATAATACAGAGTGGGGAGCCTCAAACAGAGGGAGATGAATTCTCTTGTCCCAAGAAGAAATTAAGATGACTTGCCGACCATCCAAGGTCCCACCATGACTGGCTGACACTGTGACTGGCCGGGGTCCCATCACGACTTGCCGAGCCATCCGAGGCCCCACCACTTCAACTCACTGGAGGTGCAGTTACATTAAATTTGGAGGTCAACGAGCCAAATGGAGAGCTGAGTTGGCAGAGAGAGTGACAGCAGTGGAGCCATTCCACAGAAAGGGAGGCTCTGGAGGATGACATTCTGGGATTGGGCAGAACTGGCAAGTACAAGGGGCAACAGTGACTTCAGTCAGTTGTTCCCTTCCTGAACAGGATTAGTGGAGTGAGCTAGGCCTGGGTCACATGACCTGGCTGAGACCCAATAGGTTATCCGAGGTCAAGTCCCTGCAGCGGTGGTGCACACTAATCACATTGGCCCAGTGGGGGCCTCGGAGGTTTGGCTGGTCTGGAGGGGAGGCAGTGCAAAGTAATACAGTAGTGCAGGCCATAGCAGCTTGAATGATCTGGAGGGGAGAGGCCAGCATATGCTGTGCCTGTCTGCAACTCACTAACACACTTCAGTGTGAAGGGTCATCTAGCCAGCATGCTTCAGAAGAATTGTAACCAACAAAGAAAGAAACTGGGGCCTCCTGGAAGAAGAAAAAAAGATGGGAAGAGAAAGCAACAACAAAAAGTCCCCAAGCCCCAAACCTGAGAACACTAACCCAGGACAGGTAAATACAAAGGAGAATGAGAACAGCGCCAGTGAACATAAAGAGATATATTCGGGACCTCAAAGGCAAGTTCAAAAGTGAGATATTTAGCCAAATAAGGCAAGGTCTAAGAAAATTAATAAAAGAGATATTAAGCACCCCTCAAGCAGACACAGACAGAAGAAGGGAGGAACTCAAACACAGGAGAGAACCATTTGGTGAAGAATATAAAAAAAATATAGAATACATGAAGCAAATTCAAAGAGATCACCAGGAAATTAAAAACTCTATGGAAAGATGGCAAATCAGCTTGAAAGAAGCTAAGTAAAGATTATCCAAACTGGAAGACAATTTTGCAATGTGGGAGTATGAAAGAGAAAACTTTTTAAAAATAACAAGGAAACAAGCAATAAAAATACAAAGGCTAGAAGATGACAAAAGAATCTATAGCTTGAGAATAAAGAATGTAAATGGAGAAGCTGGGATACAAACAAAGGGACTACAAAGGATAGTCACAGAAATAATTAAGGAAAACTTCCCAAACATAGGAAAAGGAAATGATATTCTGATATATAAGGCATACAGAACTCCAGCCACCTACAACCAAAACAGAGCTACACCCAGGCATATAATAATCAAGATCCCAGAAATTTGACATAAGAACAGAATATTAAAAGCTGTTAAAGACAAGAAACAGATAACCTACAGAGGAAGGCCCATCATAATCAGAGCAGACTTCTCAACACAAACCATCAAGTCAAGAAGAACCTGGAGCAAAATATTCCAAGCCCTGAAAGAAAATAACCTCCATCCCAGATTGATATACCTTGCTAAACAGTCTCTAGAAATTAATGGAGAAACAAGATGCTTCCAAGACAAATAGGAACTTGGGAAATTTGCAACCACCAATCCAACTCTACAGAGAATACTCCAGGGCATTCTTGAAAGAGAGAGAGAAGTACTGGGATTCCAGTAACAGTGGCAGAGAGGCCTCAACGAAGGGAGCAGAAAACAGAATGAGGAAGATAAAAAGACACTGGTGGCAAAAAAAGAGCATAACAGAAATGAGGCAGAGAAGATTTTATTCAAAACTGATATGATTGAGAGTATAGAGTCTGAGAGTATAGGCAACTACACTGAAGATGACAAGACTCTACAATACATATTCTGGTTTGATAACTGCCAGTTTTTGAAGTTCTATACTATATACAAAGTTGTATTTTTATTAATACTGTTATGTACTGACACACTCAATTATACTATGTCTGATGATATAGTATTTGTGGTAACAAGAGACAACACAGGAACTATGATAGAATGATTTGTACAGTGGTCTTATATGTTTATTTCATTTCATGTGTTTATAGGAATATGTTTTGTTATGCCTTGCTTTGTTTTGTTTCTCCCTCTAATATAGAAAGGATAGAAATACATGTTAAGACTCATGCATGTGTAGAATCTATAAACAGTTTATGAGAACTGATCTTATGACACATGATGAAATGAACAGATACTTTGAAGAAAAAGAGACACTAAAATACCCAGTGCTGATCCTGGAGTGTCATAATGTGAAACCCAGCAATAATATTATTCTTTGTTCAGAATGATATTAGCCTGCTTGGGTTTATTCATTCTCAACATAATTGAAGAGATGGATAACTGCATGTATGTTTAAGTGTATGGGATTGATAACCATATTTCTAAGTTTTTATTGGATAGTTGAACAGAACTGGTTGCAATCTCACTGTTGGAATCCCTACTTTATAAGCTCCACTTTAGTATCTTGGATAATTATTTGTAAGAAGACAATCTGTAATCATCAACTAGTGATTTCTTACCGTTCATTTTTTCTCTGAAATGATGTATTATTTCTACCCATTTTCTGTTTTGTCTAATCTTTCTTTAAATTAAATTTTAAAAAGACACTACTGTACCCAGTACTGATCACAGAGTGTCATGATGTGAAATCCAGCAATACTATTATTCTTTGTTCAAAATGATTTTAACTTGCTTTAGTTTGTTTAATCTAAACATAAATGAAGCTATGTATGTTTAAGTGTATAGGATTGACAACCATGTTACTAAGTTTTTGTTGGACAGTTGAACAGAACTGTTTGTGGTCTCACTGTTTGAATTTCCACTTTACATGTTCCATTTTTGTATCTTGAACAATTATTTGAAAAACGACAATATGTAAACATCAACTAGTGATTTATTAGTTTATTTTCTTCTCTGAACATATGTATTATTTCCACCTATTTTCTGTTTTGTTTAGTCTTTCTTTAAATAAATTTTTTTTAAATGGAGGCTGTTCTGTGAGCCCTGCTGGTGTTTCTTTTGTATAAAGCAGTTTAGTTCTGAATTATATCAAAACTATTGCTGAGGTATGGCACCAGATTTTCATTCTTATGTAGCACGTGGAAGGTTTTATTTATGAGTATCCTTAGTGTGCTAAGACAATAGTAAGGTCAATGATACAATTCTTAAATCTCTATAATATCATGCTTTCAACTACATGTCAATAAACAGACAAAAAGAAGAAGAAAATGTGGTGTTTATAAATCATAGAGTACTACTCTGTCATAAATGTGAGTGATTTGTAGGAAAGTAGAGGTGCCTTGAGACCATTATGTTAGGTGAAATTAGTAAGGCACACAAGCTTGACTATCACATTGATTTTCTTGTATAAGAAACTCAAAGTAAAAATAAAGAACAAAATAAAAGATAGGCAACAGGAAGTAGGGAGAGAGCTTGTTACCAAAGAAGAAAGGGAACAAGAGATAGAGGGAGGGCAGAGGGAGAGAAGCAATAAGAGATGGATAAAAAAGGAATTGAGATGTGTTATGTACATGTTCCCACTCCACACTAGAAAGGTAAGCATTATGTACTACAAACATGTACAACAAAAAAAAAGGATTAAAGGATTGAAGACCAAAAGGTGGGGTCAGAGAGGTTAGGGAAAGGGGATGAAAAAAGGAATTCAGATATGGTATGCATAGGTACCAACTTCCCACAAGGGATGTAAACATTATGTACTGCAAACAGGTACTAATAAATGAAAATTTAAAAATCTTTAAGTCCAATGTATGCATGAATTAGAATAACAGAATTAGAATGGTAGAATGCATCGCTTCTACTCACTTATTTAACTAAGAGTCACTAAGTGTCTGATCAGTGTGGGATCATCTGCTAACCAATGGAGGAGATGACCCACATCAGTCACTGCCCTCCACCATCCACTGTCTAGCTGGAGAACAGAAAGAATGCAGTAGTCAGCCTCGGGTTCAGTGTGTGGAAGTAGCTGTTCCTGCCACCCACAGTTTTGTCAGCCTAGAACACAGCCTCCCAGCCTGTGGGAGATATTCTTTTACTCTAGACTATACGGTTACCAGGGAAGCAGCTGTCACACAGATTCTGACTTTGTGTCATTTAGATTTGCTATTTAGCAAAACACCCAAGAGTTTGTGGCTTAGAACAAAATCCTTGTATGTAGTCATGGTTTGGCATTTGGTCTGCTTTTATCTAGATGGTTTTTCTGACCTCAGCTGATCACACTGATGATTCATTATACAATCCTGCTGTTACATTGACTGGCTACCAGTGGGGTTGACAAGGAAGAGTAAGCCATCTATCTTATTATGACATAGGCTAACCCAGACATGTTCATATTGTGATGGCAGGTCTCTGAGGGAGAGAACAGAAATGCATATGATCTCCTGAGGTCTAGGCTTGGATCTGGCTCAGCACCACTTTTGCTCATTTTACTGACATTTAATCAAGGCCATCTCCAGTTTAAGTGGGTGAGGAAATAGACACCGACTTTACTTGGAAGGACCTACAGTGTTACAGGGAGGACTGAAAGATCACGTATTCTCTTGGAATTTACCACAAATGTCTTGACCAAATCATAGGGCATGTACTCAACTTGGGTCAATCATAATACTTCTTTCCCCACCACCAAGGCTACTTATTGGCCCAGACATAGACATCTGATAATCACTGGGTTAACCCAGAAGTCTTGCTCAATATCTTTCCCTTTGGGCTTAGAGAACTGATTTTCAGTTTGTCTCTTGTAGGTAAAATACGAAATAAATACAATCTACCATATTTCTTCCCAACCTACACCCCCACTTTTGATGCAGAAAAATCTTATCAACTACAGCTATGGACTATATGTGTGTGTCCCCCCAAAATTCATATGTTATAATCTTAACCCCAAGGCAACAGTATTGTGAGGTGGGGCTTTTAGGGGGCTTTTAGTTATTATGTTGTAAGACTGAACCCCTTATGAATGGAATTAGTGTCCTAATAAAAGAGACCCCTAAAAGCTGCTTTGTTTTCTCTACCATGAAGGACATAGTGAGAAAGAACAATTTACAAACAAGAAAGTGGCCCCTTATCAGACACTGAACTTGCTGGCACCTTAATTTTAGGCTTCCTAGCCTTCAGAACTGTCAGAAATGAATTTCAGTTTTTTGTAAGCTATGCTGTCTGTAATATTTTGTTATACCAGTAGAAAAAAATCTAGATCAGCCCAAGAGAGTAAACTCAATATTTGCAAAGCAACAGAGGCAAAACAGAAGACTTCTAAGGCTATTTCAATCTTTTGGATTGATTCCTAGAGGTTCAGAGGGCCTTAACTTTTCTATGATCATCAAAACCTTCAAATTAATTATTTGAGCCAGGCTAAGTTGTGCCATTTACAACCAAGAACATTCTACCAACATGAGCCTCAGTATTTTCAAGAAGGCAAAAATCATACATAGGTAACACAGAAACAACCACATGGAAAAGAAAATGAGTGAGCTAGAGAAGGTATAGCACTTGTACAGGTGGATTTATCCAGGAAGGAAATTGAAAACAAGGAAGAGCAATAAGCAAACAGAGATGAGTATAGGAAACCATGCCTGAAACATGAACACTTTTGGTGAAGCCTAGAAAAAATGGTAACTGGGAAAGCACTTGGATCACAATCCATAGGGTCTTAAGTATAATCAAGAATTTGAACTTTGTATTATAGATGAAAAGAAACTTTGAACAGAGAATGTGAAAGTCAAAGAGTTCGGGCAGAATCAATTTTGTAATGGTTATAATAATGTGTTTTGAAGGAGAATGAACCATAATGAATTGCATGGTGGAAGAGAGATGCAGCCTGAGAAAGAAGGCATTGGCCAATAGAAAGAACAGAGGTTTGGGGTCTATTGTAGGTCCAATTAAGTACTAGTTCTCTTTCTCAGCTATTTTTTGTATGAATCAAACAACCTTTCCTCCCCACATATTTTACTATGTTTGAGAGTACAGAAGAGCCACTTTCCTCAAAGACCTCTTTGTCTCCACACTTCAACAATCTTCTGTAAAGTGCAGGTCCAGGAAACATTTATGTGCAGCATGATATTCTTGGCACCCTTTACTGTGAACACAAAGTTCTTTTTTTATATCATTGATCACTGATTGATGACTCTTAAAAAACTGTCTCTGGACCCAAGTTCCTGCTATATATATATATAGTTATGTTAAAACTATGCTGTCTGTAATATTTTGTATACTAGTGGAAAAAAGCTAAATCAGCCCGGGAGAGTAAACTCAATATTTGCAAAGCAACAGAGGCAAAACAAAAGACTTCTAAGACTATTTCCGTTTCTTGGCCAATAGAAAGAACTGAGGTCTGGGGTCTATTGTAGGTCCAATAAAGTCAGGCATTAAATACTAGATTAAGGCCTTGTGACACCATTTTCAGTGCTCATCTGTGCACTTCTGTTCAAGTACCAATGCCCTCTCTCTCAGGCTGTGTCTCTCTTCCACCATGCAATTCATTATAGTTGTTGTTATCCACACAACTGTGAAAATTCAGTATGTGTTTTTGTCAGCTCAGAACCATATTCAAACACTAACAGAAGACAGAGTTTTTAAAAAATCATTAACACCTCTATCACACCAATGATAATAAAGGAAATCCTTTAGCAAGGATGGAAGAACATGATTCACCAAGATTTAGAACCCAGTGCTGCCTCTTAACAAAATTTATGTCACCACTTCCATGTCAGGGCTGGGGCAGATTCCTAGAGCAACTGGAAGCCAGCTGGGAGAAATCTGTGTATAAGAGGTTGGAGGCAGGTGGGGATACCAGAAGTAACATGGGCCAGGCAAAAATGGAATTCTTGCCTTTAATGTCCCCATTGCCTGCTATTTTCATCTTTATAGGACAGCCCCTTCCCTGTCCTTCCCAATTCCCTATTTTCTTTTCTTTTTTCCTTTCTTTAAATGCAGTCTAATCCCGAGTGTGAACTGATGTAGTGTGTATGTTAGGGGGAAAAAAATCTCTCTCTTTTTCTGCCTTTTTTTTTCTTCTTCTTCCCCTGGCCCAGTTCATTATTTTTCTTTCTTGTCACTCAGTGTGATAGGTTGAACAGAAGTGCACAGATGAGCACTGAAAACGGTGTCACAAGGCCTTAATCTAGTCTTTAATGCCTGACTTCAGAGATGTCATTTATCTTCTAACTGCAGCAGGCATCCACCAACTTTATCTCTAATAATATATTGATGGATTAAAAGGGTCGGGCAGGAGACCGGGCTGGAAAAATTGCTTATTGACATCAAAATACAGTGCCCTCAACCTGATAAACATGGAAGGCTCGTGTATCTCCCAGAATAGTTGGCGTAGCTATAATTTTTTTTCTAACATGTTTCCCTGAGGTTCATGGGGTGGTCCAGTAAAATAAACAAATACTAAACATTATTTCTATGCTGACATGGCCAGCGAACACATGAGATATTTTAGGAACATATTTTTAATGTCAGATTTATAAATATACTTTCCTTATTTATGACATGTTATAGCATATTCGATGACAACTTGAAACAGGCACCTATAGTCTTGGCAGCATTCAAATATTCTCCATGCAGTTTGCAGAAGCAAAAGCTTCCAGTAGCACCTGATTATGCTTTTGGACAGCCAGTAACACAAGGCTATTTCAGCAGAGAGATGGGGACAGTAATCTCAGAATGTAAATGAAGAGAGCCTTTGGGAAGGTTTTCTTTGTTTGTTGTTCTCTTTATTTCATTGTTTGGGTGACAACAGCCAGTTTCAAATCATGGACCCCTGGCCCCATGTGGGCTGTGTCTTCACAAGTCAGTTTTAAAATAAACCAAAAAATAATTGTAGACTTCTGGCTCCTTTTAATGGATAGGTCCTAGATTGACCATTTTCAAAAGTACCTACCTACTTTTGGACTGAATTTTGTCTAATTTTTTTACCCCTCAAATTAGTTTGCATGTGAAGATAGTCACCTGTAAATTATTATTTTTTAATTTATAGAGAGCAACATTGTTGACTTTTGCTTGATTTTCAAATGAAAGTGTCTTCTGTTCACCTTCCTATGTTTGGAAATCACATTCTAAAAATGCTTTTCTCAGTACTCTGTAAAGGGAGTAGCGAAAAATTTAACTTTCTAAAAACTTGTTTTGCAATTTTTTTTCCTGAATAGGAAGGAAATGTCATAAAGACTGTCTGATAGACTTGCTTCTAAAGACAGTCACATGAATGATACCATTATTTCAACATTTTGTAAATTTTGTAGAAAATGTTTGCACATTGTGCATTGCCGATGGCAAGGGTGCCTAATTCACAACCACTGAAGCAGGATGTTGGGCATCAGTGTCCAGAGCCTATCTATGTCCAGAGGAAAGCTCTCCCCAGCCAGCTGCTAAATGTCCACATCTGAGCTACCCACAATCACAGCCGCACTGCCTGGATGTGTTGCACCTCTCATGTCTTACACTCTCCACCTGTAAAATGGCATCTATTTTATGGGGCTGATATGAAGATTAAATGTATTATTATTTAAAAAGTAGTAAAAGAGTATCTAAGATCTAGTTAATGCTCAGTAAATTTTATCTATTGCTATCAGCATCATATTTATCATGCCAAAGGATGACTTGAAATATGGCCCGGAAAGGAGGGCATCTACTAAGAGTAAAATAGAAAGAAAAGAAAGGAAAAAACAGATTTGTTAAGCAGAATGAATTCCATCTCAAAATGACCTGTCAGTCTTTTTTTAATGCTTTGGAATAGATCCTGTAACTTTATCTTTGTACTACAAATGCTGCAATTAGTATGGGTAAGTGGGATACAAGGACAGAATTCAAACAGAAGAATATAAAAGCTAAGAATCCAAAACTAATCACTTAAAGACTCTTCTATACAGAACAGTCAAGAAAGGATTAGGAATCAGTGTGACTAAAGTACAAAAGCTGAATTAGAAATAAAAATAATAATGGATACAATTTACAGGGCACTGACCATTTGCCAGGATCAAATCCAGATCTGTTTGACTCTAAAGCCATGTTCTGAAGCCCAACATTTCTATTTGAAGCTACATTCAGACTGATTGCATCTAGAAACAGCCAGTGATATCCCCAAAGTTGTGCTGACCTGAAAGGTTTTATGAACAAGAGGAAAGGGAATTCAAACTTTCACATTCCTACTCTTTTGCTGTTTACACATTCCTCCACCCAGAAAGATCATCCATGGTTGATAGTTTCCTACTAATCCAGAGATTTACTCCTTCTTCTTCTGTTTTCAATTGCTCTGAGGATAAAGAAGTCATCAATTCTTAGTGCTGTCATCAAATGGGGTCAGCCCAAGGTAAGACAATAAATAGAGGGCCTATGACCTAGAAATCCTGTTAAAATACAAGAAGGCTCATCTGCCTCATCATTCACTGGATACAGAACTCTGCACTCTTGCAATTTCTGTTCAAATTTCTACTTTGCATATTTATAAAGTTCAGGCATCACACTTTTCCTTAACAATAATAACTTGTATGGCTTTCTCTGTGTTTAATGGAATCAAGCAAAAGGGAAAGAAAAGATAGAGACAAATCTAAATTCCTTCCAATGTGAATTTTGTCTGCTTGCTCCAAAAAGAAGTCACCCATGCGGACTGATACAACAGCCCTAGTTCCAAATGCTTCTGTATGTTCATCTTCACCTTTGATGTTTACCACAACTCTCTCTAATGGACATCATTATGAAGAAATGGTGAATAATTTGTTCACAGACACACAATTAGTAAATAGCAATGCCAAGATGTAAAACCAAACCTAGGTGATGCTGACTCCAATACTCCAAACTATTTGTGTGCAGGATCTTGCTATACTGGTTGGTGATATGGATCTGCACATTCAGATGCAACAAGACCATACAAAGGAACAGCATATCAGCTTTCCTGCCTAATAAACTCTATCTGTATATAGAAGCACAGAGAATCGAGGCATAAAATCAAGATTCAAAGTTTCCTCTTTGGCTTAAACCATGACCTTATATAAAACTGTTCTGATCAGCATAATCTTCCCTTAATGTAGAAAACTTTTCTCTCTAAATTTACACATTTTGTCCAGAGATCTGATGATGCTCGAATTTCATTTTGACATCCAAGTGGTTCCATCATAATTTTCAAATGCTTACAAAGGTTGAGCTCTCCTTGTAAATAGAGGTGATCCTGTCTTTTGTAGTTCAGTAATGTCATTAATGACAGCTCAATCATTAGAGAGTATAAATCTCCATGGAAAAAATTGAGCTTTTCCTACCAATTCTACAGTGGCTTCTTCATTGGAGCACAAAGCCAATGTGAGAATCAGAGGTTCTTGTTATAAGAACTCAGAAAGTGTTATTCCAAATAACAGTAAAACATGGTACTTAGATTGTATATCCTTAAAAGGATATAACTTAAGAACTATGAGGGGCTGGGGATTTAGATCAGTGGCATAAGCACCTGCCGTGCAAGCAGGCGGTCGTGAGTTCAATCCCAGGTACCGATAAAAGGTTAAAAAAAAAAAAAAAAGAACAAAAGAAACAATCAACTGGAAAAAAACTTAAATAATTTTCACTAAACACGATATGCTGTAGTAATGCTAATATTACAAATTTGAAACAATTGTACAGTATTATGGAAAAGTTTAATAAGTAATTATATCAGCTTCACGAGAAACAGGGCTTTAAATATTGTTTAAAGGAAATACAAATCACCAAAGAAAACATGGTATATTTTATTTTTGAAAGTAACACATGTCATCTGACTCATAGCATTAAAACGACCTCAAAATCATGATCAACTCAGCAGCAAACACCACCACTAGAAACTAGAGCATGATTTCTAAAAGTCATTTCCCCCTGAAAGAAGCTAGAACATTTTAAAGAAATAGCTATTACAGGTATAAGGCAAGAAATGTACAATATGAACCTAAAATATTTTGTCAAACCAGACAACAAGTGAGCTATGTATTAGGACCGTTCTGAAGAATCTCACAAGCCAAATTAGAGAAACCTCTCCCAGTCCAACTGGGATAGGTTGAGCAGGTTCACAATGACTCCAATAGCCTAAGTATATCAAATGCCCTTATTGATATGACATACTTATGAAAAACAAAAATTTAAATCTACAAAACTAAATGAATATTTTTGGGAGATAGTAAGAAATTAACTTTGAAAATGGTAATGGAATTTGACCTGTATCTCAGTGTAACCAGCAAAAGATTTAGACAATCTAAAGAGAAATGGGAGTATCATCTCAGTGTAACAATACAATAAATGAAGCAAATGTCTTTGTATAGATATTCCAACTTAAAACAAAGAAAAATTACAGAATTAAAACCTCAATTTTGTAATCCATCATGAACTAATGTATCTGATATGAGATCATCAGTGCCACTAGCCAGAAATTATATGCCTCCCAATCGCACACCATACCACCTACAAGGGTAAAGTTAAAAAGTACATACGTTTTATAAGAGGGAACTGAGGTGAAGCAAGTCTCTAGATCTAAATACTAATTTACAAGGAAGTCAAAGACAAGAATTTGGGAAATTTTAGGGGTATAGTGTAACTCTGCCTCCAATGCTGCCACTCACGGTCCAAGCAGAGCTCATGTGTGTTACTGCCTTACATGTGCTTGTGCGACTTGGAAGGTAAAACACAGCAATTACTGATAACAGCATTGCAACATGGCTACACACATGGAGGTATATTTGCAGCTCCACTTCCAGTTGAGATAAATATATTACCTGTGAATTTTCAAGCGGATTGTGTAGAGTCGCAGCCATACGTTTGACTCAAGGAACAATTTGATCATGTCTCTTTACTAGACTTTTATTATACCTATCTTCACCTTGCTTTAAAATTATGCCTTAACACATCATTCCTTTTTGTTAGTATGTATCTTTGTGCAAAACTATTCTCAAGGACAAAACATACAACCAGTAAAACTGGATCAAAAATTTTAGATGAGTACCTTGAGAATTTGCAAAGAATTGCAGCTTTTTCCATGATACTGATGAGTCAGTTTCACAAAAATAAGTTTAAATATCCCACTGGCTGTTTCCCTCCCTTTAATTTAGTATAAGGATCAAGTGCTGTGAAGTATGTATATTAGCTGCAGTATATGTGACACAAAATAATCCCTCTTTATTCAATGTGGCCCAGGCAAGACAAAAGTTGAACCCTGAAGGCCTTTAGGAGTCAGTTCTCAGGAACTTCTAACAAAATTACAACAAAAAGGAAAAGAAATGAAAATAGCACTAATAAAACATAAAATGTTTTTGAAGAGAATGTATTTTTAAAGTAGATAAATTACTGTGACCTAAAAAAATCATAAAATCAAGACAAACAGTAAAATGAGGAAAATTAGAATAGACACTTCACAAAAGAAGTACAAATGGTTAATAAACATGAAGAAATGTTTAACACTGCTGATAATTAGAGAAATGCAAATTAAAACAGCCACTGAGATTCCACCTTATCCCAGAAGGATCGGCCATCATTAAGAAATCAAATAATAACAAATGTTTGGGAGACTTCTGGGAGGGAATGTAAACTAGTACAACCTCTATGAAAATCAGTATAGAAATTCCTCAAAAAGCTCAAACTAGAAATTCCATTTAACTCACCTATTCCCATTCTAGGTGTCTTCCCAAAAGAGTTAAAGATATCACATTACAATGATACATGCGTACTGTTTAAAACTGCACAATTTATAATAGCTAAACAATGGAAGTGACCAATCTGTCCATCAGAAGATGAATGGGTTAAAAAATGCAGTATTTTTTGTTCTGTCATAAAGAAAAACTTGAGTCTTCTGTTGGAAAATGGATTCGCCTTCAGAACATAATGTTAAAATAACATAAATCTGAGCTTAAATATCACATGGTTTCTCTTGTATGAGAAACTCAGATTACAAGTAAAAAGCAGAATAAAAGATAAATAATAAGTATGGAAATAGATTTTTCTCAAATGGGAAGGGGCTCAAGAGAAAGGAGGAAAGGGAGGAAAAGGGACAAAAAGGAATTAAGATATATAAGCTACATGTACCAAATCCACACAAGCAATGCACTAACTTTCAAAATCATTCAACTCTCCAAAAATCAGTTAGAAAATCTGGCTAGATTAAATTTACTAAAATGTGCCAATAAAACTGAAAAAAATAAGACTCAAGCTACTGTTCATGAATCCCAGTCACCCCCCCCCCACCATCATGCAGTTGAAAGTAAAGCTTCACAAGGAATTCATCTAAGTTTTAAAGAAGAAATCCACTCCAACAGCAATTTAGGCTACTCTAAATCACAGGAAAGCTCCTAAATTCTATTTATATTAATATAGCACTGAAGTCAAATCTATTGCTAACCTCCCATAGCAAAATAAATGACATCAATCTCATTCATAATTAGTTGTACAAAGTCTTCAGTACAATTTTAACACATAGGACATTAAAGTAGCAACACTTTGATATCAAATGAATTTTATACATGAAAGTATAGTTCAATATTAGGAAACTCATTAATATAACTAATTATATTAAAATAGTTATGAGACTTCCAGGAAAATGATGGAATGGTGAGCAGCAGAGAAAGAACCTCTGAGTTTCGGTGTCCAGATCCTAGAATACAACCACATGAGAGAAGGAGGAGGGAGGGAGGTTCCATGGACACAGGAAGGATCTGAACTGAGACTTGAAACCCACGGAGAGAGGTAATTCAGGAACCCAGCAAAAAAAGCAAACCAGTGGCAGAGACTCTGCTGGACAGGGAGACGCAGCAAGGAAGCCGTGCAGCCTCCCCTGGGCACTGGGTGCCAGCTGAGCCCTGGTGGTCAGGAGAACGAGCAAGGAATTCATGCAGCACCTTGTGTGCCAGCAGCAGCCCAGCCAGCCGGGGAGAACTAGCAAGGAAGCCACCTCCCAGCCATGAGCAACAGATGCAACCAGGCTGAGGGGATAATAACCGAAGTAGGGAAGCAACCTGACGTTTGTGTTGTGTGACTGACTGTGAAAGTCTAGGGCTGGGACTCTGAGCAACATTTTGAGGGTAACAATATGCACTCTAGTAACAATTGTGGATTTCCTACTATCCTGTCACTGTTTTGTTTTGTTTCATTTTACTGTTCTGCTTTATTCCTCTTAAAATAAAATAAATCAATGGCAATGTCATTATAATATGATCCATAATCTTAACTGTTCTACAGAAAAATTATATAATCATATTCAACAAAATTTAAACATTAATTTATGAAAATCAATAAAATTGAAATATATGGATCATTTCTCAACATGATAAAACACATTAGTTTCAGCTTAAAAACAAGCTCCATGTTCAACCTTGAGTACACTTGGATTCACTTGGAAATTTTTTAAATTAGACTGGTATTTGGTCTACCCACCCAAGATTCCAGTGAATCAGTGTGGGCTAGGGCTTGTTATTAGAGTTTTTTAAGTCTTCTAGGGCTTTGTAATGTGCAGCTAAAGTTAAGAACCACTGCACTAAAATCATTCCCTTTGTATTCAGAAACGGAGTAGTATTCTCTATTAGATCGTTATTTAACGTTATGGAGGTATAGCTTCATGATTAATTTTTGCATTGGAGATTAAGGCAATCATACAGCAGAGAATTATAAAATTTGGAAAGGAGGAGTTAAATGTGTAACTATTGTATTTTAGAGAAGATCTCTTTAAGAGAGTATAGTACAAAATGATAAATCTCACTGACTTTCACAAACACAACAGCCAGTTATAAAATACAATGAAAGAAAATAGTTACAGCAAAAATGTAAATATATAACAGTTACATGAAATAGAAGTATGAAAGACCTATTGAGGAAAACTTAAAAACTGTTAAGAATACAAAAGGGCTTGAAAAAATATATTCTCAAATAGGAATGCCTAGCATCATAAAGATGTCAATGCTCTCTAATTTGACTTGCAAATTTAATAATATCTCATTAAATAGGCCATTTTTTAAAAGTCAGACTGTATGATTCTAAAACTTATATGGAAAAAAATTGAAATTAGGGAAATTGCGTGCATAGAAATTAAAACATAAAATTGCCCCTGAAACCCTATAATTCAGCACATGCATAACAAACTATCAGTGAAACCGAAAATAGACTCTAGAAATAGATTTAAATATACATAGAAATTTAGATGATAAAAGTAACATTTCAGTAGCAGGAAAGGTGATTTATTCAGTAAGTGATATGTGGCAAAATGGGTAGCAATCTGGAAAGGTTTATTTCACATTGAAAGAAAAAATTCCAAGTATAATAATAATTTAAATATAAATAATAAAAAGATACAAGAAGCAAAAAGAATTTTTTATTATATTAGAACAAGGATGACTTTCTAAGACACAAAATTTAGAAGTTATAAAAGTGATAAAAATGGCTCCATAAAAATTTTTAAAACTTTTTCATAGAAAAAAAATCATAAAGCCAAAAGCTTCAGGACAAGTTAAAAATATGGCGCAAAAATATTTATAATAAATAAAGTGCTAAAATATTATACATAAATATGCCTGGAAATCAATGAGAAAAAGACTACTAAAACAGAAATGGGCAAGAGATAAGAACAAACAGCCCTAAAAAGGAATTAAATGAGTCTTAATTACATAAAAAAGTTTAATTCTGCTCATAATAAATATACAAATAAAAATTACTGGAGATATGTTGAATTACTGGGTCAGCAAAATCTAAAATAATAAGAATTTATTGGGAAGATTTGTGCTTTCCTATAGATAAATGATGAGAATACAAACTGGGATAATATCTATGAAAGGTATTTTGGCGACATCTAAGAAGCTTACAAAATCAAAGACACTTTGACCCAGCATTTCCACTACTGGAGACATACTTTGTAGAAATATTTATGTACAATTATGAAATGTTATTTAAATGTTATTTCCTATAACATTTGCAGTACCAGAAGATTGTATATTATAGGTCTCCATTAATAGGGATTGGTTAAATAAATAAGACATTTGATAAACTACTATGTGATCCTTTAAAAAAAACCTAAGGCAGCATTCTTAAAGATATTGAGATAACTGAGAAAATTTTGTTTTGTCTTGTCTTGGTTTTTTTTGTTTTTTTTTTTTTTTGGTACCAGGAATCAAACTCACAACCTCAAGCTTATCAGGCAGATGCTTATGTCACTGAGCTAAATCCCCAGCCCAAGAAATATTTCTAATATGTAGATATATTTTTAAGTGAAAAAATATATATTATCTGCTACCTTATAGTTTTTAAAAAAGAAGTGAGGTGTTATAAAATAGAGAAGAGAAAATTTTGCCTGAAAAATGAAAAATAATATATGGTTGCTTTCTATTAAATTATTTTAAAGTAATGCTTTTCACAAATCACAATGAACAGCTCTTATCCTTTTAAAGTTGTAGTCTCAGTGTTCATGAGTACTTAAGTTTCAGTAACTGGTAAATGTTTTCCTCCATAACAGAAAATACTTTAATTTGTGATTTTTTTCTCTAGTTCTCCATTTATATGATAAACAATGAAATGGTAGTAGGCAGCAATATTTTTTTTGCAATCCTAGGAATATACTGAGTCTTATGTTTGTTGTCAAAAATACAGCTGAAAGATAATATAACTGATGAAGAATTTACCTCTTGAATCCTAACATAGGAGAAACAAATTTTATAAGAATAGGATGTAAAGATAGACTTGCTCATACACTTAAGATAAATATGAGTTTATTTTGGAAGCTCAAGTATTTATACTTTCATAAATGCTTTTTTTGCCTAATCATGCTGTATTTTCTTAGATGGAAGTGTCACTTTACCAGATAAGGAAACCTTAATGATTATATTACCAAAGCAATAACTGAAAAAGAAGGAATGGGTGGATGACTGCGTTTCATCTTATGGGGCTAAGATGCAGGAGGGTATCTCATGATTATACATGACTTTATGAAAGAAAAACACCACTGGGGCTAATCGTGAGTGATGAACCACAGCTCTCTCCAGAGAAGAGACAGGAAGATGAAGGCCCACAAGGCCAGACTGCTGCCGCCAAGGAGTCACTGTTAGCCTGGAACTACTCGAGTGCTGCTTCAGGAAGGGGAAAAATTAAGTGGCTTCAAAGTGCAAGAAGGAAAAGCCAACAGAGTGCCAGATGATATTATGCTTCTTAAGACTGGATCCAATCCTCAAAGAGTATGTTTACGGGTATTAAAAATAAAAAATTACTTAAAATGTATATCATATTTCTTTAATAGCAAAACTTTCCCTATGAATCCTACATAAGATAGAAAAGAGAAATCTCACCAGTCAAAACAAATCACTGCTAAGCTTTAATTGCATTGCTTCATACCATGCTGACAGGGAAAGGAGAAGCCAGTATGTTGCTGTCAAATTATGCCAGGAACTGCCTGATTTCTGTCATAAAAGACAGATTATTTTTTAAATGTGCAATTCAATTATTCAAAGCTCAATATACCTACTATAGTACCCAGTAACTGTTGGTTGACAATCTCGACTGTCTGTGTTTCAAGATTGGAATTTGGGGCTACTTAAAAATAACCCAATTAAAGCATAGGATTTCTGTTTCACCTTTACTTCCTCATTTAATGTTTTATTTCACCACTGTCCTTGATTTTAAGGTTTTGTTATTTTGTGGATTTATTCAAGTTTCAAAATATTTGACTTTTATTTACTTTTTCTTATATCACCTCAATTCAAAACGCTGACAAAGTCTCCAAAGACATAGCCAGAATTTCAGAAACATAGCCAGAATTTCAAATAAAAATAAAGATGCTTTTAGCAGCTTACAACAATTGCAGATGCACTTTTGTCCTATAATACAGTAGTGGGCAACAGAGCAAATTGGAGATACCCTGAGAGTCCTCAACGTTACTATATACAAATCTGCATAAGTTACAACTTCAGCTGTTCCGCTCTTTCTGCCTTGTACCTTTTTGTGTGGTTCTAATATAAGAGAAGCACATTCCGCCACTTGAAGCTAAATGTATCTTCTAGTATTAGCTCTTGTCACTCTACAATTACGTTGCAGTAAAATTAGTGATTTTATTTTCAATGTCTAAGTGATGCACCTACTTTATTTGAACCAAAGGAGTAAATTATTCCGAACCAACTGAAAACAGTTTTTCAGAGAAAAGGGAAGGAGAGAACTATCTTTGAAATTGCCCATTTGATATCTCTGACCTTTTTCATGTCAACATTTTGAAGGTTCTTCCCACATATTCCAAAAAGATAGATATCTCTACAAACACAGAAATGATGAATTGAGGCCATTCAAAGTAATATACAGAAACATTTGAAATACACTCAGAGGTATCATGTTTAAGCATTAGTTATTCTCTGAATGATATATTAAATATATAATAAACACAAGGTAAATACTAACAGAATACTGTCCATAGTACTTGAGATTTTATAAGCATTCTGTCAAATTCTTAGAGTACTGAGAAGTAGGCAATTGGTAGATGGGGATATTAAAAGTTGGAGTTAGAGGATTTCCCTCAGAGTATCACTGTTACAAGAGGTAACAAACATGGAAAGCCAAAAAATTCTCACTCCAAAGCCTGAGGTGTTAGAACTCAAATGATATGTTATGAACATAGAAGATTATAAAATGGACTTAAAATTTTAGAAGATGCTCTCATATCTCTCAGTTTGTATGCTTTACCTCCCATCAACATTTTCAAAACCATCATCAGTCTAACCTGACTCTCACTTCTGTGCTGTGAAGCTATGAGAAAGTCTTGAGATTCAAGAACATTTGCAATAATGTAGCCTCTATTGGTTTGTGCAAGAGCCTCCAAGTCTCACATGCCAGGTGTTGACAAAAGAAGTGATCGAGGAGATTAACTGGAATTATATCTGTTGGCTGCAGTCCATCTTCAACATGGCTTCCAGTTTTCCTTTATTTTTATAATAGTTGCCTTTCAAGTTTCATGAGCACCAAGTGATCTTCTTCCTCTAATCTCCACTCAGCTTGCATCATCATGAAATTAGGTCCTGTAATAGAAAGGATTCCTGAACAGTAATGGTCAATGGGTGCAGTATCTGATTTACTATGTTGAATGCTTGCTACTTAACTACTCTAACTGTTCACTACATGCAGAAACTCCTCTGCAGCAAATCAATTCATGAAAATACCCTAGGTCCAAGAAGCACTCCTAGCAACAAAGAAAGCAATGTTACCAGGCATGCAGGTGAAGATGAGATTTAGGAAATGAAGCCACAGGACAAGGAAGCTTCTTCTACCATTCTGGACAACGTAAGTAGCAAGAGAAAGAAATACCCAAACCACCTGGTAAACATACCAACAAGTGTAGATTTATTAGCTTATTAAGTAAAAGTCTATAAGGGACTGAATAAAAGCTCAAGGATACTGTTATTACTTGGTTTCTCCCTTTCAGGCCAGCTTTCTCTTGGCACAGATCAAAAATAGGTTCTTTCTTATTGGTGTAAAGTAGCCACAGCAGTCCTTATCTGAATAAGCTCAATTCATTGGAAGTATAACAGCTGTCTCTGCTCTAGCATTCTCAGACATATCATTATATAATAAACATTACATTCCACAATGAGATGGAGGCTCTCACTGGACCATCTGCCCATCCTTGAACCAAATGTTACAGTCAGGAAAATGGGATGCACTTGATGCTGTAGGCCCAGATCACATGCTTGACCCTTGTGCCAATAATTGACTCTAGGGCAACAATATGTGGTGATTATTTTGACCCTGGATAATTTCTGCCATGGAGAAAAGGCTGGATAATCATTCAAACCTGAGAGGCAGAAATCAGAGATAGTACATGTTCCCCACAATGCAAGCTAAAGACAAGACATAGTTTCATGGTACCTTTGTTTACCTTTATTTTTTCACTGAAAACTAAAGTCTTTCTTACAAAACCATCCCTGTTCTCTCACCTGTATAGCTAGAGAAGGCAACTTGCTTATTGTATTCATCTGGTGTTTGTATGAAGTTTGTTTGTACCAAAGTACATAGAAATGTAGCTTCTCAAGACAGCCAGAAGTTGCTGATCCCCACAGACTAGGAAAGCTATCTGCTTGCCTCTGAAGATCACTGCAGCAGGAAGATCTGCAGACACCACAAAGCTTCAAACAAGAAAAAGAAGATCTCTTTTTACCAACTTTTTTACCAACCATTTCAGGTTGATAGAGCCTAAGGGTAAAGAAAATGAACCAGCACTAATGGATATGCTAATGAGAAACAGTGACCAAGATAAGATCCTAATTTACTATTCCCTCGAACTTGCAATACTTACAAATTAATAAGTTCATAGAATCATAGAACTATAGAATACTAGAATAAAAATACTAGGTAAAATGCTTACCAGATGAAGAAACCCCAAGAAAGAAATAGAGCCTAAAAATTTTAAAAATAAAAAACTGGATAATACAAGTTAAATCATAGTTTCAAAAAAAATCTAAATTTTATATTCCAAAACTCTTAGAACAAAGAAAATTATGTTTAATCAAATATCTGCAAACTGTTGTAACAGCAATCATATCATTACAATTTTAAAATAATAGTGTCAATCCAGAAACACCTTATCCCAACTTATGAGTTTGTAGTTCACTGAGCTATAAAAAAAACGTAAATTTGAACCCTAAACCCATCTCAAAGCTTAGTGGCATAAAATAATCATTACTTGTTGCCAATAGTTATGAGTGAGCAGGGTGGACTTTTTTCCACATGCAGCTTAGGTCCAAATTAACAGGTTTCTACTTGTATCCCTTGGATATGGAAGGAACATTTTTGCCTTCCTTTTGACCTAACTGGTGGCTTTTAGAAGGCACCAGTTTCCAGTCTTTTCAGATGTTACTCTACAACCTGCATAGACCCAAAAAGTTGTTCCCATTTTGTACCCATCTCCTTCTTGGTTTCTATTATTTAATTTTTGGCCAATGCAATTTTCTTCTACCTTATTTCAATCTCAAATGTGCAGTTAAGAGGCCATTTATTATATTTAATTGGAAGACTTTAGGTATTTTGTATTGGAAAGATTTGTCAGAATTTCAAGTTTGCCCAGAGGAAATATTTATTTTTCACTCTTTTTATGTTAATGAAGTAATTAAAAACAGAATTTTCTGGGCATAATTTGTAACTGAGTGGGTCTTCACTTTGTAAGAAAAAATAGGTACGGAAGAGCTGTGACTGAACTATTGATATTCCTCTGTACAGTAGTATTTAGAAAAGCTTAGGAGGTTGAGTAGAATCCTTGGGGAATTTTGAAGAACCTTAAACTACCTGATGGTGTCAGATGAAACTGATGCCAGATAATAGCAATAGATAGTTTGAGAGCCACAGATAAATTGGTCTAATTCTAGGAGAGTATCAAAGTCTTCAGTTCTTACTAGAGTATATTTTCCTGGTTCACTCTACCCCACAGAAGTGGGCCTATATTAGGAATCTATTGCTGTATAACAAACGTCTCATAACCTCAATGATTGAAATGGATTTCTTCACATTTCTGTGGGTCACAGTTGGCTCAGCTGGCATTATCTTCACCTGACCTCATCAGGTGGCTACCAAGCATTTGACTTAGACTGGGAGTCTAAGATACCCACTCGTGTGTCTGGCAAATGGTGCTAACTTTTAGCTAGACCTGTGTCTCCTGAGTTCTTCATGCACAGGTGGATTCCAGATAAGAACATTGGGCAGATTCCACTGGATAAGCTTCTGCTTACATCACATTTGCTAATGTCCCATTGGAAAATCAATTCACTTGGCCAAACCCAGAATCAATGTGGGAAGAGAAGAAAATGCCATAAAATTTCAGATATGAGGAGTGATTCTTTGTAGCAATAACTTTAACAATCTACCTCAGTGTTTGTCTTAGTTACTTTTTACTGGTCACTGAGACAAAATATCTGATGTCCAAAGTTGGGAAAGGAAAGGTTTATTTTTTTATAGTTTTTGGACTATAGTTTTAGTCTATACTCAGTTGGCTCTAAGGCAGGGTGGCATAGCGGGGCCGCAGTTTATGGCAGCTGCAAACAGTAAGCAGAAACCAACAAGAGAAAAGATACACCTTCTTTTGTCATTATATTGTATGTTGGTTCTACCCCTAGGTGGGTGTAGCACTGACACCATCAATCCAAGAGCTAGACAATGAACCAATCACAAATATACAATGTAAACGTATAAGGCCTGGGGGCCACTGACATAAACCAAAACATTCCACCCCTAGCCCCCAGGACTTGTGCAAATCCTTTATACAAAAGACATTTAGTCCATCTCCAAAAGTTGCCAAAGTCTTAACAGTTTTAGCATTGATGAAAAGTCTAAGTTTTAAGTCTCTTCTAAGATCTATAGCAAACTGTAACCCCCTGTATAAGTGAAACAAGGTTAAACATTTCTGGAATGTAAAGGCACAAGATAAATATTATCATTCTAAAAGTTATAAACAGGGGAATATAAAGCATTGGAAACAAAGTAAGTCCAACAGCTAGCAGGGCAAACACTAAGTCTTAGAGTTTTGTGTTTAGCATCTGAAGCAATCTGGTTATAAGCTCTAAAAGGCTTGAGTGATTTTATCACCATGGCACTTTTAGGAATTTTAGGTACTGCAACTTTTTTTTTAAGCTCTCTTCATTTGCTTTTTGCAAGTTTTTTTTTTTTTTTTTTTTGGCTGATCTACATTTTTGGCTTTTTTAAACGTTTGGGGTATCTACTATATCTTTGGCTTTACCCTTATATCTTTATAAATTGCCCTCTCAGTGGCACACTCTTTGCCCTCCTAGGCCCTTTGCAATCGAGGTAGAAGCTGTTTTACCCTCAGAATTTGTATATTTTTCCACCAAGGATTTCTGCCAGCTGGAGCAGTAGCCAGGCTTTTTTTTTTTTTTTTTGCAGGGCTCTGTTTACCTGATTGTGAGGAAAAGCTTTTTTATATTGCCACCATTTTGGAACTTCATGTGGCCTCTGTCACCATTTTGGAACATGGTGCTCTGCAGCTTTTTTTTTTTTTTTTTTTTTCTGACCAAATTTTTTTTTTTTACTTTTGCAGTTTTGAGTGAGAGTGCAAACCCACTGCTTTTTGGGATGCTTATCTTTTTTATCTAAGTTTTTTTAGGAATAAAAGTCTCAGTTTTGTCTTTACAATCTACAGCTTTACTGGAGGTTTTTGTTTTGTTTTTGTTTTTGTTTTTGTTTTTTGCCAAAATCACAGCAGTTTAAATTATCTTGTTTCGGCTCTTTTCTCTGTCTAAAAGCCAACAATAGCCATGCCACAGCCTCAACATTTGACTGCCTTGAAATTTTCTTTGCCAGATTAACCAGTCTATTGCCCTTAATCTCAGTCTCAGGTAAAGTCTCTGGGCATGAGCAAAATGCAGACAAACTTTTCACCAAGCCATAACACATATCATGGGGAGTCTAACAACCAATGTAGTCCTTTTCAGCAGAAACCTCCCAAGCCTGGTCTTTACCATCAGGCTTTTTATCAGCCTTTTGGTCTCTTGAACTCTGACCAGAATTTTTTTTTATAGAACAGCCTAAGCTGCTTTAGCTCTATGTATCCAGCTGACATGCCCAAACCTTTTTAAACTCTGCCCACAAGCCATTTTTAAAGCCTCTTGAAAAACATGGTCAGGTATAGTCACAGCAAAGGACACTACTCTCAGTACCAAATTTTGTCTTAGTTTCTTTTTACTCATTGCTGAGACAAAATATCTGATGCCTAAAATTGGGAAAAGAAAGGTTTATTTCTTACATTTTTTGAAGGTTTTAGTCCATACTCAGTTGGCTCTAAGGCAGGGTGCCATGACAGGGCCGCAGTTTATGGTACCTGCAAACAGCAGACAGAAACCGGCAAGAGAAAGAGACACACCTTTTTCCTGCCATTACATTGTATGCTGGCTCCACCCCTAGGTGGGTGTAGTGCTGACACCATCAATCTAAAAGCTAGACAGTGAACCAATCACAAATACACAGTGTAAACACATGAGGCCTGGGGGCCACCAACATAAACCATGACAGTGTTCAAGAGTATAATAGACTACTTTGCTTTGCTTTGTGGAAGAAGCAGGGGCTTGTTATCAAAGAACCCCAGGAAAAAGCCTGCTTCACTTATTTGTGATCTTAGAAAATGACTTACCCACTCAGAGTCTCAGTTTCATCAGGGAGAAAATAGTTACTATGTCATAGAACTTTCATAAAGTTTAAGATGCATGCAGGTACAGTGATGGCAAACCTTTTAGAGCCTTCAGTGATAACCAGCAGCCAGCTGTAGCACATGTGCCATAGGTTCACCATCACTGGTATATAAGGATCTACCTATATAAACAGGCTTTTTCATCTGCCCTATGCAAAAATATTTTTGTCTTTACTGTTTAAGATTACACCCTCTTGCATTCTCACTTCTAATTCCTTGAAAATTTTCATGAAAAGGGAATTCTGATTTTAAAATCCTGTATGCTCACTGTGAAAAAAGGAATACAGACCTATAAAGATATGGAAATAGTGCTCCAAAGCTGCTTTTTATTCTGCACTGTCCTCCTAAATGAGGTTCCAGTTTTTACTTTAACAGCAGTATGCTGATGGCTCCCCAGTATGTACATCCAATCCTGACCCCTCCTAAGCTTTTTTTTTCCCTTTTTATTGGTACCCAGGATTGAACTCACGACTGCCTACTTGCAAGGCAGGCACTTATGGCTTATGCCGCTGAGCTAAATCCCCAGCCCCACCCCTCCCAAGCTTTGGGCTCATTTACTCCCTATCTGATCGATTTTTGGTTCCACTCAACTGTTCTTAAGTAGAGGTTCTCAGTTTTAGCATTCACCAGATTCACTGTGAGGGCAGATAAAAACTCCAATTTCTGGGCCCTATGCCCTCAGTTTATGATTAAGTAGATCGAGAGTGGGATCTGAAAATTTAAGTGTCTACCATATTTCAAGTCATGGTGAGGGTAATCATGTTGGTCTGAGTACCATACACTGGAATTGCTTGTCTAGAGGCATTTCATTTCAACTTATCCAAGATCACTCTTTCTAAGACATTCTTCCTGAATTTCATATATTGAGTAATACCATTGATCCAGTTAACCAAACTGGAAACCAATTGGTACTAAGGATGCTAACCAGTAGAATCCAGTAGCCTTCCCTCATGCAGTTTTGCACTCGGAGGTTTCAGTTATCTATGAATAACCATGGTCTGAAAACATTGACAAATTCCAAAAATAGTCAGTTAGTGAGTTTAATATTTCACATCCATTCCAAGTACTGTAACAAAACCATATGCCATCTTGTTCCATTCTTCCTGGAACAAGAACCATCTCTCTGTCCAGTCTTTATATATATATAAACTACTTGCCCATTAGTCACTTACCAGCTACCTCAATTATCTATCAATTGTCATAGGATTGCAATGTATACACTTTATCTAGGACTTCGCACTATCTGCAGTTTCACACTTAAGGGTTTTAGAATACATTATCAATAGATAAGGGGAGACTGCTGCATAACTATCAAGCTGTTCTGGTTACTGTTTTTTCCTCCTTGTTTCATCAGATGCTTCTATCCTCATCGATTTCATGATCTGTCAAACAGAGCCATCTTGTTATAGCCGCTACTATATTTTGCTTAAAATATTTTGACTTCTCCTTTCCTCTGGTCAGTGAAGAGGATTGTGCAATTGTTTTAAAATTTTACTTGAACTACTGATAAAATTGAGAAAGCAAGTTTTGCCCCTGGAACAAATACAGTGGTACTCTGTAACTTAATCATTAACGAACTTAATCATTTCCATGATTCTGGTCATAATCTGAATTGGATGAGAACTGCACCAAATTTAATGGTTAGGTTTAATATTGATCTTATTAGGAAATTTGATTTGGAAATTTGATCTAATAAAGTCTTCTTTCCTTGGTACTTGTTATGGGGGAAAATATCATAAATGACAACAGCTCACAGGGAATAAACAAAAGGGCTATTCCTAGTTTAAAGGTGAAGGTCACAAAGGGAAGCAATTTCTCCTATCATTCCTTGTGTGCCATCTTCTACCATCTTGCAAGAGTTGTTACAATGTTGAGGAAGGGTTAATCTCATGAGGAATATTGTACAAGAAACAATTTTGTAAAGGTAGGCTGGAAACAACCATGCTCTAATTCTGTAAAAAATTACATGAATTACTCAGCTGTCATATCAGGTATATCTGTACAGTTCTCAGCATGCTAAGGGATGTAGCTTTAGAAAAGATAGTCCTGGGTCTCTCTCAACTGGTTATTTCACCAGTCTCTCCTCAACCCTTCACTTTGTCCCTTTCTAATCTATCTTTTACTCTGGCCATTGGGATTCTAAAAATAATGGTCATGTAAAATCTGATCATGTCACTCCCTCTAAGTGTTGTCTACAGGGAAGCATAGACAGTACTTCGTTGTTGTTAGTGGTGGTGGTGGTGGTGGTGGAGGTGTTTGGCAGAGAAGCTGGAGTCAGAGGACAAAGGCCCATTGATTTGATTAAAAAGACTCTGGCTTTTGTCCTGTAGATAATAGGAAGCCATAGAAAGTTTAAACAAAGGAACAATATATGTATAGAATGTGTTGTTGTTTTCATGCTATTTTCATTCTGATATCAGTGTAAAAGGTAGGGGTGGATTAGAAAGATGGAGATGCAGAGACTAGAAATAATAAAACTAGTCAGAAACTAATTTGATAGTGAAAATAAGAGAGGATGAGGAACTGAGTACTCGCCAATCTTCAAGAAATACTGCTGTGTTAGTCTTAGTGGTGATGGTGGTATGAATAATGAATAATCCAGACTAATCATTTTGAGACTATGCAAATCCTAGCTGGTACTATCACTGGGATGATGAAGACGTAACAGCCAAGATCTCTGCACCCTTGACTGAGATGAGATCATCCAATTTTGCTAACTATATTAGCATTTTTTAAGCTGTTGGGAGAGCTTGGGCCATGAGCCGAAGCTGAGCTTCCTAAGTCCCCCAACACTCAGGATTAAATCAAATGCATCACAGTGATCACTATGGCCTTTGGGCTTGTCACACTTAACAGCATTTCCTACCTCTCTGTCCTGAGAATTAGATCTTCCCTATGGAGGCAATCATAAGCATTTAATACTGGTATGATAAATTCCTTCTTATTTGGTTTTTAAAATTAAAGGAACAGAGTGAAGCAGCCATTCCAGATTGTGTGAAGAAATACAATAATGATTGGCCTTGTCATCTCTTCCCATCCCTGACTCCAGCTCTGAGTTCCTCCTGCTTTGTCATCTGATAGTAATATGACCCTTCAGGTGATGGGGATGTAGCTGCTTTCAGGGTATCTGAAATCAGCACAGCTGGGCAAAAGGGCCTGAAAGAAAGGTCCTTGGGGACCACTTTTTCTTTTCTAGCACTCAAACTTCTAAGACCAATTTTAAGTTATTTGAATGTAAGCATGAAGATATTGGTCCCAAATCAACTACTGAGCACAAAACATAAAAGAATAAGATACTTTAGTACTACCAGGAAGCCTCAAGAGCCCTCACCAATAGTACATGTTTATTAAATATTATACTCTATAAATCAGGGATGATAAATTCATAATAAATAAGAATATAAACAGTGGTTCATCTTTTACACTGCATAAAGTTTTTTAAATATGGCTCGGTGTCTCAGAAATGAAGGAAATGTACAGTTTAATTGATATAGAAATTTTAAGCCTTCTCTCTTTAGGACTGTCTCTTTCTGTGCCCTGCACACAGGGTATAACTGGCATTTAAATATTGCTCTTCCTGCTTTCCACATCCATCTTTCAAACATCACCACTGGCATTGTATGGTCCACATCTGTGACCCATGTCTTTCTCAAACTACCCTTTCAGTTCTTTAGTATGCTTTCCCCAAGTTGTGAATTCTTTAAAAGGCTCTTTGTTTTGTTGTTGTTTTAACCTAGGTCCTATAAAATAAAAAGAAAATGCATTCTTCTCAGAAGTCAGAGGCAGAAAGGAGATTTTCAGAATCGATGCAAGAAAAAAAAATACAGGGACTATTTAAATTTTGAAAATTATTACAGTAAAACACACATAATTAACCCCCTCAAAAAACTCCCACTCACTGCCAACACACTGATCCTGTCATTTCTGCCACTTTCTGAGGCAGTTTTGGAAGGCTTCTTTCACATCTTTGTTTATACTAGTGTGGCTGCCTCAGTGTCTTAAATCAACTCAAAATAGTTTATTTCTCATAGTTATTTTGACTTTAGAGGAGAACCAGAAGTCATGGTTTCAAATCCAATGAATAAGGTAGATAAGAACACAACACAGTGTTTGTATTTATCAGAAATTGCTGTAAACCTCTGATCAACAAGAAATGATCAAAACATGTGGTGAATCTTTAAATTTAAAATTACATTAAAAGATACATTGCCATTAATCTCTCCCATATATTCAAATAATGCCCTTTACTTTGAAATCATTTATTTAATCATTCTTGGTGATGTGTCTTTTACTGTAATTTTCTTTTATATATTTTCACATTCACTATATTGTTCAATCAGCCTTGGTATAGAACCTTTTTGTACTGGTTATAGATTAACATTTTGATACCTATTAAGAAATCAAGAATAAGATGAAATGCATTATAAACCCTGACATCAGAATTACAGTGGTTAAGAATGCGAGCTCCAAGAGCAGAAAAATCTGTGTTCAGATCCTAGTTCTGCCATGTACTTTTTTACAACATTTAAGCAGCCACATTTGCAAAATGGTAATAGGGTGTATGAGAACTGAACTGGATAATTTATGTAGAGCATTTAGTGTGCTCCTAGCAACTTTTATATAATTATTCATTCTTATCTTGGGGGAAAATAGTCCAGGAGGAATAGGAATTCATTCCAAAACCATACTTCCTATTTACACATAAGCACAACACATTTAACAATCCAGAAAACAAGTTATTTGTCCATGCTCTCCCCTAGAGAAGTAAATGCCATTTTCTCCATATGTCATACAATATTCCTGCCTCTTCTGTGATCACATTCTCTGTACAGTTCCTGGCAACTCGATACATACACATCAACGGGTTGATTAATGAATTGATGAAGCAACAAACATCTCAGATAGCAGTTTAAACAAGGTGACAAAGAGCCTGCAGATTCTCCTGGAGACACAGTGAAATGTGTGGTACTCTTCAGTCACTCTTGCACCAAACTGTATTACAGGTCCTAAGTGGAGCAGCCCACATGGGTTGACCTTTTCCATCAATTAGCAACATTTTTTGTGTTCCAAACACTGAGCAGAGTACAGCTGTAAGGATAGGTTCCTAACATGAGGGATGTTATCTTCAGCAGGATGCAGCCATTGGGGACCAGGGCTTGTTTAAATGTCCATAGAAGTCACCAGAGGAATCTAATGAAGATGCAGATTTTGATTCTTCATTTCTAATAAGCCCTAGACTGATATCCACACTCTACCCTTAAAATGTGTGACTCAGGTTTCAACCCTCAGACAAGAGCATGTGCAGGTTGCCAGCCTAAGGGCTCTGGTGCCTATTAATGCAACTGAATTAGCTCCCTCTTGTTATTTTGTAGAGATTCTCACCCACACCCACCTGAGTCCACGTGATGGTACAGCGGGATCTCAGAGACAGGAATGAGAGACACGTGAGAATGGCCTTTATTGTCAAAAGGAAAAATCCAATGATATTGTTTTACACTCTGAAAAAAAATTCCTGGAAGCTTAGAATTGGTAAATTCTCACTTTTAAATGTTTGTCTGTCTCTTTGAGTTGTCCTGGGGAGTAAGGCTGGAAGCAAAGATCTGGTAAAGGGTATGCACACCAGACTACACTCAACAGGTCTTTATGGGGAACCAGACTCCACCTCTTCCTAGCTGTGTGATTCAAAGCCTTGTGTTTTAGTCTCTAAATCCCTAAAATGGGAATGTTTCTCATACCTAACGCAGACAATTGTTGTATTACATAAAATGACTTGAAGAGAACACCTATCACCATGCCCATGGTGGCCATTAAATGGTTATGCGCCATTATTACTGTCATTAATAAAATTGGAAGCTGGAATGAATATCCTTTATCAGTGCTTTTTCAGAGTATATTGGAGAAAGATAAAACTAAATTAGAGCCTATTCTCTGACTCCTGTGGTTTTTAAATCAGACTGGTAACACTGTGGGAGTACAAGTGTTTTGTAGTTTGGCTTCTCTGTGAACATGAGAAGAAAGGGTGATCAAAAAAAGAGGGAGAAAAAAAAAACAATCACTAAATGAAAGTGAATGAAGGGCGCCTGCTCCTTCCCAGCCCTTTTTTTCTTACTTTGACATCTCAGTGTTTTTTCTTTTCTTTTTTTTTTTTTTTTCTTTTTTTCTTTTAGCTGTGAGTTCTGGGATAGGTGATAACTGCCAGTAATAGGATTAGCATTGATTTCTCTAGCAAGAACAGAGATGTGGCAGTTCCAGCCATTTCCTGAACTGCCAGCTTTGAAATATCAAAAACATAGAGAGAAGAAGAAAAAAGAAAAGACAGAAATAAAAAGAAAGAAATCCATGGGCGGGGTACAGTTTTTAAAGAAAAGGAAGTGTGTGTGAATCTGACCATGCATGTTTACACCTGGGCACACAGAGCACCACAGCAATGCACACAACACGTGCAGATCATGAGAATGTTTTTGTTGTTCTGTGATAAAGGATCAAAAGCTCTGTTTCTGTTCTGCTTCATACAAAGATCCTAACATTCATTTGGCTTTCTTTTTCTTTCTCTGTGAACATGTTTACCAATTGATCTTTCATAGTTATCCTTGAATTACGATTCTCTTAAACTTGAGATTTAAACAAAGAAAAGAAATGTCACACATGAAAACTGCAGTGGGTCCAAAATTTCACATCTTTGACAACAGACAAACAAAAAGGCTTAAACCCCAAATCTCAGCCAAAATGTCTACAAAAGCGGCTAGCAAGCCTCCTCCAAGGGAGGTCGTTTTCCCATTTCTCCAAATGTGCCAATTGTAAAGACAAACAAGGGGAAAAGTACTACCCCCCATTTCTGGTGATAGAATCAAAGAAGAAATTACAAGGAAGGGAAAAAAGAAAATTCATAGGGCAGAGTGGCTCCAGCCGCAGCCTGTGAGCAACTGTGAAACAAAAGTAGTATAAATCAGGGTGTGTGGTAAATCACATAGGTTAGTTCTTGCTTGAGGGTCAGAATTTTAGAAATGAGGGATCTGTTGAATGAAAAATGCACAGTGAGAGATGATAAGGGGCATACATCCCATCTTTGATGTCTCCTTGGGCTGGATGTAGTATACAGAAGTAAATGCTGTGAATTTAAAAATAAAAGAAAAAATTAGTTTAGGGAAGAAACTCATTAAATCAGTTGATTGAAGAGTTTACATAACAAATTGTTTATCAGTTAGGACATACTTTATGATTAATATCATTATTATTTACTGTTAATTGAAAAAAGAAATGTATACTAGGAATTGTTTGAGGTCCTCTTTGCATTTTCTAACTCTTAATCTTCATAATAAAAAGCAGATAGCATGGTTCCCACCTTACAGATCAGTGAAGTGGCTTGCCTGACATCACAGAGCAATGAAGTAAAAAACCCCAAATCTGGATAACTCCAGTGCACAGCGTCTCATCAATTAAACATGAGGTGGGCAGTTCACGTTCCTCCACAGCACCCTTTCTATAAGGGGGCTGCGCACCCACTTGCTGGGACACTATCTAATTGGAGCCAGTTCCCCACCTTCACTCACTCCTTCACTCAGCACCCAGTCAATATTATCCGGGCACTTGCCATGCCATCACCAGAGCCAGGCCACTGATCTAAGGATGAGTTCTTCAAGGTTCCTGACATAAAGTTCACAGAGACATATGGAACCGACTGACCCAAAGACAGCACAGAGAGAAGAAAACCAGGAAATACTTCATACACATGACATTCTGCCTGAAATTGGAGATTCAGTAGGAATTCCTAGACTATACATACCACACTAATTTCTTTGCCAGTTTGAGCCAGTAGCTTCAATATTCCTAGAGACAAAAATCATACTGAATCATAAGATAATACCTTCAAAACCTGTTTAAAATCAATATTAATTTTATTTAGCACAACTTTTTAAATAATAAGTTTACTTGTTACTTATTTTCAAAAAATCTTTGACGTGTATTTGAAAACTTAAATCAAAATCCTACTATCTAAAGTTCCTCAGGGTTAATGTGTTACTGCATTTCCTTCTAGTATATTTCTATATTGTTATTTCTTTTCCATAAAATTAAATTTATAATATTCATGCTGTTTTCTAATGTTTTTGCCCACATTTCTAACTTTATTACAAACCTCTAGCATTTTTCTAACACTAACTTTGACAGGTAACAACAAACCTCTAGCATTTTTCTAAACACTAACTCTGACAGGGTAACACACTGCCTGACAGGATAACTCCTATGGCTGCCTATGTCCCATTCCATTTCTGCTCTACAGAAGATTTGGATGGTTTCCTTATTGTTATTATATTATAAATTACATTGCAACGAATATTCTTCTAGATAGATCCTTGTGTGCATCAATAATTATTTCCTAAAGATAAATTCCCAAAGGCATTATTACCCCATCAAAAGTTTAAAACCATTTTAAAGTTTCTGGCATATATTTCTAGATGCATCTTCAGAAATACAGAATCAATTTGGTCTCCCACAAGCAGTGTATAAGTCTGCCTATCCTCTGCATTCTCACCAATACTGGATATTTCCATTTAAACCACTTTAAAAGTATTTCCCAATTGAGTAGGCAGAGAATTGTATCTTGTTTTTATTTGCTTATCACTGAATACTGATTTGAGGTTAGACATTTTTCATACATTTATTATCCACTTGTATTTCTCCCTTTGTCATTTATTCAAGTCCTTTGCCCATTTTTCAATTTCTGGGCTTATCTTTTTCTTATTGATTGGTAGGCGTTCCTTATAGATTAAGGATATTAACCCTTTGCCTGCCAGAGGTGCTGACACAGCCCTAAATACTGGTTCAAACACATGCCCTTTCCATTCTTCAATGTTAACTGATACTTCCCAAACCTAAATAAGTCAGCCAGACTTCCATGCCTTTCAAAGCACATACAGATTTTTTTTCTAGAAGCTCCCAAATTTATACATACAATTCTAGAGCATAAATTATTTGCATCTTATATTGCCAATTGTTTCATTTCAAATTCCTATCCTACACCAACTATCCAAAAACTGCTTGGAAAGTCCATTGAAGACAGTAAGCAATCTAAAATGTCTCTTCTTGTAATTTCTATTACTTATGAAATAGTCTTTTTTTTCTTGCAGATCACAGTATTTTATTAAGATGGAATCACTGCTAATTACATTAAGCCACTTGCCCAAACCCAAATCCACGAGATTCACAAATTAGAAACAAATGGCATGTTCAAAACCTCAAGGAAACACTAGTCATTTTTGATCCTGAAGTGGAATACATGCCGCTCTTGTTGCTAGCATTGAATCTAGATACATGGCCAGGCATGGGACTGGAGGACAACTAAAAGATGCAGATTGGATTCAGAGATCCTAAAGAGGAAGAAAATGAGGAAGAGGAATTAGTGGACCCCCTAATAACAGTAAAATAGTCCTATTTTTTATCTTAACATTGTTCACTATCCAGCTTACATACCAGAGACTATGAATTCCAAAATCTCTTCCAGGAACTTGACTCTGACTTTTGCTCAATTACAGTTCTCAAGTGGGATCTTCTAGGGGTGGCATCAGGGCCACAGAAATATGAGTAGTCAATGTAAATAAATCCTAACACCTATTTCTTTGATAAGATAGCCTACCTGTGAATTTTCAGAAAAGGGTACCACAGAGACTTTCCCCTCTAGAGTGAAAGAGGACACAGAAAGATACAAGTGGCAAAAAACATCTTTGAGATTGTGTCTCTCTATGAAATCTCTCTGGTCCCTTTTTTAAGAAGGTAAATAGCAGAAGTGGTGTGTGTGTGTGTGGAGAGGGGGGTGATCCTATTTAACTCTGGTCCACTGACCCTGGATTATGGTTTCCAAATACAATAAAAATCATCCTGTTAAATCTGAATTACAGATAAAGAGCAGGTAATTTTAAATGGCAGTATACCCTATACTCCTAACATGCAAATTTAGCTATGTATTCTATATTTTTATTTGGTAACTCCAACAACACTACCTTAGATAAGAACTCACTGGGCATTGGGAATTTGATCAGGAGATACCTACATCAGCTTGCCTTCTGGTCCAGTTTAAGAAGGGAATTTGACAGGAGAGTGAGCAGAGGCAGAAACTATTTAAGACATATATTAGATATACTGGAAGACACTAAATTTATAATAGTTCTCCCTTTTAATGGAGAAACTGTTAAAAGAAAAACCGAATGAAGCAGCCTGAAGTTCCAAATCAAGAAAGGACAATTAAAATAATTTCCTGTGGAACCTAGAATATATTCCTAGAAAAGTATTCAGTATTCTTCATTAAACACAAAAACAATTGGATCTCTATTGAAGAAGGATAGAAACCTATGAGTTATAAATAAATCAGGAAGAGAGAAAATGGAGGATAAATAAGCGACAAATTACTGAAAAAAGATCAACAACGCATTGAAAATCCCCTTTGACACACACAAAAAAAGTATTAAGTCATTCATGTAGAAGAAAAATGTGAGCTTTCTTATAATGTAGAGGAAACAAGCACAGGTTAAAAATCACAATGTGTAAGATCAGAGAGAAAGGAGAGAGAGAGAATAAGAAAAGATTGATTGTCTTAATGACATAGCAATAGGAACTGTCCCAAATGAAGTACAGAGAAAAGAAAAAGCTTCCATAAAAAAGGTGTCAGTGAGCCGAAGGACAAATTTCAAATCCTACTTATATGTGTAACTTGAGTCTCTTGAAAAGAAGAATAGGAGGGGAAATATATTTGAAAATATAATAGCTGAAATGTTTCTAAATTTAATGAAAACTGTAGGCCCAGAGATACAAAAAGGACAATAAAACAAAGCACAGAAACATGAAGAAAAGTATGTCAAGGCACTAATAATTAAATTGTTGAAAATCAACATAAAGATAAAGAAGAAGCCTAAAAACATCCAGAAAAAAATGAGACATACTGCATATATATAACAATTTTCATAACAACATATTTCTCATTAGAAACAATATAAGCAACAACACAATGAATTAATTTTTAAAATACTAAGAGAAAAAAATCTAGAATTCTATATCTAATAAAAATATGTTCAAAAGCAAAATGAAGTTTTGAAATTTTGATATAGGAGTTAGAGATAGGAAAGAAAAAGAAAAGGTAAAATAATTGGTCACTAATAATTCTCTACCAAAAAAAAAGTTGGAAAAAAAAAACATTTTCATAGAAGGAAATAAGACCAGATGGAAATGTGAATTTACACAAAGAAATGAAGTGTATGTATCCACACAAACATCTGCATGTAAATTTTCACAGTAACTTTATTTGTAATAGCTAGGAACAACCCAAATGATCATGGGCAGGTGAATGGATAAACACATACTGATATACCAATACAATGAGCTACCCATTATAAGCAATAAAAAGAAGTAAACATGTGACATATACAATTTAAGTGAAATATTCAAGGCAATAAAAACCAAACAACATATGGTTACATTTATATAAAACTGTAGATAATACAACTATAGGGACAAAAAGCGTATTTGCAGTTGACTGCAGATGGGGCAGGACAGGGTATGGAGATGAGGGGTGTAAAGAAGAAATTATGGGACAGAAACATCTTGGAGTGATGGATGTATTCATTATTTTTAATGTGAAGATGGTTTCATTAGTATATATGTATATATATATATATATATATATATGTATATATCAAATTGTAAGATGATATATGGCTATTTATTGTATACTAATTGAATTTCAATAAGGCTGTTTGTAAAAACAGAGAGGCCTGGCCTCTTGGTCTAGCTCAGTATGAGAGTGCTTACCTCTCATGCAAGAGGCCCTGGATTTGATCCTTGGCAGAGTGGGGTACAGTGGGCCAGACACAGTTCTCAAACTTACCACCAAATGGTAGATTTCTAGTCTTTCTCAGTTAATAGAACACTGACGCTGAGATTGTCAAAATTGGTGTTAAAAGTACACACATACAAACAAGCAAATCCTCTAATGATTGTTTTCTGAAATCCTGCTTTTTGGAAAGATAGAAGAAAAACTTTTCATTCAGTATTTTGAAGTACTGAATTGCAATTGTACAACACTCATTTTTAACTAAGTTTGTTAACTAAAATGTAGACCGACAGATAAGTTTTACATTGTTACAAAGCATAACAAAGTTCACACACTTTGGAACAATTTTGTAGTTAAGATATTGTCATTCTACCATTAAGAAAATACAGGCTCAGAATGTCTGAGTTGGCAAGTTAACCCAAAATCATACAGCTAGTCATGGCAAAGTCAGAACTTCCTAAATGATAGTCTTCCCAACTTCAGAACTATTCTTTCCTAGCCAACAAACTGCTGGCTCTGCCTATGGATTAGAATCCTTCCTCCAATGACCTTGGCACATAGCCTCTAACCAGGAATTATATTTCTAAAGTTTCATGTCACTGGCATTCATAGGAAAACAAATTTCTACTTCTTACATAAGAATAAAAGTTATAGACAGTTTGTTCTACTTGTACAATGTAGTACGGGTCAGTTCCCTTCTCCGTTGTACCATCCCTGTTCTATACACGATTATCTATTGTCTGAATGACTGATCCTTGTGTTGTGAGCTGCTCCATTTTTCCCTAATTTGCCATTTGCCTTTAAATTCATTTATGTTTTAGAGATTTACTTTGTTCTTTTCACACACAGATATTTTCTAAAGTAGTCAAATTTATCAACACACACAGATTATTTTCTAAAGTAGTCAAATTTATCAACATTTCATTTTATAGCTTCTGGAATTTAATTATTGATCTTGAAAAAACAAACTTAAGCCTGAGCAATATCTCAAAAGGACAATTTATGTGTTAGACAAACTGTGATGTGTACCACACTTTGCTGAACTGTCACGCCCACAGTGGTCACACAATGCTACTTCCTGATCTCATGCTCCAAATTCTCCCCCAAATTAGAATTTTATATACAGATTATAGTCTAAAATTTTTTATTTTTATTTTATTTTTAAATTTTATTTAAAGAAAGAAAAAAACAAAACAGTAAAAGGGTACAAGTAATACAGAATTTCAAAAAAATAAAGAGTAAGAATCACTACTTCATAGATTAATATATTGTCATCTTAGAAATAGTTGTTCAAGTTACAAAATTAAAGCATACAAAGTGGACATTCAAACAGTGAGACTGTAAACAGTTGTGTTCAATGATCCAACAAAAACTTAGTAATATGGTCATCTATCTTACACACCTAAACACACTTATATCCTTTAGAGCACTTTCTTTTTCTCTCTTTTTTACAATGATAATTACACATTTTTCATTTTATTACTCCCATAGTTCTTATTAATTTTTTAAGAGAATAAAACCAAATGTGACAAAACAAAGCAGAGTCAGTCAAAACAAAGGATGGACATAGTACATGATGTAAAAACAGAATACAAGGTAATCAACAATGATTACCATAATGCCTCTTGCTACCTTAAAAAGAATTGCTTATATTATCAGGTATAATAAAATTGAACAAAACAGTAAGAACAAAGCCAATAAAACATAAACATTGGAGACATTACAGGATTTCAAAAGAAGATAACAGTCAAACCAGAAAGGGCATCATAGTGAATCTTATTGAATCCTCATAGTGAATCCTCAAACTTTATAATATCGAACAAAACACAATAGAGTAAAATCAGTCAAAACAAGATGGTGAGAGCAGTACAGGGCTTCAAAATAAATTAATAGAAAATTTAAAAGTTACTATAATATATCCTGCTAATTATTTTTAATTTTTTCCCTTAATTAAAAATAAATAAATAAATTTTTTTAAATGGGGGAGGTTGAGATTAAAGAGGACATAACAATATAACAATACAGGTCAGAACAGAACAATTTAAGCAACATAGTGTTTCATCACAAGACAACCTGACTTAATAGTAGTTACTATACTGTCTCTTTCCTTGAAATATTTGAGTATAATTTCATATACTATAGCATCAAACATATCAAGACAGTGTGAAACCATTCAAGAGGATGAAAGTATTACAAGGTATTTAGAACCAGCTAACAGAAAACGAACAATGGTTTCTATATTATCTCTTTTCCTACAAATAATTTTGTTTATACTATCACATACAATAAAATCCAATAAGATACAACATGATAAAACCAATGGAGACAGGAGAACAACAGTTTGATGGGACTTCAAAACAAGATGATGTTAAATCAGCACTAGCTATTATGATGTCTTGTTTTCTTCAAAATAGCTGTTCACATCATCACAGACAATAAAATCAAAGAGGCCAGAATAAAACCATTTCAATTAATGAGTGAAAACTTTATAAGGCTTCAAAGCCATATAATGAGGAATCATGATTACCACATACTTTTATGTATTTATATCATTTCTTACACTAGGGAAACTATTCAGTATTCACACATGTGAGTCTGATTTATTTCATGTATGAGTATGGTCTCAAGCTGTGCCCACTTATTTATAAATATCTCAATGTGATCCTTCTTTATAGCTGAATATACTCCATTGTATAAAAATACCACAACTTTTTTATCCATTCCTCAGTTGATGGACACTTAGGTTGTTTCCAAGATCCGGCTATTACAAATTGTGCTGCTATAAACATGGGTGTACATATATCCCTGTGGTATAATGCTTTCAGTTCTTCTGGGAATATGCCTAGAAGTGGAATAGCTGGAACAAATCGGACTTCCAATCCCAGCTTTTTGAGAAATCTCCAGACTGACCACCACAATGGTTGCACCAGTCTACATTCCCACCAACAGTGCAGGAGAGTTCCTTTTCCCCACAGCCTCTCCAGCATTTGTTGGTGGTGGCTTTCTTGATCCTGGCCATTCTTTCAGGAATGAGATGGAATCTCAATGTGGTTTTAATTTGCATTTCTCTAATGACCAATGATGCTGAACATTTTTTCATGTGTTTATTTGTCATTTGTATTTCTTCATCTGAGAAGTGCGTATTCATCTCAGATGCCCATTTTGGACTGGATCTTTGAATTTGGGGGGTCTGATTTTTTTTTTAATTCTTTATACGTTTTAGATAGAAGTCCTTTGTCTGAGGGATAGTTCACTAAGATTTTTTCCCAGTTTGTGGGTTTTCTTTTCACTATGCTGGAGATTTCTTTTGACATGCAGAAACTTTTTAATAAGAGGTGATCCCAGTTATTGATTCTGGGAAGTATTTCCTGTGCATTTTGAGTCCTGTTCATGAATTCTCTACCTACCCCTATGTCTTCAAGGTTTTTGCCCAATTTGTCTTCCAAAAGATTTAGTGTTTCTGTTTTAATGTTCAGATCTTTGATCCATTTAGATTTTAATTTAGTACATGGTGATAGACATGGGTCTAGTTTTAGTTTTCGGCATATAGAGAGCCAGTTTTTTTTTTTAACACCATTTAATAAAGAGACTGTCGTTCTTCCAGTGAATCTGTTTGGCCCCTTTATCAAAGATAAGGTGGTTGAATATTTGTAGGTGTGGTTGTATATTCTAATCTATTCCATTGATCTTCAGCTCTGTTTTGATTCCAGTACCATGTTGATTTTACTACGGTTGCTTTGTAGTATAACTTCAAGTCAGTGATTGTAATGCCTCCTGCCTTGCCTTTGCTGCTTAGCACTGTCTTTGATATTCTAGGTCTCCTCTGGTTCCAGATGAATTTTAGGAGTGATTTCTCGAGATCTATGAGGTATGTTGATGGTATTTTTATTGGGATTGCATTGAGTCTGTGTAACAGTTTTGGGAGAATGGCCACCTCTACAATATTTATTCTTCCTATCCATGAGCAAATGATGTCTTTCCATTTTCTGAGATTCTCTTCAATTTCTTTTCTCAGTGTATTATAATTTTCCTTGTATAGGTCTTTCACTTCTTTCATGATAGTAATTCCTAAATATTTCATTTTTTGGTTGCTAGTGTGAAGGGTGTGGCTTCAATTATTTCTCTTTCAGTGATTTTGTTGTTAGTGTACAGGAATGCTATTGATTTTTGAGTATTGATTTTGTATCCAGCTACATTACTGAATTTATTTATTATATCTAAGAGTCTTTCAATGGAGTTTTGGGGGTCTTCTATGAAGAGTATCATGTCATCTGCTAACAATGATAATTTAACTTCTTCTTTTCCTATCTTTACCCCTTTTATATATCTCTCTTGTCTAATTGCTCTCGCTAGTATTTTCAGTACTACATTAAATAGGAGTGGTGATAAGGGACTTCCTTGTCTTGTGCCTGACTTTAAAGTAAAGGCTTTCAATTTTTGACCATTTAGTATGATACCGGCTGTTGGTTTGTCATAGATGGCCTTTATTATATTGAGGTAAAGACCATCTATTCCAATTTTCGGTAAGTTCTTATCATAAATGAATGTTACCTTATCAAAAGCTCTTTCTGCATCTATAGAAATGATCATGTGATTCTTACTTTTGGCTTTATTGATATGGTGGATTACATTTATTGATTTATGTATGTTGAGTCATCCCTGCATGCCTGGGATGAATCCCACTTGGTAATGGTGTATAATCTTCTTGATGATTTGCTGCATCCTATTTGCCAATAGTTTATTGAGGATTTTTGCATCCATGTTCATTAGGGAGATTGGTCTATAGTTCTCTTTTTTAGTTGGGTCTTTCTGAGGTTTTGGTACTAGAGTAATATTTGCTTCCAGGAATGACTTAGGAAGGATTGCTTCCCTTTCAATTTCATTGAAGAGTTTGAGAAGTGTTGGCATTAAGTCTTCTTTGTATTTCTTGTAGAATTCTGCAGTGAATCTGTCTGGGCCTGGGCTCTTTGTAGGTAAGGACTTAATTACATTTTCAATTTCATTCATAGAAATTGGGTTGTTCAGCAGTTTTACATCTTCTTGACCTAGCTTTGGTACTAGAAACCTTTGGTTTATAGGAATCTGTCTATTTTCTGTGTTATCATACCTTTGAGAGTAGAGGTTTCAAAATAGGTGTTGATGATCTTCAGCATTTCTATACAGTCTGTAGTGATTTCAGCTTTTTCATTTCTTATTGCATGAATTTGAGCTTTTTCTTCCTTTTTAAAATAAGGTTGGTTAGGGTCTTATCAATTTTATTTATTCTTTCAAAGAACCAACTCTTTGATTCATTCATTCATTGGATTGTTTTCTTAGTCCTTATTGCATTGATTTCTGCTCTGATTTTTATAATTTCCTCTCTTCTTTTGGCTTAAAAATATGGAATGCTTCACTAATTTGCATGTCATCCTTGCACAGGGGACATGCTAATCTTCTCTGTATCGTTCCAATTTTAGTATATGTGCTGCCGAAGCATGCACAGTCTAAAAATTTTTAGACTACAGAAGGGCTGCAATAATTTACTTTCCAATATCTCAGCCTTCAAGCTGAACTTTAAGAAACAACATTCAAAATCTAGGAGAATGAAATTCTTGTGCACATGTGATCAATTTGTGGATTGCCACAATAAATCTTTGACTTTAAAGGTACTTCAAAATATACTTAAATTCATGGAAGTTTGTATAACTATAAACAAATATTAATTACATCAGTTTAAAATGTTTCTAGGTCCTGGATGGCAAGCCAGTGGGAGGAGAGTGAGTCCACGCTCCATGCCCCTCCATTATATCCTGGAGAGTGGGCCAGCTGGAAGACAGTGAGTACAATCTGTGATGTAGGCCTCATTCTTTGCATCCCAGAGGGTGGGCCAGCTGGAAAAGTGCAAGACCAGTGGAAACCCCAAGACCCAGTACAACAGCCTGGCACAAAGATGCACATACACCTATGGAAGGTGAAGTGATCAGTGAGGCCAGTAATGTGGAAGTGTCTGAAGCAGCAGTGAGGAGACAACAGTTGGACTCTGGAGAACTCCACCAACAGAAGACCAGCCTCAGCCCCAACATACATAGGCCAAGATCAGGGTCATTCCCAGCACACATCTGGGGTGTGACATAGATGTTATTACAGAACTGTAAATACCAGAAGAAGAAACTGTACATAGACACACCCCATGCCAGCCACCATCAGGAACTGGTAGTCAGTACCAGTGGGGAGAACCAGCCAGCCAAGCTCTTGCTTGTCACTGAGGCAGCCTTGGTGTAGCTGCATGTGTCTGGAGAAGCCAGCTCTACACTCCATCACTTCCCTGGGAACCTAGGACAAGAGAAACCCAGGTACCTAAACCATTCCCCTACACTGTAGATGGGCAGCCAATGTGGGAAGCACCTGGGAGGCCACAACCACTTGTCTGGAGGGACCTAGGAAACTGTCAAGACAAAGGAGCAAAAGGCAATCTCAGATCTCCAGCCCAAACAGAATGAGTCTTGGAGACAAATAAATGGAAGAAATTGAAATTCACACACCTGAAATTTCTGAAATGATAGCAACCAAAGTAAAACAATACAAACTAATAAAACAACGTCAAGGTGTTGTAAAAGTAATCATATCAGAAATGATACCTTAGGTAAATAAACAAATGACAAACATAATGAAAGAAATGCTGAGTATATCTAAAGTAGGCACAGATAAAGAAGAGGACTATTGGAATACAATGGAATCCTTAAATGAAAAATACAGGAAAGAACTTCAATGCATGATCAAATTCAAAGAGATGTCTAGGAAATTAAAAACTCCATTGAAAGCTGGCAAAAGCTTTCAAGGTTTGAAAGCTTTCAAAGCTTGAAAGAAACTGAAGATAGACTTTCAGACCTTGAAGACAGGTTACAGCTAGTGATTGCAAAAGGAAAGATCTCTTTAAAATAACAAGGAACCAGGAATTAACAATTCAACAGCTGCAAAGAAAAATAATGTAAAGAAAAATAATTTAAAACTGATAGATGTCAGTGAAAGAGCATAGATCAACACAAATGACATAAAAAGACTATTTACAGAAATAATAGCAGAAAACTTCCCAAACATGTGAAAAGGACCTGATATATAGATAATTGAGACATATATAATTCCAACTAATCATAATCAAAATAAATTCAGCACAAGAACAGATTATTAAAGGCTGTTAGAGAAAAAAAACTATGTCATCTATAAAGAAAAAACCATCAGAATCATGGCAGACTTTTCAACACAAACCATCAAGTCAAGGAAAGTTTGGAGTGAAGTGTTTCAAGTTCTGAAAGAAAACAACATCCAAACCAGATTGATGTACTCTGCCAAACTTTTTTCAAAATTAATGGAGAAATAAGATACTTTCTTAGTAAAAAGACAACTGAAGGAATTCATGACCACCAAACCAACCCAAGAGTGCTGAAGGATATTCTAGAGAGAGACCATGTTTCCAGGAACAGTATCAGAGAAAAACAATTGAGGGCAGACAATTGAACAGACAGTGAAAGTGGGGGGAGGACAGCATGGTGTAGATGAGCCAGTGCATGTCAGTTGTAGCCATTAATGTAGATGGCCTCAACTCACCAATAAAGAAACATAGGCAGAGTGGATCTGGAGACAGGATCCATCAATATGCCTGAATACAAGAAACACATTTGACTCAAAAGAAAATTCATAGACTGAAGGTTGGAGGAGACAAGATAATACTCTACATGATGGGGACCCAGAAAAAGGTAGGGATACCTTGTTCATCAACCATGTAATGGATAGGAAAGATATGGTATTTTTATACAATAGATAGCTACTCAACTATAAAGAAGGATAGCCTCAAGACTCTTGTAGATAAATGAATGCAACTTGAGATCATGCTCATGAGTGAAATGGTTTGGACTCACATGGTTGAACATCATGTTGTCTCTGTAGTATAAAATCCTGAATTATTTAGTGGGATCAAAATGTACAATAGGTATTGTGAAGGTAAAAGGGGAGAAAATGTGTATAAAGGTAAGGTGAAAGTCATTGTTGATTTTCTGTTACTTTGTTTTGAAGTCCAGTATTGTTTTCATTGTTTTGTTTGGTTTGGTTTGGTTGTTTTGTTTTGTTAGATTCTATTATGCCCAATGGTATAGGCAGCATAATACAACAAATTATATTATGATAGCCATTGTTGATTTCCTATTATCTTGTTTTGAACTCCTATGTCACTCTTGCTTTGAATGGCTTTATTCTGTTTATTTTTATTTTTATTATTTTGGTTTTGTTCTCTTTAAAATAAATTTTTTTTAAAAATTCTAAAATTATGAACAAGATAATAACTGATTCAATCAATAAAAGACATACTTCCCTTCAAATGGATTTTTAAATGACATAACTGGAGAAATGTTAATATAATTTGGGATAATAGTGATAGAATAGCTATGTTTCCTTTTTAAATAGTACTGGGCTGCTGAATATTTATTTAAGGATAAAATGATATAATACCCATATTTACTGTATCTTGAGATGAGTGAATTTGGTAGAGATGATAAGAAACTATATTGGCTAATTGGTTAATATTTATTGAAGATGAGCAATGGATGCATAGGAATTTATCATTCTGTTTTTTCTGTTTTGAGGTATATTTAATATTTTAGAGCCAATACGTTAATTATATAAATTAACTGCTTTTCTAATAAGACTTTTGAACACACCAATGAAGCCTTAGTGAAAACTAATTCACATATCTATTTCCCATACTTTCTCTTTTTATTCCCCTTGATAAATGCTGGCACATAAGAATACTAATTTTTCCAGTGTTCTTTGCAGCTAGAAGTGGCCATATGGCCCAATCTTGGACAATGAAATCTAAAGTTCTTTATCAGAAACTTTGGAATTTTTTTTGTTTTTCAGATAAAAATCGATCATGTGACTGGCTCTCCTCTCCTTTCCTGTCACTGAATGGGATGCAAATTTTAAACCAGTGAAGGCATCTCACAACCATAGAAGATGGTTGAACTTGAAGCATAAACACTAGGCCAGCTTTCACTGAAATTCTCCATTCACACTTTCAGCCACCTATGTCAGATGTTATACTAAATTTTTATTTATTAATTGTGGACAATATAAACATTATTTTCTTAACTTAATCATAATAATTTAATAGATTTTATATATTATATCATATTTTAATCCATTTTATGTAAACAACTATGTCAGTTTTTCTGTTACTTGTAACTAAGCACTTCCTACCTATACCAGTCTGTTACAAAGAACTTCTTGCACTTTAAAATTTTTCTTTACAATAAAGTAATGTTAATATCTTCTGCTAATTAAAAAATTTCATTAATTTGAAGTGGATACTAAAATACTGTGAAACAATTTTATTATTCTCCCTGGCACACATTCCCTCACCATATTGGGTTATCTCACCAAAGAATTCAGAAAGTATTTAGAACTGTATTTAAAGTAATACTTACAAAGTGAAATGAATACTATTTCATCAACAAATTCATTAATTAATGATACCTTCTTTTTCCAGTTATACTTCCATTACTGTCAACTGTACTTTCATTTCAGCTTCTGACTTCAAGTTGTAATGAATCCCATAAAGTTGCAAACATGCATGTGTGAGGAGCTCTAAGAATTTGCCAGGAGGGTACAGTCCCTTAGCTGAAACTCTTCTCCCTCCAAGGCCAGGTAAACCAGTCTTCATAGTTAATACCAAAGCTTTCCCCTGCAAGTAAAGTCTCTACAAATAGGCAATTTGTAATACTTTGCAACCCAAATTCAACCAGCGTCAGAGACATTTATATAGAAACTTAGTGACAGGTCAAAACTAAATACCAACCAATATTCATGGGAAGAAAAAATTCTCACCAAATCCTTTGTCATTTACTTTCATTTAGAGGCTATAAGTTCTAGTGAGGACAAATAGACAAGAGAAGAAAAGTTAAAGGCATCCAATTTGGATGAGAGAAATTCAAATTGCCAGTGGTCACAGATGACATGATCTTATATAGTTTATGGAAAACTTCAAAGATTCTACCAAAAAACTATTAAAACTAATAAATGAATGTCGTGAAGTTTCAAGATAAAAAGTCAGTATACAAAAATCAGTAGCATTGCCACAGGTTAGCAGCAAATTATCTGAAATAGAAAGCAAGAAAAAAAGAATTAATATGTGTTGTATACATGTACCAACTCACCCTAAGGAATGTAATCATTATTACTGCAAACATATTCCAACAAATAAAAGAAAGAAAGAAATTTCATTTACAATAGCTTCCAAAAACTAGGAATAAATTTTACCAAAGAGGTAAATGATCTCTATAATAAAACTATACAACATTGATTAAAGAAATTGAAAAGACACAAAAAAGAAAAAGATATCTCATGTTTATGAATTGGAAGAATAAGTATTGTTAAAATGTCCATACTACTCAAAGAAATCTACAGTATAATCCCTATCAAAGTATCAACAGCAGAAGAAAATTCCAAAAATTTGAATGAAACTACAGAGAGAGAGACAGAGACAGACAGGCAGAGAACAGCCAAAGCAATGTTGAATAAAAAGAACAAAACAGAAAGCATTACATTATCTGGCTTCAAATCATACTAAAAAGTTTTAGTAACCAAAATGGCATTGTCATAAAAAGAGCAATAGAGTGCAATACAATGCCCAAAAGTAAAACAGTACATCTACAGACAGCTCATTTCTAATAAAGTTAAGAACAGGCTTTGGAGAAAGGCAATCTCCCCTAAGTAATGCTGGAAAAATTGTATAGCCACATGCACAATAATGAAACTAGACCCCTGTTACAAAAATTAACTGAAATGGGTTAAACACTTAGATGTAAATTCTGAAACTATGAAACTACTAGAAGAAATCACAAGGAAAGGCTTCAGGGCATTGGAATGGACAAGGAATTTTGGACAAAACTCCAAAAGCACAGGTACTAAAAGCAAAAATAGACTAATGGAGTTATATCGGACTACAAACTTTCCATCTTGGTAAGTGAAATCACTAACAGACTGAATAGACAACCTACAGAATGGGAGGAAATATTTGAAAATTATACATCTGATATGGAGTTAAGATTCAGAATGCACAGGAAACTAAATACCTCAATAGCAAAAAAAAAGCCAAATTGTAAAATGAGCAACACATCTAAATAGACATTTCTTAAAGAATATATACACATAATCCAGTAAGTGTATGAAAAATTCTTATCATCCTTAATCATCAGGAAAATATTAATCAAAATCATAATGAAATATCACTTCACTCCAGGAAGATTGGTTATTATCAAAAAGAAAAATATAACAAGTACTAGTGAGGAAATTGAAAGGAGGGAACACTTGGTGGGGATGTAAATTCATAGAGCTGTTATGGGAAAAACCAGACAGTTCTCAAACAGTTAAAAATAGAACTACCGTAAGAGCCAAAGTGCTATTACTGGATGTGTGTCCAAAAGAAAGAAAACCGGTTTGTGAGAGAAACTTCTGCACTCTCATCTTCACAGAGACAGGAAGTAGCCAACGGTGGTGGTGCGCTACTGTAATCCCAGCACTTGGGAGGCTGAGGTAGGAGGATCCTTGTAAGTTCGAGACCAGCGTGGGCTATAAAATGAGCCCAGGCCAGCCTGAACCACATGGCAAGATGCTGTCTCAAAAAGACAGAAAAAAAAAAAGACACAAGAAATAGAATAACCTAAGTGTCCATCAACTGATGAACCAATAAAGGAAATGCGATACACATATATAATGGTATAATATTCAGCCATGAAAAGAGTAAAATCTTGTCATTTGTGACACATGGATGAAACCTGAGATAAATATGTTAAGCTAAATAAACCAGGCCAGAAAGACAAATATCACATGATCTTACTCCTCAGTGAAATCTAAAAATGTCGATGTCATAGAAGTTGAAATAGAATGGTGATTAATCCAAGATTAGGAAAGATGTGAAGGAGAGTGAGATGGGGAAATGCTGATCAGTAGGTGCCAAGTTATAGTTAGATGGTAGTTCTGATGTGCTGCTGCACAGCTGGATGAACACTGATAATGACAACACACTACATATGAAATAACTTGACCACTTTAAGTACCCAGAAGAAAGCATTATCTTTTTCCATAAGGAAATGATGTTTGAGGAAAATAGATGTTTAACCTAATTCAACCATTACACTATGTACCCATCTACTGAAACATCACATAGTATCCCATGAATATGTAATTCTTATTATTGGTTAAAAAATAAATTGAAATTGAAAACAAAACAAAAATCAGTTTTGAGAACTTTTTAAGGCAGTTTCATTAAAATGAGTTTATCTCAAGGAGTCTTGAGATACATCAGTACATATAAACATTTTCTATATAAATATATTTAACTAAACATGAGAGAAAATATGAAATAGAAATAGATGTTAGGCTGACTCATTACTCAGCAAATATTTTATATTAAAGCTAGTGTTTCTAATTTAATTTCAATAAAACAATCTAGTCAAATAAATATCAATTTAAAATTTTAAGAAAAGTGTTTAAAGTTTTAATAATTGTGTATTTCAGGTAAGGGGCAGTCTGAATTAATTAAAGACAAATGTACTATGATAATTTAACACCTATTGGAATATATAACATATTAGGAGGCACCCACTAGTATCTAATAAATTAACTTATTAAGTGGATCAATTATTTAATAGATATTTAGGGTTTATAACTGAGTGTACTTTACATCAGAAGCTCCATCTTTGCCAACCTGCTATACAAATATAGCCTGGTTTACAAATACAAAATACTATGCAAATGTGTCTGCTTGTGTTTCATGAAATCAGCAATACATCTGTCCCTAGAGACAGTGAACACACAGAAATAATTTTATTTGTTCATTCTTTACACAAAATAGAGAAACTAGTCTTTATATTCGGTCATTTCCCACCCCAACAAACATCTCAGCACAATATCCTATCTCCAGTAATACTAAGGACACTCAGCCCCACTTATATAAGCTAAATAAATAATGTCTTGTTATCTCCAGGCAGTAAACCTGGAGTAAAGCCTGTCTGGATTAGAATCCCAATTCCAACCTTTTCAACTATGTAATCTTAGGCACATCTCTTAATCTGTCTCTAGAATTAGGGCAATAATAATAGTTCTCACCTTGTCAGGTTATTGTGAGAATAGAAAGATGAGCTGTCAGGTATTAAATGTTCTGTAAATGTTAACCATTATTACCTAAGTCTACATTCAACATGATCAAAGGTTCTGTCCATCTTCTCTGTTATAATCAACCTATAGAAAATCACAGAAGCAAATATTTGTCATTATTGTTCACATATAACAGGTTTTCCAGTTCTACCATATAGGCTGAAAGTCACCCATAACAGCATGGCATGTCACAGCCCTTCTGAAGACCCAGCACAGGATCATCAACACCAGTGTGTATGTGGACATCAAACAATGCCCAGATGGTATAGAACAAGGGCCAGACTTCAGGTAATCTAGATCTGGAAGAAATCACTTGCCTTCATAGAATGTCTGCTTGTTCACTTGTGAAGTTGAAATACCAACCTCACTGTAAAAGATTAAATGATGTGGCATAAGGTATCTTTCCAATGTCAAGAGCTTTTCATGCTAAATATTATTGATTTTGTATTGCAAAGTTGATTAATTCAAAATATATCAGTTTATTTCTGCTTTCTATAAGCACATCGCTAAGCTCTAGAGGCAGGCACAGAAATGAACAGCAAACACTAGCCAGAATTTAATGCATATTTGTTTAGTATATTATTTGTTAACTGATCAATTACTGCTGCTGAAAATACCAACACTGGATAAATTAGATCCACTTGAAAGAGATTTAGGGTGCTGCATTTCATCATGGCAGAAATGTGGCTTCCACTCTTCTGTGCACTCCAGGCAGGCACTCATGTCTATAGCACTGAAGATTTTCTACTGCAATCATATGCTTAGATTAGGAGCCCTTCTTGGTAAACCTATAGTTGGTTCTTAGAGGAGGTTTTTTGTTTGTTTTGTTTTGTTTTTTTTTTTGTATATCCAGTGTTTAGCACATAGCATCCTATAAAATAGGCATTTTGTAACAATTTTAGTAGCTAAAAATGACCAACTGCACATAATATGTGGCAGAGAAGCAACATCACAATTCAATTAAATCCTTTTAGCCAGGAACCACGTAGCAGATTCTCTTTTGCGCTAGCACGTGGGCACATACCACTTGCTACTAGGTGTAGGAATACACTCATCTCTATGTTGCCTAATGGGCCAACCAACCCTCGCTGCGGGCGTTACATTTCAGAATAAGAGTTAGTCACTCAGTAAATGACCACTTCTGATGTTCTAAACTTCCAAGAAGAGTTAGTGTAGCTCAAAGAAATAATCAGTGTAACTTTCCAGCCAATAAAATCAAGCTCCTTATATTCTGTTTAATTTCCTAGCAGTTTTTATATCCATATATATGTTCAACACATATAGCCCCTCACACATATACCAGCACTATATTTTTTACAGCATAGGGTTTCTAGGATTGAGTAGTTTTAAACAACAGTATTTTATTATTTTAAGCACACCCACTGTGGAAACATTCTCAGGGCTCACGCTTTTGCTATTGGAACATTTGTTTTTTATTCTGAATATTTCAGCACATCTATTTACCTGGCACTATATTTAGTACCACAGTGCCAAGATGGCATATATAAAGATTCAATTGCAATTCCCATCTGATGTCCCTTCCCTCTCCTTTTTACCCCCTTTTTTATGTCCACACTCTGAATTCAGCACAAAGTTGGTGTGTTTAATTTAAAAAGAAGTAAAACGCTCCAGGAGACGCCTCAGACCACTGCAAATCACCTACTTTATAGAGGCAGTAAAATTGTGTATCGGATTAGAAGTGATGCTGATCTGAAATTTATGATAACTTTTAATGGCATTATAATTTTTTTCCCTGTGCGCTTCATAACTGCATCGTTTCAATGCACAGTACAGTGAGATGAAATTTGTAAGGGAAGAACATTACCCAAGCAAACCCAGGGGGAAAAAAGCCAGTGGAATAATGCAATAGCCCCACACAGGCAGATGCAGGCCATTCTTCCCATGCGCTCAGGAAAGAAACAACTCCAAAAAAGGTCCATGGAAATTAAAGTTGACCCAGGGTCCAGAATTTGTTGGTAAAACTAGAAAATGTAGTAGAAGCAACCCCTGAAGGAACCTGGCATAATGTCTTCCTTATACCACCCATCACTTCTAGAACATGTCTCATTTCTCAGCTGGGTCATCCTAAAATTTTTCTGGAGCAAACAGCTCTTCCCTAAGCTGAATTTGTGGTCCGTTTTCCCTTAGAGCAGCTCAGCTCCCCATTGGTTCCAAAAGAATGCAAGGGTCCTTCTTAGTGTCAGAGAAAATGTATGCAGTCCTGAGAGCTTGCAACTAAAAATCCATGGTGAGAGAAAGGAATAACTCAGTAACAAAAAGAAATGAGGGAGACATGGAAGATTCTTTTCTTATTGTAACAATGTTCATATTAAGATCTAATTTAAAATATGTGAAAAAATCTTCAGATATGCCACCAGAATCAAAGGAGAAGACTTCTTGATACAAAGTTCTTGCTCAACACTTTACTTCAGGGATCGTCAGCCTCTTCTTGAATACCTCCAAAGACAAGAGGTTCATCACCAACTGAAGTGTTTCATGGGTTTATTTATAAATTCACTGATCAATAAGTTAGGAATGGCTTTAGGCTATTGGTGAAATATTTCTGAGACTTTTTTATAACAGTGGTGTACATTATTCTGCTTTCTGACTAGTGAAACATATAATTCAATACAGAAAATTAAATCCCATAATGTACAAAGTATTACCTATGCAGTAGTCTTACCAAAGATGACTATAATATCTGAAAATTATTCAAAGACCACTGGCCTAAATATCCCAAATTGTTAATATTATGGGGGAAAAAGTAGGAGAGCAATTTTAAAGGATAGTAGAGACATAACAACAAATATAATATATGAAACTCAGACCTTAGAATAGAAAGGTTATAAAGGTTATTTTTAGGTTGTTGCAGGAATATGAACATAGACTAATTCTTAAAGTTTTGGTTGTGATCGTGTTATTGTGGTTTTGTAAGGATATGAACATGTTCTTATGATACACCTGCTGAAATAGTCAGGGGCGAAATGTCAGATCTTCAACTTACTTCCAAATAGCACAGAAAAATATATAAAGTCAATACTGCAAAGCTTTAAAAACTGATGAATCTGGTGAAAGGTTACAAGGAGTTTATTATCTTTCAGTTCTCACAGCTTAGAACCTGTTCCAAGTAAGAAGTTAGGGGGAGAAAACCTAAAAAGTAAAGCTGGTTAATTCTTGATAGGATGTTTTTAATGTTTTACTCCATCTTTCTCCATATTCTCCAAATATTTCTGTAATGAAAGAAGTCCTTGTTGTATATTTGATTAAAATGTGTCTATGGGTGAAATTTCTTCTAACTACAAGCAGGGCAGCAGCCTGAAGCCCCAGAAAACCAGGGAGATGGAGGGCAGTCCAGGTTACTGTCCAGGCTTTGTATTCTGCGTGTTTCTCCATCTGTGAAATCAGCCTGCTTACTAGGGCTTTGATGAGGCTCAAAATGAAAAAAAAAAACAAACAGAGTTGGTCCTTTTTAGACTGTTACACCAATTTTCATATGCAGTAGAGCTGTCCATTTCTTGAGTTTGTTCTCTGCAAAAACCACAAAAGGCACTGGGTTTGTTACCCAGAACCAAAAAGTAAAACAAAACTTAACACATACAAAAATCTACAAGAAAAAAAGCAATTTTTTCAAGTTACCTTGCATATTTTTTTCCTTAGATCTTTGGGCAAGAATTGGATTGAGAGGAGCAGATCCTATTGAAGCTGAATCTACTTTCTCAGAGATTAAGCAGAAGATCAAGCCAAGGATTTATTAGATATTCAGTTTTTCCCACACTCAGAGCCTACATTTTGTTCCTTGCCTTCCACACCAGTGTCCAGCTAGGCCACAAAACAGCAGGCTGGTCCAGCTCCCCTGCAGTTCCTCAGTCTGCTCTGGGTTTCCTCATGGAGTTTTCCTTAAACTACCAGGGCCTTCTCTGACTTTTCACTCATATCATCTGGCTCTGTTTAACCTGCAGACCAAGGCACAGATCTCAAGTATGCCTAGCAGAATAATGCCTTTCTTCTCAGGATTAAATTTGTCTGTATTTGCTCTCTTGCCTAGATATTATGGAAAGTGTTTTATCCCAAACGCACTTCCCAGAGAATTCCAATGAAAAAACTTAAAATATATCATAGCAAAGAAGCTTAGTGATCATCTAGTCCAACTTTTTCATTTTACGTACAGTGGCGTTACACTGAGGCCCAGAGAAGGGAACACTTTTATCCAAGGTCAAGTAATTCATTGTAAAACCTGAGTTAAAATCCTCCTTCCCATGCACTCCCTATCTTGTACTCTGTTCACTGAAGCATGTTACTTTGGGGGTCAGGGAGGAGGTTAAATTAATGATCTTGCAAGTATCCTGCTTCCCAAGCTTGTCTACTGTTTTCACACTCAGAATGAAAGACTCCATAGCACTCTTGTGAATCATTAATCAAAATCAATCATGAAATATGTCACTGATCAGCAGCCACCAGTTCTTAAGTCTTAATTGGAAAACAAATCTTTCTCTTTAGTATCATTCGTAACCTACCCCTCACTTGCTGTGGTCTCTTTTCTCTGACATAGTAACATAGAAGAAAATTCTATATACTCCCAAATCTTTCAACTTTCTTCCCAGGTTGAAAAATCTCAAAAAAGACCCTCTTTCTCTTTTTTCTTTTCCAAATGTCCTCCCTTCTTCCTCTTGTTTCTATTTAGTGTCTTTCTTCATTCTTAAATACTATGTGTTTTGGGGAACTTCAACCCCCACGTCCAATGGAGCTGACTTTTGCTCTTCCCTGGCTTGGATTTCTATACTCCCTTTTAACAGTTTGTTTCCTCAATATTTTATATTCACATCTTTCAACCTTGAGTTCCTTGAAGGCAAAGTTTCCACCTTATTTACTTTTGCCTCCCCATCTCCTGGCACGTGGTAGAGGCTAACTTAATAATTTATAATGAAAGCACACAAATCAGCAGGTTTGGAAAAGGGGAACCTTCTGAGTATGGTAAGCTATTTGGTCACATTCTGGGTTTATGATACTGAAGTGCAGGCCACATCTGATTGAAACACGTCCTGTTGTAAGTGTCAGTGTCCTCATATTTCCAAATATACAAGGCATTCCTCCTTTCTGGGGTATCATCATCCCAGATCCTTATTACTCTAATGCCCTTCTGGTTCTCTATATGCCTCTGGAGGAGTCTTATTTGAGGAACCAGATCTACTGTCCTTACCAAAAGTGTCACACTCTTGTGGCTCAAATGGTGCAAAACTCCTCCTTTCCCTATGGTGTCACCTGCCACTAGCATGGATACTTACTTGTCTTCCTTCATCCTTAGGTATTATTTTTCTTTCTAATCTTCTCAGTCTTTCCTACCATCCTCATCAAGAAACCATCACTCATCCCTTTAATATTTTATCATAGTGAGATGTCCTCTACCAATGAGGCAAATTTGCACTACTCAAAGCAGCTGAAACTAAGGAGGATAATACATTCCAGCTGGCTTCATCTACTTGCCAACTCTGAGGCCTCACTAAGTTCCCTAAACTCTCCTTGCCTGAGTTCCCTTCTCTAGAAAGTGTTTCATAGGATTGCTGTGGGCATGCTAGTGCGAGCAAAGTGCTTAGCACCATACCTGGCACAAAGTAATTGCAAAATGTTTACTCTCATTACTATCATCACCCCAAACAGAAGTGCAAGGCAGTGCACATTTTGCCCTTCCTCATGTTCTATGGTTCTATATAAACCTTGGGTACAGTCTTTAAAAATCATATCTTTGCTCATGACTCTTGTTTCGCTTTGTGTTAAGTCTTACAGTATCCACCTATTCACTTGCTATCATTTACAAACTGCTGGAGAGTCCTTGCTCAATAGAAAGCATCCTTATGAGGCTGCCAGGGTGGGAGAGTGAGGTAGAACAGTGAGGAGAAAGAGGCTTCAAAGCTGGAAAACATGATTTAAAAGACAACAGTCCTTCTGTGATCAGGGTTCACCCCTTCAGCTTCCACTGTCACTTCCTAGTCCCTAAACCTGAGCAGGACTAATAGCAGCTTCTTCCAAGTGACACTACCACCCCCATATCAAGAACTCTAATGTACAGGCCTTCAGGTCTTCTCTGGAGACTGTATTAACGATGAGCTGACACACTGCGTTTACCCTGAATTACTCTTCTTAACCTAATTATATGCCTAGAGGGAAATTCAATGTATTTGATCAAGTCTTGTGAGTATTTTCCTTGTCTAACATCATTAGACTTATCGAAAGGAAGGGTTCCTAAAGCAATTAAAGTAAGTGTTGTACCCCCAGGGACTCTGGGATGAATATCCCTTCCCAAATCTTCCCAGATTCTGATGATTTCTTGATAATGTAGGCAGTGTTGTGCAGTGCTTCCCTCACAGAAGCGTGATGCCCTTTAGTGTCAGCAAATTGGAACTTGACCTCACTCCAATTAACAGTGTTCAGAAACTAAGGTATCTTATCTGAGAAAGGTGGAGAATGGTTCTGAGTCCCTAGTGAGACTGTTCCTCGCAATGCCCTCTCTCAAATATTTATTTCACCCAGCACATATAGGTGGACAGACTCTATCTACCTAGAAACCCAATGACCCACAAAATGCATTCAGAGTCATTAGCCTATTCCAGAAGCCTGTAGTAGCCCATTAGAAATGTCAGTGCACACTCAACAAGCAGTCAGATCCAAATGCACTGAGGCTTAACCTCATTAAAATATTTTCACAACACAGGGTCAAACTTATCTTGCCACTGGACTCCCTTCCCCTCACCAATCGCTGAGAAAACATTTTCTCTCTAATTAATTTCATCTAGATGAAACCTGCACAAATGTCAGTGCAACAAATTAAGACTTATTGATTATTGGCTTTTTAAAAATAGTTAATGGTTCTGTCCAAAGATGGAATATTTTAGGGACATCAGCAAGACATTTTAGCTTAGGTTGATTTTGGTTTTTTGAACAATGAGAATAATGTTGTAAGCATCTTCCAGAGCCTCTTGGTTCATTTTTTAATCTAAAAATATACGCTTTTTATAGTTACAAAACATAAGTGGCCAGAAAATTGCATCTTAGAATTTGATGGAAAAACAGATGCTACTCTATCATTTATATTATATATATGATAGTCTAAAGGCTGACCACTCATACCCTTTTCTCCTTTCAAACATTAGTAGAACATCGTTTTATTTTCCCCTACAAAAGGAGAAAATCAAGTTTTTTATCAGAAACTTTGTGGTTGTTGTTTACACGAAGGCTGATGTTAGAAAAGGGTGACTGTCTTAACCTGAAGCATGGTCAACTGTTCACTAAAATTTACTGAATCCTATCATGTACAAGGGTAAAAGTCAGAGGGAAATACAAGACTTGACTGCTCCTCTCACAAGGATATAATCTGGTTCAGAACATCTATATACACATTTTTAACAGAGCTTCCCATACCATACATGTAATAGAATCCATATTCAGTTTGGAATTTGGCTTACAAACTTTCTATAAAATAGCATGTTGGAAAATTAGAGGCAGAGAAAAGTTAGTTGCATGGAAGATAATATTATGGCAAAATCTAAAATCAAGAGTCCATCTTTACAATCATTAGACTAGAACTTTGTGTAACGTGTTATCTAGATCATCAAATGCTTTTATTTCTACAAATTAAGTATAACCAAGCCTCCAAGTAACACTTCCGAAAAGGGAAGAAATCAGACTCATGATCTACACAGGTAAATTGCTTCAAGGAACAGATTCATAATAAACCTTTTATTTTCTTTTATCCTATTCAAATATTTCAATTTGTCAAGGAAACAATTTCTCATAACATTTATTCTGAAAGTGTAAGTATTCAGTCTTCATCTATCAGGATAGATCCAGAGAAGGGCTCATACAGATCATCTAGTCCAACAGATCATTTTATAGCAAATAAATAAAGCCAAGGCAAGTTGTTACACTTTCCAAGGAAATATAACTTGAAGGAAATGTGTGAAAGGATTTTCATCTCACTATTCAGTACAGTTATTTGTTATTACATGCAAGTACTCCATGTTAATTAAAGGTAAGCATGGAAATTTTGGCAAGGAGCCCAACTAGGTGATGTAAATATCCAGAGAATCAATAAATCCAACACAGAAACAAAGCTCCTTACTCAAGCTGGGCCTGAACAAACTACAGGGTGTGAGATGCAGAAGTAGATGAGCCCCAAGCCTGAAACAGAGGGGTCACAGCTGAACTACAGCAAAGCAATGGTAAGCCATGGACATGTTATCTCTTGGGCCAGATGAAAGAATAAGCCCTACTGAGCACCTCATGGAGGTCTTTCATCTTAAAAGGGATTTTAGAAATAAAGACATGGAGGCAGAGGTGACAGATAAGATGACTGTGGCACAGCCACAGAGGATTGCACCAACTGATCTTAAAGAGAGCTCTAGAGGACTCTGATTTTATTATTTATTTTTATGCTTGTATTTATGTTCTGTCAACAATCGTATAAGCTACGAGATTGCTTTAATGAACAAACGATAAATTTAAAACGTTAATGATGTCATCAAGAACAGATATAAGTACTGGTTTATAGCTAGGTCTTCATCTATGCCAGAGTTGGACACAACGTACAAGTTCTCCCATTCTGATGGGTCTTGGTTAGTGAATGAAGGAGCCTCAGTTTTCACCCCTCAGGCAAAGCTGGCCTTACTAGCTGTATTGGGCCAGACAGCTGAATACCTTGTTTACATTCTTATTTGTTTCTTCTTTAGACATTTACATAACATAATTTTTATGTTTCCTGAGCTCATATATTGTAGGCACAAGAGTGAAATTATTGACCTAGGGAAAGGAAATGATGCAAAACATCTTAAAACATTCACTATATTTTTCTCTAAAATTGTTAAGATCAAAATCAGGTTCCAAATCATAAGTAATATTTGAATGAGTACTATCAAAAGACTGACCATAAACAAAAATTCACTTGATTTGCAGTGGGTAAGCCCTGGTATGATGCTAAGTTCAGCTGTACCAACAATGTTGACTGGTGAACTCTATTTGTCAGAAAAGGCATTTGTCACCAATTTCCTTCCTTGAGCCACTAATTTCAGACCTTCTCACTCTTGCTAAAAAGACATGAAAATTGTATAATGTAGATAGTTTCAAAGAGATGAAAACTAAAAATAAGAGCAAGAGAGTGGGCACAGCTAACAAAATGTGGCACAAAAAATAATGATGGAATAATATGCTTCTGGAGTTTCCTAATTGTGCCTAGTGGGCAGCAGCCAGGCATATAAGCAAAAATAGGAGATTCACCAGTTAAACTCACAATCACAACTTTGCAGGAAAACTCTTGAGAGGGATCTTTAAGATGAACTACTGATGGTTTCATAAGGCATCACATTGATACTTGGGAAGTTTTCGTTTTTATAGGCCAATGGATATGCTTTCCCCAGCATAAATTAATTTAAATATTTTCCCTGAATGGTATAAGAAATCTTACCATAAACAAGTTAATGTAGGCATATACTCTGCAAAGTCTTTTGCTCTTCCAGCATAGTCTGCCATAAAACATTAGGCTAGGTCCTTAAGGGGCTGATGTCAAATAACACATGGTGGCAGGAGCTGAGAATAGAACATAAACAAAGAGTAATCAGACTCTGGCAGAGACTCTCCACAACTTACCACAAAGTCCCCCTCTTCCTCTTAAGCTATTTGAGTCAGTTTTCCAAGATAGTTTTTCTCTGTAGTGGCAAAATGTTGACTACAACTTCCACTTGCTCCCTACTTGTGTTTTTAAGTAAGGTGGGGGGGACAGATCCAGAAAAAGTTTCATTTGGGTCTCATTGGCTCTGATTGAGTCACCTGACCAGCCCTGAAATAATCATTGTGGTTAGGGGAAGGAAATACTCTAATTGACTGAGGCTGAATCATAGGCCCTCTCAGATCTGAAATAGGGTTAGTACTAAAGTCATACTATAATTACGCTCTTAGACTAAGAGTTGGGAGCAAGGGTGGTTTCCCACAGAAAAATCCAGCCATTGTTACCAGGAGAAAGACACATGCTGGGGGGAGGCGGGATGGATGCCCATTATATCAAGTCTTGTCTGCCAGATTCTGGGTTCAGTGGGGGAAAAGATTGTGACTTATTATTCTTTGGATCATCAACAATGCCTAGTCTACAAATAACCGATATTTAATAAACATGTGATGGTTAATTGATTAATTTTAAAACATGAGAAATCATTCAGGCTTTTATTTAAATCCTGTCTGGTAACTTTAGTGGTGACATTTCATTACAGAAAGCTGAATTTTCCAGTGTTAACTTTGTAGCACTGTTTTTTATTTTATGAAAATGTGGTGACTGCATTTTGATGCATTAATACTAATCTTTAACAGCACAGCTCAAGGACTATATATAAAATCTCACTAAAATCTTTTTGCAGAAGATTATTATGATTTCTGTTTTTCAGAGATGGAAAATGGTACTGAGAAAAGTCCAATTATTTATCCAAAGTAACATAGCTGGCAAATGCCAGAGCTAAAAATCTGAGCTCAAGTTAGCCCTCTCACTATTTATGTTTGGTCCAGTCGGATCGTTCTGCAGAATGCAACTTAGATGCCATCACCTTCCAGAACCATCCCAACCTTTCCATATCCCTTGGTATTTTTCCTACAGTCCTTAATCTTGTTTGAATTTGGGTAATTGGGTATTTATCTCTCCTACTCGATTCTGATATTATCACTGCCCCTAAGAGCAGAAAAAGCTGAAGCCAGAATGATATCATCATAAGGACAAAGAGAAAGATGGGTCAAAGAGAGGAGTGATTTCTAGATCATATGCTGCCCCAGCTCCAGGGCCTTCCTCATTCTTTCTGCTGAAGCAGAGGCAGGACCACCAGACCAGTCTTCCAAAGATGGCAATCATCATGCTGTTGCCCAGCAGAAACTCTTGATGTAAAATTATATTTATAGAATGACTGGCTATACTTTGTCAATTTGGCCTTTAAGATATTGCATTGAAGTGCTGTTTATTTTGCTTACTGTGTACTTTGGTAGCCCCTTAAATTTTACACCTGAGACAGGTCTCCCCCTTCCCTCACCTTAGCTGTGACCCTGATCAGAAAGTCCCAGTAATCTCCAGAATAATGATTGGCACACTTCTCTTGACAGTCAAGGCCTCCATTTCTGAGATGACTTGCATCTGCCCTTACAACTTGATTTCAGACTCTATAAACTATCTTAGTCATTGCTTCTTTTTCTCCTCTTTCCTGCCATTGTGCAATGTTTCCCCCACACAGAAAGCTTTACCCTTTCTTTCAAACGCTACCTGTTAAATTTTTGACTTGTTCCTTCTTGAGCCAAACCCATGGTGTTTCATGTTAGCCCAGGTGCCCTACAGATGGTCCCGCACTCACTAACTACATTTTAAATTTCTTTAAATCAGATCTTATTTTTTAAAACATTCTGCTTCTTTCATCCTCTCTGCCACACCTTAACCCATACTACCATTAGGCAACTAACCAATCAGGCTTAAGGCAACTAACCAATTCCTTTGTTGGATGTTTCAGCAAATTCCAGCTGATTCCCATCTGCCCCGTGACAAGCAGATGCAGTGACCAAGTCCTCCTCCTGGATTCCAAATGGAAGCTTCACAGTAGACAGAGTAGATAGATAGGTAGATGGGCTTGAGAGGCAGCAAAACCAGAATGTAGTGATACCCAGCAGGAAGTTAGTAGGACAACTTCAGCACATGACATAATATGATTCTGCCTTTACTTTAACCTTGAGTATTAGAGACTGTACAACCTCAGGAAGTTTACATAGTTCTGATTTCAGCTCAAGGTAAGAAATGAAAAACACTTTTAAGGGAAGATGTGGCTTTGTCAGAATGGTAGGAATCAGTTTTCCAATATGGTAAATAAGTACTTGGACCTAAAAAGAATTATCCAAATAAGATAGCTGAAATAGCTTCTATTTTATTGCCAAAACTGGAATTATATATTTTTGCATGAAGATTTTTCTTTTGAGACCAGGTCTCACTTTGCAGTTGAGGCCGGCCTTGATCTCACTTTGTAGCCCAGGCTGGTCTTGCACTTGAAATGATTCTCCTGCCTCAGCCTCCAGAATGCTGAGATTACAGGGGTGCACCACACACCCAGCTTGCATAGAGATATTAATTTCCAGACTTAGCTCCACTTATTGATCCACTCAATGAATACTATACTCTACTGTGGACTAAGTACTAAGGAGTGAGTGATGACCAAGAGAGGTGTGGTTCCTACCTTCATGGGGCTTTTACCACATAGTTTTAAACCACTTATGATAATTTTTACAAATTACATTGGAGTTCTTTAAATCATCAATAATTACTGAGTTCATGATTTGTGTCTCGGTTAGCTTCTTAGGATGTATTGGTGAACAAAATAAAGATTCCTACCCTCAAGGAGTTTATAGCCTATTGAATGGTATAAGCACTACAAATAAGTACTTTATAAGCCATAGTAGAAGAAATTGTTTTATTGGTGAAAAAAAAAGTAAAGCAAGATGGGAAAATGTCAGGAGCTTCTGAGGGAACCTGAGGAAAGCAGAGTGGCTGGACTGGAGTCTGGGAGAGGAGTAGACATGAGGTAAGGAGTAACAGGGCAGATTGTGTATCTGTGTGTCCACTGATAAGGCTTTGGCCTTTAAGCCAAGTGAAAAAGGGAACTGCTGAGGGCTTTGAACAGAGAGATGATATTATGTGACTCTAATATAAATTCATCCCTCTGCCCGCTGTCTGGAGAATAATAAGCTGGGAAAAGGGGAGGAGCAAAAGTAGCAAAATAGTGCTACTTCAAGATCCCTAATTTCAGGATCCCAGTGAAAAGGGCAGGGTTTGGACCAGCACACTGGAGAGACAGACATTAGGAAAGGGTCAGATTTCAGATTTATTTTGTTGCATACTGAGGATAAGAGAACCATTACCTCCTACATTTATAATAGGAATCAAATAAATTAAACCCATAAAAGCTGAGGATGTTAGTACATGCTTGTAATCCCAAAACTCTGGGGGGAGAGGCTGACCCAGGATGATTCCAAATTTGAGTCCAGCCTGAGCAGCAGGGTAATTCAGTGGGACCTTATCTCAAAATAAAAAATAAAAAAGGGTCGATGTTATACCTTAGTGGTCTTAATCTCCGGTACAAAAAACAAAGTAAAGAGTGTTATTGTGCCTAGTACCCGTCCATTGTCTCTATAGTTCTATAGAGACTATAGGACTATAGTCCAGTGACTCCCTATAGTCCTAGAGGTAAAGATAAAACTCTCATTTACTAACAGAAAATCTTGAAAACAGAATTTGGATTTGGGCCTAACAGAGAAATCCCTCTGTCCTTCCCTCGCCCTATAATGCCTTTGCTTTCAGGCTGCGGGTAACCATGACCCTGAAGTTTCAGGAAGTGACTGTGTCAAGGTAGATCTATCCTGATCTCTGAATCTTCACATTCAAACTGAGCCTTTCTTTCCTCACAGCACCAAAGCAGTGGCGTGAAGGAGCACAGCCCCCTCATGTAAGGGATAACTGGAGACCCTGAACTCCATCCGCAACGAACTGCTTTTCATTTGGCTTAAGCCTGGTGCAGGGCAAAGGCTGTTCTTCCTCGAGGAAACCCAGAATTGTCCTGTCCCACTGTGACAGCACCCACCCAGCTTGTCACAGGGGTTGCAGGAAACTAATAGAGAAAGAGACACGGGAGAGGGCTCAGGTCCCACGATGGAAACTCAGCACCCTCAAAACTCACCAGAGAAGAGGCTGCCTGAGAGAGTGCAGTCAAGTGGAAGGGTTGGAGTATACTTTAGAGAAATTTCTCCAAAAGGGAAAGTGGAGACAGTCCATTTTTTAAATTCCCTACCAAAAGAAAAAGAAAAAAAAATTCTCCAGAACTTAAAATTATTTTAATCAGCTGGAAAACATACGTGGGCTTTACAGCTCCAAGACAGCTTGCACAGGCCCCGATAAATGCCTATCGCTCATTTGCATACGCTAACAGCTACACTTTAATCAGCCTCCTAATCCCTGATGGTATTAATGAATTTTTTTATGCTTTTTTTTTTAGTATCATGTTTGCTAATTCAAAAATGATCAGCGGCTTCTGTGTGCCTTTTTTTATGCAGGAAATAATGGGTGAGCTGGGTACTCCTGTTATCCCGCTCTCACAAATAATTAAGACTACAAAGGGTACAAATCAGTTTGAATGTGGTGCACAAAGGCATGGGCTCAGCAAAGGCCTTTCTCTGTTTCTGTTTCTCCTGCCCCCACTCCCTGTTTTCTCCCTCTTCATTTGTTCCTTTCCTCTGACAAGAGGTGATTTCCAAAGATACCTGGGCAGGCCAGGCACTGGCCAGTTCAAAATATTAATTCTCTGCCTTTTTGCACCCTCTTGTCCACCAGCAGGATCTGAAGAATGATGTGAGTTTTCCTCTCAAAGGGCTTGGGTTCATCTGAGCGCTGGTTTTCAAAGCATTAATTGCAGAAGAGGGGGGAAAAAAGCAGAGAGAAAACTTTCTGGCTGGTGTTTCTCCCCTGTGTCCCATCCTCTGTTGTTCAGCCTCCAGGTAAGAATCTGGTAATATACTGGCACTGTTCAGGTCAGAGAAAGATCCCCTCTTGTGTAGGCCTTGCTCCAGGGCCCAGGGAAAGTCTGGCACAAAGCAGGTCAGGCCAGACAGAGACCAGGGAGCCAGGAACAAGATTCCAGCTGTCAAGCCAGCTACAGATGGCTCAAAATTAGGGCCAACATTAGCTATTTCAGATCTAGTAGAAAAAAACAAGAATGGTAGAATCAGCAATTAGTCTTCTAGAGAAATGAGAGAGACTACTGTGGAGAATGGAAATTCACAAATACTCAAACCTATTTTAGCTAGCCTAGCTACTTAACCCAAAACCATCAGTCAGAGAAAGGAAGAAAATTTGCCAACCCTAGACTGTCTGCTTCCTGGATGGTGGAAATGTCAAACTGAGCACGTGGCTAGAAAGTAAAAATATGATCTGAAATATGGATATGGAAAAGTTTTTATACATTTTAACAAGAAAAAAATGCTACTTGATAGAAACATACCAAAGTACTTCAATATAGTTGTTTTTAAACATGTCATTCAGACGTTTCATTATACATGACTGCAAATAATACATACATTTATGTATAATGCATAATTTTTAAATTTTCCTTATTCAGGGGAATGTTAGTTGATCATAAGACAATCAAATTTGCAAAGTCCTTTGCACTGCAACAAGGGTAAAGGTTTCCATGAATGTATAATGATTATAAAATCAATGGCCTCTAGTTCTTGGGTCTTGGCCACCCTGTTACTTAGCAACCCCTCACCTGTTACCACTGGAAAATGGCTTGCACTTTTATATGACTGAAAGTTATAAACACCTTATTTTGATTTCTCATTTGTGTTCTTCTAGTTAAATTGTTTCTCTATTCATTGTGGTATAGTCTCTGAAAGACACTGGGCACTTAATA